>NC_135330.1:69640068-71015984 GCF_023851605.1 Tamandua tetradactyla | reverse complement strand
GTTTCCAAATATTGATTCCCATTGTGTAGGCTGTCCTTCTACTTTCTTGATGAAGTTCTTTGATGCACAAAAGTGTTTAATTTTGAGGAGTTCCCATTTATTTATTTCCTTCTTCAGTGCTCTTGCTTTAGGTTTAAGGTCCATAAAACTGTCTCCAATTGTAAGATTCATAAGATATCTCCCTACATTTTCCTCTAACTGTTTTATGGTCTTAGACCTAATGTTTAGATCTTTGATCCATTTTGAGTTAACTTTTGTATAGGGTGTGAGATATGGGTCTTCTTTCATTCTTTTGCATATGGATATCCAGTTCTCTAGGCACCATTTATTGAAGAGACTGTTCTGTCCCAGGTGAGTTGGCTTGACTGCCTTATCAAAGATCAAATGTCCATAGATGAGAGGGTCTATATCTGAGCACTCTATTCGATTCCATTGGTCGATATATCTATCTTTATGCAAATACCATGCTGTTTTGACCACTGTGGCTTCATAATATGCCTTAAAGTCAGGCAGTGCAAGACCTCCAGCTTTGTGTTTTTTCCTCAAGATGTTTTTAGCAATTCGGGGCACTCTGCCCTTCCAGATAAATTTGCTTATTGGTTTTTCTATTTCTGAAAAATAAGTTGTTGGGATTTTGATTGGTATTGCATTGAATCTGTAAATCAATTTAGGTAGGATTGACATCTTAACTATATTTAGTCTTCCAATCCATGAACACGGTATGCCCTTCCATCTATTTAGGTTTTCTGTGATTTCTTTTAACAGTTTTTTGTAGTTTTCTTTATATAGGTTTTTTGTCTCTTTAGTTAAATTTATTCCTAGGTATTTTATTCTTTTAGTTGCAATTGTAAATGGGATTTGTTTCTTGATTTCCCCCTCAGCTTGTTCATTACTAGTGTATAGAAATGCTACAGATTTTTGAATGTTGATCTTGTAACCTGCTACTTTGCTGTACTCATTTATTAGCTCTAGTAGTTTTGTTGTGGATTTTTCCGGGTTTTCGACGTATAGTATCATATCATCTGCAAACAGTGATAGTTTTACTTCTTCCTTTCCAATTTTGATGCCTTGTATTTCTTTTTCTTGTCTAATTGCTCTGGCTAGAACCTCCAGCACAATGTTGAATAATAGTGGTGATAGTGGACATTCTTGTCTTGTTCCTGATCTTAGGGGGAAAGTTTTCAATTTTTCCCCATTGAGGATGATATTAGCTGTGGGTTTTTCACATATTCCCTCTATCATTTTAAGAAAGTTCCCTTGTATTCCTATCCTTTGAAGTGTTTTCAACAGGAAAGGATGTTGAATCTTGTCAAATGCCTTCTCTGCATCAATTGAGATGATCATGTGATTTTTCTGCTTTGATTTGTTGATATGGTGTATTACATTAATTGATTTTCTTATGTTGAACCATCCTTGCATACCTGGGATGAATCCTACTTGGTCATGATGTATAATTCTTTTAATGTGTTGTTGGATACGATTTGCTAGAATTTTATTGAGGATTTTTGCATCTATATTCATTAGAGAGATTGGCCTGTAGTTTTCTTTTTTTGTAATATCTTTGCCTGGTTTTGGTATGAGGGTGATGTTGGCTTCATAGAATGAATTAGGTAGTTTTCCCTCCGCTTTGATTTTTTTGAACAGTTTGAGGAGAGTTGGTACTAATTCTTTCTGGAATGTTTGATAGAATTCAGATGTGAAGCCATCTGGTCTTGGACTTTTCTTTTTAGGAAGCTTTTGAATGACTGATTCAATTTCTTTACTTGTGATTGGTTTGTTGAGGTCATCTATGTCTTCTTGAGTCAAAGTTGGTTGTTCATGTCTTTCCAGGAACCCATCCATTTCCTCTAAATTGTTGTATTTATTAGCGTAAAATTGTTCATAGTATCCTGTTATTACCTCCTTTATTTCTGTGAGGTCAGTAGTTATGTCTCCCCTTCCATTTCTGATCTTATTTATTTGCATCCTCTCTCTTCTTCTTTTTGTCAATCTTGCTAAGGGCCCATCAATGTTATTGATTTTCTCATAGAACCAACTTCTGGCCTTATTGATTTTCTCTATTGTTTTCATGTTTTCAATTTCATTTATTTCTGCTCTAATCTTTGTTATTTCTTTCCTTTTGCTTGCTTTGGGATTAGTTTACTGTTCTTTCTCCAGTTCTTCCAAATGGATAGTTAATTCCTGAATTTTTGCCTTTTCTTCTTTTCTGATATAGGCATTTAGGGCAATAAATTTCCCTCTTAGCACTGCCTTTGCTGTGTCCCATAAGTTTTGATATGTTGTGTTTTCGTTTTCATTCGCCTCGAGGTATTTGCTAATTCCTCTAGCAATTTCTTCTTTGACCCACTCGTTGTTTAGGAGTGTGTTGTTGAGCCTCCACGTATTTGTGAATTTTCTGGCACTCCGCCTATTATTGATATCCAACTTCATTCCTTTATGATCCGAGAAAGTGTTGTGTATGATTTCAATCTTTTTAAATTTGTTAAGACTTGCTTTTTGACCCAGCATATGGTCTATCTTTGAGAATGATCCATGAGCACTTGAGAAAAAGGTGTATCCTGCTGTTGTGGGATGTAATGTCCTATAAATGTCTGTTAAGTCTAGCTCATTTATAGTAATATTCAGATTCTCTATTTCTTTATTGATCCTCTGTCTAGATGTTCTGTCCATTGATGAGAGTGGTGAATTGAAGTCTCCAACTATTTTGGTATATGAGGCCTAACAGTTTTTGAAAGTCATTTAAAGTTTGTAAATTATCCCATCTTAATTGTATTGTTTGAGGAATTATTTTATTAGCAGCTATTTGCATTCCTAAGTATAGGTAAGGCTCAGTCTTTTGAATCTTTTCTGGAGCTATTTATAGCCCATGTTCAGGTAAAATTTTTATAATAGCACAGAAAACCTTTTCCAAAGAGTCATCGTTGTCACATGCAATTAAAATATCATCCATATAATGAATAACAAGGGCCACTGGAAATTTATTTCTTATTTCTTGTAAGGGTTGATGCACAAATAGTTGACACATGGTGGGACTGTTCATCATCCCTTGGGGTGAGACACACCATTGATATCTTTGCATTGGAGCCTGATTATTCAGTGCCAGAACAGAAAAAGCAAACTTTTCTTTATCCGCTGGATGCAAAGTGATAAAGCAGTCTTTTAAATCAATAATAACCAATTTCCAAGATGGAGGAATCATAGAGGGTTGAGGAAGCCCCAGTTGAAGTGCACCCATAGGGCTCATGGCTTTATTTCCTGCTCTTACATCAGTCAGCATTCTCCAGTTCCCAGATTTCTTTTTAATAACAAAAGCTGGAGAATTTCATGGTCTTTGGGAAGGTCCAATGATTTTAATTGCTCTTGAACAAGATTATGAAGGACATTCAGTTTTTCTTGAGGAAGGGGCCATTGATCCACCCATATTGGTGTTGTAATAAGCCATGTTATGGGGGTGATTATGCCCTTTGTTTCAATGGCCCCCACTATAAATTTGTCTGCTCCTTACACTATCCTAAACCTTGATAATCCCTTGTTTGCCTAGTGTTTTGAAACTGCATCTTCAAGTATAGTTGTTCTGCCTTATCTGATAAGCGAGGGATATGCAAATATGTTCCCCACTGCGAAAGCAAGTCTCTGCCCCAGAGATTCAAACCGACATTTGCCAGGAAAGGTTGTAATGTTGATTTGTGTCCTTCCGGGCTGGTAACTTCAAATGTTTCAGTACTTTGATAAATATCAGTCATGGTACTTACACTGGTAAAAACAGTAGGTACCTATTTTAATGTCCAATTCTGGGGCCAATATCTTTTAGCTATGATAGTTACATCAACTCCAGTATCCATCAATCCCAGGAAAATTTTATCCTTAATAGTAATAGCAATAGTAATTTCTGGGCAGTCATCCACAATAAATGTCTGAAAATAAATTTCATTTACAGTTGACCCAAAACCTCCTTGATGGTTAAAAGGCAGAGAAGGAGGAACATGATAAGGTAACAGTAGTAATTGAGCAATGCATTGCTCAGTTTTAATTTGAAAAGGCTGTAAAGACTGAGCCATAATTTTCAATTCCTCTTTATAGTCACTGTCAATTAAACCAATTTGTATCATAGACCCTGCTTAGTTAAACTATTCTTCCAATTATTAAGCCAACGGTATGGTTGGGAAGAGGGCCAGAAACTCCAGTGCTAATTAATTGAAGACCCATTTCAGGTTGAAGTAAAATATACTCAGCTGCAGGTAGATCTATTGTAGCACTAACGCGAGTTGCAGCTTTTAACTCTAAGACTGGAATGCATGGTTTTTGCCGTTGCTGACAGGACACTGTGTCTATGGAGCTTGGCTCATGTTGTTTGTCCTGGGGTCCTGAGTTAAGCCCACAAGGCAGTTTCCTGACCTTTTCAATAGAGTACCATTTTTATGTGTTCTAGAATGACATTCATTAGCCCAATGAAAGCCCCTCTGACAAATAGGACACAATCTGAATGGCAGTTTCTTAGTTGGGATGGAATTATTAACATGAAGAGATTTACAGTTTTTCTGAAAGTGCCCAAATTTTCTACATTCAAAGCAATTTCCTTTCTTTTGATTCAAATAAGACTTCATGACAGCTGCCAATACTGCCATTTGATGAGAAGAAGAAGCAACGTCCTGACAGGCTCTTTTATAGTCCTGTATGGAACCATCGGTAGTTTTAATGGGTCGAATAGTCTTTTTATACTGACTGTTAGCATTATCAAAGGCTAATGTCATTAAAATTAAATCACAGGCTTCAGATGCTTGCACGGTTTTTTGAATCACGTCTGTTAGACATGCCACAAATTCGACATACGGCTCATTATTTCCTTGAATTACTTTAGGAAAAGTTAAACCAGGCTGTCCTGGTGTAGAAATTCTTTGCCAAGCTGAAAGGCAGGCCATTCTGTTGGTTGATAGCGCTATCATCATATTGTAACTGTCCTTCAATACCTGCCCATTGGCCAGTGCCCATGATTTGTTCTGATGTTACTAACACTGAGGGTTGCTCATTAGCATTCCTCCTAGCCAACTGATTAGCTTCATCAGTCCACCATGCTTTAAATGGTAAAAATTCAACTGTACTGAAAACAGTTCTGGCTAGCATCCCCGAGGAATTAATCCATCAACATGGGCCATGCCCTGGACTAGACCTGTAGTATATGGAGGATTCACTCCATACTGGGCACAAGCTTGTTTCAAATCTTTTAACAATTTAAAAGGAATGGACTCATGATGAATTTCTACAGTGCCCTGAGGATTATTTTGATTGGGAGGCAAGTGATTAACTGTTACAAGAAAAGCTGATAAAAGTTGTATTGCCTCCAAGCCCCCTTGCTGAGATCCCTGTCCTTTTCCCTTACCTCAGGTTCACACTTCTGTATTTTGTCCTTTCTCTCCTTTAATTACTCCAAATATTCTCTCAATCTTTCTAACTTATGCTTTTGAGAAAAAACTCCCCTTTTTTGAAGAAGCTTTTTTAGCCTCTTTTCCTAACTAGAGTTACCTTTTCCCTGGCTATATTTCCTGGCTATGTCATCATTATGCTATTAACTATTTCCCTTTACTACTCTCTTCCTAAAACTAGCACCTAGTTCATTGTTCCTAAACTCCCTTCTGTTATTGCCCCATGTGGCCTCACTGTATTGTTATGGAAAAATGTTTTCAGCTCAGAATTTTCTTCATTCCTTTTCCCTAAATGTTTCCCATCTCAGTATGGTGAATCTGTTTTAGACTCTTTTCTGCTTTACCCAAAAAGTCTTTTTCTTCAAAATACAAATACCTCTTAAGCTTTATCAAAACCTTATTATTGTAATGGCACCCTAACAATGTTTTCAACACACAAACATACAAACATACACACATACATACATATTCCTCCAGCCGCCTATTGTGATTACCCGTTACCCTGATGTTCCAAGGAAAATGCTTACTTACCAATGTGACTCGAGTCCTCTTCTATCAGCTGGACACACGTCCCTCTAATGGTGACTTTTCCTTGGTTCCTTAATATTGTTTTGGAGCCTTCTTTGAGCCCCACATTGGGTGCAGATGTTGCTTCCTATGAAATGGAGCTCGAAGGATATTAAGGAATGATGAGAAAGAGAGAGACTGAAAGAAAGAGACAAATAGAGGGGATCAGGGGGTCTGAAGCTTAACTTTAGCAAACAACAGACAACTTTATTCTGAACCAGATCCTGCTTATTACTGCAGGGTAACAAAAGGCATGCCTGCTCTTCCTGAGGAAACAAAGTACTTAACTTTCTTCATACTTGACATAACCATTTGGGGGTAAATGAACAGTCTGTTTGTTCCAAACAAAGCAAGTAATCTCCTCAGTTTCTTGCCCACCCAGGAACACCAGCTGCTCCCAACAAATTCTGCAGGTCTTGTTTTAACCCTTTGGCTCCTACAGGCTGCAAAAGCTTGGTTTCTTTTTATTTGTCCCTGACTACTGACAAATCCTCACATTGCCCTTTATTTTTTTTAATAACTTTTTGATTGTATAATATAACATATATACAAAGCAAAGAAATAAAATGCAATAGTTCCCAAAGCACCCCTCAACAAGTAGTTACAGGACAGAACCCAGAGTTTGTCATGTGCCACCATACCATCCTCTCAGATTTTTCTTTTTAGCTGCTACAGAATATAGGACGCTGAAAGGCATAAATATTTTTTGTCATCACAATCGACTTTGTGTGTCTGTGAAAAATATGTTCAAAAAAGCAAGAAATTTCAAAGCACAGCACCACAATTAGTTGTAGACCATATTTTAGAGTTTGACATGGGTTACAATTCCACAATCTTAGGTTTTTCCTTCTAGCTGCTCTAAGATACTGGAGACTAAATGAGATATCAATTTAATGATTCAGCAATCATATTCATTTGTTAACTCCTATCTTCTCTGTATAACTCCACCATCACCTTTGATCTTTCTGTTCCTCTCTTTAGGGGTGTTTGGGCTATGGCCATTCTAACTTTTCCTTTTTTTTTATTTTACATGGGCAGGCACTGGGAATTGAACCTGGGTCCTCTGGTAAGGCAGGCAAGCATTCTTGCCACTGAGTCACCATGGCCTGCCCTCTAACTTTTTCTTGGGAGGGTCTGTTGCTTCCTGTTGAAACAGAGCTCCAAGGATATTAAGGAATGATGAGAAAGAGAGAAAGAAAGGAAGAAAAGAAAGACAGACACAAATGGGTTCAGGGGGTCTGAAGCTTAATTCTACATCAGACATAAGACAACTTTATTCTCAACCAGATCCTGGTTATATACCACAGGATGTCAATAGATATGTAGGCATTTCCTGAGGGAGCAAAGTTCTTATCTTTCAGTGTTCTTCATACTTAACATAACTATTTGGGGTAAATATTCTCTTCCTCCCAGACTGCTCTACATAACAATCTCCACAGTATATTGCCGCCATCCTGAGGCCAGCTGCTTCCAACAAATTCTGCAGGTCTTGTTTTAACCCTTGGCTCCAACAAGGGTCTGTCACTAAAATGGGGTAGCGAGGTGCAACTATCTGATGTTCTGGAGAGGCTGGGCCCTCTAGGTTTCAGGATTTATCTGTTCCAGGGACTGATCTGGAGGTGTTCTTTAGGATTGGCTGGAATGGTCCAGGTTGGGGTTTGGCAGGTGATGATAGGTAGCAATATCTAACTAAAGCTTGCATAACAGCAACCTCCTGAGTAGCCTCTCGAATCTATTTGAACTCTCTCTGCCACTGATACTTTATTAGTTACACTTCTTTTCCCACTTTTGGTCAGGATGAAATTGTTGATCCCATGCCACCAGGGAGACTTTCACCCCTGGATGTCATGTCCCACGTAGAGGAGAGGGCAATGATTTCACTTGAAGAGTTGGGCTTAAGGCTTTACTTTCTTTTGAAGGATCAATTTTTCATAGAAATTGTCCTGTTTGTTTTCAGTGTTCAAATCTGTAATATTGTATGTAGAGGGGAATAACTTTCTCAACACTAATTGCTAATAAACAGTGCATCAAATTGTCATGAAGGAGTTCTTGTTTAAGAAATGGATATACAAAAATAAAAAAATAAAATAAATTCTAATGTCCATACAAAGGTGGTCTAACCATGATTGGAAAAACAAAAAACAAAAAAGCAAAGTTTAAACTTTAAGGCTCCTCTGTGGCCTCGGCCCTCCCACACTGTAGAAGCTCTAGACCTCACAAAACTTGGATTTGTTCCCATTTAATAGTTACAACTTCCTTGTTCCTGATTTTAATAGGAAGTATTCTGTCACTTGGTTTTGTAAAACTTTTGATGAGGAATAGATGCTGAATTTTATCCAAACTCTTTTGAGCATCTACTAGGGAAAATCAAATATGTTTTCTCCATTGTCCTATTGATATTAAGTATCATATTTAAAGGTTTACTAATTTTAAATAATCTTTGCATTTCTATAATAAATGTAATTGAGATTGAAGAGATGATTAGTTTAATATGATACTGAATATGGTTGTTAATATTTATTTATGATTTTCATACCTACATTCATAATGAAATTGGTCTGTTGCATTCTTTATTTGTGTAAATTTTGGCATAAAGGTTATACCAGCATCATGAAATGAACTGGATGAAAATTCCATTTCTTTTACACTCTGAAGCAACTTAAGAATGTTTGCTATGTATTCTTGAACATAGGGCCCTCCAAAATATAAAATAATCCCTCCATTTTCTCGAAAAGAAGATCCCAGAGATAGTTTTTAACAAATTTGAATACTTAAACTTGCATAAATAGAATAGTCAAATATCTAGTTACATTTTAATTCATTTAGCTATAAATACCTATTTTAAATCACATTATATAAAACAGTTTAGAAATATTGCATCTGTCTACTCTTACATTCCATAAAACAATTTTGTTCAAACAAACATGACCCTTTGATGTCAGTATCTTCATTATCACTGTGGTAACTTTTGACTTTACTCTGGTTTCCATAGGATACCATTAGTTCCAAATAGGTTAAGATTTAACACATTTTGAATTCGTATTGATGTAGAAAATTTATTCAAGGCCATGGACGTAATCTCAAACTAATTTTCATTCATTCTGTAGGTATATATTATTTGTGACCTCTATGATATAACAACCTTCTATATTGCTTTTTAAACTTGCTTAGAACAGCATACAACTCTTGCAATTATTGGATTATATCACCAGAAATAACCACTAAAAGTGGTTTTTATTTTAATATTAGCCTTCTTTTCAACTGACTTCATCAATTGACCTCCATAAGCATCCAAATCTAGGACATTTTAGGCTAACGTGTCTCCCACGGTCATATTCAGTGTGTCCCTTCAGCATCATCGCTTATTATGCATCAAGATTCAGGATAAATTCCACAACATCATGAGCATGAATGAAGGAACAGCCTTACCCAGGGAAAGGAAACAAACAGAATTGCATGCACTCTTACCACATAGGTTTCTTCCAATGGCACCCAGAGACCAGGCAATAAGCCTTTGTTTTAGGCTAAAAATCAGCCAGGGTGACATCAAGGGATTGAGAAAATCTTGAGCAAAAGAGGGAGGAGAGAAATGAGACAATAAAGTTTCAGTGGCTGAGAGATTTCAGAGTTGAGAGGTTATCCCGGAGGTTATTCTTATGTATGTGTGATATAGATATCCCTTTTTGGTTTAGTGTGCATTGGAGTGGCAGGAGCGAAGTACCTCAAACTGGTGAGCTGTGTTCCAGCTCCTTTTATCCAATGTATAGGCAGATGAGTAAAAATAAGGATAAAAAATACACAATGGGGGGATAAAGGGTAAAATTAATTGGGTAGCTTGAAATAGTAGTGGTCAGTGACCAGAGGGGTAAAGGGGATGAGATGGGTTCTATTTTTTTCATTTTATTTCTTTTTCTGGAGTGGTACAGATGTTCTAAAAATGCTCATGTGATGAATACAGAACATGTGATGGTGTGGGCCTTTGATTATGCACCATGTGTGGACTATATGTGTGTGAAGATCTCTCGATAAAAATATTCATTTTTTAAATCAACCAGAGTGAACCTCTATCTTGAGTTCTAGTTAAGGAGGACCTACTGAAACTTCAGGAATGAGGAAGCCCTGCCTGAGTAGCCTTCTAATCCATTTTGGATTGTTTTACTCAAAAATAGTAGAACTGGAAGGTGCCTTAGAAATCATATAGTGTAACTTCTTCATTTCACAGAAAAGTTGAAATTGAAGTACAGAGAGATTTAAATACTTATACACAGCATGAGCTATAAAAATATGTATTTAATAATTTTATGCTGGGTCATTAGTTACAGGTCATTAATGTTAAAAATGTAATTTTTAAATCATCACTATTTTATCCCAGATTGGAAATTTTAACATATTATAGAAACACGATTAAGAGACAGGACCACTTGAAAAGCTAAAAAAACAGTAGCAACACTTTATTACTATTAGCAATAAAATGGTTCTGCTGTTTCTTCTTTTAACAGATTCCATGTACTTAAAACTACCAGAATTCAAAAAACGGCATCTGGTGTATGAAAAATTCCCTGGTAGAGTTGATGGACAAACTCATCTGAGAGTTTTTTGAAAGAGGGAACAAATAGTGCTACATGCCATATCCCATTGCTTTTTATGATAACCCAGTAACAAAATTATTTAGATTTGTTTATACATTAAAGAAAACACAATTGTTCTTAGATGTTCTCAGTGATTCTATATTACATTTCCATAATATGTATTCTGTCCCAGAGTTTACATCTTTATAAATAAAACATTATAATATGTTAATTAGCATAATAATTGTCAAAGATACAAATGTCTTCCGGCTTCATCTATACATCACAAATCTTTTACAATAGCCTCTGTCACAGACTGTTTAAGTCAGTCTGATTGAGTAAAAAAGTGAAGATGACCACAGTCAACCCTCCAAAACTAAGAAAGCTGAAACCTAGGGTTAAACTTAGAGAACTTCCAATTTAAAGTGTTGTCTTCCATGAACAAAATTTAAAAACAAATGACTGGGTTGGGCCATGGTGGCTCAGTGGCAGAGTTCTCGCCTGCCATGCCAGAGGACCTGGGTTCGATTCCTGATGACTGCCCATGGAAAAAAAAAAAAAATGACTGACCTAAAATATTTGCAAACTATGCAATACAAAAAAAAATGTTTATACTCCTAATATACAATAAATTCTTACAAAATGATAAAAAAAAGACAACTTTGTAGGGAAAATGGACATTATAGTGGTTCAGCAGTCATACTTGTCTTTAAATCTTATCTTCTCTGTTATAACTCCTTTTTTTTCCTTTGGTCCTACTCCCAGTCTATGGGGACTCTGATTGACAGTGCCTCCTGGACTAAAAAGGGGAAAAGAAATGTAACAAAATAAGGTATCTGTGTCAATTTGAAACTATTAGAAAAGCTGTGTTTTAACCCTAATCCAATCTTGTGTGGCCAGAACTATTGTTTAGGGTGGAAATCTTTGATTAAACTGTTTCTGTGGAGAATGACCCACTCAATTTTGAGTGTGAACTTTTGCTTACATTACTTCCATGGAGCATGTGACATAACCAATTATGGGTGTGGCCTTTTGACTAGAAGGAGAAGTAACTCCACACTCAAGGAGGTTCTTGATCAGTTTACTAGAGTCCTTTAAAAGAAGAAACATTTTGGTGAAGCCTCAGATGCAGATGCAGATGCAGATTTCTGGAAATGCAGAAGGCGCGTGAGACACCAAAGGCTCAGAGCTGATGTAAATGCAGATTTGTGGATATACTTGGAGTGCCAACTGACAGAGCAGATGCCTAAACATGGACATTTGGAGATGCAGAGCCCAGCACACGTTGCTGTGTACCTTTCCATGAGATGCACAGCATCCCAGAGCCCAGAGCTCTGTCCTGGAGGAGCTAAGCAAAGGCCCGCAGATGCTTAGAGAGGAAAGCACCAGCAACAGAAGCTGGAAGCAATGAAACCAGGAACAAGGACCAACAGATGTCAGCCACATGCCTTCCCATGTGACACCCACTGGCCTTGCTTGAGTCAAAGTATCTTTCTCTGGATGCCCTACTTTGGATATTTTTATGGTGTTCAAACTGTGAACTTGTAACTTAATAAATTCCCTTTTTAAAAGACATTCCATTTCTGATATATTGCATTCTGGCAGCATTAGCAAACCAAAACAGTATGCGTGGCTAAGAGAGATCAACGGAGTCAAGAGGCTTTCCTGAAGGGTACTCTTATGCGAGCTTCAGCAGATACAGCTAATCAACATGGTTTGTTACACCCAAACTAACATCATTCCTGCTAGCCCTCAAGAACACGTAGGGCTCTAACTGAGACTGCACAAAAGTTTCATGTATTAAGTTTGCTTTCCTCCAGAGGGTTCTTAGGCCAGATAAGTCCCTAAAGTTTGAGAAAGTACCAGGGACCTGGGAAAATTTAATACTTCCATTTTTCCCCCTCCAGTCCCTCAAGAGACTCTATGAATACTTTTTAATTATCAGACTACCATAGTTTGGGATGTCTCCCAGTATTACATTAAGTTATAGAGAATTACAAAGCCTCATTCCTGTTCTGTGCTCCATGTATTTTGGTTATTTAATTGAACTGTCCAGACAGGTTGATTGTGTGTTATGTAAAATTTAAGTTCTAGACATAATAAACCTCTCAACCTTTGGTCTCATACAGCAGGTGAAGTTCTAGAGTACATACACTATCAACTTTTGCCCTGTATGCTGATTTACCTTAGTCCCAACTAGATCAGCTTCGTTTTTATCTCTAATTGAAGCCTAATCTCTTTTTTGGTTATTTTAAATATTATTTCATGCAGCAATGCTGACTTTTAGAGATGCAGAGCTCCAGCTCTGAATCTTGGGTGACATAAAAGTACTCAAAGTTCCACGGAATACCAGCTTATACACATATAGCTCAGTGCCTCAAAATCTAGAAATATACTTACAACTTCAGACTAAGTATGACTGCTATAAAAGCTTGCAATCCGGGCTCCAATTTTCTTATAGCTATTTTCTGAAAGAGACCATAGCATATTCTTTTGTCTCTGGCTTATTTTGCACAATACATTGTCCCCAAAGGTTCATTCAGTTTGTTGTGTGCCTCACAATGGCATTCATTTTTGTTGCTGCACAGTTGTTCCATCACTTCTCAGTCATTGTATCCTTCAGCCCCTTCCATCCATTGAGCATCATGGGTAATGTCCAAAATAAACAAACCATGTCTTACAGTGTCCTTACTTGGTTTTACAATTAGCAGCTTTCTCAATTTAGACAATTTTCATTGGTCCAAAGAGACAAAGAACTGATGAACAATAGCCTCACCAAATATCAAATAAAAATCTCCCCTAATCTTTTGTCCCTCCACACCAATTATTTACCTCTGGTATTGCTGTGGTACTGTTGCTGTCTTCCTGTTAACCACAGGCCAAAGCTAAATGATGCATGTGCATTTTGCATATGGTAGATATTACACAAACTGCCCACCAAAAAATATGGGAAGTAGAGCATTATGGCAAGTAAGAGCCTTTATCAATTAAAGCAGAGGTGCCACAAGGAGATACTATGTCACACCCACTAGAATGGCTATTATTGAAAAAAAAAAAGCAAAACAAAACAGAAAATAATACATGGTGAAGAAAATGCAGAGAAATAAGGACACGCATACATTGTTGGTGGGAATATAGAATGGTACTATTGCTATGGAAAACAGCTTGGGAGTTCCTCAGAAAGTTAAAAATAAAACTCCCATATGACATGGCAATCCCACTTCTAGGCATTTACACCAAAGAATGGAAAGCAGGCCCTCGTCTCAATATTTGTACACCAATATTCATGCCTGTGTTATTCACAATAGCCAAAAATGTGAGCAACCCAAATATCCATCAGTTGATGAATGGATGAACAAGATGTGGTATTTACATTCGATGGAATAGTACTCACCCTTAAAAGGAATGGAGTTCTGATACACACGTATATACCTTGAAGACATCATGTTGAGTGAAATAAGTGAGCACAGAGAGACAGATATATGATTCCAGTTATATGAAATAGTTAGAATATGCAAGTGCAGAGAGACAGAAAGTAGAATACACGATACCAAATCCTCTGGGTAAGGGTCTTGGGGAGTTAATGTGTGGTGGGTGTAGGGTTTCTGTCTGGGAGGATGGAGATTTGATTATTGGATGGTGGCAAGGGAACACAACATTATAAACATGATTAATGCCACTGAATGATATGCTCAGAAGTTGTTGAGATGGGAAAGTAAATGTTGTATACATATGTGCCAGTTTGAAACTATTATGTATGTACCCCAGACAAGCCATGTTTTTTAAAAAATTATTATTTACTTATTTATTTCTTATTTAAGGAAACAAACAATACACTTAGAATCACCAACAATGGACATCTTAGTTAGCTTAACCATAGGCATATTTAAATAAAGTATCCATATAATCATTGTAAAGCCTGTGTTTGCACAGTAAGTTTCATAAACCAATCTAAAATTAAGGCAACAAGGAAAAAAATCTGCATATCCAGATAGCAAAGTTCTTAAATTCCAAGTATTAAACACTAAGTTAGATAACATTTGATCAGCTGTCAAAACTGAATGTTCTCAAAATATCAAGTAGAAAGTTCTTACAAATATCTGCATTGCTGTAGTAATGACCTATGTTACTAAATATTTTCCCGATTTCAGGAAAATATGAATATACAAATATTTTTACAATTAATATATGGAACTCTTAAACACCTAAAATGGATATCTTGTTAGCTTATCCATAGGCATATTTTAAAAAATCCAAGTAATCATCATAAAGCCTGTTTGTACAATATGTTTCAGAAATCAATATAAAATTAAAGCAAGGAAGGAAAAAATCTATAAATACAGATATCAGAGTTATTTGAATTCTAAATATTAAACAATATCTTAAATATCATTTGATTAGCTATTAAAATAGTGTACATTCTCAAAATATCAAGTAAAAAGTTACCACAAATATCAACTTTACTATAGTAGCGAACTGTGTTACTGAATATATTCAATTTTTTTATTTCAGGAATTTAGCTTATCTAAAATTACTATAACTGCCTTTGGTTTTTTTTTTTTTTTTCTTTTTTTTATTTATTTAAAAAAAATTTTTTTATTAATCAAAAAAAAGAAAAGAAATTAACACAACATTTAGAAATCATTCCATTCTACACTTGCACTCAGTAATTCTTAGTATCATCACATAGATGTATGATCATCATTTCTTAGTACATTTGCATCGATTTAGGAAAAGAACTAGCAAACAGCAGAAAAAGATATAGAATGTTAATATAGAGAAGAGAATTAAAATAATAATACTATTAAATATATATATATATATATAGATAAAGGAAAAAGAAAAAAACAAAAACAAAAGATAAAAACACACAAACAAACAAAAAACCATATTTCAGGTGCAGCTTCATTCAGTGTTCCAACCTAGTTACATTACACTTAGGTATTATTGTGCTGTCCATTTTTGAGTTTTTGTATCTAGTCCTGTCGCACAGTCTGTATCCCTTCAGCTCCAATTACCCATTATCTTACCCTGTTTCTAACTCCTGCTGGTCTCTGTTACCAATGATATATTCCAAGCTGATTCTCGAATGTCGGTTCACATCAGTGGGACCATACAGTATTTGTCCTTTAGTTTTGGGCTAGACTCACTCAGCATAATGTTCTCTAGGTCCATCCATGTTATTACGTGCTTCATAAGTTTAGTCTGTCTTAAAGCTGCATAGTATTCCATCGTAGGTATACGCCACAGTTTGTTTATCCACTCGTCTGTTGATGGACATTTTGGCTGTTTCCATCTCTTTGCAATTGTAGATAATGCTGCTATAAACACTGGTGTGCAAATGTCCATCTGTGTCTTTGCCCTTAAGTCCTTTGGGTAGATACCTAGCAGTGGTATTGCTGGGTCGTAATCCATTCTGCCATTCTATGTCTTTTGATTGGGAAATTCAGTCCATTAACTTTTAGTGTTATTACTGTTTGGATAATATTTTCCTCTACCATTTTGGCTTTTGTATTATATATATCATATCTGATTTTCCTTCTTTCTACACTTTACTCCATACCTCTCTCTTCTGTCTTTTCGTATCTGACTCTAGTGCTCCCTTTAGTATTTCTTGCAGAGCTGGTCTCTTGGTCACAAATTCTCTCAGTGACTTTTTGTCTGTAAATGTTTCAATTTCTCCTTCATTTTTGAAGGACAATTTTGCTGGATATAGGAGTCTTGGTTGGCAGTTTTTCTCTTTTAGTAATTTAAATATATCATCCCACTGTCTTCTAGCTTCCATGGTTTCTGCTGAGAAATCTACACATAGTCTTATTGGGTTTCCCTTGTATGTGACAGATTGTTTTTCTCTTGCTGCTTTCAAGATCCTATCTTTCTCTTTGACCTCTGACATTCTAACTAGTAAATGTCTTGGAGAACGCCTATTTGGGTCTATTCTCTTTGGGGTGCGCTGCACTTCTTGGATCTGTAAATTTAGGTCTTTCATAAGAGTTGGGAAATTTTCAGTGATAATTTATTCCATTAGTTTTTCTCGTCCTTTTCCCTTCTCTTCTCCTTCTGGGACACCCATAACACGTATATTTGTGCGCTTCATATTGTCATTCAGTTCCCTGATCCCCTGCTCAAGTTTTTCCATTCTTTTCCCTATAGTTTCTGTTTCTTTTTGGAATTCAGATGTTCCATCCTCCAGTTCACTAATTGTAGCTTCTGTCTCTTTAGATCTACCATTGTAGGTATCCATTGTTTTTTCCATTTTTTCTTCTTTGTCCTTCACTCCCATAAGTTCTGTGATTTGTTTTTTCAGATTTTCTATTTCTTCTTTTTGTTCAGCCCATGTCTCCTTCATGTCCTCCCTCAGTTTATTGATTTGGCTTTTGAAGAATTTTTCCATTTCTGTTCGTATATTCAGCATTAGTTGTCTCAGCTCCTGTATCTCATTTGAACTATTGGTTTGTTCCTTTGACTGGGCCATATCTTCAATTTTCCGAGCATCATCCATTATTTTCTGCTGGTGTCTGGGCATTTGATCAGATTTCCCTGGGTGTGGGACCCAGCTGGTTGAAAGGTTTTTCTGTGAAATCTCTGGGCTCTGTTTTTCTTTTCCTGCCCAGTAGGTGGCGCTCGTGGCGCTCCTCTGTCTGCGGGGCAGTCGGCCCTGGAAACCGCACGTGGAGGCGGGGGTCGCTGGCCGCGGCAGCTTGGGGGAGTGCCGGTCCAAATTGCCCAGCTGGCCCGAGACGCCAAGCGTGACGGGAGGGCCCCGCTATCCAACGTTCCCAGTCAGACCGGGGAGCCACGTGCGTGGAGGGGAGCCGCCCTGGCTGGGAAAACGCGCGCCCTTCAGGTATCTCACCGCAGCGGATTCTCCCTGCCCGCTCAGCCGTTCCAGAATGGGGTACGCTGTCTTTTTGGTCTCTGTCGTGACTCCGGGAGCTGTTTCGTATTGTTTCTGTTTCTTTAGTTGCTTTTCTGGAGGAGGAACTAAGACCCGCGCGTCTTACTAAGCCACCATCTTCTCCGGAAGTCCCCGCCTTTGGTTTTTTAAATCATTTTTTAGTTGTAAAATATAACATATATATATATATACACACACACACAAAGAAAAAAAACAGCAATAATTTTCAAAGCACGCTTCAACAAGCAGCTACAGAACAGTTTCCAGTGTTTGTCATGGGCTACCATGCCCTCAACTCACATTTTTCCTTCTGGCTCCTCAAAAACACTGGCAGCTTTATCAGAGCACAATAATGGCATCATACAGTATCTGTCCTTTTGTGTCTGACTTATTTCACTCAGCATTATGTCCTCAAGTTTCATCCACATTGTCATATGTTTCAGGACATCATTTTGTATAAATGCTGCATAGTATTCCACTGTATGCATATACCACATTTTATTTATCCACTCATCTGTTGATGAGCACCTGGATTGTTTTAATCTCCAGGCAATTGTGAATAGTGCTGCTATGAACATTGGCATGCAAATGTCTGTTTGTGTCACTGCCCTCAACTCTTCTGGGTATATATCAAGTATTGGCATTGCTGGGTGTGCCAGTTTGGAAGGATTTATGTACCCTAGAAAAGCCATGTTTGAATCCTAATCAATCTTGTGGCAGCAACCCTTTCTCTTAATCCCTATTCAGTACTATAGGTTGGAAACTTGATTGGATTGTCTTCAAGGAGATGTGACTCAATCAATTGTGGATATTAAACTCAATTAGATGGAGACATGATGGGTGGGTCTTGATTAGTTTACTGGAATCCTATAAAAGAGGAAAGATTTTGAAGAAAGCTGGAGATTCTGAGAGCAGAGAAGGATGACAGAATAATGAGAGCCACGAAGCAGAGTCCATCAGCCAGTGACCTTTGGAAATGAAGGAGATGGCCCCTGAGGGAGCTGCATGAAACAGGAAGCTGGAAGAGAAAGGTAGCAGATGCTGCCACATTTGCCATGTGCCCCTTCCAGCCAAGAGGGTAGCCCTGAACATTATTGGCCTTCTTAAATCAAGGTATCTTTTCCTGGATGCCTTAGATTGGAAATTTCTAGAGACTTGTTTTTTTTTTTTTTTTTTTTTTTTTTTTTTTTTTATAAGAGAGAGGGAGGAAAGGAAGGAAAGACAGAGAAGGAAGGAAGGATGGAAGGAAGGAAGGGAGGAAGAAAGGGAAACATTTTTAAACATTTTCTTGTTTTTATTATATTTTGTTTGTTTGTTTGTTTTTTTTTTTACATGGGCTGGGGCCGGGAATCGAACCGGGGTCCTCCGGCACGGCAGGCAAGCACTCTTGCCCGCTGAGCCACCGCGGCCCGCCTGAGACTTGTTTTAATTGGGACATTTTCTCAGCCTTAGAACTGTGAACTAGAAACTTATTAAATTCTCCTTTCTTCAAAGCCATTCTGTTTCTGGCAGCTAGCAAACTAGAATACCAGGTCATATGGCAACTCAATATTTAGTTTTCTGAGGAATTTGCCAAACTGATTTCCATAGCAACTGAACCATTTTACATTCCCACCAACAGTGAATAAGTGTTCCAATTTCTCCGCATTCTTTCCAATGTTTATAGTTTCCTGTTTGTTTAATAGCATCCATTTTTATAGGTGTGAGGTGATATCTAATTATTGTCTTAATTTGCATTCCCCTTATAGTCAATGAAGATGAGCAGCTCTTCATGTGCTTTTTAGCCATCTGTATTTGCTCTTCAGAAAAGTGCCTATTCATTTCCTCTGCCCATTTTATAATTGGGTTGTTTGTCCTTTTGTTCGTGAGCTGTGTATTTTCTTTATATACACAGCATATCAAGCCTTTATCCAATATGTGGTTTCCAAATATTTTCTCCCAGTGAGTTGGCTGCCTCCTCACCTTTTTTACTAAGTCCTTTGAGGCACAGAAGCTCTTGATCTTAAGGAGTTCCCATTTGTCTATTTTTTCTTTCACAGCTTGTGCTTTAGATATGAAGTTTAAAAGCTACCTCCTATTACTAGATCTTGAAGATGTTTCCTTACATTTCTTCAAGGAGTTTTATGATACTGACTCTTACATTTAGGTACTTGATCATTTTTAATTAATTTTTGTATAGGGTATAAGGTAGGGGTCCTGTTTCATTCTTTTGGCTACTGAAATCCAGTTCTCCCATGCCCATTTATTGAAAAGGCGATTCTGTTCCAATTCAGTGGATTTAGGGACTTTATCCAAAGGTCAAATGTCCATAAATTTGGTGGTCAATCTCTGCACTCTCAATTCTATTCCTCTGGTCAGTCCTTCTGTCTTTGTCCCAGTACCATGCTGTTTTGACCACTGTGGCTTTATAGAAAGCAGGCAAGCCATGTTTTAATCTTGATCCAATCCTGATCCAACCAGACCAACTGCTCAGTGTAGGAAACTTTGATTGGATTATTTTCTAGGAGATGTGACATGCCCAGTTTTGGGTGTGACCTTTTGGTTAGATTACATCCATGGAGAGGTGACACACCCAACTGTGGGTGTGGTCTTTTGATTAGATGGAGATGTGAGTCCAACCGGTCAAGGTGGGTCTTGATAAGTTTCAAGTGGAGCCCTTTAAAAGGGGAAACATTCTGGAGAAACCTCAGATGCAGATGCTTGGAAAACAGTTGCTTCAGAACTGATAGAAACATGAATGTTTGGAAATGCTTGGTGTGCCAACAGAGAGAGAAGATGCCTAGACACGGGCAGAGCCCAGCAGACATCACCATGTGCCTTCCCATGAGAAGCTAAGCAAGCCAGAATCCAGTGTTTAGAGAAGCTAAGTGAAGGCCCACAGATACTTAAAGAGGAAACCACTGGCGTCAGCAGCTGGGAGCAACAGAACTGGGAACAAGGACCAGCAGACACCAGCTATGTGCCTTCCCATGTGACAGACATCGACCTTTCTTGAGTCAAGGTATCTTTTCCTGGATGCCTTAGTTTCAACATTTCCCTTGCCTTAGAACTGTAAGCTTGTAATGTAATAAATTCCCTTTATAAAAGCCATTCCATTTCTGGCATATTGCATTCCTACAGCTTTAGAAAACTGTGGTAGTTAGATTCAGTTGTCAACTTGGCCAGGTGAAGGCACCTAGTTCTATTGCTGTGGACATGAGCCAATGGTACTGAACCTCATCTGTTGCTGATTACATCTGCATTTGGCTAGGAGGTGTGCCTGCTACAATGAATGACATTTGACTTAATTGGCTGGTGCTTAAATGAGAGAGTACAATGTAGCACAGCCAAAGCAGCTCGGCATACCTCATCTCAGCACTCACAGCTCAGCCCACGCTTTTGGAGATGCAGAAAGGAATCACCCTGGGGAAAGTTGTCGGAACCCAGAGACCTGGAGAGAAGGCCAGCAGAGATTACCCTGAGCCTTCCCATGTAAGAAAGAACCTCAGATGAAAGTTAGCTGCCTTTCCTCTGAAGAACTAACAAAATAAATCTCCTTTTATTAAAAGCCAATCTATTTCTGGTGTGTTGCATTCTGGCAGCTAGCAAACTAGAACACAATAACACGGTTCTATTAAAAAAAAAAGTGCGGGGCAGCAAATAATGGGACAATGACAATTAAATGTAATATATGACCCTGGACTGGAACTAATAATGGAGGAAAAAAAGCTCAAAGAGACATTATTAAGTCATGTGGAAAACACGGAATATAGACTGAAAGCTTTATATCAATGTTAAAGTCTTTGAACTTGCTAACTGTACTTAAGGTGGTTACATGAGCGAATATTCTTGTTCCTAGGAAATGTACACTGGAATATTATGTGCTCAAGGAGTATGATATATACAACACACTCTCCTACATTTAGAAAACTGATATATATAGAGAGAGATACAGCAAATTTGGCAAAATGTTTACAAAGTGGTTGATCTGGCTATCTGGGGTGTGGATGGGGGTATGTTAGAGTTCTCTGCATGGGTTTTGTATTATTTTTGCAACTATCATATAAGGATGAAGTTACTTCAAAATTAGAAGCTTAATTTTAAAAAGTACATGCAAACTGAATGGACAGTTATTGAATTTGATTTCTAATGAAAGATCAAAAGAAAAGACTATACGTTCAAAGGGGAAAAATGCTTAAGGGAAACCTGATCTTAAGACCTTTTCCTTTATTCTGATGCCATAGCACTTTTAGAATATCTTATTTTATTTAGATAAAGACCCTTAGC
Source organism: Tamandua tetradactyla (assembly GCF_023851605.1). Classification (NCBI taxonomy): domain Eukaryota; kingdom Metazoa; phylum Chordata; class Mammalia; order Pilosa; family Myrmecophagidae; genus Tamandua; species Tamandua tetradactyla. Next base: position 70,994,265 of record NC_135330.1, on the reverse strand, counting down.
TATTTTAGGTAAGTTATTTTTTTTTCCACAAGTGTCAACAAAGTTGAATAAAGTACCTAAATATTTGGAATCAAAATCTTAGTGCTTTCCTTTAGTTATCCCAGTTTTCAGAACTTACCTCTCTTTTTTCAGCAGCAATTAATGATAAATTGCATTTAGTGAAACAATACATTAATTATATTTGGGAAAATCATGGTTTCATGAGCATAAGGTTTCATGAGAATAAGCTACATTACTGCTTATGGCATTAACTCTGAAAATTACTTTGGTTTTGATTTTTAAAATTTTACATTTTAACTTTCATTCATTCATTCACCAAACATTTTTAAGTATCTACAATAGTATAGCCCTGATTTACATACTATTTGTGCTTACAGGGTGGAAACACTTTTGATTAGATTATCTCCACCAAGATATGATGTTCTCTGTTGTGAATGTGCCTTTTGACTAGATGGAGATGTGACTCCACCCATTCAAGGTGAATCTTGATTAGTTGACTAGAGTCTTTAAAAGGGGAAACATTTTGAAGAAACTGCAGATGCAGATGCAGATACAGATGTTTGGAGGTGCAGATGCTTGGAGAACAGTTGCTTCAGAGCTCACAGAGACTGGATGTTTGGAGATGCTTGGAACCCAGCAGACATCGCCATGTGCCTTCCCATGATAGGTTAAACAAGCCAGAGCCTGGAGAGAATCAAGGGAAGCCAAGAGATGAAAGCTAGCCCTGAGAAGCAAAGTGAGGAACCTCCACATGGACAGAGACTGAAAGCAATGAAGCCCAAGGTCAAGGGACCAGCAGATGCCAGCTGCGTGTCTTCCCAGTTGACATGGGTGTTTTGGATTGCATCAGCCTTCCTGAATGAAGGTAGCCTCTTGTTGGTACCTTAGTTTGGATATCATCTCAGCACTAGAACTGTAAACTTGTAACTTATTGAATTCCTTTTTTAAAAAACATTCCATTTCTGCCATATTGCATTCCAGCAGCTTAACAAACTATTATGCTATTGATATGAAGATAAGATCCCCATATTGAAAAAGACAGAAAGAAACTGAGGCAGTGGATTTGGGGAGAACCTGGACAGGAGAGAAAAGAAACCAGTACCTACTCAGTGCTAGTCCCGTTTATGTATACTATTCTATTTCATATCCACAATAATCCCTTGACATAGTTGGTACTATCACTAAGAATTGAAACCAACAAAATTTCCTGTCTGTACGCTAAACAATTCTGGGACTGGGCATACCTTCTGTCTATATGTTAATAACAAGTGAAAATAACCCAGCTATTTGCTCCAGGGAAATAACATGTGTACCAGCTAAATTATTTTAATTCCGAGATTGGCTGCACACTAGCCTCACTGGGTCCACCAAGCCAAAGCTATTATTTCATAAATTCTACCTAATCCTGTATTAGTTTGTTAATCTGTCTGAATGCATTATAACAGAAATGGAATAGTTTTTTAAAAGGGAATTTAATAGTTACAAGTTTACACTTCTAAAGCCACAAAAATGTTCAAATTTAGGTACCCACAAGAGGTTACCTTCATTCAAGAAAGGCTGATGCTGTCTGGAACACATCTGTCATCTGGGAAGGCACATGATTGCTGTCTGCTCTTCCTTCCTCCAAGTCCCATTGCTTTCAGCCTCTGTTTCCTGTGGTATCCTCTCTAAGCATCTATGGACCCTTACTTAGCAGTTCTGGAACATAACTGTGGGTTCTGGCTTGCTTAGCATCTCATGGAAATGCACTTGGCGACATCTTCTGGGCCCTGCCCATGTTTAAATATTTGCTCTCTCTTCCAGGCACTCCAAGCATCTCCAAACATCAGTGTCTCTGTCAGCTCTGAAGCAGCTGTTCTCCAAGCATCTGCACCTGAGGTTTCTTCAAAATATTTCCCCTTTTAAAGCACTCTAGTAAACTAATAAAAATCCACCTGAAGTGAGCATAGTTTCATCTCCATCTAATCAAAAGATCATACCTACAGTTGGGCACATCATATCTCCACGGAGATAGTCTAATCAAAATTTGATCCCTACAATGTTGAATCAGGATTTAAAGAATGGCTGCCACACAAGATTGGATCACGATTAAAACAAAGCTTTTCTGGGGAACATAATAATTTCAAACTAACACATTCCACCCTCTGGATGCCAAAAAAGATACGTTCCTTTCAGATATAAAATACATTTCCTCCATCACAATATCACAATAGTCTTTAACCATTTTAGTAACAATACAAATGCAATATGAAGTCCGACACAGTACAAAATTCAGCTACAGGCATGGTTTCTTCTAAGGCAAAAAATTTTCTCTGGTTCTGAACCTGAGAAACTCAGAACAAGCTATCTGATCCCAATATACAAAAGAGGGACAGTCATAGTTTCCATTGCCATTGGGAGAAATTGAAAGGTAAACAGGGGTAACCAGATCCAAACAGTTCTGAAAACCTATAGGGCAAGCTCCATTGGATTTCAAAGTCTGAGAATCTTTATTCTTGGGGCTTCAGAAAGTGGCAGTCCCACCCTTTCCAAGGGCCTAGGCAGTGGTCTTGCTGTCTCTCTAAATGCTGGGGTGAGTTGCCATACTGGGATGCATCAAGGGGACCAACTTTCTCTCAGCTCCACCCTCTCCAAGCTTCAGAGCAACACCCAGGATGTCTGCCATCTCAGGGGCACATGCTCAACCCTTCCAGAACACTGGGGTGGCAGCCAGGCTTCCCCCCCAATCCCTGGTTTATGCGTTCCACCCTCTCTGAGGCCTGGGGCAGCAAAATTCTTCCCAAACATGGTGTTGGAAGACCTGCCCTCTGCCTTCGAGACAAACTCACCCTCTCCAACTGCACAGGTGGATCTGCCCTTCTGGTTCAAGTTTTCTTGGCTTCAGACCTTAGCTTCCATAGTTCTGCCTCTGAAGTCATTTTTCCTTCAATTTGTCCCTTTTCTCTCCCTTTTAGTCGAGACTTGCAGTGGTTCCATTTATACAGATCCTGAAAAACTCTTGTTGGTTTTCTATGTAGTAGGTAGGGATCATAACCATCAGACAATAGACTTTCCCCAAATCCTTTCAGGATAACTCACGGACTATTCTGGCTTTTCCTGAAATGGCTGACTTGTTTCAAATTTGGTTAACTCTTCATATGGGGCCCTATACGCTTGGGTCTCACTTTCTGGAAGCCCAGAATTGTCCAGCCATTCAATTTCTGTTTTCTTTGCACCCAAGAGTTCAGTTCTCAACTTATCTCTTTCCTGTCATATTTTACTATAAGCTGCAAGAAGCAGCCAGAAATGCATTTTCCACATTTAGTTTGGAAATTTCTTCTGCTAAATAAATAAGTTCATTACTCTCAAATGCTACCTTCCATTCACAAAAAATGCCTTCCTTCCAGTTTGCAATGACACCGTCATCATTTCTGTCTAAAGCCTTATCAGAAGTATCAGAAGTATCTAAGTCTACTCAAAGCATTCTAGGCCTTCTCTATCTAGCTCCTCACAACTCTTCCAGAATCTTCTCCTTATCAATTTAAAAACCTATTCCAAAATATTTGGTATTTGCACAGCAGCACTCCACTTCTCTGGTATGAAAACCTGTATTCGTTTGTTAAGCTGCCAGGATGCAATATACCAGAAATGGAATGGTTTATAAAGAGAATTTATTATGTTCACAAGTTTATAGTTCTAAGGCCATGAAAATGTCCAAATTAAGGCACCAACAAGAGGTTACCTTCACTCAAGAAAGGCTGATGCTGTCTGGAACATTTCTGTCAGTTGGGAAGGCACATGGCTCGTTTCTGCTATTCCTTGTTCCTAATTCCATTGTTTTCAGCTTCTGATGCTAGTGTTTTTCTCTCTAAGCATCTGTGGGCATTCACTTAGCTCCCCTGGGACACAACTCTGGGCTTTGGCTTGCTTAGCATCTCATCAGAAGGCACATGGCAATGTCTGCTGGGCTCTGCCCATGTCAAGGCATCCTGCTGGCTCCGTCAGCACTCCAGGCATCTCCAAACATCAGTGTCTTTGTCAGCTCTGGAGCAACTGTTCTCCAAGCATCGGCATCTCCAAACATCTGTGTCTCCATTTGCATCTGAAGTTTCTTCAAAACGTTTCGCCTTTTAAAGACTCTAGTAAACTAATCAAGACCCACCCTGAAGGGGCAGTGTCACATCTCCATCTAATCAAAAGGCCACACCCACAACAGGAAACACTATATCTCTGTGGCGATAATCTAATCAAAACAGTTTCCACCCTACAATATTGAATGAGGATTAAGAGCACAGTTTTTCTGGGGTACATAGCATTTTCAAACTGGTAAAAATCCCCACCAGTTCTTCACCTTAAAAATTATCCTGCACCCTATAAATATCGTACCCTCAGGTCTCTCTTCCAAAATAGTACTAAGTCTCTGTCAAGGTGATATTCACCCTCATTATAGAACATCCAATACACCTAGATTTGTTTAAGCAATTTATTTTTTTGTTTTCTTTTTGTGCTCTTTTAGGGAGTTGACAGTCAATATCACTGTTTTACAGGTAAATAAATTTGCTCAAACTCACAGAGCTATTATGAGCTCCTTTCTTGAAAAACTAAGTTTTAAGCCCAGATGAAACTGACTCTGAAGTTCATGTTCTATATACTGGTTCTATTAGGCATAAGCACTAGATTAGATAAGGAAAACAGACTTTTACTATGTATTCCCAGAAGTTCACAAGCAAATAACTTTAAAAGATGTGGCAGCATTAAAAATAGCAATTTATAAATGCAATGGAAATTCAAGTCCCTAAATCAAGTTGAAATTTATTTACTGCCATCTGCTATTCACAGTGACACAGCAATAAAAAGTATAAATGAGTCACAGACTATAAAAGAGTTGCCTAAATGAGTCTCATAAACAGAGGCAAGAACTGAATTCTAAGTATTGATTGATAGCAATAATTAAAACTTAGAACTTTCCACGTGATCCTAAGAAAATTGTACAAGCCCTCTTGGGTCAACATACAATGTGCTCTTTAGTCCTAGATTTTTGGGTCCAAACACTGAATAGTTATTGAAAATATAAAAGAACAAATTAAAACACAAAAGTATTCCATTTCAAGTGCATTGAAGATACTGTGTTTATTTCCAAATGGAATGTAGTGAGTAGCCACATTATGTGGAATACAGAAGGAGGTGGGGTTTAGACAATAGTTCCAGTTTGATTTCTTCTAAAAGGGGGTAGAGAAGAGGCAAACATCCTAAAGTGTCACGTGAAAAACAATGAACCATGTGCCAGAAAATCTGATATACTCTATGTATGCCAGCCAAGGGCCCTCAGCTCGGCAAGCGGGTTCTATGATGAGGGTGAAAATCTGGAGTCAGGCCACGGTGGGAATTGACACTGCCATTAAGGCTTAAAGGTGATACAGGTAATTTCCACAACAGGGAAAGCTTTTCTCAATGCAGAAAGATGCACAATTGCATTACCATTATTAGTATTCAAGAATGCAAATTTTACTGTTGACAGATGAGCTAATAACAACAGCTAATGCTTATACAGCATTGTTCTGTACCAGGCAGTGTTCTAAGCACTTAAGATATATTAACTCATTTCAATCTCACCCTACAAGTACCTATGAAGTAGGCACGGTTATCATCCTTAGTTTACATGTGAGGAAATTGAGGCACAGAGAGATTAAATGATTTGTCCAGGCTTCATAGTTAGTAAGTAGCAGAACCAGGACAAATCAATCAATTGGTTCATTAATTACCTAACAGATGTTGAAGGCACTTGTGATGCTGCTTTTTAGTGGGCAAAAGTAGCAGAAGCTCACGTTGTTCTCTGCTCTAGTAGAAATATATTCTCCATTCAGGGGTCTGGTTCAGACCCTGGTACCGAGTACTCATCAGTATTCAAACAGGATATGCCACCTCTCACTCTATGGCATTTTATGCATATTTGTTACTTATACAGCATACAATTTCTTACATTTTACCTGCCATTTCATTAGAACAACCTGGGCTATTCTACCTAGAAGAGTATTTAGGATTAGGTGGCTAAAATTGATTTGTTTTCTTCTATTCATTCTCAGAATTATAACTAGTCAACTTGAAGGATTATTTTTATTTACTATAGTTTTCTTTTTATTTTGGAACAATCTCAAACTTACAAAAGGTTGCAAATACAGTTCAAAGAACTTTGCTTCCTGAACTACTTGGGAATAAGTTGCTGACCTGATGTCCATCATCCCTCAGATACTTATAGTATATATTTCCTACACACAAGAATATCCTCCTACAGATCTATGATATAACCATCAAAATCGGGAAATTAAAACAATACTAAATTACAATTCAATCTTCACACTCCAATTTTCCCAATAATGTCCCTTATAGATCCAATTAAAAATTACAGATTGCATTTCATTGTCAGGTCTCTAGTCTCCTTCAGCCAAGAACCACAGTCTTTCCTTGACTTTCACACCCTTGAGACGTTTGAAGATTACAAGCCAGTTGTTTTATAGTCTGTCCCTCAACACAGAGGATTCTGATACTTTCTCATGATTCATTTCAGGTAATGCATCATTTGGCTGTATTATTACAGACTGGATGTAGTGATCTTATCACTGCATCCTACCAGGTGGTGCATGATTTTGAATCACGCCTTTGCTGATGTGATCTTTAACCACTGGAGTAAGGTGGTGTCTACCAGCTTTCTCCACCATAAACTTACCTTTCTTTCCTTTGTAATTAATAAATATTTTGGCAAATATCCCATTCTTCATAAGATTCCCACTTACTGACTTACGTATTAATAACAACATGGACTCATGTCTTCCTATTATTATATTCAATGGGTAATTACACCTTCTTTCTGGTGCTTGATTAACCAGTGGGAGCTCAGGCTGGATTTTGTGTCCTTTGATCTGATCCTATCATTCCTAGAGCACTCTCTTGCACTCTGGCTAAACAGGTTATTCAAAAAGTTCTGCCCCAGCCCCAGAACTTTCTCCAGAAAGGCTTGATTGATTTTCTACTAGTAAATGGCATTTGGAGGTTGCTATCATAAGGCTGTCTGTCTCTCTTTCTCTCTCTCTCTCTCTCACATACACACACAGACATTGGTATTTATATTTAATTTTGATATCTATCTATATTTTCATTGTTGCAGCTCTCTCTCTTGTGTAGATGGGTCTTCATCCTGATCAGATTCTAAAACCTCATGCCCAGCTGCCCACAAAATACATAAAGGACAAAGAAGGACACTACATATTAACAAAAGGGACAATTCACCATGAATAAATAGCAATCATAAGTGCTTATGGTCCCAATCAAGGAGTTCCAAAGTATAAGAGGTAAATATTGGCAAACCTGAAGGAAGTGATAGAAATGTCAGCAATAATAGTGGGAGACTTCAATATACCACTTTCCTCTATGGATAGAACAACCAGGCAGAGGATCAACAAGGAAATAGAAAACTTTAAAAATTTGAAAAATGAATTAGACCTAGCAGACATATGTAGATTGTTATACCCCAAAACACCAGGATATACATTCTTCTCTAGTGCTTATGGAATATTCTCCAGGATAGATCACATGCTGGAGCACAAAACAGGTCTTTATAAATTTAAAAACATTGAAATTATTCAAGGCACTTTCTCTGATCACAATGGGATTAAGCTGGAAATCAATAACCACCAAAGAACCAGAACTTTCACAAATATATGGAGATTAAATAATGCACTCTTGAACAGCCAGTGGGTCAAAGAAGAAATTGCTAGAGAAATTAATAACTATCTGGAGACTAATGAAAATGTGATTATGATATTTCAGAACTATTGGGATGCAGCAAAGGCAGTGTTGAGAGAGAAACTTACAACCCTAAGTGCCTATATTAAAAAAGAATAAAGAGCAAAACTCGAGGACTTAACTACTCACCTGGAGGAACTAGAAAAAGAACAGCAAATTAGCCCCAAAGCAAACAGAAGAAGAGATATAACAAAGATTAAAGCAGGATTAAATGAATGGGAGAAAAAAGAACAATAAAAAGAATCCATAAAACCAAAAGTTGGTTCTTTGAGAAAATCAATAAAATTGAAGGACCCCTAGGTAGGCTGACAAATAAAAAAAGAGAGAGGATGTAAATAAACAAAATAAAAAATGAGAGGTGTTACCCTGAATAAAAAATCATAAGAGGATACTATGAACAACTACAGACCAACAAATTAGAAAACTTATATGAAATGGACAAATTTCTAGAAACACATGAATAAGCTACACTGACTCAAGAAAAAATAGAAGATCTCAACAAACCAATCACAAGTAAAGAGATTCAATCAGACATCAAATATCTTCCTAAAAGAATATGCAAGGGCCAGATGGCTTCAAAAATTCTCAATAAAATACTACCAAATCAAATCCAAAGATAACATTTAAAAGATTATACATCATGACCAAGTGAGGTTTATACCAGGAATGCAAGGATGGTCCAATGCAAAATAATCAATGTAATACACCACATTAACAAATCCATAGGGAAAAATAACATGATCATTTTGATTGATATTGAAAAAAGCACTTGACAAAATTCAATATCCTTTTCTGATAAAAACACTTCAAAAGGTAGGAATCAAAAGTAACTTCCTCTGTATGATAAAGGGCATATATGAAAAACCTATAGCCAGTATCTTACTCAGTGGTGAGAGACTCAAAGCCTTCCCTCTAATATCAGGAAAGAGACAAGTTTGCCTTCTAGAAAAGAAGTTCTAGCTACAGCAATCAGGCAAGAAAAAGAAATAAAAGGCATCCAAATTGGAAAGAAAGAAGTAAAACTTTCATTATTTGCAGATGGCACACTATTCTAGTTTGCTAGCTACTGGAATACGATATACCAGAAACAGAATGGCATTAAAAAACAGGAATTTAATAAGTTGCTAGTTTACAGTTCTAAGGCCAAGATAATGTCCCAATTAATAAAGGTCGATCTAGTTTACAGTTCTAAGGCTGAGAAAATATTCCAATTAAAACAAGCCCAATCTAAGGGATCCAGGGAAAGATAGCTAGGTTCAAGAAGGCCGATGATGTTCAGAGTTTCTCTCTTGGCTGGAAGTGCTAGCTTTCACTTCTGACTTCTTGTTTCATGAAGCTTCCTGGGAGGCATTTTCCTCCTTAATTTCCAAAAGTCACTGGCTGGTGGACTCTGCTTTGTGGTTCTGCAGTGTTCTCTGCTCTCTCAGAATATCATGGCTTTGTCTCTTGTTGTTCTCTAGCTTTTTCCAAAATGCTTCTTCTTTTGAAGGATTCCAGTAAAATCAATCAAGACCCACCTGGAATGGGTGGAGACATGTCTCCACCTAATCAAGTTTAATGCCCACACTTCATTGAGTAACATCTCCATGGAGATAAGCTAATTAAAGTTTCCAACATATAGTACTGACTAGGGATTAGAAGAAACTGTTGCTCCCACAAGGTTGATTAGGATTAAAACATGGCTTTTCTAGGGTGCATAAACTTTTTCAAACTGGCACACATACTATACTTGCAAAATGCTGAGAAATCTATTACAAAGCTTCTTGAGCTGCTAACCAAATTCAGCAAATTGGTAGGATATAAGATTAATATGCAAAAATCAGTAGTGTTTCTATTCACAAGCAATGAACCTAACTGAAGAATCAATCAAGGAAAAAATTCTATTCAGAATAGCAATTAAAGGAATCAAATATCTGGGAATAAACTATATAGGGATGTAAACTACATAATATTGTTAAAAGAAATCAAAGAAGATCTAAATAGGTACAAAGACATTCCCCGCTCATGGATAGGAAAGTTAAATGCATTTAAGATGTCAAATTCTGCCCAAATTGATCAACAGCTTCACTGCAATACCAAAACATCAAAATTCCACTAACCTAATTTGAAGACTTGGAAAAGCTAGTTACCAAATTCATTTAGAAGGGAAACAGACCCCAAATAGCTAAAAAATATTCTAAAAAATAAGAAGGAAATGGGAGGATTAAAACTTCCTGATTTCAAAGCTCAGTGTAAAGCCACAGTAGTCAAAACATCATGGCACTGGCACAAAGATAGAAATCTTGACTAATGGATTTGAATCAAGAGTACAGAAATAGATGATCAAATCTATGGTTAACTGATCTTCAGCAAGACTCCCAAATCCATTGAACTCGGACAAAATAGTCTTCTCAATAAATGGACTTGGGAGAACTGGATCTCAATAGCCAAAAGAATGAAGGAGGACTCTCACCTGAAAACTATATAAAATTAATTCAAAGTGGATCAAAGACCTAAATATAAGAACCAGTACCATAAAACTCTTAGTAGGAAATATAGGGAAACATCTTCAAGACCTAGTAATAGGAGATAGCCTCCTAAACTTTACACCCAAAGCACAAGCAATGAAAGAAAAAAATAGATAAATGGGAACTAATCAAAATCAGATGCTTTTGTGTCTCAGATACTTTGTTAGAAAGGTGAAGAGGCAGCCAACTCAATGGGAGAAAATATTAGAAATCATATACTGGATAAAGGTTTGATATCCTGTGTACATAAATAACACATACAACTCAACAACAAAAGAACAACCCAATTATAAAATTGGCTAAATATTTGAATAGGCATTTTTCCAAAGAGCAAATACAGATGGCTAAAAAGCACATGAAGAGATGCCCATTTTCATTAGCTATAAGGGAAATGCAGCTCAAAACTACAATGGGATTTCACCTCACACCTATAAGAATGGCTGCTATTATTAAACAAAAAGCAAACTACAAATGTTGGAAAGAATGTGAAGAAATTGGAACATATGCACTGCTGATTTGAATGCATAATAGTACAGCTGCTATGAAAGACAGTTCGGCGATTTCTGAGAAAACTAAATTTGGAGTTGCCTTCTGTGGTAGTTAGATTCAGGTGTCAACTTGGCTAGGTGAAGGTGCCTAGTTCTATTGCTGTGGACATGAGACAATGGCATGTGAACCTCATTTGTTGCTGATTACACCTGCAGTTGGCTAGGAGGCATGCCTGCTGTGATGAATTATGTTTGATTTAATTGACTGGTGCTTAAATGACAGAGCTCAACATAGCACAGCCAAAGCAGCTCATCATACCTCATCTCAGCACTCGCAGCTCAGCCCAGGCCTTTGGAGATGCAGAAAGGAATCATCTCAGGCAAAGTTGTTGGAACCCAGAGGCCTGGAGAGAAGGCCAGCAGAGATTGCCCTGTACCTTCCCAGGTAAGAAAGAACTTCAGTTGAAAGTTAGTGGCCTTTCCTCTGAAGAACTATACTAAATAAATCCCCTTTTACTGAAAGCTAATCTGTCTCTGGTGTGTTGCATTCCAGCAGCTAGCAAACTAGAACACCCTCCAAACGAGCAATACCACTACTCAATATATACCCAGAAAAGCTAAAAGCAGTGACACAAAAAGACATTTGCATACTGATGTTCATAGCAGGATTATTCACAATTGCCAAAAGATGGGAACAACCCAAGTTCCCATCAACAGATGAGTGGATAAACATAATGTGATATGCACATACAATGAAAAATTATGCATCAGTAAGACAAAATGAGGTCCTGAAGCATATGATAACATGGATGATCTTTGAGGACATACTTTTATGTGAAATAAGCCAGACACAGATACCGTATGATTTCACTTTTATCACCTTGGTAAAGGTAAACTCGGAGGCTTGTAGTAGAGAATATAGGGGACCTAGAGATACACAGCAGATAGAGAAGGGTAAACTGTTAGCTAGTGAGGTTGAACTTAAATCTAAGGGAATGGATAGAACGGCAGGCAGTTCATTAGTGGTTCCATAAGTATATCACCATACTGAAGGTCATCAAGATTGAAAAGGGTTGTATAGAGCCGCAATCGGTGGGATACATGGCTTCCACTGATTAACACTCAAATATAAATGAGTTCTTGCATGAACTACTTCAAAGATATGAATCTTGTACAAAGAGTAAATAGTATTTGGGTGGGGGTGGAATTACTATTGCATGTTGCGGTCTATGTTTAACAAGAAGACATCAACAGTACTCACGGCAATGTCAGGGATAAATAATTGGAGGCAGGGGAAGGACAGGAGTTAAGGGTTGGTTTGGATTTTCTATTCGGTGAGGATGTGCTTATCAGTTATTTTTTCTCCTGGAAGCAATGAAAATTGTCTAAAATTGAGAATGTTGATGATTGTTCAAGTAAGTGAGGATAATGTGAGACATGGATTGTTGATTTTGGACATTATACATGATGCCCCATGGATCGTTGTGGCTGAAGGATAAATTGAGAAGTGGAAGTGGCAAACTGTGGTGTATACAAATGATTGAAACATTGTGCGGCTACAGAAAGGAACAAAGTTACATGGCATGCAACAAGGGAATGAACCTGGGGGACATTATGTGATGCAAAATAAGCCAAAAACAAAAGATCAAATATTGTATAGCCACATTTAGAAAATACTTATAAGAAAATTGGGGCCTAGATTATAAGCTTTTATAGCAATCATATTTAGAACAGAACTGTAATTGTTATTTTTAGACTTTGATATGCTGTGCTATATATGTATAGCCTGATATTTCCCTGAAACTTTGGGTACCTATGTGGCACCTAAGAGTTATGTGACACCTAAGAGTAGGAGTTCTGCAGGTCTGAAAGTCAGCATTGCCACATGCAACAACTGTTAAAGAAACTGAAAAAGAGATTAGGCTTCAATAAGAACAAAGCTGATTAGGTCAGGGCTAAGGTAAATCAGAATACAGGGGTAAGGAGGGAATTGTCTGTATTTTAGAACTTCACATACTGTATGAGACAAAAGGAAGAGAGGTTATTTTGTCCAAAACCTAAATTTTCTGTAGCACATAATCTAACTTAACCTGTCTGTTTAGATCATGTAAACCACCCAAATACATGGAGCCCAGAATGGGACTGAGGGATTGTAATTCTATGGCTTAATGTAACACCTGGATACATCCCAGAGTCCCAGAGTATGTTGAGCAGATAATTAAAAAGTATTGGCAAAGTCCCTTGAGGGATGAGAGAAAAAATATGGAATTATTTAGATTTACCATGAGGGAACCTCCTGATACTGTCTCCAACATTAAGGACTCCCAAGTCCCTTGATCTGGTAGCTTGTTCTTGTGAAACTTATTTCTGTAGTGGAGAAGCTAAGCCTACCTATAGTTATGCCTAAGAGTCACCTCTGGAGGACCTCTTTTGTTGCTCATATGTGACCTCTCTCTCTCTCTAAGCCCGACTCTGCAAGTAAAATCATAACCCACCCCCTACATGGGACATGACATCCAGGGGAGAAAATCTCCCAGGCAATGTAGGACATGACTCCCAGGGATGAGCCTGGCCTTGACACTGTGGAGTCAACAATGACTACCTAACCAAAAGGGAGAAAAGAAATATAACAAAATATGGTATCAGTGACTGAGAGAGCTCAAATAGAGCCCAGAGGCTATTCTGGAAGCTACCCTCACACGAGCTTCAGCTAGATATTGCTGTTTATCATAGTTTGCCAAACTCCAACCAAAACCATTCCTGTCAACCCTAAATAACACCTAGGGCTCTATCAGAGATTCTGCAAAAGTTTCATGTACTATGATTATTTTTCAGAAACCTACAACCCCAAATGCTAGATAAGTCCCGTGACCCAGAAAAGTCAGCCCAAAACATCAACTGGTTCCATCCCCCTACCCATATTATCGACACCCCTTTCCAATATGAAAAAAGTTAGAATGGGCATAGCCCAAGCTCCCTTAAACATTGGGAGAAGGATAAAAGGAGGAGGCGTTATAACAGAAAGCATAGGATTTAACAAATGCATATGACTGCTGAATCACTATATTGGTATTTCTTTTAATTGTCAGTTACTGGGAACAGCTAGAAGGAGAAACTTAAAATTGTGGAACTATCACCGATGCCAAACTCTGAACTCTGTTCTATAACTACTTGTTACAATGTACTTTGAAATTTATTGCTTTTTTGTATGTATATTTCACAATAAAAAATATTTTTAAAAAAGAGAAAACTGCTAGAAAAAGATTTTCAGCAAATCAAAGCAGTATTCTATTTAAAAACTAAAACAATTTCAGCCATGAAGAAAATGCTTCTTTCCCATGAAGTCTTTAGACTAACCAATAAAAAAATTTTATTTTGCATATACTACTTGTAGACTACTTGACGTTTCTAGGGCCTGGAGCAAGAACGTACAAAGGGAGACCTAAATACCAATAGAGAAAATATCTAAAAGCTATATCTCACATTAATAAAATTTCAAATAAGATATGTTTTATCCTCTTACCTTGACAAGTTAGCTTTCATAACAACAAAAACTTTCAAAATGTATAAAGCTATGTTTTTTATATATGATCAAAAGTCAATTAAATATCAAAGGCAACTGAATTTAATTATTATTTTGAGTGTCTGGATATTCTATAAGGAGTCAATAATTACTGGATGAGTAAAAAAAAAGTCATCCATAATTTATCAATTATATTTATTCCATGAAATTTACTTTCCTTGCTTTCACTTTACAAAATCACTTATTATGTGGTCATAATCAAGATTTTCACATAGTTCATATTCTATTAAAAGTAATTACAAGTTAAACAGCCTTTATTGAGTCACACAAGTTCCTATATGATGTGGGTTTTTTTCTTTTTAATTAACTTTAATTTGGAGAAACTTTGTTCTACCGAGACAATAACAACCAGAATAAAATTGTTAAAACAATACTTAGCTTCAAAAACAAATCATGGGGCAGGCCACAGTGGTTCAGCAGGCAGAGTTCTCGCCTGCCATGCCGAAGACCTGGGTTCGATTTCTGGTGCCTGCCCATGCTAAAAAAAAAAAAAAAAAAAGAAAACAAACATGAATTTTACATGTCATGTTTAAACACTGTAAAAAAGTCACATATGATAAGTTATTATCATCACAAAAAATATAAAATATTTAATTCATCATGTAAATCACTATCATATCACTTTTCACCATTTCTTAAAGCGATATCCATACCCAAGATTTTATGTAAATAATCAACATCACAATTCACCCTTATTACATCTAGACCTATCCATATACAAATTTATGAGCATTATGAATCATTTAATATTGCAAAATGTCTCCCAAGGTGCCACGTTCAATTGTTGTGAACAAGCAATAAAATGGATGGTGGGCACTATTGGGATATGACCATTCGTTACGGAAAAAAATGTATTCATATTCTCTGAGAGGAAGGAATTGACAAGTTAATTAATACGTTTTTTCTCTTACCTTAGCACTTCTGCTGCTGAAATCCTTCCCTCAGAAATAATGTTTGTTTCTGATTTGGCAGTGGTAAATCTAAAATTATCACAGCACCCAGACACAGTCACCTTTTATCTTGAGTGCAGAGGGGAAGTGATGAAGAGAAATATTCCCTGGGGCCAGAATGGTGTTAGTCTTGAGAGATGCTGTTTAGAATTATAGGTCATGCTGTGCGCAGCTGAGACCAGATCACAAACAGCACACTGCCCATGGGTTCCTTAATAAATGTATATTTTTGTGTATCGTGTTTAGTGGAACCCTCTGAAACACAGGGCTGCTTTGATGGTGTCTGAAGAAAGTAATGGTATGTTGCTTACATTGCATTAAGTTCTGTGTGAAATAAAAGACGGAGTTATAAGGCACGGGATGTTTCTTCGTACGAGTTTGAATTTAACTGGGGAGGTCATTCTAGGATTCATAAAACAAACAAGCACAATAGGACAAAAGTTGCCCAAATGTTCAAAGAGATGAGGCTATGGCAATTGGCAGTAAGAGTCAACAACAGAAAGAGTGAGGAATCTGAATATTTTTCCAAAACCATTTCTGATTTTCAATCTTGTAGCAGTGTCCAATCAGGAAAAGAAATGCCATACGAGCTATTTCAAATGCAGAAATTTAATACAGGAATATATTGATCAGAATGAGTAAAAAGGAGACTCAGAGATAATAACTCCAGGAAGCAGCTGCCATTCTTGGGGCCAGGGAAACAAAGGGAAGAGGCTGGGATCATCAAAACCTAGAAGCTCATTGTTGGTGCTCAAATACCTGGTTCCTCCTCAAGGACTTGGAGGAATGGTCTTGCTGAGCTTGATGCAGTTCTCTGAGTAGAGAGTGCTACCTGGCTGCCAGAGATACTATCTCTAAGGGGGAAACTCTGAGGTTGAATCTGGGAGTGTCAAAAGAAGCTGGAAGGAAACGACAGCTGCTGGCTGGTGAAGTGCTGCTATTAGAATGGCGATGGCATTGGACGAGGACGAAGTTCCTTTTCCTCTTTTCGTGCGTTGTATTCACCCTTCAGTTCCCCCTATTGGTAGAATCTAAGCGGGAGCCAGCCGGCAAATGAGAAATGTAATTTGGCGAACATAAGTTCCAAAATCACAAAGCAGAGTATAGAGGGTGGCTTAGAGTTGAGAAACCATAGTTGAATAATGAACAAATGAAAGGTTGACCTAAATCAAGACTGCCATCGTGGGCAACATTCTTCTGATCACATCTACTAACCTGCTTCAGATAACTGATCTCGTGACAATTTCAAATAAAAATAAAACTATCCTTAAACAAAAGTTCAATGTTAGTTGCTTAACAAACATTAACTAGTAAATAAAACACGAGGGCATTTCCCCCTCGTTGTGTGGTAAAGAGAATAATAAATACAATCATTCAGATAATAAAATTTTTTAATTTTGAACGACTTTAAATTCCATTTTAGGTGAAAACTAAAAGTAGGTAATTGGGACATCTGTAGTAAAGTCTAGACTATGCTGCATAACAAACAACCCCCAAAAAACAACCCCCAAATCTCAGGAATGTAAAACAATAAAGGTTTCTCACTTAGGCTGCATGTCCACCAATGGCCAGCAGGGGTCTCTGCTAATCATATTTATTCATGGACACCAACAGATGAAGTAGCCACCATCTCAGACCTTACCTGTTGCCAGAAATAAGGGAACCCTGAAGGTTCTCAAAATATATTAAAATACTTGGCCCTGAAGTGGCATATGTCACTGCCACTTACAATTCATAGGTCAAATTGTTTGTAAGATCCCCCTCAATCACAGGAGGTCAAGAAAGTGTCCAGAAAATAAAGAGCTGAAAATATTTTGTGAGAAGTATTAATGACTACCAGGCACCTAACAGCCTATTACACCCTTATTTACTAACAGCTGACATTTACTGAGTGTTTGAGTACAGTGACAAGCACTGTACAAAAAGCTTGTCAGATATCTGATTTAATTGCAACAACACTTTTTAGTTTACCGGTTGCTAAAACAAATACCATACAATGGTTTGGGTTAACAATAGCAATTTATTGGCTTGCAATTTCAGAGGCCAGAAGGCTTGTTTCTTTGCAGGGTCCTATCTTCTGGCTGGTTGGTAGTCTTTGGGGTTCCTTGGCTATTCCATCACAATACAATGCACACAGTGGCATTTTGTCCTTTCTCTTCTAGGTTCCATTCACTTCCAGCTTCTGGCTGTTCCCTGTGGCTTCTCTCTCAGTCTGACTTTTTACTCAAAATGACTCCAATAATCTGGATTAAAACTCAACCTGATTCGATTGGGTCACACCTTGACTGAAGTCACATCTTGAAGAGATCTTATTTACAATAGGTTCATACCAACCAGGATGGTGGTCTTGAACCAAGACCAAGAACATGCCCAAACTGGGGTACGAAATCCAATCCACCACCAATGCCTAGTGAGAAAAATATCTCATTGTTAGTCTACCGAGGAGGAGACTGAGGTTTAGACTTGTTATATGGCTTTGCCCTGAGCTGGGATTCATACCCAGATCTATCTGACTTGAGAGTTTGTAGTCTTAACCGTTGTGGAAAAGAAGACTTGTAGTTCCTGAGCTACAGGGGTCTTATCCAATTCCTGCAGCCCTGGTGTGCGCACGCTGAAGACATTTAACAGTGCCAGCTTGATGAGCAGGTAAGAAGCATGGGTAGAATTACAACAGGAATTGACATCAGAAGAAAGCACAATGGCATGAGCAATAGCACAGAAGCAGAAAAGTGTAGGGGATTCCAGGCAGTGATAAAGACTTCAATGAAACCAGTAAAGAATAAAATTCTTAGAGTTAAGAATATGGGGTGGAAAAGGAATTTGGACATACATTGCAGAGGGTCTGGAAGGCACTCTTCAGGAGTTTAGACTTCATCCCCTAGGCTCTAAGAAGCTATCTAGATTCTACCCTAGAAGCAGGGCTCTAGGACGACGACTCTGACTGAAGAGCAGAGACAGATGGGTAGGAATTAACGGGCATGTGAAATAAAGTTGTGGGGATGGCAATGGAAAGAACAGAGTGGATAGACGCCAAAGACTTGATCATGTTGATCAGAAGCCAAAAGTAAGTCTCCTATTTCCCATTTAGGTGCCTGTGAGGCTGTTGATACTCTTCCTAGAGTTAGGAGAGAGAAGAAGCTGGTTTGTTGCTGGAAAAAGAAGGGAGGGAGTGATGAATGTATGATGAATAACTTGCAGCTACTCTTTGAAGTGTAATGGATTATACTACATAATAAAGTACAGTCATTAGTATAACACACAATATTTTCTCTTTAACTCTAATTGTGAGATGAGAAACTGGTGCCTTAGGGAAATTTTAGGCATCAGCAAGCAAATGAGGAGAAATTTTGAAGGATGTGATGACTCCAGAAATCATATCAGGATTTTCCTAAGTTCAATGTATCTACTTTGAGGTGGTCAGGCGCTTTTATTGCTCTTTTCTAAAAGCCAAGTTTGACTTTGTTTATTAATCTCCTTTGTATGTTTTCTGTTCTATCGGTTTCTGCTCTTTATTTTTTATTTCTTCTACTTATGTTGCCTTTAATTTGCTCCTCTTTTTCTACCTTGATAAGGTAGATATCAAGGGAAAAGACACCTGTTACCACTTCCAGGGAAGGAATCCTGCACATGGAGGATAGCAAAGAGATGTCAACCTACACCAAAACAAGAGTCAGAGTCACTAGCAAAAGCATGACTCACACAGACACTAGATGGAACAATGCTTTCCTCACACATCGAAGAGACAGAGTAAGGTTAGCTTCGATAGCAGGCATCAGTCCCCATGGCCAGTGGGTTTCCATCGATAGCCAGTGCAGGGAACAGAGATAGCAGCTTAAGTAGTCAGGCACCATAGAATGCCTATACCTAGCCAAACTGTCTCCATTGAATGCTTACATATGCTTGGCATGAAAAGGGGAGAAATGTACTGGCAGGCCACTATCTGTTAGGAGATGTGTTTTATGTTAAGGTCCCCCAAGAAGAGAGTCAGCCCACATTTGTTTTCCATCCTAGAAATCAGGTTGACGCATCTGGTCCTAAGCATAGGGTTTATTTTGTGGGTCCCAGAGAAAGGTAGGAAGTCACACTTGGACTGTCCTCTTCCATAGTGGAAACTTAGGTCACTACTTTGAGACCTTCCTCATTTTCTAATAGAATAATAAATTTAAAACATAAATTTCCCTCTAAACATTTTCCCTTTTGATATATTATGTTTATTATCATTCAGTTTTAAATATTTTCTAATTTCCTTTATGATTTTTCTTTGACCCATGTGTTACAGACAAATGTGTTGCCTAGTTTCCAAATACTGAAGATTCTTTAGATATTTGATATGTGATTGATTTCTAATCTAATTCCGTTATGTTCTTACTCTGTAAGACTTTGACCTTTTGAAATGTATTAGAAACTATTTTAAGGACCAGCCTATGGCCCAACTTAGCAAACATTCCAAATTCAAAAGAGTGCATATTCTGCAACTGTTGAATGAAGTGTTCTATAGATATCAATTAAGTCAAGTTGGCTAATCTACCTTCCATGTCCTTACTTAATCTTGTGTCTACTTGTTAAATCAATTACTGAGGGAAAGGTGCTAAAAAATATGGAGTTATCTATTTCTCCGTCAGTTTTGACTTCATATATTTTGAAGCCCTATTATTAAGTTTAGACAGGATATTTATGTCTTCCTGATGAAGTGATACTTTTATCATTAAAAATTCCCTCTTTATCTCTGGTGATACTCCTTGTTTTGGAGTCTACTGTGTTTGAAATTAATATAATCACAACTGCTGTCTTACACTTACTATTTGCATAGCATATCTTTTTCTTTTAGTTTACTTAGAATTTTTCTGTATGTTTATGTTTAATGTGTATTCTCTGTACACAGCATACCGTTGAGTCTTGTTTTATTACTCAGTCTCACAATCCCTTCCTTTCAATTGGAGTGTTAACCCATTTTCAGTTGACGTAATTATGGATATTGTTGAGATTGAGTTTACCATCTTGCTTTTAGTTTTCTACATATCCCATCTAGCTTTTCTTTCCTCTTCATTTTTTTCTTTTTCTTTTGGATTAATTAAATATTTTTAATATTGCATTTCAATCCTTCTATCAGGTTTTAGCTATATATATCTTTGTACTATTTTGAGTGGTTGCATCAATTTACTATAGTCTACTTAGAGTTCATATTGTACACATAAAATATGACAGTATAAATATAATTCTAGTCATATGTCCCCATATTTGTGCCATTATGTCATATTTTATTGCTACCTATGCTATAAAACTTTCTATGCAAGCTTATTATTTTTTGCTTTAAATAATCAGTTATTTTTTAAGCAATTAAGTAATCTAATGTATGTAAGGAATTTCAAAAGGAAAAGAAAGAGAATGAATAGAGCGGCAAATACATTTGAAGAAATAATGCCCCCAAATTTCCCAAATTCTGGGAAAAATATTAATATGTTTATCTAAGTAGCTCAGCGAACCCTACGCTGGACAAAGGCAATATACACACAAGCACATCAGAAAACAAAAAATAAACAAAATTCTTAAAAACAGAGAAAAAGAGACACATCACATACAAAGGGGACAGCGATGAGAATGACTGCTCAATTTTCACTAGAAACAATGGAGGCCAGAATATAATGAACACATCTTAAAGCACTGAAAGGAAAAAAAAGTCTCAGCACAGAATTCTATATATAGCAAAAATATCCTTCAAAATTGAATGTGACACGTAAGAGTTACTTCTGGAGGACCTCTTTTGTGGCTCAGAAGTGGTCGCTCTCTGTCTCTCTCTCAGCCCAACTCTGCCAGTGAAATCATTGTCCTCTCCCCTAAGTGGGAATGACATCCAGGGGTGAAAGTCTCCCTGGCAGCATGGGAGATGACTCCCAGTGATGAGTCCGGTCCTGGCACTGTGGAATTAGCAATGCCATCCTGACCAAAAAGGGGGAAAGAAGTATAACAAATACGGTATCAGTGGCTAAGTGAGTTCAAATAGAATTGAGAGTCTACACTGGAGGTCACTCTTACACAAGCTTCAGTTAGACATTGGTATCTATCATAACTTGCCAAACCCCAGCCAAAACCATTGCTACAAATTCTAAAGAACATTTAGGGTGTTATATAAGGTTCTACAAAGGTTACATGCACTGGGGTAACTTTCCGAAACCTACAACCTCCAGATGAGTCCTGACATACAGAGAGGCCAGCCTTTCCAGAATATCAACTAATTTCATCCCCAATCCCATATTATCAACAGCCCCTTCCAACATGAAAAAGTTAGAGTAGGCATAGCCCAAATACCCTTAAAGAGTGGGAGAAAGATCAAAGTTGATGGTGGAGTTATACAGAGAAGGCAGGGTTTAATGAAAAAGTAGGAGTGCTGAATCATTATATTGATGTTTCTTCTAGTCTGATGCCTTAGAGCAGTTAGAAGTAAAAACCTAAAATTGTGGAATCGTAACCCACACCAAACTCTGAAGTCTGTTCTACAGCTAATTGTTGCAATGCACTTTGAAATTTACTGCCTTTTTGTATATATGTTGTTTGTCACAAATAAAAAAAAGTTGATTGTGATGATAAATGCACAGCTATTGATGATATCGTGAGCCATTGGTTGTACACTTTGGATGATTACATGGTATATATATATGATATATATAATAAAAAAACAATTATTTTAAAAAATTGAACCTGAAATTCCGGCTTCCAGTATTGCAGAGGTGAAGTATTTAAGCAAATCCTTCCACAGATAATTATGAAATCTGGACAAAATTTTTTTGAAAACAACTATTTAAAGACACCTAAGAGTGACCAGAAACAGGCAAAAGCCAGAGGAGATTTTTTACTTGAAAATCCACAACTGAAATCAGTCAAAATTGTGAATTTGTTGTATTTTATCTTAGGCTGTCCCCCCAAATACCACTTCTCCAGAACTGGTAGAAAACAAAGCCCAACGATAAAAGAGCAGCTGTAAATTTAGGAACAAAATTGAAGAAGCAAAAGAGCATCAGGAGGGGTGAGACCAAAACCTGAATATAAACTCTGCCCATATCCCTTGGCTGACTAATAAACTGTGAATGAGTAGCAGATACCCATGGAACAATAGCAGTTTTAGCCCAGACAAGTTCACTGCCCACTAAAATTAAAAACCAGCCATCTTCAGAAGAATATAAAAGTATCCAGTGTTGCCAAAGTGTATTATTTATAATATCCAGATTTCAACCAAAATTACTAATCATACAAAGAAACAGAAAAGCATGACTCCTACTCAGGAAGAAAGAAAGTCAGTAGAAATTGACTCCAAGTTGGTCCAGATGAAGGATATAGAAGATGGAGACTTCAAAGAAACTATTATAAATATGTGCAAATGTTTTTAAGTACATATGTCTAAAAAATTAAGGGAAAGTGTGGTTTCAGTATGAGAATAGATGAGAATATCAACAAAAAATAGAAATTATAAAGAAAGAAACAAGTGGAAATTCTAGAGTGAAAAGAATAATAGAAATAAGCATTCACTTGATGGACTCCATTATATTTGAGAAGGCAGAAAAAAAAATCCGTAAACTTGAAAAAGATCAAAAGAAATTATCCATTCTGAAGAATAAAGTAAAAAAGATTGGACAGTTTCAGAAAACTGTGAAACAATGTATTTGGATTCCAAAAATGAGAGAAGAGAGAGAACAGGAGAGAAAAAAATATTTGAAGAATAATAGTTGAATATTTTTCCAATTTTGGTGGAAAATATTAACTTACAGATCCAAGACACTCATAAACTCCCAGCAGGATAAAGAAAAAGAAAACCACACCTAGTTAGTGCATCAAACTGCTGAAAACCAAAAATAATGAAAATCTCTTATAGGATATATTTTGTCCAGTTTTCTTATTATATGAAGTAGGAGGGCAAATGCAGGAATAAATACTCAGTAAGGTTGGAAGGGGAAGTCCCATGCATTTCTTTTAAGTCTAGCTCTCAAAAGACCGGCTGATTAGCCTATACTCATTCTACCTTGATTTTTATTATGCTTTTGTGCCCTATCACTTCCTTTAGGATTGCTTTGTACATACCATCCTTTTTTTTTTTCTTTCTCATGGGTTGGCACCAGGAATCAAACCTGAGTCTCCCGCATGGCAGGTGTGAACCCTGCCACTGAGCTACCGTGGTCCACCCTCACTTGTCCTTTTAAAGCAATGAAAACAATCTGAATTCTTCTTTTGATAGACTTGAGGTTAAGTCCAGCTTTAAAAAAAAAATCCTTGGATTTCTTTTAAGGCAAAATAAGATTGAATGATTGAGGAAACAAGATGCATTTAAGGGCTTGAGTTTAGAAAGGGTGATGGGAGGAATGCTGCCAACTAACCCAACACTTTTTAATATTTGTCTAATATTCCAGAATAGCTCCTTTACTGATACTTTCCTTCTGTTCTCTCCTTCTGGATCACTGTCTTGGGGGTTGGAATAATAATGAGGTTTAGCATATTGTTAAAATAATCATGGAAAGGAAGGGAAACTCTTGCATAATACATCCTACTTCCTTTCCCCCCTTTTCAAACCCAGGTATGATGAGGCTGTAGGACCATCTTTTTAACCCATAAGAGTCATCGACGTGGCACTTCCCAATCAATCTGCTCTTCCTTTATTTAGAAGGAAAGACTCTATGCTTAGCAAGGGCTAAATATGATTCTTTAAAAAAAATCAACTAGACTCATCCTTTTATTTCCAAGACTGATTTAATTATGGTAGTCTAGGCTCACAGTGGAACAAAATAAAACAAAACAAAACAAAAATCAAACTATACCCACTTACTGAACTTGTGCATTTGTTTAGGGGCTCTCCCAATAAAGTTAAAGGATTTTTAAAAGCATTTACCCAGTTCAAATTGGAAGTACACAAAAGTATTCTCCAAAACAACCTGAAGTGAAGTGATATTTATTTGGTTGTTTCTACCCCTCTATAAGAGGGGCAGTGTTTACACTTTGAGCTTTAAGAGAACTGGAAGATTTGTGAATGTGTGTTTTTAAAAAATGAAACTGCTGTCTTTGAAATAATGGTGAATGGCATACTATGGAGGGAAGAATAATGGATGGAAAGGTTGAGGGAAAGAAAGGGTCATTTTGGAACTCCTTAGGGATAGCCACAGTTCGGGGTCGTTGCTTCAGACCAGTAAGCACATTTTAACAGAGCAAGGCTCTAGTCTGAGTTTGGTGACTTTTATTTTCATTGTAATTCTAATCACATTTTGTATTTGTTTTGCACTTTCCTCTTGGAGTTCCTACTTACTGACATATGGACAAGTTGGTCAAATTTGTCTCTAAAATTGGGATGCCTTGTACCCAACAGGACATTGTGTTTATCTTTCACAGACTCCATCCAAAATTGGTCACGTGAGGTGTTTGAGATGTGATAGGTGGAGATGGACTTTTTCTAGCCCTTGAAATGAGTAAGAGGACAAGGAACCTGATTCTCATACATTCAGTTTAGGTTCATTTATTTTGCTCAACATGTTTTACCATGTGAAATATGAGGGGGAAATCACTTTATCTTGAATTGCTGTGAATTCCAAACTTCCTTTGATACTGAGAAATTTTTATTGCTAAGCATCTGTCAATTTGATTTTTGCCATCCAAGTTGAGACAAACTTGACATGCTTGTGGGAGGACCCACTGCCTCCTGGGTGTTCCTCCACATTCTCTCTTAGCGTTCCCTTCTTGCATAGCCAAATGTTCTAAATGTTTTCCATCTTCCCTAACTCTCCAAATTCTAGACATTTATTTTTACCCTTGTCTCCTTAGCCAGAGTATGTAGAATAGGCCTCTTAACTATCCCCTCTTTGTATTCCAAAGGTCTGAGCCTCTTCTCTCCTGGTGGATGGAGCAGGCTCCAAAGCCTGGCTACTAAGTACAAAGTATAAAAGATATCAAACAATCTTAAAATTATAAACTCAGGAAATTATTCCATACCTTTATTTAAGGAGGTTGAATCAACAACTCGGTGTTTGAAGGCAGACTTTCATTTTTAGGTTAGGGAAGGGTCTAAGATTACTGGACAGAGGTTTGCCAACTATATTAGAAAGCCTTCCGAATAGAAATCAGACAAGTCCAACATTTATGTTAACTGGTCAGTTTTACTTACATACTCAAATCGGTCTCCCAATCAAGTACATAGGTTATCTCTAAGATTAGTCAAATTAGTCAAACAGTAAGACAACTGTTTGTTGTTTATGGCAATGATTTGAGGACAGTGTAAATTGCTAATCTGGATTTATTCAGGAATACCCAAGGCCCACAGACAATCACATGATTGAATTGTTTTCATTTTGTGAGAAATCATCTGTATGGGAAAGGGGATACTGGAAAAAAATCTATGTGCCTGACCTTATTCAGGAGTTACCAAACTTGGGTAATTCTAAAACTTATCTGGGAGCTTTGCAAAAATGCTGATGCCTAAGATCCACCTCAAAGACTTGAGTCAGCAATAAGTAATTATATATAAAATTTATATAATTTTAAATTTATGTTTATATATATTCAAATATATATATTTATATATATTACATATTTAAATTATATACAATTTAAAAGCTCCCTACATGATCTGCTAGATCTTTGGGATTGTGCCGGATTGAAAAGGTTTATGTACCCTAGAAAAGCCATGTTGTAATCCTAATCCCATTCTGTGAAGGTAGCTATTTCTTCTAATCCCTATTCAGTACTGTATGTTGGAAACTTTAATTAGATCATCTCCCTGGAGATGAGACTCGATCAAGAGTGGTTGTTAAATCAGATTAGGTAGAGATGTGTCTACACCCATTCTAGGTGGGTCTTGATTACTTTACTGGAATCCTACAAAAGAGGAAACATTTCTGAGAAAGAGAGAGATTTGGAGAGAGCAGAGAAGAATGACAGAGCCACAAGAAAGCCACAACAGAGACTGCTGGAGAACCACAAAACAGAGAGTCCACCAGCCAGCAACTTTGGGAGATGAAGAAGTAAAATGCCTTCCAGGGAGTTGGAGAGGAAGCTAGCAGATGACACCGTGTTTGCCATGTGCCCTTCCAGCCGAGAGAGAAACCTTGACTATGTTTGCCACGTGCCTTTCCACTTGAGAGAGAAACCCTGAACTTCATCGGCCTTCTTGAATTGAGATATCTTTCCCTGGATGCCTTAGATTAGACATTTGTATAAACTTGTTTTAATAGGGACATTTCCATGGCCTAAAAACTGTTAACTTGCAACTTATTAAATTCTCCTTTTTAAAAGCCGTTTCATCTCTGGTATATTGCATTCTAGCAGCTAGCAAACTAGAACAGGGATTCACTACTTTAATTTTTTTATTTTTTATCATCCTGGTTGTTCATTAAATGGGGTGAGTCCTGAGCCCCATGTATTCTTATATACAATAAAACAATTGTTAAATTAACATAGGGTTATAATATATCAAGTTATAGCTGAGGATCTACGTAATGCAGTGGTTTTGTATAACATTGCCCAACTAATGATGGCAGAGTCAGAAAAATTTTCTTTAAGTTACTTATCGAGCCCTGGCTTGTGTATAAAGCTAGCTTGACTCCAAAGTGCTTTCTCCATTTAGCATGCCCTTCCCTCTCCCCATCACAATTCCCTCCACCTGAAAAATAACTTTTATTACCCAATAAAATAACTTTATTATTATTTGTGAGATTATACAAGCAGTGTGTACATGCTAAAAAATATAAACAACTCATAAAATTAAAGGAATAAAAAGTAAAAATGATTTCAAACTCTACCATGCTCAAAATGACTCCCATTAACTTAAAACTCCTTAGGCATGCATAGAACTACATAACTTTAAATATATGTTCACATAACTGTTGGAGAGCAGATTATTAATCAGAAATATTAACTACCTTCCATACCACCACATACATGAGCAGAATGTAATTCCACATCCTTTGACTTTGTCACTTGCTTTGGCCTTATGACGAAGTGACGGTGTGCCAGTTTCAAGCCAACTCCTTCAGACGTCTCTCATGTTTCCACTTGCCTTCTTGAACTTCTGCCGTTCCATAAGAAGAGTGTGCCAGAGCCAACCTGCCAATTGCAGCAAGAAAATGACAGCCACGGTGAGCAAAGCCTTCCCACCTGGTACGGCCAAGCTACAGATGTGGGAGGTAAATAAACACTTAATGCCATATGTCACTGAGAGTTTATGATTATTTGTTACACAATACTTAGCTAAAGAAATCACTTTTTAAAAATGAAAAATTGCATAGTATTATGCATGGATATGTTTTATTACATGAATACCATATTTCTGCAAGTTTTGCTGTTTCTTTATTTGCTTATCATATCTCTCCTGCTCCCTTAACCAACTCCCTGCATCCCCTATGTAACCAGTGTTATCAATCTAGAGTGTTTTCTTCTATACCTTTCTCCATATTCATATAATTACACACAAACATACAAACACATAGATATAGGAGGATCGTCATTGTTCGTTTTACAAAAATGAGATAATAATACAGCTCTGTCATGAAGGAAAAGTTCAGGATGCTATGAGAGTGTGTGTATATATGTGTATTTGTGTGTGTCACATGTATATATGACATTATATATGAGAGTGTGTGTATGTATAAATATATACATATGACTGACGGTTGTAAATTTCTGTCAGGGTCAGGGCCTGAAGAAGTGATATTTAAGCTAAGCCATAAGGGTGAATGGAAATTAGCCATTACAAGACATAAGAAGAGTACTTACACACTGCTTGCTAGTGGAAATATGTATTTTAATAGGCTTTTTGGAAAGCAATTCAGCAATAGCTATAAAAAAAATTGTATCCATTCCTTTTGCCACTACAACAAGAAAGCATTTTTTTTTAAGTATACATATTTCCCCACTTACTGAGTGGGCTTTTATTACTATGGATAGATCCCCAAGAGTGGAAATGCTTGTACTAGATCATTTTAAAAAATGTTTTCCTTGTGAGTTCCCCTGAGTTCCATTGTTTCTACGCTTATCATATGAAACTGATGATATCAAAATATTTCATTTCCTGAAACTCAAGCCACATGATAGCAATGAAAATAAGTTGGGAAACTACTTCCAACAAAATAAAAGGTAGCAAAATTTTGTAACAATACAGGTTGTATCCATTTTCTATTGCTGCATAACCAATTATCACAAACTTAGTGGCTTAAAACAACACATATTTATTATCTCACAGTTCCTCTGAGTCAGAAGTCTGGAAACTGATAGCTGGGTGTCTACAAGGCTCAAGCAAAGTGTCAGCCAGGCTGTGTTCTCATCTGGAGGCTCAACTGGGAAAAATCAGTTGTTGGCAGAACTCATTTCCTTGTAATTGTAAGACTAAAGGCTCTAGCTTTTTCCTGGCTGGGAGCTGGAGGCCCTCTGCAGTTCCTAGAAGGCCCCCACAGCTGCTTGTCATGTAGAGCATCCCAGCTTGGTCACTTAGTCACTCAAGCCAGCAAGGAGAGTCTGTAAAGTAAGTCTGTAGAGAGACAAGAGTTTTACATGTCAACATAATCACATCTTTGCCATATTCTGTTGATTAGAGACAAGGCCCAAGTTCTTCCCACTCTCAGGAGAGAGAAATACAAAGGCTTTAACACCAGGACCCAGGGATCATGAAGGCTGCCTTAGAGTCTGTCTGCCAGATTTAAAACCTTTCTGGTCAGTAAGTTAACATATAGGCTCCTTATAGTCTTCAGTTTGGGGGACCATTAAATATGTCATAATCCTCTGCTCCCCTGGCCAATTTTCCCCAACAATATTGTCTGGCCTTTCTCCTCATAAATAGTCACCCTATTTATCTTGTGCTTAGACTTCCAGGAACCTCAACCCTGGAACAGCTTGAGCCTGATAAAACCTAAAGTAAATGCAGGAAGTGCCTTAAGCTAATTTGAAATAGATGTCATAAAGGTCATGCACTTTATCTCTTTGCAGACTCGGAATATTTAAATTGATATTACACGTAATACTTGCTTATCTGGTTTCCCTCAGCAACTGTGCAGGAGTGCTGAACAGAGAGGAAGAGAAAAAAAGTTACATCATGCTGGCAGCTTCAAGAAGTTACCATGGAGAAAAGTGGTGCCAACTAGAAAGAAGACAATATTATCACCATCAAAAACAAGAGCAGCATGTAATGTGGAAGCACCCAGCTCTACAAGCCACACAACTTCAGAGGCATTGGTGAGGGTGCAGACAGCACAACTGTGAACTAAGTGCAGCAGCCAGGCAGCACTCAGGGAAATGAGGGGTTAAATTCTACCCACCTCCTACCCCTGAGGCATTTTGCATTTAACAGGTTAGAAAAACTATATGCCTGGAGGTTACCACAGCATGCTCAGTGTTTGACAAAATGCAGGCATTTGATCAATGAATCATGGATACCAAATGGCAAAAAAACAGTATTAAAAATTGTGACACTAACATGGTTTTAGTGGCAAATGCTGAGCTGTATCAATTGAATTTTGAAAATCCACTGTTTGATAAACCACTGTCTGGGAACTACAGAAGGTAGGGCCAGAGGGAGTTATTTAATTTAAGAACAAAAACCCATTAGCCTAGTTCCTAGTGGTCAAAAGACAAGGATTTGGTTCAACATTATTTATTTAAGGAGGAGCTGTATTTCTTCCTTTAATTAATTTGGCAATTTTTGTTTTGTTGCTTCTCAAAGACTCTTTTGTTGGGATGGATGTAGGAAGAGTCAGATACATAATGAACAGCACAATGATTTCTTAGACTTTATACCCAAAGCACAAACAACAAAAGGAAAAATAGATAAATGGGACCTCATCAAAAACTAAAAACTTGTGTGCATCAGAGGAATTTATCATAAAACAAAAAAGACAACCTATACATTGCTTTAAAAGAAACGCCAAACATTAAAGAGTGGCTGTGTCATTCTGCATGTCCACTCTCCGCACCCCTGCCAGCACTGAGTATCGTCAGGGTTTCATTTCTACCCAATTCCAATATGTGTGGAGTGGTAGCTCATCTTGGTTTTAGTTTGCATTTCCAATGGCTAATCATGTTGGGCATCTTTTTGTGTACTTATTTGCCACCTATAGATGCTCTTTTGTAAATTCTTTGAATCTTTTGCCCATTTTAAAAATTGGGTTGCATGGTCATTTATTATTGTTAAAGTTTCA
This sequence comes from Tamandua tetradactyla, assembly GCF_023851605.1. NCBI lineage: Eukaryota > Metazoa > Chordata > Mammalia > Pilosa > Myrmecophagidae > Tamandua > Tamandua tetradactyla. The sequence goes on along the minus strand of NC_135330.1, from coordinate 70,963,803 downwards.
AGAGTTCTTTATATATTTGGGGTACAAGTTGTCTTTCATATATATGATTTGCAAATACTTTCTCCCAGGCTGCAACTTGTCTTTTCATTTTTGTTAATGGGTTCTGAAGTTTTACACTTTGATAAAGTCCAGGTCACCAGTTTTTTTATTTTTTGGATTGTTTTTTCGTTGTGTACAGAAGGGCTCTTTGTCTAATCCAAGACCTTGAAGATTTTCTCCCATACTTTTTACTAGAGTTTTTATGGTCTTAGTCTTTACATTGGGGTCTATGATGCATTTTGGGTTACTTCCTGTATGTAGTGTGAGGTGAAGGGTTAAGTTCATGATTTTGCATGTGGATATCCAATAATCCCAGCACTTTTCATTGAAAACAATATTCTCTCCCCATTGAATTGTCTTGGCACCTTTTTTTGCAAATATTTTTGCAAAGTAATTGGCCATAATTGTAAGGCTACATGTCTGACCTCTCAAAAAAAAAAAAATTAAGACAACCTACACAATGGGAGAAAATATTTGGAAACCACATATCTGAAAAGGGGTTAATATCTAGAATATATAAAGAAATATTACAATTCAGCAACAAAAAGAGAAAAAACTCAATTTTAAAAAATGGGCAAAAGATTTGAATTGACTTTTCTCCAAAGAAGATATATATATATATAGTCAAAAATCTTACAAAAAGTTGCTCAACATCATTAGCCATTAGAGAAATACAAATCAAAACCACAATGAGACACCATTCCACACCCAGTGGAATGGCTGCTATTAAATAATTGGAAAATAACAAGTGTTGAAGAGAATGTAGAGAAATAAGAATAGAAGTTCACTGCTGATTGGAATGTAAAATGGCATAGCAGCTATGGAAAACAGTTTGGTAGTTCCTCAAAAAGTTAAGCATAGAATTAGCATATGACTTGGCATTCCCATTTCTAGGTATAACCCAAAATAGTTGAAATCAGGGACTCAAGCAGTTATTTGCACATCTGTGCTGGTTTGAAAGGATTATGTCCCATAGAAAAGCCACATTTTAATCCTGATCCATCTTGTGGAGGTGGTCATTTCTTTTAATCCCTATTCAGCACTGTAGGTTGGAAACTTGATTAGATTATCTCCATGGAGATGTGGCACACCCAATCGTGTGTGTGCCAATTGATTAGAGGGAGATGTAGTTCTACCCATTCCAGGTGGGCCTTGATTCATTTACTGGAATCCTTTAAAAGAGGAAACATTTTGGAAAAAGATTCAGAACCATGACAGCCATGAGAGCCATGAGAGCCCATGCAGCCAGAGACCTTTGGAGATAAAGAAGAAAAACACCCCTGGGGGAGCTTCATGAAACAAGAAGTCTGGAGAGAAAACTAGCAGATGTCACCGTGTTCTCTATGTGCCTTTCCAGTTGAGAGAGAAACCCTGAATTTCTTTGGCCTTTCTGAGTGAAGGTAACCTCTTGATAGTACCTTAATTTGGACATTTTTAAAGACTTGCTTTAATTGGGACATTTTCATGGCCTTAGACCTATAAACTTGCAATTTAATAAGCTCCCCCTTTTAATAGCCATTCTGTTTCTGGTATATTGCATTCCAGGAGCTAGCAAACTCCTGGAATGAGATTGAACAACATCAATGCTCATGGGACATTATTTACAATTGTCAAAAGGTGGTAGCAACCCAAGTTTCATCAACAAATGAATGGATAAGCAAAATTTGGTATATACATTTAATGGAATATTATTCAACCATTAAAAGAAATGATGTTCAGATATGTGACTAAATGGATGAATTGTGAAGACATCGTTTTGAGTGAAATAACTCAAACATAAAAGCACAAATGTTTTATGAGCTCACTGATATGAAATAATGAGAATAAGCAAATTCATGGAGTCAGAAACTAGAATATAGGTTATCAGGGCTAGGTTAGGGAAAGGGAGGTTAATGATTAATTGGTAGAGAATTTCTGTTTCAGGTGATAGAAAAGTTTTGGTAATGGAAGGCGGTGATGGTAGCATATTATAAATGTTAACACCAATGTTGTTATATATTTGAATGTGGTCAAAATAGGAAATATTAGATTGTATATATGTTCCTGTAATAAAAATTTTAAAAAAACCATAATACATAATACAAACAGTGAATCCTAATGTAAACTATGGACTATAGTTAAAAATAATATTCCTTCATCAATTATAACAAATGTATCACACTAGGGCAATGTGCTTAAAATAAAGAAAACTGCATGTGTGAGGGTTGGGTAATTGGGAACTCTGTATTTTCTGCATGATTTTTGTGTAAATCTAAGACTTCTTTAATAAAAAAAAAAGACTTTAAAAATTAAGCTAGGGTGGTGCAACGGTGGCTCAGTGGCAGAATTCTTGCCTGCCATGCTGGAGACCCAGGTTCTATTTCCAATGCCTGTCCATGTGAAAAAAGAAAAAGAAAAAAAAATTAAGGTAAAATGTTTCATATACAATGTGCAGCAACTCATCAAAAAATATACTGCTGGAACAAATGATTGAAAAGGCTGAGATGGGTGTTATTAATTAAAGCTGGAATGTCATTGGAGTAACCGGGTAGCCTTTGGATGCACAGTAGGCAATGAGCATGCAGTAAAAACCCAGCAGGAACACCAGAATGCCAATGATCTGGATGGGAACAGCCCAGTTTGCCCCCCTTTGTTGATGTAGACTGCCAGCAGGAGGGAGCCTATGATAATAAGAAAGATAGTAATAAAAAACATCATGGTGGCAACTGCAGTGACCTGATAAGGATCTTAGAAGGGCCTTTCTTAAACATTTTCCACAAAGAATACGTTTAATAAATTGGATTTCATGACATCAGGAAAGAAGGAACTTTCCCACAATCTGCACGATGTGTCAATGTATCAATTACCTGTGCTGGAAAGTCTTAAGTATTTCACTTTACTACTAGGGATTCCAGTAGCCAAGTTGGCACAAGATGGCATCGTAACAAGGTGACACAGCTAAAGTCAGAGCACTGCCACCAAGCCACCCATTCAGAGAACTTGACATTCATTGGCAGCCAAGTTGTCTGAGCCTGTATGACCCCACCCAACTGCTGTCCTGTCTGCCCCAACCTGAACCAAAATTTCTTATTTTAAATCGTAGCTCTTAAATAGAAGTTTCCTTTTATAACATTTTACATTTTACACATTGCATCCATAAGCCTTATGTCATTTTGATCATGCTTATGCTGTTTACCACACAAGCTAGACAATAAGAAAACAGTAAAATTGAGTTTTTTAATTTTAAATGAGATTCTAAAAAATTTTTGATTGCCAGTTTTTTATAAATATAGACTTCAGATCCATTAAATTTTGAAATTATTATTATGGTGTTTTAGTTTTATAGGCTGTTTCAGTTTGCTAATAGGCTGTTTCAGTTTGCTAAAGGTGCTGGAATGTTATGTACCAGAAATAGACTGGCTTTTATGAAAGGGATTTACTAAGTCACAAGTTGCAATTCTAAGGCCATGGAAATGTCCAAATTAAGGCATCAACAAGAGGATACCTTCATTGAAAAAAAGAGCCAATTACATCTGGGTTCCTCTTTCACATGGGAAGGTACATGGAATGTCTGCTGGCCCCTCTCTCCTGGGTTAGTTTCAAAATGGCTCTCTCAGGCTGGGCTATGTGTATTTAAACTGGTGTTTCCCTGGAACTTGGGTACCTGTGTGACACCTTAGACTCAGAGATGGAGTTCTGCAGCTCTGAAATTCAGCATCGCTACATACAACAACTGTTAAACTGAAAAAGAGACCAGGCTTCAAATAGAGATAAGAACAAAGTAATCCGGTTGGGACTAAGGTAAATCAGAATACAGGGCAAAGGATGTTATTGTCTGTATTATAGAGCTTCACTTACTGTATGAGACCAAATGCAGAGAGGTTTATTTTGTTCAAAATCTAAATTTTCTGTAACACACAATCTGAATCAACCCATCTGGATAGTTCATTCAAACCACCCAAACACATGGAGCCCAGAATGGAAGCAAGGATTTGTAAATCTGTATAGCCTAAAATAACAACTAGATATGTCCCAGGGCATGCTGGGGAGATAATTAAAAAGTATTGGCAAAACCCCTTGAGGGACTGGAGAAAAAAGATGGAACTATTAAACTTTCCCACCTGGGAACCCCCTGAAACTCTCTCAAACACTAGGGACTCCCAAACTTAAAGGCCAAGCCCTTGATCTTGAGGCTTGCTCTTATGAAACTTATTTCTGTAGTGGAAAAGCTAAGCCTAACTATAATTATGCTTAAGAGTTACTTCCCAAAAACCTCTTCTGTTGCTCAGACATGTCCTTTCTCTCTCTCTAGGCCCAACTCTGCAAGGAAAGTCATTACACTCCCCTGTATGTGGGACCTGACTTTAACGGGTGAAAGCCTCCCTCCTGGCCCTGGCACTGTGGGATCAACAATGCCATCCTGACCAAAAAAGGGGAAAAGAAGTGTAACAAAAAAATGTAAAAAAAAATATCAGTGGCTAAGAGAGTTCAGATAGAGTCCAGAGGCTATTCTGGAGGCTATCCTTATGCAAGCTGCAGCTAGATATTGCTAATTGCCATGGTTTGCCAAATCACAACCAACATCAATCCTGTTAACCCTAAAAGACACCTAGGGCTCTATCCGAGATTCTACAAAGCTTTCACGCATTAATTTACTTTCCAGAAACCCCCGATGGTTCCTAAGCCAGATAAGTCCTGAAACCCAGAGGGGCCAGCTTCTCCAAGAACACCAACAAATTCCACCCCCTAGCCCTTATTGTTGACACCTATTTTCAACATGAAAACATTAGCATAGGTATAGTCTTATTATCCCTAAAGATTAGGAGAAGAATAAAAGGAGAAGGAGGAGTTATAACAGAGAAGATAGGAATTAACAAATGAATATGACTACTGAATCATTATATTGATATTTCTTCTAATCTCCAGTGTCTTGGAGCAGCTAGAAAGAAAAACCTGAAATTGTAGAACTGTACAAACTCTGAAATCTGTTCTGTAACTACTTGTTAAAATGTACTCTGAAGTTCATTGTTTTTTTTGGATGTATGTTATATTTCACAATTAAAAAAAAACACATACTTTAAAAAAAAAAAATGGCTCTCTCTCTCTCAGCTCCTTGGGTCCCTCTGGATTTGGCAAGGATGTTTTCTTTCTTAGATTCTCTAAACTCTCTTGGCTCTCTTAAAGGACTCCAGCAGGCTGATTAAGACCTACTCTAAATGGGCCAGGGTCACATCTCCTTGGAAACAGCCTAATCAAAGGGCCCCACCCAACAACAGGTCTGCCCCCACAAGGTTGGATTAAAAGAACATAGGTTTTTTCAGGTGCATAATAGTTTCAAATCAGCACATAGGCTGTTTAAGTAAATATCATGAAATTGTTCAGCTTCATGGGAATTTATTCCTGTACATTTTTGAGGCCAGGAAAACGTCCTAATCAAAGCATCATAAAAGGGTGCTTTCTCCCAGAAAACAGTGGCATTTTGGGGCTAGCTGCCAGCTATCCTTGGTTCCTTTCTCACATGGCAAGGTACATGGCATCGTCTCCACGTGTCTTCCTTCTCTTCTGGGTTCCATTTCAGCTTCTTTCTTCCTGTGGCTTTCTGTCTCTTTCTCTGAACTTCACTCTTTCATAAAGGACTCCAGTAATAGGGTTAAGACCCAACCCAACTGAGGTTGGCTACACCTCAACTGAAGTAACCTCATCAAAAGTTTCTACTTACAAAGGTTTCATACCCTCAGGAATGAATTAACTTTAAGAACGTGTTTTTTTTTTTTTCTGGTGTACATAGTCCATACCTTCACATTCCATTCTTTGGACCCCCAAAAGATATGTTCTTTCCACATACAAAATGCATTCATTCCATCATGACATCCCAAAAGTCTTAAGTCATTTCAGAAACAATATTTCGTACAAAGTCTCATCAAAATCACTTATGAGTGTGGTCTACTCTGGAGCAGCATTCCTCTCTGTCTGTGGACCTGTGGAAGGTAGAAAACAAATTATCTGCTTCCAATATACAAAGGAGATACTGGCATAGGATAAACTCTCCCATTCCAGAAGGGAGAAATTGGAGGGAAAACAGGGGACATGGGTCCCAAACAATTCCAAAACCTAGCAGGGCAAACTCTATTAGATTTCAAGGTCTGAAAGCCATCTATAGATCAATGGTTTGTCCTGTGCATCTGATGAATTGCAATCCCATTCTTTCCAAGTGCTTAACAGCTGCCATGCTCTCCCCAAACTCTGTGGTAATGGATCCACCTTCTTTGAGCACTGGGATGGCTCTCTGCAAATTCTGGGACATAGGCTCCATCTTCTTCAAGCATCAGGGCAGACTCACCCTTTCCACACATGAGTGGGATCACTCTCTTAGCTCTAAAAGGTGTCTTTGTTTTCAGACCTCAGCTTCCATGGTTCCACCCCTGAAGTGATTTTTCCTTCAATTTGTCTCTTTTCTTTCCCTTTTAGTCCAGGCTAGCCATGGTTCCTTTCATACAGATCTCAAAGAAACAAAACAAAGCAAAACTTGTCAATTTTGCATGTAGTTCACAGGGTTCCAAATCATCAGACAAAAAACTTTCCACAGATCTTTCCTGGATAACTACATCTCCAATCCTAACTTGCGCTGAAATGGCTGACTTGATGCATAGAGCACTATCCTCTTAAGAGTTGTTTTCTGGAAGCTCAGAATTTTTTTTTTTTTAACTTTTTTTATTAATTAAAAAAATTAACAGACAAAACATTTAGGTATCATTCCATTCTACATATACAATCAGTAATTCTTAGTATCATCACATAGTTGCATATTCATCATTTCTTAGTACATTTGCATCGATTTAGAAAAAGAAATAAAAAGACAACAGAAAAAGAAATAAAATGATAATAGAGAAAAAAAAAAAAAACTATACATACCATACCCCTTACCCCTCGCTTTCATTTACCACTATTTCAAACTGAATTTATTTTAACATTTGTTCCTCTTATTATTTATTTTTATTCCATATGTTCTACTCTTCTGTTGATATAGTAGCTAAAGGGAGCATCAGACATAAGGTTTTCACATTCACAGAGTCTCATTGTGAAAGCTGTATCATTGTTCAATCATCATCAAGAAACATGGCTACTGGAATTCAGCACTACATTTTCAGGCAATTCCCTCCAGCCTCTCCACTACATCTTGAACAACAAGGTGATATCTACTTAATGCGTAAGAATAACCTCCAGGATAACCTCTCGACTCTGGAATCTCTCAGCCATTGACACTGTCTCATTTTACTCTTCCCCCTTTTGGTTGAGAAGTTTCTCTCAATCCCTTGATGTTAATTCTTAGCTCATTCTAGGGTTTTTCTCAGTCCCTTGATGCTGAGTCTCATTTCATTCCAGTATCTCTGTCCCATGTTACCAGGAAGGTCCACACCCCTGGGAGTCATGTCCCATGGAAGCTCAGAATTTTTTAAATAATCAATTTCTGGTTTCTTTGTGTCCAGGAGTTCAGTTCTCAGCTTATCCCTTTCCTCTCACATTTTACTATTAGCTGCAGGGAGAAACTTGGCTGCATTTTCCACACCTTGCTTACTAATCTCCTCAGCTAAATATCTCAGTTCATCATTTTCAAGTTCTGCCTTCCATCTGACATCAGAACTCAATTTCACCAAGTTCTCTTTAAACAAGGATTGCCTTTCATCCAGTTTCCAGTGACATATTCATAATTTCTGTCTAAGGCCCCATCAGAAGTACCTTTAGCATCGATATTTCTACCAACAATCTTTTCAAAGCAATGTAGGCCTTTTCTATCAAGCACCTCACAATTCTTTTGGTCTCTACCCATTACCCAATTCCAAAGCCATTTCCAGATTTTTAGCATTTGCATTAGCAGCATCCCAGTCCCTCGATACCAAAGTCTGTTTTTGTTTCCAAGGTTGCTCAAGCAAATATCATGAAATGGTTTGACTTAAACAATGGGTATTTATCTACTCATCCATGGTTTTGAGGCCAGGAAAATGTCCAAATCAAGGCATCATCAAGGTATAATTTCTCCCCAAAGACTGCGGCATGCTGGGGCTGGCTGTCAGTTATAGGTTCCTCTGTCACATGGTGTTCTAATTTGCTAACTGCTGGAATGCAATATACCAGAAACAGAACAGCTTCTAAAAGGGGGGATTTATTAAGTTGCCAGTTAACAGTTCTAAGGCCATGAAAATGTCCCAATTAAAGCAAGTCTATAAAAATGTCCAAACTAAGGCACCAACAAGAGGTTACCTTCACTCAAGAAAGGCCAATGAAATTCAGGGTTTCTTTCTCAATTGGAAACAGCTCTCTCAACTGGAAAGGCACATGGCGAACATGGTGATGTCTGCTAACTTTCTCTTCAGGCTTCTTGCTTCATGAAGCTCCCCCAGGAGCATTTTCCTTCTTCATCTACAAAGGTCTCTGCCTGCATGGGCTCTACTGGTATTTGCGGCTCAACTGCTCTCTCCAAAATGTTTCATCTTTTAAGGATTCCAGTAAAGTAATCAAGACCCACCTGGAATGGGTGGAGTCACATCTCCATCTAATCAAAGGTTAATACCAAAAATTGGGTGAGTCACATCTCTGTGGAGATAATCAAATCAAGTTTTCAAACTATAGTGCTGAACAGGGATTAAAAGAAAGGCTGCCTCTTCAAGGATTAAAGTGTGGCCTTTCTAGAGTACATAAATTCTTTCAAACCAGCACACATGGCAAGGCACATGTGGTATTTCTTATTCTCTTCCTTCTCTTCTGGGTTCCATATCAGCCTCTTGCTTCCTGTGGTTTTCTCTCTCTTTGTCTGAATCTCATTCTCTTATAAAGGACACCAGTAATAAGAATAAGACCATCCTGATTGAGGTGGGTCACAGCTTGACTGAAGTAACCTCATCAAAAGATCCTACTTGAAATGGGTTTGCACCCACAGGAATGGCTCATCATGTTTTTCTGAGGTACATACACCTCCAAACCATCTTATTATATAACACAGATGGTCCTCAATTTTGGACATAGTTGGAATTAAAGGAAGATGAGACAGAGTTGGTTGGCTATGCCTTGGTGATGAACAATTAATTCTGTGTCTACAACTCAATTTTGTTACTATGTCCAGAGTTGGTCCAGCTGTCAGGTCCTTCCTCATTCTAAAACTAATCCTCAACAAAGCTGAAAGAAAATTAGTAAAATTACTTCCTATTTTAAACATAGTTAAGGACTGTGTGATCCAACAGAGAAAAATAGATAGACACATAATTCCAATGAAGAATTGTGATTAATATCATAGAGTCTGTATAGTCTGTTGCAGAGAGTGAAACCATAACCTTCCTGGTTTTATGGAAGAACTGTATCTTTTAAAACAATCATTGCAATACTAGAAGATAAGGATAACACCAGAATTGAGCTATTTGATTCAAATAATAACTGAAATGAGTATCGCCTTTTTTGGTTTTTTGTTTTTTTGCATGGGCAGGCACTGGGAATTAAACACAGGTCTCTGGCATGGCAGGCAAGAACTCTGCCGCTCAGTCACCATGGCCCGCCCCTTTTTTTTAAGTTTTGAATTCGAAGAATAAAAATGCAAGGCTAAGCATTCAATGCATTTTCAATTAAAATCTAAAAATTAAGTGAAATTATAAAAATGTAAGCCATCATTCTAATATCAGTTGTTGGCCAAGGAAAGTAATAAAGTACTAGAAACTAAACTAAACACTACATAAAATAAAGGAAATGTAATTAATGATGAAAAATCAAAGATGAAATATGCTATAAACTTTCTAAAAAGGCATCTACTTAAGTGTTTCAATTGGTCATTGTTAGGTAGTGAAAATATTTTTTGTACAAATTTTTCCCACTGCTAATTTCCAATTTTTCAATAATTGGGGGAGGTCATCACTGCTATAAGCTAACCCCAGACATTTTCTTTTTATTTCACATCCAAATGAACTTCTCTCTCTTTCTCTTTCTCTCTCTCAACTTTGAGAAGATATTTTTTAATAATTATTTTTCTTTGGGTTGCAATCTTTTTATTATTAATAAGTGCTATTTTCCCCTCAAAAGAAATATTTACAGTTCTCTTTTGGCTTCTTTGTTTCATGATGGAGATTATAATGCAGAGTTTCTGGGACTGGTTTCAATACTGGCATTTTTGTATTCTATTTGTTCAGAAGCTCATGCAACTACTAATAGAAGCTTTTTGTTGTTATTCTTCTTCAGAATTGTGGACATATCATTTTATCTAAAGAAGTAAAACACAGTTCAGTTAGAAATTGTAGTGCAATACAATACATGAATGATTCAAATTCCAAGATTTAAAAAGAATAGTGGTTTTATTCTAACAGCAAAACTGGTCCCATGGTACTTTAAAATATCACAGTATAGCAGAGCATTTGAATTTTTAAAAGCTAATATTGCATTTTCTAGCTTGAAAGTTAAGTACAACCCACACAATACAAGGTAAACTTGTGGTTTGGTCCTGCTATTAAAAGAAACATAAATCCAGCAATCTGAAGTAATTAAAATAGAAATTCAAATCTTTACCATATCCTCTGAAGAAAACACACCAGGAGGAATACTTACTGAAAACCTCATTAAAATCCTCTTTATTTATTCCAATTGCCTAGAACACATCTGGGAGTTGCTTGAGTTTTTTGCTTTGTTTACTCCAAAATTCCCAGAAGTTTCACCTGAACCCATGCAGGGCAAATTCTTATTTTCCCGTTGCCCGAACTTTACAGAATCATCATTTGTTCTTCTAATAGTAACACTCTCCTCTTTCCCATGAAGGTTCCCTGGGTCCCCACATTGAAGATAAAGTGGGAAGTAAGGCATTATATCCTTTCAAAGAGCATGGCTATGATGAGAAGGAGAAAGATAGGGCAGTAGCTTAAGAGGACGCAATATTGTGGAAGAGAACTTTTTGTACTTCTCTTAAATGTAAGAGAATTAAGATGTTTATAGGCTGTGCCAGTATAAATCTGTTCTGTACCCCAGAAAAGCCAAGTTCTTTAATCCTCATTCAGAATCGCTGGGTGGGAGCTTTTTTGTTGTTTCCATGGAGATGTGGCCCACCCAATTGTGGGTGGTAACTTTTGATTAGATGGTTACCATGGAGATATGTTTCCACTCATTCAAGGTGGGGCTGCTTACTGGAGCCGTTTAAGAGGGAACCATTTTGGCAAAAGTTTAGAGCCACCAGAAACAACAGGCCCACCAGAACTGACAGAGCCAACTGAATGGACAGAGCCCTGGAGAAGCAGAGAAGCCTGGAGAGAAAGCTAGCAGATGTCACCATGTGCCTTTCTGATTGAGAGAGAAACCCTGAACATCATTGGCCTTCTTGAATGAAGGTATCTTTCCTTGGATATCTCTATTTGGACATTTCTATAGCTTTGCCTTAATTTGGACATTTTCATGGGCTTAATTGTAAATTTTCAACATATTAAATTCCCTTTTTTAAAGGTGTTCCATTTTTGGTATGTTGTATTCTAGCAGCTTCAGCAAACTAGAATACATAAGGGTTTGCTGAATACTCTTCAGTATTCAGAGTTTGCTGAATATGTGGAGATGAGACCAATGGAAAGGGATGCATTAAAAACATAGAAACATTGAACTAGAGTAACTCAAAGATCAAGGTTCCATACCTTTATACATGCTGTTCCTCTCTTGCCAGAGTCTCCATTCTGTCTACCCATCTAGCCATCTACACTTATCCTTCCACTTGTTTCTCAGGTCTCAATTCATACATCAGGTCTCTTCTAGGATCCCACCTTTGTGTTTCCATAAGTGCTGTTGTTTCTCCTAGTACAGCCTTTGGAAGCTGTACGTAATGGTTTATCTGAGTCCTCTGGGTCAGAGCCTCTCACAAGGCTGCAGTCAATGCGTTAGCTGGGATTGTAGTTATCTCAAGACTTGGCTGGGGAAAGATATTCTTCTAAGTCCATTCACATGCTTATTGGTGAGATTTAGTTTCTCCTGGGCTGTTGTACTGAAGGCCTCAGTTCTTTGCTGGTTGTTGGCCAGAGGCTGCTCTCAGTTCCTTGCCATGTGGACTTCTCCAGAAGATGGGTCACAACATCTTATGCTTCATCAGAGCAAGCAAGTGAGAAAGAGCCAGAGAATGTGTGAAGATGGAAGTCACAGTCTTTTATAACTCAGAAACTGTATTCTATTTGCTAGAACAAGGCACTGGAACCCACTCACACTCAAGGGGAGGGGATTACACAAGGGTATGAATAACAGGCGGTGTGGATCACTGGGAGCCTTCTTAGAAGCTGCCTACCAAAGCCAATGTGTGTGTTCATGTTTCCCCTCATCAGATAGAGCCAGAAATGTGCATAAAGTTTTACAATTTACACTAACAGGAATATCAAAGAGAAACCCCAACTCAGTATCTTGGACCCACTATAAGAGCAGGTGTATCAAGATGTCAAACCACTGCACACACAAAAATGTGTGGGACTTGGATGTCCACAGAGCAACACTTCAGATTGAATGATAGAAGGATGAATCCAACAAGTCAGACTACTCCCAGGGTTTGTGGGATTTACCAAAAGATTGATGTTTTAGTTTCCTGGGCTGCTCAAGCAAATTCCACAATATGGGTCAGGTTAAACAATGGGAATGTATTCACTCATGGTTTTGAAGCTAAAAGAAAGCCTAAATCAAGGCATCATCAAGGGGATACTTTCTTCCCAAAAACTGGCATTCTGGGGCTGGCTTCCAGTGATCCTTGGCCCTTAGCTTGTCCCATGGCAAGGCACATGGCAGCATTTCCTAGTCTCCCCCTTCTCTTCCAGGTTCCATTGATTTTCACCTGCCTGGTTGTTCCCTCTATGGCTTTCTGTCACTCTGTTTGAATTTCATTCCATTTAGAAAGGACTCCAGTAATAGGGTTAAGACCCATCTTGATTGGGCTGGGCCATGCTTAAATTGAAGTAACCTCACAAAAATGTCCTACTTAGAATGGATTGAATTCATACCCACAGGAAAGGATTAGATTTAGAAATATGTTTTTATGGGTACCTACATCTTCAAACCACCACAGTAGTTTGAAAGTAAGACTTTCATGGAGGAGAAACTGAAGAACTCTTTCTGAAGTAAAGTACTGTCTCACCCTAGTTCCTCAGAAAGCAAAGGCTGTACTTAAATACATGTTTCTTTATTGAGGAGTGAACAAGGAAGCAGAATTTGAGGAATAGGGAGAGAGAAGCAGGGAAGCAGGAGAACCAATTAAAGGTACATTACCAAATTGGCCGCCATTATAGAAAACTGGTTGCTGAATCCAGTGGGACTGCTGAAATATCTCCTGAAATGTGTCTCAAGACAATCTGCTAGGAATAAAAGGAGAAAAAAATTTATCAATGGGATCCCGTGCCCCATTGTTCAAAGGTTTACCTCAATGGTTGTGAGTCCCTGGTACTTCTGGGTTGCATGAGCATCAAGGTAGGTTTCCATGATGTTCACTGCCATGGAGTCAACAGACAAACCATATGTGGAGAGTGAGAGGCAAGCTTCATGGAACTGAGATGAGAGGTTGTCAGGTCACACCTGCATGAAACTGAAAGAACACACAGAGAACTGGTCACCAAGGTTGAAATAAAACATAGGTAAAGATAGGCACACTCTAAAGTGTTTCACAGGAGGTGTCTTGATGGAGTCATAAACATAAAGCTGCATAACTAGGCTAGGGACTGGGGTGAGTCCAGTTACAAACTCTCTTTTTGGAGAACCTAATTTCTTCAATGTTGTCTTAGTTTTCACTTTCTGAAAAACAGATCCTGAGACAAGAACTTGGATGCCAAAAGTTTATTTGCAAGGTGACCCTAAGAATCATAGGTGCAAACATGGGGAAAGTGAGGCAGGAAAAGGAAAAAAATCATTAACAGTGCTTTCTTGAGTAGGTTTAAAGAGTGAGAGGGTTTCCCCTGTGGAGGATCACACTGAGGTTAGTGACTGTCAATCACTAGTAGTACCAGTTTTCCCAGAGTTATAATCGTCTTAAGCTGTGCTCAAACCCACATATAGATCTATAAGAGTGGCTGCCACACTGGTGGATTTCTTCTTCCTGGGTTATAATCTGCCCAACTGGCTACAGAATTTTGTGTCTATTTCTCCACCTGTAAAAGAGAAGCAAGGAAGTACAACTGGATAAAGAGGTTTTCTAAACTCTGACCTTCCAGGATTATGTCTTTTTTTGTAGGCCTGGCTCTCTCCCAAGACCTTCAAAACCATGGACTATATGCTATTCATCTGTGTGCTCCAAATATCTCACTCAGTGCCTGTCCAAAAATTAAGATGGATAAATGTTTGTGGAATAAATGATGGAATGAATTTCAAAGGCTCTAGATTCATCAGACTGTATTGTAACTTATTTGCTCTTTCAAATGAAGAAATTGTGAAGAAGCAGGAAAAAATGTAGAAATGAAGAAAGCCTTTTCTGGCTTACAAATAAACAGAGAGAAAAAGAAGACTAAGTTAACCTGAAAACTTATTGAGACCTTAAAACACATATTTCAATTTATAAGTAAAATAGTTAAGATTTTAAAACACACATATTTGGTCAGTAAAAACAATTTATATCCCACTCTATACACAAAGATTTGGAATAGCTTTACATGTGTTTGCAGGAAAATATTCAATTACATAAGACTCAAGATAAAAACAGAATTATTTATGATGAGGTACTAAACCTCAATAATGTACTAAATTCAATAATGCACTGCAGCTACACACAACCACAAGATAATTATAGCACTTTTTTTTTTCAGACACAACAAGGTTGCAGTGATTTTTCATGGGTGGAGATGGGGAAGAAGCAGCCTGAGAAGTGCACTGAAGACAATTACTGTTTTCCTAATAAAGCATAATATAAAGAGGCAATGAACATCAATGCTTGTCCTGTTGAATTAAAAATGACTCCCTTTCCAACGTCTTCACAAAAATCTGCTAACTCTGGTCAGCAAAATAATAATCATTCCACTTCCTAATTGGACTTCAAATTGAAATGGACATGAAACCAAAAGAAACTTTAGAACCCAAGTGGTGAGTATATGAAGTCTATGTATATAATTCTTTCAACTTTTCTATATGTTTGATAATTTTCAAAATGAAATATTTAGGAAAAGGAATTGCTTTGAAACCCAGACTTGTTTGTGAGAAAAAAGAAAACATGTTAAATAGGAAAACATTTATAAAGTACATTGGATAAAGCGGTATAATTTTACTAGAATTGTAAATAATTTAGTTTAAACCAATTCTACCTGTAAGGGTTTGAAGCTGTATGTCTTCCACAAAAGATAATATTCTTAAAATTAATCCATTTCTGTGGGTATGGACCCATTGTGAGTAGGAGCTTAATTTAAGCTGAGATATGACCCACCTCATTCAGAGTAGATCTTTTTTAAATTTTTTTTGTAAAATACCAAAAAACACCAACAAACACAAACATTCTTAACTTTTGATCATTCCGTTCTACATATATAATCAGTAATTCACAGTAGTTGCATATTCATCATCATGATCATTTCTTGGAACATTTTTATCTATTCAAAAAAAGAAACAAAAAGAAAACAGAAAAAAAATCATACATACCATACCCCCCACCTTTCCCCTCACAGATCATCAGCATTTCAATCTAAATTTATTTTAACATTTGTTCCCCCTATTATTCATTTTTATTCCATATATTTTAATCTTCTGTTGATCAGGTAGATAAAAGGAGCATCAGACACAAGGTTTTCACAATCACACACTCACATTGTGAAAGCTGTATCATTATACAATCATCTTTAAGAAACATGGCTACTGGAACACAGCTCCACATTTTCAGGCAGTTCCCTCCAGCCTCTCTCCTACATCTTGACTAACAAGGTGATATCTATTTAATGCGTAAGAATAACCTCCAGGATAACCTCTTGACTCTGTTTGGACTCTCTCAGCCATTGACACTTTATTTTTTCTCATTTCACTCTTCCCCCTTTTGGTCAAGAAAGTTTTCTCAATCCCCTGATGCTGAGTCTCAGCTCATTCCAGAATTTCTGTCCCACATTGCCAGGAAGGTCCACACCCCTGGGAGTCATATCCCACATAGACAGGGGGAGGGTGGTGAGTTTGCTTGTTGTGTTGGCTAGAGAGAGAGGCCACATCTGAGCAACAAAAGAGGTTCTCTTGGGGGTGACTTTTAGTCCTAATTTTAAGTAGGCTTGACCTATCCTTTGTGGGGTTAAGTTTCATATGAACAAACCCTAAGATTGAGGGTCCAGCCTATAGCTTTGGTTGTGGGCACTGCTTGTGAGAATATCAAGAATTCAACTTGGGGAAGTTGAATTTTCCCTCATTCACACCATTCTCCAAAGGGGACTTTGCAAATACTTTTTTATTCACTGTTCAAATTACTCTGGGATTTATCGGGGCATCACTCTGGACAAACCAACAAAATCTCATGTCCTACTCAAGGTTCCATATACTTATGGTGTTCAATTAAGCTGTCTACATAAATTATATTAGGAAATGCACTAGTCAAAATATAAATTTTGTACCAAATAAACATTATTTGCTTTAGTCTCACACATAAGGTAAAATTTTTAAATATTAATTACCATCTATTTTCAGCACCCTGCAGTAATGACATTCCTTTGTTCTTCCTCATACAAAAACATTTTTAAAATTTGTACATTTAGTCACTATCATTATACACTCTAGGCATTCCTAGATCATACCATCTCAGTCTTTATCATCTATCTTTCTGATTTCATTTGTGCCCCTAGCCCTCCTCCCTCTATCATTCTCACATTCAGCTTCATTCAGTGTTTTAACATAATTGTATTACAGTTAGGTAGTTTTGTGCTGTCCATGCCTGAGTTTTTACATTCAGTCCTGTTGCACAATCTGTATCCCTTCAGCTCCAATTACCCAATATCTTACCCTATTTCTATCTCCTGATAGTCTCTGTTACCAACGAAGTTCTCCAAGTTTATTCACTAATGTCAGTTCACATCAATGAGACCATACAGTATTTGTCCTTTTGTTTCTGGCTAATCTCTTTCAGCATAATGTCCTTAAGGTCCATCCATGTTGTTACATACTTCATAACTTTATTCTGTCTTACGGCTGCATATTATTCCATTGTATGTATACACCACAGTTTGTTTAGCCACTCGTCTGTTGATGGACATTTTGGCTGTCTCCATCTCTTCGCAATTGTAAATAATGCTGCTATAAACATATAAACAAATGTCTGTTTGTGTCCTTGCCCTCATGTTCTCTGAGTAGATACCTAGCAATGGTATTGCTGGGTCATATGGCAACTCTATATTTAGCTTTTTGAGGAACCGCCAAACTACCTTCCACAGCAGTTGTACTATTTGACATTCCCACCAACAGTGGATAAGTATGCCTCTTTCTCCACATCCTCTCCAGTACCTGTCATTTTCTGTTTTATTGATAATGGCCATTGTGGTGGGTGTGAGATGATATTTCATTGTGGTTTTGATTTGCATTTCTCTAATAGCCAGGGAAGTTGAGCATCTCTTCATGTGCCTTTTGGCCATTTGTATTTCCTCTTCTGAGAAGTGTCTATTCAAGTCTTTTGCCCATTTTGTAAGTGGGTTGGCTGTCTTTTTGTTGTTGAGTTGAACAATCTCTTTATAAATTCCGGATACTAGAACTTTATCTAATACATCATTTTCAAATATTGTCTCCCATTGTGTAGGCTGTCTTTTTACTTTCTTGACAAAGTTCTTTAATGTGCAAAAGTGATTAATTTTGAGGAGTTCCCATTTATTTATTTATTTCTTCAATGCTCTTGCCTTGGGTGTAGGGTCTAGGAAACTACCTCCTAGTATAAGATTTATAAGATATTTCTCTACATTTTCTTCTAACAGTTTTGTGGTCTTAGACCTAATGTTTAGGTCTTTGATCCATTTTGAGTTAATTTTTGTATAGGGTGTGAGATATGAGTTCTCTTTCATTCTTTTGCATATGGATATTGTGCTGGTTTGAAAGGAAGTATGCCCCCTAAGAAAAGCCACGTTTTAATATGGATCCCATTTCTTAAAGGTAGAATAGTCTCTATTCAATGCTGTGTATTTGGGACTGTGATGGGATCATCTCCCTGGTTGATGAGATTTGGTTAAGAACGGTTGTTAAACTGGATTAGGGGATGACATGTCTCCACCCATCTGAGTGGGTCTTGATTAGTTTCTGAAGTCCTATAAAAGAGGAAACATTTTGGAGAATGAGAGATTCAGAGAGAGCAGAGAATGCTGCAACACTACAAAGCAGAGAGTCCACCAGCCAGCGACCTTTGGAGATGAAGAAGGGAAACGCCTCCCGGGGAGCTTCATGAAACCAGAAGCCAGGAGAGTAAGCTAGCAGATGACACCGTGTCTGCCATGTGCCCTTCCAGCCGAGAGAGAAGCCCTGACTGCGTTTGCCATGTGCCTCCTTTCCAGATGAGAGAGAAACCCTGAACTTCATCGGCCTTCTTGAACCAAGGTATCTTTCCCCAGATGCCTTTGATTGGACATTTCTATAGACTTGTTTTAATTGGGACATTTTCTCGGCCTTAGATCTGTAAACTAGCAACTCATTAAATTTCCCCTTTTAAAAGCCATTCCGTTTCTGGTATATTGCATTCCAGCAGCTAGCAAACTAGAACAGATATCCAGTTCTCTAGGCACCATTTATTGAAGAGACTGTTCTGTCCCAGGTGAGTTGGCTTGACTGCCTTATCAAAGATCAATTGTCCATAGATGAGAGGGTCTAAAACCCTCTATTCTACTCCTTTGGTCAGTATATCTATCTTTATGCCAGTATCATGTTGTTTTGACCACTGTAGCTTCATAATATGCCTTAAAGTCAGATAGTGTGAGACCTCCGACTTCATTTTTTTTTTTCCTCAGGATACTTTTAGCTATTCGGGGCACCCTGCCCTTCCAGATAAATTTGGTTATTGGTTTTTCTATTTCTGAAAAGTAAATTGTTGGGATTTTGATTGGTATTGCATTGAATCAGTAAATCAATTTAGTTAGAATTGACATCATAATTATATTAATCTTCCAATCCATGAACATGGTATGCCCTTCCATCTATTTAGGTCTTCTGTGATTTCTTTTAACAATTTCTTATAGTTTTCATTGTATAGGTCTTTTGTCTCTTTAGTTAAAGTTATTCCTAAATATTTTATTTTTTTGGTTGCAATTGTAAATGGAATTCTTTTCTTGATTTTACCCTCAGATTGTTCATTACTAGTGTATAGAAATGCTACAGATTTTTGAGTGTTGATCTTGTAACTTGCCACTTTGTTGTACTCATTTATTAGCTCTAGTAGTTTTGCTGTGGATTTTTCAGGGTTTTCAACATATAGTATCATATCATCTGCAAACAGTGAGAGTTTTACTTCTTCCTTTCCAATTTTGATGCCTTGTATTTCTTTTTCTTGTCTAACTGCTCTGGCTAGAACTTCCAACACAATGTTGAATAAGCATTGATAGTGATAGTGGACATCCTTGTCTTGTTCCGGATCTTAGGGAGAAAGTTTTCAGTTTTTCCCCATTGAGGATGATGTTAGCTATGGTTTTTTCATATATTCCCTTTATCATTTTGAGGAAGTTCCCTTCTATTCCTAACCTTTGAAGTGTTCTCAATAGGAAAGGATGTTGAATTTTGTCAAATGCCTTTTCTGCATCAATCAAGATGATCATATAGTTTTTCTGCTTTGATTTGTTGATATGGTGTATTATATTAATTGATTTGATTATGTTGAACCATTCTTGCCTACCTGGGATAAATCCTAGTTGGTCATGATATATAATTCTTTTAATGTGTTGCTAGATTCAATTTGCTAGAATTTTGTTGAGGATTTTTGCATCTACATTCATTAGAGAGATTGGTCTGTAGTTTTCTTTTTTGTAATATCTTTGTCTGGCTTTGGTATGAGGGTGTGTTGGCTTCATGGAATGAGTTAGGAAGCTTTCCCTCCTCTTCAATTTTTTTTGAAGAGTTTGAGCAGGATTGGTACTAATTCTTTCTTGAATGTTTGTTAGAAATCACATGTGAAGCCATCTGGTCCTGGACTTTTCTTTCTGGGGAGCTTCTTAATGACTGATTTAATTTCTTTACTTGTGATTGGTTTGTTGAAGTTGGCTATTTCTTTTTGAGTCAAAGTTGGTTGTTCATGCCTTTCTAGAAAGTTGTCCATTTCATTTACATTGTTGTCTTTATTAGCATAAACTTTTTCATAGTATCCTGTCATTACTTCCTTTATTTCTGTGGGGTCAGTGGTTATGTCTCCTCTTCCATTTCTGATCTTATTAATTTGCATCCTCTCTCTTCTTCTTTTTGTCAATCTTTCTAAGGGTCCATCAATCTTATTGATTTTCTCATAGAACCAGCTTCTGGTTTGAAGTGTTTTCAACAGGAAAGGATGTTGAATTTTGTGAAATGCCTTTTCTGCATCAATCGAGATGATCGTGTAGTTTTTCTGCTTTGATTTGTTGATATGATGTATTACATTAATTGATTTGATTATGTTGAACCATCATAATCATGGTTCTCATGTTCTCAATTTCATCTATTTCTGCTCTAATCTTCATTATTGCTTTCATTTTGCTTGCTTTGGGATTAGTTTACTGTTCTTTCTCTACTTCTTCCAAGTGGACAGTTAATTCCTCAATTTTTGCCCTTTCTTCTTTTTTGATAGAGGCATTTAGAGCAATAAATTTCCCTCTTAGCACTGCCTTTGCTGCATCCCATAAGTTTTCATATGTTGTGTCTTCATTTTCATTTGCCTCAAGATATTTACTGATTTCTCTTGTAATTTCTTCCTTGACGCACTGTTTGTTTAAGAGTGTGTTGTTGAGCCTCCACATATTTGTGAATTTTCTGGCACTCTGCCTATTATTGATTTCCAACTTCATTCCTTTATGATCTGAGAAAGTGTTTTGTATGATTTCAATCTTTTAAAATTTATTGAGACTTGCTTTGTGACGCAGCATATGGTCTATCCTTGAGAATGATCCATGAGCACTTGAGAAAAAGGTGTATCCTGCTGTTGTGGGGTGTAATGTTCTATAAATGTCTGTTAAGCCTAGCTCTTTTATTGTATTATTCAAATTCTCTGTTTCTTTATTGATCCTCTGTCTAGGTGTTCTGTCCATTGATGAAAGTGGTGAATTGAAGTCTCCAACTATTATGGTACATGTGTCTATTTCTCTTTTCAGTGTTTACAACATGTATTTTGGAGCATTCTGGTTTGGTGCATAAATATTTATGATTGTTATGTATTCTTGTTGAATTGTTCCTTTTTTAATACATGGTGTCCTTCTTTGTCTCTTTTAACTGTTTTACATTTGAAGTCTAATTTGTTGGATATTAGTATAGCTACTCCTGCTTTTTTCTGATTGGTATTTGCATGAAACACCTTTTCCCAACCTTTCACTTTCAACCTATGCTTATCCTTGGGTCTAAGATGTGTTTCCTGTAGACAGCATATAGATGAGTCCTGTGTTTTAATCCATTCTGCCAGTCTATGTCTTTTGATTGGGGAGTTTAATTCATTAACATTTAGTGCTATTACTGTATGGGTAGTACTTTCTTCTACCATTTTGCCTTTTGGATTTTATATGTCATATCTAATCTTTCTTCTTTTTACTTTTACTGATAGTCTTCCTTTCTATACTCTTCCCCACATCTCTCTCCTCTATCTTTTCCTATCTGTCTCTAGTGCTCCCTCTAGTATATCTTGCAGAGCTGGTCTCTTTGGTCACAAATTCTTTCAGTGATTTTTTTTGTCATAAATTGTTTTATTTTTCCCCTCATTTTTGAAGGACACTTTTGCTGGGTATAGAACTTTTGGTTGGCAGTTTTTCTCTTTTAGTAATGTAAATATATCATCCCAATGTCTTCTCACCTCCATGATTTCTGCTGATAAATCTATGCATAGTCTTATTGGGCTTCCCTTGTATGTGATGGATTGCTTTTCTATTGCTGCTTTCAAGATTCTCTCTTTCTCTTTGACCTCTGACATTCTGATTAGTAAATATCTTGGAGTATGTCTATTTGGACCTATACTCTTTGGGGTACGCCACACTTCTTGGATCTGTCATTTTAAGTCTTTCATGAGAGTTGGGAAATTTTCAGTGATAATTTCCCCCATTAGTTTTTCTCCACCTTTTCCCTTCTCTTCTCCTTTGGGACACCCACAACATGTATATTTGTGCGCTTCATATTGTCATTCAATTCCCTGCTCATATTTTTCCATTTTTTTCCTTATATTTTCTTTTGCTTGTAGGATTTCAGATGTTCCATCCTCCAGTTCACTAATCCTATCTTCTGCCTCTCGAAATCTGACATTGTAGGTTTCCATTGTTTTTTTTCTCATCTCTTCTGCTGTGCCTTTCATTCCCATAAGTTCTGTGACTTGCTTTTTCAGATGTTTGATTTCTTCTTTTTGTTCATTCCTTGCCTTCTTTATATCCTCCCTCAATTCATTGATTTGATTTTTGATGAGGTTTTCCATGTCTGTTCATACATTCTGAATTAATTGTTTCAACTCCTATCTCTCGTTTGAATTGTTGGTTTGTTCCTTTGACTGGGCCATATCTTCAATTTTCCTAGTGTGATTTGTTATTTTTTCTGGTGTCTAGACATTTAATTACCTTAATTAGTTTATTCTGGAGATTATTTTCACTTCTTTTACCTAGGGTTTTCTTGCTGGATGAATTTGTTGTCTGTCTGTTCTTTGACATTCAGTTTAGCTTTTTCTGGACCACTAGCTTAGGTTTTAACAGAGGAGAATTTTTCAGTTCTTGTTTTCTTGTTTCTTGCCCTGCCTGCATGGTGCCATTTCCCCACCCCCACCCCCAACCCCACCCTTAGGAGGGTCTACTTAGGTATTATAGACCCCAGCCAGATTTTCCCAGACCAAACTGACCTCCTGTCAGGAGGAAAGAGTCACCTGTGTTGGTTTTCCCTGAGGGTGAGACCCAGCAGGTTGACTTTCCTGTGAAGTCTCTGGACTCTGTTTTTCTTATCTTGCCCAGGATGTGGCACTTGTCTGCCTGCAGGTCCCACCAGCATAAGATGATGTGGTACCTTTAACTTTGGCAGACTCTCTCTGCTGGGGGTATGGTGGAGTTAGAGGAGAGGTTGTAGGCTGGTTTTAATGGCATCAAATTACCAAGCCCTGGAGTCTGAATTCCTTGAGGGAGGGATTCCACCTGAGTTGGGCCCCACCCCTCCCCTGGGGAAGGCACAGGTTTCAGACAAGATCTCAAAGAAGCTTATTTCTGCCTATGCCTAGGGAAGTCGCAGCCTGAGAACCACAAAAATCTCTGTTTCTTTTTTTTTTCTTTTTCTGTCAGCCCTGCCCCCTTAGCACTGGGGCAAAAATCAGCGACCTCTGCTTTGACCAGGTTCACCTAATTCTGTCTAATTAATCATTAGACAGAAATGATTAATATGTCATTGCAAACTGAGGGAAAGGTGATCCTTGTTTGAAAGTGGCAGAGAATTTGGCAAAATTGAGTCCTGATGTTGGATGGAGGGTAGGATTTGAGAGTGATGAACTTTCTCTCAGATATTTAGCTGAGGAGATTTCCAAGCTAGATGTGTACAATGCAGCCTGGCTTGTCCTTGAAGTATACAGTAAAATGCAAGAGGAAAGGGATAAGCTGAGAACTGAATTCCTGGGCACAAAGAAACCAGAGATTTGGAAAATTCTGAGCTTCCAGACAGCGAGTCCCCAGAGAATAGTACCCCATGTGAGAATTTAACTGAACATGGATCCAATCAGCTATTTCAGTGTGATTCTGGATTGGAAATGCAGTTGTCCAGGAAGGATTTGGGGAAATCCCTATTGTCTGATGGTTGGGACCCCCATGTGCTGCATATGAAACCCACATGTTTTTTTTGCAAGATCTGTATGAACAGAACCACTGCAAGCTTGGACTTAAAGTAATAGAAAAGGGACAGATTGAAGGAAAAATTACTTCAAAGGCAGGATCATGGAAGCTGAAGTTCAGAGCAAAGATGTCTTTGGAGGAGAAGAGAGTGGACTCACCCTCTTATGTGGGAAGGATGAGTATGCCCCAGGGCTTGCAGAGGACAGGCCTTCCATCCAGTTGTTCAGGAAGAGTGCTGCCACTCCAGAGTCAGAGAAGGTGGAGCACATTCTCTGGAGATTAGGAGAGTCTGGCCACCACCCCACTGTTCTAAGCAGGTTGAGACTATGCCTTGGAAATTGAGGAGAGTCTGGCTACCACATCGATGCTTGAGGACACACAGTTCCCCTCACCTCCACAAGTGGAGTATACTTTGCTTACCTTAATTTTGGACTTGCCATGTGACTTGCTTTAGCCAGTGGATTTTTAGCAGATATGACATGGTCAAAAACTTAGGAATATTTGTGCATCTGGGCCTTCTCTTTTGCACTTCTGCCATTTCCACAAAAAGAATATGCACAGGCTAGTCTGAAGGTATCAGCAAGAAGATGAGAGTCATGTGGGTCAGAACCATTCCAGTAAACCACCTAGCCAGGATCAGCCTATATCAACCTCCAGCCAACCCAAAGACACATGAGCAAGCTATGGCAAGATCAGCACAAGCTGAGCCCAACATAGATTAGCTGATCTTAAAGTGCATAAACAAGTTAGTGGAAATGAATTCTTATTGTTGTATGCCCCCAGTTGTTTTATTAAGCAGAAATAGCTGGCTGATACAATATTTATTTATATAATGTCTGTACTGGGTTGACAATATAATGTGTATTGCAGTGGATTATAGCAAAATGAGGTTTGAAATCAACTGGTCTTCATTCCTTATTATTTAATGGGGCTTAAAGGAAGTTCTTGTCTAGGAGTGGCTGTTTGAGGGGTGTGTGTGTGTGTGTGTGTGTGTGTGTGTGTGTGTGTGTGTGCATGTGTGTATGCATGTGTCTGTGTGTTAGAGGGGGAGAGACAGAGAGAGAGAGAGAGAGAGAGAGAGAGAGAGAGTGTTAATGGCAAGGGGCCCCTCATTAAATTTTGAAGTTCCTGTTTCTTGTAGTTTTTTTCTTTGATTATTTGAGATATCCCAGTGCCTTTCTATAAATCCTCTGCTTTTCTGAAGCCATTTCTGAAATTTTTGACACTTTCAATTTAAGTGATAAATTCTTACTAATAAAATAGTACTCATTAATAGTATTAACCTCTGATTTTCACTCTATTATATGTACATTCTATTTATAATCCATCTCCTTGCAGCATTCCTCGCTTAAATACTAGGAATCATTCACTTCTCTTCCCTCAGTTTGACAAATTATAAAATATAACTCACAGATGAACTTTTTCTGTTTAAAAAGGCTTTTAAAATGTTTTTATTAAAATTAGTCTAGGGCAGGCCATGGTGGCTCAGCAGGCAGAGTTCTTGCCTGCTATGCCAGAGACCCAGGTTCAATTCCTGGTGCCTGCCCATGCAAAAAAAAAAAAAAAAAAACATTAGTCTAAAAGGACCTCCAGAATCCACGCTGTAAAGTAACCTGAAGATTTGACATGTGTCAACCTTTGAGATGGAAACAAGAAACTAAGAGTGAAATGATTTGTGGAAAGAATGCTAGAAAGAAAAGTTAAATGATTCATAAACTTGCTGGTCATGAAATTATGGGGGTCCTAAAATACTTTCCTGGAAATTGGAGATATTGGTCCAAATATAATATGTAGATTGATTTATAAACTTGTCCCTTAGATATTAATGACAAATATACATTTAGCAAGTATTCAAATGTTAGTTATTATTATTAAATGTAGTGCTTAGAAATCAAATTAAAGAGCTTCTCCAGAACTGACAGAGATGTTACCCTAAATCTATCCTATTCCTTGTTTAGGTAGAAATATTCCTAGATTGGAGATAACAATACAGAGAAACAAATTTCTTAAAGAATTTCAAGTTCTTGGGATATAAACAGGACTATTTTAAAAAGTGACTATTTAGATTGAAGTACTGTGGGTCAACAAGAGGGAGGGGTAAGGGGTATGGCATGTATGAGCTCTTTTTTTTTCTTCCTATTTCTTTTTCTGGAGTGATGCAAATGTTCTAACAATGAACATCATGAAGAATACATAATTATATGATGATATTGTGAGCCACTGATTGCATAATTTTGTTGGACTGAATGTGTGCGGATATGTACTAGTTTGAAAGGATGTATGTCCCCTAGAAAAGCCATGTTTTAATCTAAATCCCATTTCGTAAGGCAGAATAATCCCTATTCAATACTGTATGTTTGAATCTGTAATTAGATAATCTCCTTGGAGATGTGATTTAATCAAGAGTGGTTGTTAAACTGGATTCGATGACGGCATGTCTCCACCCATTTGGGTGGGTCTTGATAAGTTTACTGGAGTCCTATAAAAGAGGAAACATTTTGGAGAATGGAAGATTCAGAGAGAGCCAGAGAAGAACGACATAGCCATGAGGAGCAGAGAGCCCAATAGCCCACAACCTTTGGAGATGAAGAAGGAAAATGCCACCCAGGGAGCTTCATGAAACAGGAAGCCAGGAGAAAAAGCTAGCAGATGACACCTTGCTCACCATGTGCCCTTTCAGCCAAGGGAGAAACTGTGAATGTATTTTCCATGTGTCTTCTCATTTGAGAGAGAAACTCTAAAGTTTATCAGCCTTCTTGAACCAAGGTATCTTTTCCTGGATGCCTTTGAGTGGACATTTCTTATAGACTTGTAATTGGGACCTTTTCTCAGCCTTAGAACTGTAAACTAAAGACTTATTAAATTCCCCTTTTTAAAAGCCATTCTGTTTCTGGTATATTGCATTCTGGCAGCTAGCAAACTAGAACAGGATATTTTTCAGTAAAAAAATCTTTTTAAAAAACTACGTCAAAGTTTAAAACCAAGTAAGTGTTGCCAATTGTGCTAAGTTTGGCCCCCTTTGCCCTCTTGATGCAGGGTTCACTTAGCTACATCTTGATCTTATTCCATTTCTTTTGGCTATTAGAATAATAACATTCTATTTAGCATAGGCTAAATTTGTGGCTTTCAGAGTCTGGTTGGGTGCAGAGCCCCTCCCCTTCTTTTCTCCCCAGCACTTAAGCTCTGATGTTGGTCCAGAGAGGAGGAAGAAGGGAGGCAGATTTTCTTACTCCAATATTCATAGCATGACTGTAGTCTTTATTGTTGCTTACTGCTGCTTTTTGGATAATGCTCACTGGTTATGGCAGACACAAATGCATGGGGCACTTTAGTTCGTTCTTCAGAAGGTTCTACTGGGGCCTCCACTTATACTTTTGGTGTGAGATCTGGCTCCAGCTTTACCTCTTCCACTGCTCCTTAGCCCTGACTGGGCGATTCAGCCCACAGCTCTTCCTACTGTGACCTCTCAAACAGTGGACAGCCCTCTTGGATGGAATACCAAAAACATGGTAAGTATAAAATTAATAATAATTGGAGTTATTAATATAGGCAATTATTAATGTAGAAAAAGGGGTGCTGGTATTTTTCTGACCTCTAAAGTTCCTCTCAGCTCTTAAGATTTTATTATTTTATTTCCTTGTGGATCAGTGGCTTTACAAATAAAAAAATTGGAGGGGTGTAGGAAGAATGCAGGTGTCTTCTATTTAAATACATAGGGCTGGCACCACCACATTGGGCCCAAAATAAGCTGGCTCCATGTTGGGCAATCTTCTGGCAGTGAAACACAGAACCACCTGACTTTTTTGTTGTTTAAATGTATTCTAGGACCAACATTCCTAAAGAAACAATAGTTTAATGAAGGAAAACCAAACAGTGAATCAATAAACTCTCCAACAAAATTGGTGTCATCAAGAAAATCATTATGAGTCTGAATAATATGATCAAAACAGAGTCTCCTGAGGTCCTCCTGAGTGCCTACTATAGTTGGTTAGTCAAGATGTACTCCACAATGATTTCTGCATTTAAAATTTATTCTTTTGTAAAATGAGGAAATGACACTCTTTCCATCATTACTTTTCCATTCTATATCCCAACTTCTTTTAGTTGTACCTTTACTTTTTTTTTGATGGGGGGGTGTATGTTCCAGATATCAAACCTATGTGGGAACATGACCACTGAGCCACCCATGCACCCATATTTTTATATTATTTTAATATTATTTTGTGTGTAACTATACTTATCTGTATTTAATCTCTTCTTGATTTCTTAAACATTTATTTCACTGAAATAGATATACATGCGTAGGTAACAGTCCAACCCATGGAAAGGAATACCCAGGAAGAAACAGTCCTCCTTCCATTCCAGACATTCTTCCCTCCCAAACTCTGATACTCCATCCCCAAAGGTAATCAATTTTTGTGTTCTCTTTCAGAAATATTCTGAGCATGTATAGACGGCTATATATATATATAAATTTATATGTGTATATGTTAAAAAGGGTATATGTGTATATATATATATATACGCACATATAGGAATATAAATGAATGTTGTATTAATCATTTACACATTGACTTTTTCACTTAAATTACCTTCAAGATTATTATCAATTATATTGGCACAAGTAGATATGCCTCATTCTATTTGAAAAGATTATATATATTCAATTATATGCTGTGCTGATTTGAAGCTATTATGTACCCCAGAAAAGCCATGTTCTTTAATCCTCATTCAGTACTGCTGGGTGGGACCTTTCTGATTTTTTCCATGGAGATGTTACCCACTCAATTGTGAGTGGTAACTTTTAATTAGATGGTTGCCACGGAGATGTGTCTCCACTCATTCAAGGTGGGGTTGTTTACTGGAGCCTTTTAAGAGGGAACCATTTTGAAAAAGTTTTGGAGCCCTCACAGCCAAAGTTTTGGAGATGAAGAAGGAAAATGCCTCCAGGGAAGCTTCATGAAACAAGAAGCCAGGAAAGGAAGCTAGCAGACTTTGCTATGAGCCCTTCCAGCTGAGAGAGAACCCCAAACTTCATCGGCCTTTCTTAAGTGATGGTAACCTCTTGTTGGTGCCTTAATTTGAACTTTTCATAGCTTTGCCTTAATTTGGACATTTTCAACCCTTAGAACTGTAAACTTGCAACTTAATAAATTCCACTTTTTAAAGCTGTTCCATTTCTGGTATATCACCTTCCAGCAGCTTTCAAACTAGAACACATGTGTATATATATATATATATGTATATAAGCACACACACATACATGTATACACACGTTTGTGGTTTTCAAAGGCTAAAAACCAGCAACAGTATTAAGAAATACAGATGGAAAAGTTCTTTTACTGAATTGTAGAAAAAATACTTAAGAGCCTAAATTTAGGAATCAGAAAATTTTGTTCTTCAATTTAGCAAGCATTTCTTGAGCATCTACTATGTATACAGGCCCAAATAACTTTTATTGTCCTTTCCTCAGTATAAAGCTGCAGCTTTAAAAATCCGTTTGATAATAGGAGGCAATAACAGCACTCAGTATTTCAACTTAAAAATTTTTTTTAATTGTATAATATAATATATACAAAGCAAAGAAAGGAAAAAGCCATAGTTTTCAAAGCATTCTTGAACAAATAGTTACAGGACAGATCCCAGAGTTCGTCATGGGCTACCATGCCATCATCTCAGATTTTTCCTTCTAGCTGCTTCAGAACATTGGAGAATAGAAGGAATATATACAACTTCTAAAATATTAAGTGAATATATATTCTTGGTTATAACTTGCTTCAAGACACTAAGTATTGCTGTTTAATTTCTTTCCTTTCTATAATGAGATTTTATTGAGATATATTCACATACCATATGTTCTAGTTTGCTAGCTGCTGGAATGCAATATACCAGAAACAGAATGGCTTTTAAAAAGGGGAATTTAATAAGTTGCAAGTTAACAGTTTTTAGGCCATGGAAATGCCCCAATTAAAGCAAGTCTATAAACATGTCCAATCTAAGGCATCCAGGGGAAAATACCTTGATTCAAGAATGCTGATGAAATTCAGAGTTTTCTCCCTCATCTGGAAAGGCACATGGTGAACACAGCACCATTTGCTAGCTTCCTCTCTAGCTCCCCAGGAGGCATTTTCCTTCTTCATCTCCAAAAGTCACTGGCTGGTGAACTCTCTGCTTCGTGGTTCTGCAGCTTTCTCTGCTCTCACCAAATCTTGTGGCTTTCTCATTGTTCTCTAGCTTTTCCCAAAGTGCTTCTTCTTTTAAAGGGCTCCAGTAAAACCAATCAATACACACCTGGATGGGTGGAGACCTATCTCCACCTAGTCAAGTTTAATACCCACACTTGATTGAGTCACATCTCCATGGAGATAAGCTAATTAAAGTTTCCAACATACAGTACTAAATAGGGATTAGAAGAAACTGTTGCTCCCACAAGGTTGATTTGGGTTAAAACATGGCTTTTCTAGGGTACATAAACCTTTTCAAACTGGCATACCATATAATCATCCAAAGTATACAATCACTGGTTCGTAATATCATCATATAGTTGTGCATTCATCACCACAACCAATTTTTGAAAATTTTCATTACTCAAAAAAATAAAAATAAGAATAAAAAAGAACAACCAAAACATCCCATACCTCTAATCCCCCCTATTATTTATTTATACACTGGATAAAGGGATTGTCAGCCACAAGGTTTTCACAATCACTTGGTCACACTGTAAAATCTATATAGTTAAACAATCATCCTCAAGACTCAAAGCAACTTCCAAAACTTAAGCCCTTTCCACTAGACCATGGAGCCTAAGTGCTACTTCTCACTGGTGTATGGTGGGTGATCAATAAATATTTATTGAATTAAAAAAAAAGAGTCAAGCCTAGATTACAATGGAAGAGTTTCAGGCATTTCCCTCTAGTTACTCCAATACACCAAAAACTAAAACAGGCTATCTATATAATGCATACGAATAACCTCCAGAATGACCTATCCACTCTATTTGAAATCCTCAGTCACAAAACTTTGAAACAAAATAAAGCCATAAAACTTTATTTTATTTCATTTCTCTTCCACCTTTTGGTCAAGAAGCCTTTCTCAATCCCATGATGTCAGGGCCAAGTTCATCCTTGGAAGCCCTGTCCAACATTGCCAAGGAGATGTACATTCCTGGGAGGCATGTCTCATGTAGGGGGAAGAGCAGTGAGTTCACCTGCAGAGTTGGCTGAGAGAGAGAGAGGCCACAACTGAGCAACAAAAGAGGTTCTCTGGGAGTGACTCTTAGGTATAATTAAAAGTAGGCTTTATCTTCTCCTTTTCAGGAAAAAGTTTAATAAGAAACAAGTTCAAGGGCTTGATCTATTAAATTGGTAGTTCCCAATGCTTGTGATAACATCAGGAATTCCCCACAGGGGAAAGTTATTATCTTCATGTTTTTCCCCAGTCCCTCAAGGGGACTTTGCAAATAATTTTTTACTTTATGTCCATTTCACCCTGGGATGTATCAGGGCATCATACTAACCTATACAAACCAACATGAACTCACTCCCTATTCAAGGTTTCATGAAATTATGGTGTTCAAATAAACTAACCACGCAAATTAAATTAGATAGTGTGCTACAGAAAATATAAATTTTGCATTCAATAAACATCTCTTCCTTTGGTCTCACACAGAAGTTGAAGTCTTAAAGCACAGTCGGTATCATCTTTTACCCTTTAGTCTGTTTTTTCTTAGGCCTAACCAAGACAGCATGATTCATATCTCTAATTGAAGTCTGATCTCTTTTTCAGATTTTTAAAACAATTGCTGTATGGGTAATGCTGACTTTCATAGCTACAGAACTCTAGCTCTGAGTCTCAGGTATTACATAACTACCTGACATTCCAAAGAATGACCAGGTTATACACAAAGAGCTCAGCATCTCAGAATGTAGAAATAACAGCTACAATTCCAGAATAGATGTGACTGCATTAAGAGCTTACAATCTAGGAACCTTTACAACCCATGATAAACTATGCTCTAACTATAGTTAGTCTACATTAGTGAGGCATTATATTTGTCTTTTCCTTTCTGGCTCACTTCACTCAACATACTGTCCTCAAGTTTCATTCACCTAGTTGCATGCCTTATAACTTCATTCCTTCTTGCAGCCACTCTTGCCCATCAGTTCATCAGTTGATACACCCTTAGGCCACCTCCATCCATACAAAATCATGAATTCTGCTGCCATAAACACCAGTGTGCAAATGTTCATTTGTGCTCCTGTTTTCAGTTCTTCCAAGTTTATACCTAATAACAGGGTGGCAGGATCATATGGCAACCCTATAGTTAGTCTCCTATGGAACCACCACACTGCCCTCCAGAGGGCCTGCACCATTCTTATCAACAGTGTTAGGTACCTCTCTTTCTCCACATTTTCTCCAGTAGTTGTATCTTTCTGTTTATTTTTTCAACAGTTTTATTCAAACATGATACAATTCATCCTAAGTAAAGTCAGTGGTTCTCAGTATAATCACATAGTTATGCATTCACCACCGCATTCTATATAAGGACAAATTCATTTCTCCTGCAAAGCAAGAAGAGGAGGAAAAATAAAGAATATAAAATGAAGTAAAAAGGAGAAACAACAAAAACACCAAGATCCCACACTCCTCCTTTATATCCCCCTCTTATTGACATTTAGCTTTGGTATATTGCCTTTGCTACATTTAGTGGAAGCATATTACAGTGTTACTTTTTACTATAGACCCTAGTTTGCATTAATTGCATTTTTTCCATATACCATCCCATTTTCAACAACTTACAATGTTGACATTAATTTGTTCTCCCTCATGTAAAAACATTCTTATATTAGTGCATTTAATCACCATCATTGTCCATTCTAGGTTTTGCTAAGTTATCCATTCCCAGACTTCATCTTCTATCTTTCCTTCTGGTGTCATACATGCTTGTAGCATTCCTCTTTAAACCCTTCTCACACTCAACTTTGTTCAGTGTACTTACAATATTGTGCTATCATCAGATTGTACTATCCATTTCTGGATCTTTACAATCAATCCTGTAGAACATTTGGTACTACTTCAGCATCAAGTACCAATTCTACCCTTTCTAGCTCCTGATAACCTGTGCTCTCAACTTTAACTCTTAAGAGTTTGTTCATTATTGTTAGTTCATATTAGTGAGACCATAAAGTATTTGTCCTCTTGTTTCTGGCTAATTTTGCTAAATATAATGTTCTCAAAGTTTATCCACGTTTTTGCATGCATCATGACTTTATTCTCTCTTACAGCTGAGTAGTCTATTGCTGTAAAGGAAGTACTTTCTTCTATCATTTTGTCTTTTGTATTTTATAGTCATATCCCTTTTTTTTTCTTTCTTTTTACCTTTACTGATAGTCTTCATTTCTGCCTCTTCAAACCTCTCTTGCCTGTCTTTTCCTATATTCCTATAGCGCTCCCTTTATTTAGTATTTCTTCTTTTTTTTCATTTAGTATTTCTCGAAGAATAGGTCTCTTGTTCACAAATTCTCTCAGTGTCTGTTTGTCTGAATATATTTTAAACTCTCTCTCATTTTTGAAGGACTGTTTCACCAGATATAGAATTCTTGGTTGGCAGTTTTTCTCTTTCAGTATCTTAAATATATCATAGCACTGCCTTCTCACCTCCATGGTTTCTGATGAAAAAATCTGCACATATTCTTATTGAGCTGCCCTTGTGTATGACAGATTACTTTTGTCTTGTTGCTTTCAAAATTCTCACTTTATCTTTGACATCTGACAATCTGATTAGTAGGTGTCTTGAAATAGGTCTCTTTAGATCTATTCTGTTTGGGCACACCGCACCTCTTTGGATCTGTAATTTTATGTTCATAACAGACGGAAAATATTCAGTGTCTTTCTGCCCCTTTTGGGACACTCATAGCACATATATTCAAACACTTAATATCATCATTCAATTCCCTGAGACCCTGCTCATATTTTTCCATTTTTTCCTTTCTGTTCAGGACAGATGCCCTGTCCTCTAGTTCATTAATTCTTTCTTCTGCCTCTTCAAATCTGCTCATGTTAAGCCTCCATTGTGTTTTTCATCTCTCCTATTGTGCCTTTCATTCCAATAAGTTCTGCCATTTGCTGTTTCAAGCTTCTGAGTTCTTCTTGATGGTCATCCAATGTATATATATCCTTCATCTCTTTTGCCATATCTTTCCTCAACTCATTGATTTGATTTTTTATTTGGTTTAGCATGTTTTTTTTTTTAACATTTTTAATATATTGTTTCAACTCCTTTATTTCATTTGAAATTTGTTCCTTTAGACTGGGACATAACTTTTCTTTCTTAGTATGACTTGTAATTTTTTGCTAATATGTAGGCATCTGATTTCTTTTCATAGTTTAATCTGGAGGTCATTTTCACTCTTCTCCCTAGGGTTTTCTTGTTGATTGACTTTGTTCTCTATCTATTCCTTGGCATTCAGTTCAACTTTTGCTAGACCTTTAGCATAGCTTCTGTTTAATCAGAATTTTTCAGCTCTTGATTTTCTGGTTCTTGCCCTGCCTATATGGAATCTTTTTTTGAGAGGGTCTCCCCAATATGATTGGCCCCAAACAGATTTTCCCAAACAAGACAGATCTAGATCTCAGGAGGAGGGTGTAATCAGTATCAAGTTTCCCTGAGGGTGAGACTCAGCAGGTTGTCAGACTTCTTTGTGAGGCCTCTAGTTTCTGTGTCTTTCCTATCCTGCTCAGCAGGTGGCACTATTAGCCTGCAGCTCCCTACTGGCATAAAGTGGTGTGGTGCCTTTAATTCTCATCAGACCCTGTCCCTGCCAGGGGTGTGGTTGAGAAAGAGGCTGAGATAGAAGGCAAGCTTAAGCTTTTCTGTTTCCCAGCCCCTGGGGTCTGAATTTCTCTGAATGAGAGAGTCAGCACTTGAACTGGGGAAGATTAACCTCTTAGGGAATTATCTCCTTCACCTGCCTGTCAGACCTACCTTAATTTTGCCCCTTCATGGGTCAATGCTGACAATTGAAAATGCCCGAGGCTTTCTTTAATTACAATGGTTTAAAAAATCCCTTTTCAGAGCCAGTCCCCAGTCCCCAAGTTTTGCCAGTCAAGAGCTGGAGTTGATACCCAGCTCTATGCACCCCTTTTCTTGTGGCACAGCCGTTTTCCAATATTCTGAGCTTGGCTGACTTCAAAAGCCTCTGTTTTTTGTTTTTATTTTTAGTCAGCCCAACCTCCTCTCTGCTGGAAAAGACCTACTGTCCTGCTTGTTCTAGGTTTATCTGTGCTTAGAGCTTGTATTCAGCAGTCCAAATATTTTAATTAAAACTACAATTGGATTTATGGGAAGATGGCAGGACAGAGTGGTTTGAATTCACTCCTGCTCTGTGGAACAAGATAGGCAACAGGGAGAGAATAACTGGGAGTGTGTGTGTGTAATCAAAGAGGATCTCCAGGGTTCTGAGGGGAGGAGAGAGGCAGGTGGATCAGGACCGGGAGAATAGGGTGGGTCGTGATCCCCTCCAGTAGCAGGCTGTGGCTCATGGGGAGATGCGGATTGGAGAGAACTGACTATCCCCCTGCTCCAGCCTGCCACAGCTGCTAGCTAGGGAAATCTCCTTGCATGGCTCTGCAGCTGGCAGTGCCCATGGAGAGCCCAGAAGTGGGCCTGGCAGCCCACCACCAGGGCCATGCCCCCAGGCTCTGTAAGCAGTCTCCTGGTCAGGGGCCAAGAATAGTTGTCTCAGCTGGTGTGATGTCAGATGGATCCATCCGGTGACAAGCACTACAGTTTAGCTGGTCCGCTAAGTGCTGGTCTGCTCACCCTGGCCATGCATGCCATCTTCCAACAGCCACTGCAGTTGGGAAGGCATAGGCCTGAGAGAGGAAGTGCCTAACGATCACCACCTACTCCTGAGAAAGGGTAAATGTAGGCAGCCTAAATCCCTATTGCCTAGTGGTTGGTTTGTTTTGTTTTGTTTGGCATGGGCAACCACCAGGAATTGAACCTGGGTCTCCAGCATGGCAGGCGAGAACTCTGCTACTGTGCCACCGTAGCCCACCCCCCCTTTTTTTTTTCATATGTGCTAGGTTTTTTTAATATTCTTTCTTTCTTTTTGTCTTTTAAAAATATTTTTTCTATATATTTTATTAGTAGTATTGTTATTTTATTTATATATATCTCACCTATTTGTATTTTTATTGATTTTTATTTCTTATTTAATAAAAAATTTTATTATAACTCTATTTTATTTATTTGTTTATTTTTAATTTTAATTTTAAATTTTCTCTCCCTTCAATGGGCATTGGTCTGAGTTCATTCCCAATATATCTTGGGATGTAGCCTTTTGAGTTTGGGGCCTACTACTGTTGAGGTGTTGTTTGTTGTTGTTTTCATGTTTTTCAACATTTTTTATTTTAATTTTTTTTTGGGGGGGTGCATGGGCCAGGAATACAGCCTGGGTTTCCTGCATGGTGGGTGGGCGTTCTACCACTGAAGTACCTGTGCAAGTCAGCTTAGGTTTTAATAGACCCTCAAGTAGAATTGTACACCCTACATGGGATCTGGACCTTGGCATGGCAGGGAATAACTGACAAAAAAGTGCAAAAGGAACCCTTTAATGTAAAACCAAGTGTGCCATTTGAAGGGATAATGTACCCTAGAAAACCACATTTTAATCCTGATCCATCACATGGAGTCAGCCATTTCTTTTAAACCCTATTCAGTACTGTATGCTGGAAACCCAATTAGATTATTTCCACAGAGATGTGACTAACCCGATTATGGGTATTAACTTTTTTTTGTTGTTTTTTTTGGCATGGGCAAGCTCTGGGAATCAAACCTGGGTCTCCAGCATGGCAGGCAAGAATTCTACCACCAAGCTACCATTGCACCACCCAGGTATTAACTTTTGAATAGAGAGAGATGTGACTCCACCCATTCCATCTGGGTCTTGATTAGCCTTCTGGAATCTTTTAAAAGAAGCAAGCATTTTTGTAAGAGTCATGAAGCAGAGAGCCTACACTGCCAGAGACCTTTGGAGATGAAGAAGGAATACATCCCCTGGGGAGCTTCATGAAGCAAGAGGCCTAGATAAAAAGCTAGCAGATATTGACATATTTGCCGTGTGTCTTTCCAGTTGAGAAAGCCTGAACTTCATCAGCCTTTCTTGAATGAAGGTAACTTCTTGTTGGTGCCTTAATTTGGACATTTTTCTAGACTTGCTTTAATTGGGACATTTTTATGGCCAAAGAACTGTAATAGCAAGTTATGAAATCCCCCCTTTTAAAAAGACATTTCCATGTCTGGTATAGTGCATTCTGGCAGCTAGCAAACTGGAACACCAAGCAAATATAAAAACCTTGGATGAGTGATGGAGATAAACTTGCAAAATAACATTAAAATAATTAAATGCCCCCAAACACAATAGAAAATCACACAGCACATGAAAATCCAAGCAGAAATGGCTCAGCCAAATGACCAAATCAAAACTCTGGAAGGAACATAGAATAGGGAACAACTACTCATGGATATTTATAGAGAAATAAAGTATATCCAGATGACACTAAAAGAGCATAGAGAAGAATTTGAAAGATTAAATACAAAAATGGCAAATCTCACAGGGAAGAAAGATACAGTAGAGCAAAAGAGAAATATACAAGAGACACACAATAGCAGATTCAAAGATGCAAAAGGAAGAAAAAAATGAGCTAGAAGACAAAACAACTGAACTAGAGCACACAAAAGAAAAAATGGCAAGAAAGATGGGGAAAAAATGGAACTGGATCTTAGGGAAAGGATAGGCAACGATAAACATACAAATATAAGAATGACTGGTTTTTCTAGTTTGCTAGCTACCAGAATGCAATATACCGGAAAAGGAATGGCTTTTAAAAAGGGGAATTTAATGAGTTGCTAGTTTACAGTTCTAAGGCTGAGAAAATGTCCATAGAAGTCTATAGACATGTCCAATCAAAGGCACCCAGGGAAAGATACCTTGGTTCAAGAAAGCCAGTGAAGCTCAAGGTTTCTCTCTCAAGCGGAAGGGCACATGGCGAACACAGCCAGAGTTTCTCTCTCATCTGGAAAGGCACATGGTGGATGTGGTCAGGGTTCCTCTCGCATCTGGAAGGGCACATGGCGAGCATGGCATCATCTGCTAGCTTCTTCTCCTGGCTTCCTATTTCATGAAGCTCCCGGGAGGCATTTTCCTTTTTCATCTCCAAAGGTCGCTGGCTGGTGGACTCTGCTTCATGGTGCTATAGCATTCTCTGCTATCTCTGAATCTCCTTCATTCTCCAAAATGTTTACTCTTTTATAGGATTCCAGAAACTTATCAAGACCCACCCAAATGGGTGGAGATATTTCGTTATGTAATCCAGCTTAACAACCACTCTTGATTAGATCACATCTCCAGGGAGATGCTCTGATTATAGTTTCAAACATACAGTATTGAATAGGGATTATTCTGCCTTTATGAAATGGGATCTTGATTAAAACATGGCTTTTCGAGGGTCCATACATCCTTTCAAACCAGCACACTGGTGTTCCAGAAGGAGAAGAGAAGAAGCAAATGCCTGGGAAAGTTAGCTGAAGATAAAATCAGGGAAAACATCCCAAACCTCATAAAAGGCATAAATATATAAATCAAAGAGACCCAATGAACTCTAAATAGAATAAATCCAAACAGGCCTACTCCACTATACATACTAATCAAACCTTCAAGTGTTGAAGAGAAATAGAAAGTCCTGAAAGCAGCATGAGAAAGGCAATCTACTACACACAAGGGAATACATATAAGACTGAGTTTGGACTACTCAATAGGCATCATGGAAGCAAGAAGGCAATGGTATGATATATTTAAGATCCTGAATGAGAAAGGCTTCCATCCAAGAACTCTTTAGCCAGTCAAGTTGTGGGAGAGATTAAAATCTTCAAAGACAAACAAAGATTGACAGAACTAATCAACAAGAGACCTGCCCTACAAGAAATACTTAAGGGAGTCCTGTCAGCTGAAAATAAAATTTAAAAAAAAGACAGGAGGGTGCACAGGTGGTTCAGTGGTAGAATGCTCACTTTACATGCGGGAGACCCAGGTTTGATTCCTGAACCATGTACTTGAAAAAAAAAAGTCATTTTTTATTTCTTTTAGCAATGTTTTGTAATTTTTTTGTATACAAGTTCTTGACATTCTTGGTTAGGCTTATTCCTAGATATCTGATTCTTGGTCACTATTTTGAATGTTTTTTTCCTTAATTGTCTCCTCAGATAGATCCTTGCTTGTGTATAGAAATGTTACTAATTCTTGTACATTAATCTTGTATCCTGCCATTTTGCTGAATTTGTTTATTAGGTCAAGGAGGTTTGTTGTAGATTTCTCAGGGTTTTCTAAATATAGGATCATGTCATCTTCAAATAATGAAAGTTTTACTTCTTACTTTCCTATTTGGATGCTTTTTATTTCTTTCTCCTGTCTAATTGCTTCAGCTAGGATTTCTATTACAGTGTTGAATAATGGTAGTGTTTTTCCATCTGTTTAGGTCCCTCTGCCACTACCATTCCCCTTAGGGGGAATGCTTTCAATCTCTCACTGTTAAGTATGAGGTTTTTCATATATGCCCTTTATGATATTGGCTAGCAGACTTTGCCATGTTTGCTATGTGCTTTTCCAGTTGAGAGAGAAATCCTGAATTTCATCAGCCTTTCTTGGGTGAAGGTAACCTCTTGGTCGTGCCTTAATTTGGACATTTTTATACACTTGCTTTAATTGAGATATTTTCACATCCTTAGAACTGTAACTTGCAACTTAATAAATTCCTCCTTTAAAAGTCATTCCATTTCTGATGCATCACATTCTGGCAGCTAACAGACCAGAACACCATGTGACAGAGGAAACTTACCCCTCCCTCTCATTGACCACTAGTATTTCAATCTACCCAATTTATTTTACCCTTTATCCCCCTATTATTTATTTATTTTTCAATCTATATTTTTTTACTCATCTGTCCATAACCTGGATAAAAAGAGTATTAGATACAAGGTTTTCACAATCACACAGTCACACTGTAAAAGTTGTATCTTTATGCAATCATCTTCAAGAATGAAGGCTACTGGAATACAGCTCTACAGTTTCAGGTACTTCCCTCTAGCCACTCTAGTATACCATAAACTAAAAAGGGGATATCTATATAATGCATAAGAATAACTTCCAGGATAATCTCTTGACTCTGAAATCTCAGTCACTGAAACTTTGTCTCATTTTTCTCTTCTCCTTTTTGGTTAAGAAGGCTTTCTTAATCCTTGGATGCTGGATCCCAGCTCACCTTGGGAGTTCTGTCCCATGTTGCCAGGGAGATTTACACCCCTGGGA
This sequence comes from Tamandua tetradactyla, assembly GCF_023851605.1. NCBI lineage: Eukaryota > Metazoa > Chordata > Mammalia > Pilosa > Myrmecophagidae > Tamandua > Tamandua tetradactyla. The sequence continues at coordinate 70,923,512 of NC_135330.1, read as the reverse complement.
GTCATGTCCCACATAAGGGAGGGCAGTGAGTTCACCTACCAAGTTGGCTTAGAGAGAGAGGGATAAGGGGTAGTTTTTTTTTTTTTAACAGACATTTGTACAACTTTATTCACAATGGGTGGCTTTGATTTGACAGTTGGTGACACTGTGTTTGCTGGTTCTTACTCTCATGCAAGCTTCAGTTAGACTGTGCTGATTGCCATGGTTTGCTAACCCCCAACCAACATCACTCCTGTTGACTCTTAAGAACACCTAGGGTTTGAACTGAGGCTCTATAGGGGTTTCATGCCCTGGGTTTGTTTTTCTGGAGCCTATAATTCGAGGATGGTTCCTAGGTCAGATAAATCCTGAAACCCAGTGGGACTAGCCTCTCCGAGATTATCAATTAATTACATCCCCCTATCCTTTGGTGTTGACACCCCTGAAAATGTCAGAATGGACACTGCCCAAAGATCCCTCTGGACTGGGAGATGGATCAGAAGAGAAGGAGGCAAAATAAGGCAGAATCAAAAGAGCAAATATTGTATGATCTCATTTAGAAAATATTTATAAGAAAACTGGGGCCTAGGTTTTAAGCTCTTATAGCAGTCACATTTAGTCACATTTAGTCCAGAGTGGTAATTGTTATTTCTGGATTTTGAGGGGCTGTACATATATAACCTTGTATTTAGAGATAAGAATGAAGCCAATTTGTTGGGATTAGGGTATTTCAGTATACAGGGGTATGGAAGACATGTCTATATTTTAGGACTTAACCTACTCTTTGAGATCAAAGGAAGAAAGTTTTATTATGTCCAGAACCTAGGTTTTCTGTAGCACACAATCTAATTCAACCTGTCTGGATAGATCATTCAATCAATCCAAAACTCTGGATATATCCCAAAGTATATTAAGCAGATAATCAAAAAGTATTGGCAAAGGCAGGCCACAGTGGCTCAGCAGGCAGAGTTCTCGCCTGCCATGCTGGTGACCCGGGTTCAATTCCTGGTGCCTGCCCATACCAAAAAAAAAAAAAAAAAAAATTATTAGCAAAAGTCCCTTGAGGGATGGGAGAAAAATTATGGAACTATTACACTTTACCACTGTGGAAACCTTGGATACACTGCCAAACCTTAGGGACACCCATATCAATAGGCCAAGCCCTTGGTCTTGAGGCTTGATCTTGTGAAGCTTATGTTTGTAGTGGAGAAGCTTAACTTACCTATAGGTATTTCTAACAGTCATCTCAGGAGGACCTCTTTCGTTGCTCAGATGTGGCCTTTCTCTCTAAGGCCAACTCTGCAAGTGAAACCATTGCCCTCCCCCTTAATGGGACATGACATCCAGGGATGAAAGTCTCCCTGGCACCATGGGAGATGACCCCCAGGGATGAGCCTGGCCCTGGCACCACAGGATAAACAATGTCATCCTGACCAAAAGGGGGAAAGGAAGAGTAACAAATACAGTATCAGTGGCTGAGACAGTTCAAATAGAGTCAAGAGGCTACACTAGAAGTCACTCTTATGAATGCTTCAGTTAGACATTGCTACCTATCATAACTTGCCAACCCCCAATCAAAACCATTCCTGCTAATGCTAAAGAATACCTCGGGCATTATATAAGATTCTACCCATGCACTAGGGTAACTCTCCAAAACCTGCAACCTCCAGATGGATTCCTGGACCAGATGGGTCCTAAAATTCAGAGGGGCCAGCCTTTCCAGAACATCAACTAGTTCCATCCCTCTATCCTATATTACTGACAGCCTCTTCCAACATTAAAAAGTTGGACAGCACAATACTACCTAATTGTAATGTAATTATGTTAAAACACTGAATGAAGCTACATCTGAGCTATAGTTTTTTTATATATTTTTTGTATTTTTTATTTTTATTTTTTCTCTATATTATCATTTTATTTCTTTTTCTGTTGTCTTGCTATTTCTTTTTCTAAATCGATGAAAATGTACTAAGAAATGATGATCATACATCTATGTGATGATATTAAGAATCACTGATTGCATATGTAGAATGGAATGATTTCTAAATGTTGTGTTAGTTAATTTTTTTAATAAAAAAAAGATAAAGAGAAAGAAAAAAATCTTAAATGTTGAAGGGGCAACAATTTAAAAAAAGAAAAACAGAACATATAACTTTGATATCAGCAGAAGAGACAGTAGAGCAAGAAATATTCATCAATCCAACTATAGCAGAAAAGAGAAAAACAAGAATTCTAGGAACATAGTAAATGGAAATTGAAAAGAATTGAGCTAAGCTTTTTATTCAGGAAACAAGATAAAGAACCACAAAATAACTTGATCTAAGAGGCAAGAAGGAATTAATAACCGAAAAGAGAAATGAATAAAAAGGAAAAGGAAAAAAAGGGCTAAAAATTTCTTGATAAAACTAAAACCTGTTTTTTTTAAAGATCAATAAAATGGACAAACTTTGTCAAGAGAAAAGGTGGAAAACAAATAACATTAAGAATGAAAAATATTAGAATACAAATGCATAAAATACAAAATTATATATTAGAATATATTTTTAAAATTATGAGGAAAGTTTATGTCAATAATCTGTTTTGCTTTATACTTCAACTTTATTGAGGAATAATTTTCACAAGTTTGCACACTTACAAAAAGCATATTTTAAAAATGTATAGTTAGATGAGTTTTGGCAAATATAACTCCTGTAATCTCTATCATCACTATCGAGGGTACAGAATATTTCTGGCACCCAAGGTTTCCTGTGTCCAATTCTCAGTCAATACCCTACACTTTCTGGCTCCAGCTGACTATTAATCTGATTTCTATAAATAGTGTTTCCTTTTCTTGAGTTTCACACAAATTGAATCATACACTCTGTATCCTTTTATATATCCCTCCCTTCATGCAATGAAAATATTTTGAAATTCATCTCTATTGATGTGTTTATTAATAGTGTAATTCCTTTTATTTCTGAGTAGTAGTCTACTGCATGGATATACCACAATTTATCTATGTACTTATTGATGAACATTTGGGTTGATTACAAGTTGGAAACTCTTATGAATAAAACTAACATTTATGTATAGTATAAGTCTTTATGTGGATATATATTTTCATTTCTCTTAAATGAGTGAATTGTTGGGTACTATGTTAAATATATGTTTAATTTTATGAGTTCCAGTTGCTAACATTCTTGCCAGCATTATATACCAGTATATTTGAACCTAAATGAAATAGACAATTTTCTAGGAAAGCATAAGTTACAAAAATTCACTTAAGAAAAACTAGGAAACCTGAAAAGACAAACAATCATGCACGATATTGAAATGGTGGCTAAAGGTCTGTATCATCCCCTCCATTTACCCCATTCCATGAATACCAGGATTAAATTGTTTTACGGTAAAGTCTACCAGTCAAGGAATAGATAATCCTATCTGTTATCAATCTAAGCAGAAAAAAGATGGCAGTTCATTCTATTAGGCTCTCATGACCTTGGTACCAACATCTGGTAAGGCTAGGGCAAAATAAAAATGAATAAATATAATTCACCCACTGCAAAGAAACAAAATCTTAAATATGTTTAAAAAATAAACTGTGCCTCTGTGCTGGTCTGAAATGATGTATGTACCCTAGAAAAGCCATGTTTTAATCCTAATCCCCCCCCCAAAAAAAAAGTTGGAATGGGGATAGCCAAATACCCCTAAAGAGTGGGAAAAAGATTAAAGGTGATGGTAGAGTTATACAGAGAAGGCCAGATTTAACAAATGAGTTTGTGTTATACTGATATTTCTTTTAGCCTCCAGTACCTTACAGCAGCTAGAAATAAAAACCTAAAATTGTGCAATTGTAACTCATACCAAACTCTGAAATCTGTCCTACAACCAATTGTTGCAATGTACTTTGAAATGTATTGTTTTTATGTATATAAGTTATTAAGGAATATAACAGAGAAGATAGAATTTAACAAATGAGTATCACTGTCAAATGATCATATTGATATTTCTGTTGGTCTCCAGTGTCTTGGAGCAGCTAGAAAAAAAATGAAAAATTGTGAAACTGTAAACCATACCAAACTTTAAAATCTCTTCTATAACTACTTGTTAAAATGTACTTGGAAATGCATTGCTTTTTTGTATATATGTTACATTATACAATTTAAAAAGTTAAAAAAAACTGAAAAAAAAAAAGAGGAGCTATAACAGAGAAAACAGGATTTAACAAATGACTGCTGAATCACTGTATCAATATTCCTTCTAGCCTCTAGTGTTTTGGAGCAGTTAAAAGGAAAAATTCTTTTTTCATGGGGAAATGTCTTCAGCACAGCCTGCCATGCCAGTGAGGGAGGGGTGCCGGCCTCCATAGTTTGGGGGCTGCCATCTCAGCCTTTCCATCCATTCCAGACTACTGTACAATGTGTGTCTGGTCACGGATATCCCCCAAACAGCTGTTCCACACAGTTCCTGGGCATTTACTAGCTGCTCTAGAGGACTAACTAAATCCCACACCTCCCTATGCCACTATCTTGCCCACTTCTCTTTCCTTTTCTTATCAATATGAGTACTTCTCTGGAGTAGGCTTATATTAGTTGTTCCTGCATCTTTACTTTTCACTTCTCCATCCACTGCAATTTGGCTCCTGGCTCATTATCCCAGTAAAATTGCTCTTAGAAAGATCACCCATGACAGCTTACTGTGAAAGCATTTACACATTTGGATCCTTATCCTACTGGACTTCTCTGTTGCCCTGGTGATTCCTTACCTCTTTGAACTTCTCTATACTCTTGGTTTCAGTAAACCACTCTCTCCTAGTTCTCTTCCTATTTCCCTGTTTTTTCTCAGTCTCTATTTATGATTTATTTTCATTTTGGGGGGACTTCAATTTTGGTGTTACCTGTTTTTTATTCTCAGCTTGATATAGTTCTCATTTTACCTACTTTTCCTATGTGATCTAGTTAGGTCTCAACCTCAGTTACCTATAATCAATGACTTGAAAATCTCTCCTTAATTATATATCCAACTACATCCTGGGTAGTTCCTCATATAGTGCCCATTAGATCCAGAAATGAATTCATCCTTCTTGGCTCCATGATTAGTAAAACTTTAGTATTCACCACCTTAGTTGCTAATACAATCATTCACCCAAACAATCAAGCCAAAATCCTGGCATTGGCTTACATCTTTCTTTCCTTTTTACTTCCCTTATCCAATCAATCCTCAATTTTTCTAATTTTACATATTAAATATTCCTATCTGTCCCAGCTTTAACTCAGGCCCTCATAATTTCTGGACTACTTGAACAGTCAGCCTCCAGCGGTGGTTTGAAGCTGTACATACCCCAGAAAAACATGTTCATAATGTAATCCGGGGGTGAACCCTTTGTAAATAGGACCTTTTGATGAGATTACTTCAGTTAAGGTGTGGTCCAGCCCAATCATGATGGGTCTTAATTCTATTACATGAGTCCTTTGTAAATGCAATAAAATTTAGAGAGGGAAAGCCATGGGAAGAAGCTGAAATTCAGTGGAACCTGGGAGAAAACAGAGAGGTCTGGAGAATCTACCATGTGCATTGCCATGGTAGTTAAGGACCAATTACCAGCAAGAGGGGCTGAGTACAACCAAGCTCCAATTGTGGAATTAATTAATTCTGACTACTGAAAATAGGCCCCCACCTCTCTCTCCAGCCAATACAACAAGCAAACTTACCACCCTCCCCCTGTCTACATGAGACATGACTCCCAGGGGTGTGGACCTTCCTGGCAACATGGAACAGAAATCCTGGAATGAGCTGAGACTCAGCATCAAGGGATTGAGAAAACCTTCTCAACCAAAAGGGGGAAGGGTGAAATGAGAAAAATTGTGTCAATGGCTGAGAGATTCCAAACAGAATCAAGAGGTTATCCTGGAGGTTATTCTTACACATTAAATACATATCACCTTGTTAGTCAAGATGTAGTAGAGAGGCTGGAGGGAACTGCCTGAAAATGTGGAGCTGTGTTCCAGTAGCCATGTTTCTAGAAGGTGATTGTATAATAATATAGCTTTCACAGTGTGACTGTGTGATTGTGAAAACCTTGTGTCTGATGCTCCTTTTATCTACCTTATCAACAGATGAGTAAAACATATGGAATAAAGATGAATAATAGGGGGAAGAAATGTTAAAATAAATTTAGAGTGAAATGCTTGTGATCGGTGAGGGGGAGGAGTTTGGGTTAATGGTATGTATGATTTTTTTCTTTTTTCTTTTTATTTCTTTTTCTGAATAGATGCAAATGTTCCAAGAAATGATCATGATGATGACTATGCAACTATGTGATGATATTGTGAATTACTGATTATGTATGTAAAATGCAATGATCAAAAGTTACGAAAGTTTGTGTTTGTTTGGTGTTTCCTGCTATTTAAAAAAAATTAAAAATTAATTTTAAAAAGAGGAAAAAGAAAAGAATAAATAAAATAGGCCCCAAGCTTAGCTAAAAAAGCTGAGGTTGCTGACTTTTGACCCTGTGCAGAGGGGGCAGGGCTGACGGAAAAAGAAAAAAAAAATCGATGTCTTTTGGATTGGACAGCACAAAATACTTGAAAGGGTCTGGGCCCTGAAGAAAAGGAGGGGGCACATAGGACCTGGAGATATGCAAAGCAACATACCAGTTTAAACTCTTGATTGGCAAACCCGAGGAACAGGGGTCCTGTTCTGAAAAGGAAATTTTTTTCTTTTCATTTTTGTGGCTGTGTTTCTATAGCTTGGCTGCTCTTTGGATACAGCTGCAGAGACTCTCAGCCTCCAACTGCAGACATGGGCAGAATTAAGCTTGTTTGAGAGTTTGTGTGGAGGCTGTGCCTTCCCCAGGAGAGGGGTGTGGCCCAACTCAGGTGGAATCCCTCCCTCAAGGAATTCAGACCCCAGGGCTTGGTAATTTGATGCCATTAAAACCAGCCTACAACCTCTCCTCTATCTCCACCATACCCCCAGCAGAGAGAGTCTGCCAAAGTTAAAGGTACCACATCATCTTGTGCTGGTGGGACCTGCAGGCAGACAAGTACCACATCCTGGGCAAGATAAGAAAAACAGAGTCCAGAGACTTCACAGGAAAGTCAACCTGCTGGGTCTCACCCTCAGGGAAAACCAACACAGGTGACTCTTTCCTCCTGACAGGAGATCAGTTTGGTCTGGGAAAATCTGGCTGGGGTCTATAATACCTAAGTAGACCCTCCTAAGGGTGGGGGTGGGGGTGGGGAAATGGCGCCATGCAGGCAGGGCAAGAAACAAGAAAACAAGAACTGAAAAATTCTCCTCTGTTAAAACCTAAGCTAGTGGTCCAGAAAAAGCTGAACTGAATGTCAAAGAACAGACAGACAACAAATTCATCCAGCAAGAAAACCCTAGGTAAAAGAAGTGAAAACAATCTCCAGAATAAACTAATTAAGGTAATTAAATGTCTAGACACCAGCAAAAAATAACAAATAACACTAGGAAAATTGAAGATAGGGTCCAGTCAAAGGAACAAACCAACAGTTCAAATGAGATACAGGAGCTGAAACAATTAATTAAGAATATACGAACAGACATGGAGAACCTCATCAAAAACCAAATCAATGAATTGAGGGAGGATATAAACAAGGCAAGGAATGAACAAAAAGAAGAAATGGTAATTAAATGCCTAGACACCAGCAAAAAATAACAAATCATGCTAGGAAAATTGAAGATATGGCCCAGTCAAAGGAACAAACCAACAATTCAAATGAGATACAGGAGCTGAAAAATTAATTCAGAATATATGAGCAGACATGGAAAACTTCATCAAAAATCAAATCAATGAATTGAGGGAGGATATAAAGAAGGTAAGGAATGAACAAAAAGAAGGAATCAAAAGTCTGAAAAAACAAATCACAGAATGTATAGGAATGAAAGACACAGTAGAAGAGATGAAAAAAAACAATGGAAATCTACAATGTTAGATTTCAAGAGGCAGAAGATAGGATTAGTGAAGTGGAGGACAGGACATCTGAAATCAAACTAACAAAAGAAAATATAGGGAAGAGGATGGGAAAATATTAACAGGGACTCAGAGAACTGAATGACAACATGAAGTGCACAAATATACATGTTGTGGATGTCCCAGAAGGAGAAGAGAAGGGAAAAGGAGGAGAAAAACTAATGGAAGAAATTAGCACTGAAAATTTCCCAACTCTTATGAAAGACTTAAAATTGCAGATCCAAGAAGTGCAGCGTACCCCAAAGAGAATAGATTCAGACATACTCCAAGACACTTACTAATCGGGGTGTGAGATGTCAAGGAGAAAGAAAAAATCTTAAAAGCAGTAAGAAAAAAGCAATCCATTGCATAAAAGTTGTCATGGTCAGGTTCATGTATCAACTTGGCCAAGTGGTTGTACCTGTTTGTCTGGTTGAGCAAGTGCTAACCTGTCTGTTGCAATGAGGACATTTCATAGAATTAAATCATGATCATGTCAGCTGCATCCACAGCTGATTCCATTTGTAATCAGCCAAACTGGAGTGTCTTCTACAATGAGTGATGCTTAATCTAATAACTGGAAGCCTTTTAAGGGGGATTCAGAAGAGACAAGCTCTCTTCCTCCTTCAGCTGGCAAGCCTCTCCTGTGGAGTTCATCCAGACCTTCCATCGGAACCATTGGCTTCACAGTCTGCCCTGCGGATTTTGGACCCTGCGTTCCCACAGTCATGTGAGACACTTTTATAAATTTTATATTTGCAAGTGTTCCCTGTTGATTCTGTTTCTCTAGAGAAACCTAACTAATACATAAGGGAAGCCCAATAAGACTATGTGTAGATTTCTCAGCAGAAACTGCAGAGGTGAGAAGATGGTGGGATGTTATATTTAAGATATTAAAAGATAAAAACTGCCAACCAAGAATTCTATATCCAGCAAAATTGTCCTTCAAAAATAAGGGGGAAATGAAATCATTTTCAGGCAAAAAATCATTGAGAGAAATTGTGACCAAGACTCTGGCTCTGCAAGAACTACTAAAGGGGAGCATTAGAGGCAGATAGGAAAAGACAAGAAGGAGAGGTGTGGAGAAGAGTGTAGAAATGAAGACTATCAGTAAAGGTAAAAAGAAGAAAAATTAGATATGACATATAAAATCCAAAAGGCAAAATGGTAGAAGAAAGTACTGCTCTTACAGTAATAACACTAAATATTAATGGATTAAGCTCCCCAATCAAAAGACATAGACAGGCAGAATGATTAAAAAACAGGACCCATCTGTATGCTGTCTACAGGAGATGCATTTTAGACACAAGGATAAACATAGGTTGAAAGTGAAAGGTTGGGAAAAGATATTTCATGCAAACAACAATTAGAAAAGAGCAGGAGCAGCAATACTGATACCCAAAAAATCAGAGTTCAAATGTAAAACAATTAAAAGAGACAAAGAAGGATACTATGTATTAATAAAAGGAACAATTCAACAAGAATACATAACAATCATAAATATTTATGCACCAACCCAGAGTGCTCTAAAATACATGAGGCAAACACTGAAAAGAGAAATAGTAACATCTACCATAATAGCTGGAGACACCAATACCCTACTCTCATCAATGGACTGAACATCTAGACAGAGGATCAATAAAGAAACAAAGAAACAAACAAAGAATTTTAATAATACAATAAATGAACTGGACTTAGCAGACATTTGTAGAACATTACACCCAAGAACAGCAAGATACACCTTTTTCTCAAGTGCTCATGGATCATTCTCAAGGATAGACCATCTGTTGGGTCACAAAGCAAGTCTCAATAAATTTTAAAAGACTGAAATCATGCAAAACACTTTCTCAGATTATGAAAAAGTGGAATGAAGTTGGAAATCAATAATAGACAGAGGGTGAGAAAATTCACAAATATATAGATGCTCAACAACACACTCTTAAACAGCCAGCGGATCAAGGAAGAAATAACAAGAGAAATCAGTAAATATCATGAGGCAAATGAAAATGAAAACACAACATATTAAAATTTATGGGAGGCAGCAAAGGCAGTGCTAGGAGGGAAATTTATTCCCTAAATGCCTCTATTGAAAAAGAAGAAAGGGCAAAAATAGAGGAATAAACTGTCAACTTGGAAAACTAGAGAAAGAACAGCAAGCTAAGCCCAAAGAAAGCAAAAGGAAAGAAATAATGAATATTAGAGCAGAAATAGATGAAATTGAGAACATGAAAACAATCGAGAAAATCAACAAAATCAGAAGTTGGTTCTATGAGGAAATCAATAAGATTGATGGACCCTTAGTGAGGTTGACAAAAAGATGAAGAGAGAGGATGCAAATAAATAAAATCATAAATGGAAGGGGAGACATAACCACTGACCCCACAGAAATAAAGAAGGTAATGAGAGTACATTATGAACAACTTTATGCTAATAAGCAAGACAATGTAGATGAAATGTACAACTTCTTAGAAAAGATGAAAAACCAATTTTTTCGAGAAGAAAAAATTAAAAAAAATTGAATAGGAGGGAAGGCTACCTAACTCGTTCTATGAAGCCAACATCACCCTCATACCAAAGCCAGACAAAGATATTACAAAAAATAAAACTATAGACCAATCTCTCTTATGAATATAGATGCAAAAATCCTCAACAAAATTCTAGCAAATCGAATCCAGCAGCACATTAAAAGAATTATACACTATGACCAAGTAGGATTCATCCCAGGATGAAAGGATGGTTCAGCATAAGAAAATCAATTAATGTAATATACCATATCAACAAACCAAAGCAGAAAGAGCACATGATCATCTCGATTGTAGCAGAAAAGGCATCTGACAAAATTCCACATCTTTTCTTGTTGAAAACACTTCAAAGGATAGGAATAAAAGGGAACTTCCTCAGCATGATAAAGGAAATATATGAAAAACCCAGAGCTAACATCATCCTCAATGGGGAAAAACTGAAAACATTCTCCCTAAGATCAGGAACAAGACAAGGATGTTCACTATCACCATTGTTATTCAACATTGTGTTGGAAGTTCTAGCCAGAGCAATTAGAAAAGAAAAAGAAATACAAGGCATCAAAATTGGAAAGGAAGAAGTAAAACTCTCACTGCTTGCAGATGATATGATACTATATGTTGAAAACCCTGAAAAATCCACAGTAAAACTACTAGAGCAAAGTGGCAGGTTACAAGATCAACACTCAAAAACCTGGAGTGGAGACTTCCGGAGAAGATGGCAGCTTAGTAAGACGCGCGGGTCTTAGTTCCTCCTCCAGAAAAGCAACTAAAGAAACAGAAACAATACGAAACAGCTCCTGGAGTCACGACAGAGACCAAAAAGACAGCATACCCCATTCTGGAACAGCTGAACGGGCAGGGAGAATCCGCTGCGGTGAGATACCCGAGGGGCGCGCGTTTTCCCGGCCGGGGCGGCTGGCGACTCGGGTCCCCTCCACGCACGTGGCTCCCCGGTCTGACTGGGAACGTTGGATAGTGGGGCCCTCCCGTCACACTTGGCGTCTCGGGCCAGCTGGGCAATTTGGACCGGCACTCCCCCAAGCTGCGGCGGCCGGCGACCCCCCCTCCACGCGCAGTTTCCCGGGCCGACTGCACCGCAGACAGACGAGCGCCACGAGCGCCACCTACTGGACAGGAAAAGAAAAACAGAGCCCAGAGATTTCACAGAAAAACCTTTCAACCAGCCGGGTCCCACACCCAGGGAAATCTGATCAAATGCCCAGACACCAGCAGAAAATAATGGATGACGCTCGGAAAATTGAAGATATGGCCCAGTCAAAGGAGCAAACCAATAGTTCAAATGAGATACAAGAGCTGAGACAACTAATGCTGAATATACGAACAGAAATGGAAAAACTCTTCAAAAACCAAATCAATAAATTGAGGGAGGACATGAAGAAGACATGGGCTGAACAAAAAGAAGAAATAGAAAATCTGAAAAAACAAATCACAGAACTTATGGGAGTGAAGGACAAAGAAGAAAAAATGGAAAAAACAATGGATACCTACAATGGTAGATCTAAAGAGACAGAAGCTACAATTAGTGAACTGGAGGATGGAACATCTGAATTCCAAAAAGAAACAGAAACTATAGGGAAAAGAATGGAAAAATATGAGCAGGGACTCAGGAAACTGAATGACAATATGAAGCGCACAAATATACGTGTTGTGGGTGTCCCAGAAGGAGAAGAGAAGGGAAAAGGACGAGAAAAACTAATGGAAGAAATTATCACTGAAAATTTCCCAACTCTTATGAAAGACCTAAATTTACAGATCCAAGAAGTGCAGCGCACCCCAAAGAGAATAGACCCAAATAGGCGTTCTCCAAGACATTTACTAGTTAGAATGTCAGAGGTCAAAGAGAAAGATAGGATCTTGAAAGCAGCAAGAGAAAAACAATCTGTCACATACAAGGGAAACCCAATAAGACTATGTGTAGATTTCTCAGCAGAAACCATGGAAGCTAGAAGACAGTGGGATGATATATTTAAATTACTAAAAGAGAAAAACTGCCAACCAAGACTCCTATATCCAGCAAAACTGTCCTTCAAAAATGAAGGAGAAATTAAAACATTTATAGACAAAAAGTCACTGAGAGAATTTGTGACCAAGAGACCAGCTCTGCAAGAAATACTAAAGGGAGCACTAGAGTCAGATACGAAAAGACAGAAGAGAGAGGTATGGAGTAAAGTGTAGAAAGAAGGAAAATCAGATATGATATATATAATACAAAAGCCAAAATGGTAGAGGAAAATATTATCCAAACAGTAATAACACTAAAAGTTAATGGACTGAATTTTCCCAATCAAAAGACATAGAATGGCAGAATGGATTACGACCCAGCAATACCACTGCTAGGTATCTACTCAAAGGACTTAAGGGCAAAGACACAGATGGACATTTGCACACCAGTGTTTATAGCAGCATTATCTACAATTGCAAAGAGATGGAAACAGCCAAAATGTCCATCAACAGACGAGTGGCTAAACAAACTCTGGCGTATACCTACGATGGAATATTATGCAGCTTTAGGACAGAATAAACTTATGAAGCATGTAATAACATGGATGGACCTAGAGAACATTATGCTGAGTGAGTCTAGCCCAAAACTAAAGGGCAAATACTGTATGGTCCCACTGATGTGAACCGACATTCGAGAATCAGCTTGGAATATATCATTGGTAACAGAGACCAGCAGGAGTTAGAAACAGGGTAAGATAATGGGTAATTGGAGCTGAAGGGATACAGACTGTGCAACAGGACTAGATACAAAAACTCAAAAATGGACAGCACAATAATACCTAAGTGTAATGTAACTAGGTTGGAACACTGAATGAAGCTGCACCTGAAATATGGTTTTTTGTTTGTGTGTTTGTATCTTTTGTTTTTGTTTTTTCTTTTTCCTTTATATATATATATTTTTTTATTAGTATTATTATTTTAATTCTCTTCTCTGTATTAACATTCTATATCTTTTTCTGCTGTTTTGCTAGTTCTTTTCCTAAATCGATGCAAATGTACTAAGAAATGATGATCATACATCTATGTGATAATACTAAGAATTACTGAGTGCATGTGTAGAATGGAATGATTTCTAAATGTGTTAATTTCTTTTCTTTTTTTTGATTAATAAAAAAAAATTTAAAAATAAATAAATAAATAATAGGGGGAACAAATGTTAAAATAGATTTAGTTTGAAATGTTAGTGATCAATGAAAGGGTCAGTAAGGGGTATGGCATGTAAAATTTTTTTTCTTTGTTATATTTTTCTGTTGTCTTTTTATTTCTTTTTCTGAATTCAAGCTAATGTTCTAAGAAATGATCATGATGATGAATATGCAACTATGTGATGATATTGTGAATTGCTGAGTGTATGTGTTGGGAATGTTTGTGTTTCTTGTAATTTTTTTAATTAATAAAAAATTTAAAATGATAAAAAAACAAAAAACAAAAAAACACACAACTAAGATAAAAGAAAAATAAATAAGAATTTAAAAAAAAAAAACAAAAAAAACCTGGAGTGTTTCTATACACTAGTAATGGACAATCTGAGGGGGAAATCAAGAAAAAAATTCCATTTACACTTGCAATCAAAAGAATAAAATATTTAGGAATAAATTCAACTAGAGAAACAAAAGATCTATACAGAGAAAATTATAAGAAATTCTTAAAAGAAATCACAGAAGACCTAAATAAATGGCAGGGCATACCGTGTTCACGGACTGTAAGACTAAATAGAGTTATGATGTCAATTCTACCTAAACTGATTTACAGATTCAATGCAATACCAATTAAAACCCCAAAAACTTACTTTTCAGAAAGAGTAAAACCAATAACCAAATTTACCTGGAAGGGGAGGGTGCCCTGAATAGCTAAAAATATCCTGAGAAAGAGAAATGAAGTCGGAGGTCTCACACTACCTGACTTCAAGGTGTATTACGAAGCTACAGTGCTCAAAACAGCACGGTACTGGCATAAAGATAGATATACTCACCAGTGGGATCAAATAGAGTGTTCAGATATAGACCCTCTCATCTACGGACAATTGATCTTTGATAAGGCAGTCAAAACAACTCACCTGGGACAGAACAGTCTCTTCAATAAATGGTGCCTAGAGAACTGGATATCCACATGCAAAAGAGTGAAAGAGGATCCATATCTCACAGCCTATACAAAAATTAACTCAAAATGGATCAAAGACTTAACATTAGATCTAAGACCATAAAACTGTTAGAAGAAAATGTAGGGAAATATCTTATAAATCTTATAGCAGGAGGCGGCTTCCTAGACCTTACACCCAAAGCATGAGCATTGAAGAAATAAATAAATAAATGGGAACTCCTCAAAATTAAGCAATCTTGTGCATCAAAGAACTTCATTAAGAAAGTAAAAAGACAGCCTACACAATGGGAGATAATATTTGGAAATGATATATCAGATAAAGGTCTAGTATACAGAATATATAAAGAAATTGTTCAGCTCAACAACAAAAAGACAAACAACCCAATTACAAAATGGGCAAAAGACATGAACAGACACTTCTCAGAAGAGGAAAAACAAATGGCCAATAGGCGCATGAACAAAATGCTCAACTTCCCTGGCTTATATGGAAATGCAAATCAAAACCACAATGTGATATCATCTCACACCCACCAGAATGGCCATTATCAATAAAACAGAAAACGATAAGTGCTGGAGAGGATGTGGAGGAAGAGGCATACTTATCCACTGTTGGTGGGAATGTCAAATGGTAAAACCACTGTGGAAGGCAGTTTGGCGGTTCCTCAGGAAGCTAAGTATAGAATTGCCATATGATCCAGCAATACCATTCCTAGGTCTCTACTCAGAGGACATGAGGGCAAGGAAACAAACAGACATTTGCACACCAATGTTTATAGCAGCATTATTTACAATTGCCAAGAGATGGAAACAACCAAAATGTCCATCAACAGATGAGTGGCTAAACATATACATATGATGGAATACTATGCAGCTGTAAGACAGAATAAATTTATGAAGTATGTAACAACATGGATAGACCTTGAGGACCTTATGCTGAGTGAGATTAGCCAGAAACAAAAGGACAAGTTCTGTATGGTCTCACTGATATGGACTAATATTAGTGAATAATTTTGGAGAATTTCAGTAATAACAGAGACCATCAGGAGATAGAAATAGGGTAGATATTGTGTAATTGGAGCTGAAAAGATACAGATTTTACAACAGGACTGACCATCAACATTCAGAAATGGATAGCACAATACTACCTAACAGTAATACAATAACGTTAGTACACTGAATGAAGCTGAATGTGAGAATGATAGAGGGAGGAGAGCTGGGGGCACAAATGAAATCACAAGGAAAGATAAACGATAAAGATTGAGATGGTGCAAACTAGGAATGCCTAGAGTGTTCAATGAAAGTGACTAAATGTAGAAATTGAAAAATGTTTTTGCATGAGGAAGAACAAAGAAATGTCAATATTGCAGGGTGTTGAAAATAGATGGTAATTCATATTTTAAAACTTTGACTTATGTGTGGAACTAAAGCAAAAAATGTTTATTTGGTACAAAATCTATATTTTGACTAGTGCATTTCCTAATATAACTTACATGGACAGTTTAATTGAACACCATAAGTACATGGAAACTTGAGTAGGGCATGAGATTTTTTAGGTTTGTCCAGAGTGATGCCCTGACAAATCCCAGCGTGATGCCCTGACAAATCCCAGCGTGATGCCCTGACAAATCCCAGCGTGATTTGAGCAGTGAATAAAAAAGCATTTGCAAAGTCGCCTTGGGGGATTGATAAAAAAGGGGGAAAATTCAACTTCCCCATGTGGAGAATTCCTGATATTCTCACAAGCAGTGGGGATAACCAAAGCAATAGGCCGAGCTCTCAATTTTGGTATTTGTTCATATGAAACTTATCCTCACAAAGGATAGTCTAAGCCTACTTAAAATTAGACCCTTCTAAGAGTCACCCCCAGAGAATCTCATTTGTTGCTTAGATGTGGCCTCTCTCTTTCAGCCAACACAACAAGCAAACTCACTGCCCTCCCTTCTCTACAAGGGGCATGACTTCCTGGGAACGTGGGACAGAAATTCTAGAATGCACTGGGACTCAGCATCAAGGGATTGAGAAAACCTTCTCGAATGAAAGGGGGAAGAGAGAAATGAGACAAAATAAAGTGTCAATGGCTAAGAGATTTCAGAGTCGAGAAGTTATCCTGGAGGTTATTCTTACACATTATATAATCAAACAGAGTCAAGAGGTTGTCCTGGAGGTTATTCTTATACATTATATAGACATCATCTTTTTAGTTAAGATATATTGGAGAGGTTGGAGGGAAGTGCCTGAAAATGTAAAGCTATGTTCCAGTAGCCATGTTTCTTGAAAATCATTGTATGATACAGCTTTTAAAGTGTGACTATGTGATTGTGAAAACCTTGTTCTGATGCTCCTTTTATCTACGGTATGGACAGATGAGTAAAACATATGGATTAAAAATAAATAAATAACAGGGGAAACAAATGTTCAAGTAAATTTAGTAGATCGAAATGCTAATGATCAATGAAAAGGAGTGATAAAGGGTATAAAAAAACAGGGGAAACAAAAGCTAAAATATGTTGGGTAGATGGAAATACTAGCAGTCAATGAGAGGGAGGAGTAAGGAGTACAGTATGTATGAGTTTTTTTTATATTTCTTTTTCTGAATCAATGCAAATGTTCTAAGAAATTATCATGCTATTGTGAGTTTTTGATTATATATGTAGAATGATCATATTGTAAGAATGTTCATGTTTGTACGTTGTTATGTTAAAAACATTTTTTTTAATTGGCTAGTGACTTTGGCTGGAAGGCAGATTTTAGAAACCATGAACTTGAATATTTAGCAGAATAGATTTCCAAATTAAATGTGGAAAGTGCAGCCTAGTTTCTCCTCACAGCTTATAGCGTAATGCAACAGGAAAGAGATAAGCTGAGAACTGAACTCTTGAGTACAAAGACACCATAAATTGATATTCTGGAAAATTCTGGGCTTTCAGGAGGGGTGCCCCACGTGAGGATTTGGCCAAACATGGAACCAGTCAGCCATTTCAAAAAAAAGCTAGGATTGGAGATGGAGTTATTCAGGAAGAATTGTGTAAACTCCTGATGTCTGATGGGCACCATCCAAGCTTATTACATAGAAAGCCAACAAGAGTGTTGTAGGATTTGTATAAACAGAACCACTGCCAGTCTGGACTGAGAGGTTCAAAAAAGGGATACATTGGAGCAAAAATAACTTCAGTGGCAGAACGATGGACGCTAAGGTCTAGAATCAAGAAACCTCAGACCAGGAGAGCAGATTCCCCCAAGCATGTGAAGATGGTGAGTTTGCCCCAATAGCAGAGGATGGGCCTTCCACCTTGTTGCAGTGGAAGTGTGGTGCCACCTCAAGCCTTGGAGAGGGTGGAGTACATTCCTTGGGGATTGGGGAGAGCCTGGTTGCCACCACAAGGATGGGTTGAGCGAGTACCCCAGAGATGGCAGAGAGCCCAGGTGCAGCCCTGATGCTTGGAGAGGGAGCAGCTGAGAAAAAGGTGGCCTCCCCAATGTCCCCCAAGATTAGATCCCTTGGAAAGGATGAGACTATCACTTTCTAAGGCCCCAAAGATAAATGACTCTCAGACTTTGAAATCTAATGGAGTTTGCTTTGCAAGTTTTAGAAACTCCTTGGTCCGGTGACCTCTGTGTTCCTTTCAATTTCTCCCTATGGAAATGGGAAGATGCATGCTCTGACTGTCCCTCTTTTGTATGTTGGCAGCAAATAACTTTTTTTGAGTTTTACAGATCCAGAGCCAGAGGAGACTTTTGCCTTAGGGCAGACCATGCCTATAGCTGATTTTGAGATTTTTGTACTGTTTCTGACTTTGTATTGCATTTGTTTTGTTATTGAAATGCTTTAAACCTTTCTGATATTGTTAAGGAATGAATGTATTTTATATATGGGAAACACATGTCTTTTTTAGGGTCCAGAAGGTGGAACGTGCTGGTTTGAAAGAATTATGTACTCTAGAAAAACTATGTTTTGATCCTGATCCAATCCTGTGGAGGCAGCTTGCTCTAATCCCTATTCAGTGCTGTTGGGAACTTGATTAGATTATCTCCACTGAGATGTGGCTCGCCCACTTGTGGGTATTAATCTTGGATTAGAGGGACATGTGCCTCCACCCACTCCAAGTGGGTCTTGATTAGTTTACTGGAATCCTTTAAAAGAGAAAACATTTTGGAGAGAGCCACAAGTCACCAGAGCCCATGCAGCCACAGACCTTTGGAGATGAAGAAGGAAAATGCACCTCAGGGAGCTTCATGAAACGAGAAGCCTTATGAGAAAGCTCACAGACATCACCATGTTCGCCATATGCCTTTCCAGCTGAGAAACTCCGAACTTCATCGGCCTTTACTGACTGAAGGAATTTTCTTATTTGTGCCTCATTTGGGCATTTTTATAGACTTGCTTTAATTGGGATATTTTCATGGCCTTACAACTGTAAACTTGCAACTTATTAAATTCCACTTTTTAAAAGCCATTGTTTTTGGTATATTGCATTCCAGCAGCTAGCAAACTAAAGCACTATGGAAGCAGAAAGGTGAAAGCAATGAAACCTGAAAGAGAAGGGAGAGACCAGGAGATGCTGCCATGTGCCTTGCCATGTAGCAGAGGAGCCAAGGATCATTGGCAGCTAGTCTTTAGGAAGAAAGCATTGCCTTGATGATGACTTGATAACCATGAGTGAATAAATCCCCATTGTTTAAGTCAAACCATTTCATCCATTTGCTTAGGAAAGTAAAATGGATTTTGGTACCAGGAGAGTGGGGTGCTGTTATTCCAAGTATCAAAAATGTGGAAACAGCTTTGGAATTGGGTAATGGGTAGAAGCTGGAAGAACTGGGAAGTGCTTGATAGAAAAGGCCTATATCGCTTTGGAGAGACTATTGGAAGAAAAATAGGTGCTAAAGGTACTTCTGACGCGGTCTTAGACAGAAATAATATTCTAGTGGAAACTGGAAGAAAGGTAATCCTTGTTTTAAAGTGTCAGAGTACTTGGCAAAACTGAGTTTCACTGTTGGATGGAAGGCAGAAATGGAGTGACGATTTTGAATATTCAGCTGAGATTTCTAGTAAGGTATGGAAAACGCAGTCTGGTTTCTTCTTGTAGCTTAGAGTAAAATACAAGAGGAAAGGGATGAGCTGAGAATGGAACTCCTGGGTACATAGAAATCAGAAAATGATGGTTTTGAAAATTCTGAACTTCTGAAAAATAAGTCGCCAGTGTATAGTGGTCCATGTTTAACCAAACATGGATCCAGTTAGCCATTTCAGTGCAAGTCAGGACTGGAGATGCAGTTATTCAGTAAGGATCTGTGGAAAGTTCTTTTGTCTGATGGTTTGGACCCTTGCAAATAGGCAACACCAAGTTTTCTCTGTGAGATTTGTAAACAGAACCAAGGTCAGCCTGGACTAAAAGAGATAAACTGAGGAAAAAATCACTTCAAAGGCAAGACCACGGATGCTGAGGCCTGGACCAAGGACATCTTCTTGGGAAATGGCCCCATCCAAGTGTATGGAAAGGGTTACTCTGCTCCAGTGCTTGGAGAAGGTGGGCTGTCTACTTGTTCCGAAACAGTGCTACCACCCCAATTGTCCTAGAGATTGGAGCCTGTGCCCCAGACTGCAGAGTCAGGCTCTCACTCATTTTCTCAGAGCATGGAGTCTATTTCCCAGTGATTGTGGAGAGTGTGGCCACCATCCCACAGGAATGAGGGTGGGACCTATGCGCTGGCTTTCTGTGAGAGCCTGGCCATCATCTTGATGCTTGAAGAAGGTGGAGACTTCACCCCAGAGTTTGGAGAGAACGTAGCCTCTGCACAAGCACTTGGAAGATTTGGGGATATCACTCCATCAGGCCTGAAGGACAGAACATTCCATAGACTACTCTGAGAATTTGAAATCTAATGAAGCATGCCCTGTAAGGTTTTGGAATTGTTTTGGACCCATGATCCATATTTTCCTCCAATTTCTCCCTATGGGAATCAGAATGTTAATCCTATGCCTGTCATTCTTTTCATAGTGGAAGCAGATAAACTTGTTCTCTAGGTTTCATAGGTCCAAGAGAAGAGTTGTACCCCGGGAAAGGCCACACCCATAACCAATTTTGATGAGACTTTGTATTTAGGATTGCTTCTGAAGTGACTTAAGGCTTTTGGGATATTTTGATGGGACAAATGTATTTTGCATACAGAAAGAGGGTGGACTGCAGTGGTTTGACACTGCATGTACCCCAGAAAAACATGATGTTAAAACTCATTCCTTCCTGTAGGTGTAAACCCTTTGTGAGCAGAACATTTTGATGAGGCACTTCAGTTAGGGTTATGTTTTAGTTTGTAAAAGCTGCCAGAATGGTGGTACAATGGTAGCTCAGTGGCAGAATTCTTGCCTGCCATGCCAGAGAGCTGGGTTCGATTCCTGGAGCCTGACCGTGCTAAAAAAACCACAAAGAACAAAAAAAGCCTGCCAGAATGCAATATACCAGAAATGGAATGGCTTTTAAAAAGGGGAATTTATTAAGCTGCAACTTTACACTTCTAAGGCCATGAAAATGTCCAAATTAAGGCAAGGCTATAAAAATGTCCAAACTAAGGAATCAAGGAAAGATAGGTTCAAGAAGGCTGATAATATTTGGGGGTTTTCTCTCAGCTGAAAAGGCACATGGCAACATCTGCTAGCTTTCTTTCCAAGCTTCTTCTATGGCTTCTCAGGGAGTGTTTTCTTTATGCATCTCCAAAGGTCTCTGGCTATGTGGGCTCTCTTGTTTCTGCTGGCTCTTTCCAAAACAGTTCCCTCTTAAAGGGCTCTAGTAAGCAACCCCACCTTAAATGGGTGGCGACACATTTCCATGGATACTATCTAATCAAAAGTTACCACTCACAATTGGATGAGTCACGTCTCCATGGAAACAATGAAAAAGATCCCACCCAGCAATACTGAATGAGGATTAAATGACATGGCTATTCTGGGGTACACAACAGATTCAAACTAGCACAGGGTGTGACCCATCTTATTAAGGATGGGTCTTAATTCTATTTAAAGGAACAAATACAAAGAGAAAGCCATGGAACCAGGGAGCTAAAATCAAGGAACCTCGGAGGAGATGCAACCATATGCCTTCTCACGTAGCAAAGGACCCAAGGATTGCCAGCAGTCAGTCTTCAGGAAGAAAGCATCACCTTGATGATACCTTGATTTGGATAGTTTCTCAGCCTCAAAACTAACCTAATAAATTCTCATAGTTTAAGGCAACCCATTTCATAGTATTTGCTGGAGCAGCCTAGGATACTAAAATACTATATCCTTGTATCAATACCATCCTGAACTAATTATTGTAACTTCGTATGTAGTACAAATCCCCTAACTTTGTTCTTCTACCACTTTGGCTTGATTGGTCTTGGTCTTCTGAATTTCTATAAATATTTTAGAATCAGCTTGGGGGCTACAGACACATACACACACATACAACCTTCTGGGATTCAATTGGGATTACACTAAATCTGCAGGTCAATTTGAGAAGGACTGACATCTTTACAATCCTGAGACTTCCAATACATGAGCATAATATATCTACCACTTATTCCAATCTTCTCTAATACTTCGCAGTAATATAATTTATATTATAGAGTTCTTACACATCTTTCATTAAGATTTATTCCTAAATACAGTGGACTGAATGGTGGCACCAAAGATATCAGGTTCTAATCCCTGGAACGTGTAAAATGCTACCTTATCTGGAAACAGTCTTTGCATTTGTGATTATGTCAAGATCTCGAAATGAGGAGATAATCCTGGATTATCTAGGTGGGTCCTAAATGCCATTACAAGTGTCCTTGTAAGAGAGAGGCAAAGGGGAACTGAAGACACACAGAGAGGGCAATATGAAGACGGAGGCAAAGATTGGAAGAATGCAGCTGTAAGCTAAGGAATGCTGACTGTCACCAGAACATAGAAGTAAGGAACAGATTTTCTTCTCAGGCCTCCAGAAGGATTGCAGTCCCAAGAATACCTTGATTTTGGCTGATTGGGGTGTTCTGCCCTTTAGAACTGTGGAAAAATAAATTTCTGTTGTTTTCAGCTGCTGAAAACAACAGCTGAATTGTAGTAATTTGTTAGAGCAGCCTTAAGCTTATACACAAAATATCTATTTTTGTTTTGCATATGGTATCACTTTTTTTTTAAACTTTTTTTATTGTGAAATATATACAAAAAAACAATACATTTCCATGTACATTTTAACAATTGGTTAAGGAACAGATTTCACGGTTTGGTATGGGTTAGTTACACACTTTCAGGTTTTTCCTTCTAGCACCTCAAGACACTGGAGACCAACAGAAATGTCAATATATTGATGCAGCAGTCATACTCATTTGTTAAATCCTATCTTCTCTGTTATACTCCTCTTTAAATAACATATATACCTAAAAGCAAGACATTTCAAAGTACATCACAACAAATAGTTGTAGAACAGATTTCAGTTTGGTGTGAGTTACAATCCATATTTTAGGTTTTTACTTCCAGCTGCTCAAAAGGACTGGAGGCTAAAAGAAATATCAGTAAAATGATTTAGCACTTATTTGTTAAACCCAACTTTCTCTGTAAAACTCTGTTCTGGTTTGCTGGCTGCCGGAATGCAACACACCGGAGTTGGATGGACTTTAAATAAAAGGGGATTTATTTTGTTGGTTCTTCAGAGGAAAGGCAGCTAACTTTCCACTGAGGTTCTTTCTTAAGTGGTAGGCACAGGATGGTCTCTGCTGGTTTTCTCTCCAGGACCCTGGGTTCCAACAACTTTCCCCAGGGTGACTTCTTTCTGCATCTCCAAAGGCCTGGGTTGAGCTGCTAGTGCTGAGATGAAGAATGCCGAGCTGCTTAGCAGTGCTACGTTGCAATCTCTCATTTAAGCACCAGCCAATTAAGTCAAACATCACTCATTGCAGCAGACACGCCTCCTAGCTGACTGCAGATGTAATTGGCAACAGATGAGGTTCATGTACCGTTGGCTTATGTCCGCAGCAACAAGACTAGGTATGCTCACCTGGCCAAGTTGACAACTGAATCTAACTAACACAAACTCCAACATTGCCTCTGATCTTTCTCACACTCTGTAGGGGTATTTGGGCTATGCCCATTCTAACTTTTTTTAAAAAACCTTTTTTTTATTGTATACTATAGTATAACATATGTACAAGGCAGAGAAATAAAAAATAGTTTTCAAAGCACTCTTCAAAAAACGGTTACAAACCACAATGAGATATCATCTCACACCCACCAGAATGGCCATTATCAACAAAACAGAAAATGACAAGTGCTGGAGAGGATGCGGAGAAAGAGGCACACTTATCCACTGTTGGTGGGAATGTCAAATGGTGCAACCACTGTGGAAGGCAGCTTGGTGGTTCCTCAAAAAGCTAAATATAGAATTGCCATACAACCCAGCAATACCATTGCTAGGTATCTACTCAAAGGACTTAAGGGCAAAGACACAAACGGACATTTGCACACCAATGTTTATAGCAGCGTTATTTACAATTGCAAAGAGATGGAAACAGCCAAAATGTCCATCAACAGAAGAATGGCTAAACAAACTGTGGTATATACATACGATGGAATATTATGCAACTTTAAGACAAGATAAACTTATGAAGCATGTAATAACATGGATGGACCTAGAGAACATTATGCTGAGTGAGTCCAGCCAAAAACTAAAGGACAAATACTGTATGGTCCCACTGATGTGAACGGACATTCGAGAATAAACTTGGAATATGTCATTGGTAACAGAGTCCAGCAGGAGTTAGAAACAGGGTAAGATAATGGGTAATTGGAGCTGAAGGGATATAGACTGTGCAACAGGACTAGATACAAAAACTCAAAAATGGACAGCACAATAATACCTAATTGTAAAGTAATCATGTTAAAACACTGAATGAAGCTGCATCTGAGCTATAGGTTTTTTTTTTTTTTACTATTATTATTACTTTTATTTCTTTTCTCTATATTAACATTCTGTATCTTTTTCTGTTGTGTTGCTAGTTCCTCTAAACCGATTTAAATGTACTAAGAAACGATGATCATGCATCTATGTGATGATGTTAAGAATTACTGAATGCATATGTAGAATGGTATGATTTCTAAATGTTGGGTTAATTTCTTTTTTTTCCGTTAATTAAAAAAAAAAAAAAAAAACGGTTACAGGACAGATCCCAGAGTTTGTCATGGGCTACCATATGATAATCTCATATTT
This sequence comes from Tamandua tetradactyla, assembly GCF_023851605.1. NCBI lineage: Eukaryota > Metazoa > Chordata > Mammalia > Pilosa > Myrmecophagidae > Tamandua > Tamandua tetradactyla. Next base: position 70,898,709 of record NC_135330.1, on the reverse strand, counting down.
TTCCTTCTAGCTGCTCCAGAATATAGGAGGCTAGAGGGCTTAAATACTTTTTTATCATCAAAATCGACTTTTTTCCTTTTTTTTTTTTGTGAACAATAACATGTACAAGAAAGCTATAAATTTCAAAGCACAGCACCACAATTAGTTGTAGAACATATTTCAGAGTTTGACATGGGTAACAGTTCCATAAATTTAGGTTTTTACTTCTAGCTGCTCTAAAATACTGGAGACTAAAAGAGATATCAATTTAATGATTCAGTGTTCATATTCATTTGTTAAATCCTATGTTCTGTGTAAAACTCCACGGTCACCTTTGATCTTTCCATACCTCCCTTTAGGGGTGTTTGGACTATGGCAATTCTGAATTTTTGATGTGGCAAGGGTCTGTCACTAATATGGGGTAGGGAGATGGAACTATCTGATGTTCTAGCTAGGCTGGGCTAGGTTTCAAGACTTATCTGGACCAGGGACACATCTGGAGGTTGTAGGTTTCTGGGAAGTTACTCTAGTGCCTGGTACCCTTGTGGAATCTTATATATTGCCCTAGGTGGTCTTTAGGATTGGCTGGAAAGGTCCTGGGAGGGGCTTGACAGGTTATGATAGGTAGTGAGGTCTAACTGAAGTTTACATAAGAGCAACCTCCAGAGTAGCCTCGTGACTCTATTTGAACTCTCTCTGCCACTAAAACTTTATTAATTACACTTCTTTTCCCCCTTTTGGTCAAGGTGGAATTGTTGATCCCACAGTTCCAGGTCTAGATTCATCCCTGGGAGTCCTCTCCCACGTGGACAGGGAGACTTTCACCCCTGGGTGTCTTGTCTCACATAGCAAGGAGGGCAATGATTTCACTTGCTGAACTGGGCTTAGAGAGACTGAGGCCACATCTGAGCAACAACAGAGGTCCTCCAGAAGTAACTGTTAGGCATGCCTATAAGTAGTCTAAGCGTCTGTGCTACCTACATAAGCTTTTGTAAGAGTAAGCCTCATGATCGGCGGCATGGCCTATTGATTTTGATATCCCTAAAGTTTGACACAGTATCAGGGGATTCTCTGATGGTAAGGTTTAATAGTTCCATATTCTTTCTCCCCTCACTCGGGACTTTGCCAATACTTTTTGATTATGTTATTAATATACTCAAGGATGTTTCCAGGCATTGCAATAATCTACACAGGACTAAAGGACCTCTTTCTTATTCGGTGCTTCCTGTGTTTCAGTTGTTCAAATGAGTTATACGGATAGGTTGAATTAGATTATACACTACAGAAAATCTCAGTTCCAGTTCAAATAAATCTTTCTTCCATCAGTCTCAAAGAGTATGTATGGTCATAAAATAGAGACACTGTCTTCCTTACACCTATTTTCTGAATTACTTTAACCCCAAACTGTTCGGCTTCATCTTATCTTCAAATACCAGGTTATATATATAAAACAGCCTCTCAAAATCCAGAAATAAGAATCACCACTCCAGACTTAATGTATCTGCTCTAAAAGCTTACAATAGGCCCCTGTTTTCTTATAATCATTTTCTAAAGGTGACTGTACTATTCTTGTACTTTTGTTTCTGGCTTATTTTGTCTCACCAAGTGTCCCACATGTTTGTTCACATTGTTGCATGCCTCGCAACTTTGTTCCTTTTTATTGCAGCATGCCTCGCAACTTTGTTCCTTTTTATTGCAGCATGCCTCGCAACTTTGTTCCTTTTTATTACAGCACAACCTTTGTTCATAAATACACACCATCTTTAGCCAATCTACATCTTGGTTAGTGCATTCTTCAGCCACCTGCATTCATCCGGCATCATGTAGAAGGCCCAAATTCCACAGTCCATCAACCTTCCCAATTTTAGATAATTTCATTGTTCCCAAGAGAAAGAAAACCAATAAACACACCCTTGCCAAATAGGAAATCTAAACCTCTTAATTTTTGTCCCTCCCCCCATTATTTACCTCTGTTGTTGCTGTGGTAGTGCTGATGGTTTACTTTTGAATATAGCTCCTAGCATGCAATAGCACCCTGGACTTAAGCACTCTTTATACAAGAATCATATCTTTGAAGTAATTCTTGCAATAACTAATTCATATTTCTGGTGTGAATCAATGGGACATGTAGGCCTATACAACCCCTTTCAATCTTGTTCATCTTCAATATGCTAATACTACTTATAGACAGACCCACTAGAGAATCACCTTTGCTCCTATCTATTCCCTTACATTGGAATGCAACCTCATTAGCTAACGGTTCACCCATCTGTAGCTTCTGTGTATCTCTATAAGTCCCCTATATTCTGTATTATACGCCTCTGATTATACCTTTATGCTGGTCATAAAAGAGGAATCATATGGTATCTATCCTTTTGTGTCTGGTTAACTTCACTCAGCATTACATCCTCAAGGCTTATCCATCTTGTCATGTGCTTCAGGACGTCATTATATCTTACTGCTGCATAATATTCCATCATATAATATAATTACATAATATTCCAGCATATTACTATGTCTTGAAAATGTTTCCCTACATGCTCTTCTAGACGCTTTATGGTGCTAGTTCTTATATTGAAGTGTTTTACCCACTTTTTTGTCTAGGGTGTAAGATAGGGGGTCCTCTTTCATTCTTTTGGCTATTGATATCCAGTTCTTCCATGCCCAGTTATTGAAAAGACTATTTTGTCCCAGTTCAGAGAATTTGAGGGCCTTGTCCAAAATCAGTTGACCATAGATTTGGTAGTCTATTTCTGCACTTTCGGTTCGATTCCATTGGTCAGTGCTTCTATCTTTGTGCCAGTACCATGTTGTTTTGACCACTGTGGTTTTATAATAGGTTTTAAAGTCAGGAGTGTTACTCCTCCCACTTCATTCTTCTTTATTAGGATGCTTTTAGCTATTCAGTGTCTCTTTCCAGAAACAAACAAAAAAACCCACTGGTATGGTCACCTTTAGAAAATACTTATAAGAAAACAGGAGCCTAGAGTGTAAACTTTTAGAGCAGATACATTAAGTCTGGAGTGGTGATTCTTATTTCTGGATTTTGAGAGGCTGTTTTATATATATAACCTGGTATTTGAAGATAAGATGAAGCCGAACAGTTTGGGGTTAAAGTAATTCAGAAAATAGGTGTAAGGAAGACAGTGTCTCTATTTTATGACCATACATACTCTTTGAGACTGATGGAAGAAAGATTTATTTGAACTGGAACTGAGATTTTCTGTAGTGTATAATCTAATTCAACCTATCCGTATAACTCATTTGAACAACTGAAACACAGGAAGCACCGAATAAGAAAGAGGTCCTTTAGTCCTGTGTAGATTATTGCAATGCCTGGAAACATCCTTGAGTATATTAATAACATAATCAAAAAGTATTGGCAAAGTCCCGAGTGAGGGGAGAAAGAATATGGAACTATTAAACCTTACCATCAGAGAATCCCCTGATACTGTGTCAAACTTTAGGGATATCAAAATCAATAGGCCATGCCGCCGATCATGAGGCTTACTCTTACAAAAGCTTATGTAGGTAGCACAGACGCTTAGACTACTTATAGGCATGCCTAACAGTTACTTCTGGAGGACCTCTGTTGTTGCTCAGATGTGGCCTCAGTCTCTCTAAGCCCAGTTCAGCAAGTGAAATCATTGCCCTCCTTGCTATGTGAGACAAGACACCCAGGGGTGAAAGTCTCCCTGTCCACGTGGGAGAGGACTCCCAGGGATGAATCTAGACCTGGAACTGTGGGATCAACAATTCCACCTTGACCAAAAGGGGGAAAAGAAGTGTAATTAATAAAGTTTTAGTGGCAGAGAGAGTTCAAATAGAGTCACGAGGCTACTCTGGAGGTTGCTCTTATGTAAACTTCAGTTAGACCTCACTACCTATCATAACCTGTCAAGCCCCTCCCAGGACCTTTCCAGCCAATCCTAAAGACCACCTAGGGCAATATATAAGATTCCACAAGGGTACCAGGCACTAGAGTAACTTCCCAGAAACCTACAACCTCCAGATGTGTCCCTGGTCCAGATAAGTCTTGAAACCTAGCCCAGCCTAGCTAGAACATCAGATAGTTCCATCTCCCTACCCCATATTAGTGACAGACCCTTGCCACATCAAAAATTCAGAATTGCCATAGTCCAAACACCCCTAAAGGGAGGTATGGAAAGATCAAAGGTGACCGTGGAGTTTTACACAGAACATAGGATTTAACAAATGAATATGAACACTGAATCATTAAATTGATATCTCTTTTAGTCTCCAGTATTTTAGAGCAGCTAGAAGTAAAAACCTAAATTTATGGAACTGTTACCCATGTCAAACTCTGAAATATGTTCTACAACTAATTGTGGTGCTGTGCTTTGAAATTTATAGCTTTCTTGTACATGTTATTGTTCACAAAAAAAAAAGGAAAAAAGTCGATTTTGATGATAAAAAAGTATTTAAGCCCTCTAGCCTCCTATATTCTGGAGCAGCTAGAAGGAAAAATATGAGATTATCATATGGTAGCCCATGACAAACTCTGGGATCTGTCCTGTAACCATTTTTTGAAGAGTGCCTTGAAAAGTATTGCTTTTTTTATTTTTCTTTGTATATACGTTATATGATAAAAAAAAGTTAAAAAAAAAAAAAGAAGATGGAAGGTGCAAAGTTGTGGTTTTAGAAAGATGAGTGGCCAAGAAGACAAAGCGACATTTAATTTGTCAATTCATTCAGTTCTCTAAGTCTGTCCCTTGTTTTGCAGGACCAGAAATGTTCATTAGACACAGGTATAAAAACAAAAATACTAATATACTGATTTATAATGAAAAAAATAACTTTCAAGGGAAATGGCTATAATTATTTCATTTGGTAAGGGCATTTTCTCTCTGTAGAAAAACTATGAGTATTCAAATAATATTCAGTACTGTATTTATTAACGAAAGAAAAAGAATAAGAGATTAAAGATTTAGTTGTATAATTCAAATATTTAATGGGATCATATTGCCCTATCTCTACTACCAGAACAAGATAGGTTTTGTATCTGCCCAGGAGACTTTCCCCCTTCACAGGGTCCTTCCAAATCTTTACTTCCCAGGGTTTTGTTTTGTTTCAATTCCTGATTGAGACATATCTGCTTTTGGTATGTTATTACTCTCCAGAGTCGTATTCTGGCCAGAGAGGCTTATTTCTGATTTGATTCACTATGCACTGACCTGTAATCTTTATTTTCAAGCGTTTAGAGAGCGCCTCACTGTTGATCCCAGCTACTGCTTTGCATACATTTTATCCCCAAAGCCAGGCAACCTTGCACATAAATGACGTCCTCAAATCTGGCGAAGGAATAAATGCAGTTTCCTATTCCTTTTGCCTAATGCATTCAGAAAAGCATTACAGTGCACATCTTCCAAGCTGGACACCCTGTCAGAATGCAGCTCTTGACTCACCTCTACTCATGGACTCCGCCCTCTTTACTGGGGTTTCAAGCCTCGACCACCGTCGGCACAGGCCGAGTAAGCACCAACCAGCGAAGAACCTAGTCCTAATTTTATTTTCTCACTTGACAGCGCTCACCCTCCATTAAAACAGCACAAACAGGGGTGCATGGGGAGATAATAAAGAAAAGGTGAGAAGAGGAACACGGGAAGAAAGAGTTAAGGAAGAAAAAAAACAAAACACAGCTGCACTGCTCAGCACCGGAAATTCATCTCACCACCCTCGGTCTCTCTAGGGAATTAGGCCCCAGTTCAGACTCAAAAACAAAAACTGTAGCATCCAGATGATCATGACCGAGTCTACTTCTCTTGTCGGCAGGGCCTCGGAAACCCTCGCCCTGCTAGACTTCCCGACTTCATCGCGGACAAGTGAACGACACAAGCTCGACGTCGCCGGAGGAGTCCCGCAAACCAAACAGCCGGGCTGCCACAACAGTCGAAAAGGGTAGCGCGAAGTTCAGGGCGACTCGCCCACAGCCCCGTCCGCAAAAGAGGGCCGTTCCCCACAACTTAGGTTACAAAGCCGATCAGGCACATTCTCGGTTTGACTGCGTCCTTCCGCCCTGAGAGGGCAAAGAGTCCCATTCCTTGGCGGGCAACGCCCGCCGGCACCTAGAGCGCCCCCTAGGAAGGAAGCCCGCGAGGCTGCGGCGCCTCTGCGGCGATTTTATTAACGCTGGTGGGGGTAGCCTGGCCTGTAGGCGAGCGGGGCTTCCCCGCCCCTCCCCCTCTACCCTCGGCTCCCCGCCTCTGCGGCCGGAACCTCCCTGCGGAGCGGAGTGATACCAGCAGCGGCGCAGAGCGCGGCGCGCCGAAAGGGACGCCCGGGACTGCGCGGGGCGGGCGGCGGGAGGAGGGTTGAGAGGCGGAGCCGGGGCGGGTTGTTGTGAGGCGACTGCGCTACTGCCGGACCGGGGCGGTTATGGCGGCTCCATATTAACACCCTCCTCCTCCGCCTTCTCCTCCTCCTCCTTTCCCTCCCGCCCGCACTCGTAAGCCATCTCCCCCTTCACCCTGACGCCTACCTCTTCCCCTCACCTTTCCCCCTCCCCTTTTCTACCATGCCCGGCATGATGGAGAAAGGGCCGGAGTTACTGGGGAAGAACCGGTCGGCCAACGGCAGCGCCAAGAGCCCGGCGGGCGGCGGGGTCAGCGGCGCCTCGTCCACCAACGGCGGGCTGCACTACTCGGAGCCCGAGAGCGGCTGCAGCAGCGACGACGAGCACGGTGGTAGCCTCGAACTCCTCCCCGCCAGCCCCCCTCCCTCCTCCCCTCCCCCAGCCCCCTCCCCTCCCTTCGCCGCGCTCCATCCCTCCCTCCCCTCGGAGCCCGGGCGCTGCGGTAGCCTGGAACTCCCGGTGCAGTGCAGCAGTACCTCCCCCCCCCCCGCGACCCCCGTCCCTCCGCCTTCGACCAATCCTCCGCCCTTGCCCCCACCCCCCGCTCCCCGCCTCCATTCGCTACCATCTCCCGGAGTGCCCGGAGTTAATATCTTCCCATCCACCCGCTGCTTCTTTCTTACCTCCAGCAATTTTTATTTTTTATTAAGTGTCTCTTCCTTTTTCTTTCTTTTTTTCTCTTTTTTGGCATTGCTTTGCAGATGTTGGGATGAGAGTCGGGGCTGAATACCAAGCTCGGATCCCTGAATTTGATCCAGGTAGATATTTAATTAAAATCCTGTCTCCCCTTTTCTGGGGCTGGTTTGGGGTGGAAGGGGGTAGAGTTAGGGCAGCGGGGCAGACGGCGTGGGTAGGGGTCTGGAGGTGGGTTGGTAGGGGATGCAGGGCTGGGATGAACAGGCATCTCTGGCGGGGAGGCTGTCAGGCTTGGCAGGACTGTGACATAGGGCGTGTGGGCAGATGTGTGCATTGCAAGGTTAACATGGTTCCCTTTGGAGGCCACTTGTCCGCTGGTGGCATCGCCTTTTTGGGCCCTGAGCCTGGAAAGGAGTCGGGGTGAATTGAGGAAGGATACGGCTCTTTCTTCGCGGATTCAGGGTCCGAGATCGTGGGAGGAGCGGCTGGAGGAGTGGGTTGAGGGATGTGTGTGAAGAACCATGCAAATGTCAGTTGCCACATAACCGGCCCCGGGGAGTGAAGGGCCGCGCTCCGCAAGGGCAGGGGATGCCCAGACTGCTGTCACGGGCCGAAGCCAAGGGCGAACCCTGCATAACCCCGCGCGCAGACGGAATTTTCTTTTTTTCCTTTTTTTTTTTTTTTTTTTTATGGAGGGTAGGTGGTGTGGATTTGGTCTCGGCATCTGCGGAGTGTAGGAGCCACTGAGAGAAAGGGGGAGGGTGTGGGGAGACGCCAGAGGCACACCTCGTAGCGAGCCAACCCTAGGAAGTCAGACCGCAGGACAGTGGCTGCAGCTGCCAAGGAGACATTTTCTCCCGGAGCAGCCAGGTTCCAGCGTCCTCTGCCAACCCAGCTTGCGGGCTCCCTGTCTACTTTTCTCCAAACAGGCTCCCTGGCGGTCACGGGATCTCAGCTTGGATGGGGATTGGGCGAGAGTTCCGCATATGGAGGCGCCCTTGCTGGAGCCTCTCCGAGCGGAGCGCGTTTCCTTCTCCCCACCCAACCCAGACCCTCTTCAGTTTAGGCTGTGGATAGACTTTGAAAGGGGCTTTTTTTTTTCTTATAGTTGGTAAATTTCTTGTCCCGTTCCTTCTCGTAATGACGTTGTGTGTGTGTGTGTGTCAAACTCTTGAATTTTGTGTTATACCTAATAGAGTTTATTTTGTATTTTCTTGGGGGGAACTAGCATGTTTATTTAATTATAGGATATAGATGGGTATTTGGTTCCTCCCCTCCCCATTAGGACAGTGCAAAATAATGTTTACCATCTGTTTAAAAAAATTGGGTAGCAGGATGACTAGGGGACCCTCAGCTCCTCCAATTTCAAAGGAGGGAGGGTAAAATAATGAGTGTTTAAAAGGATTCTTAGGACAGTCTATTTTCCAGGAGGTAAAAATGTGATACAAGAATTCTTCTAGATAGGTTTCGGGTTGTCTTCTAAATGACATGGCAATTAATACATTTTATTCAAAGACTGTAAGTGTATCTATTAGTGGACTCCGAATAATTTTAAGTGTTTTGTGAAACAGAGAAACATGTAACTAATAGAGGAATGACACACATCACTGTGCTGCCTCATGTTTTAGCTTGACATTTGGAGAAAACATGCTTTGGCTTTAAGATAGACTAAATTCAGTTCCCAACTCCCAATGTATTTTTGTGCTCTGAGCAAGTCACTAGCCTTCGCTGAACCTCAGTTTTCCTAACTTTAACATGGAGATAAAAACTACTTCATGGACTTCTTGCCAGAATGAGTGAGATGAATTACACATTGGGCATATTGCAGTTACTCAGTAAAGGTTGTGTCATAATTATGAAGGGTGATTCTGGGTACATTTATACCTTTCTGATTTGAGCCTTTCATTGGTACTCTTTGATTTTTGGAGTCAGTAAAATTATATCTGAATTAGAACTCAGCAGCCAGAATTACTTCATAAATTAATAAACATAATTATTCTTTTGCCCCATTAGATAGGTTTGTGAGTCAATATTTAACAGACAACTACACAATAACATGTGTTCTTTCTGATATGATTTATTAGGGGTCTTATATTTAAAAGCCAGGCTTCATGCTGAAAAGACTAGTATATGCGCGGCCCTAATTACTGTAAAATATTTTTTGTTGTACAATAAGCTTTTACTGGGACAAATTTCAAGAGTTTGAAGAATAATTCATTAAAGGAGCAAATACTGTTTAGGTAGTTTCATGTGACCACTATTTGTGTTATCCAGTCTGTTTGGTGAGAAAAATTAAGGTTTATGTTTGGATTACAGAGATTCGGAGATTAGGGACAGTTTACCTTAATTATAATAAGGGAGCATTGCTAATAATGCTTTTGTCATTCACTAACCGATTTCTAATTATTTTCTTAGGTGCTTTTTTTTTTTTCTCTTGATTCTTTACTTTTTATGTTTACTTCATGAGGGGCATTTTTGTGAGGTGATTGAGTCTCACCTCTCTCATACGCCTTTAAGTGAATATAGCATGGTGAATTTACTAGGCCTTAGTTTCTCATTTGTAAAGGGAAATAATGTTAACTATATCACAAAATTAAGTGAAAATAAATGTATGTAATTCAGTATTCTTCAAAATAATTTAGTATGCCTACCCATAAAAGAATTCTGAAAAAAAAAACCGGATTGTCACATATTTTTAAGTTTGCATTTTTTTCTTCACTTTAAGTTTAAATAATTGAAGAATGTACTCTTTGGTGTATTGAAATATTAAGTGTATTGAAAAATATTAACATTTTGAAATAAAACGTATATCTTTGTTTTAAGTAAATCTAATTAAATATAAATACTATAGTGATTTGATAGTATCTATTTATAAAATACATGAACAGGCTTTTAGCTTTCATTAGTCTAAAAGTTTACATTGTTCCTTTTTGCCTTTGAAATCATTTACGTAAATTTTCCCCACAGAATTTTATGTTCCATATATATTTTTACACGTTGTTAATTACCTGTCCAAGTTGTCTAGCTTTTTTTTTTTTTTTTTTACATGGGCAGGCACCGGGAAGCGAACCCGGGTCCTCTGGCATGGCAGGTGAGCATTCTTACCTGCTGCGCCACCGTGGCCCACCCCCAAGTTGTCTAGCATTTTAATATGTGTTCCTGTGAACATGCAGTCCTAAGCTCTCCTGGCTTGATTTATTATAATAATTAATACATAGTTGATTGAAGTTCTTACAGTCAAGATGCCTTGAATAAAGGAAATCTGCTGATAACCTTTGTTTGGTACCCTGCAGGTGTTAAAATTTGAGCTATATACACTGTTTGCCTTTTTTTTTTTTTACATGGGCAAGCACTGAGAATCGAACCTGGGTCTCCAGCATGGCAGGCGAGAATTCTGCCACCGAGCCACCATTTCACTGCCCTTATGTACACTTTTAAGATTAAGAATGAGTGAGAGATGTGCCTCTCTTTTTAAAAGTAAAACAAGGGCATTTGTGAAGGGGAAGTGGGAAAGTAGCTTAGACTGCAGGTGAGTTCTCAAGGCTTAGAAAAGATGACCTAGAGAAGTTGGAGATCTGAAAATTGATTCCCTTAGAACTTCTTTATGCTCATGTACCCTTGGAAAGTCTTTGTGTACCCCAGTTTGATGTTGGTGATGTTAAGTATGTAATTCAGAGCCAGGAATATAAGTTGTAGAATTTTTTTTTTTTTAATATTTGGAGTTTCTTCTTAAATACTCTTAGTATTTAAGTTATATATAGTATGTTGATTCCATGATCCCATCCATGTCCTTACTTGTGATGTCTTAAAGAAAATCCCTAAAATAACAGATGATTATGTTCACAAGATACTGGAGTACCTCTCATTTCTTGTGAACATCAGTCGTCTTTTACTCCTAGTTGTCGAACGTGTGATTGAAAATGATAGCATCCAGTTCAGGGTTAGGAAAAGAACATTGTGAAATGCCTAATTAGGCATTCTGTTACCAGATAGGACTGTTCTTCTCTCCTCTTTCCCCTACCCCCATAGTAGGGGAAAGAGCTGTTCCCAGGTTGGATGCCAGTTTCTATTACATCAGGCTCTTAATGACAATGCTAGATTTTTTTTGAAAACTTAACTATTATTCTTCGTAGGGAAGAATCTTTAAAAAATAATTTATGTGTTTAAGAAAAAATTTAATGACGACATTCCATTTCAGACTTTCTGTAATGCAAGAATGAGATGCAAGGAAATGTGTTTAAATATTAAGCTTGATATGCTGTTAAGACTTGAGGCTTAATGGGAACCTTTCACTGTTGCATTCCATGTTCTAATATGTGGGATTTAAATACTTTTTTTATTGTAACAGTCTTGTATACAAGAAAAATCAGTCCCACGTTAAAGGATTGAAATTTAGAGTATACACGGGAAATAATAACAGCTATTAATAATTAAATAAAAGCTTCTAATTAACAGGACTTTCTATTTTATTTCCATTGAGCAATTTGGTTGTTTTGCTTTTGGATTTTTATTTTACATGTAAAAAATGAGATCTTTATCTTAATATTGAAGTTTCAGAAAAACATTTAAACTTATTTTTGCTAAATATATTTTAGATAATGAACTTTGAACTTGCATTTTCTTAAATTCTAATGCCTTATTTTTGTCCTCTTATTAACACTATGACAAAGTACAACAGATTTTGACTTTATATGTATTTTGTAATTATAGTTCTCTAATATATTGATAGTGTCTTTCCTCGCATTTTTTTCCATCCTTAATTTTTCCTTACAGTAAATTCATGTAATTTTTAACAATTCTAGCTTCATTTTCACTGATAGTGTATTATTCTGTAACTACAATTTGTTAATTGAATTTATAGTGGTGATCTGATGTATGATGATTCTCCTCATTTCCCCCATCCCCTCCCCCCCAAAAATTGAAGTTATTGCTTAACATAAACTTCTTTGAGTGAAGAATATTATACTATTGTACATTATTTATTTTGGTAGTAGTTCCCTCACCCATGGATGTTCTTTATTCTAAATATCTTATGACTTTATAAATAATTACAGTTTAATCTTAGGATTCTAAGGTAATATTTTATATGATTAACTTTGGAATTCTGGCCTTGAGTTGGTGATAGCTATTAACACCTCATAAAAATCAGCTATGATATATTCATAGGTAAGTCTTCCTAAGACATGTGGCAGTAATGCTTCATATGTTCATATGTTGATAGTTTAAATTAACTTGAATGTAATTAAGAATTAGGAAGAAGTCAGAAGGAGTCCACTGGGTAAAAATGTAAGGCAGAACTCACATGCATGTACTTGGCTCTGGGATAGCTGTGTCAGTTTTTCATTCAGACTGTTTATTCTTAATATAAATGTGCTTTTAATAGGGCTTGATTTTTCAGACTTTCTAGATTACAGCTTAATAGAATTAAATTAGAAACAGGGATAGTGTGCCTTTAGATTAGATGCAGAATCAGATTACATTAAGAAGAAATATTAACTTTTACATCTTTGACTTTGTTCTTAGCATATAATAGCTTTATAGATATGGAATGTATAAATGAAATTAAGTTTATTAAGGAATACCCAACATTCTTTTAGCAAGGACTTAGATAAAATTAAAATTATAAAAAGCATACACACGTGCTTATGTGTGCAAATGCTTGGTCCATTTAGATATAAGGCAAAATAGAATTAATGTAACACCTCAGACATTCCCTCTAGTTTAAAAAATAAATTTGTGATGATCACTCCTTAGGAAGGAATACAGAGTTAAATTTAATTTACTGCCTTCTATAAGTAAGCAAGGATATATATTATGTGTTAAGAATGTATTTTAAGTACTAAAACCATCTTTTTAATTTAAAAGGAGTAAGCTCAGCATTTGCAAAATTCCCTTCATCTTCATAAACAGAACATTTACTGTATTTAGTGTAAAACTGATTTCCTTCTCTTTTGCTTTGAACTTTGTTTCTTTCTCTTCCTTTGCAGATACTATGCTAAATACAAATACAGCATAGATTGTTTATACTGATTTTGAATATGTGAAATAAAATTTATATTACAAGTAATTAATTTTTTCCTCAGGTACTACAAAGTACACAGATAAAGACAATGGAGGGATGCTTGTATGGTCTCCATATCACAGTATCCCAGATGCCAAATGTAAGTTTTCTGAAATTGAATGTTTATATAAACAAGGACCTGTTAGCTGATTCAAAATGCAACTTATATTTTTGGGGGGCCTCTTAGGGTCTCTTAAGAAAACAATTTTGTCTTTATTGTTTTGTTTTGTTTTAATTGAGGTTGTTATATTAGAGTGTTTTTCCTTTTGAAAGATAGTGGGTTGATCATTCCAGTTTGTGTCAGGCCCATGAAGAATGAAAAAACCTAGGACCTGATGGCATTGCTGCATAAATCATCAAGAAAGGGAGGGAGTTACTATGTAGACATCTGCACAGGCTCTTCCTCAGTATATGGAGCTGTAAAGAAATGTCTTCGAGCTTCAGAGAGCCCACTATCATTACCATTTTAAAGAGGAAAGGGGAAAGAACTGACTTCAGCAGCCATCAGGTCATCTTTGTGCTCTCCATTTCTGGACGGAGACCTTCTGGATCATTGACCATGCACTTCTTGAATCATGGTGTGGCTTTAGACTTCAATGTGATGTAGCGGACCTGATCCTTTGCGGAACATCAGATATAGGAAACATGCAGGTAACAACACTAAGATCCCCATCCCTCCATTCAATTATCATTTAATTTATTTTAAAAAAAATTGAACAACTCTTCTGGCAGCTTAGCTTGTCTTTTCTAAATATTTGCTAACATCTTAAAGATGTCTCATAATGGTTCATTAAGTCCCATGAAAATTAATGATGATGTCCTATATATCACATACATAGTAAAATCATACATACTGATGCAATAAAAGATCTAAAAATTGACAGTAGTATGCTTTTGCATACCTTATAATTTGTTCATATTTAAAAGATTTAGGACACCAACAAAAGGGTCAACTGGTAATCTAAGAATTGTATGCCTCTTGAGGCATTCTTAACAACTGCAGTTGAAATTGTTGAGGTGGCTTGGAACTGTGTACTGAGAAACCTGAAAGAGATTATCAGGTTTCTCTGGCTCAGTTTTCATTACAGTCAGAAGTTTTCATTCACAAACTGAGCATCAGGATATCACTGAATTTTACTGTTTAGCATTGTTTTATACAATGGTATGTTTAGCAGAATGGAAAACAAAATTCAGAAAGCCATCGTATGTTGATAGTGTTTCCATATGTAATATCTAACTGAAGGGCAGTGGATTTCAACCCTAGCCATGCATTGGAATTACTTGGGAAGTTTTAGTAAAAATACTGATATTTGGTTGCTACCCCAAAGCAATTAAATTAGAATTTTCAAGACTAGAGCCTGGGCATCTTAATTTTTAAAAGCTTTCATGGTAATTCTAATGTATAGCCAAGGTTTAGAATCACAGGATATTTTTAGCCTTCTATAGGACTATAAGTTATTTTTGTGAAAGTTGATCAGTATATATTTCCCTCTCATGTCTCTTAGGTGCTATGAGTTCTAAACATAGTATTTAGATTTTCTGTACCAAAAGCTTACAGTCTTGGGGAGATACTACATCCATTAAAAAAGTTTTTATTCTAATAGCATTATTATTAAATAGCATATTCATGTATTAAACTATACTGATAAAAAAACAATAGCAAACATTTATAGAATATAAAGTACTTGCAATGTACTTTTTTAAAGTACATTACATGTATTAACTCATTAAATCCTAAAGGAGTAACCATTTTTATCACCATTTTAGAAAGAGGAAATTGTCAAGTAACTTGCCCAAAGTCACAAAGCTAATGACCAGACAAAGAATCAAACCCAGGGAGACAGTTGTTCTCGGATCAGAATTCTTAAACCACTGCTTCTCAAAAATATGCCTAAATAATTAATTTTTGAGATGTATGTGTGTGTGTATATATACATGTGTGTGTGTGTATATACAGTATAAAGGGTTATGGAGGAGTGACTATATGGACTTCACATAAAACTGAGCCCTGCTGAATGTGAAATGGCACATTTCTCAGCAGTAAGGACCTTGAAATAGCCAGAATATATTGTCATTGAAAATGTGCTTATCTAAATAATTTTATTGGTTTGATTACCTATGGAGGGTGTGTGAAAGGCAATACTCAGACACCTTTTGTTTAGCATCAGGAGGAGCTTAAGAGTAATTTTAGGGGTACTGAAACATACTTAAATGTGTCAATATTATGTCACTTACAGAACTATGGATAAACATCCTTTATGCAGTGATCAGAAATGGGGTAGTAAAGGTTTTGGGCCAACTCTAAATGTGAGACAGGGGCTTAACTAGCAATGACTCTGCGAATAAAGACTACAACAGAAAGTAAAGAAATTATCTTAATATTTTATCCTGTAATTAAGTTCTTTTGGCAACTCACAAAATAGTCTTTTTCTGCATGCAAAAAAATTATAGTAATGTTGTGGAATTGAATATGACATATTGTCATATGTCAAGATAAGTCATACTAAATAGAAGTTTAGATCAGGTAAACTTCTCATCTTGTTCACTTAAGTAAAAGTCTTTTATTGAAACATTTCGTGGCAGATGCATTTATTGTTTTTTTATATTTGGATTATAAATTTTTTTTTCTATGCTAAAAGTAGACCTGGTTAAATAAAATAAATAAGAATAATTAATTTCCTAACATTGTTTTGTTACAGTGGATGAGTATATTGCAATTGCAAAGGAGAAGCATGGCTACAATGTGGAGCAGGTATGTAGAGAAACATATCTTAGTTTTAAGACTTGCCTCAATATTTACCAAATCCAAAGACTATCTCATGACAGTTTTCTGACCTAAGAAAATGCGTACGTTCAAACAACCTTTGGTTGATACCATAAAGCTCCTGGCAACATTAAATATTTTGCTTTTATAAATATTACTCATCTTTTCTCTCAATACCTGTTTCTTATTCTGCTTTGAATTGTAAAGTATCTGAAAACATTCAAGTTTATTCTGGCAAAAGCTACCAAAATGAGAAATACGTTTGGTTATATTTTAGAGTAAATACATATGAATAGAATTTTAAAATCAATCTTTTATTTTAAAAAATATGAGAGTGCAGGTAATTCTCTTCTGACTTTTTAACCCAAAAGATATCAAAGTTTTTAAACTTTTTACTTAAGGAAATATTTAAGACAAAGTTTGAGTGAAATAATTCACAAAGTGCTTTTATTAGCAGATGATTTTAAAAGGCCAAAATATGGTTCATTATCCCTAGGTAATGAGGGAATAGAAAACATGGGAAAATCAAAGAATTAGAGATCTTATCTCAATTAAGTATTATTACCACCCTTTATTAACTTAATAGTAAAATAGGCAGATTTCTTTTTAGAAATCTTTAAGAAAAGTCAGAAAGATATATTATCTGGATTTTAAGAGCTAACTTACCAGTAACATGGTAAAGTAATATCATTTCTGTGAAACCAAAAATTTTCTTTTATCCATATCTAAATGCATTTAATTTTTTAGGTGGAATTTGAAGGCTTTCATTAGATATTTTGTTTTGTTTTAAGCCTTGACTTTCCATTTAAAATTTAAGAAAGTTAATCCTTTAAAATGTGACTGTGCATATGTTCATTTTCACATTTATTTTAAAGGACTATTACCTAATGTAGACATAATCTTTCAAATTTACTATTTAAATAGTTACTATATCTGTCTTTAAAAATACAAGTTTTTCCCTAAATGCCTTTTAAGAAAAAGTCCTATTACTTACAATAAAGGGGAAGGTTATGGAATTATATTTGAAGTTGCCTGTTTCAGACTTTCCAGTGACTTGCTGATCAAGTCATTGAAATGACTATATGACTAGATACAATTTTATGTATACTTTATGAGAATAAAGAACTTCAAAAAATATATGTGGTAAAATATTAAACTGTTAAAGTTGCAGTTGAGGTACTCTTACTTGTAAGTAGTTAGCCCAAAATATACTTATAAAAAGCTGAAACGTAAATATTTCTCTACTAAATCCACTTTTTTGAGCACTTCAGGTTTTGTGCTGTAAATGATAGTTTCAGGCTTCATTAAATTATTACTTTACTGGATATTTTCTTCTAGCATTTTTTTTGCACATTTGCCAATAAAAAAATGTGGGTGAAAGTCTTGATATGAATCTACAGACCTGCTTTAGTAATTATAGTCACTCTCCTCAGCTCACTGTTTCTCCTAGATTCTTCAGCAAATATGGTATGTAAGAACATTCTGTTCTGAGGCCCTGACTTAAAAGAAATAAATAAATGAGCTCTACTACCTGGGCACCCCTGATTAAAAGCCCCAAACTGTGAGTGTATTTTTCAGTTGAAGTCATAGGATTAAAGATTTTAATCTACTTTGTATTTAACTTTCTTAAGTGTGATGGAACATAAATCCATTAAAACCAAAAGGGAATGATTTCTCTTCAAAGGCACTTGGCATGTTGTTCTGGCATAAACATAACATTGAGAAGTCCCTTGCTGATCTCCCTAATTTCACTCCCTTTCCGGATGAGTGGACAGTGGAAGATAAAGTCCTGTTTGAACAAGCCTTTAGTTTTCACGGGAAGAGCTTTCACAGGATTCAGCAAATGGTATGGTTATTTCGTTCTTATTGTGATTCATAGTTGAATGACATCTTAAGCTTTTCCTGAATACTTTTTCATTATATGCAAAAAAAGATTTCAAGTTGGTTTTAATTTTAAAAATTTTTTGAGTAAATATATATGTGAACAGTCCTATTTTCTGTAACCACTGGCACATGACAGTTACGTGCTATTTAATTATAACGAATTAGTTTTTATTTTGGCTTAAATTAACATGTAGTAGTATTAAGAGATATATTTTCAGTTCCAGGAAAAGATCATAATTTCAATTCTATTTTAAATAGAATTTCAGTTCTTATTTTATAACAATAGAACTTTGTTTTCTTATATTCTTTTGTATATTTCTAAAATTTCTTACTTGTTTCAGTATAGTACATGTACTGCTGCCTTTTTTTAAAAAAAAAGCTGCTCTGTATTTCTAGCTCAAAATATTTAGTTCCTGTTCTAAATTTTTAGCATTGTGGTCAAAGTAATTTAAACCTGAGAAATTGCTGCATTGAAATATTATAGTCTGAGTAGATGAAAATTAGATAGTTTGCAAATATATCCAGGTTTCTTCCATAATAGAAAAGGACATTTTTGATAGAAAATTTGCTTCCCTGTGGCCAGTATGAGAGATCAGTACATGATCATTAGTCATTTTAATATCCAAAGGCTTCATTTGGTGGCTCATGCCCATTTGTATTATTTACCATTTTAAGGCCTGAACTTAAAAACAAATTGATTCAAAAAATTTATAAGAATTGAGTAGCTTTTTTTGAAAACATTTTGCTAAGTGAAAGAAGCCAGGCACAAAAGGCCACATATTATATTATTCCATTTATTAGAAATGTCCTGAATAGGCAAGTCCGTGAAGTAGATGATTGGCAGTCATCAGAGAAGTTGGGAATAGGGAGTGACTGCTCATGAGTTTGGGGTTTCTTTTTGGGGTGATGAAAATGTTCTGGAATTAAAGGTTGATGGTTGTATAACATGGGGACTAAACTAAAATCCACCAAATTGTACACTTTGAAATGGTGAATTTTATGGTATGTGAGTTATATCTCAATTTAAAAATTCCAGTTTACAGAAGGAAAAAAATTTCCTTTATAAGGAAAACAAATATTGAATGGTAATATGGCCATACTTCTGGGGACTTCTAGGGCCATTCTTACCACATTAGGTTGTGTCTCTTCTCCTTCGAGGACAGTGTCAATAGCATAGGTTTGGTGGGGTACTATAGCTATAATAGTACTTTTTTGCTTTATAATTCATAACAATCCCAAGAAAATATTTTTATTTATACTTTTATTTGCTATGTATCAAAAATAATATTCCTTCTATTAATCAGAGTTTATGAATTAAACTTACATATAATAACATGATTTTTTTTTAAGCTTCCAGATAAGACAATTGCAAGCCTTGTAAAATATTACTATTCCTGGAAAAAAACTCGATCTAGGACAAGTTTGATGGATCGCCAGGCTCGTAAACTAGCCAATAGACATAATCAGGGTGACAGGTAGGTTGAGTGATTTTATATAATTACATTGTTAAGGAACCTGCATTGAATTGTTTACATTTCTTAAGGTGGAAAAATTATCATAGCACATTTTAAATACTTCCCATCCCTACATTCATTTTCTTCTTTGACAGGAAGAGGTGAGTGATCAGAAATCTAATAATAAGAACCCTCTTCAACCCTTTACTATTCCTCACAACCAGAAAATATCTCAAATGAGTTCTGTATGAGCTGTGTTTAATTGTAATCACAAATGTTTCCTTTTAGTGTTGATATATTCAATATATATATTTAGAATATATGAAAGAATATAGTGCCTAGAAGAACTCTTCAGTTACCTGAGTAACTGAAGTCCACATTACTGTAGCTGAATCTTTTCTAGTAGTATAAGTCATTTTGTTTCCTGGTTTTTGTCTGTCTCTATCTTTCATCAAGGGAACTGAAATAAAATAAGTATTATGTCAAATTAATATCTGTTCTCTTTCTTAAATGATATTTTGTCTAAATCTTCTTTCCCATTGGATCTCTGTCTTTTGTTTAGCTAGAAATGTTTGTGAAAAGGATTCATGTCCTCAAAGGGATAAATGCTTCTAAACAGTACAAAAATCTAAACTACAAGTTCATCTTCCTGAGGACAACTTATTCCAGTGAAGAATATTTAGGAAAATTACTAGCAGTGTATATTAAAGTTTTATAAGAGCAATGGAATAGGATAAAAAGTAGACAACTTGGTTTATTAATGTTTGTTTCTTCTCAGTGATGATGATGTGGAAGAATCACACCCAATGGATGGGAATGATAGTGATTATGATCCCAAAAAGGAAGCCAAAAAAGAGGTAATGATGATCATTAATTAAGTGCTTGTAATTGTTCTACAAATCCACTCAAAAAGAAGGAATTATAGAAATGCAGCAGAATGGGGGCTCCAGGATCAGTCCTTCACCAAACAACTATTAAACAGGAAGGAACTGTTTGAATCAACTATTTTGAAACTCTGAAGTCCAGTCGAACACTGGATAGCATGCAAAGAAGAGAGACAGAAAAACTTGGTAAATTATGATAAATACCAGGAAAGTGCTTTCTCCACACCTTTTCCCCTCTCATAGCAGGTAGCTGTGGGATTCGTTCCCTGGCGTAGGTGCCAGAAAGGAACATAAAAATCTGCTTTCTCAAGGTCCTGGGTGGGTAGGGGTGATTTGTATTAGGCAGATTGTTCATCCTTGCTTTGGGTTAATTACTTTGGATTGCTGGGGGCCCAACTCTGAGGGCAGCCATTTTCCAGCCCACCCTTGAAAAAGGTGACAGAGGAAACATAAAGATGATACACTTCTTCAGAGCCACAGAGAGTAGCTTAAGGGTTGCATTGGCTTGGCAGAGGCCGAGTCAAGAAAGTCCAGCTTTGGGGAGCCATGGAAAGCTGGCAATCTTCCAGGCCTCTCCCTCACTTCCTCTCCAGGTCAGTTTGGAGCTGACTTGTAACTACCTCTGTGAGTCCCTGGCTTTGTTCTGGCTGGGAAAGACTGACATGGAAAACTCTTCTCCATTGTGCCCCACCCCCTCCTAGAATTTGCCCTCCAGGCAAAAACAGCTTGAGAAGTGAAAGCAGTATAAGAAATAGTTGAGCAGGTGACCTGGGGCAAAGGCTTACTTGAAGACCTGCGGTGGAACACCCAGGAGAGGGAGAAGGTCTGTTTGCTAGTAAGTACAGGGGGGCATTCAAACTCCTGTAAAGAGAAGTACTCCTAAGGCTGTTAGCAAGCACAAGCCCAGGATAAGGCATAGAGCCAAGAAAGATAAGGAGTATCCTGAATTTTATGTTCACCTTGGGCTGACCTCCCTGATAGGAGAGCTGAATGCTGACAGAGAGCACCAGCCAAGGCAAAGCCAGTTGCAAAGATGTTGAAAGGTGTTTTCATTTAGGTTTGCTGGATTTTGGTAGCTCGTTACACTCAGTAGAATCTCTATCATATCACCAGCTGGTTACAAACTCGAGAACAGACATCTTAGGGGATAAATCCCAGAGTAAACATTTAAAGGTATACAATGTGCAACAAAATATTATAAGACAGACAAACAGGAAATGATGGCCCATCCAAAGGAATAGGATAAAAATCCAGATACAACAAAGAACATCAGCATGTAGACATACCAAACCAAGCCTTTAAAAAATGGTCTTAAATATACCAAGGAGGTAAAGGAAAATACAAATAAAGAACTAAAGATTATCGGGAAAACAATGAAAGAACAATATGAAAATTTTAGGAAATAGGAATTTTAAAGAGGAGGCCAACAGAACTACTGGAGTTGAAGACCACAATAAGTGAAATGAAAAATTCTCAGGAGAGTTTCAAGAACAGACTGGACCCAGCAGGAGAAAGAATCAGTGAACTTGAAGATGAGATACTTGAGTCAGGCTGAGGAACAGAAAGGAAAAAGAATTATTAAAATCGAAAATAGCCCAAGACACATCTGGGACGCCATCAAGCAGAGCAATATACATACTCCCAGAAGGAGAAGAAAGTAAGAAAGGGGCAGAAGGAGTATTCAAAGAAATAATGACAGAGAACTTGCCAAAGTTAGCAAATGATGGGAATATCCCCATCCTAGAAGCCCAGAGAATGAATACCAAACAAGATAAATATTAAGAAAAACATACATATTGGTCAAATTGTAGCATTCAAAGGACAAGGAGAGAATTCTGAAAGCTGCAAGAGAAAAGCAGCATGTTAACGTACAAGGGAGTCCTGATCAGATTGAGTGCCAATTTCTTACCAGAAACTGTGGAGGCAAGAAGGCAGTGGATTGAAATACTTAAAAGTGCTCAAAAAAAAATTTACTAACTAGCAAGACTGTGTTTCAGGTATGAGGGAGAGCTCCAGACATTCCCAAGTAAATAAAAGCTGAGGGCATTAATCATCACTAACTCTGACCTGCAAGCAACGTTAACATGAGTTCTCCAGACTGAAAGGAAAAGACACTATACAGTGGTTCAAAGTGGCATAAAAAAGGAGAGCTCTCTGGTAAAGGTAACCATTTGGGTAATTATAAATAACAATACAATTATATTGTATTTTTTGGTATGTAATGCCACTTCTGACTTCATATAGTTGCTAAAAAGCAGATGTGCATAAAAAGTAATGGTAAATCTATGATTTTGAACATAAAATGTACAAAGATACACTTTTAACAAGTACAGAAAAGGGAAGGGGCAGAGGGCTTTACAAACAGTATGCCTATGCTATTGATGATAAGTTTGTATCAAATCCAGTATGATAATATATTTAGAATGTTGAATTTTTATCCCCTGGTAACTACTAGGAAAATATATGAAAAAAAAACATATCAAGTTAGAAATGAGAAGAAACTCCATGGTAAAATGCAAAAAATCAAATGAATATGAAAGTGGGCATAAATGGAAGAATTGAGGGATAGCAAAGGCACAAGACAAGCAAAGTCTAAATAAATAGCAAAGTGGTAGAAGGAAATCTTGTATTATCAGTAGTGACTTTAAATGTTAAGAGGTAGATATTGGCAGATTGGATAAAGCATGACCCAAATACATACTGTTTATAAGATACTACCTTAAATTCAAAGACATAAGTAGTTGAGAGTGAAAGGCTTGAGGGAAGATATTCCATGCAAGTAGTAACCAAGAGATTACTGGGGCACCTATACTAATATTAGGTAAAGTAATTGTTTAAGTCAAAAATGTTTATACGGGATAAAGATGGTCAGTATATACTGATAAGGGTGTCAATTCAACAAGAAGACATAAGTGAATATTCACCTAATAACAGATCTTCAAAATATAAGAAGCAAATATTGACAGATTTGAAGGGAGAAATAGACAGTTCGACGTTAATAGTAGGAGACTTTAGTACACCACTTTCAATAACGGATCAAACATCTAGACAGAAGATCAGTAAGGAAATAGATTATTTGAATGATACTCTAAACCAGCTGGACCTAACAGTCGTATATTGTATACTTCACTCAACAACAGCAAAATACACATTCTTCTCAAATCCCATGGTACATGGATCATTCTCCAGAATTGTCCATATCTTAGGTTACAAAACAAATCTCATATTTAAATCATGGGGTGTATTTTCTCTGACCACAATGGAATGAAGCTAGTAAGCTAGAAGAGATAAATACAAAATTAACAAGTATGTGGAAAATAAACAATGTTCTCTAAAACAACCAGTGGGTTAAAAAAGAAATCTCAAGGGAAATAGGAAATATCTTGAAACAAATGAAAATACAGCACACCAAAACTTATGGATGCAGCAAATGTGGTGTTGAAAGGGAAATTTATAGCCCAAAATACTCACAATAGAAAGGAGAAAGATTTTAAATCAGAGACCTAACCTGTGAACTGAAGAACTCGAAAAAAAAAGAACAAGTTAAACCAAAGTGATCAGAGGGAAAAAAATAATAAAGATTAGAGTGAAGATAAATGAAATAGGAAAACAAACAATAGAATCAACAAAACCAAAAGTTGACTCTTGAAAAATCAATAAAATTGACAAACCTTTAGCAAGACTGACAAAAACAAGAGAAAGGCCACAACTAAAATCAGAAATGAAAAGGGAACATTACTATGGACACTACTGAAATAAAAGGACCGAAAGGGGATGCTATGAACAATCATGTACCCCAAAATTGGATTAGCTAGAATAAATGGACAAATTCATAGAAATACACAAACTACCTACGCTGACTCTAGAAGAAACCAAAGATCTCAACAGGTCAATAACTAGAAAAGAAATTGAATCAGTAATCAAAAAATTTCCCAAAATAGCCAAACTACTACAGTAAGAGGTATGGAAAGATCAAAGGTGATAGTAGAATTATACATAGAAGATAGAACTTAACAAATGAATATGAATGCTGAATCATTAAATTGCTATCTCTTTTAGTGTCCGGTATTTTAGAGTGGCTAGAAGTCAGAACCTAAAATTGTGAAATTGTAACCTGTGTCAAACTCTGAAATACGTTCTACAACTAATTGTGGTGCTGTTCTTTGAAATTTATAGGTTTTTTTGTATATACATTATTGTCCACAAAAAAAGAAGGAAAAAAAGTTGATTGTGATGATAAAAAAGTATTTAAGCCCTCTAGCCTCCTATATTCTGGAGCAGCCAGAAGGAAAAATATGAGAGTATCGTATGGTAGCCCATGACAAACTCTGGGATCTATCCTGTGACCACTTTTTGAAGAGTGCTTTGAAAACTATTGCTTTTTTATTTCTTTGCTTTATATATATGTTACACTAGGCAATAAAAAAAGTTAAAAAAAATTTCCCAAAATAAAAGAGTGCAGGATCAAATGACTTCACAGGGGACTTTTACCAAACATTCCAAGAAGAATTAACACCATTCCTACTCAGACTCTTTTGGAAGAATGGAGAGGAGGGAGCACTCCTTAATTCATTCTACAAGGTCAACATCACTTTCATACCAAAGCCAGATAAAGATAACATAAGGAGAGAAAATTAAGGACCAGTATCTCTTTTAATATAGATGCAAAAATTCTCACCGAAATACTAGCAAATCAAATCCAGTAACATATTAAAAGGATTATACACCATGATCAAGTGGGATTTATCCCTTATGAAAGGGTAGTTCACCATAAGAAAATTAATATAATATACCACATTAACAGAATGGAGGGAGAAAAAAACAATCATCATCAGTTGACATAGAAAAGGCATTTGACAACTCCAGTATCCTTTCTTGGTAAAAACACTTAGAACACTAAGAATAGAAGGGAACTTCCTCAACATGATAAGGGGCAAATATGAAAAGCCTAAGGCTAATCTGTTACTTAATGATGAAAGACTGAAAGCTTTCCTTCCAAGATCAGAAATAACAAGTATGCCCACTGTTACCACCGTTACTTGACATTGTACTGAAAGTTCTAGCCAGAGCAATTAGGCAAGAAAAAGAAACCAAAGATTATACAAATTGGAAAGGAAGAAGTAGAATTCTCCCTATTTGTAGATGACATGATCCTATATTCAGAACATCTTGAAAAATCTACCACAAAGCTCCTAGAGCTAATATATTAATCCAACAAAGTAACAGTGTATGAGATAACAACCAAAATCAGTGGTGTTTCTCTACTGTAGATATGAACAGTTGAAAGGAGAAATCAAGAAAAAAATTCATTTACTGTAGTAACTGAATCAAATATCTAAGAATAAATCTAACCAAGGGTATAAAGGCCCTGTACACAGAAAACTACAACACATTGCTAAAAGAAATAAGACACGAAGAAATGCAAAAATGTTGTGTTCATTGATTAGAAGACTAAAAGTTGTTATGATATCAGTTCTACCCAAAGGGATTCACAGATTCAGTGCAATCCCAATCAAAATTCCTACAGCCTTCTTTGCAGAAATAGAAAAGCAACTCATCAAATGTATTTGGAAGGGTAAGGAGCCCCAAATAACTAAAGCCATCTTGAAAAAGAATGAATTTGGAAGACATACTTCTGAGTGTAAAATTGATTACAAAGTCACAGAAATCAAAATAGCATAGTACTGGCACAAGGACAGATAGTTAAACCAGTGGAATCAAATTGAGAGCTCATAAATCAACCTTCATGTTTATGATCAACTGATTTCTGACATGGGGGCAAAGATTACTCAATTTGGAAAGAATAGTCTCTTAAACAAATGGTGGTAGGAAAATTGCCTCACCATTTCAAAAAAAAAGTTTGAAAGGATTATAGAAATGTCAACTCAAAATGGATCAAAGACCTAAATGTAAGACCCCAAACTGTAAAAGTCTTAGAAGAAAACTTAGGAAAGCATCTTCAAGATCTTGTCTTAGGCAGTGGTTTCTTAGACTTTACACCCATAGCACAAGCAGCCAAAAAGAATAAATAAATGGGATGTCATCAAAATTTAAAACTTTGGTGCCTCAAAGGTCTTTATCATGAAAGTAAATGACAACCTATATAATGGGAAAAAATATTTTGAAATCCTATACCCATAAAGGATTTGCTATCCAGAATATATAAAGAAATCCCTCAACTCAACAACAAAAAGACTACCCAGTTAAAAAATGGGCAAAACACTTGAATAGACATTTCTCCAAAGAAGACAGATGACCAAAAATCACTTGAAAAGAATCTCAACTACATTGACCATTAGGGAAATGTGAATCCAAGTCACAATGAAATACATTTAATGCCCACTAGAATGGCTGCTATTAGATAAGCAGAAGATTTTAAGTTTGGAAAAGATGTGGAGAAATCAGAACATTTGTTCATTGCTGCTGGGGATGTAAAATGGTGCAGGCGCTAAGTAAGACAGTTCAGCAATTCCTCAGAAAGTTAAGCATAGAATTACCATATGACCTGGCAGTCCCACTTCTAGGTATATACAAAAAAAATTGAAAGCAGGGACTCAAACAGGTATTTGCATACAGACTGATATTCATAGTAGCATTATTCACAGTTACCAAAAGATGGAAGCAACCCAGATGTCCATGAGCTGATGAGTAGCTAAATAAAATATGGTATATACATATATTAGAATATTATTCAGCCATAAAAATGAAGTCCTGATACCTGCAACAACATGGATGAACCTCGAAGACAACCTATTGAGTAAAATAAGCCAAACACAAGAGGACAAATGTTGTCTGAGCTCCTTGATAATAATAATTAGAACAGACAAATTCATGGAATTTAGGTTGCCAGGGAACAGGGTAGAGTTAGGGAATAGGCTTAAAAAGTACAGAATCCCTCTCTGGGATGATCGAAAAGTTTGGTAATGCTCAGTAGTGATGGTAATACAACATTGAGAACCTAATTGATGGCACTGAATTATATATTTAAATATGGTTAATAGGGGAAATTTTAGGTTGTATATATGTTACTAGAATTAAAATGCTTTTAAAAATCCATAGAACTGCCAAGACAGTGAACCCTAAGTTAAATCATGAAATATATTAATAGTACAGTTATAAAAATGCCCTTTCATCAATTTTAGTAATTGTACCACACCAATACAAGGTGTTAATAATAGGGTTGTTTATGGAAACCCTGTTTTGATGCTTAATATATCTGTAATTCCAAGTTTTTCTAATGCAAAAAAAAGCTAAGAAATTGCCTCAACTATAATTCATCCCATATATGCATATTCGTGATGCTATTATTAACTACATTATAATGGATTCTGTTACTCGATGAGTATTGCCACCCTCATAATATATAAAAATATGAAACTTCAACTGAGACACCAGAAGTCTAAATTATTCAGGGAACATGTGTTTTAAAAAGTCATCTTGTTTTTTAAAACAACATTTTTCTGACTATAAAAAAATGCATGCTTATTGTAGGAAATAGGAGAAAACTGCGAAGTCGATATTTTGTATTAAGAAAAGCTTTTAAAAATAATTGTTCAGGAGGTAGTAAATTTCAGTGCAAATTAGAGGATTCGGGAAATATATTAATAGCTAGAACCCCAATGATCCAGTGATGTAAGTAATTTTGGGATTATCTAATCAGAAGTATAAATACCCTAATTCTTAGAAAAGAAATAAAAATATCCTCAGATGATATAGTATTCGGTGTAAAAGTAAGCTTTCTCTTTTTGTTATGTAATTTTCCTTGAAAATATTTTATGCATCCCATGCTATAGGAAATTAGAAATTAGTAGTAACTGTTTTGCAGTGTAAATTGAAATCTCTTAGAAGAGTTGGAAGAATCCTCAACTAGCAAAGTGCTTGAGTAGCCTCATACTCAGTATAATTATAATAGTGGTCTTAGAAACATTAAAAAGAGGCTAAATTGATACACATGATATCATTGTAAAATGTAGTCAAAATATTGATGGATAAAGGCTTATGAGGTATAGGCAGCAATGAAATAGTGAAAAGAACATTGATATTGGAGACAGTAGGTCTGAGATTATTTAAACTTAACATTTACCAGGTGTATGACTATTCAGTTTGACTCTCATTCCTTTTAAAGTATATACCATGGCTCATTCTGGGGGTTGTTATTACCTTAGATTTTCATTTATGACATTTTTAAAGTTCTACTGTTAACTCAATTTCATATTTTTCTCATTTTCTTACTATTGCTAAATGTTCTCAAATTATTTTATTCCTTCATTTATTTCCAAGTTTGTTAGCTTATTCCTTACATATGTTTCCTAGCCACTTAAATTGTTCTCTTCCTGGTATCACTTCCCTTATCTTCCTGCTGTACCTTCCCTAGCCCTGTAAACTCATAATGCTAGATCATTTCTATTCTTGTTTTGGGAGGCACAGCAGGAAAAAAATGTCACAATTATGTAAATTTATAAATTGTTCGTACAACATAAAATAGTTTCTCATCTCAGTGTAGTCCTTAGTGCCTCTAAAATTTTAACTTGTAAGCCTCAGGTTTTTTTCATTGGTAAAAGGAAAATAATAAGATTGTTTTAAGAATCAATGAGGTTATATATACGCATTTATGCAGTACTCAGGACATATTAAATCTTATATAAAAATTGCTGTTGTTTTATTATCTGAGCATTATTTTGATTAGTCATCCCTTTCTGCACATCGCCTCCCACTTTTCCACCTTCTCCTTATGGACAAAATACCAGGCAGGGACACCCTTAAATTTCCACCCCTCCTCATCTCAGAGAGAATAAGAACTTCACCTTAAGTCTTATAGAAAATAGCGACAGAGGAGATTTAAATTTCAGACATCAGACCCCCAAATTCTGTATTTCTTCTATAAGAAACTGTCAGTGTGAAAAAAAGCGCTCAGCTCTTGGCCCAGGATAGCCAGAGGAGGGTAACTTTTACAGCAGCACTTACGTAGCATGCTTTCCATGCCAAGCATTGTTCCAAAAGTTTATCTGTGTCATATAATTCCCACAACAACCCTATGAGAAAAGTATTATGCCCATTTTGCAAATGAAGAAACAGAGCAAGAAATGTGCTCCAGAGCTCCAAATGGGTATATTTCCTTTCACAGTTAGTTCACGTGTGGCGTAGAGTATTGTGATAATCCTTTGCATTATCTAGCAATCCACAGTTTTCAAGTCACGTCTGTATGTTTGTTTCATCTTAATTATCATCCTCATTTTACAGATAATGATGCTAAAACACACAGCGCTTGCATTTTTCCCCAAGGTTACAATCAGTGGCAGAGACAGGATTTAAGCCTAGGTGTTCTTATACCTAAGCCAGGATTCCTTCTTCGGGACCAGTTTGCCCATCTGGTGTGTGGCTATAAGGAATACTTCAATCCTAAATTTTTCAAGCTGATGTTAACTCACAGCCTTCTGTACCGAATAGAGAGAATTTAAACTTGATTTTGAAGGAAAAATCACATATTTTCTGGTACAGGGCCTGGGTATAAGGCAGATGACTTCGATTTACTTCAGTATGGCAACAACTTATTGAAGGTCGACTTACTGGCAACGACTTCTGTTCCTGTCCCTTGTCCCTAATCCAACAAGAACAAAGATTGCTGACTCACTACAAATATTGATACTAAATTTAGAACTTATCAGTGTATTATTTTTATCTTGAAGAGGACAGAGCTGAGTTTTTGAGAAGTTAACTAACTTGGGTAGAGTCACTCAGCTAATAATTGACGAAGTAGTGATTTTAATTCAGCTCTATCTAAACAGCTATCCTGCTGATTGCATGAAGTCCAGCATCCCATAGGCAGACATCATTTGTCCAGACCAAACATTCTAAACCCTTCAAACTTCCTGCATCTTGACAGTAGGGTAGGATACTTGCTAAATGCATTAAAATGAGGCAGGGTGGGTAGAAGATGGGAAGAAGTAAGGGCTATATTGTTTCTCCCCTCCCCCACCTCATCCTTATTTGTTTTGTAATCCAGCAAATCTCTTTATTCCTCTACAACAGTTATAATTCTCTGAAAGTATCTGATTTGTTTGCTTATAATTTTGTATGTTGTACCCATTGAAATGTAAGCTCCATGAGGGCTGGACAAAGACTGTCCAGTTACTGTGGTATTTCCTAGCCCGGCACATAATACCAATAAATAGTTATGGCATTGCGAATGAATGAATTAAACCAGAAAGATGAGGATATTCCTGCTGAAAAGAAAAGGAAACTATTCCTTTTTTTGAACTTCTGTAGATGCCTCAGAACAGTAATTTCTAAAAGGCAAACATGCCCTGATTTGCCAAGATTTACCAGAGACCCATGATTATGAGCTTCACAAGGACTTGCTTTGTAAACATTTTGTTTGATTTTTTGTCTTGCAATCATTTTGTTTTGCTCAGTTTTGTGTTTCAGGAATTCAGGAAAGGCTTTGTTAGGGAGTTCTTAGTGAGGATCTCTTATACAGATATTGACTGGAGCTGTAGTTATCTGAAGGGGTGACAGGGCTGGACAGCCAAAATGGCTCACTCATAGGCTGGTAATTGATGATACCCATTAGCTGGGAGGTCACTTGGGCTAACTGCTTGAGCAACTACATGTAGCCTATCCAGCCTGGTAGTCGGAGTAATCTGGCTTCTTACCATGTTGTCTGGTATCCCCAAAAGCAATCATCCTAAAAGCACTAGGTGGAATCTACACGGCTATTACTGACATACACTTGCCAGTGTTACTCTGTGTCAGAGTAAAAATGTCCAATTTTTGTTTTGTCCTTCAGAGGTATAGTTCTCTTTCAACACATCTAAAGTGAGAATTGTGTTAGAGTGGTGTGGGGGTGGGTCATGAAAAGAATTAGAAGTTTCTTTTTATTACATCAGGGTATTCTGTTGCAGTTTCATCTGATGAAACAGGATTAATCTCTTCAGACAGAGGAGTGAGAACTGTTTCCCAGGGCAGATGATTATAGGTTTAGCAGACACTGAAGGGTTCATCTCCTTAGAGTTTGGATGTCAGACAACTCAGGATATACTGGGGGTAGGGAAGCTATTTCATTAGGCAGGTTGGAGATCTGGTAGCTGTCTCCTCAGGGCAGGCTAGAGATGGGCATCTGCTTTCCTCAGGGCAGACCATTAGATGTTTATCTTGCAAAGTCTCAGCAGAATCCATGGTTCCAATATCCCCAGTGCCATCATTATCAACCCATATGTCCCTATCCCAATTTTCAGGGTCCCATTCTTTTCCAATCAAAGCCCTTTAATAGCAGACACCCTGCAAGTTTGAGAATTTAGTTTATGTTGTAAATCTGCTCCCTGCACAGTGAGACTCTGGGTCTGGTTTTCAGATATTTCAAGTCTGCAACCACGGGAAATAAGATTTTCTTTCAGGTCACACATAGAAAGTCTTACATCTTTTATACCACATTTAATGCAGATTTGAAGCCTTCAGTTCATCCCTTTGTTTCATAACTGTGTCCAGTATATCTAAGAACAAGTAGCCAACATCATCATGCCTCTTAACTCCATAAAACTCTGTTAAGGTATTGAAAACTACTATCACCCAGAGCCTTGCCTAATAAAAGAGTATGCTTAGTAGAATCAAATGGTTATATATATATATTATTTTTTTTTTATTACATGGGCAGGCACCGGGAATCGAACCCGGGTCCTCGGGCATGGCAGGTAAGCATTCTTACCTGCTAAGCCACCATGGCCCTCAAATGGTTATATTTTGAGTATCTGTATTGCCAGCTCCTGCTATGGACTATTAGTGCCATATTGATTATTGAAAAGAGAGTTATTAGTGCCTTTGAATCTAATCAGAATAGAAAAACAAGGAGATAATCAGTAAAGATGAAATTTTATAAAAGTATCTCACACAACTGTGGGGATGCATCAGTCCAAATTCTGTAGGCAGGCTGCAGACTGACAATTCTGATGAAGGTTTTTGATGAATTCTCTAAGGCTAACTGGCTGCAGTAGAGATATATGTTCTCTCTTCTGTCTGCTCAGGTCACCTCTCCCTTAAAAGTCTTCAACGGGTTGAATTAAATCCAACTGATTCGATTCTCTCACTGTGAATGATACTCCCCTTAGTTAATTATACATGTTATCTGCCACAGATGCAGTCTCCTGACTGATGATTTAAGTCCACAAAATGTCCTCATAGTAATCATTAGTCTAGTGCTAGCTTGACAGACAACTTGGGTACAATCTTCTGGCCAAGTTGATACACGAACCTAACCATCACAAAAATGAAATGTGATTTTTTTTTGGTCATCTGTCTACTCCACTACATGTCATAATTCCTAACTTTCCCCTTTTCTTTCTTATTTTTACTTTTAAAACTTTGCATTTAATAAATTGTATGCCATCTCTGTCCTTTATTGCTGAGGGAAAATATATTGCTTCTTAAAGCAAACAGGAATAGTTCAGATTTAATTTAACCTATTTTTATGTTTACTCATAGTTCTCTGGATCTAGAAGCCAAATGTTTGATAAAGTAGATTAATCAAGCATATGTTATATGGTATTTTGGGGGGGGGGGTTATTTGTGCTTTGAACGTGTTGTATCTGTAGCTATGTGTATTTGTACAACTATACCAAATGAAATGACTCACTTTAATAGAGGTTTCTAGTTCTGAAAGAGTTCCTTTCTATAGGGGTACATGTATTTGGTGTGTGTGTGCCTGTGTTTGGGCTTGCACTCTATAATTGGTTAGAAGTATTTTTTAGATGTGCTTAATGCAGCAGATACTTCTAGTAATAGACTTTTAAATTTATACATTTTCAAAATACCAAATGACCTATTATTCTATCTTTATTCTCTTAGGGTAATACTGAACAGCCTGTACAAACTAGCAAGATTGGACTAGGAAGAAGAGAGTATCAGAGTTTACAACATCGCCATCATTCTCAGCGTTCCAAGTGCCGTCCACCTAAGGGCATGTATTTAACCCAGGAAGATGTAGTAGCTGTTTCCTGTAGTCCTAACGCAGCAAACACCATTCTGAGGCAACTGGACATGGAATTGATCTCTTTAAAACGTCAGGTATTTTCTAAAAATCCTGTTTTTTTATGATTCTGTCCATTTTGCTTATCAGCTCTTACCTAGGTTGAACTTAGTTGTATGCAGATTTTCTCAGCTCCCTCACCACACACACACATGCATGTAAAGTTTTATTCTTTAAAGTTTACCTTATTTCCAAATGATAAGTAAGATACCTCAATATTTGAATCCCAACATTGCTACCTGCTATCTCTGTGATCTTGGACAAATTAAATAACCTCTCTAAGCTTCAGTTTCTTATCTATGAAATCGGGGATGATAATCCTACTTCTCCTGCATGTTAGGAATTATTTGTAAATTGTTTAGGATTGTATTCAGCACATTGTAAATGTTCAGTGAATGATGGCTGCTGTCTGTATCATCATCATCATCATCATCAGTAGTAATACTATAAGAGTATCATCATCATAATCAGTTCAGCGTCATTATCTAAAGTCAGTGAAACTAAATTCTAATCCTGCTTATATACTTTACTTACTGTGTTACCTCAAGGGAACTTTTTAACTACTCTCAACCTCAGTTTCTCTTCTGGAAAATAAGGATAATATGATGATTGGGAAGAATTTAATAATACGGTGATTGGGAGGAATTAAACGAAATAATATATGGTTAGTACTTAGAGCAATGCCTGGCACAATGCAGGTACTCAGTTGAAAATTGCTAGGTTTCTGGCCTTTCTCAGTCTTCTTTTCCTGTTTTTTGTTTGTTTGTTTCTTGTTGTTGTTAAATCTAGTTATTCTTCCAACCTGTACCTTCTTGGTGTACGTCAACCAGCCCCATACTATATGCCAACGATTCTAGAATCTACCTCTTTATACTGTCAATTCTCTCCTGAGCTTCATAGCCATATTTCTAGCTGCCTGCTAGACATCTCATCATCCTCCCAAATTATTTTTTCCCTGTCTGTCAAAACATAAGAACCATCTTTGATTCACCATTATCACTTCCACAATATATACAAACCCATGTGGTAACCAAGTTAAATGAGTTTTATCTCTGGAATTTCGTTTAAATCAATCCCTTAATTTTTATCCCATCCCTACTTTCCTTATTGAAGCCCTTATTACCTCTTGTCTCACAGTAATAACGATCTTGTTAATTCTCTTTGCTGTCCATTTCTCTTCAGCTCCATGTTCTATATTGTTGCCAATGTTAGCTTTTATAATACCATCTGGTCAAGGTCACTCATCTTAAAGCTCTTCACTAATTTCAACTTGCCTTTAGCAGATTACAGCAGAGGTAAACTGGAAACAGTTTGTGGAGGACTTCGTAAAGGCCATGTTAAGATATTTGAAATTCATCCTGAGTTAAGAAACCACCAAAGGACTTTAAGGAGAGATGTAACATGGTCACAATTACATTTTTCAGCTATGTCTCTACATTTTTTAGTAGTTACTCTAAGGATTACAATAGGCATCCTTAGTTTATCATAGTCTACTTAGAGTTAATATACCACATAAATGTAAGACTCTTGCAATCTTACCCAAAGACTTTTCTTATATCTCCTTCCTTCTCTAGCCAAGTTCCTGAATAAATATACCAGATTAGCTTCCTCCACTCTCTTACCACCCTTTTTTCTGTAACCTTTCCCAGTCTGCTTTCTGCTCTCATGTTCCACTCCAGTTCTACTACTGAAAAAGCTGTCTTAAAATCATTTGTGAACAAATTGCTAGGTTTGATGTCCTCTTCTTGGTCTTATCTTTCTTGACTGCTCAGTAATATTTGATAATTAACCATTCTTTCTTCTCTGAATTCTGAATTCCTTTCCCTTGACTTTTATGACATTGAATGCTCGAGTATATAATTGAGTGTTTAGTTTTAATAGTCAAGCCATGAATGATTACAAAGAACTTCCATCTTGCGAACAGCAATACTCCTTCTCTATATAGAACTTCTAAAAAGCTTTGACTATACTATTTAAAAGTACTTAAAAGCTTGTTTTAAATAATGAAGAAATAAAATCTACCCAGTCACTTGTATTAATACTTTTAACATTGCTACCCTGATTATGAACTGTTGTCACTGATTTTTAATATAATTTTATTGAGATGTCTTCACACACCATACAGTCCATCCAAAGTATGCAGTCAGTGGCTCACAATATCATCACACTGTTGTACATTCATCACCACAATCAACTTTAGAACATTTTCATTACTTTCCCCAAAAAGTAAAGGGTAAAAAAGAGACCTCCGAACATCCCAGACCCCTTATACTCCCTGCTATTGACCCTTAGTACATTCGTTTCTATTGATGAAAGAATATTAAGATATTACTGTTAACTGTAGTCCATAGTTTGCAATAAGTACATTTTTTCCTGTATACCACTCTACCATTAATTCATTGTAATAGTGTTCTATATTTGTTCTAGCTTCTGAAAGAACTTTTTAATATTCTGTTAATCATGGTCATTATCTATCACAAGATTCACTGTGTTATTCATTCCCATGTTTTAACCTCTAGCTTTTCTTCTGGTGACATACCTGCCTCTAAACTTCACCTTTCAACCACATTCACACATAATTCAGCACTATTAATTATGCTCACAATAGCATGATACCATCACCTCTGTCCAATATTTAAATTCAATATAGTTAAACTTCTGTACATATTAAGTGACTGTTCCCCATTCTCTAGCCTCATTCTGTCTCTTGGTAATTTATATTCTAGATTTTATGTCTATAAATTTACATATTATAATAATTAGTTCATATTAGTGAGATCATACAATATTTGTCCTTTTGTGTCTGACTTATTTCACTCAACATAATGTCCTCAAGTTTCACCCATGTTGTTGCATGTATCAAGACTTCATTCCTTCTTACTGTTGAATAATATTCCATCGTATACATATACCACATTTTGTTTATCCAGTCATCAGTTGAACAACTTGGGTTGTTTCCATTTTTGGCAATTATATATAATGCTGTGAACATTGTTGTGCGAGGTGTCCCCACATCCCTGCTCACTTATCTTCTGGGTATATACAGAAGAGCAGGATTGCTGAATCATAAGGCAACCCTGTACTTAGTTTTCTGAGGAACCGCCAAACTGTCCTTCACAGTGGTGGTATCATTTTATATTCCCACTGGCAGTGAATGTGTTCCTGTTTCTCCACATCCTCTCCAACACTTTTAATTTCCTGTTTGTTTAATAGCAGCCATTCTAGTTGGTGTGAAATGATACCCCATTGAAGTTTTGATTTGCATTTCCCTGATAGCTAGTGACGCTGATGATCTTTTCATGTGCTTTTTAGCCATTGTTAGTTCCTCTTTGGAAAAATGTCTATTCATGTCTTTTGCCCATTTTTTAATTGTATTTTTATTGTTGAGTTGTAGGATTATTTTTATATATTCTGGATATCAAACCCGTATTAGGATTGTGGTTTCCAAATTATT
Organism: Tamandua tetradactyla; assembly: GCF_023851605.1. NCBI lineage: Eukaryota > Metazoa > Chordata > Mammalia > Pilosa > Myrmecophagidae > Tamandua > Tamandua tetradactyla. The sequence goes on along the minus strand of NC_135330.1, from coordinate 70,862,202 downwards.
TCTTCCTTTGAGTTGGCTAGACATCTATTTACTTTTTTTACAAAGTCCTTTGAAGCACAGAAGTATTTGTTTTTGAGCTGGTCCCATTTATCTGTTTTTTTCTTTCATTGCTTGTGCTTTGGGTGTCAAGTCTAAGAAACTACCCACTATCACTAGATCTTGAAAATGTTTCCCTACATTGTGTTCTAGGAATTTATGGTACTGGCTCTTATATTTAGGTCTTTGATCCATTTTGAGTTAATTTTTGCATTAAGTATGAGCTAGAAGTCCTCTTTCATTTTTTTGGATATGGTTAGCCAGTTCTCCTAACACCATTTATTGAAGAGACTGTTCTGTCCAGTTGAATGGACTTGGGAGACTTGTCAGAAATCACTTGACAAGAGCTGAAGTGTCAGAATTTGAAGATATTAAATCAGATTACAGGTTACAGAATAGATTTTTATTTTGATGAAAATCCTTACTTCAAAAATAAAATTCTCTCCAAAGTATTTCATCTGAATGAGAGTGGTGATCATCCTCAAAGTCAACTGAAATCACTGGAAATCTGAAGAGGATTTGACAAAACGTTCAAGTCAAACACAGAATAAAGCCAGCAGAAAGAGGCAGCATGAAGAACTAGAGAGCTTCTTTACTGCTTTACTGACCATTCTGATGCAGGTATAGTTGAGTAAGGAGAGGTCATCAAAGATGGTATTGGCCAAATCCAATACAGTACTATTTGGTTCCTGATATGAATGATGAAGAAGGGGAAAGAGAAGAAGATAATGATACTGAAGAAAAAGAAGAATTGGAAGATATCGATGAAGAAAGGAATGATGATGAAGGGAAAGAACATGAAGATGGTGTACGGGAGAGGAAGGAGAAAATGATGACTAATAGGACACAGATGGATTCCAACCTTCCATTTTTAATTTTCTCCAGTCCCTGCGAGCAAGTCGCAGTCTTTTTTTTTTTCCCCTCTTATGCTCAGTCACCCTATTTTTGAGGTCTCTTTTCTCTCCTTTATACCATGGTTCTCAACTTATTTGGAGGAAAATACCTCATGCAGAATACAGTGGAAAAAGCATCTCTACCCATTTCTGTTCCAAATTCATTTTATCCCTTCATGTGTCAACAAAAACCTTTATGGAATCAGTATACCACCATGCTCAGTGGGAAAAGAGAAAAACCTCTGCTCCTTAATTCCACTGGAAGCTGGAGAGTACTGGGCCTCTGTGTAGTAGTGTGTAGAATTCTAGCTCTTTTCTTCCTTTCTCTGTATTTTGGGCTTTAGAGATTACACCATGTCTCTATGTGAATATGGACAGTTAACATTTACAACATGTATGTGCCTACTTTTCTCTTGTTTAAAAAATGAAAAAAAAAGGGGGTTATAAAAGGTCAGCAAAGGGTGGGTTTGAGATGTTTGGGTGGGTTAAGTGGGCATTTTGATAACATGGCTTCCCTGTGACATATTTAATTGTGATGTTTAATGAACATCCTAGCTGTTTAAGATGACCCTTTTAAAATAAAATTCTCTCCTAATGATGACTTGAGCCTTGCCACTCGATGGGAGAATCAACAGAACCTATGGGATCTTATGTGAAATTGACATTCTCTATTGTAATATTGTTCCTGTTTTTTTTTTTAATGTTTGTGTGTGTGAAATGTAACATGCATAAGAAAAAGCAATAAATTTCCATGTATCTTTTAGCAAGTAGTTATAGAACCGATTTTAAAGTTTAGTATGGGTTCAGTTCCAAGATTTTTTCTTCTAGCTGTTTCAAGAAATATCAATATAATGATTCAGTAGTCATACTCATTTGTTAAATCCTATCTTCTCTGTTATACTCCTTCTCTTTAAATAACATATAGAAAAACAATAAATATCAAAGTGCATTACAGCAATTAGTTTGTAGGACAGATTTCAGAGTTTGGTATGGGTTATAATTCCGCAAGTTTAGGTTTTTATTTATAGCTGCTCTAAGGTATTGGAGGCTAAAAGAAATATCAGCATAATGATTCAGTGCTCATACTCATTTGTTAAATATTGTAGTTTGTTGAATTTTTAAATTTTCTTTTTGTTTCACTAGAAATGAAAGATGATGCTCAGTTTTAAATGTTAAAAGAGTGCAAGTTGCTTTGTTAGAATAAAAGTAAATGTGCACACATACAAAAAAATCACTTGACAAAGTGATTTAGATAAAAATCTGAGGGTCTGTTCTGAACTCTTAATTTGATTCCAGTGATCAATGTGTCTATCTTTAGGCCAGTATCATGCTGTTTTGACCACTGTGGCTTTATTATTATGCTGTAAAGCCAGGAAGCATGTGTCCTTCCACTTCATTCTACTTTTTCGAGATGCTTTTGGCTATTCATGGCCCCTTACCCTTCCAAATAAATTTGATGATTGATTTTTCTATTTCTGCAAAGAAAGCTGTTGGAATCTTGATTGGTATTGCATTGAACCTGTAGATCACTTTGGGTAGAATTGGCATCTTAAAGACATTTAGCCTCCCAATCCATGAACATGGAATGTCTTTCATTTATTTAGGTCTTCTTTGATTTCTTTTATTAGAGTATTTTGTAGTTTTCTATGTACAAGTCCTTCACGTCCATTACTTCTAGATATATGATTCTTTTAGTTGCTATTGTAAATTGGATTTTTTTTTAATTACCTCCTTGGATCTCTCATTACTAGTGTATAGAAACACTATTGATTTTGGGTGTTGATCTTGGATCCTGCCATTTTGCTAAACTTGTTTATTAGCTCTAGTAGCTATATTTTTAAAATATAGGATCATGTCTGCAAATCAAAATAATTCTTTCTGATTGATATTGATTTTTTAAAATAATTTTCTCTTTTAAGCTTTGAGTTCCTTCCTTGATTATTTGTTTGATGTGTGATAAAATACAAGTTTGCATTCATGGATTTACAGATTTTGTTAGCCATTCTTACAATCTCAAACACAGTGTCCAAACTGAATTCTTCCACACTTTCCCTAGTTATCTGTTCCTCTTTTTTGCATTCCCTGAGTCTGAGAATAGAGCTATATATGCTCAGCTACCCAGACCAGTGATCCAGGAGTTACCTTTAATTCTATGTTTAGATAAATTTCAAATTCCTTGATCTGTCTCCAGCCTGATTTCTTGCCCATGCCTCAGGGCTTTCCTAACCTCCTAATTGCTTTTTTTTTTTTTTTTATTAATTAAAAAAAGAATTAACAAAACAATTAGAAATCATTCCAATCTACATGTACAATCAGTAATTCTTAATAACATCACATAGTTGCATATTCATCATTTCTTAGTACATTTGCATCGATTTAGAAAAAGAAATAAAAAGACAACAGAATAAGAATTAAGACAATAATAGAAAGAAAAAAAAACAAAAAAAACAAAAACAAAAAACCTATACCTCACATGCAGCTTCATTCAGTGTTTTAACATAATTGCATTACAATTGGGTAGTATTGTGCTGTCCATTTCTGAGTTTTTATATCCAGTCCCGTTGTACAGTCTGTATCCCTTCATCTCCAATTATCCCTTCTCTTTTTTTTTTTTTTTTTAATTAACGGAAAAAAAGAAATTAACCCAACATTTAGAGATCATACCATTCTACACATGCAATCATTAATTCTTAACATCATCACATAGATGCATGATCATCCTTTCTTAGTACATTTGCATTGGTTTAGAAGAACTAGCAACATAACCGAAAAAGATATAGAATGTTAATATAGAGAAAAAAATAAAAGTAATAATAGTAAAATCAAAACAAAACAAAACAAAAACCTATAGCTCAGATGCAGCTTCATTCAGTGTTTTAACATGATTACTTTACAATTAGGTATTATTGTGCTGTCCATTTTTGAGTTTTTGTATCTAGTCCTGTTGCACAGTCTGTATCCCTTCAGCTTCAATTACCCATTGTCTTACCCTGTTTCTAACTCCTGCTGAACTCTGTTACCAATGACATATTTCAAGTTTATTCTCGAATGTCCGTTCACATCAGTGGGACCATACAGTATTTGTCCTTTAGTTTTTGGCTGGATTCACTCAGCATAATGTTCTCTAGGTCCATCCATGTTATTACATGGTTCATAAGTTTATCTTGTCTTAAAGCTGCATAATATTCCATCGTATGTATATACCACAGTTTGTTTAGCCACTCGTCTGTTGATGGACATTTTGGCTGTTTCCATCTCTTTGCAATTGTAGATAATGCTGCTATAAACATTGGTGTGCAAATGTCCGTTTGTGTCTTTGCCCTTAAGTCCTTTGAGTAGATACCTAGCAATGGTATTGCTGGGTCGTATGGCAATTCTATATTCAGCTTTTTGAGGAACCGCCAAACTGCCTTCCACAGTGGTTGCACCCTTTGACATTCCCACCAACAGTGGATAAGTGTGCCTCTTTCTCCGCATCCTCTCCAGCACTTGTCATTTTCTGTTTTGTTGATAATGGCCATTCTGGTGGGTGTGAGATGATATCTCATTGTGGTTTTGATTTGCATTTCTCTAATGGCCAGGGACATTGAGCATCTCTTCATGTGCCTCTTGGCCATCCGTATTTCCTCTTCTGAGAGGTGTCTGTTCAAGTCTTTTTCCCATTTTGTAATTGGGTTGGCTGTCTTTTTGTTGTTGAGATGAACAATCTCTTTATAAATTCTGGATACTAGACCTTTATCTGATATATCATTTCCAAATATTGTCTCCCATTGTGAAGGCTGTCTTTCTACTTTCTTGATGAAGTTCTTTGATGCACAAAAGTGTTTAATTTTGAGGAGTTCCCATTTATTTATTTCCTTCTTCAGTGCTCTTGCTTTAGGTTTAAGGTCCATAAAACTGCCTCCAGTTGTAAGATCCATAAGATATCTCCCAACATTTTCCTCTAACTGTTTTATGGTCTTAGACCTAATGTTTAGATCTTTGATCCATTTTGAGTTAACTTTTGTATAGAGTGTGAGAGATGGGTCTTCTTTCATTCTTTTGCATATGGATATCCTGTTCTCTAGGCACCATTTATTGAAGAGACTGCTCTGTCCCAGGTGAGTTGGCTTGACTGCCTTATCAAAGATCAAATGTCCATAGATGAGAGGGTCTATATCTGAGCACTCTATTCGATTCCATTGGTCGATATATCTATCTTTATGCCAATACCATGCTGTTTTGACCACTGTGGCTTCATAATATGCCTTAAAGTCAGGCAGCGCGAGACCTCCAGCTTCGTTTTTTTTCCTCAAGATGTTTTTAGCAATTCGGGGCACCCTGCCCTTCCAGATAAATTTGCTTATTGGTTTTTCTATTTCTGAAAAATAAGTTGTTGGGATTTTGATTGGTATTGCATTGAATCTGTAAATCAATTTAGGTAGGATTGACATCTTAACTATATTTAGTCTTCCAATCCATGAACACGGTATGCCCTTCCATCTATTTAGGTCTTCTGTGATTTCTTTTAGCAGTTTTTTGTAGTTTTCTTTATATAGGTTTTTTGTCTCTTTAGTTAAATTTATTCCTAGGTATTTTATTCTTTTAGTTGCAATTGTAAATGGGATTCGTTTCTTGATTTCCCCCTCAGCTTGTTCATTACTAGTGTATAGAAATGCTACAGATTTTTGAATGTTGATCTTGTAGCCTGCTACTTTGCTGTACTCATTTATTAGCTCTAGTAGTTTTGTTGTGGATTTTTCCGGGTTTTCGACGTATAGTATCATATCGTCTGCAAACAGTGATATTTTTACTTCTTCCTTTCCAATTTTGATGCCTTGTATTTCTTTTTCTTGTCTAATTGCTCTGGCTAGAACCTCCAACACAATGTTGAATAATAGTGGTGATAGTGGACATCCTTGTCTTGTTCCTGATCTTAGGGGGAAAGTTTTCAATTTTTCCCCATTGAGGATGATATTAGCTGTGGGTTTTTCATATATTCCCTCTATCATTTTAAGGAAGTTCCCTTGTATTCCTATCTTTTGAAGTGTTTTCAACAGGAAAGGATGTTGAATCTTGTCAAATGCCTTCTCTGCATCAATTGAGATGATCATGTGATTTTTCTGCTTTGATTTGTTGATATGGTGTATTACATTAATTGATTTTCTTATGTTGAACCATCCTTGCATACCTGGGATGAATCCTACTTGGTCATGATGTATAATTCTTTTAATGTGTTGTTGGATACGATTTGCTAGAATTTTATTGAGGATTTTTGCATCTGTATTCATTAGAGAGATTGGTCTGTAGTTTTCTTTTTTTGTAATATCTTTGCCTGGTTTTGGTATGAGGGTGATGTTGGCTTCATAGAATGAATTAGGTAGTTTTCCCTCCACTTCTATTTTTTTGAAGAGTTTGAAGAGAATTGGTACTAATTCTTTCTGGAACGTTTGGTAGAATTCACATGTGAAGCCATCTGGTCCTGGACTTTTCTTTTTAGGAAGCTTTTGAATGACTAATTCAATTTCTTTACTTGTGATTGGTTTGTTGAGGTCATCTATGTCTTCTTGAGTCAAAGTTGGTTGTTCATGTCTTTCCAGGAACCCGTCCATTTCCTCTAAATTGTTGTATTTATTAGCGTAAAGTTGTTCATAGTATCCTGTTATTACCTCCTTTATTTCTGTGAGGTCAGTAGTTATGTCTCCTCTTCCATTTCTGATCTTATTTATTTGCATCCTCTCTCTTCTTCTTTTTGTCAATCTTGCTAAGGGCCCATCAATCTTATTGATTTTCTCATAGAACCAACTTCTGGCCTTATTGATTTTCTCTATTGTTTTCATGTTTTCAATTTCATTTATTTGTGCTCTAATCTTTGTTATTTCTTTCCTTTTGCTTGCTTTGGGGTTAGCTTGCTGTTCTTTCTCCAGTTCTTCCAAATGGATAGTTAATTCCTGAATTTTTGCCTTTTCTTCTTTTCTGATATAGGCATTTAGAGCAATAAATTTCCCTCTTAGCACTGCCTTTGCTGCGTCCCATAAGTTTTGATATGTTGTGTTTTCATTTTCATTCGCCTCGAGGTATTTGCTAATTTCTCTTGCAATTTCTTCTTTGACCCAGTCGTTGTTTAGGAGTGTGTTGTTGAGCCTCCACGTATTTGTGAATTTTCTGGCACTCTGCCTATTATTGATTTCCAACATCATTCCTTTATGGTCCGAGAAAGTGTTGTGTAAGATTTCAATCTTTTTAAATTTGTTGAGACTTGCTTTGTGACCCAGCATATGGTCTATCTTTGAGAATGATCCATGAGCACTTGAGAAAAAGGTGTATCCTGCTGTTGTGGGATGTAATGTCCTATAAATGTCTATTAAGTCTAGTTCATTTATAGTAATATTCAGATTCTCTATTTCTTTGTTGATCCTCTGTCTAGATGTTCTGTCCATTGATGAGAGTGGTGAGTTGAAGTCTCCAACTATTATGGTATATGAGTCTATTTCCCTTTTCAGTGTTTGCAGTATATTCCTCACGTATTTTGGGGCATTCTGATTCGGTGCGTAAATATTTATGATTGTTATGTCTTCTTGTTTAATTGTTCCTTTTATTAGTATATAGTGTCCTTCTTTGTCTCTTTTAACTGTTTTACATTTGAAGTCTAATTTGTTGGATATTAGTATAGCCACTCCTGCTCTTTTCTGGTTGTTATTTGCATGAAATATCTTTTCCCAACCTTTCACTTTCAACCTATGTTTATCTTTGGGTCTAAGATGTGTTTCCTGTAGACAGCATATCGAAGGATCCTGTTTTTTAATCCATTCTGCCAATCTATGTCTTTTGATTGGGGAATTCAGTCCATTGACATTTAGTGTTATTACTGTTTGGATAATATTTTCCTCTAACATTTTGCCTTTTGTATTATATATATCATATCTGATTTTCCTTCTTTCTACACTCTTTTCCATATCTCTCTCTTCTGTCTTTTTGTATCTGACTCTAGTGCTCCCTTTAGTATTTCTTGCAGAGCTGGTCTCTTGGTCACAAATTCTTTCAGTGACTTTTTGTCTGAGAATGTTTCAATTTCTCCCTCATTTTTGAAGGATAATTTTGCTGGATATAGGAGTCTTGGTTGGCAGTTTTTCTCTTTTAGTATTTTAAATATATCATCCCACTGTCTTCTAGCTTCCATGGTTTCTGCTGAGAAATCTACACAAAGTCTTATTGGGTTTCCCTTGTATGTAATGGATTGTTTTTCTCTTGCTGCTTTCAAGATCTTCTCTTTCTCTTTGACCTCTGACATTCTAACTAGTAAGTGTCTTGGAGAACGCCTATTTGGGTCTAATCTCTTTGGGGTGCGCTGCACTTCTTGGATCTGTAATTTTAGGTCTTTCATAAGAGTTGGGAAATTTTCAGTGATAATTTCTTCCATTAGTTTTTCTCCTCCTTTTCCCTTCTCTTCTCCTTCTGGGACACCCACAACACGTATATTTGTGCGGTTCATATTGTCCTTGAGTTCCCTGATACCCTGTTCAAATTTTTCCATTCTTTTCCCTATAGTTTCTGTTTCTTTTTGGAATTCAGATGTTCCATCCTCCAAATCACTAATTCTATCTTCTGTCTCTTTAAATCTATCATTGTAGCTATCCATTATTTTTTCTATGTTTGCTACTTTATCCTTCACTTCCATAAGTTCTGCGATTTGTTTTTTCAGTTTTTCTATTTCTTCTTTATGTTCAGCCCATGTCCTCTTCATGTCCTCCCTCAATTTATCGATTTCATTTTTGAGGAGGTTTTCCATTTCTGTTCGTATATTCAGCATTAGTTGTCTCAGCTCTTGTGTCTCATTTGAGCTATTGGTTTGTTCCTTTGACTGAGCCATATTCTCAATCTTTTGAGCGTGGACAGTTATCTTCTGCTGCTGGCGTCTGGGCATTTATTCAGATTTCTCTTGGTGTTGGACCCAGCAAGGTTGTAATATTTTTCTGTGAAATCTCTGGGTTCTGTTTTTCTTATCCTGCCCAGTAGGTGGCGCTCGTGGCACACGTTTGTCTGCGGGTCCCACCAGTAAAAGGTGCTGTGGGACCTTAAACTTTGGAAAACTCTCGCCGTCCTGGGGGTTCACTAGCCGAAGCGGCTTGAGCCGGCCCGGGGTCCGAACGCAGGGAGGGTTGCTGGTCGCCGCATCCAGGGAAAGAGCCCGTCCGAATTTCCTAGTCGGCCCTGGGCAACAAGCGTGGCGGGAGGGCGCCAGCGGCAGCGGCCCGCCCGAGAGAGTGCACGTTCCCCGGGAGTCACGGGGTCACCGTTCTCCGCGGCCTGGGGGTTTCCGATCCAATTCTCTCAGTTGGTCCGGGGGCTGCGCGTGGTGTGGGCGCCAGTCGCCTTGGTTTCAGGGGACCACCTCTCCAATTCTCCCAGCCGGCCCGGGAAGGGGGAAGGGAGTAACTCCGGCCGCTTGCCACCCCGCCCGGTAAGGCCCGCGCGCCTCGGCGATCTCACCCGAGCTGCTTCTTTCAGCCAGCCAGCCGTTCCAGGATGGGGTACGCTGTCTTTTTTATCTCCTCTCTGTGCCTCTGTTTCTCAAAGGTTTATTGCACGTGGCCCAGGTACTCCATGAATTATGGGAGCCTCATCCGTGGGTCCCACAGGAAGAAATTCTCCTAATTGCTTTTATACCTGGAATGCTTTTTCTTACCCCAGTGTTGTCTGACTACTTAATTCTTGTTAATCCTTTTAAGGTCGATTTAGATGTCATCTCCTCTGGAAAACCTTCCCTAATTTTCGACACTACTTGCCCACCAGCACACACACAAAGATGTGTATTCTCTTGCTCTCACTCTCCAAGTCTAGGATAGACTTTTTAAAATCATACCTTTTCATTTGCCAATCTATGAAATCCTTTAGGACTGAGACTTTATATTTTATCTGTGTATGTGTATCTAGTATGACTGCCCAACTAATCATCCTTGAACCATTCTGTATTTATACATTTTAGTTGCATTTTTAAATCTCTGGTGAAAAAACATTCACAAATCACTTGACAAATATTTAATCATCCCTACTGGGGAAAAAAACAAGTAAACAAACAAACAATAAATTCTAGTACTTGATATTCTGAATGGAAACTAACAGTATTGCTAGTAGAATTACAGTTATAAACTTGGTATGTTTCAAATTCAACAACTACCTCAAACATTTGTGACCTTGGGAAAGTTTCTTAACTTCTTGGTGCCTTACATCCCTCATCTGTAAGATGATTATAATAGAAGTAGAATCTTTTGTTATAACTCTTATTTTGAAAATATAAATTTGTTCCAACATGACTGATACACTAGGGAACAATTTGAGCCTAACAACAATTTTGTATTTACTTTTGTGTGATTTTGTCAGCTGACAAACTGCAACCATATAAACAGAGCCACATAGGAATATACAAAATGCATACATGCACACACCTCAAATGTCTTCCAGGTACATCCGTTCACCATGTGTGTTATAAGCCACACACGTCTACATCTGGTATTAAAACTTTTCATCTGATTTCACATAACCCTCCTTCTACCACTTAACAGTAACACAGCTACAACCCATTCAATGCCACAGCAGACTTCAGGTCTTTTTCAAGGTAAAATGTCATCTTTATTATAGTATCCTACTATGAATTTCATAACCATTTAGCCTATGTAAACAGTGTTACCATTTTTATTAGGTCCCTATCTTTTTTTATGTCACAAGTCTTTGACTGTTTTGTCCCAGTTCCCTTTTTCTCATTAGTCCTGTGGTTTTTATTGTGCGATTTTGTATAATACAGTGACTTTTAGGAACATGTCTATCACATGAGAGCAGAACAGATTATATATACTTCGTCGGTTGTTGTGAATGACTTATTACATATGAAGCACTGAGAATGATGTTTTGCACATATTAAATACCTATAAATATTAACCACCATCATCATCATCATTATTATTATTATTATTGGAATAAACATTATGATCAAAACATTATAGTGATGTGAAATATTGATGGAATTTAATTCCTGTACATGCGAATTGCCTTTGGTTATAAGAGACAGTGTTAAAAGATTCAAAGACCATGACTGATGGAATGAATGTGCTATTAGTTAATGTGTTTATTACTCGAGTGAGTGATGTACTTACCCTATAAAAATGTCTTCTTGAAATAAAGTTTAAGAGGGTTTTGGGATAAACCCTTTTCATTTATTAAGTGCTCAGACATTCACCTAAGTGTGTGATCTAATTTACATTTTACATTATGTTGTTGAAGGTTCAGAATGCAAAGCAAGTAAACAGTGCACTTAAACAGAAAATGGAAGGTGGAATTGAAGAATTCAAACCTCCTGAGGTATGTTATTGAAGAATACATGTGATTAAGTTTGGTGAAAGCTTGCTCTTTGAGTTAGCTAGTGATCAGCTACTATTTTGGCCACATGTGTTTTGATACTTTGAAAGTTTCATAATTTGGATAATTTGTCTTCATTTGTTCATTTAGATATTTTGTCTTTTGAATCTTGACTAATTGTTTTGCACTTATGTTAAATAATTTTTTCCCTGCTGTTAGCAATTTTTATTGAGCTAAGTAATTAGGGAAAAGAGCTATAGGAGTAAGCATAATGTATGTGAAACTTAGGTCATTAGATGAGCAAGTCAGCACATTTCTGATTCCATGGCAGTCTTTGCTCAGAGCCCTCTTCTGCTTGTGTGAACTGGTAACAAAGTAAGAAAACAATTACTAGAAAAAAACACTCATCTTAACAGTTTTAACAGATTTTTATTTTAATTTAGATATTTGTCTTTTGGCTCACTGAGCAATTTCTGATGAGGATTTTAGTGTGTGGGCTGCCATTCTTGTACTAGATCACTGAAAATGTAATATCTAAAAACAAGACATAAATTGATCATTTTCTCAATTCTTAATTTGTATTTTAGGTGAAGCCTAAATGTATTTTTTATATCTGTGATAATTATAGTCTTTAAATAAGGTCCAATCAAGTCTTTTTTTAAAAAGTTTTAATATAAAGTATTTTTTACTTTTTTCCTCTTTTTTGAGACTCTTATATTATTCCCCATATCCTGAACTTGTCTTTCTGTTTGTGTGATAGTTGAATAATATTATTTGGTCTATATTTTTTTCTCCAAAGCACAGATTGACTAAACTACCTACAAATGGAAATATAAATGAGGGGCTGGGGCAAGGCAGAGGAGTAGTGCTTCAGAAATAATGCACCATTTGTGTTCCTAATCACAGTCTTTCAAAACAGAAGAATCATTATGAAGACATGAAAAGTTGAGCAAAATTGAGAAATTTCTAGACATAAGAAAAATATGTCTTAACCAAAAAATTCTTGAAATGAAAACTTGAATAATTTATAATCATGAAATAAAACGAAAGAATAACATTTTCTCACAAGAAAACACCAGGCCCAGCAGTTTTATAGGAAATATCTACTAAATATTTAAGAAAATAGTAATTCTGATCTTAAACAAATTTTCCAGAAAATTAAAAGACAGCTCATTCATATATAAAATAGGATGTGAAAGTGCAATAGTACTTGATAACTTTCTCATATGCTGCCTCATTTGGTCTTCAAATTTTTAGAGTCCTGATTGGCATCCAAGATTAGTATATATTATGCTTTTGGGAGTTATATTACTTTTGGGAGTTTTCACATAATAGCAAAATTATATATTAAATGTTCACGTTTTAATGCTGTTATTGGGTTAGAAGTTATCAAATTTATTGAATCTTTTGATTTATTGTAAAAATAATGATCAAAATAAAACCACCACCAAAAGCTTAACACTCTACCATCCATACATTACTTTAATCTTGACTTATTGAAATCATATAACTTGAAAAAACATATACATGTTTTATCATCTAGAAAAGGTGTAAACTGTATTTATATTTGTCATATTTATTACTTTTGGTGGGGAAGAGCAAACTGAATGGATATATTTTAAAATATTAGATTAACAATCACAGTAAATGACTTGAAAAATCATGTGATCCGACCCTCTATCTTTAGATTAGGCCATAACTAATCAGAATATTATTACTTATTGGATAATTACAATAGGCCATTAAATAAAATAACTGGAAGTAAACAGTTATTAAGGTGCTTTCTGTATTAATTTGTGTTTGTTATTTTCATTTAAGGAAAAATTTGATGAAGAAAATCCATTTCCTTCCATAAGTATTTTTGATCACTTATTCCATGTAAGGCATCATGCTAGGCACGTGGGAAGTCTGTGTGAGGAAGAGGGTAGCACATAAAGATGAGGACAATATGGATTTTTACACCTGTTTTTTAAAAAAGAACTCAATCTAGATAAAAGGTATAGGATAGGTTTATATAAAATGCTATGGGAAAACAGATGGGTATCATTCATTGTGGCTAGGATAATCAGGGAAGACTTCCTAGAGAGAATATTTCAGCTGAGGTTTGAAAGATGAATAGAATTTTTTCTGTATCTAAAGATAGAGGAGGGCATTCCCATAATGTCAGTAATGATGTGGTATTAGTACATTCAAAATAAAATTCAGTCAGGAAAAATTAAAAGCACTTTTTAAAAAATCTAGTCAACAGGTATTTCCTGAACATTTACATGCTTATTATTGTGTTAACTGCTATTGAGAATTCAATAAAAGTGTAAAACAATCTTTTCTCAAGATTATTGTCTGCTTAGGATGGCAAACTTAGATGCAAAGGAGGAATGAACGATATATAAGAGAGAAATTAGTGAAGGTAGATAGGGGCTTCTTTGTGATAGAGATCAATAGGCAGGAGTCAGGGTACAAAAATTCCTTGTGAAAGCTCAGGAGAGAAATTTGCCTTTTAAGCTAAGTCAAATGGAAAGATCCTAAAGTTTCTTCAATATAGGAAGAATGTAATGGATTTTTTTTTATTTTTGGAAAATTATTCTGGCAGTATTATGCGGGATAAATTAGATCAGGAAGACTTTTACAGCTGCTAAAATACTGAGAGTGTCAGTGATAAAGTAAACGGTAAGGGCGTTCATTAGGTAGGGTCTGTTATTAGTTGTTGGGATGGTTAGCAATTATGAATACAAGCAACATTGTAACATAGAAATTGATGTAACTTCTTGAGAGTATGTGAGAATGTTAGGGTAGAGGGTGATGTGTTGTGTTGTGCTTTGATTTGTTTTGGTTGGAGGTAGGTAGGTTCTAGACAAGGAGAGTAATGGATTCCACGACAAAGAATTTTAGCTAACAAAGTACCTTTTGAAACTAGAAATTTCCCCATCTTTGGATATTCTCATATTTCGGTAGAAGGCATCTTTTCATCTTTGATGAAAAGTCAAATTGGATTCCATACGGATTCAACTGTCCGCTGCATTTTTCCACCAAAGATTCTTAAAGATTAACATTGGTGCTGACAGAATTCCACCATTCTTAACACCTTATTCTATTATGTTCCCCTTTCAGCTGAAATTTTCCTTTCCATACTTACACGTAGGCATTCTTAGAGTTCATTTCACCCTTTCTCCTTTCTCTTATAGATAACATACAATCTCCCACTTCAGCTATATTGAAGTCAGATCATATGTACATTTAAATGTGCCACAAATTCAACCATAGGCACTTGGCCAAATAAAAGAGGGAATGTTAAGTAATAGTAAGTACAGTAGTTGTGACAATTCTGCCTGAATTCCATTTATTGAGTATATACCCTAGAGAAAGCAGTCACGTTCTGGGAATCTACAATTCCTTTGAGTCAGTCTCGGCTTCCACATGCCTCTTCTGTGGGTGTCTTGCTGAGCTAGGTGAGATTCTAATATTTAAATATGCTTTTTTTGTACACCACCCTAAATTCAAGCCATTAGTTTTATCTGGGGGTTAACTGAAAAATTCATTCCAGTGCTGAAGGAGAATAACTGACTTAGAAATTATTGAGAAAACTCATGCTATGTCTATGCTACTTTTGTAAGGACATTTCAAGGTTTTGTTTTATTTTTCTTTCTGTTAATTCATAGGCTGATTTTGGAACCTGTTATCTGAGTAAGATATGACTCCATTGTATTCCTTTATAAAAATTTCCCAGACCCTTCAAAAATGTGTTTCAATCAATCAATCTGTTTTAGCTTCCAGTGAAACTTAAGTTCCACCTGAATGTCTTACTTAATATCTCATTCTCATGTATTCCAAATTAAACTCATCATCTTAGCCTCAGCTTCTCACCTCTCCCAAATTGGCATTTCTTGACTTCCTGAAGTCTTAATGGCATCACCCTTCTCTTAGCTTTCCAGGCTGAAAGCCTTATTCTACCCCACAGCATCCTCTCCTGCCCCCCCCAAAAAAAAACAAAAAAATAATTGCTTATTAAATTTAGTGTGAACTCATCAATCTTTGTTTTTTTTCAACCTTGATTTTTGTTTCTCTTCCAGTCTTACCGTATTTTTATTTAGCTAAAAATCGTTGACTTTCCAAGCCTATCTCCCACTTCTTGAAAGAAATCTTGTTCCCTACACGTGAAATGCTTTCTCCTTGTCTTGCCTTTCAGAAATGTGTATTCTAAAACCCATCTCAATCTCCAGCCCTTCCAGCTTTTTTTCTCTTATTCCTTTTTCTCACATCTTTGAATTCCAGTATATTCTGTACCTTTTTCTTTTTTCTTTTATTTATTTTGTACCTTTTGCTTTTGTAATTCTTTGTGTTCATCCAATTTCCTGATTAGATTGTAAGCACTGTGAAATTTAGATGATGTATCTTTATTCCATACTCTACACTGTAGGCATATAAAAACAAAACATATTTGATTTTTTAAAAAATAAGTTTTCACAGTGCATGTGATTTCTCTTTTTGATTTTTTTGTTCCCTTCACATTAATAATACCTTTTCCTCCACCTTTTGCATTTCAGATTTAACAAATATCACCGATCAGCTTCTGTTTGCTCAGGTGCTGTCTTACATGCATTTTTACATCTATTCTAAATATATCCTCAGTTCCAGTTTTATTTAATCCTCAAAATAACTTACAATGTAGATATTACAGAGGATCCTCAGTATCCAAATACACATTCATATCAGTGAAGCATGGGAAAGCAAAAGTTGCCAAACAAGAAAATATTCACTAGTGAACTGATCATTTATAAACTTAGGCTATACTCACCAGCTCTTTCTAATGAACTCTATCTATCCATTATATCAGTATCTTTTTTTTTTTGTAACTCTCTTACTAACAGAGTGCAATTATAGCACAAATCAAACTAAACTAACATAACTTGCAAAAGATGCAAGATAATAAGAAAGTCGGTGAAATTGTAGGAGAATGTTTTAAATCACCTACAAAACTGTTGAATATCCAGTATAATTAACAATTAGAGAAAAAAGTATGATGACTCATAGATAAGTGCTTCAAAAAAGAATAATTTGAGTAACAAAGAATCGAGAGGCTGTTGAAAAAAAAACATTGAAGGCTTTCAGAACAAAAATGACCAACCCATATTATGATCATGTTGCAAATTTCAAAGCCAAATGGTATATTTTTTATTGTGAAATATAGCATATATGCAGAATAGTGATAGATTTCAAAGTACATTTTAACAAGCTGTTATAAGGAACAAACTTCAAAGTACGGTATGCCTTATAGTTCCACAATTTCAGGTATTTCCTTCTAGCTGCTCTAATACACTGGAGACTAAAAAGAAATACAAATGTAATGATTTAGTAGTCATACTTATTTCTTATATTCTATCTTCTCTGTTATAACTCCTCCCTCTCATTTGATCCTTCTCTCAATCTTTAGGAATACTTGGGCATTCTAACTTCTTCATGTTAACTTCTATCATCTTTCTCTCTTCATTTATTTCTTTTCCCTTTTTTAGCTTTGCTTCATCCTGTTCTTATTACTACTTCTGTATGTCCTCATCATTTTTTCCTACTCCCCCTTTCTTATTTCTTCTTTACTGTTGTTCCTTTGCTTCATCACCAGTATCCTAACCTTGAGGCTTGTCTCCTCTTTGCTGAGTAGCCTGCCTTGCTGTCCCTTCTTAATCTCATCATCTGGAATTCAGTTCTTTCTGTTTTCAGTTTTTCCCTCCTTTACTCTAAGTCTTTTTTTCACTTTTTCCTTTCTCTGCTAATATTTGTGTGTGTTTGTGTTTCACCCTTTCTCCTGAATCTTACAGCTCTTCACATATGTTGATAAAGTTGGTATTACCTAGAAGTCTCTGCATATTGCAGAACCTCTTACTTCTAAGACTATGGGTGAGGTAAAATCTTAATGTCCCTTTTCCACTTTCTTTCTCTTTTGCCTAGTGTGTCCAGGTATTACAATAGTCATGGGGTATACACTTATGATTTTTGTTTGCTTGTTTGTCTATTTCAACAAAAATACTGGGAATTCTTGGGAAAGATGTCTGTTCTTATCAGTGGGTCACTTTGTTTTTCAGAACTTTAAAAAAATATTTTAGAACTTAGTACTGTTTACAGTTCTATGCTAATTTTACCACTGCTATTAGGATGTAGGGATAGGTTTAATCTAAATATGAAGGGAAGAAATTTTTAAAAGAGTCACAGATCCTCTTTAAACAAAAAGTATGTCTCTTAAAACATTTAAAATAGGCTAAAATTAATATCTACAACATGTGATAGGAACATGGTAGTAAGAGAATGGGGTGCCTACACTAATAGATTTTTTCAGGTATTAATGCCTCTGATAAGAACATAATTGCAAATGTTGTTCATTCCTAAATTGATTCATTTCCCTTCCACATTATCTTTCTGTTTGGCTAAAAGGTAACTCATAATATATATTTTTAAACATTGAATCTTCATAAATCAGAATTTTAGTAATCTCATGTTTGTGATTTGATGAAAAGTTAAAAAAAAAAAGTAAGCAGTTTTGAAAAATGTCTGTCTGCATATCCTCATTAGGAAACTTCTCTTTAATTTTGTAGTCAAATCAGAAAATTAATGCCCGTTGGACCACAGAGGAGCAGCTTCTAGCAGTGCAAGGTATATTAAAGATAAGCAGTTATTATTGTTATTATCTTTAACTTGTCATGAAAGGTGCCTACTGTAGTTCTTCCCTCCTTTGGAAATGGATCAAGAAAGGGCTCTTGTGTTCACCACAAAGTCCTGATGATTAGGAGTTCTGTGTTTAATTTGTAGATGTGTTTCTCACTTATTATATACTGAGCCTGTGTTCATTTTGGGTTGTGGACAGCACATACACATTCTCAGCATTAAATAAAGTGGTGATGACAAGCACAAACATATCACTTGAGCTCTCTGTGCCTCTGCTTTCAACATTCCTGCAATTGGGTTCATTCTTACTATATCATTTATTGATAACTCATGGTTGAAAGCATAAGCGCACTATGATAATGCTTCTGGTTTCTCTAATTACTTTGTATGATAGTATTTCTCTTTTGAAAAATGTCAGGTACTAAAAATATTAATTATATGATTAACTGTCAGGGTATCATAAACGTACTTAGGAGATATGCCAGTGAGGGCTTATGAATTGAAAGAAGAATATATATATATAATATTTTAAATGCATTATTTATATATCGTTTTGTTGAATTTGCATGGCAGAAGACTTTCTGTATTACAAATAGCCGTGGGCAAATTGGAAGCATTATAAACTTGAATTTTCTCATGTTTTGAGTACTTAAAGAAGGACAAATTATATACTTTTCAGTATTTGGGTTTTTTTTTTTCCTTTATCCTTATCTACAGATTGATTGTGTAATTTAAGCTTTGGTCTATATTTTGTTTCTTCCTAGCTGAGCCCTCTTTGTGCTGAGTACTAATAGCTTTTTATCTAGGTTAACTAATATGAAAGAACAAGGCCTAATAAATATGTGTATAATCGTTCTAGCAGTGAAACATGAGCACGCCTTTAAAAATATTTCCAGATACTCACTGGAGAACATATTTAATGTAAAAAATGTTGTACAAGCATCATTCAGATATGAGAATAATGTAATTAAAGATTGACTGATGGGTGACTCTGCAGTTGGATTAGGGAGAGTGAGAATTATCCAGCTAGTATGATTTGAAAATGTCACAGGCAGATGCCAGCAGGATGATATCAGCCTTCCTTTTTGGCCTATACAGCATAACACAATCATTTCATACTGAGAAATACTTGGTATTATGGAGACAGGGTGCTAGATGTGCATTGAGTACATCCATTATTGTGGAACGTTTCTGAATTAATCAGAACAAAGTTTAGTTCATTTATAAGGTTCAATGATAGCTGTTTTAAAATTAGGAATTGACTGTTCATAAATTTGTTTTAAAAATTAGTGCGCATTTTCAGTGACTGCTTTATATTAATTTAGAACTGTGATGACTTATAGCTCTAGCATTATTTTTAAAAGACATTGCTTTTATTCACATAAAGCTTGTTTCACGCCATCATATTACATAGCCTGTAAAAACTGAACCCTGATTTCCAGTATTCAGTTGCTTAAAGGTCAGTAGGTGAATCCTGTGCTATTGTATAAGAAATCATCCCAGTGAAAGGATTTTCTGAAGAGGATCTCTTTGGAAAATCTGAGCTCATGTTTCTGAACACCGTATTAGGATTTGATGTTCTATAACACTGCTTTAAGTGGTACAGTCCGTTGAATCTTATGGCTGGGTTGGATACCATGCAAAGCTGCGTTCAAGGGAAGAGGCAATAGCAAGATTTCGAAACATAGTTTGAGCTATATATGTGGACATTATCTTGTCCAGTAAATATTAAAAGAATGGAGTGTTAATACATATAATCAAACATTTCCTCTAGTTTATAGTCACTATTACATTCTTATGCACATTTAAAAAGTAACCCTTAAATAAAAATTACACTAATTTGGGAGTTTAATGAAAATATGCATTAGGATTTTGAAGGTACTCTTCTCAATAAGAGTTCATTTTTGTTATATTTATTTATTTTTACTATTTGTTTGAATTTTTTTTAATCCAAACCTTTCTGTTCACCTTTCTGTTTCGTTACTTAAGATTACACAATATAAAGCCATTTGTGTCCCAGTTGTTTTAGAGAGAATTTAGAAGTCCCATTTTTGTTTCATATGCCCACACATTTATATAACGCACAGAAGAATATCTTTTAAACAGTATGATCATATAGTAATATCACCTGTACTTGAGTGTCAGTGTGGTTAAGGTACATAATTGCAGTTATGTGTGTAACATGTATAGTTTGCTATCCTGAAGTTTTTATCCTAGTGGGCAATTGTTTTTGTTTGTGCTGCTGTAGCCGCTGATTTTTATACTCTTTATTTATGGTAAACCTTTATGTGGTATTAATCTTATGGCCATTTCAGTTTTGCAGAGTAATAATAAATTATTTATGTTTTGTTATTAACTGTTTTTAATTTGTATGGCACTTTATATTCAATACATACTTTCTGATTTAACACTCATTTGTTAAAGGCATTATTTTGCCTTACTCATAATAGATTTAAGTGACATGGAGGAAGAAATATTGACTCTGTAAGATTTATAACTCTCCTGTTAAATAAACATTTTTTTGTAGTAACTTTTTAAAAACCAAATAAATATATGAAGATCATTTTCTGGAGTGTAAATATATATTTTCCACCTTACTTTCCTATCCCATCTACTCATATTTGTTACTAACTAAATGCTAACCATTTAAATTAAATTTTCCCTTCTTTCTCACTTAATTGAGATGGGGAAAAATCATTCTTGGACCAAATATGAATGTCTATTTATATTTTTGTAATCTATCATTTCTAGTTTCAACAGCATTCTTCAGGAGTGCCTTATGATTTAATCAGGTGATTATTTAATCCTTCAAAAATATTTTTCAAGAGTGATATTTCTACAGTTTCTTCTACCTATTCCAGCCTTGAGTACCTAAATTTACTGTTACAACAAATACTAAGTTAACACCAAGACCAATTATACTCTTCACATGTTTGCATTAATGATGAAATATCCTTGTTTGTGGCTTGTGAAGAAATTACCCTAAAGTCAAAGTTGATATTCATATGTTAAACTTTCCTTATTTAGAAAGAAATTAGATTCTGGGTGCATGTGTGTTTTGCATCAAATTGAACAGTTAGTGACTGTTTTAAAAATGTAAAGTGTGGGAAGGGGCAGAAGCAGGTAAACAATTATTTGCCACTTTTATTTCAGGTTGCCTCTTAAATGCCTCATTTTCTAGTAGTTAGAAAATGAATACATTATGCGCCCAACCAAACCAAAACATTTGTGCTATTTTAGCAAAAACAACAACAAAACTTCCAATTTATCAAAATATCAACTTTAATTTTTAGTTCTTTTTCATTTTGCCTGCCTACTCACATAAAACAGAAAGTGACAGGACTGTGTTCCAATGGGTTATCCTACCTTTAAATTTTACCTTCCTAGTTAATAAATTCATTCCTTTTTAATAGAAATGAAGATGCAGGTCTAGAAAGTGTCTTCTTTCTAATTTTATCTCATACTAACAAAAGCTAGAATGGTAGAATGGTTCATAAAGTAAGGGGAAAAGTAGATTTAACAATTCAGAAAATCATAGGGATAGTGACCCAGTATGTGAACAGTCAAAAGGAATTAGAAAAGGAGATTCTTTCCTTTCCATATAACAAATACCTTTATATGGACAGAACCAGTTCATATAAACCAGTTTGCTTTAGACAGTTTTCTATTGTAACAGATAACAATAAGAATGAGATCTAAAGTAAAATTGTCAGACCTATCTATGTACTAATTTCACATAATTATTCAAACTTCTAAGCAGTTTTGTAATGGAATTTAATTTATAATAAAGAAGATTGGAACCCAAGACCCAGAAGAGAACAGATAGATACTGGGGAAAGAAGATACGCTTTTGACTTTCAGCCCTTACATAGATGTACCACTTTCCTACATATACCACTTTTCTACTGCTATTCGTATCTTTTCTATCTTCTTTAATTCCAAATTCTTGAAGAGGTTTTTGGGAGGTGTAAAGAAATGCACATTTCCAAAAATGTTTAAAATTAACTCCTATTATTAGAAAAGGACTATATCCCTTGAGTTTCTAGATGTCACTGTTTTTATTATGCAAAAATAGATTTTTGAAAAATTAATCTTTCCCAGTTATAATTTCATGCTCTTTTTAAATAGATTTGCTATAAAGAAGCAGAAAAAAATATTCCCCCAAATTTTCATTACCCAGAAGCAGCTTGTCAACTATTGATATTTCAGCTTTTTTTGTTTGTTTGTTTGGGGGGCGGTAGCCCAAAATCAAAGTTTAAAAATAACCGTTTAAACATACCAAAAGTACTTATCCATGATAGGATTCCTTCTAACTAAAAAAATTGAAAAATTTTATGATTCCATGTCCAGTATTGGGAAACACCATATTATAAATGCTCCTGAAGGTTACCGTCTTACTAGCCATAGCTCAAAACACATGAATAGATGTTTTGGGGTTGGGTTTGACATTACCCTATTTGTTAGAAATGCTGGTAATCATAAAATGTAATAAAATATCCTAATGAGTTACATCTTTATGTTAATTCCCAAATAAGGCTTTTAAAGTACATATTAAATTTTATAAGGTATCATCTGCCAAAGTTAGAAGTCAAGTTGTTTCATTGTAGCTTTCAAATGAAATTTAGAAATTTGACAGAAAACAATTTTTTCCTCTTCCTGGTACAATTTACTTTCTACAGCATTCTCTTATATTTTTATTCAAATGATCATTGAAAACCTGACCTTTTGGGTGGGCCACGGTGGCTCAGCAGGCAGAGTTCTCACCTGCCATGCCAGAGACCCAGGTTCGATTCCTGGTGCCTGCTCATGCAAAAACAAACAAACAAAAAACTGACTTTAATTTAGCAACTGTGATTTAAATGAACTTGAGGCTTTGTATCTTCAGGAAGGGAAGTTGTCTTAATAATCTTATTTAACTCCCATGCTGATAAAGTAAGCAGATTGCCTTACATATAATAAACTATGAGAAAGAAAAAAAGATGGGACTGCCCTTCACCCCAGGAACAGAATGGAGCTAAGAAAGTGCTGATGCTATGTGTTGTTCAAGTTTACTGTTCCTCATTATTACTTGCTAGCTTGTCTTCCAGAGGAGATTTTTCTGAAGGAGCAGTCCCAGTAAGTTGTTTCTTCAGTCAGTGTTTGACTAACATCTGCCTATTTGCCAGCCATAGTAAAGAAATTAAGAATTCCACCTTTTCACCAAACCTTGCTGTTGAGCAGTGTTATTGGTGTGAAGTTGATAACGAACCCAGCTATATATGCCACTTTTGGTTTTAGGAAGAATTGAGAAGAAAAATCAATGATGAATTCCCTGAGTACTTCCTGTCCACTCAGTACTATAGTAATGCTGGTGCTGATTTGTATTTCACAGGACAGTATTTCCCAACCTTTTTCACATCATGGCACACAGAAAATCATGAAATTTTGTTACAGCACACAGGGGCAAACAGACGAGACTACTTGGTTCCAGAGGTAATTGTCAAGGAGCTTTATAGCAGCTAGTCCAGATCGTGCCAGCTATCCTGTTGGAAAATGTTGATTAATCCTGATATTAATAACTTATTCTAAGTGTTCTGATTTGGATCCTCAACCCTAGTACAGAAGTCTGCAGTATGAGTGTAATGCTAAAGGTTTTGCAAAGCAGAAGATACAGTACTGACATGCATGAGTTAATAAACACATAGACATTCAACTCAGAACCTAGGTGACTCGGAAAAAGTCCCTGACATCCAGGGTCTCTGGAAAAACTAAAGTTCATATGAGAAGTAGTTTTGGGCTTGGGTCTGTAATTTTGGAATTGTATTGGTGTCAAGGTCAAGTCCCTTGTGCAAGAGAAAATAAAGTAGATCTAAAGAAGAGAGTCAGAAGAGGGAGTAGTTATATAATGGAATCAGACTTTGGGACAACTTAGTGATAGATTTTGGATTATATTTTGTTAAACACAGTTGTTCTGAGGGTTATAATATCTTCAGACTTGTAGCCAGAGTTAGTCCTAATGTGATTTCTTCCTAGGAAATACAGAAGATCTAACCCTATGCTTAAGGTTTTCATTTCTAAACTCATTTATTCAGTAGGTTTGGCCATTTCTAGACTGCAAATTAAGTATCCCCTATGAAAATTAGTACATCAATAGAACAGTGTGTCTGGTTTCTAATTAGTAGTTATTTTTCAGTGCCTCAATCTGAAATTTTATTCTTAAAAAGGGCCCAGATACTTTTTAAAATCATTTTTATTTTCTAAATTCTAAGGAGTAGAAAATTACTTGAATATATAAAAATAACCCCTACTATGAAATGACCCTGGATTTTTATTGCTAAATAAACCTTTAGTGGAACCTAGTCTCCATTATAAGTCATACTTAAGTATGAAGTCCAAATTGAAAATCAGTTCATGGTTTAAAGAGAATATAAATTCATTTATGTTGATAAATCATTGTAAACAATGTCTCAGGATCATTCTTACTTAATTGTCACGCATATGTGTTTCCTTTGAGGACAGCAAATAAGTATAGCAGATAAACTCAACTCTCCATTAAAAACGTTCTTTTAAGGTAATTAGGTATTCTGTGCCAGTTGGTATCAGTAAGAATATATCTAGCAATTCTGCTAGGGTATGAACACATTTTTATTTTATTGTCTCATCTGTGATTATGTGTTTGTTAAGTTTATTTAACACCCCATATATCTGTATGTTTAGGTTGAGTTACAGCCTTTAATATCATAAGCATCAGTATTTTTATTTCCTTTCTTATCACTTTCATTGAGTTACTGGTTGTTGGGTTTTTGTTTGGGTTTTTTTTTATGTTTTAAAAAGAGCTATCAAATTTAAAAATCACAATTCCTCACAACTTTTATATTTTAAGCTAAGTGCATCTCTTTCTACAGTGAGTAAACTACTTTTAGAATTTTCTTCAGTACACTATCCATCTGATTTACAGACGGTCATTTTAAATTCTGCAAAACAATTGGTAACCTCAAGTTCATAAATAAGTTATCTTCATTTTAATAAACCTTCATAAAATAAAACTTCCTAGATTTTAAGGTAATGATGTTGAGTAAAACAAGTACTCTACAGTAGTCACTACTGTAATCTTAAGAATCCTTCATACCTGTAGTCCTTAGAACTATTAAATGAGTTAAAATCTAACTATGAAGAAGATCTTCCATTTTTTATCCATTAGATTGTGATGGTTCTCCTGTTTTTTACATTAAAATCCCTATCTCTTTTCTATTCCTTGGTACCCGGGTGGGATAGAGTATCCTATCCCTGGTGAGATAGGCAAGTAATTATGTTGAAGTTAGCATTAAAACCAAAATTAAAATGCTTTTCTTAATGGGGAACCCTGAGACAACTCACTCAGTCCATGGAGGGGATAAAAGTGAAGGCTTATTCCCATCCAGTTTTGTTTACAAACGGTGTTGCTCAAATTTAGGTGACTGGCTACTAGGGAAATAAATGAATATGGAATTGAGGATGGAACAAAGAATTCAATGCTTTACAATAAATGGACTGTATTTGAGAGTTCAAGAGAGGATTGGAGAAAATAACTGAGTATGTAAAAAATGGTAAGTTTCTGATTGTTTGGTAGAAGGCAAGTAGCTGGCTCAATGAAATGACATAATTGATAGTTTTCATCCTGTGACCCTGATATCTTAGCTTCTGACTCAGAATTGAGAAATGAGCAGAGTTTATCAGAAAGGATTTTCATTGCTGGTATCTTTTGTGTGTGCATGATGTTTAGTACACACAGCTCTCCTTATTGATCCTTCACAGGTGTATTATTTACTTTGCCTTCCAGGTGTCCGCAAATATGGTAAAGATTTTCAAGCTATTGCAGATGTAATTGGCAACAAGACTGTTGGCCAAGTGAAGAACTTCTTTGTAAACTACAGGCGTCGGTTTAACTTAGAGGAGGTATTGCAGGAGTGGGAAGCAGAACAAGGAACCCAGGCTTCTAATGGTGATGCTTCTACTTTAGGGGAGGAGACAAAAAGTGCTTCTAATGTGCCATCAGGGAAGAGCACTGATGAAGAAGAGGAGGTGTGTTTGTGTATGGAATTTGAGCTAATATGAGTTGAGGAATCACCATTTTGTATGGTGTTCTCTAAGGTTAATTTGTCAGAGGACAACTAAATGAGCATGAAAGGTTGACAATACACTTAACCAGTGGTGCATTTCTCATGAATCTTAAGTCATAATGACATGCTAAGTTCTGATACTAGAAGAATGGAGAGTGTATTGTTCTTTCATAGTCTTATTTTTATTTCCAGTGTTAAGCTGTTTACTAATAAAGATGCCTGTTTGGTAGCCTCGTTGCTTTTTCGGTTTTTTTGTTTTCTGTTTTGTTTTAACCTTTAAAATAAAAGAAGCTTGTGCTTCCAATAAACACTGGTGTTATGTTTCGTTTTGTTTTGATTTGTTTTGTTTTTCCTGTGACAGCCCAAGCTATATTGTATTAAGTTCATTAGGAACCATTATCTCATGCATGTATTTTTGTTTCCTCACCTCTAGGCACAGACCCCACAGGCTCCTCGGACTCTGGGTCCATCACCTCCTGCCCCATCATCCACTCCAACACCAACAGCCCCCATTGCCACTCTGAACCAGCCTCCACCGCTTCTTCGTCCAACACTGCCTGCTGCCCCTGCTCTTCACCGGCAGCCTCCTCCACTCCAGCAGCAGGCTCGGTTCATCCAGCCCCGGCCAACGTTAAATCAGCCTCCACCACCTCTCATTCGCCCTGCTAATTCTATGCCGCCCCGTCTAAACCCAAGACCGGTGTTGTCCGCAGTTGGTGGTCAACAGCCACCCTCACTTATCGGAATTCAGACAGATTCACAGTCCTCACTGCACTAAAAATTAAATTGGACAGAGTTGCAATAACTTTTTACCCCATCATACCAATATTCATCTGACTGATGCAAAAGAGAGAAAAGGATAATCCTTTCTAGATACTGAGGCTGCGGACTAGTTCTGTGGCAGTGGAATAGCATATTTGGATGGCTAAGAAATTTTTCAGTTCACTAGACTAAAATGTTACGCAACAAAAAGCCTCCAATTAGCCTCTTTTCTAGAGTATATGTTCAGTGACATGATCTCATGAGAAAAAAAAAAAGATTAAGTATTCTATGTACCAAGTTTTCTTTGTTTTATTTTTACCATATTTATTTTATTGAAGTTCTTTGTATTCTAGCCGCTAATAGTCAAGGCTCTTAGTATAGGAATATTGATTTAGGAATTGTGATAACTCCTTAAGTATCTTAAGTTAAAGACATTTCACTTTTTGTCTTTTTTTTCTTTAATTTAATTTTTTTTGAATAAACCTTTTCCTATGTTAGGAGTGCAAGAATAAATAGCGTGCATTTCAGATTGACATATGTTCATTTACTTTATGCATATACTTTAATGCATATTTAAGAAATTATAGCTGCATATCCCTTTTTTCAAAAGATGTTGCTTTTTTTTCTAAAGGAATTTTAATGTATTCCTTTAAAAGAAAAAGCAATTTACTCAATTGCAAAGCAATTATATGAAACCACAAAGAATGTACTGAATCTACTAACTCTTTAATATACAGTTTAGGGTCTTAGTACAACGTCCTTGTTTAGAGGTCATTGGTCCATCTATGAGTAATAACAGGATTGAAATAATAATTTTACATACAAACAAGGACTTAATATGTTGAAGTACAATATCTTTTTTTAAGTTCCTTGACAGTGGGGTTAATTTTTTTTTTATGTTTCTAAACACTATGTGCTTTTAATTAGTAGTTGCCTACACTTGGGAACTTTAGGAGAGAATTATATTTTATTCTGTGGAGATGGTGCTTATGGAAGCATTTATTTGCCAGTACCCTTTTTGTGTTTAAGTTTTTCTGAACTTAAAATTGCCCTCATACTTATTAATATGGTCTCCGCATAATATAAAATATGTTTTCATGGTAAATCTCTATTGTACTATTTGGATGCAGTTTGCAGCTGACCTGTGTTTGTGGGTTTGGTTTAGGGTTAGGTCATCACATTATTTCATAAAATAAAATGAAGAATTTGTTCTGTGTTATCTAAAGATGTACCAGTATATTGTCACAATTGTGCTGTTAACTAAAAATACCGAGACCCCTTTTTATAAAGAAACAAAAAGACGTTAAAAGTCTTCCCTATTCAACACATAATCGTTAAGGACCTACAAAGAATATTTTAAAAGTGATAGTATTTCAGCAATGTGTTACTGATATTTTTGATATAATGATTTCTATTGGAATCTTGACTTGTGCAAAGGGACTTAGGTTACTAGTGGAACATAAGGCTAAATGTACATTCCCATTCTCATCACATTTAGAACTACATCAAGAAATGGTCACCATCAAGGGCCTTAATTTATGTTTTGAGAGATCATGTTTTCCCCAAATATTGGAAAAATAGTCTCTGCCTTTGGCTCTAAAGCATTATAGAGCTATAGATTTAAATTTGTTGATTAGTTTTAATTCAGAAATTTAGATCACTTCTTTCCATAGGGATTTTAAGTTCTGGCATAATCTTAAAAATCTTTTTCTAACATGGGTCCTTTTCTTTCTCCTTAGATCATCTCAAATAGTCCTTCGCCCTGGATTGTAATCAGATAAAATCTGATTTAAAATTCAAAAATTTATACACTTATTTTTTCTTTAAAAGCCACAATAGACAGTTATATATCTTAAAAGATATTATCTAAAGCATTTTTGTAAGTACTTAGATCAAGTCTTGCATATGTGCACACAATATCTTTACAGCTTTTATTGTCTTGTCTTTTGTCAGTAGACCTTCAGTATACAGTCTGTGGGATATGTCAAGTTGGTCAGCACTAGCATCTGTCCAGCTGTTCAGTATATTGTAATCCATTTAAAATCTCCTATCCCAGACATTGGCCAAGGTGCTGCATCTGAGGGATATTCTGTAATTTGATTTACGTAAATGAGAGCACACAGTAGAAAAATCTTAGCCTCATAGTAATATGACATGTATATAGTGAGATGTCTTTATCGTGTGCTTTGCATATTTTGTAAATATCTTGCACGTCATTTTTCTTTTTTGCTTAAGCAGTGTTTGGCCTGGAAGAGTGATATGCTTGCTGCTTAATCAAAGGATTAAAGATTTAAAGATGTCTATGTCTTCTATTTTTATATAATTTCATGTTGTATGCGGAATTTAGGACCACTTTACTGTGAAATTCTGAATACTGATTTTTATAAAAAGGCAAAATCTAGAAGTCTTCTAATAACCATTTTTATAATTTCAGGTTTATCCTTTTGGAAAAATCTACTCCCCAATGTTGTTTTTTTTTTTTTTTAACTTACATAACTAAAAATAAATCACAATGTTGGCACATCTGGTAAATTTAATGAAAAATATTTATATGATTTAATTCTAGTGCAATCTGGATGGAGGTAAAGGTAAGTTATGAGCAAGACTTCTTAATAAGC
The DNA here is from genome assembly GCF_023851605.1 of Tamandua tetradactyla. Lineage (NCBI taxonomy): Eukaryota > Metazoa > Chordata > Mammalia > Pilosa > Myrmecophagidae > Tamandua > Tamandua tetradactyla. The sequence goes on along the minus strand of NC_135330.1, from coordinate 70,832,832 downwards.
TTGCAATTAAGTAAGTAGTATAGATGTAAATAAAGATGAGAGAATGTAAAATGCCATCTTAATATAGCCCTACATTCTTTTAAGAAACAAAGGGAGTGTTTTTCAACTTAAATATTCATAAGAAAATAATAGAATAAATAATTGCAGAAAGAATCCAAGAATTAAATTTCAGAAACCATACTATATTTTATTAAATTATGTCTACAAGAAACTTTTTATCTCATTTTCTGACAGCTGTTTCATGAAAGTGCATGAACTTTCTGTTAGGGAAAAAATAGGTCACCTATAATTCCCTCTAACATTCATCTTTATTCTAAGTTTAAATAACTTTTAGTGTATGTTTTGTAGCAATATGTTTTAGTAACAATGAAGTTTGGGGTTTAAACATGAAAGGGAATGCTAAATTTGTAAATTTTTCAAAAGATTTTCTAATCATTTCAGTGACTGCTCAAGTAGCCACCCAGAGCAGGAAAAAAAGACTTTTCCTAAATTCTAAACACTTAAAGGAGAAACAGTGAAGACAAGAAATTAGTGTTGGATTGAGATGTTTGCAAATTGCAATATCACAAATTTAAAGTAGACTATTGTCTATTATCTTGATAAGAGAATGAGTATTTACAATGCAGAAAATTATTAAACCTTAGCATCCTAACGCGGGAACATAGTTGATCAGGGTCTCTAAGGATAAGATGTTGACGATGCAAGTGGAGGTATTTTGGAGCAGTCTTCACTATATATATATATATATATATGACATAAGAGAAGTCTTGAAAGGCTTTATATAATGTCTTTTTCTTTTCCTTTGAATTATTTTAAGGAAAGATGAGTTTTTATTCTGTATGATTTTATCTTATTTAAACATAGAATAACAGAAGATTCTGAATACCACCACACAGCTATCTCTTGAGGTGTATGTCTAGCTTACTGCTCAGAACAGCTCTTACTTGGCAAGATTTGGTGTAAAGAGACCTTTTACCAAGACCATTTTTTGTTGACATGCTCTTTCTTCAGCCTTTCCAAAAAAGAATTTTAAAGAAATTCAATCACTAAGAGGGCCTTGTAATTTGACTAATATGTTTAGAATTGCTTCTCTACCTTTAAAATGATGACTCTTCTTCACGTTATCATTAAACTGGTTATGACTTGTAGTATATGTCCTCATGAACAATACATTAGTGAAATAAAAAAAAAGTACAATGCAAAAAGAACTTCAGTTCAAGATGGCCAGTTGAATAGACTTACTTATTTTTCTTCCCCAAATTTTACTGAATGACAAGAAACATAAAAACCAACATAATCCTTAGCCATGCCGGAAAGCCAGGAGAGGTGCTCCTAGCAAATGGGAACAGATATATGACAAAACCACACAGAATTAAGGAATCTCCCAACTCCATAAAGGCAAGATGTAGAGCTAGAAAAGGTACATTCTCAAAAGAATCCCATAATAATCTAAAATTGAGACATGGCTTGTGAAATAAGTCCAGTGATTCTTGCCTCCTGGTATGCATGCCCTTGTGTAATCTCCCCTTCAGTTTGGGCTTGACTTAGTGTCTTGCTTCTGATGGAATAGAGCAAATGTGAAACGATGTCACTTACATGATTGGGTTACAGCAGACGGTTTTCTTCTCTGCTTTGATACTTTAATGAAGCAAGCTGCCATGTAGAAGCTGAGTGCAGCCTTGAGCCAACAGCCAGTATAGAACTGAGGCTCTCAGTTCAACAACCTCCAAGGAACTGAGTCCTCCCCCAAACCATGTGCATTTGGAAATGGATCCTTCCCTAATTGGGCCTTAAGATAGAGTCCAGCCAATACCTTGACTGTAGCCAATGACAGACAATGAAGCAGAGACTCAGTCAAGCCATGTCCAGATTCTTTACCTATACAAATGGAGTTATGTGTTTTTATTGAGCTACTAAGTTTTGGGATAATTTGTTGTGCAGCGATAGCTACCTAAACAATGGATAAATTTATACCATGTTAATCAAAAAGTTGGAATGGCCATATTCATATCAAAGTAGATTCCAAAGTAAATAATATTATTGGCGATAAAGATGGTCATATGGTAATACAAAAGATGTCAATTCATCAAGAGGGTTACTAACAGAACTCCAAGAAGAAACAGGCAAATCCAAAATTAAAAATAAAAAAAGAAATAGGCAAATCCACTAGGTTAGATAACACCCATCTCTCAACAATTAATATAACATGTAAACCAAAAATCAGAATATACAAGACTTGAACCACCTTTACCTATTTGAAATTTATAGATCTTTCTATCCTACAGTACCAAAATAAACGTTCTTTTTATGCACACATTAAATATCTCCACTAATGACTGTATTCTGTTATAAACAAGTTTTAATAAATGTAAAATTATTCACCCAGAGTATTTTTTCTGAGTACAGTGGAATTAAATTAGAAATCAGCAACAGAAGGAAATCTAGGAAATCTCCAAATATTTGGAAATTAACACACTTCCAAATGACCTATAGGCCAAAATAGTAATCCCAGGGGAAATTAGGAAATATCTTGAATGTAGGAGAAAACACAATATATCAAAATTTATGGGATGCAGCAAAGTGGTGCTTAGAAGGAAACATAACTTTAAATATTTGTATTAGGTCTAAAAATCAATAAACTTTTGTCTTAAAAAACTAGAAAAGGAAGAGCAAACCTAACTCTAAGTAAGCAAAAGAAGAGAAAATGACAGGAAAATAACAGAGAAAATCACAGAAATTGCTTTTGAAAATAATATTGAAAAACTTCTATATAGAATGAACAAGTCAAAATCCAGAATTAAAGAGGGGTCATCAGGGCAGGCCATGGTGGCTCAGCAGGTAGGAATGCTTGCCTGCGATGCCAGAGGACCCGGGTTCGATTCCTAGTGCTTGCCCATGTTAAAAAAAAAAAAAAAAAAGTCATCACTATATGGCTGGCAGAAATTAAAAATTAAAATAACTTAAAGGAATATTATTAATAACATTACATTAACAAATTTGGAAACTTCCATGAAATGGAAAATTCTTACCAAAACTGTTTCAGAAAGAAACAGAAAATCTGAAATGGATAAACTGATTTGTAATTTAAAATCACATGAAGATGCCCACTAGAATGGCTACTATTAAAACAGCAACAACAGAAGGAGTATTGGAGAGAAAGTGGAGATAGGAACCCTCGTTTACTGTTGGTGGGGATATAAAATGGTGCTACCTCTGTGGAAAACAGTTTGGCAGTTCCTCAGAAAGTTAAGCATAGCATTTTTATGTTTTACCATATGTAACTCAGCAATCCCACTCCTAGGTATATGCCCAAAAGACTTGAGATCAGGTATTTGAACAAATATTTGCACAACAATGTTCATAGCAGCATTATTCACAGTTGCCAAAAGAGGGGAACAGCCCAAATGTTCATTAACAGATGAATGGAGAAACAAAGCATGGTATATGCGTACTATGGAATATTATTCAGTCATGAAAAGGAATGAAGTGCTGATGCATGCGACAGCATGGATGAACTTTGAAGATGTCATGTTAACTGAACTAATCCTGACACAAAAGGACAAACATCATATCTCACGATTAGAAATAATTAGAATAGGCAAATCCATAGAGTCAGAAACCCGGGGCTTGGATTGGGGTGGAAAATGAGGAATTAATGCTTAATTGGCACAGAATTTCTGTTTGGAGCAATGGAAAAGTTTTAGAAGTGGATGGTGGTGGTAGTAGCACAACAGTGGGAATGTAATTAACACCACTGAATTATATATTTGAATGTGATTAGGAGGGGAAATTTTAGGTTGTATAATGATCCTAGAATACTAATTTTTTTAAAAAATCGTAGGACTGTATAGCAAAAATAGTGAATGTTAATGCAAACTATGGACTAAAGTTAAGAGATTATTATAATAGTAGTGTTTCATCAATTGCAGTAAAGGTACCATACTAATGCAAAGTGTTAATAATAAAGAAAACTCTGTGAGGGGGATTATATGAGAACTCTGTTATCTGCATAATTTTTTTGTAAATCTACAACTGCCCTAATTAAAAAAAAAAAAAAAATCACATGTAGAAAAGTCCTGTCCCAGATAGCTTCTCTAGTGAATTCCCTGAGGAAAAAATAACAGTAAGCCTACACAATACTTTCAGAAAATGCAAGAAGAAAGAACATTTCCCAACTCATTCAATGAGAACAATATTACTCTGATTCAAAGCCAAACAAAGACATCACAAGAAAACAAAACTTCAGACCAGTATCTCTCATGAACAGAGATGCAAAAATCCTTAGCAAGATACTAGCAAAAGGATTATACAACATAACTCAGTGGTGTTTATCCCAAGAATGCAAGTCTAGTTTAACATCTGAAAATCAACTAATGTAATACACTAGGTTTTCTCAACCTTGGCACTAGTGACAGTGTGGGTTAGTTAATTCTTTGTGTCCATTGCAAAATGTTTAGCACCATCCCTAGCTTCTACTCACTAGATGATAATAATACTAATTACCTGCCCCCACCAAGTTCGACAATCAAAAGTGTCTCCAGACATTGCCAGATATCCCTTGGGGAGCAAAATCATCACCAATTGAGAATCACATTAATAGTATAAAGGACAGAAGATACGCAATCATCTTGATAGACATAGAAAAGTCATTTGACAAATGATAAACCATTTATGATAAAAATCTCTCAGAAAATTTGGAATATAAGGGAACTTTCTCAATCTGATAAAAAGCATCTACAAATAACACCACACTTAATGCTTTCTCCTAAGCAATCTTGGGGACCAAGACAAGGATACCTGCTCTCATGATGTCTATTCAACATTTTACTGGCAGTTCTAGCAAGTGCAATAAGGCAAGAAAAATAAAGGCATAAAGATTGAAAAAGAAGAACTAAAAGTGTCTTTATTCTAAGATGACATGATCTTGCATATAAAAATTCCTAAGAAACCTCCAAAAACCTACCAGAACTAAAAAGCCAATTTAAGACTGCTGCCAGTGCCCCAGTGGAGAAGCTGAGGTCAACATTGAATTTGAAAGATTTAAAGTGTACACAAAGCTGCTTCAGTAATTCAGCAATTAAGTGCATTGTTGTGAGTAACGGTGCCATTGGTAAAACATGTCCCCTGTTATTCTACACATAAGCACATTTCCGTCTGAATATATACTGACTGTTTTTGACAACTATGCAGTCATAGTTATGATTGGTGGAGAGAAAGCCAGACTTTTGATATTGCAGGGAAAGAGGATTACTGCAGATTACGACTGCTGGGTTATCCACAAACAGACGTATTTCTAATATATTTTTCAGTGGTCTCTCCATCCTTACTTAAGAATGTGACAGAAAAATGGGTACCTGAGAACCCACCACTGTCCAGACTCCTTTCTTACTTTTGGAACCCAAATTGATCTCAGAGATAACAGCTCTACTATTGAGAAACTTGCCAAGAACAAACAATAGCCTATTACTCCTAAGACTGCTGAAGAGCTGGCCTATGACCTGAAAGCTGTCAGATATGTGGCGTGTTCTGCACTCACACAGAAAGGCCAAAAGATGAAGCAATGTTGGCTGCCCTGGAGCTTCTAGTACCAAAGAAGAGCCACAGATGTGAGCTGCTGTGAGCATCTCTCCAGAGCCCTTTCCGCACAGCTGGTGTTGGCGTCGTACTAAAAGCAATGTTTTTTTAAGTCAAACCAAAGATTAAAAATTAAAATTCATTTTTGCAATAATGACAAATGCCCTGTACCTACCCTAAGGGCTTACCCTCATGTGAGGCGAGGCCCTTAGGTTTGGCCCTCCTTCCCCCTTTCAAAATAGTTAATTTTGAATAATTGTCATATTGTGAGAAAAATAATCAGTATAAATTTTTGTTTTGTTGTTTCAAATTTTTTTTTTTGTTTTGGTAAAAGCAAGACATGCTATGATGACTCTGTAACAGACTAATTTGAATTGTTGAAGCTACTCCCTGGCTCCACTCTGGAGAGTAACCTGGAACATCTTAATATGGTTTTTTCTTTCTTTCTTTATTTCCTTTCTTGGAGGATGTGCTGGTTTGAAATGATATACCCTAGAAAAGCCATGTTTTAATCCTAATTCCATTTCGTAAAGGCAGCTGTTTCTTCTAATCCCTATTCAGTATCATATGTTTGAAACTGTAATGAGATCATCTCTCTGGAGATATGATTTAATCAAGAGTGGTTGTTAAACTTGATAAGGTAGAGGCATGTCTCCACCCATTTGGATGGGTCTTGATTAGTTTCTGAAGTCTTATAAAGGAGGAAACATTTTGGAGAATGAAGGAGATTCAGAGAGAGCAGAGCAGAACGACATAGCCACGAGAAGCAGAGTCCACCAGCCAGACCTTTGGAGATGAAGAAGGAAAATGGCTCCCGCGGAGTTTCATGAAACAGGAGGCCAGGAGAAGAAGCTAGCAGATGACGCTGTGTTCGTCATGTGCCTTTCCAGATGAGAGAGGAACCCTGGCTGTGTTCACCTCGTGCCTTTCCAGATGAGAGAGAAACTCTGTGTTCACCACGTACCTTCTCACTTGAGAGAGAAACCCTGAACTTCATCGGCCTTCTTGAACCAAGAAGAAGGTTCTTTTGCTGGATGCCTTAGATTGGATATTTCTATAGACTTGTTTTAATTGGGACATTTTCTCAGCCTTGGAACTGTAAACTAGCATCTCATTAAATTCCCCTATTTAAAAGCCATTCCATTTCTGGTATATTGCATTTCGGCAGCTATCAAACTAGAACACGGGAGCAAGAGGAACTTAAGTGTTTTTATTTAGTCCTGTTTCTAAATTAATTAACCAGTGGTGGACAGCGCTTGAGGGGAGGAAGATGGATTGGTTCCATATTCCACTTCCTAGATCTAGTTTAGAAAACATGTTCCCCACCTGGTGCTCTTAGGAAGGAGTGTGGTAAATGTCTCGTTTAATAACTTACTCCTTTTTGAAAGTTGACTTTCTATTCCACCCTTTAGAAAGTTCAATATTGGATAAAACTCATGAAAGTGGGTGGAACCTGGCTTACCCCTCCTCTTTTTGGGGATGCACTATATATGTGACTGTGACTTCCAAGGAAATTTGTTTGCCATTTGCTGAAATTTTGAAGTCAATTTTTAAATGCCTTAACTATTTAAATACACTAAATGCATTGAGTTAATAATTAAAAAAAAAATTTCCCTGTCAGTCATTGTCTAATATGCTTAGCATAGATGTGCAGCTTAATAGTATATAATATGGTGTTCCTAGAACACAACTGAAGATCTGTTGTTCTAGTTTGAAAGCTGCTGGAATGTGATATACCAGAAATGGAATGGCTTTTAAAAAGGGGAATTTAATAAGTTACAAATTTACAGTTCTAAGGCTGTGAAAATGTCCAAATTAAGGCACACTATGGAAATGTCTAAGTAAAGGCATCCAGGGAAAGATACTTTGGCTCAAGAAGGCCAATGAAGTTCAGGGTTTCTCTCTCAGCTGGAAGGGCACAGGCGACATCTGCTAGCTTTCTCTCCTGGCTTCTTGTTTCATGAAGCTCCCCCAGGGGCATTTTCCTTCTTCATCTCCAAAAGTTTCTGGCTGCATAGGCTCTAAAGCTTTTTCCAAAATGGTTCCCTCTTAAAGGACTCCAGTAAGCAACCCCACCTTGAATGGGTGGAGCCACATTCCATGGAAACCATCTAATCAAAAGTTACCACCCACAATTGGGTAGGTCCATGGACATCTCCATGGAAACAGTTGAAAAGATTCCACCCAGCAATATTGAATGAGGATTAAAGGACATGGATTTTCTGGGGTCCACAACAGATTCAAACCAGGCAACCTGGTATATAAAGGAAATATGGGGGTGGTGCTAAGAGACAGAAGCCTATGAAATGATTCGCATCCTCTTTCAAGTGATGGGATTGGAGGCCTACTTCCATAAGAAGCTGGGAGTGAGGATGGGGTGGAGAGAACATTTATCAACATGTGGACCAGTCAGGGGAATCCCCTTGTTTCTGTTTTGCATATGACTAACCCTAGTAGCTAGTTGAGTTTCTTTAGTGTAATAAAAATCATGGAAAGAGACGTATGAAGACTGTTTGTGAGTGTTAATAGGGATTTTGCCTGCTTATTTTGGCTGCAGTTTCCTTTTTTTTTTTTTTTTAATGTTTAGATCATCTTTTCTACCTTCACCAAATCCTAATTCTTGTACATTCATTAGCGCTGAACCAATGCTTTCTCATGTCTCAATTCTTTGTATATGCATTCTTTACAGATGGTTTAAACAAAAAAAAACTTCAACAGCAATAAAAAAAGATTGACAATACCAGGTGTTGTCGCAAAGGTGGAGAAACTGGAACCCTACCACATGGTTGGTAAAAATGTAACATGGGCAGAGAGAGTTCAAATAGAGTCGAGAGGCTACTCTGGATTTTCTCTTATGCAAGCTTCAGTTAGACCTTGCTACCTATCATAACCTGCCAACCCCCAACTGGGACCATTCCAGACAATCCTAAAGAACACCTAGGGCACTATATAAAATTCCACAAGGGATGCACTAGAGTAACTTTCCAGAAAGCTAAAAGCTCCAGATGGGTCCCTGGTCCAGATAGGTCCTGAAACCTAGAGGGCCCAGCCTCTCCAGAACATCAGATAAGTTCCATCTCCCTACCCCACATTAGTGACAGACCCTTCCAATATGAAAAATTTAGAATTGCCATAGCCCAATCACCCCTAAAGAGAGGGATGGAAAGATCAAAGGTGATGATGGAGTTATACAGAGAAGACAGGATTTAACAAATGAATATGAATGCCGAATGATTAAATTGATAGTCTCCAGTATTTTAGAGCAGCTCTAAAAGTAAAAACCTAAAATTGTGGAATTGTAACCCATGTCAAACTCTGAAATCTGTTGTACAACTAATTGTGGTGTTGTGCTTTGAAATTTATAGCTTTTTTGTACATATGTTATTTTTACAAAAAAAGAAGGAAAAAAAACATCGATTGTGATGATGAAATAATATTCAAGCCCTCTAGCCTCCTATATTCTGGAGTAACTAGAATGAAAACTCTGAGAGGATCATATGGTAGCCCATGACAAACTCTGGGATCTGTCCTGTAACTACTTGTGAAGAGTGTTTTGAAAACTATTGCTTTTTAATTTCTTTGCTTTGTATATATGTTATACTATACAACAAAAAAGTTTTTAAAAAATGTAATATGGGGCGGGCCACGGTGGCTCAGCAGGCAAGGACACTTGCCTGCCAGGCCAGAGGACCCGGGTTCGATTCCCGGTGCCTGCCCATGTTAAAAAAAAAAAAAAAAAATGTAATATGGTCAGCTACTTTGGAAAACTGTTTGGCAATTTCTTAAAAAATAACTGTGTACTTAAAATATGACCCAGTAATTCCAATACTAGGTATCTACCTGTATTAGTTAGGGTTCTCTAGAGAAACAGAATCAACAGGAAACACAAATATAAAATTTATAAAAGTGTCTCACGTAACCACGGGAACGCAGAGTCCAAAATCCGCAGGGCAAGCTGTGAAGCCGACGATTCCAATGGAGGGTTTGGACGAACTCCACAGGAGAGGCTCGCCGGGCGAAGCACGAAGAGAGCCTGTCGCTTCTGAATCCTCTTTAAAAGGCTTCCAGTGATTAGATTGAGCATCACTCATTGTGGAAGACACGCCCCTTGGCTGATTACAAATGGAATCAGCTGTGGATGCAGCTGTCATGCTCATGATTTAATTCTATGAAATGTCCTCATTGCAACAGACAGGCCAGCACTTGCCCAACCAGACAAACAGGTACCACCACTTGGCCAAGTTGACACATGAACCTGACCATGACACTACCTGAAGAGAAATGAAAATGTATGGTTACACATTAAGAACTTACACTGAAATTTCATAGCAGTGCAATTCATAATCGCCAAAAAAATGAAAACAATCCAAATGCCCAACAGCTGGTATGGTAGTTAGATTCAGTTTGTCAACTTGGCCAGGTGAAGGTGCCTAGTTATGTTGCTGTGGACATGAGCCAATGATACATGAACCTCATCTGTTGTTCATTACATCTGCTGTCAGCTAGGAGGCATGCCTGCTGCAATGAATGATGTTTGATTTAATTTCATTGCTTAATTGAGTGAGGTCAACGTAACACAGTCCAAGCAGCTCAGAATACCTCATCTTAGCACTTGCAGCACAGCCCAGGCCTTTGGAGATGGAGAAAGTAAACACCCCGGGGAAAGTTGTTGGAACCCAGAGCCTGGAGAGGCCAACAGAGATTACCCTGAGCATTCCCACATAAGAAACAACCTCAGATGAAAGTTAACTGCCTTTCCTCTGAAGAACTAATGAAATAAATCCCCTTTTATTAAAAGCCAGTCTGTCTCTGGTGTGTTGCATTCTGGAAGCTAGCAAACTAGAACAGCTGGTGAGTGAATAAATAATATGCAGTATATCCATACAATGCAATAATATAAATAAAAATGTTTTATATGCCACAAAATGGATGAACCTCAGAAATATTATGCAATTGAAAGGTATTAGACACAAAAATCCTACCTAATATATGATTCAATTTATATAAATTATCCAGGAAATACAAAACTAATAGGGAAAGAAAGCAGATCTGATGTTGCCTAAGGCTAAGGCTGAGTAGAGACTGACTGCAAACACACACAAGGCAACTTTATAGGGTGATGGATTTGTTCTAAAAGTTCATTGTAGTGATGGTTGCACAACGGTGTATGTTTACTAAAACTCATTCATCAGCTGAATTTTGTTATTGAAAGCATAAACACAGTACATTGTTGAAGAAAAAAAACAAACAAGTATAGAACATGAGGGGATGCACAATGGATACAGTATCCTCAGATGGTTTACCGAAATGTGGGGTTTTCACTGGGCCTACAGAAGATGACATGGGATGTCGGAGGTGGAGGAGGCAAGGTCAAAGATACTTGAACTTTGACAATTTTGCCCAAGATGGATGAGCCCTTCCTGACCTTATGCTTTTCCTTTCTGATACTTCTGTCCTGTTTTCTGTGAAATGGAGAGGACATGGCTAACCAGGGTTACAAAAGCATTGTTTGGAATCTCTCCATATAGAGTAGGCACCATTCTCAAAAGGAAGGTATACCAAATAAATGGTCTTTCGTGCTATCAACCTATTTCAAAATCTAAGAAATCCAAATTGTGCCAGTCAAACCCATGATCTTACTTTTGGTTCCCAAGGCTAAATAATAATTTAAAAATCTATACTTTAATGCTTTACAGTGACTATGCAAATTAATATTAAAATATTCATCAAAATACTGATGGGAATGGCATACATGAATCTTATTAAAGGAACTGTCGAAGTAGACAGAATTGGGGGTGTGAGGGTAGTTCAGTGGTAGAATTCTCGCCTGCCATGCGGGAGACCCGGGTTCAATTCCCAGTCTATGCACTCCCCCCCACCCCAAATTCAACAAATGGTGCTGTAATAACGGGATAGTCACATGGAAAAAGAATAAAATATGACCCCCACCATACAGCATACAAAAAAATAGACATAATCCACATTTAACTAGGCATATAATACAGTGATCAAGCCTAAGTTGAAAACAATAAAAATCTTATTTCTCCAACCAAAATGCTGCCTCTCAGACAATAAAACCATGAACAGAGATGGTGTGTATGTGTGTGCCTGCGTGTGTGTGTGTGCCTGCGTGTGTGTGTGTGTGTGTGTATGGGGGTGAGAAGAACTCCTTGGGGCACAAACAATATATGGCCACAGGCACAGCATAGGTCTGCTTTTCTCAAATTGGTACTGAATCTATACATGGGAGAGTGAAGCAAGGTAGAACAAAAGAAACATAGTTCTTTCTTGAGCTCCTAAACTAGAGATGCAGCTGCTGGTTGCACATAAATAGACGTCTTTGGGAAAAGGAGGATTTTGTTGTTCTTTTAATTTAATCACTCCTGGGGAAAGCACCCCCCACCCCACCCCCCATGGTCCCGACTCTCTTAGTGTAGTCAGCACACTGACAAGTAGAGCAGGAGTAAAGATTATTTGGTGGAAGCAATGGAGCCATATATCAGTGGCTCAAGAAATTAAGTACAGAAAAAAGACATTCATTCATTTATTCTCTCAATGCAGTACCTACTTAGTGAGCAACAGAGCCTTCCAGGGGGGCCCTGAGGCCTTGATTTTACCTGGGAGTAGTTTGCTGCTACATCACACTTTCCATGTGTGGTTGCATCATGGACAGAGACTTTCCATTGTAACTTTCAATGGAAGTTAGGGGTGCAATTTAAGCCCAATGAGTGGGTTTTTCTTCCTTGTCTGATCTCACTGGTGTCTGGGTGATGACTGGTCTCTAGGTATGACATTTTACACTGCTCTAACCAACTAGATTGGTCAGGCTTGTCCCAGAAGAGCAGTCTGAGGAAGCTAATGCATCAGTCCACTATTCCTGTAGGGGGCATCCTCACCTCTCCATCAGTACCATGTTTTCCCTGACAGCCAGATCTACAAATCAAACAGCTGAAATCCAGGTCTCTCTCAAGTCTGGGGCAATAGTAGGGCATCTAGAGGGAACAGATAAAAGGGTTAACACTTTTCTTCTGCGTAAAAATTTAGTGTATAATCCAATCCTTCCGGTATTTCATAGTCAAATTTGAAGACTTAATTCTGTTTATACAAGACAGTGTTAAATCTAACGTGGAATGTAATGCCAAATGATTTTAACACTAACACTGCTGAAATTTGTATCCTTCTTGAAGTTGATTTGTTTGAATTCACACCTCAGCCATTCCTTTGAAGGGCAGGTTGACATAATGGCAAAGAGCACCAGAGACAGACGTTCAAACCCCGTTTCTCCAAGAGTTTTTATAATTTTGGACAAGTTGTTCAACAGCTGAGTCTTTTTCATCTATCAAGTAGGGCTGATGATGAAATCAGTTAACAGAGATACAGCATTCAGCATAGTACCTGTCATATAATAATAAGACTTAATAAATGTCAATTATCATTTACAAGGATTTCATGTTTGTTTTATGTGTACATTTATATATTGTCCTTCTCATCCACCTTCAAGATCCTTAAGGAAGAGGGTCATGTCTCCTCTATCAGACTGGGCTGTTTCCCAAGGTCTTTCTCCTCTACTCTCTCAGTCACCCTGCCCAGGATTTTCTGACCACAAGGGAACTGAGAACATGTCCTGGACCCCAACTAAAATTCCTCTACCTCCCCACTTAGACTCCTGGCTCTAGAGTTGTGGGGCCCCCAGTTCCCGACACACTGAGATTGACTATCTATCCCAGCTTCAGATTCTACCATATTTAAAGTTTGGGTATCATTCCTGAAACAAAATGAACTCTATGAATCATCTTTATTCAGTTGGTGGGGAAGACACATGGGGAAGGGATAAAAGAAAAACAGTAAAGTACCAGGGGCTCTGAAATACCCTCATATGTACATACCAGACATTGATGTTTCTAGCTGGTGAAAAGAGATACAATTTTTGAAAAACATATCGACTTGTGGTATGCTGTGGGAGTAATTAGAAGGCAAGCACAGGGAGGCAAACAGAAGAGAAATATTTTATGGCAGAAAACAAAAGTCCACTCAGCATAAACCTTATGTCAGGTCTATTCGGAATGCCATCTCGTTTAATTTTTACGATATCACTGTGAGGTGAATCTGGAGTCCAAACTTGCACCCACAGGCCTCATCCATGTGTTTTATCTGGCTCACAACTTAAAAGGTTTGAAGTCTAGGTTTCTGGCTTTTCTTGAAAAACAGGAGTCCAGGCAACAACAGGCTGAAATTCTGCTCCTCTAGAACAGGCCTTGCTCTTAGCATAGAATTCCTCTCCCTGACCTCCCCCCACCCCCATAAATATTCTGGTGGTCTCTTTCCTGTAGGTTTCCAGGCCTGCTTCTATGTGCATCTGGTTTGTTGATCCCCAAGGTAGCTATTATTCTCCCCTTTCCTGATGATTAAGTGAAGGCCAGGGCAGTTAAGCCGCTTTCCCTTTGCCTAACTAAAACTGAATAAGCTAGGATTGCAATTCTGGTGCATTGATTTCAAACTCCATGCTCTTTAAACTCCCCAAATCTTCATAGAAGAGATCTATTTAAAAGATAAATACTTTTCATAGTATGTGCTCATGGAGAATGTATTATATGCATTCTGGATTTAAGTTCTAACTACGGCACTTGGTAAGCGTCTAGCCTTGGGCAACTGCCCCTTCACGTCACTGCTCTGGGCTTCAGATACGACCTCTGTAAATTCGCAAGGTTGTTTTGAGAATCAGATAAAATGCCCCTGGTATAACGGCACCCTCTACCACTCTAAGGGATAACTAGTATTACCTCAACAGCAAGGAAGGAGGGTTGGCAAGTGTATACTATTGTGACGGAAGGTCGGGGAAGGACTGATTTGAGCTAGGTCTCAGGGTCTAACATGAAAGGATTGACTCCGTTTGGCTATAGCTGGTTAAAAAGCAAGATTTGTACAATTCAAAAGCACCTGAGGGAAATTCAAATGATTTTTATTTGTAAGCATGAATGACTCTGGAGACAGGTGGCTACATTTCTAACTGCTTGAGTAACTGCTGCCTTGCAACAGCACCTTCTCTCACCCTCCCCTCACCCGCGCCCCTCACCCCTTCCGCTCCCCTCGGCCCCGCCCCAGTCCCCGCCCCGTACCCCCCCCCCGCCCGCCCCTCCTTCCTCCCCCAGGCCCTGCTCTCGCCCGGCGGTTCCTGGGGCTGAGAACTTAGTGCGCGGCGCGCGCCGCTGCAGCCGAGGAGTGTCCGCCCGGCCCGGGACCGCGGCGGCGGAGTCCCCTTGCGCCGAGCCACACGTAAGTCCTGGCAGGTCGCCGCCCAGGTGGCGGTCGCGCCACAGAAATTCAGCCTGACGGCGCTGGGGCTGGGGTGAGGGGGCCGAGTTTCGTCCTTTTTACTTTTCATTTACTTTGAAACCGAAAGCGACGCAGCGCCGAGAACCCCCGCAGCCCCCTCCCCGCCCCGGGATCGGGGGCCTGGGTCCTGGGCGCCTGCCTTTCGCGTGTGCGGCCAGTCCCGGGGAGGCCACGGAGGGTGGAGCCGGGTGGGGTGGGGTGGGGGTGGGAGGGTCAGGCCGGGCGCGGCGGGGTCGGCGCCCGCGGGATCCGGCGTGCCCTTGGCGGGTGTCCGGCCCCGAGGTCGGGGGAGAGGCGGGCGCGGCAGATGGCTGTGGACGCGCGCGAGTGGACACGGCGCTGGCTGCAGCGCTGTGGGCTGGGAGCTGGGAGCTGGAGCTGGGAGCCGGAGCTGGGAGCCGGGCGCCGGAGCCTGGAGCGGGCTTTCTTAGCAGCGGAGGGGTGTGGCGAGGACCCGGGCGCCTGAGCCTTGGGGAGCAGTTGTGGTCTGAAGGGACCCGATGCAGGATGGAGTCGGCAGGTGGGGGAATCGCTTTCAGCGGTGCCCGCACACCCGGTCCACAAACCCCGGCTCCCCTCAACGCCGTTGGGCGTTTTCTCTTCGCCTTGGTGAGATCGCCACACCGGAGCGACTCCAGAATGAAACTTTTATATGTTGGCACGGATAGAAAACTCTACTAACTGTTCGACTCCAGGAGGTGAGCTCGGAAAGGAGTCTTGGAAAAAACGAAGATTCAGAGAAGTGAAATGAGTTGCCCACAGACAACCAGAGAATTTCTGGAATTTGGCCTTCTCGCCACACTTGTCTGCCCTTGTTAATTCTCTGCGGGGTCTTGGCAGTTCTGTGTATTTTCAGTGGCTCTCAGGCCGCGCTCTGGCTTCTGGCTCCACCGGGCCGCCGTGGCAGACTTTCACCGCTGGTTCTGCCCCTCCTGCAGAGTTTCCATATTTGGGTATTTCACATTTACTTTCATCACAACCCAGTTATCTCGCTGAGGCAGGCAGAGCTGCTGTAGGGGAGTGATGGGGTTGGTGAGATGAGGCGTCCTGCCCAGGTTGCCCCCTGTACACCCCAGTTTCCACCCCCCTAGGCTCTGACTTCTGTGAGGACAGACATATAGGGGCCAGTTTAATTCGGTAAATATTTATGGGGCACCGGTGCTGAGAGCTAGGCTAGGGTCAGTGGAATATGGTTCCTTCCTCCAGGCATATTTGCATTTTAAAAGGGTTCTGGAAGACATGCAATGCGAAGAAATTGATTGAGGTACTTCTGGGAGTAGAACAGATCTGGATATGTCTGTGACAATTTTAAGCAGAGATAAAGCTGAGCTAGGATCTCACCTCTCAGATTCAAAGTGCAGCTTTCTGCTCTGCCTTAGACACACACAGGCAAAGACAGCGGTGTTAGCAAGATTGATAGTTTGAGGGAAGACCTCATCATCTAAACACTCCCACTCCCTGCTTTAATTTAAAAATTAAATTTTGAGAGACAGAAATCGCTGCAGGAAAAAATGAGTGTGAGGTGGATGAAGAATATGCTCTAGTCTCTGTAAAGATTTTTTGTTATTGTTTTTGCCTTTTACCTCTGAAATGGTTTGGTTCTCAGATTGTGGAATCTCCCTCCCTGGATCTTGGACAAAGGCAGGAGAAAGTCTCCTCTCTGAGTGAGTGTCTGGAGGTCCTGCCAGAGGGGAGATGATAGAGATATTCCCAGAGCCTTTGGACTGAGGTCTGTGGTAATGGGGGGAGGGTGGGTGGTGTTTCCATCAGCCAGCACGCATCTCCTGAGTGCCCACTGTATGTGGGTGGTAAGGTGGTGGAAAGGATGTAGAAAGGGAGATGAGGCGCTTTCTCCTGGAAGGACCAGTGGTAGTGATTGGGACAATTCAGTGGAGATGATTTGCTGAGGGAGCTGGAGGCCTGGCCTGACTCAGATTCAGTCCCATTAGGCTCACAGTGGGCAAGGCATGTCAGCATTTAGACTAACAAAGCTTTGGTGATGATCTCAGCTTTAGTTGAGAGGACCAGTAATGAAAAAAAAATTCCTTGCTTGTAAAGCTCTTTCTTTTCAAAGCGTTTTTCTCACTGCTCATGTTTTTTGTTCTCATTTTGTCCTTCATGATACCCTTGTCAGTCAAGGCAAAAAGCAGGATTATTTTCCACATCTCTGATGGCGAGGGTAAAGCACCTGAAGTCTGAATAACCCCTTGAGCTCCAGGCAGGGTCAGACATGGGTCTCCAAGGGCTCTGGTTGCCCTGCTCCAGGCTCCTTACCTTGGTTTCTCAGGGGGCACCTGAGGAGTCTCCCAGTGGAGCCAGATGGCCTGATTCCTGCTGGAGACTGCACTGGCCACTGTACAAACAGATAGATGCCTACTCTGTTAGCTCCTCCCAGCTGAGCAAATTCAGGGCGAGACCTGTGTGTGTTCTTGTTTGTATCCTGGAGCCTGGCATTACTCTGTGTTTGGCCTACTCGGCCTAAACAAATGTTTGCTGAATTGTACCAAATTCATTTGACTTGTGTCACCTTTTTGAGCTTTGAGCTGCCGGGGACATGTGCTCAGTGGGGTTCATTGGAAGAGAGAGGGTGAACTGTCAGCAGACTTGCTTGAATCTCAGAAATCAGAAGAGCACTGTACAATTTGCATATAGCCCATCTCATTTGATTTGCTCTTCACTACCTTCAGTTAGAAGGCAGAGGCAGGTCCTTTACCTGGTTGTAAGCTGGGGCTCGGAAATGACTTGCAAGTTCTCATAGCATGTAAGGGTAGGGCAGGATCTGAGCCCGAGTCTTCTGACTCTGATTCCTGCTTTACTCATAGTATCTAGAGAGAGCCAGTATTCTGAGCATGCAGTGGGTGAGAGAATCATCCTATCAAGAGGGGTGGGGCGCAGCAGCTGCTGTGTATCATTGCCACAGATCGGGGCTATTTGAGAGTTAATAGACCAGGGGAAAGTTGGCAGACCTGATCTCAGAAGAGCTTTTCTGCCCAGGTTACAGCTTTTTCTGGGGTTCTCCTGGAGCAGGAGCTGTAACAGGTGGATATCTGTGTGTGTGTGTGTGTGTACGCGTATGTATTGGGATAAGGGGGATGTGCTGTAGGGCAGAGGATCTGCAGCTTTTCCCAGGAAGCTGTTAGCAGGTTGGTGGGTTCCTGCCACCTCTGAGGCCCGTGAGTCTTTTTTTCACTTTACTGAGAGGAAAGCTTTAGTTGAGGGGTGGGGGGAGGGCAGACAGTAGTCTTGACCTAGACTGCCTCTAGCAAGTCCTGTGCTGTGTAGGTAAAGGAGGAGATAAAAGTATTCATCAGTCCTGAGAGAGAAATTCAAAGTCCATTTGCAGTGACTGCACGGATCATATTTTACCTGCAGCTCTCTGGAGAGAGGCGCTGATATCTGCATGCTTAGATCGCTCTAGCAAAAGCAGTTTAGGTCCAAATGCCCCCGGAGATACTGTGGATCCTATGCTAAATGACTCAGCAGGTGGGAACTCAATAAATCTATCCTCAAGGCAGAGGCAGTAAGCCCATCTGCAGGGTGTGTGGGGGGCTATCCATCTCACTCATTTTCAGCAGTTCCCCAGGCCTTATTTCTTGACCTGACAGAAGCATTCTACACGGGTTTCAGCAGTTTGGCCTCACTTGTTCACACCATCCCTGGAACTTCACCCACAGCTTCTTTCTGTCAAGGAGAAAGCTCCTTCTCTCCACCAATGGGAGATATCCACTCTACCTAAACTCTCGGTCAGTTCTGTTGTCCTTCTCCCTCTGAGATGCATTCCCTCCATCACACCCTCTTCACCGATTCTTTTCCTTTTGCACATACTCAGTCTTATTAAACAAGGAGACCTCATGTTTCCCTACCCCTTCCCCACTCTTTCTTTGTCAGAAGAGTAGTCAGCACTTGTGCTTTCTACTTAGACGGTGCTGTGCATCTGCTGTGCTGCTTACATTGCCTTTTGAAGGTTTCCAGAACCTGGTAATCCTCCGTCGACAGCTCTCTCTGCAGCTGTTGCCACCCTGTCCCCTCTGGTGTTCCCTGCCTTGACCCTTAGCCTCCCATCCGCTGGTGTGGGACCGTGCTCTGAACTCAAGCCTGCTTTCTATTTCCAGGGCTGTTCTCCTTTACTCCTGAGGCTTAACCCTACACTCTTAAAGGCTGATCAACTCTCCATCTCTCATCCGACTCTGGTTCTTAGCCAGTTTCTTTTGTGATATACAAAATCTTACTCATGATGTCTTAAGAACCTCTCAGACGCTTGTGCCAAAGCTCCCCTTCTTCTACAGCAGAGATGGCTGTTCTCTCTCAGTCACTTCTGCTCTGTCTCCTTCCAATTCAGTTCACTCCTGGGCTACTGTCTCTTCCCAAGGCTGCTGGGTTGAAGTCCACATGACCTCTCTGCTGGACAACCTGAATAGAAATCACTTGCCCTCCTGTCCCAGGTCCATCTTCATTCTAATCCCCCTTCCATACCGCAGCAGAGGGGCCTTAAACACATGGCCCAATCAGGACCTTTTACCTTCCCTCATGACAAAGCAAAATAGTGTGGACTTCACCGATGAATCCCAGAGTGATTCGATCAGTAAGTGGAAAAGTATTTGCAAAGCCCCCTTCGGGGAATGGTGAGAATGGGGAGAAATTAAACTTCCCCAGGTTGAATTCTTGATATTCTCACAAGCAGTGTGGACAACCAAAGCTATAGGCTGAGCCCCAAGTCTTGGGGTTTGTTCATATGAAACTTACCCCCAAAAAGGATAGGTCAAGCCTACTTAAAATTTAGGCCTAAGTCACCCCCAAGAGAGCCTCTTTTGTTGCTCAGATGTGGCCTCTCTCTCCAGCCAACACAACAAGCAATTTCACCACCCTCCCCTTGTCTACGTGGGACATGACTCCCAGGGGTGTGGACCTTCCTGGCAATGTGGGACAAAGATCCTAGAGTGAGCTGAGACTCAGCATCAAGGGACTGAGAAAAACCCTAGAATGAGCTGAGACTTAGCATCGAGGGATTGAGAAAACCTTCTCGACCAAAAGGGGTAAGAGTGAAATGAGACAAGGTGTCAATGACTGAGAGATTCCAAACAGAGTGGAGAGGTTATCCTGGAGGTTATTCTTATGCATTAAGTAGACATCATCTTGTTATTCAAGATGTAAGGGAGAGACTGGAGGGAACTGCCTGAAAATGTAGAACTGTGTTCCAGTAGCTATGTTTCTTGAGGATGATTGAATAATGATATAGTTTTCACAGTGTGACTGTGTGATTGTGAAAACCTTGTGTCTGATGCTCCTTTTATCTACCTTGTCAACAGACAAGGGGGAACAAATGCTAAAATAAATTTTGTTTGAAATGCTAGTGATCAATGAAAGCGAGGGGTAAGGGGTATGGTAGGTATAATCTTTTTTTCTTTTCTGTGTTTGTTTTATTTCTTTTTCTGTTGTCTTACTTTT
The DNA here is from genome assembly GCF_023851605.1 of Tamandua tetradactyla. Lineage (NCBI taxonomy): Eukaryota > Metazoa > Chordata > Mammalia > Pilosa > Myrmecophagidae > Tamandua > Tamandua tetradactyla. The sequence continues at coordinate 70,812,480 of NC_135330.1, read as the reverse complement.
TTTCTGAATTAATGCAAGTGTTCTAAGAAATGATGAATATGCAACTAGGTGATGATATTGTGAATTACTGATTATATATGTTGATGTTTTATTTGGTTTGTTAATTTTTTTAATTAATAGATAAATTAAGAAAAAATAGTGTGGACTTCAAAATCTGATAGGCCTGGATTCAAATCTCGAGATATACCTCTTGCTAGTTGTATTTCTATGAACTTTGCAATGTCTCCCACCTGGGGTTGCTGGGATGGTTGAATAAGGTTATATATATATACACACAAACCTAGTGTCCCGTGGTACCTGGTAAAGCTGATATTCTTCTTCCATGTGTTTGATAGCAATAGGGAATTGCGGGGTCCCTGAAAAACTGGAAAATACATACTTAGCCTAAAGGCATTCAAATTTAAATTAAAAACAGACATGCAAAAAAACTACCAAGGGTGGTGCGATGGTGGCTCAGTGGCAGTGAGAATGCCCAATGCCATGCGGAGACCCGGGTTCGATTCCTGGTGCCCGCCCATGCAGAAAAAAAAAAACTACCAATTGCCAGGGTAGACCATCGTTTAAACTGGCCTATTACTGCCAGTTTGCACTCTCTGGATCAGGCAGACCTCAGGGGCTGTCTGGGTTAGGTGAGCAGGGATGTGTTGGGAGAGCCGTCAGCAGGCAGTTGGTAGAGAATGGGACAGACAGCAGCAGAGAATGAAGATTCAGCCCTGAGACTGCAGTCCTTAGAAGGACTTGTGGGCAGAGCAGGCTGCAGCCTTGGGGGAAGAGAAGTACTGGGCAGGGAGCCAACACAGGGGCCCAGGAGAAGAAATAAAATAGATTTGGGAAGCAAAATATAAGCACTGGCTTGATAACTAGGAGCAGAGCAGTTATTTTAGTGGGATCCAAATTTGAAGTCAGAGTAGGATGATCAGTGAGGTTGGCTGGATGCAAAGCCACCAGCCAGGGCCCCTCTGTTCTCCTTACTGACAGATATGGCTTAGAGCAGCCCCAGGTGGGGCAGGCCTGAGCCTTTGGTTAGGGAGGCCAGGGACCTGGAGGTGGAGGCAGATGGGTGGGATTAAACTAAGCAGGTCTTGGAAGTGCCTGTTCTGCCTTTATCATGTACAGTTCTGTGGGAGAGACTGGGCATATACCTATGATGTAACCTTGGAAAACTTACCATGCCTCTAGGGTTCAAGGGCAAAATGATTTAACATGAAATGAATGCTTAAGTGCTAAGTAGATGCAGAGTGAAAGAAATGATTGAGATGAAAATGATGTTGGTACAATATTGTGAATGCAATTAATACTGCTATATATATATATGAATATGATTAAAGGGGGAAATGTTAACTTATATATATGGTAACAGAATATAGTTTTTTAAAATCCATGTAATTTAAATAGACAGTGAACCATAAGCCAAACAATGAACTTTAATAAATAGTACAGTTATAAAAATGCATATGGGAATCCTGTATTTTATGCATGATTGTTCTATAAACCTACAACTTCTGTAATAAAGAAAAAAAAATGGATGGGTTATTCCAGGAAACCCTGAAGGGCAAAGGGGTATATAGAGGGATGAGATAAAATATTGGATTAAGGGCAAAGATATTTCAAAGGAATAGAGGCAGGAGGGGATAGTCATGGTTAATGGATGGGAGGTAGATTGTTTTGAAGCGGAGTAATATGAAATGGCTGAGCTGGTTTATTTTAAAAACCAAGTGTGTTCTTGGGATGCTGCCTCAGACCCTCAGTAGCGCTCCCACAGAGCTTCCTCAGAGATGCCCAATGCCATGTAAGCTATAGACAGCCAGACGTTATATTCTCTCCGTCTCCTTCTTTGATACCGGTAATTCCTTATGTATGGCTCTAAGTGGTTCACTCCGCTTGGATGGGGCTTTCTAACAGGGGGTGGTGGTTTGAATGGGGACTGGCCATGGGAATGGAGAGAAGTGGGTGGAATTTAAGAGGCACATTCAGGAGGCCCCCGGGACTGAGTGGATGAGGGGGAGGAAAGAGAAGGCATTTCTAGATATGATGTCATGTGCTTGGCAACAGGAGTAAAATGAAAAGTGGGTCTTTACCAAGAGGGAGCTCTGGAGAGAGAGAGTAGTTGAGGAGAGAGCCACATCGGTTCAGTTCTGGATATGTTGGCTTTGGATTGGCTGCAAGACGTTCAAAAGGAGACTCTTGGTACAGCTGCGTATATGGATCCTGAGTCAGAGATGTCTGGGCTGAAGAGAGTGAGAAAGTTGGGAATTGTCAGGTTATACAGTCTTTGATGCCAGGACAATGTGGTTTCAGGGAAGCTTAATGGAAAGAATATATTTTAAAGTGGGGGTGGGGGTCAGGTAAGATGAAGATTGAAAATTGACCTCTGAATTAGTGACCCAGAGGTCACTGGCAACCTTGGTGAGAATAGTTTGGGTGGCTTGGTAGGGGTGTAAGCCAGGCCGGAGTAGACTGAGTGTTGAATTGAAGAATGGCCAGTGGAGATAGGGGATGAGAATAAATCCAGAAATTTGACTGTAAGGGAAAGGAGAAAAAATTTTAGGGAAATAAGAGAGTGAGAGTTTTTTGTTTTGTTTTGCATAACCAAATCTTAGGAGAGACTCATGGCTGTTTAAATGCTGGCTGGAAAGAGCTATGCTGAGAGAAAGGGGTCGATGGTAAAGCAGATGGAGGTGGGTAATAATTGACAGCACAAGATCCCTGAGGTGCTGAGAGGATGGGCTCCAGAGCAGGTGGGGGATTGGCTTACTGTACGGGGTCACCTCTGCCACTGCCCTGGGGGAAATGGAGAGGCAGCCTCTGCTACCGCAAGACATGCAGGGTTGATGCAGGAAGTTGAGGTGTTCTGCTCCGATAGCTTCTGTATTCTTCTGTGCAGTAGGAAGTGAAGTTTCCTGGTGAGACAGGGAGCGGTCAGGGTCTGTGGAGAAGAGAGAGGTCTGAAATAGACTCTGAAAACAAGAGAATGCACTCAAAGAGAAACCCTGGCCCTGAACCATATTCCTTGTTGACTCCAGAGAGGTCTCCAGAGATGGAACTTGGCAAATGTATTCTTCCATCTCTCGGCCTTGATGAGGCCCCATAAATGTTAATTGAGTTGAATTGTTGGCCCATCCACCTTACTGTACATTTCTCTCCATTTCTCCCACATTCCCAGCTCTCTGGTACCCTTAGGCTACCCAAAGCTCTCCACCGTGGCCCCTTACCTGGGGCTAATTCACATTAGTATGCGAGTAAGGGATTGCTCCACTCTTCCACAAGTATTTATATTTCAAAGCTCAGCCTCAAATCGGCTAGACTCCCCACTTCTTTATACTGACTACCCACTATCACTTCCACCCCTCCCCCAACTCCAGCCCCTGGCCCTACCCCAAGGCAGCCCTTATTAGTCCTGTCTAGATGTCATTGGTAGAAATTTAGGACTTATAAATAGGTGAGGTGAAAAATTTTAGCTCCTGGAAAGTATGCTCAGTGGAGAGAAACTCTCCTGCTTTCTGTTAGACTACCACTACAGCAGCCATTCATTCTTTCAATAAGTATTTAGAGTGCCTATCATGGACACCACTTTGAGTGTTGAGACATGAGTGAACAAAAGAAACAAAAATTCCTGCCCTGATGGAACTTGTATTCTGGTAGGGGGACACAGACAATAAAAAGTAAGCATATAATCTGTTAGGTAGCAATAAGTGCTTTGCAGAAAAATATAGCAAGGGGTAGAGGTTACAGGGATGTTGCATTTCCTCTAAGAACAGTGGATTTTACCCTGATTGAGACAGGGGTACAGGAGGGACATTTCTGACTTTCCTTTTTAAAAAGATCACTCTAGCTCCTGAGTTGTGAATAGTTTGTAGAGGAGCAAGGGTGACTCCAAAGTTTTGTATCTAAGCAACATGGTGCTTAGTTGGCACCATCGTACTGAGATGAAAGAAGACCATAGGAGGTTCAGATCAGAGAGAGTTCCAACATATTAAGTTGGAGATGTCTATTAAACAAACATATGAAGGTATGGACTGGGCGGATGGGACGAGTCAGGAGTTCGGGGCAGAGGTCCAGACTGCAGATAGAAATCAGGGCATTGTCAGCCATAGATGGTATTTAAGGCCCAGAGCTGGGGATGAGATCACTAAGAATGTAGACAGAGAAGAGACAAGGTCCAGTACCAAGGGAAGTGAGAAGTGGCCAGTGAGGGGAGAAGGTGATCTCGATGCTGGCATGATGTTCTAGCCCAGTGCTTCTCACACTTGAATGGGCTACAGAATCTTGCCTGGAAACTTGTTAACAAGGCAAACTTCTAGGTGCTGCTGAGAGATCCTGATTTAGAAGTATATTTATTATGGCAGGCTAAACTATGGTAACAAATGGATACCACCACACCCAGCCCTCTTCCCCAAGCAGCGATCTCTTTCTTTTGGGTAAGGGAACCAAGTCACATTTTTATCATGCTTCTGTGCATATTCTTAGGAATGTCCAGGGACCTGATGACTCTGAGAACTGCTGCTGCAGTTTTATTATAGGCAGAATGCCCACCTGGACTGAAGACTTGAGAATGAGAACTGTCTGGGAACTTGGACTTCTCTTCCACCCCACCCCCATCCCCCCCACCCCACAGGAGAAGGACATGCAAGCATTTGTACACAGTAAGCACTAAATGAATGCTGGCAAGGAAGGAAAGGTGGACATGCATGAATAGTAAGTGCTTATTTATGTGCCAGGTAGTGTGTGCTAATAATTATGTGGTGCAACACATTGAATCTTTTTTTTAAATTTATTTATTAATTAAAAAAATTTAACAAATGAAATAAAACATTAACATAGATAATCAGTAATTCACTGTGTCATCACTTAGTTGCATATTCATCATTTCTTAGAACATTTGCATCCATTCAGAAAAAGAAATAAAATGAAAACAGGAAAAAAAAAAAAAAGATTATATCTACCATACCCCTTACCCCTAGCTTTCACTGATCACTAGCATTTCAAACTAAATTTATTTTAACATTTGTTCCCCCTATTATTTATTTTTATTCCATATGTTCTACTCGTCTGTTGACAAGGTAGATAAAAGGAGCATCAGACACAAGGTTTTCACAATCACACGGTCACATTGTGAAAGCTGTATCATTATACAATCATCATCAAGAAACATTGGGCGGGCCGCGGTGGCTCAGCGGGCAAAGTGCTTGCCTGCTATGCCGGAGGACCTCGGTTCGATTCCCGGCCCCAGCCCATGTAACAAAAACGGAGAAACAGAATACAATAAAACAAGAAAATGTTTAAAAATGTTTCCCTTTCTTCCTTCCTTCCTTCCTTCTCTCTGTCTTTCCTTTAAAAAAAAAAAAAAAAAAAAAAAAAAAAAAAAAAAAAAAAGAAACATGGCTACTGGAACCCAATTCTACATTTTTAGGCAGATCCCTCCAGCCTCTCCATTACATCTTGAATAACAAGATGATATCTACTTAATGCATAAGAATAACCTCCAGATAACCTCTCCACTGTTTGGAATCTCTCAGCCATTGACACTTTGTCTCATTTCACTCTTACCTGTTTTGGTCGAGAAGGTTTTCTCAATCCCTTGATGCTGAGTTTCAGCTTATTCTAGGGTTTTTCTCAATCCCTTGATGCTGAGTCTCAGCTCATTCTAGGATTTCTGTCCCACGTTGCCAGGAAGGTCCACACCCCTGGGAGGCATGTCCCATGTGGACAGGGGGAGGGTGGTGAGATTTCTTGTTGTGTTGGCTGGAGAGAGAGGCCACATCTGAGCAACAAAAGAGGCTCTCTTGGGGGTGACTCTTAGGCCTAAATTTTAAGTAGGCTTGACCTGTCCTTTGTGGGGTTAAGTTTCATATGAACAAACCCCAAGACTGGGGGCTCAGCCTATAGCTTTGGTTGTCCACACTGCTTGTGAGAATATCAAGAATTCAACCTGGGGAAGTTTAATTTCTCCCCATTCTCACCATTCCCCGAAGGGGGCTTTGCAAATACTTTTCCACTCACTGATCGAATCACTCTGGGATTCATCGGGGCATCACTCTGGACAAACCAACAAAATCTCATGTCCTACCTGAGACTCCAAGTACTTATGGTGTTCACTCAAACTATCTACCTAAGTTATATTCGGAAATCCACTAGTCAAAATATAAATTTTGTACCAAATAAACATTTTTTTGCTTTAGTCTCACATATAAGGTGACATTTTAAAATATTCATTACCATCTATTTTCAGCACCCTGCAGTAATGACATTCCTTTGTTCTTGCTCATGCAAAAACATTTTTAAAATTTGTACATTTAGTCTCTATTATTATACACTCTAGGTGTTCCTAGGTATACCATCTCAATCTTTAACATCTATCTTTCTTTCTGATTTCGTTTTTGCCCCCAGCCCTCCTCCTTCTATCATTCTCACATGCAGCATCATTCAGTGAACACATTGAATCTTAACTCTAAGCCTTTGAGGTAAGTGGATGGCAGAAGGGATTGACCCCTTGCAGTCTGATTCCTGAACTGTCCTTTAATAGCGGGCTGTACCGCCTCTCAGCAGGACCCCTGAGCTGGTTGGGATGCAGTGCCTTTTCTCCCAGCTGATGGCACAGAGCAAAGAATACTGGGCTTGGAGTCAGAAACCCTAGACTCTCATTCCTGCTCCATCTTGTACTGTGAGATTTGGACCAAGTTGCCTAACAACTTGGAACCTCGGATACTTCATTGTAAATATAATGACAGTAATATTGCCACAGGGTTAGTGGGAGGACTGGGTGTGAAATAGTATGTCAAAGTGTAGACTGAAAAATACAATACATGTAAGGTATTAGTAGTAGTAACTACTACTAGTAGTAGTAATTTGAAAAATCAAAGTGTGAAACCCCTAGGATTACCCAGAAGAGCTGCCAGAGGGATGGAGAGTGTGGGGAGACCCATCATTCCATGTTTTCAACCAGAACAACTTCCTTGAGTGTTCTTTTATTTATTGATGTTTCTGCATTAGATTTGATTTGAAGAGTTTCATTGCTTTAAAAAAAAAAACAAACGAAAACCCTTAGTGAGCTGATCCCTTAAGTTCTCGAGCTGATTGGATCAATTGTGTGTGTGTGGGGGGTGAAATCACTCCCCTTGTTCTCTCTCTTTTCTTGAGTCTCCTCTCTGTGCACCCATCTTCCATCCCATCAGTCCCGATAGCCCCGTGCTAAGTGTGGTATGGAGGACCTGCGTTCTGCAAGCCGAACTCTTAGCATGGCCGCCGGTGATGGGCAGGGCACCTGGGGTGTGCCTGGGGTCGCAGACTTCACAGCTGGGTTGAGAGGACCCTGCCCGAGGCCCTCTGCTTCCTCCCTGAGCCTGGGGCAGAACTGGCCTTGCGCTGCTCAGGAGATTGCCCTGTCTCCTTCTCACAAAATATCAGCTCCTGCCCCAGCCACAGCCTCTCTCAGCTCTGGGGCAGTTGATGGTTGCCAGTATGTCCCCCACATCTGGGGTCAGCTTGGGAGATAGAAATGAAAAGCAGTGGTAACTGGACATCCCGTTGTGGGAGGTATGGGGTCAGCTAGAATGATGTTGGCCTTTGGTCACTAAAGTCACCAAATGGTTGAGCCAAGATTTCCTGAATGCTCACCAGCATGCGTGTCCTGGCGAAAGCAGACGCCAGGCCTCACTTGAAAATGCTTCCAAATTCCAAGGTAAACCTGAATCGTCCATGGCTGAGTGTCCGAGCTTTCACATCCCTCTGTTCCTAGGGCCCCTGAAGTCTCGTTTGCTTCCCGGGTATGTGTGCCCTGTCTGCCTGTGTATGTGAGAAAATAGGTTGGTTGGGATGGGAGAAGGGAGAGAACTGTGACTTTGAGGTGATAGCCTCATAACATGACAAAGCAGGGATGTGTCCCCGCATTCGGAAATGCAGTTTGGTGAGGATAAGGGAGCCTTTCAAAGTGAGGTGAGGTTGGGACTGTGGCAAGAACTAAAGCAGAGGGCTGACCCAGCCTCAGGGAGCCCCACAGGGAGAGGGGTGCTGAGAAGGAGCCTTCTAGAGGTGCCATCCTGCTGGAAGGAGAACCAAAGAAGACGGTGTCCCCAGGGCCAGGGCCAAGGGGCTGGGGAGTTCCAAGAAGGAAGTATCAAATGCCACATAAAGAGCATAAGGGCAAAGATTTAGGAGAGACTAGTTGGCAAATCTGATTATGGGATTACAGTTTAGATCATTAAAGTAATATAATATGTTTGTGCAAACTACACAGAGTTTGTAACACTCCCCTTCCCCAGATGATTTGGTGCCCAGCCCAGATTCAGGGGCAGAGAGCACGGATGAGCTCAGGAGGGCAGGGGTGGTGCGGGCACGGTGCGGGAACGGTTGGTGGGATCTGGTGAGGATCACGGGTCTGCACTGGTCTGGAGCCAGGGACAGCAGGGAGCGGGGAGGGGGAGAAAGCGTCTCGAAGGAGTATTGCAGGGCTGGAGGTGGTGAGGGGCGCGAGGAAGCCAGGCCCAGCCCTAGTTCATGTCAGTTTCCCCAGCAGTGTCTGCATATGGTAGGTTCTTAGTTAAAGACCGATTGAGTTACAAAAAATGACTGACTAAATAAATAAATGTTTAGAGGCAGATTGTCTGGTGTAACCATGGATTTAAAATGAGGCACTGAGTGAAGTGAGGAGGAAAATATGACTCAAGGCTGAAACAGGGAAATGAGAAAAATGCAACAGAAAGGCAGCTGTGGGCAGAGGGAGAGTGGTTAGGTTAGGGAGGGGTCCCAGATGAGGGGGAGCGGTGCTTTGTGTTCTGGGCAGAGATGGTGTCTCATGAAAAAGGGAGTACATGTGTACCTGGAGAGAAAGAAAAGGGATGTAAGCCAGCAGTGAGCTGTGCCTACCCAAGAGGTTATGGAGGCGCCCCTGGGCCTTACAGAAGTGCTGACCCTGGGCTGTGGTCTGGGGAGGGGATCCCAGCCCTTGGCTCTGTGGGTCACATTCACTTCTGGACCTGGGCAGGGGGTGGCGTTGGGATATGGGCATATGGAAAAAGCAGAGTCCGTTTGCTGTAGACGGGTAGGTGAGGGGACAAATTAAAGCATGAAAAGAACATAGTAAAATGGGAATGTTTTGCCTAAGAAAGTTTCAAGGTGGGTGGGTGGGGGTAGTAGCTGTTCTCCTTTGAAGAGGAGTCTTCAGGAACAGGCATCAGACTTCCTCCCTGAGGTCCCACACAACTCCCGACTTCCCTCCCGTAGCCCTCACTCATTTCCATTGCCGGTTAACAGTGCCTCCTCTACCCAGGTATTTGGGCCCAAATCCTGAGTTTCAGCCTTGTTTCCTCCCTACCTTCAAGCCTCCCATTCAACTACCAGGTGCTGTTGCTTCTACTGTGAAAATAAATCCTAAATCCCCTTGGTGTGCTCCATTTCCCCACCCCCAGGGCAGCCCGGCCCCCGGGTCTCCCCGGACTCCTGCAGTGCCTCAGCCTGGATCTGCCCTGACTTTCCAGCCACTCTCCCCAGGCCCTCCTCTGCCCAGTTCTAAACTGGGCTTAGAGCTAAGTCTTGAGTTCTAAACTGTCCCTTCAGCATCCGGAAGAGTCTTGAGTTTAGGAAGCAGACCCTGCCATCGGCTGCTTGCAGCCTCCCTGCAGCTTCCTATTGCCCTGCTGTTGGAGTGACTCCCAACGCCTCGTGGGCCATGAGGCCCGTGTGCTCTGGATCCCACCCTATTTCCTATTTCTCCAGGGCGCTTAAGCAGCATTGGCCTGTTTCTCACACCTGCCCTTTTCCCAGAACCGATCTCTGCCCTTGTGTTCCCCTCTGCCTAGAATGTCCTCCTTCCAACCCCTTACAGAGTTCCTTTTCCACTGTTCAGTTTGCTAAAGCTACCTGGAAGTAGTATACCAGGAATGGGTTGGCTTTTACAAAGGGGGTTTATTAAGTTACAGGTTAAAATTCTAAGACCATGAAAATGTCCAAATTAAGGCATCAACAGGAGGATACCTTCACTCAAGAAAGGCTGATTGCCATATGGGGTTTTTCTGTCACACCGGAAGGCCATATCTGCTGGCCCTTCTCTCCTGGGTTTCATTGCTTTCAGCTCCTGGTTCCAGTGGCCTCCTCCCCGAGCTTATATCTGTCTCTAGGCATCTCCAGACATTTTGTCTTGGTTTCATTGCTCTGCTCTTGGTGTCAGTTCTCCAAGCATCCCCAAATGTCTGTGTCTAAGTGTCTGCTCTCTTTACTGGCTCTAGCGCTCTCTCTGTGAGCTCCTTCAAGGACTCCAGTAAAGGAGTGAAGACCTACCTTGAATGGGCGGAGCTACAACTCCACTGGACATAATCTAATCAAAAGGCCACACCCACAGTTGCATGGGTCACATCTCCATGGAAACGACCCAATGAAAAGATCCCATCTACAGTGCGTCTGCCCCTACAGGATTGGATTAGGGTTAAAAGAACATAGCTTTTCTGTGGTACATAATAATTTCAAACCAGCACATCCATTTTCATGTTGTAACTCAAATACCACCATCTCCATGAGGCTTTCCAGTCTCATATGGTCACTCCTGTTTCTCTCTCTATGTCCTTCATTTCTTCAAAGAACTTATCAGTCAATAATGATTTCATGTTCTCTGTTAGACTGCCATGGAACAGGCTTGGACCATTCTGGGCTGAACTGCTGAACCGAGAGCCAGTTGGAATGCCTGGCTCACCACACTCAGGCTGTCTTTGGAGTGGAGGATGCTGATGGAGAGGCTTGAGGGAAATGTGTAATCATATCGTCAGCCCCTATAGCATTTACTGTGGCCCACCCTAATAAGCTCTTTATGTATAGCAGGGGCCAGCAAACTTTTTCTATAAAGGACCATATAGTACATATTTTAGGCTTGGTGAGCAAATGTGGTGTATAGTGCAGTTACTCAACTCAGCTATTGTTGAAACAGCCGTAGATACATGTAAACGAATGAGCATGGCTGTCCTCCAGTATAACTTTATTTACAAAAGCTGGTGGTGGGCCAGCCAGCCCAATCCTCAAAATGTTGCCATTATCACCATTTTAAAATAAGGAAACTGAGAAGCATAGAGACGAAGTAAAGTTGCCTGAGTTCAGACAGCTATGAAGGGGTAGAGCCAGGGTTGAATCCCGGCAGGTCCAGTCCAGAGCCCGTGCCTCTAACCACCGAGCAGCACCACCGAGCTGCAGACCTTGGAGAGGTGGGGAGGAATCTCTGCTCCTTCTTATCCCCTAAGGGCCTTCACCACTGCCTTAACCTTTCCAAGTCCCAGTTTCCTCATTTGAAAAATGGGGACAATTGTATCAATACTATTATATGTTGTAGGATTGTTGTCAGGATAAAATGAGCTAATGCGAGTAGTTGTCTGGCCCTGTGCCAGGACATAGCCACATAGTATGTGCGCTCCAGTCCAGCCCTTAGAGTCCATTCACATCTTTTCATATTGTCCCTTTGTCCTCTGTCTCATTACAGATTGTCCTAGGTTGTCTTCATGCCCCTGTATCCGGCAGCCCTTTCCATTGTGGCCTCACATTAATCCTAAATTACTTTCTCATTCAGCAGATACTTACTGTGTGTCAGGACAATGCTGATGCTGAGGGTCTGGAGACTATGGAGGACAGCTGTGTCCTTCCCAGCGCTTGCTGAGCTGTCCCCAGACAGCAGTGGGGACTGTAGTAGAACTAGAGCTGAGAAACTGAGGGTAGGACTGAGCCAAGCAAAGCCTCCTGAAATATCAGTCGTGTTTTCCTTAGGTTTCTCTTGGTCCAAGTTCTGAGAGCAAATGTCAGGTGTCTTGTGACATCACTTGGAGCTGTGCGGACCCTGGATGCTCCTGAGAGAAGTGGTTCCACTAAAGGCCTCCCTGACAGTGAAAATGACTTGAAGGCTGCACAGCAGCACCTCAGTGCACACGTGGGTGTCGGGCCCCGGAGTGGGCACCCCTGCCCTTCATCTGTCTGACCTCCTTCACTGTGCCAGCAGTGCTGGGCCACATTGCCAGGAAAATGAAGAACTAGAAGTTTCCTGACAGCTTGGAAAGAAATCACACTTCTGTTCAAAGGAATTAAAGTCACACCCACATCGTTCTTCATCCTGTTTCCAAGAAAACCCGCTTCTGTGAAAGTATAAGAAAAAGAAAAGCACACCCTGCCTCTGAGACACCAGGGCGACAGGACAGTGGTTGGCAGACTGTTGTCACCTATTGGTGAGCTGTTGTCACCGATTGGCAGGCTGTTGCCACCGGTTGGCAGGCTGTTGTCACAGATTGGCAGGCTGTTGCCACCGGTTGGCAGGCTGTTGTCACCGATTGGCAGGCTGTTGTCACTGATTGGCTGTTGTGCTGTCAGCCTGTCTGTGCAGTCAGTCTCTCCCTGATGGAAAATGAAGTCGTTACTTCTGCGTTTCTCCAGGGCCCTTCCTCTTTGTCCAGCCTGCATGATTAAATGTCAGGGAAAGTAAAACCATTTTCCCCCAGAGGTCACACAGGTGTTTTGTTTTGTTAGTGCCATAGGAATAATCTGCCCACCGTTGGAAAGGAAGAGGAGGTTAAGGGGTTGGAGCAGAGGCAGTTGTCTTCAGGCATTTCTTCTTCAGTCTCGGAGGAAAGATCTCTCTGGGCCATTGCAGACCCAGTCTTTAGAAACAAATTCAAGCCCATTTCAGTTTCCCTTGTGTGCTGGTTTGAAAGGAAGTATGCCCCCTAGAAAAACCATGTTTTAATCTAAATCCCATTTCATAAAGGCAGAATAATCCCTATTCAATACTTTATGTTTGAAACTGTAATCGGATCATCTCCTTGGAGAAGTGATTTAATCAAGAGTGATTGTTAAGCTGGATTAGGTGATGACATGTCTCTACTTATTTGGGTGGGTCTTGATAAGTTTCTGGAGTCCTATAGAAGAGGAAACATTTTGGAGAATGGAAGAGATTCAGAGAGAGCAGAGCAGAACGACATAGCCACGAGAAGCAGTGTCCACCAGCCAGCAGCCTTTGAAGATGAAGAAGGAAAATGTCAGGCTGTCAAAATAAAGTGTCTCGAGTTTATTCTTTTCTTCTCCTCCTTTTATAAACTTTTCTGATAGAAACTGTTCCTCTTCCTAAAAGAACAGAATCACAGAATTCAAGGGCCCGAAGCACCCTTGAAGGAGGAAGCTGTCTCTCCTTCCGGCAGGTGAATGTCCAACGTTCCAAGCCAGGGCTGCTGTCTTTTAGAATATTGCCAACGACATGGATTCCAGGGTCTGCTTGGGCCGCTATGTATTGGAGACACGATGCTTAGTTTTCCTTGTCTCTAACCATGGTCTCTCCTCCTTTAATTTAAACCCAGGACCCTTCACTGGGTCTTGAGTAGGTTTGGGGATAACATAACCCTCTTCTCATATTATTGCATGTGGGTGGCAGGGCGTTCACCTCTTACATGCGGAACTCGAGCAGAGCTGACAAATGGGCAGTTTACCTTCTAGCAGCCGTCTCATGACTGGGCAGCTCTCATGGGCCACTGTGATATAACGCCTTAATGTTCCAGGGCTCACAGACCACCCCGAGGTCCCTAGCCAACCTTTGCTCCCCCCACCCCCCACCTTCTAACCTTGTTCCTGTATGTTTTACCTCCTAAAGAAAGCAGTTTCCCCTAATTCTTCAGCAGTACCCTACCCTTACAAAGGTGCCTGGAGAAAAGGCAGTGGGCCTCTCCCAGCCTTTAAATTCCTCCCACATGCCACTGTACCTTTACCAACAGCCCTTGGATCCTGTGAGTTTTGTCTAATCCAGTCATTTATAGTGGGAATCATGGGCCTAGTGTGGGAGTGGGTGGGTCATGGAAGTCTGAACAGGAGATGATCTGGTGGAAGCAGCACCAGTGAAATCCTATTAGGATGTGACACAAAAGCTGTGCTCCACAAGTGGGTGTAATTGGGCAGGATTAGGCAGCAAACCCTGAAGTCCCAGCTTCAAGGAGTTTTCTCTAGCTGTCTCTCTCAAACCTTTCCAGATTTTATTTCCGCACGCAGCACAGATCTAAAACAATTATACCATCTAAAATCAAATATACCATCACTAAAACAAAAACAAAACTATCTGTAAAGTGAAAAAATGTAACGTCTTGGGCAATTTTAAAAGTGTCATTGATACTGCAAAGGACATGTGGCCATATAAATTATAAATTATATGATTATAAAATCATATAAATTTATCCTGGAAGAGATGTTAGATCTTCAGCCAGTCAAATCCAACCCAAGCACGTAAGACTATCCCTTAGGCACCCCAGCATCTCATGCCACCCGCATCCTTTGCTTCTTTTTCTCTCATTCCCTCTCATTGGTGCCATCATCTGCCTAGCCTCCCTTACTGGAAGCTGGGAGATGTCCTCTCCTCTTCCTCAGCTCTTCCATTGAATCCATCTCTAAATCCATGCATTTTATCTCAGAAATACCCCATAAGCATGGTTTCTCCTTGCCACTGCCTGAGATCAGGCCGTTGTCGTCCTCCTTTGGTCTGTTACACCTGCCTCTTCCCCTAAAACCCCTGCTCAGGTCTGCCTTCCATGTCTATCATCCCTAAACGATCAAAACCTCAGAGTGAAACCTGGAATTTCTAACTGTAGCCACAGGCAGGGTCCTCGCAATGTCTTCCTTCCCTCTCTCTCCACACTTAGCTCTCACAGAGACCTTCCTAGTTGTTTCTGATAGCACAAATATTGATTACACAGGTGACAGAAAAGCTGGGAATCCAAACAGGAAACTCAGAGTGAGCAACTCTTAGTTAAACCAAGATTAACCACAGTGGGAAGCTGCCCATCTGCTCTAGAGCTGAGGGGACAAAGGAGAAGGTGTTTCCAAAGCTTAGGAGCTGGTGGCTATGCTGGGCCTGATGGTGGGAACCAGTCCACAGCCAGAGGGTCCATTGGTGGTTGTGAGGGCCATGGAGAGACCCATGCCCTGCCAGAGATGCTCCCAATGCCAAGTGATAGGGAGAAATGTCCTGGCTTCTCCCTCCCTCTCACCCTGCAGTCCCTCGCCCGTGCTTCTCATTGGCTACACCTAGCCAGAAGCCAGGGAGCAGGGTAAGGGGTCAGTCCTCATCCCCCCCCCCTCCTCAGACCAGGGTAGAAAGTGGATCTGAGAGCCAGCTGACAAATACCTGGCACATTCCTTCATTCCACTGTGTTCCAGGTAATTATTAGCCATCCCAGAACTTTTATGATTCCCTCTGGGAAAATTCTTTTATCTCCTTTACCTAGAAAATAGCTACTGTTTCTTTACCACCAGCTGAGATGTTTTCTTCTCTATGCAACCAGTACAGATACTCCAGAAAGTGTTAGCTGTCCCTCCTCTGTGCTCCAAATGTCCTTGGTTTAAATCTCTCTTTATGGCACTTGCTACTGGGGTATTATAATTATTGTTTCCCTGTCTGATCTCTTCTTGGCTTGGAGGGTGTTTGGATTTGCTAAAGCTGCCAGAATGCAACATACCAGAAATGGAATGGCTTTTAAAAAAGGAATTTATTAAGCTGCAAGTTTACAATTGTAAGGCTATAAAAATGTCCACACTAAGGCATCCATAAAAAGATACCTTGGCTCAAGAAAGGCTGATGGCGTCTAGAACACCCCTGTCAGCTGGGAAGGCATGTGGCTGGCATCTGCTGGTTCTTTGGCTTCTGATTTCAAACAGCTTCCCTGGGGGCATTTTCTTTCTGCATTTCCAAATGTCTGGGTCTCATGTTGGCTGTGTTGCTTATGTCAGCTCTTTCTAAAACGATTCCCTCTTAAAGGACTCCAATAGGCAGATTAAGACCCACCTTGAATGGGTGGAGATATATCTCCATGGAAGCCACCTAATCAAAAGGTCCCACCTACAATTGGGTGGATCACATCTCCATGGAAACAACTTAATCAGAAAATATCCTGCCCAACAATATCAAATGAGGATTAATGAACATGCCTTTTCTTGGATACACAACAATTTCAAAGTGGCACAGAGGTCTTCAAGGATAGAAGCAGTGTCACATATTTTTCAGGCTTCAGGAGCTACCCCAGGATATATGCACACTGAATTAGGAAAGGAAGGGGCAGGCCAGGGGTGTGTGACCCGGAGTTTCACAGCTGTGGGTGACAGGGCAGAATGGAGCCCAGGTCACTCTGGTCCCGTGTTCTGTGTTTGAATTTCTGCCATAGTAACCAGTAACTCCCCAAGAAGCTTACCTTGAAAATTCTAGAGACATAGTTACTGGGCTTATATATCTTACTAACTATAAAGAAAAAATTCCTGAGTTTTCAAAACCTCCATTATCGTAAATAGAATGGGGTGGGGAGGGCAGGGCGGGGATTAGATGTAGTATAGACAGAGAGAAGAATTATCTTTCTAAACTCTATATGTGTCCCCTTTTTGGTGACTAAAAGCTAAACTTGTGCTGCTTCATAATTTTAGATGACTGCTGTGTATTCCCTAAAAATGAATTAGAGGAGATGCAAGAAGTCCTGTATAGGTGGAGGCTTTAAAGCATGGTATCCACAGCTTTCATTTGGAATTCCTAACAGATCCACACAGGAAAGATGCATCAATTTGTGAAGCTAAAAAATGGCATTGAAAAGAAACTCTCAGAAGAGCTCTTAGGGAGCAGATGGGATGTCATTTTCTCTCGTCTCTTTTGCTTTGAGTTAACTCTTTAGCTGGAGGACCATCTTTTATATTCGATCGCTGGCAGGAGGAAGGCACTATTCACCCCAGAAGGACAGATAAACAAGGTCAGTTTTAATAGTTTTGATTATTTTTTTTTATTTGAGAGAACTGAACTCCTTTGCTGTTCCTGTATAATAAGATATACACAGAGGGGAATGACTTTTAATAAAATGGAGCTCTTACACGTTTCCACTAAGCAGCTGCTTGGGAAAGCCGGGATACCAGCTGGAAACACTGACTGATTTAGAGAAGTACATTTGCTATGAGAAGAGGTGTTGGCCTTTGTAGTCCTACTGTCGGGCTGTCTCATGTCGGTGAGCACGGTGGTCGATTTCACCTTCAGAACCAAGCCAGGGTCATGAGGAATCTGCGGAGGAAGGAGACAGACCATGTCCTGGGACATGGCACAGCTCGATCTGTATGCAAGAATGCATCCCTGCAACATCTAAAACCCATGTCGTCTTCTTTTTTTTAACCCCTATCTTATAGCAGAGCATAAGTGATTATTTTCTGAACGTGTAGTTAGAGAAACCCATTTTCATAAAAGCAAATACCAGACAAGACGACAGTATTTTAGTGATAGGAAGTCAGCAGATGATACGGGGGGAGCTGAGCATTTTGTAGGTCTGGGAAAGGCACACAGTGCTGGGAGAGGAGGAACAGGGCCTCTCATGCCTCTCCTGGCTCTTCAACAGGAGCAAAGAGACTTTCAAAGGGTCAGAAAGTGCTGGGCCCTGCCAGTACAAAAACAGGCAAGACACAGTCCCACCAGGCAGTCTGTAGAGCAGCAGTTCTCCAGGTGTGCTTCAGGGACCCCTAGACTGCTAGCACTGACTCCCACCTGCTCACAAGAGCTCAATGTGCATGTCTCTTCCCAGTTCCAAGTTGAGTGACTTCACGTTGGTAGCTTGAAATTGGCCACGGTGGTAGTATTTAGACCACAGAAGTTGGCAAATGCTCCAAACCAGAGCATTTCCTGCAAGAAAGCGATTGTTAACCATTTACCAGCGCACCATGGCCTGGGGCTCCCCGAGATCCTTTCAGGGGATCTGCGTGGTCAAAACTGTTTTCATAATGACACCAAGGTATCATTTGCCTATTTTCATTCTTATTCTCTTACAAATTTACAGTGACTTTTCCAGAGGCTACATGATATGTGATACTGCAACACACTGAATGCAGATCCAAAAATCCACTGAATGCAGATCTTCCATTTGACCAGACCTTGAAGAGATATGCAAAAATGTAAAACAATGCCAACCTTCTCAGAAATTCTTTTTGTTTTTGATAATAGTTATTTTCACAAAAATGTTATCTATGTTAATATATAATTGGCTTTTAAAAATAATTTTATTGAGAAATCTTCACACATACATTCCATACATGGTTCACAATCAGTGGCTCACAGTATCATCACATAGTTGCATATTCATCACCACTTTTTAGAACATTTGCATCATTCCAAAAAAAGAAAAAACTCGTATATCCTATACCGCTTACCCCTCCTTCTCATTGACCACTAGTATTTCCATCAACCCTATTTATTTTACTCCTCCCCCCATTTTTTATGTATTTCTTATCCATATTTTTTTACTCATTAATCCATACCCTGGACAAAAGGAGCATCAGACATAAGGTTTTCATAATCACACTGTCACATTGTATAAGTTATATCTTTGTGTATAACTGATCTTCAAGAATCAAGGCCACTAGAACACAGCTCAACAGTTTGAGGTATTTCCCTCCAACCCCTCCAATACACCATAAACTAAAAAGGAATATCTATATAATGCATAAGAATAACCTCCAGGATAACTTCTCAATTCTGAAATTGCTCAGCCACTGAAACTTTATTTTGTCTCATTCCTCTCTTCCCCCTTTTGGTCAAGAAGGCTTTCTCAATCCCTTGATGCCAGGTCCTGCCTCATCCCAGGATTTCTGTCCCATGTTACCAGGGAGATTTACACCCCTGGGAGTCATGTCCCACGTAGCGGGGCGGGGGGGAAGGGCAGTGAGTTCCCCTGCCGAGTACTCTTAGCGAGGCCACATCTGAGCAACAGAAGTAGTTCTTTAGGGGTGATTCTTAGGCCTATTTTTTCCCCCTAAGCAGCGTTTATTTACCCACTGAATTCCAAAACATTTAATTTAGAAGTCTAGCATTTCATTATCATCCATCTTGATTGACATAGGTGGACACACATGGTGCTGTCAGGATACACAAGGACAAAAATATATCCATGATTGATTCTTAAGCAATTACAACAAAAAGTTGCAAGTATCAAAACTTTAGATGCATTGCATTGAAAAGAAGGTTTGTGCACATTATAATTTAAAGAGGCAAAACAAGGCCCTACTGAAACCTCAGGTTAAACAGTTTATTATAAAGCCATGGAAAGGGGCATGTTGTCTCTTTGTATCAGCTTCCCTTAACAGTTTTCCTTTAGCTGAGGAAAGAAGTGGGAGGAGTGAATTCATTTTTGCATGCACAAGATGTACTGCTTAACAAAACACTATCAGCTTGTTTTAAATGGATCATTTAAATATCAGCTATAAGCCTGTGCTGACTGATTCTCCTTTCTAAACTTCCCCACTACTTTCATTTGGCTTTCATAGATAGTAGGTGTAATAAAATGCCTCATTCGTAGCATACTTGTCAGCATAATTCAAAAAAGGAGCTTCTGTGGGCTCAAAGCAACCATTGATCCACAGTGCCCATGAAGAATTATCTGAAACTGCTTCCCAAGGGACAGGAGAGCGGATCTGAGTAGCTGTGCTGCTGATACAGATAGGTTTAGCACTAGATATTTAGTGATTGTGGCAAGGAAGAATCAGTGATGGGGGTGGGGAGGAGTGAAGGTGGTCAGGACCAGAAAGCTCTTCAGTTGCCTTCTCCTCCTTCATCCTGCTGGTCGCTCGTCCACGGGGTGAGACTGTCTCGCAGCAACTGCATGATGAGCATGGAGTCCTTGCAGGAATCCTCGTTTAGTGTGTCCAGCTCAGCTGCAGCATCATCAGAGGCTTGTTTGGCTATGATGCAGGCCCGCTCAGGTGCATTCTGGATCTCACAGTAGAACACAGAAGTTGAGGGCCAGACCGAGCTGAACGGGATGTGTTGGCTGCATGTGCTCTTTGCTGATTTCAAAGGCTTCCTTGTAAGCAGCCTCAGAAGCTTCGACCACACTGTTTTTCTTCTCCCCAGAAGCTGCCTCTGCCAAGTAGCGGTAGTAATCGCCTTTCATTTTCAGGTGAAATACCTTGCTCTCATTTTGGAAATTGTTGCAGCTCTTAATGAGGAACTTTTCGAGCAGAGCTAGCACATCATTGCGAATTGTCTCCAGCTCCTTCTCAATCTTCTTCTGATAAGCTTTAACCTTCTCCAATTTATTTTCATTTCCGTCAGCTGTGATTTTCTCCTCGCTGCTGCTGACCGCCCTCCAGGAAGACCACCTGGCACCAGCCACATTCTCGTAGGCCACGGAGAGATTGCAGTCTTTGTTGGACAGAGGTTCATTGAGCGCCATCACCTGGATAATCCTAAACTTGGCTTCCAGAACGTATTTTATAGTATGTTAATATCAAATGTTTTAAAATGAGCTTTGGGAATGACACTGCAATTGTAAGGACCCTCTGGATTTGCTGTTTCTCTTTAAGAGATCCCTTCAGAAGGCCGGCAAAGGACAAATGAGCTTTGATCTAAGACAATGAACCTCACTTAAGCCCCCACATTCATGGCGGAGGCCATGTCGTCGTAGCGTTGCGCCTCCTGGGCCAGCCCTGCCCGCTGCAGCAGCTGCTCCGGGTCCTCCATGTCGCTTGGCTTGGTCTCGCCTGGTGCCCCTCAGGGCTCTTCTGCTAGCCTGCTTCCAGTTCCCCGCGGAGGGCAGCGCTCCCTGAAACGCACTGGCTCCTGGCCTCTCCGAGAGGCAGAAACTGTGCCACTGTCCCCACTGCTCGCCGTCGGGTCCCTGTGCTCTCTTAGGCCTTATTTTTTTAAAATATATTTTTATGGTAAACAACAAACAAACATACAAATATTCTTGACATGGTTACGATCAGTGGCTAACAGTATCATCACATAGTTGTGTAGTCATCACCATGATCAGTTTTTTGAATATTTCATCTCTCCAGCAAAAGAAAGAAAAAAGAAAAAAACTCATTCCTGCCATATCCCTTACCCCACCTCTCATTGACCACCAGTATTTCAATTTACTCAATGTATTTTAACCTTTGTTCCCCCTATTATTTGTTTATTTCTTATCCATATGTTTTACTTGTCTGTCGATAAGGTAGTTAAAAGGAGCAACAGACACCAGGTTTTCACAATCACACAGTCCCATTGCGAAAGCTATATCATTATACAATCGTCTTCAAGAAACATGGCTACTGGAACACAGCTCTACAGTTTCAGGTACTTCCCTCCAGCCTCTCTAATACACCATAAACTAAAAAGGGGAGATCTATATAATGCATGAGAATAACCTCCAGGGCAATGTCTTGACTCAGAAGTCTCAGCCACTGACACTATTTCTTCTCATTTCTCTCTTCCCCCTTTCGTTCTAGAAGGTTTTCTCAATCCCTTGATACTGAGCCGGAACTTGTCCTAGGAGTTCTGTCCCACAATGCCAGGGAGGTTTACATCCCTGTGAGTCATGTCCCACATAGAGAGGGAGAGGGCAGTGAGTTTGCTTGTCATGTTGGCTGAGAGAGTGAGGCCACATCTGAGTAACAAAAGAGGTTCTCTTGGGGTGACTCTTATGCCTAATTTTAAGTAGGCTTAGCCTATCCTTTGTAGGAATAAGTTTCATAGGGGCTGTTCTGGTTTGCTAGCTGCCAGAAGATGATATACCAGAAACGGAATGACTGTTAAAAAGAGGAAATTTATTAAGTTCCAAGTTTACAGTTCTAAGGCTGTGAAAATGTCCAAATTAAGGTACCAACTAAGACGTTATCTTCTCTCAAGAAAAGACAGTGAAGTTCAGGTTTTCTCACTCAGTTATAACAGCACATGGTGAAGTCGGCTAGCTTTCTCTCCTGACTGCTTGTTTCATGAAGCTCCCCTGGGGGCATTTTCCTTCTTCTTCTCTGAAGGTCACTGGCTGTGTGGACTCTAAAGCTTTTTCCAAATGGTTCCCTCTTAAAGGGCTCCAGTAAGCAACCCCATCTTGAGTGGGTGGAAGCACATCTCCCTGGAAACCATCTAATCAAAAGTTACCCCCCCCCCAAAAAAAAGTTACCATCCAAGGGTGCAAGGGTAGTTCAGTGGTAGAATTCTCACCTGCCATGAGGGAGACCTGGGTTTGATTCCCAGCCCATGCATTCTGCATTCCCCCCCCCCACGAAAAGCAATCAAAAAGCCAAACAAACAAAAATTTAACAAATGGTGCTCCTATAATGGGATACTCACATGGAAAAAGAATGAAATGTGACATACAGCATACCAAAAAAAAAGATACCACCTACAGTTGGGTGGGTCACATCTCCATGGAAATAGTCGGAAAGATTCTACCCAGCAATATTGAATGAGGATTAAAGAACTTGGCTTTTCTGGGGTACACAACAGATTTAAACCCAGCACAGGGTGAACCCCAAGACTGAGGGCTCAGCCTATTGATTTTGTTGTCTCTTCCTGCTTGCAAGAATATCAGAAATTCTCCACATGGGAAAGTTTAATATTTCATCCTTTCTCTCCAGTCCCCCAAGTATACTTTTCAAATACTTCTTTATTCACTGCCCAAATATATATTGGGCATCATGCTAACCTGGACAAACAAACAAAATCTCATGCCCTGTGCAAGATTCTATGTACTTATGATGTTAAACTAAACTGACCATACAAGTTAAGTTATAAAATGTACTACCTAAAATATAAATTTTGTACCAAATAAACATCTCTCCCTTTAGTCCCACACAGAAGTTGAAGTTTTAAAATATGGATGAAATCATCATTTAACTTGTAGGTGGATATACCTTAGTTCTTTCCAGATCAGCCGCATTCATATCTCTAGTCAAAGTCTGATCACTTTTTCAACAGTTCCTATATGGGATACTGCTAACTTTTATGGCTTCAGAGCTCTAACTTTTAGTCTTCGGTGTCACATAAATACCCTAAGTTTCTGGGACTGACCAGGTTATAACCAAACAGCTCAGAATCTCAGAATTTAGAAATAACAGTGACAACTCCTGAATGTATGTGACTGCTGTAAGAGCTTACAATCTAGGACCCTTTACAGTAGGCCCCGACCTGATATCCCATGCTTTCAACTTCAGCTTACTGAGTTTTTATATTATTGTTAGTCCATATGGTTGAGGCATCATAATATTTGTCTTTTGTTCCTGACATTTCATTCAACATACAGTCCTTAAGTTTCAACACCTAATAATTGCATGCCTCACAACTTCATTCATTCTTGTGGCTGCTCAGTAGTCCATTTTATGTATATACTACATTTCCCCCTTCCATTCCTCAGTCTTCGTATCCTTAGGCCACTCCATCCATTGTGGATTGTGAACATTGCTGCCATAGCACCAGCGTGCAAATGTCCATTCGTGTCCCCACACTCAGTTCCTCCAGGTATATACTGAGCAACGAGGTTTCAGGATCATATGGCAACCCCACCCCTAGCCTCCTGTGGATCTACCTCCAAGGGGCTGCACCTCTCATTTCCCTACCTATAGTGAATACATACACCTCTTTCTCTGCATTTTCTCTAGCACTTATTTCTGTTCATTTTTAAACAGTTTTATTCACATATCATATAGTCCAACCTAAGTGTAGAGACATGCCTTGGCCACCATACTCTATCCGAAGACATTTCCTTTTTTTCCACAAAAAAATTCATATTGCTTTCCCATGCCCCTGCCTGCTGACCTTTTGTTTTGGCATAATGCCTTTGTTACAGCCAGTGGAAGTGTTACTGTTGACTACAGACCCCAGCTTGCATTGATTGTACTTTTCCCCATAAACCATCTATTTTCAACACCCTGCAATATTAACATTCATTTGTTCTCCGTCATGCAAAAATGTTCTCTAGGCATTCCTAAATTATACCTTCTCAGTCTTTATCCTCTTTTTTTCCTATTGGTTTCCTACATGCCCCCAGCCCTTCTCCCTCAATCATAATCACATTCAGCTTCATTCGATATACTTATATTATTGTGCTACAATCAGGTGATATTGTGCTCTCCATTTCTGATTTTTTATAATCACTTCTGTCACACAATCTATATTCCTTCAGCACTGATTGCCCAATCTTTAGCCTATTTCTATCTCCTGATAACCTGTGTTCTTAACTTCAATTTTCTAAGTTCAATCATTAATGTAAGTTCATATTAGTGAGACCATACAATACATGTCCTTTTGTTTCTGGCTAATTTCATTCAACATAATATCCTCAAGGTTCATCCATGTTGTTACATGCTTCATAACTTTATTCTGTCCTACAGCTGCATAATTTTCCATCGTATGTATATACTACAGCTTGTTTAGCCACTTTTCTGTTGATGGACATTTGGGCTGTTTCCAGCTCTTGGCAATCATAAATAATGCTGCTATAAATATTGGTGTGCAAATGTACATTTGGGTTTTGCTCTCAGGTCCTCTAACTATATACTTAGTAGTGGGATTGCTGGATCATATGGCAATTCTATACTTTGCTTCCTGAGGAAGCACCAAACTGCCTTCCAGAGCAGTTGTACCATTTTACATTCCCACCAACAGTGAATAAGTGTGTCTCTTTCTCCACATCCTCTCGAGCACTTGTCATTTTCTGTTTTTTTGATAATTGCCATTCTAGTGGGTGTCAGATGATGTCTCATTGTGGTTTTGATTTGCATTTCTCTAAAATCCACTGAAGTTGAGCATCTTTCATGTGCCTATTAGCCACTTACATTTCCTCTTCTGAGAAGTGTCTGTTCACGTCTTTTGCCCATTTTTTAATTTGGTTGCTTTTTTTGTTGTTGAGTTGAAGAATCTCTTTATATATTCTGGATATTAAACCCTTATCTGATATGTGGTTTCCAAATATTGTCTCTCATTGCATAGGCTGCCTTTATACTTTCTTGACAAAGTTTTTTGATGTACAGAGTATTTAATTTTGAGGAATTCCCATGATCTGTTTCTTTTTTCAGTGCTCATGCTTTGGGTATGTGGTCTAGGAATCTGCCTCCTATTACAGATTTATGAGATATTTCCCTACATTTTCTTCTAAAAGTTTTATGGTTTTGGCTCTAATGTTTAGGTCTTTGAGTTAATTTTTCTATAAGGTATGAGATATGGATCCTCTTTCATTCTTTTGCATATGGATATCCAGTTCTCCAAGTACCATTTTTTGAAGTGGCTGCTCTGTCTTGGGGGTGGTTGGCTTGACCACCTTATCAAAGATCAATTGTCCATAGATGAGAGGGTCTATTTCTGGACACTATTCAATTCTATTGGTCAGTATATCTGTCTTTATGCCAGTACATACTGTTTTGACCACTGTAGCTTTGTAATAGGCTTTAAAATTAGGTAGTGTGAGACCTCCCACTTCATTTTTCTTTCTCAAGCTATTTTTGGTTATTCAGGGCACCCTGCCCTTCCAGATAAATTTGGTTATTTGTTTTTCTATTTCTGCACAGTAAGTTGTTGGGATTTTTATTGGTACTTTGTTGATCTATAAATCAATTTGGGTAGCACTGGCATCTTAACTCTATTCAGTCTTCCAGTCAATGAACATGGTATGCCCTTCCATTTATTTACATCTTCCCTAATTTCTTTTAGCAATTTCTTGTAGTTTTCTGTGTATAGGTCTTCTGTCAACCTAGCTAAAGGTCCATCGATTTTACTGATTTTCTCAAAGAACCAACTTTTTGTTTTGTAGATTTTGTTTTTATGTTCTCAATTTCATTTATTACAGCTCTAATCTTCATTATTTCTTTCCTTTAGTTTGCTTTGGGGTTAATTTGCTGTTATTTCTCTAGTTCTTCCCAGTGAACAGTTAATTCCGAGATGTGTACTCTTTCTTTTCTTTTGATATAGGCATTTAAGGCAATAAATTTTCCTTTTTGCCCTGCCTTTGCTGAATCCCATAAATTTTGATATGTTCTGATTTCATTTTCATTTGCTGAGCCAGTTTGAAAGGATGTGTGTACCCTAAAAAAGCCATGTTTTAATCCTAATCCCATTTTGTGAAGGCAGCCGTTTCTTCTAATCTCTATTCAGTACTGTATGTTTGAATCTGTAATTAGATTATTTTGATTGAGATATGACACAATCAAGAGTGGTTGTTACGCTGAATTAAGTAGAGACATGTCTCCACCCATTAGGGTGAATCTTGATTCCTTTACTGAAATCCTATAAAAGAGGAAACATTTTGGAGAAAGCTAGAGATTCCGAGAGAGCAGAGAATGACATAGCCACGAGAAGCAGAGTCCACCAACTAGCGACCTTTGGAGATGGAGAAGGAAAATGCCTCCCAGGGAGCTTTATGAAACAGGAAACCAGGAGAGAAAGCTAGCAGATGATGCCATGTTCGCCAAGTAACTTTCTAGATGAGAGAGAAACCCTGAACTTCATTGGCCTTCTTGAACCAAGGTATCTTTCCCTGGATGTCTTAGATTGGACATTTCTATATATTTGTTTCAGTTGGAACATTTTCTTGGCCTTAGAACTGTAAACTAGCAGCTTATTAAATTCCCCTTTTTAAAGACCATTCCATTTCTGGTGTATTGCATTCTAGCAGCTAGCAAACTAGAACATTTGCCTTGAGATATTTACTGATTTCTCTTGTTATTTCTTCCTTGACCCACTGGTTGTTTAAGACTATGTTATTTAGCCTCCATATATTTGTTAATTTTCAGGTACTCTGCCTGTTACTAACTTCCAACTTTATTCTGTTATGATCTGAGAAAGTGTTTTGTATTATTTCAGTCTTTTTAAATTCAGTGAGACTTGCTTTGTGACCCAGCATATGGTCTATCCTTGAGAATGATCTATGAGCACTTGAGAAAAAGGTGAATCCTGCTGTTGTGGGGTATAATGTTTTGTTAATGTCTGTTAAGTCTAGTCCTTTTATTGTATTATTCAAATTCTCTGTTTCTTTACTGATCCTCTGTTCTATCCATTGATGAGAGCAGGGAATTTAAGTCTCCTACTGTTATGGTGGAGGTGTCTGTTTCTCCCTTCAGTGTTGTCAGTGTTTACCTTATGTACTTTGGAGCACTCTGGCTTAGTGCATAAATATTTATGATTGTTATGTTTTCTTGTTGAATTTCTTCTTTGTCTCTTTTAATTGTTTTACATTTGAAGTCTAAGTTGTTGGATAATAGTACAGCTATTCCTGCTGTTTTCTGATTGTTGTTTGCATGAAATATCTTTTCCCATTCTTTCACTCTCAACTTCTTTTTGTCCTTGGGTTTAAAGTGAGTATCCTGTAGATGGCATATAGATGTTTCCTGCTTTTTAATTCATTCTGCCAGTCTGTGTCTTTTGATTGGGGAGTTGAATCCATTAACATTTAATGTTATTACTGTAACAGCAGTACTTTCTTCTCTCATTTTATATTTTTGATTTTGTATGTCATGTCTAATTTTGTTTGTTTGTTTGTTTTACCTTTACTTATAGTCTTCATTTCTACATTCTTCTCCTAACCTCTCATTCCTGTTTTTTCCTTTTTGCCTGTAGTGCTCCCTTTAATATTTCTTGCAGGGCTGGTCTCTTAGAAATTCTCTCAGTGATTGTTTGTTTGAAAATATCTTAATCTTCCCCTCATTTTTAAAAAAAATCTCCCCCTCATTTTTGAAGATCACTGTTTCTGGATATAGAATTCTTGGTTGGCAGTTTTTCTCTTTTAGTATCTTAAGTGTATCATACCACTGACTTCTTGCCTCCATGGTTTCTGCTGAGAAATCCACATAAAGTCTTATTGGGCTTCCCTTGTATGTGATATATTGCTTTTCTCTTGCTGCTTTCAAAATTCTCTCTTTCTCTTTGACATTTGACAATCTGATTAGTAAGTGTCTTGGAGTATGTCTGTTTGGATGCATTCTGTTTGGGGTATGCTGTACTTCTTGAATCTGTAGTTTTATGTCTTTCATAAGAGATAGGAAATTTTCAGTGATTATTTCCTCCATTAGTCTTTCTTCTGCTTAGCCTTCCTTTTCTCCTTCTGGGATACCCAGAATATGTAGATTCATGCACTTAGTGTTGTTGTTGAATTCCCTGAGACCCTGCTCATATTTTTCTATTCTTTTTCCTATATTTTCTCTTGTGTGTCAGATTTCAGATGTCTAGTCCTCTAGGTCACTAATCCTTCCTTCTGCCTCTTCAAATCTACTGTTGTAGGTTTCCATTGTTATTTTTCATCTCTTCTATTGTGTGTTTCATTCCCATAAGTTCTGTAATTTTTTTTTCAAACTTTCATTTTTTTTGGTTTGCCCAATGTCTTTTTTACATTCTCCCTTAACTTGTTGATTTTTGATAAAATTTTCCATATTTGTTCGAATATTCTGAATTAATTGTTTCATCTCCTGTATCTCATTTGAATCACTGGTTTGTTCCTTTGACTGGGCCATATCTTCAATTATCCTAGTATGACTCATTATTTTTTGCTTCTGTCTAGGGATTTGATTTCCTTAATTAGTTTATTCTGGAAGTTGTTTTCACTCTTTTACCTAGGATTTCCTGCTGGATAGCTTTGTTCTCTATCTGTTCTTTGACATCAAATTCAACTTATTCTAAACCTTTAGCCTAGGTACTATTTAACTGATCAGAATTTTTCAGTTCTTATTCTTTGTTTCTTGCCTTGCCTATATGGAGCCTTGTTTTCCCTCAGATCTTATAGACCCTGCTCATTTCTTCCCATGCCAGACAGGCCCATGTCTCAGGAGGAAAGAGTCACCAGCATCAGTTTTCCCTGAGAATGAGACCCAGCAGGTTGTCAGACTTTCCTATGAAACCTCCAGACTCTGTGCTTTTCCTATTCTGCCCAGCATGTGGTGCTTGTCTGCCTGCAGTTTCCCAGCAGTATATGTGATGCCTTTAATTTCAGCAGAGTTTCTGTGCCAGAATGTGATTGAGACAGAGAAGAGGTTGTAGGTTGGCATTAATTGTTTCAATTTTCTAGTCCCTGGGATTTGAATTCCTCCAAGGTTGGATTTCACTTGAGTTGGGCCCCTCCTTCCTCTTGGGGAATATAAAACCTTTAGGGAATTAACTCCTTTCACCTGACTGGTTACTTTGTCTCTCAGAGAAGCTTAATTCCGCCCTTGCCTGGGGCAGTGCTAGAGCCTGCAGGGGTGTCCAGCTTTTACCAATCTGTTAAAGAGCAGAAAAAAAGCAAAAAAAACACAAAAAAACAAGTCGGACCCCCATTCCTCAGGTTTGTCAATCAAGAACTTAAGTTGGTACATGGCCCTGTGTATCTTCAGGCTCTTTGTGCCCCCTTTTCTTGGGGTCCAGCCCTTTTCCAGTATGTTGTGTTGTCCAACTCAAAAAACCTCTGTTTTGTTTTGTTTTTTTCCCACCAGCCCCACCCCCTCTCTGCTGGGCCAAAAACTCCTAGTACCTTTAGTGCTTAGTCCAGGTGTATCTTTGCTAGGGCCCTATTTTCAGTAATCAGAATTTGTTAATTAATTCTGCTTTTGGAGCTTGGTTGAGCTTAGCCCTTGATACTAGTAAAATCTGTTCCCCACCCCCCCACCAACCAGCATGGCCAGGGGTGCTGGCCTCTGCGGCTTGGGGGACTTACAGTTCTGTGTGGGGCGTCAGCCATTCCACCTGGTCCAGACTGGTGTACACTGCGTATCTGGTCACTGATGTGGCCCCAGCAGTTGTTCTGTCCTGCTCCTATTTACTAGCTGCTCTGGAGGATGAACTAAATTCCGCACCTCACTAAGCTGCCATCTTGCCCCCTGCCTTGTTATTTAAAGTGAATTAATGAAGACATTTTTTAAATCCCTAGTTTTAATTTCTAATACAGTAAATACTGACACATGTAACCTACACAAACAAAAACTCTTTGGGGTACTCAATGTTTAAGAGTGTAAAGGGACTCTGAGACCAAAAAAAACTGAGAATTGCTGTTGTAGAGAAAGAGCGACATGGAGACAGATGATTCAGTGGACTCTTGTAGGGCTAGGGAAGAAGGCAGAAAGTAGCAGACGGCAGTCTGAGCTGAGTTTGTATATCCCGCAGCCTTCTTCTGTAGTCTTGCTTTAGTGGCGTTAGATGCACAGTTTCACAGACCTGAGTCTGGTTTTGAGAGAGAATTGCAGAGGGGCACAGGACATGAAGCATCCACCTTGTTTGGGACTAGAGAACACAGAGCAGATCAGGGCAATTTGAAATTGGTTTTTCCACCTTTGTCTCAGAGGTGGTCTTGGTTATTAGGGGTGTGCATGTACATCAAGTGCCCTGTCTCTTCATCTACATAATTAAAACTTGTTGAATCCCCAGGGTAAGATTTGTTATAAGGGGAACACTCACGCCTCATATTACTTACCTACCACCCTTGAAGTGTGAAGGAAACACATGCAGAGAGGAAAGGCAGGGCTTTGGTCTCAAACCCCAGGATAATAATAATAAAAAGAAATTCCCTGGCTTGTTGGGCCTCCAGGGAGAAATCTTTATTTGCTGAAAGAGGCCAGTTGCTCTTTTTACCCAAACTCCCCTGACTCAAGCAGGGAAAGAGGCCAGCCAGAGGCACAGCAGGTGAGTTAGGCAGAGTTGAGTGCTGAATGGAGCCACCCATCTCTTGCCTACTTGGTTGGTCTGGGCAGCTCCTCCCAGGTTCAGTTGACTCATTAGCAGCAGGAAAGTTACAAGGGACCCTGAGTGCACACCAAAGCAAGTGAGCTTGAAGACCAGACCTTCCTGTACCCAGCCACGTGGAAAGAAATGTCCCCAGGGGCCACACCAGATGGCCTCCCATCTATTTACCATTTGCCAAAAACCCTAAAAGCCATGCCTGCACTGTACCCCAAAGTAACAGCATTCCTTCTGGGGAGGCAGGGCTGTTCTTATCCTGGGGACCATGGGTGAATTCAGAGGATCCTTAAATGACCAGAATTGGGTGGTACTATTTTCTGGGGACAAGGTCTAGAGTTTTCATCAAATTTTCAAAAGTTGGGGGAGGTCCCTGTTCAAGAAAGTTAAGAATTGCTGTCTCAGAGGCTAGTTGAGTAGACAAAGACAAAGACAAAGACCATGGGCTGCCTTGTCTTCCTCCCCAGCAGCATCCTGGACTTCTCTTCTGCTTCCTATACCCCAGCCATACAGGCTTTCTTTGAGTTCTTCTAAGGCAGGCCTCTCTTTCTCTCTGGTCAGAGGGCCTTTGCACAAGCTATTCAAAAATAAGCATCCACTAAATTATAACCCTCATTTGATTGATTTTTCTTTTTTTCCCTATAAGTTCATTCAGTAACATTAATTCAGCAGACAGAGTTGTTCCCCATGCCAGGCTCAATAGTAGGGCTGAGGAGTAAAGTCATGAACAAGGCCAGGGTTGTGCATGTAAATCAAGTGCCCTGTCTCTTCATCTTCAGAATTAAAATTTCTGTGAAATCCCCTGTTTTTAATTATAAATCAAGTAATCACACAAATATATGTCCATAATTTCAAACCAGGTGTTGCTCTGAAGGAAAGAAACCTTGGTTGTTCTATGAGGGTTATAATTTAGTGGATGCTTATTTTTGAATAGGTAGTGCATTCACATGGTTCAAAAACCCAAAAGAATTAGGTAATGAAAAATCTCATTTTTTCTGCCAGCCGCTCCCTGTAGGCCAGATATGTTTTACTGACTGTTGAGTGAGCCCACTGTTTGCAGATTGGGAAGCTAGGGGAGAGCTTGTCTGAAGATGTGACACTTGAAAGGAAATTTGAAGCATGAATATGTATTAACTGAGTGACTGCTGGGGATAGAGGAAGCATTCTGGATAGAGGTAATAGCTTGTGCAAAGGCCCTCTGACCAGAGAGAGAGAGAGGCCTGCCTTAGAAGAACTCAAAGAAAACCTGTATGGCTGGGGTATAGGAAGCAGAAGAGAAGTCCAGGATGCTGCTGGGGAGGAAGACAAGGCAGCCCATGGTCTTATAACCTGCTTATAAGATTATAGACTTTACATAAGAGCTCTGGGAAGCCATTGCCAGATGTTTAAGTAGGAGAGGTAAACTTGAATCATACTTTCACTTTGAAAATATCCTATTTATAGTTTGGAGAATAGATTGGAAGGGAAAGCAGTTAATAGGCTCTCAGTTAGTTCTGAGAGCCAAACTGATATCATTTAGGGTCACTGATGAACAAAGAGCAGAAGGAACATTAGATTCTTCCTAGCAGTGGCTGCAAAAACATTGGCTGGCTGTGGTTGTTTTGATGTTTGTGCGCTTAATTTTCCTTCTTTCCTCACAACCCCTAGGATGGCTTACTCTGAGGCGCAAGGAGGTGTCCCCTGTGGTTTCATCCGCCAGAATTCCGGCAACTCCATTTCCTTGGACTTTGAGCCCAACACAGAGTATCAGTTTGTGGAGCAATTAGAAGAGCGCTACAAATGTGCTTTCTGCCACTCGGTGCTTCACAACCCCCACCAGACGGGCTGTGGGCACCGCTTCTGCCACCACTGCATCCTGTCCCTGAGGTGAGCAGCAGGAGCATGCTGGGGTGTTTCTGGGATCTGAATGTCATCCGTGGCCACTCAGTGTAATGGCTTTCAGAATTGCTGTGGTGGCCCACGGAAGCGGCCTCCCTGAGGGCCTGAGGAGTCAGCTTCATTTCTCCTGCTCATTTATCGATAGTCACCTTTTCCTAAACTTCAGCCCACACCTGTTTCGCATGCAGAGGCAAACCTGGGTACAGTCTGTCGTGGGGAGTCAGCTCTTGGAGAGGAGCTGCGTCGCAGGGGTTCTGTCCTGGTTGCTCTGAGTTTTCCTGCCTTAGAGCAGAGGTGGTGTAGTAACACCCAGCAGGGGCCTTGCGGGCACTGATGCTGCCTCTCTGGGCAGCTGTGAGTCCTACGTCATGGTATGCTTTTCCAACTTTTCACTTTGCAGTCATTTCAAACTTCCAGGAAAGTTACAGAAATAACACACACACACAAAAACAATTCACAACTCCAATGTACCTCCTCCCATATACCTAGATTTACCTACTTTTAACTTTTTACCACATTTTTTTCTCCCTTCTACCCTTTCTCCCTCCTTCTCTATTGATCTGTTGATCTGTCTTCTAAACATCTGAAAGGTAGGTTGCATACATCCTGCTCCTTCAACACTTCATGCTTCCATGAATATTTCCTATGAACAAGTAATGACCTTATTAGGTACAATGATCACGTTCAAGCAATTTAACATTGCTATAAAGCATACAGGCTATGGTCCAAGTTTTTCAGTTGCCCCAATAATGTCCTTTTGGACATTCTGTTCTCCATTATTAGATCAAGTCCAGAATCATTGCATTTCCTTATCATTATCTTCTTAGTTTCTTTCTCTTTGGTAAAATTTTGGTAACATATAGACATATATTCTTCCCCTCTCAACCACTCCCAAGCATACAGTTCCGTGGTGGTGGCATTAATCACATTCGTAATATTAAGTTATGATCACCACCATCTGTTACCAAATCTTTTCCATCCCCCACAAACAGAAACAGTGCTGGGTCATACCATTTTGAGGGAGGAGAGCAGAAGAGGCATAGAAGCAGCCCTTTGGGCTTATAGGGTAGGAGCAGTAAACTTTTTCTTGCACCCGCCAAGATGAAAGGGAGTAACTGGATCCTTGTTATTTATGGTGTATTCTCATTCATCACCTACGTGTTCATTCAACACCTGTGTGTTGCAGGCAGTTTGCTAAGCTCTGGTGTACAGACTTGGAGCAGTAGAGGTACTACTGTGGAATAAGATCCAGTCTGTGCCCTCTGGGACCTCCCGGTCTAGTGAAGGGGATGGATTATAGTACAGTGTGATATGCAAAGGACTGTGCAAAGCTCCATGGGAGCATGGGAAGGGGCATTTAACTCTGTTTGGGGGGCTTACTATTTGAGGATAAGTAGGATTCTGTAAGCCAACTGGAAGATAGCAAGATGCTGAAGAGGAATGGAGAAGGGGCCTTCTGGGCAGAGGAAGGAGCGTATGCAAAGACAAGGAGGAAGGAAAGGTACCGGCTATGTGGGCAGAGTGAGGCTGGAGTGTCAAGCTGTACTTGGAAGAGTTATTGAGGTAAACACCTAACTTTGGCTCCATTTTTATTTTTCTCTCCAGAGAATTAAATGCGGTGCCAACCTGCCCTGTAGATAAGGAGATTATCAAATCTCAGGAGGTAAGAAAATCACTGCTTTGATTTAGCAGCTCTCTGGGCGATGGAGAAGGCAGTGTCCGCGTTCGAATTAGAGATCGAGGTTGGAGCCTGAGAGGGGAGGTGGGGACCTTCCTTGAAGCCCATATTCCTCTGCTATGGGGTCAGATCAGACCCCTCCTACCCACGTTGGAAGGAGCCTTGTTTGGGTCTTTACAGACCCCACCAAGGCTCCTCTCCTGCTGCTTCCTCACCTCCTTCTTACACTAGCTCCAGCCACATTGAACAGCTGGGAGAAATGAAACCTTTTGTTGCCTGGAATCCCCCTTCTCATCTGGTTAGTCCCTAAAAGTTCCTTTTATTTTTGTTATTTTTAATAACCGTTTTATTGAGATATAGTTTATATACCATATATGTTAGTTTCCCAGTGCTGCCATAACAAATGATCATGAAACTTGGTGGCTTAAAACAAGAGAAATTTATTTTTTTCATAGTTCTGGAGGCTAGAAGTCCAAAATTAAGCTAGTTGGCAGGGTCGTGCTCCCGTTGAAGACTCTACGGAAGAGACTTTCCCTGCTCTTTTGAGGTTCTGGTGGTTGCGGGCAATCCTTGGCCTTCCTTGGTGTGTAGCTGCATCAGTCCAGTCTCAGACTCTTTCACGTGGCCTTCTTCCCTGTCTCCTGTGTGTCCAGGCCTCCCTCTCCTTTCTCTTGTAAAGACAGCAGTGATTAGGT
The DNA here is from genome assembly GCF_023851605.1 of Tamandua tetradactyla. NCBI lineage: Eukaryota > Metazoa > Chordata > Mammalia > Pilosa > Myrmecophagidae > Tamandua > Tamandua tetradactyla. Next base: position 70,777,829 of record NC_135330.1, on the reverse strand, counting down.
TTAGAGCCCCACCCCAATCCCCACATCCAGTGCAACCTCCTCTTAAACTGATTACATCGGCCAGATCACATGCTGAGATTCCAGGTGGACATGAATTTTGGAGGGACACTATTTAATTCAGTACACCATAAAATTTACCTTTTAAAATATACAATTCAGTGTTTTTTAGCATATTCAGAGTTTTACATCCATCTCCACTATCTAATTTTAGAGTATTGTCATCGTACCTAAAAGAATGCCCATACCCATTAGCAGGCACCCCCCATTCTCCCTGCTCTCCAGCTACTGACAACCACTAATTTACCTATACTGTGACTTTCACTTAGCCTAATATATTCAACGTTCATACATGTCGTAGCAGTTTCAGAACTTCATCCCTTTTCATTGTCTAATCATATTCCATTGTATGGTTAAACTGCATTTTATCATTCATCAGTTGATGGGCATTTGGGCTGTTTCCATTTTTTGGCTATTATGAATAATGCTGCACTGAACATTCATGTACAAGTTTTTGTGTGGACATCTGTTTCCAGTTTCTCTTAAGTATATACATTGGAGTGGAATTGTGGGGTTATATGGTACCTCTATGTTTAATATTCTGGGGATCTGTCAAGCTGTTTTCCAAAATGCCCACACCATTTTACAGTCTCACCAACAATGTGAGAGGGTTCCAATTTCTCTTCATCCTCACCAAAATTTGTTATTGTATATCTTCTTAATTTTACCATCTGTTTAGTATGCTAATGCTGCTGGAACACAATATACCAGAAATGGGTTGGCTTTTGTAAAGGGGATTTATTAAGTTATAAGTTTATACTTCTGAAGCCATAGAAGTAACCAAACTAAGACATCCAGAGAAAGATAACTTGACTTAAGAAAGGCCGATGACATCTGGAACACCTTTGTCAGCTGGGAAGGCAAGTGGCTGGCATCTGCTGGTCCTCTGGCTTCTGGTTTCAAACAGTTCCCCTGGGGGCATTTGCTTTCTGCATTTCTAAATATCTGTGTTGGCTCTGAGCTCCTTTCCTCTCTATGAGCTATCTTAAAGACTCCTGTAGACTAATTAAGACCCACCCTGAATGGGCAGAGTCACATCTCCATCTAAACAAAAAGTACAACCCACAATTGGGTGTGCCACATCTCCATGGAAAAATCCAGTCAGTTTCCACCCTAAACAATGGGTCTGCACCACAAGATTGGATTAGGAAAAAGAACATGGCTTTTCTAGGATACATAACATCTTCAGCCCAGTGCACCGTCCTAGTGGGTTTGAGTTGTGGTTTTGATTTCCATTTCAGTGATTAATGATGTTAAGCATCTTTTCATGTGCTTATTGGCCATTCATGTATTTTCTTTGGAAAAATGTCTATTCAAATCATTTTCTTATATTTTAATTGGGTAATTTGGCATTGTTGAGTTATAAGAATTCTTTGTATATTCTGGATACAAATCCCTGATTAGTTAAATGATTTGCAAATATTTTCTCCCAATCTCTAAGTTATCTTTTTTTTTTTTTCATAAAACAAAATTTTATGTAACTGAAGGATCCTTCCTGGGACTAGATAACTGCCTTTACAAAAGAAAAGGAGGGGAAAAAACAAAACAAAACACTGAAACCAGAATAGAATGAAATTCTAGCATTCCACATCAGCTTGTTACACATCGGTATAAACCCAGTGTCCTGACAAACAACATGTTTTTATTTTCTGTCTCATCCTAGAGTTCTAATTTTGATTCATTTCAGAAGAGACTTTGCTGGGTTAGCTTTTCATTTTCTTGACAGTGTCCTTTGAAGCACAGAAGTTTTTAATTTTGATGAAGTTCAATTTATCTCTTTTCTTTTTAATTACTTGTGCTTTTAGTGTTGTATCTAAGAAACAATGGCCTAACGAAGGCCATAAATATTTATTCCTTAAAAGCATACTTTCAACCTTAAAACATACTTTTCTTCCTTAAAGTTCTCTTCAAGTATCATCTCCTCTTGGAAGCTTTCCCTTAATCCCTAGTCTGAAACCTTTTGTTCATGCTTCTCCATACCTTTATGATGTGCTCTGAAAATGCCTACCAGACGTCTGAACTCCACCACTGTTTGTCTCACTCACTGGAGTAGGGATTGGCAAACTATAGCCCTTGGGTCAAATCCAGCCTGCCACCTGTTTTAGTACAGCCTGTGAGCTAAGAATCCTTTTTTTTTTTTTTACGTTTTTTGAATGATTGGAAAATATCAAAAAAGAATTTATGAGAACTGTGTACAAAAAAGGATATATGAGAACTATGTATGCAATCTGCAACTTCTTATGAGTCATAAATGATTTCAAAAATAAATATTTATTTTTAAAATAAAAAAGCAGCGTATTTTTTTGACATGAAAATTAAATTAATTTCAAATTTCAGTATCCATAAGCAAAGTGTTACTGGAAAACAACCATGCCCATTCTTTCACATATTGTTTGTGGCTGCTTTAGAGCAGTCACACTATCAGGAAAATGAAAAGACAGCCCAAAGAATGGGAGAAAATATTAGCAAATCCTTTATCTAATAAAGAAACTTACATGTGACGTGCAAAGCTAAAAATATTTACCATCTGGCCTTTCACAGAGAAAGTTTGCTGATCCCTGTTCTGTGTTGAAATAGCAAGTCAGCACAGTTTTGGTGCAACTACTGATGAGTAATACAAATGTTTACCCTCAGATAAGAAGGCGGAAGCATCACCTTGGCCACAGCCTTGCCTCCTGATCTTTGAGCATGTGGGGTCAAATTTACCACAGTATTCTAGCTGCAGCCTGCTGCACATTGAGTTAACTGGCTTATTTCTGAGAAAACTTTTTTTTTTTACTGTGGTGGTGAGTCTGCTATTTCCATTCCAACCACTGTCTGGAAGTTTCCACCTGTCTCTTAGAGACCAAATTAATAATAGCTGCGTTTGCATTGCTGTAGAGTTGTAGGAGTTTGTGTGACCTGTAATATTTTTCTTTTAGGTGTTTAAAGACAATTGCTGCAAAAGGGAAGTCCTCAATTTATATGTATATTGCAAAAATGCCCCTGGATGTAATACCAAGATTATTCTGGGGCGATACCAGGTTGGTATTATTCATGAACAATATTTGCCTGGGCCAGTTTTCCAGTGACATGCGTTTATGTGACAGTACTGGGCTAAGCATTGTAGGAGATTCACTAGGTTTGCTCTCATAAAATTCGGTCTCGAGAAACAGTTATTTGCCGGGCAGAATGTCAGAGATGAAAGTGTGGTGAAGAGATTCATTTTGCATGGACATGTGGAGGACATGCTGTATGCATCAGACCTTAATTTATGGGGCAGGACTGAGAAAGTCAAAAGACAAGGCATGTGACATGCTAAGCAAAAGGAATGCTCAAGCAAGAACATGTCATATTGGGGAAACCATGAAGAATTCAGGGTAGCTAAAATGGGAATCAGAAATGACTGTAGATGCTACTGATCCAAGTCATGATTGTGAGGTGCCCTCCCCCAAAGCACTTGCTCTCTACTCTGGTGCTGGGGTAGGTGTTTCCTAGAACCATGGGCCCTGGCCTCTCAGAGTTTCTGATTTAAGGCAGATAGCGCAGACCAGGACAGAGATGGGGTATACTTTAAAGGCAAAGCATTGGTGTGAGATGCAAACAAACAAGGTGTAGGGGAAGTGTGAGTGAAGAGGAGTTGAGTGCCTTTCAAATGAAACCTTGCTTTTCCACCCAGCTGGAGAAGCTGGTTGGTAAATGGAAAGATGCACATGAGGGGCTTTGCCACGCCAAGGCCATCGGCATCAGGTTTGATCATAGTATGGATAAAGGAGGCACAGGAGTCTCTAGCTTCTAGCATGTCGCTTGGAGGCTACTGAATTATTCCCTCATACCCACACATTTTGGAATGTGTATTTCAGGTGTTCAGTCTTTTCTCCATCACACCTCCGAAATCCCCAGGCACTTAAATTATACATGGCTAAATGATTTCCTTGTTAAACCAGAGATTTCTTTGGAGGTTCACAGAACTTTTTTTGTGTTTTTCTTATGACAGTTCCTGGACACTTGTTTTAAATAGGCTGTAGAATTGGACCTCATTTCCAACTTAGTTGTTACTAAACCTCAAAATGGGCCATTAAATGACTTTAGGTTTCTCCCGAAGTTTCTGGAGAACAAGGACTTCTTTCCACCTGTTTCTTTTGCATCTCCTCTCATTCCCTGTTCTTCCTGCTAGCATGGTAAGTCTAAGTTACTAAAAGTAGCAGTCTTATTGAATGTTGACTGTTTTACTGAGAGTTGAGGGATAACATCAATTTTGGCGAAGATGTAAATTTCAGTTGCCATTACGATTTTTTTCTTACTACCAGAGGCAAAGAAGAATCGCTATAGTAATATATAGTAATATCTCACTGTAAAAGAAAACGTTTGCAATTCATTAGAGCTAGGGTTGGCAAACTTTTTCTGTAAAGAGCCAGATAGTAAATATTTGACTCTTTATGGGCCATAATCTCTGGCAGCTACTCAACTCTGCCATTTAGTGAGAAAAGCAGCCACAGACATCATGTAAATGAATGGGTGTGGCTGGGTTCCAGATCATTTACAAAAACATGTGGCAGGCCAGATTTAGCCCTCCAACCCCAGGTTGCCAACCCTTGCTTTAAAGAATCTTGTTGGGAGATAAATTCACTAAGATTTTGATAGTTTGTCAGCATCACAATAACTTATAGTGGTCCAAAGATTTTTATTAAGAAATATTTGCTTTTTAAAAAAACCTATAATTTGGGGGCAGTACAACGGTGGCTCAGTGGCAGAATTCTCACCTGCTATGCCAGAGACCCGGGTTCGAGTCTTGGAGCCTGCCCATGCAAAACAAAACAAAACAAAACTATAATATGAAGAACGCTGGAAAAAGTACTATCTGTGTCATCCTCCTCTGGTCACTTGGTTAAGGATATTTTCTAATTTTATAAGTCCAACCATTTCCAGCTTCTCTTGGGCCTGTGGATCCAGGCACTGGGAATTAAACCCGGGTCTCCGGCATGGCAGGCGAGAACTCTGCTTGCTGAGCCACTGGGGCCCGCCCCCACTTTTTTTTTTTTTTTACCATTTATGGGCCAACTTCCTCTCCTTTTCTTTTCTTTCTCTTAATCCTCCCTTTCATCCATTTAGTTAGGATATACCCATTTTTTCCCTGTTTTTCTTCTGTTCTGTTTTTCACCATCTTTTGTGCATAGACTAGTACTCAGTGCTGGGAATGGAGATGGAGGGTGCACCAAAGTAATAAAAGATGTCCTTAAAGAACTGGTGAATTGGCAAGCCTAAGAAAAATATTCAAGAACTAACCTGAGAACATGAGCACATTAGAAGATAATCTAAAGGAAACTCAACATGCCTTCCTTTTCACTCATCTGTCCCTGCCTTCCTAATCCACCCCCAAGCTGGTTGGTTTTCACAGCCCCCAGTCAAAAGCGCTCAGAGCCTGCCTGGGGAGGATGCTGGCCGGCGCCGCCCCTCTGCCCAAGTGCTTCCCGGTGTTCTCCCACCCTCACCAGGCTTTCCCTGCTCTGCCCCCTCCGCTGCCCTGGTTAATGGTCACACTGGCCTATTGTTCTTTGCAGGACCACCTTCAGCAGTGCTTATTTCAAACTGTTCAGTGTTCTAATGAGAACTGTCGGGAGCCAGTCCTACGAAAAGAGCTAAAAGAGCATTTGAGCTTATACTGTCAGTTTCGAGAGGAAAAATGCCTTTATTGCAAAAAGGATGTGGTGGTGATCAATCTACAGGTAAATAAAAAACCCCATAAACCAGATCAACTTCATGGGGCTCAATCTACCTGAGTGACCACAGTAATCAGGTGTTATGTCAGCAACACATTTCTAGATTTATTTTTATTTGGAGTCAGGTCTAAAGTAAGGTTTGTCTAAAAGTTCTGTGGAAAGTGGAAAACCATCTGGTTGGCAGAACTCTCTTTATTTACCAATGGTGAAGATATTTGAGCTCTTGCTGCGTGCAAGTGTGAAAGGAGTAAAGGTAGGCCTCGGTGAGCTACTGTCTGAGGAGATGATACTATTTGTCTTTAAGATGTTCTAACCGGAGAGGCAGGATGTCAGCATAAAAAAAGAGCATGGGCTGCTTTTTCATGTGCCAAAGGAGCCATATGGATAACTCTCCCAGTCTGCCCTCTGTGAATCCCATGCCCTCTGACTTTATTTTGGAACAATTAAATTTTTAATTGAATTAATTTATATCAAGAAAGCAGCCATCTTTAATTCTTTTGGAACTAGGCCATACCTTCCTGTAGAGGGTAAGTTGCATAACATATATCTCCAAAGGGGCATATGTATAAACACTGCGAATCCATCAAACCCTGGGAAACAAGGATTGGTTTTGTTTTATCACACTTTCTCTGTTTCAGAATCATGAGGAAAATTTGTGTCCTGAGTACCCAGTATCTTGTCCCAACAAGTGTTTGCAGATGATCCCAAGAACTGAGGTAACCGTGAATAATCCACTCAGTAGGTTTTACATGAGGTAGAATTTTAGTATTGTGGTGCATGTATGATTAAATCCCATAGGCAGAGGCCCAGGGCCTAAATCATAGCCATTATAGCTGCATATCTGCCTTCCCTTCCTTGCCTAACTCATCTCAGTTTTCATCGCGGCCTTTCCTCTGCTAGGACTTAGAAAGTTTTTCCTCCTTACCGATGCACATGGCAGCTTCCATGTTCCCTCCCTTTTCCCTAACCACCCTTGCTTCCAGGCAGTTGGATAATCAGTGCAGAGTGTGTCTGTAGCTTGAGCTTTCCATTTCACAGGTGGATAAACATCTTGCTGTATGTCCAGAAGCAGAACAAGACTGTCCTTTTAAGCATTATGGCTGTACTGTAAAGGTATGATTTTTTTTTCCTGCTTCTGTATTCTACTGTATGTTCCATTTGACAAGTTCATTTTACTCTTTGATTCCATTCAGGATGCAGAAGGACGTACAGTTCTGAGAATTTTAAGGTTGGCAGTTATTTCTTTTTTTTTTTTTTTTTAACATGGGCAGGCACCAGGAATCGAACCCAGGTCCTCTGGCATCGCAGGCAAGCATTCCTGCCTGCTGAGCCACCATGGCCCTCCCTGGCAGTTATTTCTAATTCTGACTCAGCTGCTTCCACCAGCTTTTGGGACCTTCTGGTATCACTACCCCCGTGATTACAAATCCTGATTTTATGGTACTCCAGCCTATCGCCCAGCATTTTGAAATAAAATTGATTTGAAATCATATTTTTTTTTTTTTTTTTTTTTTAGAGAGAGGGAGGAAAGGAAGGAAAGAAAGACAGAGAAGGAAGGAAGGATGGAAGGAAGGAAGGGAGGAAGAAAGGGAAACATTTTCTTATTTTATTATATTTTGTTTGTTTGTTTGTTTTTTTACATGGGCTGGGGCCGGGAATCGAACCGGGGTCCTCCGGCATGGCAGGCAAGCACTCTTGCCCGCTGAGCCACCGTGGCCCGCCCTGAAATCATATTTTTGTAGGTACTCTATTACTTTTAAATATCTCTAAAAGTATTATTCACTAGATTATATACAAATAAAGCTTGATTCATACCTTAGGCCTTTTCACAAATTAATTTCAGATGGATCAAAGTTTTACACGTTAAAATATATCATGCTCTGTATTATCATGTAGATTTATGACTCCAAACTAAAAATTTATTTAAAAAATGATGAAAATACTATAAGAAAATGGGGGTATTTTTTATTCTTGAAGCGAAGAAGGCCTTTCTAAGATGTTTAACACAAAACCAAAAAGCCATAATTTGGTAAGTTTAAACACAAATGTTTAGAATTTCTATATGATTAAAAAAGTACTGTAAATAAAGTCAAATGGCAAACCACAAACTGGGGGGAAATATTTATAACATATACTATATACTAGAAAAAAAGGACTGTTTTCCTTAATATAAATTGATAAAGATTAAAATATTTGATAATATCCAGCTTTTTTGAGGGCTTCTTGGTTGTGGCTGTGAAAATAAAAAATGGATCTACACATTACCTGGAAATTACACTGTTTAATTTTTTCTCAGATATTCTTTCATAATATGCAATAATTATATACACATACAAACATGCACACAAAAAGATGTTTATTTTACTGTTTATATAGCAAAGAAAAAAAACTAAATATAACCTCTAAGTACATCACTAAAGCAACGATTACATGGTTACATTTTCATACTTTGGAATACTATACATTTAATTTAAAAAAATGAGGTAGACCTCTATGCTGATAATAGAAATATACTCAATTTGTATTAGGTGAAAAATAAGTTGCAGAATATTAAATACATCATGATCTCCTTTGTGTAAAAAAAGTATGTATGTTTTTAGTGACTGGTGAATGAGTCTAAGAGATTGAGATGACTTTTGCTTTTCACTCTAAATCTTGCTGTACTGTTTGACATAAGCATATATTTCTCTTCTTATAAAAACCTGAAAAAATATGTGATATTAGACTCCTCTAAAAACGTTCAGTGATGAGTGCATAAATTTGTCATATATCAGACTGGTAGTTAACTGTCTGGGCTGTAAAAAAAAGAGGATGTTTTGACTACAATAGGAATAGTTTTACAACTCAAAAAAGGAATCTTGCAGTTAAGCCCAAACCTCTAGTTGGGTTATACCGTAGAAAAACTTACCTCAGTTCCGGGTTAGGTGATGTCTGGGGTAGGTGTTCTCTGAACCTCATTTGTGAGAACTAGTCTAGGACTAAAATTGATCTAGAGATAACTCAGATTATATGGGAATTGTTGAGAGGTGGTGATAACTGCACTTAACCCACAATCATATACTCCCAAGTCAAGGAAGGAAATCAACACTGAAAATTTTGGTAGTGGCCTGATTCTCTGTCTCTGTAGTAGGTTGTGTCATGGTAGTATCTTTTTTTCTTTTTAATATTTTTTATGGAGCTATCTTCATGCATCATCCAAGGTATACAATAAATGGCTCACAGTATCATCACATAGCTGTGTATTCATCATCATGATCATTTTTAGAACATTTGTATCACCCCAGAAAAAGGAATAAAAAGAAAAAAACCCATACATCCCATACCCTTTACCCAGCCCTCTCATTGTCCACTAGTATTGCAATCTACTCAGTTCTTCTTATGCCTTATCCCACCCTATTATTTCTTTAATCTCCTTATTGTTTTTTTACTCATCTGTTCATATTCTTCATAAAGAAAGCATCAGACACAAGGTTTTCACAATTACACATTCACGTTGTAAGTGCTATAGTTATAAACTGTCTTCAAGAATCAAGACTACTGGAATACAGTGTAACAGTTTCAGGTACTATCCTCTATCCACTCCAATACACTCCAATACACCATGAACTAAAAAGGGATGTCTGTATATTCTTTTGCATATGGATATCCAGTTCTCCAACACCATTTATTGAAGAGACTGTTTGGTCCCATTTGGGTTGGCTTGACTGCCTTATCAAGGATTGTCATAGATGAGAGGGTCTATTTCTGAATGCTCAATTCAATTCCATTGGTCTGTATCTTTATGCCAGTACCCTGATGTTTTGACCACTGTAGCTTAGTAGCATGCTTTAAATCCAGGTAGTGTGAGACCTCCCACTTTTTTTTCTTTCTCAAGATACTTTAGCACCCTGCCCTTCCAAATAAATTTGATTATTGTTTTTTCTATTTCTGCAAAGTAAGTTGTTGAGATTTTAATTGGTATTGCATTGAATCTATAAATCAGTTTGGGTAGTAATGACATCTTAACTATATTTAGTCTTCCAATCCATGAACATGGTATGAACTTTCATTTATTTAGGTCTTCCATGATTTCTTTTAGCAACTTCTTGTAGTTTTCTCTGAATAGGTCTTTCACATCCTTAATTGAAGTTATTCCTAATATTCTTTCGGTTGCTATTGAAAATGGATTTTTTTCTTGATTGCCTCCTCAGATTGCTTATTACTACTATATAGAAACATTACTGATTTTGGGGTGTTGATCTTATACCCTGCCACTTTGCTGTGCTCATTTATTAGCTCTAGTAGCTTTGCTGTAGTTTTTGGGATTTTCAACATATAGTATCACATCACCTCCAAACAGTGAGAGTTTTGCTTCTTCCTTTCCAGTTTGAATGCCTTTTATTTCTTTTTCTTGTCTGATTGCTCTGGCTAGAACTTCCAGAACAATGTTGAATAACAGTGGTGACAGTGGGCATCTTTGCCTTGTTCCTGACTTAGAGGGAAAGCTTTCAGTCTTTCCCCATTGAGGATGATGTTTGCTGTTGGTTTTTCATATATTCCCTTTATCATGTTGAGGAAGCTTCCTTTTAGTCCTATCCTTTGAAATGTTTTTCATCAAGAAAGGATGTTCAATTTTGTCAGATGCCTTTTATGCATCAATCAAGATGATCATGTGGTTTTTCCACTTTGATTTATTGATGTGGTATTACATTAATTGATTTTCTTGTGTGGAACCAGCGTTGCCTACCTGAAATAAATCCCACTTGATCATGGTGTATAATTCTTTTAATGTGCTGCTGGATTTGCAAGTATTTTATTGAGGATTTTTGTATCTATATTCATTTAAGGGATTGGTCTGCAATTTTCTTTTCTTGTCGTATCTTTGTCTGGCTTTGGTATTAGGGTGATATTGGCATCATAAAATGAGTTAGGTAGCTTTCCCTCCTCTTCAGTTTTCTGGATGAGTTTGAGCAGGATTGGTAATAATTCTTTCTTGAATGCTTGGTAGAATTCACATGTGAAGCCATCTGGTCCTGGATGGTTTCTTTTTGGGGGAGCTTCTTGATGACTGATTGACTCTCTTTATTTGTATTTAGTTTGTTCAGTCATCTCTTTCTTCTTGAATTAGTGTTGGTTGTTCATGCCTTTCTAGGAAGTTGTCCATTTCATCTGCATTGTCTAGTTTATTGGCATATAGTTGCTCATAGTATCCTCTCATTACCTCCTTTATTTCTCTGAGGTCAGTGGTTATGTCTCCTCTTCCATTTCTGATTTTATTTATTGGCATTCCCCTCCATCCCCCTCTTTTCTTATTAGCCTTGCTAAGGGTCCATCAATTTTGTTGATTTTCTCAAAGAAATATTTATTTTTTTTAATTTTCTCTTTTCATGTTTTCAATTTCATTTATTTCTGCTCTAATCTTTGTGAATTCTTTCCTTCTGTTTGCTTTAGGGTTAGTTTGTTGTTCTTTCTCTATTTCTTCCAGGTGAACAGTTAATTCCTTGAGTTTTGTTCTTCCTTTTTAACATAGGCATTTAGCCCTGCCTTTGCTGCGTCCTATAGGTTTTGATATGTTGCATTTTCATTTTTATTTGCCTTGAGATATTTACTGATTTCTTACATAATTTCTTCCTTGACCCACTGGTTGTTTAAGAATGTGTTCTATGTATTTGTTAATTTTCTGGCTCTCTGCCTGTTATTGATTTCCAACTTCATTCCATTATGACCTGAGAAAGTATTTTTGTATAATTTCAATCTTTTTAAATTTATTGAGACTTGCTTTGTGACCCAGCATATAGTCTGTCCTTGAGAATGATCCATGAGCACCTGAGAAAAATGTATATCCTGCTGTTATGGAGTGTACTGTTCTGTAAATGTCTGTTAAGTCTAGTTCACTCATTGTATTATTCAAAATATCTGTTTCCAGATTGATCCTCTGTTTAAATCTGTCCATTGGTGAGAGGGGGGTATTGAAGTCTTCAACTATTATTATAGAGGTGTCTACTTCTCCCTTCAGTGTTGTCAAAGTTTGCTTCATATATTTTGAGGCAGTCTGGCTTAGTGCATAAATATTTTTGACTGTTAGGTCTTCTTGATGAATTGTTCTTTTTATTAATACATAGTGTCCTTCTTTGTCTCTTTTGATTGTTTTACATTTGAACTCTAATTTGTCAGCTTTTAGAATATCTACCCCCCTCTCTTTTCTCATTGTTTGTGTGAAATATCTTTTTTCAACTTTTCACTTTCAATCTGTTTTTGTCCTTGGGTCTAAAGTGAGTCTCTTATAGACACCATACCAATGGATCCTGTTTTTCAATCCATTCTGCCAGTCTATGTCTTTTGATTGGGGAGTTAAATCCATTAACATTTAGTGTTATTACTGTAAGGGCAGTACTTTCTCCTACTATTTTATCTTTTGGATTTTATATGTCATATCTTTTTTTTCTTTTCTCTTTTTACCTTTACTGATAGTCTTCATTTCTACATTCTTCTCCAGATCTCTCTCTCCTGCCTTTCTTATCTGCCTGTAGTGCTCCCTTTAGTATTTCTTGTAGAGCCAGTCTCTTAGTCACAAACTCTCCCAGTGACTGTCTGAAAATATTTTAAACTCCCCCTCTTTTTTTTTTTTTTTTTTTTTTACATAGGCAGGCACTGGGAATCCAACCTGGATCTCTGTCATGGCAGGCAAGAACTCCCCCTCATTTTTGAAGGACAGTTTTGCCAGATATAGAATTCTTAGTTGGTAGTTTTTCTCTTTCAGAATCTTAAAATATTTCATACCACTGCCTTTTCACCTCCGTGGTCTCTGCTGAGAAATCCACACATAATCTTATCAAGCTTCCCTTATATGTGATGGATTGCTTTTCTCTTCCTGCTTGCACAATTCTCTCTTTGTCTTTGACATTTGACAATCTGATTTGTAAGTGTCTTGGAGGTTTGTTTAGGGTACACTGCTCTTCTTGGATCTGTTATTTCGTGTCTATCATGAGAGATGGGAAATTTTCAGTGATTTTTTTCCCCTCCATTAGTCTTTCCGCCCCATTTCATTTCTCTTCTCCTTCTGGGTCACTATAACGTGTACCTTCATGCACGTCATGTTGTCCCTCATTTCCCCGAGATCCTGCTCATGTTTGTCCATTCTTTTCCCTATCTCTTCTTTTGTGTGTAGGATTTCAGATGTCCTGCCCTCTAATTCACTAACCCTTTCTTCTGCTTTTTCAAATCTCCTGTTGTATGTCTCCATTGCTGTTTTCATCTCTTCTATTGTCCTTTCATTCCTATAAGGTCTGCCACTTGTGTTTTCAAACTTTCAAGTTCTTCTTTATGTTCATCCAGTGTCTTCTTTTATATTCATCATCTCTTTTACCATATCTTTCCTCAACTCATTGATCTGACTTTTGATTTGATGTAGCATGTCTGTTCGAACATCCTTACTTAGTGGTTTCCAGTCCTGCATCTCATTTGAAATGTTGGTTTGTTCCTTTGACTGGGCCGTATCTTCTATTTCCTAGTATGACTTAATTTTTGCTGCCATCTAGGCACTTGATTTCCTTAATTAGTTTATTCTAGAGGTTGTTTTCACTCTTTTATCTAGGGTATTCTTATTGGTTGGTTTCATTCTCTATCTGTTCTTTAGCATTCAGTTCAACTTATTCTCGATCTCCAGCATATCTTCTGTTTCACTGATCAGAATTTTTCAGTTCTTGTTTTTCTTATTCTTGCCCTGCCTATATGAAACTTATTTTTTGAGGAGGATCTCCTCAGATATAATTGACTCCAGTCAGATTTTCCCTGACCATACAGGTCCACATCTCAGGAGGAGAATATAACCAGTATCAAGTTTCCCTGAGAGTAAGACCCAGCAGGTTGTTAGAATTTACTATGTATGACTAGTAAATTCTAGACTCTGTGCTTTTCCTATCCTGCCCAGCCTGTAGTCTTGTCAGCCTACAGCTTTACACCAGCATAAAGTGATGTGGTACCTTTGTCTGCAGCCTCTCCATGCCAGTGGGGTGGTTGAGACAGAGGCTGAGGTAGAAGGGCTTAGGTTGCTTCTGTTTTCCAGCCACTGTGACCTGAATTCCCTAAAGGACAGTTGCCATTTCAGCTGGGCCCTGCCCTGCTCTTTTGGGGGGAAGATACACCCTTTAGGGGATTAGCCCCATTCACCTAACTTTGTCTCTCTAACATCCCTTAATTCTGCTCTTGGCTGGGGCAGTGGTAAAGTCTGAGAGTGTTTACAATTTTATCTAATGAGCTGTCAGGAAGTAAAAATAAAAAAAAACCTTTTCAGAGCTGGCCCCTAGCTCCCTGGGTTTGCCAGTTAAGAATCGGAGTTGGTATACACTCTGTGTGTCCCCAGAATCTATGTGCCGCCTTTTTGGGGGACCCCAGCCCTTTTCCAGTATTTTGTGCTGTCCAACTCAAAAAGCCTCTGTTTTGTTTCTGTTTTTGGTTAGCGCCCCACCCCCACTCCCCTGTGGGGGGCAGGGTATAACTCTCAATTCCTTTAGTTCTTACTCCAGGTTTATCTGTGCTTAGGGCTTCTGTTTATCAGTCCAAATTTGTTAATTCCATAATTAGAGCTTGGTTGAGCTACCTTTCTTGCCCCTAGTAGGGTCTGTTTCTTTTTTCCTTGGGGTGCCGGCCTCCACAGCTTGCGAGACTTCCAGTTCTGTGTGGGATCTCAGCCGTTCCGCCTGTTCCAGACTGGTGTACGATGTGTGTCTGGTCATTGTGTCCCCCCAGGAGGTGTTCCATATAGCTCCTGGCTATTTACTAGCTGCTCTGAGGACAAACTAAATTTCTACGCCTCACTGCACTGCCATCTTGCGCTACTTCTCCTGTCATGGTAGAATCTTTTTGCTGTTGTTGTTGAGTTTAGTTGAGTTGTTGTTGTTTTTTTAACTTTTCAAATTATGTAATATAACATATGTACAAAGCAAAGACAAAAAGAAGCAATCATTTTCAAAGCACTCTTCAACAAGTAGTTACAGGACAGATCCCAGAGTGTGTCATGGGTTATGCAGAATCTTCAAGCTGGAAGGGGAACCTATAGGAGTCTTTTTTCTGCAGCCTACCTTGAGACAGGTGAAGATTTAAACTATTAAAGTAAGCAAAGTTGTTGAAGTTCTGCTTTAGCAGAACATCCTACCCACATCCCTAATTTATGAAGCTTTTCAACAACCTGACTTATTTTTCTCTTTATTTTGAAGGATAAACGCGGGAACCTGAAGGAGCATGAACATTCAGCCTTGCGGGACCACATGCTTCTGGTTTTAGAAAAGAATTTCCAATTAGAAGAACAGGTAAACAAATATTCAAGGGTTCAAATATAAAGGGGAGGAGGCAACAGAATTGCTGGGATTTGCTTGCTTTCTCCTGGCAATTTTATATTTTTCTTTGTTTTGGTATAAGTCAATTAAAGTTTGTGGTAAAACAGACTCATAGGATTATATCATGGAACAGTAGACCTAGAAAGTACCTTTGAAATCTTTGGGTCTAACTCCTTCCTTCAACAGATGAAGTGGCTAAGCTTAAAGAGATTATGATGGGTGTATAACTTGTAAGGGGCAGAATTGAATCTCTCTCCTCATGTTAATCCAGACTGCCTGGTTCCACACCAGCTTGAGCGAGCTACTTGACCTCCCAATTTCCTATGGTGGGGGGTAAATGAGGTAATACACTGAAGCCCTTAACACTGTGCCTGACACATAATAAGCATTTAAGTATTAGGTAGAGGCAACATGCTGGCATTGCTGGTGGTGATGATGGAGGCTCAACCAAGCCTGTGACAGTGGGGATGAAGAGAGGGGAGGGAGACGTTTCTTGGGTTGCGATTATATCTTGAAAGATAGCAAATCTGATAAAGTTACTAACTGAGAGGGAAACTACAAAAACAAGAGTAGGTTAGAGAGAGGCTGGGGAGAAGATACACTGAATTTGCTTTTGAATGGGGAGATTTGTTTGGGGGGAAGGTGTATGGCATGGTTAGCTCTTGGATCTGCATATCAGATGATTACTGCAGCCATTTGTGCATTTGTTGATAGACATGTATTGAATGTCCCCTGTGTGCCAGGCACTGTGCTAGAATTTGGGGATGTAGAAATAAATGAAACATTGCCTAAAGAAACAGTTTAGTGGAGAAAAAAGACAAAAAAAAAAAAAAAAAAAAACAAGGCCAAAAAAATCAAGTTATACAAATGGTTCTGCAGTAACAGGATATTCACATGGAAAAAGAATGAAATGTGACCCCGCCATATAGCATACAGAATAAATAAATAAATAAAGTTATAAATAGAGTAGTAAAGATAATATATACACTAGAGTTATAGATAGATGTCCTAAAACTTGAGAGGTGATCTGGGTAGGGGTACCAACAAGGAAATATTTCTGAGAGGATGTGCCTCTGAGCCAAAGCTTAAAAGGCAGTGGTTTCTAGATGAAGGGAGGAAATGTCTGGGAGAACAGGGCCTAATGGGAAACAGAAGTTGCTGACTCACAGGCAGGGCACATATGGGATGTGAATGGACATGTGGCAGAAAGGGCAGCCAACGCAGATCATGTAGGACCTTATACGGGGAAAGAAAGGCACTCGAGACATTTATTAAAGGAATAACAAGATTAGATTTGTCTCTTCATATTATTCTGTTGTACCGTAGAATATGACTTGGAGGAGGACATCACTAGAGGTGGGAGAGCATTCATTCATTTAAGAAATATCTATCAAGCACCTCTTGGTACAAGGTACAGTCCAGTTGCTGGGGTTACAGCAGTGAACTGTGAACTCCATGCCAGTCCTGGCTCCCTTGGGCTTACCTTCTGGTGTATGCGGGTTGGGGGGAATAGTGGAGGACCAGTTAGGAAGCTGTTGTAGCAGTCCAGATGAGAAATGAGAAATGCTGAAACTAGTGCTGAAAAGAGGTTAAATGGAATGAGAAATGAATTTTTAAGAGATTTTGTCTATTCTGTTGTCTTTTAGAAGTTAAAGTTGGCAAGTATTGCTGGTTGGGTGGATGTGGGAATGAGAGAGTTGTTGTCCAGGACCACTCATAGGTTTCTGGTTGTTCCCTCAAACATATGATACATTCTGAGAGGGTAGTATATTTCACTTATTGCTTGCTAACTGTATGCCGGGCAGGTTACTTAACTGTTTGCCTCTGTTTCTCATATGTAAAATGGGACTAATATTCATATCTACCTCATGTGGTTCTTTGAGGATTAAAAGATTAAAAAGGGTATGCCAGACATTCAGCAAAGTGATACTGTGCATATAGCATGTAATATATGGTGATTAGTACCCCGTGGTTGTTCAGCAAGTGCAAACTGAATGAGTGAAGAGAACCAGTTCAGTAAATTCAGTCAAATGATGTTACCATCATTAGATGAACCATCATAATAACAGGCTAGGTTTAGAAAATACTGATGACAAAATCTGTCTATCTGGCTTTTTTGAACCACTTGCAAACATTTTTCTAGAATTGTATTGTAATCTACCTGTACTGTTTTCCTAGAAATATATATGTGTGTTTTTTTCCTAGAAAGTTTATTTGCAGGTATTTTCCTAGAACTCTTTTTAAATTATTTTAACTTACATGCATGCATTTAAATGACCTTATTTTTCCTCATTCACATTTCCATTATTAGATTTCTGACTTGTACAAGAGCTTAGAACAGAAAGAAAGTAAAATCCAGCAGCTAGCAGAAACTGTAAAGAAATTTGAAAAGGACTTCAAGCAGTTTGCACAGTTGTTTGGGAAAAATGGAAACTTGCTATCAAACATCCAGGTGAGAAATGACCTTTCCATTCAAAGCCAAGATTTAGCTTTCAGTTGTCAGCAAAGTTTTAACTTTTTATATGGAAATGATTTCAAGTGCATGGAATAAGAATCACACAAAGAACACTGCGTAACCTCCACCTGGATTCACCTATTGTCAACACTGTGTCCCATTTGCTCCATCCTTTGCACTCTCTGTGTTCTTCTGAACAATTTGAAAGTAAGCTGCATATATTATAGCTCTTTATCACTACATACTCCTATTGTGTATTTTCTAAGAATAAAGATCTTCTCTTACATAACCGTGGTACAGTTAGCAAGTTCAATAAATTTAACATTGATACAATACTATAATATAATCTGTGGCAATTAGGGTTTTAGTTCATGCTGGGCCAATATTAAAATTACTTGATTTGATTCATGGAGATTCATTCCTCTGTAGTTCTGCATTTTGTAGTCAACAAAGTGAAACTGGTCTAATCCCTTGGGAAGAAAATGCTTTAAACAGAATTAAAAGATGGCAGAAAAAAATCTTGTAAACCATGAATATTAAAGAATCACAAATAAAATCCTTATAAATAATGTCTTCATTATGATTATAAAATTTACAGTGAGAAAGATTTCAAGACAATTTAAAAATATATCTGAAATTTGTATTATCCCAGAAAATCTAGGCTATATAATGTCCATACTTTATCAGAACGTTTTATACATATTATCTGTATGTATCTAGAAAAGGGAAATCCATCACGTTACTATCTCAGTGCAAACCTTTTTCTAACACAATGACCAGTCTTAAGATACTTAGAGCAAGAGAGGGAGAGAAATATAGCAATAGTCTTATTTAATCTCATCCATTTAAACAGAGCAGACAGAAGTTCAGACCATACCTTAGGGCACTTCTCTACCCACCTGTAGTGCTCAAGCCAGAGCAGGTAGGCTACTTCCAGCTCATTCTCCTGGCTGCCAGCAGAGCAGAATTAAGTCAGGACAGCAGCTCTAAGAAGGGAAGGAAGTGATAAGGCAAGGGAGAAACAATATGAGAACAGAGATACAAAGATGGGGTAGGTAACTAAGTGGAGAGAAACTGAGCGAGGAGTGAAGGCAGATGAAGAGAAGTTCGAAGAGGAAGCTAAGAAATGGCTCATCTCTGCAATTTCAATGAATGTTCTCTCCTGGACTCTGTATTTTTCATCTCATTAAATTGAATAATTAAATGTGAAATGTGTGCGTTGAAAAATTTTAATCTCAATGGATTACTAAATTATTAACTAAATTTTTTCAATGTTATGATTAATTTTGTACTGAAAGGTTCTTGCACGTCACATTGACAAATCTGCATGGCTAGAAGCTCAAGTACGTCAGTTATTACAAACGGCTAGTCAGCAACAAAATAAATTGGACCTGCAACCTTTGGTGGAAGCGATTGATACAGTTAAACAGAAAATTACCCTGCTAGAAACCAATGATCAAAGATTAGGTATGTCTAATATTTTACTTCTCTTTTAGTGGCTTGTTTGTCAAGCAAACACCTGGTCAAATGAAGAGTCACAGTTCTCCAGATAAATACTGGTTGAATCTGACATATATGAAAGAGCAGCCTGAGATTCTGATCACTCAAGCAAAAATGAGAGTAGGCCATAGGCAGGGGCTAGAGAAAAGCGAGGGGTGGAAATATGCCAGAAAATTTCAAGAAGAACAGGAAGGGGTGGTTATTGAAGAGAACGAAAAATAATGAGAACGCTCAGGGAGATATGGTGAGAACTTTTTTTTCCATGTACCATACAGTTGATCCAAAGTATACAATCAGTGGTTCACAGTATCATCACGTAGTTGTGTATTCATCACCGTGATCATTTTTAGAACATTTGCATCACCCCAGGAAAAGAAATAAAAAGAAAAAAGAAAAAAACCCATACATCCTATTCCCCCTACCCCTCCCTCTCATTGATGACTAGTACTGCGATCTACCTAATTTTTTTAACCCCTTAACCACCTGAATTATTTATTTTTGTCCCTATATATTTTTTTAACTTATCTGTTCATACACTGCATAAAGAAATCATCAGACACAAGGTTTTCACAATCACATGGTCACATTGTAAAAGCTATATATATTCTTGCTTAGTTTACTAGAGTACTTTAAAAGGGGGGACATTTTGGAGAAATCTCTGGTGCCAACTGCTGGAGAACAGTTGCTTCAGAGCTGACAGAGACATGAATATTTGGAGAAGTTTATAGTGCTGACAGAGAAAGCAAATGCTTAGATGCGGGCGGAGCCCAGCAGACATTGCCATGTGCCTTTGCAAGAGATGGTAAGCAAGCCAGAACCCAGAGTTGTGTCCCAGAGAAGCTAAATGAAGGCCCACAGATGCTTAGAGAGGAAACCAGTGGCATCAGAAGCTGGAAGCAAGAGAACCAGGAACAAACACCAGTGGACGCCAGCCACATACCTTCCCGGATCAGTCTTCCTTGTACCAAGGTATCTTTAGATACCTTAGTTTGGATATATTTATGGCCTTAGAACTGTAAACTTATAACTTATTGAATTCTCTTTTTAAGAGCTGTTCCATTTCTGGTATATTGCATTCTGGCAGCTTTAGCAAAACAAAATAGATTTAAATCTGTTTAAATTAAACAAGTTAAAGAAGTGCAAGTTACAATTCAAAGGCTGTGAAAATTTGCAAATTAAGGCACCAACAAGAGGTTTCCTACACTCAAGAAAGTCTGATGCCATCTGGAACACCTCTGTTAGCTGGGGAGGCATGTGACTGGCATCTGCTTGTCCCTCGCTCTTGGGCTCCATTGCTTTCAGCCTGTTTCCTGTGGTTTCCTCTCTAAGCATTTGTCAGTCTTCACTTACTTCTTCTGGGACACATCTCTGGGTTCTGGCTTGCTTAGCATCTTATGGGAAGATACATAGCAACATCTGCTGGGCTCTGCCCATGCTTAGGCATCTGCTCTCTCTCTCTTAGCACTCCAAGCATCTCCAGAAGTCCATGTATCCATCAGGTCTGAAGCAACTGTTCTCCAAGTGTCTGCCTCTTAAGTTTCTCCAAAATGTTTCCCCTTTTAAAGTACTCTAGTAAATTAATCAACACCCATCTTGACTAGGTGGAGTCACATCTCTATCTAATCAAAAGGCCACATCCACAATTGGACGTGTCATATTACCATGGAGATAATCTAATCAAAAGTTGCCACCCTACAATCTTGAATCAAGATTCAAAAAACTGGCTGTCCACCACAAGATTGGATCAGTATTAAAACAAGGCTTTTCTGGGGTACATAATAGTTTCAAACCAGCACATTCCACCCTGTGGACACCCAAAAGATGTGTTCTTTCCATATACAACACGCACTCACTCTGTCACAGTAAGTCTAACCATTTCAGTAACAATACAAATGCAATACAAAGAAAAAATACAAAATCTCCTCAGAGTTAATTACAGGAATGGTCTGTTCTAAGGGGGAAAATTATCTGGCTGTGGACCTAAAAACTCAAAACAAGTTATCTGTTTCCATTATACAAAGGAGGGACAGTCATCACATACATGTTTTCATTGCCATAGGAAGAACTCAGAAGAAAAACAGGTGTCACCAGACCCAAATAGCTCCAAACACCTGCAAGGCAAACTTGGATTTGAAAGTCTGAGAGTCATTTATTTATCCTTGGGGCTTTAGAAAGTGGCAGTCCCACCCTTTCCAAGGGCCTGTGCAGTGGCCTTGCTCTCTCCAAATGCTGGGGTGAGTTGCAACACTGGGGTGCATTGGAGGGACCACCTTCTCTTGGCTCCATCCTCTCCAAGCTTTGGGACAGCACTTGGGATCTCTACAGTCTCCAGGTTACATGCTCAACCACTTGAGAAAAATGGGGTGGCAGTCAGACTCCCCCCAACCCCTGTTTTATGTGCTTCACCCTCTCTGGAGCCTTTGGGGCAGGAAAACTCTTCCGGAGCACCAAGGCAGAAGGCCAGCCCTCTATCTTCAGGGCACATTCATCTTCTCCAAGTGCATGGGTGGGTCTGCTCTCCTGGCCCAAGGTTTCTTGGCTTCAGATCTTAGCTTCCATGTTATTGCCTCAGAAATCATTTTTCCTTCATTTGTCCCTTTTTTGTCCCTTTTTGTTCAGACTAGCAATAGTTCCATTTATATAGACCCTGCAACAGTCTTGTTGGTTTTCTATGCAGTATGCAGGGCTCATAACCAGTATGCAGGGCTCATAACAGACAATAGAACTTTCCACTGGATAACTCCGTCTCCGGTTCTCACTTGTCCTGTAATGACTGACTGCTTCCATGTTTGGTTAAAGCTGCATGTGGGGTCCTATTCATTGGGGTCTCACTTTCTGGAAGCCCAGAATTGTCCAGATCATCAATTTCTGATTTCTTTGTACCTAAGAGTTCTGTTCTCAACTTATTTCTTTCCTCTAGCATTTTATATTAGTGTCAAAGAGTAGCCAGACTGCATTTCCACATTTAGTTTGGAAATTTCTTCTGCTAAATACCCAAGTTCATCACTCTCAAATTCTGCTTTCCATCTGCAAAGACCACCTTCCTTCCAGTTTGCAATACCACTTTCATCATTGCTGTCTAAATCCTTATTAGTAATATCCTTAGACTCCACATTTCTACCAACAGTCTCTTCAAAGCATTTTAGTCTTTCTCTATAAAGCATCTCCCAACTTTTCCACAATCTTACCATTATCCATTTAAAAAGCTGTTCTAACATGTTTGATATTTGCAAGCCACAGCAGCACCCCACTTCTCTGGTACCAAAATTTGTATTAGTTTGTTAAGCTGCCAGAGTGTGACATACCAGAAATGGAATGGTTTTTTAAAAAAAGGAATTTAATAAGTTATAAGTTTACAGTTATAAAGCCATAAATATGTCCAAATTAATTTGTATATTATAGTTAGTCCATAAGAGTGAGATATAATATTTGTCTTTTTGTTTCTGACATTTTATTCAACATATTGTCCTCAAGGTTCATTCAGCTAGTTGCATGCTTCACAACTTCATTCCTTTTTGCAGCCATACAATAGTCTATTGTATGTAAACACCACAGTTCCCCCTTCCATTCCTCAGTCGTTTACCCCTAGGCTACCTCCATCCATTGCGATCACAAATACTGTCACTGTAAACACCTGTGTGCAAATGTCCATTCATGTCCCCACTTTCAGTTTCTCCAGGTATATACCCAGCAATGGGGTTGTGGGATCATATGGCAACCCCACCCCTAGCCTCCTGTTGAACCACCACACTGGCCTCCAGAGGGGCCGCACCACTCTGCTTCCCTATCACCAATGAATAGGTATATCTCTTTCTCCACACTGTCTATAGCACTTTTATCACTCTGGAGAAACTATTTTGAAAGTATGGAGACATATAAAAGGGTTTGGTTTTTTGAAACCAGTGGGGCTCACCATGCTAACTCTTGCTAGTTGAATGCTGAGCATACCTTCTCTACACTTTGGCAAGCTTCAGTTTATGAGTACACATTCAGGCTTTCTTGGTGCCATATTAGCCAAAACATATTTGCTGAGGTAATATTCATATAAATGGTCCGTTTGGAGCTATTGGGTTAAGTTCATCTTTAAGATGTCAGAATTATTTTGGTCCTCTTAAAGTGAGAAAATTCCACTTTGGGTACATTCCAAAGACAGCTTAGAAGCCTGTGGAATCTTTTCTTTTTCTTTGCAGTTGTTTTGGAAGGGCAGACCAACAAACATGATGCCCATATTAATATTCATAAAGCACAGCTGAATAAAAATGAAGAGCGATTTAAACTGCTAGAGGGTGCCTGCTATAATGGAAAGCTCATCTGGAAGGTGACAGACTACAAGATGAAGAAGAAGGAGGCAGTGGACGGGCACACAGTCTCCATCTTCAGCCAGCCCTTCTACACCAGCCGTTGTGGCTATCGGCTCTGTGCTAGAGCATATCTGAATGGAGACGGGTCCGGCAAGGGGACACACCTGTCACTGTATTTTGTGGTGATGCGAGGAGAATTTGACTCACTATTGCAGTGGCCATTCAAGCAGAGGGTGACCCTCATGCTTTTGGACCAGAGCAGCAAAAAGAACCACATTGTGGAGACCTTCAAGGCGGACCCCAATAGCAGCAGCTTTAAAAGACCCGATGGGGAGATGAACATTGCATCTGGTTGTCCCCGCTTTGTGGCTCATTCCACATTGGAGAATGTAAAGAACACTTACATTAAAGATGACACCATGTTCTTGAAAGTGGCCGTAGATTTAAGTGACCTGGAGGATCTTTAGCCATTGTTGATAGGGGATGAGAAGACTTCTAGGGTCCAGAACCAAGGAGGAGGACACCTTTTATTATCATACTGTCTTTGGCTTTTTGCCCTTAATGTTTGAAGTCAGTTTAAAACTTCTGAAGTGCGCTGTCTTCTTTTTACTTTTTTACTCTGTCCCAGTTTGAAACTTAAAATACTTAGACTATCCCCCTCATTATTTATATTTTTAAAAATAGATGGTAATTTTCTTGAAAGCAACATCTTGGGCTTATCTTTTCAGTGGTTCTTAGCAGTGTCTCAGGCCGGCATTCTAATAATCATTGTTATTGAGGAGACAGAATAACAGAATTCCCAATTGGAAATGTTCTTGTCTTTTATTATTTGACCCTTTTTTCCTAGACTTGACTTTAAACCTGCAAAGCAGTCTTTTGGGGTAAGCCGTTCAAGTTAAGTAGATGAATGATGTACTTACCATCTTTGTATGTTTGGACCAGACTTTTTTGGTTAAATACTAAACTTGTGGATATTACTACACCTCTAAATATTTTCAAAAAATTTAGTAGCAGTCTACAAGCACAGTTTAGCAAAGTTGCAAAGGAAATGGTGAATGGGGTATTTTCATTCTCCCTGCTGAAGTAAACCATAATGTACTGCATAATATAAATGAGATATATCCAGCTGGCTAAAGTTAAGATTCTGTTAGGTTCAACCATGGCAAAAAAAAACTGTTTTCATAGGTCAAAGATGGTCAAATATCAGCAGTTTCATAAGGTTCAACCTAATAAATATATAAGCAAATGTAAGTATATAAATAATTTAAAGGTATTTTGGTAAGAATAGTAAATTAACTTGAGAATGGGCAGAATTCAGTACATGATGGAAAAATGTTATAAGTGGAGAGATGAACTTTAATATCTAGATTGAAAATCATTATAATCTTGTGAGTGTTAGAAGTACTTCCACCCAAAATTGATTGTGTGAACATTATCTTCTGTTCTTTTCGAGAGAACTTTTGAATTCATAAACTAGTGTGAAAACAGGCATTTCTATAAACTTGGGAATTTCTTTTTGGAGTGCTTAGTATTTTGTGGAGAATGGAAATGATCATGTCCTTAAGTATCTATCTGCATGGATCTAAGGCTGCATATACAAACTGGGTTGACTCCTTATGATTCTTGAAAAGCCTAAGCTTAACAAAAGAACACCAAGCCTTCCTGAGCCCTCGCCCATTGTTAAGCCTTTTACCATTGCTCACACTTGGGCTGGCCCCCAGATTTGCAAGGACAAGTGCCACTGTGGCAGAGGGCCCTTTCCGGTAGCTCTCTTGGATAGTGACTGTGCACTTTACAACTTCTGAGCAGCTCACCTGGTAAAAGAAGCACCATTTATATGGGTGTCTTTTTGGAATGACAGGAACTCTCTTAATCTTTTCTCTGAAATGTTTTAAGGTGTTAAAGACTCATACTGCAGGAATCATCCCAAAGGATTAAATTCAAAGAAATAGAGTCACAATAGAAATATTCTAAAGAACTAACTACCTAGTAGCTACTAGTGAACTGTGGTCCTGTTGGTGGTCACCTCAGACAAACTGGGGAAGCATTTTTCTAGCCCCAATGACTAGACACAGGTGGTTCTGCTTGTTGGTTTTCAATGTTTCTAGTCAAATCCAAGGCCATCCTTTTGCTCTTCAGGAGATGTAAATCATGTTGTGGGTAACTCATTTTAAGTATCTTAAAGTGAATTTGTTAAAATACTAGTGTGATGTTTTAACCAACTTCTGTACATAAAACATAAATCATGGCATGGTTTGCTCACAAGTTCAGAGTCCTCTCATCATTGAAATAGTGATTAAATGATCGTAGAACAACGGATTCTAGGGTAAAAAGCATTCCTTTTTTGCAAAATATGAGTTGTTTTTGTTTCCTAGGCTGCTGAAGCAAATCCCATGAAATGGCTTGGCTTAAACAATGGCATTTATTAGCTTACAGTTTTGAGGCTGGGAAAATGTCCAAATCAAGGCCTCTTCTAGGTGATGCTTTCTCCCCCAGACTATGACATTCTTAGACTAGCTGCTGGTAACCCTTGTCCCTTAGCTTATCACATAACAAGGTATATGGCAGCATCTCCTGGTCTCTTCCTTCTCTTCTGGTTCCGTTTCAGCTTCTTGCTTCCTGTAGCTCTCTCTTTGTCTGAATTTCATTCTCTTGTAAAAGACTCTAGTAATAGGATTAAGATCCATCCTGATCGAGGTGGTTCTCACCTTTGCTGAAGTAGCCTCATCAAAAAGTCCTACTTAGACTGGGTTCACACCCACAGGAATGGATTAAATTTAAGAACATTTTTTGTTGAGGTAAATACAGCTTCAGACTACCACAGGAGTTGTGATTTTTGCCTTTAAAAAGTGGGTCCATGTAAACTATGCTTTCTGTTTTGAGGTTGAATAATTATATTTATTACTTATCAATAGGATTTAAATTTTTGTTTCCATTTTGTTAATTTTCTGATGAAGACACTAGACATAAATGGGAGAGTTGAATTCCTTGAGAAAGGCATTTAAAGAAGGATGGAGGCAAGGGTGCATATGAATGCATATTAACAGGTCTGCATTCTGGCCCATTATCTAGAGATTTGTTGTGGTTAGAAAAGCAAGAAATAGTCACAGCCAGGTTCAATTCAGTGTCAGTCCTGAATACAAGGACAGTGAGGTACAAACCATTTGTATGGTACCTGGAAAATCAGTCCATACCACTGACTTATCTCCTTTTTCTAAAATTCTGAGAAAGGGGTTGGAGAGATGGATCTTGAATCAATGTAAAAAGGTTTGCTGGATGCACAGTAGGGAACCTGATGGTGAAATCATTCAGGAATACCACATTTTAGGGGAAGAAGAAGAGACTGCAGAACACTTGGAGAAAGAATAAGTGAAAGTGAGATAAGAATCAAAGGAGGTGATCATAGAGGCCAAGGGAAAAGAATGTTGTCAGGGCCAAATGCCAGTGCACCCCACAGCTGACTTTTGAACTTAATACCACCTCCATTTGCTCCTTCCTCAGTCCTTATCTCTGGGCCTGGCCTCTGCTTTAAGCTGTAGCCTTGTATAACCAAATAACTGGTGAAGATCTAATCTTAGAAATTTCACCAGTACTTTAAAGTCAGCTTCACTATAACTGAACTGAAAATCTTTCTTTTCTTCCCAACCACTGCCTACCCATTACCCATTTATTTTACCTTGGTTAACAACATCTTCATCCAAACCTGAAATGTGGACATTATTCTAGACTCCTCCCTCACATCCTGTTCTAGTTTGCTAGCTGCCAGAATGCAATATGACAGAAACAGAACGGCTTTTAAAAAGGGGAATTTAATAAGTTGCTAGTTTACAGTTCTAAGACCGAGAAAATGTCCCAATTAAAACAAGTCTATGGAAATGTCCAATTTAAGGCATCCAGAGAAAGATACCTTGGTTCAAGAAGGCCGATGAAGTTCAATGTTTCTCTCTCAGCTGGAAGGCACATGGCAAACATGGCAGCCTCTGCTGGCTTTCTCATGGCTCTACAAAAGGGACTCTCTCCAAATGTTTCCTCTTTTAAAGGATTCTAGTAAGCAACTCCACCTTCAATGGGTGGACACACACCTCCATGGAAATCATCTCATCAAAAGTTACCACCCAGAATTGCGTGGGTCACATCTCCAAGGGAACAATCAAAATGCTCCCACTCAGCAATACTGAATGAGGATTAAAGGACATGGCTTTTCTGGGGTGCACCATAGATTCAAACCAGCACAATGCCCTATCCAGTCACCCATCCAGTACTGTCAATTTTACTTTCAAATGTTTATTTTAACTACTCCTACTACATACCCTGTACTGCCCTCCTTCAGGCCTGCATTATTTTTTCCTCATAACTGTTCTCATTGTTTTCAGTTTGCCTCTTTCAAAGACAACCTCCACCCTGCCACCCAATTCTTTCTAAAATGAAAATCTGAGTATGACTCCCCACCCACATCAGAACTCCCATCATGCACAAAAGAAGGCCTAGCCTCCTTGGTGTGTTGTACAAGTCCTCCACGCCATCTCTGCCCCTCCAGCCTCAACTCCTGGCAATTCTACTTTGCATTTAGCAATACCACACTAAGCTGTTTCACTTTTGTCTTTGCTTATACTACACTTATACCTGGAATTTTCCTCTGCACTCAGCCTGCTTCTCTGCCTGGTGATTTCCTGTCCTTTAAGATTCTGCCTTGGCCTTCCCTCCTCTGGGGGTGCCTACCCCTACCCTATACTAGGCAGAAGCCCCTGCTCTGTGCTGCCCAGTTCATTGGCTGTGCCTTAGTTACTGGACTTTTCTTCCCGCAGAAAACAAATGTTTTAATTAACTGTGTGTGTGTGTTAGATTCAGTTGTCAACTTGGCCAGGTGAGCATACCTAGTCTTGTTGCTGCGGACATAAGCCAATGGTACGTGAACCTCATCTGTTGCTAATTACATCTGCAGTTGGGTAGGAGGCGTGTCTGCTGCAATGAGTGACGTTTGACTTAATTGGCTGGTGCTTAAATGAGAGATTGCAACGTAGCACAGCTAAGCAGCTCGGCATTCCTCATCTCAGCACCCGCAGCTCAGCCCAGGCCTTTGGAGATGCAGAAAGAAGTCACCCCGGGGAAAGTTGTTGGAACCCAGGGGCCTGGAGAGAAGACCAGCAGAGACTATCCTGTGCCTTCCACGTAAGAAAGAACCTCAGTGGAAAGTTGGCTGCCTTTTCTCTGAAGAACCAACAAAATAAATCCCCTTTTATTAAAAGCCAATCCAAGCGGGCCAGGGTGGCTCAGCAGGCAAGAATGCTTGCCTGCCATGCCCGAGGACCCAGGTTCGATACCCGGTGCCTGCCCATGTTAAAAAAAAAAAAAAAGCCAATCCGTCTCTGGTGTGTTGCATTCTGGCAGCTAGCAAACTAGAACACTGTGTATTTGTCATCTTCTGTGTTAAGATGCAAATAGAACAAATATTGTCCCTGTTTTCATAAAATTTATAATCTGGAGGTCAACCACAAGTAGATAACAAAAATGATCAATGTGTAATGTTCTCAGGCTCTTCTATGTGATACTCTGCCTCTCAACTTCTCTCCCTTGTGCCATAGGAAAAAATCTCTCTCTCAGAACTTTTCCAGATGCTTGTGATATGAAATAAGAGAATGGGCAAAAAAAATTTGGAAAGTCCTACGGGTAAGATTAATGGAGAAAGCTAAACAGATCAATGCAAGCATTGGCGAGAATTAAAGATAGACAAGGGGAATATAAAACTATGGGACTATTATTGGGAAGGAACTGACTTGTATCCATTTGATGCTTTTTCTTCCAGGAAAGTCTTAACATTAAAACTGAAATACATTAAAAAATTTATTTTTGGCTGTTTGAACTATGGTTCTTAGGATGAAATTCCATACTGAGACTAGATTCTGTGGTTCCGTGATTTATAAGTTATTTGGACAAATAAATATATAACAGTACAATAAGTTGTGCTAAAGTGCCTTGAATAAAATGAGTGTAGCTAAAGAATAATGGCAGACTACACCATGTGTGGAATGTATGCGTGTGAAGATTTCTCAATTAAAATATTTTTAAAATTAAAAAAAAAAAGAAGAATGGCAGGAGGCAGGGTGGAGGGTAGAGAATGGAATGTAATTAAGGCTGTCAGGAAGTCCTTTACGCTGAGGTGACACTTTATCTATTGTTCATTTGAGATGTTTTCTGAAAGCCCAGCACTTTCTTCTTTGGGGAGGGGAGGGTGCATGGTCTGGGAATCTAACCCGGGTCTCCAGCATGGAAGGCAAGTGTTCCACCACTGAACCATCTGTGCACCCTGAAAGCCCACCACTTTTGATCAGCTTTCTAATGTGTGAGAAATTTACTGTGAGAACTTGCCTCCTAGACCTCCTTTGTGACACAGGCATGTGACCTAGACCTGCCAATGAGCCATACTTTTGCAAAACTTCAACTTTAACGTGAGCTAGAGGAAGAAGGAAACATGCTGGTGATCAGGATGCCAAGGCAGAGTTTCTGGTACCCAGTCTTTATTTTCATAAATGTGACCTGTGTCAAGTGGTCAGCAGCTGATCTTCACTAACCTCTGGTGTGTTGAGTATTATATATGGTATTGCATCCATATCTGGTCTCTGGCCCTCCTGGAGATTCTGTGGGCTACATGATACTGTTTCAAAAGTCCCTTTCTTAGCCGGAGTGTATTCTATTGTTTGTTACTAAGAACCTGTATGAGTCAAGCTGAGACCTGAAAGGTGAGTCAGCCATGGGAAGAACAGGTGGAATAAGAATTCTCGGCAGAGCAATAAAAGAGTTGGTTTAAGGAACTGAAAAGAGACCAGTATAGTTGGAGCCCAATGGAAAAGAAAGGCACTTGATGAATGTGTCATGCTGTGGATGTGGTGAGGAGTTTGTGGTTTATGTAAAATGTAATGAAAGGATGTTTCTGGTGGGGGTGGGGTGAGGAAGCATGATCTGATATTTTTAAAAAGATCACTCTGTGGAGCATAGATTGGAAGTGTAGTAGGAGAGGACAAGGGAAGAGTGGTAAGGTTATATCAGACTGACATTGTGTTTACATGTTTGTTTCCTTACTTACTCCTTGAAGCCAAAAACTTTATCTCCTTCAAGTGCATAGCAGGTACTCAGCATAATAAACTGAACTGCAGGGTGGTGCAACAGTGGCTTAGTGGCAGAATTCTTGCCTGCCATGCCAGAGACCTGGGTTTGATTCCTGGTGCCTGCCCATGCGAAACAAACCAAAACTGAACTGCATATACCCAGTGATGCACTGAATCTTTATAACTCCGTGTTCTAGTTTGTAAAAGCTGCCAGAATGCAATACAGCAGAAAGGGAGTGGCTTTTTAAAAGGGGAACTTATTAAGTTGTAAGTTTTCAGTTCTAGTCTGTGAAAATGTCCAAACTAAGACATCCAGGGAAAGATACCTTGATTCAAGAAAACCCAGTAGAGTGCAGGGTTTTTCTCTCAGCATGGTGACATCTGCTAGCCTTCTCTCATATCATAAGGCTTCCCTGGGGGCGTTTTCCTTCTACATCTCCAAAGTTCTCTGGCTGTGTAAGCTCTGTTGGTTCTGGTGGCTCTGTAGCTTTTTTCAAAATGGTGTTTTCTTAAAGGATTCTAGTAAGCAACCCTACCTTGAAAGGGTGGAGACACATCTCCATGGAAACCACCTAATCAAAAAGTAACACCCACAATTGGGTGGGTCACATCTCTAACCCAGCAATAGTGAATGAGGATTAAAGAACTTGGCTTTTCTGGGGTACACAACAGATCCAAACTGGCACACTCTGTTAGGGAGGTATTATCTCCATTTCATAAATGAAAAACTGATGGGAGAGATGCCTTTAGGCATATCAAAGCACACTGTACAGTAAAATTCAAGTCCAGATCCTCAAACTGTTTATACAGGGGTTGCAAATTGGATGCCCACAGACTCATCCAGGCTTTAGATATATTTTGTTTGGCTTCTACTCTATTTTTAAATCTAAACAATTTCATATAAATTCCATATTTCCAACTTCTCTTTAAAAACTATTTAACATAGGGCCCACATTCATTTCTCAAAAGGCCAGGCTCAGTAGAGGCTGTCTCCATTAGGCTAAGTTTGCCAACTCCAGTTTACACTCTCCAATGCCTCTACTGTCTTCCACTAAAAACACATCTCTCATTTCCTTTTCTTGCAAAGACCTTGAAAACATCTGATTTGCTTCTCAAACATTATTCAAGGCTGCCTCCTTAATGACAAAAGAAGATGGTTCAGAACAGGGACAGCAAAGATTTTATTAGATTTTTATTGTCCTAAGACTTGTCTCTGGAGACATGTTAATACTGACAGTTTTTCCATGCATTTCCACATATATGTAATGTACACAAGTGTCCATTGCCGCATAGATTTTCCTGATGAGGTGCGTGTTCTTAATAGATTCCCCACTGAGTAAGGACGTTTCGATGACTAATAGTGCAACTCAATTTAGTCAGATTGAAACTTTTCCCAATCATGGTGCTTATAAAGAACTTTTCAGTGGTCTGGTTTAATCAGTTAACTAGCCTATTTTCTGTATACAATCTGTATCTGATTGATTATATTCAAGTTCTTTCTAGTTACTGGTTTTTTCAGGATCAGCACTAACTAAACAGTACTTTTTTCCATTTTCAAGATGGTCATCTGTAATGGTCAGCAGGCAAAAGATTTGTTTTCTATACCATAACTACCTATGTATCCTTAAGCAAATCCCTTCACTTCCTGGAGCTTCCAGATGCTCATCTGTAAAATGCAGTGATAATGACAGTCAAAAGAAAGAACACATGAGGTCAGGCACAAGAGAGCCATTGCCTTCTGGATATTCCCAGAAGTTCATTATAGATATGATTTCAGGTGTATGTTAGGGAATATCTTGAAATAAGCTGGAGGAGAAGACCAGGGTAGGTGGTGGGTGAGGTGGGGTGTCAGATCATGATGAACCAATGTTTTTAAACTAAACAACGACTGTCAAATTTGTTTTCATCGCTGAACACCTGAAATTTGTGCCATTCTTGGTGGGACACCATGTCCTTTATCCAATACCATTTATTATTGGTAGATACATAAAATTTTATTATATAAATAGCTCATTTTACTAAGTATTTACTACAGTTTAGATATTATCCTCCATAGGTACTGTGTCATTTATCCTAAAAATAAACCTGTAAGGCAGGAACTATAGCTGAGAAAATAGTGTTTAGGTAATATATCCAAACTGTATGGCTAATTAAAAATTACAGAAATGTATTTAAAATCACATTGTACTAAAACTTCTTTGAGGTTCTATCTTAGGAGTTTCTAGACTTTTTTTTCCTGTGAAAAGTGACATTTCTGTGTTAAAGAGAAATTTTGAAATAGTTTTTTTTTTTTTTGGAGAATACCAAACACAGTAGGAAGTAAATATTCAAGCACATATTAGATGAAAAATATTCAGAACTGAAGAAAGAGAGTAGTCCTCAGATGAGACAGACTCTTTATACCAAGCAGAATAATTATAAGAAAAGATTCATACTTATAACAGGTTGTGCTAAAATTTCAGAATGTTAAGATTCCATAGGAAAAAAGGAAAATCTATAAAGAATCAAGATTCAAGCTTATGTCCTCTTTTCAAGTGTTTTTGCTTTTTCTAGGAAAACAAAAGATAATATTTTCAAGGTTTTATGACAGAAAAATGACTACAGATCTAGAATTCACCCAAACTACTTTCAATTGAAAGGGGAAAATAAGGACATTTTCAGGCATGCAGACTCAGGCATTTTATAACTAATGACTACTGGCCAAAAGAACTATTAAAGGTTGTACACTAGCCAAAATCTAAATAGAAAGTATTATAAAGCCGCTAACAAAGAAACCACTAAAACACACTCAGACTAATTATTCATTGTAAATAAACAAATATCTGTTATTAAAATCCAAGGTAATTTCCATCTGAGGAGGAGAGGAAGATGATAGTAAATGTAAAAAACCATGCTAAAATTATCTTGTTTGGAGGTGGGAGTAGGAATAAAAAATTATGGGGGACAGATTTTGGAACACTAACAACTGTTCTCCTTCTATGTACCTAGTAACAAACGCTTCGTCTCTTTGAAACCCCAGTGTCTCAGGAATCAGTTATTGAGCTCATTGGGCAAAAGAATCCACAGCCATTGTCCAGTAACAATTTGGCGACCTCCAGAAGGGACAAATCCCAAGGCACTGGAGCCCCAGAAGAGCAGCTGAAAAACCTATCAATCTGTTGCTAAAACCCAGGATAAAAATAGAGATGAATCCTCCATAAGAGGGAATGGAACCCACTTGCCTAACTTTAGCACCAACACTGGCAAATCATCTCAGGGGGCTTTAAATCCCCAGATTGTTCTAATGCCATAGAAATTCTGAAACGCAGAAATACTGGATTTTCCAAGAACAACTGGTGTCTTCATTTCATTCCTCTGCCCCTTAATGATAACCTTTTCAGCTTGAAGCAGTCAGAGAGTCATCACCCAGATATCCCTCAAGATTGAGAAATAATTTTCAAATGAGGAGGAATTGTAACCAAGAAATTAGAATTTAAGAGATGATTTTGATTACTGAATCATATTTCTTTTTGCTTTCTGGGATACTGGAGTAGACAGAGGGGAATACCTGAAATCCCTAAACTATAATTCAGCTGCCCTGTTATCTGAAATGATTGTAAAAGCCCTTATCCTATGCCTTTGTGACTGGAAGTGTTGTTATCCCTTTTATCTGGCCATTTTCTTGTAGGGCAAAGGCCCTAATGTTAATGAAAATTTGAAATCAGCCATTAACTAGCTTCAGCCCCAAACATTTGTAAATCATATCAGCTAGGCTCTACTATTGAAAGATAACTTGTCTCCCTTCCTTTTGGCTACCTGTATTACAGAAGTGCTAGCTCTGCCTCCCCTCCTTATGTTCTCCTGTTGAAATGATAACACTGTCTCCTTTTCTGCTTTGAACTTGCTACTTGAAATGACTTCATTTCCCCTTGCGAAATTCCTTAAAAACCTTGAACCCCCTAAACTTGGAGAGACAGATTTTGGGCCACTAGGCCATCCGCTCTCCTACTACACGCTAGTTATAAGCTCTTTTTCTCTTTGAAAAAAAATATTATGGCTATATATTTTTTACTTTATATTTGCCAGTAACTGTTCTAAGAACTATATATATATATATATATATATATATATATATATACATAAGCAGGTTAATCCTCAAATAACCTCATGAGGTAGATACTACTTTATCCCATTTTACAGCGGACGCAACTGAGGCACAGAGAGGACATGTAATAATTCATAAGTGGTAGAGGAAGGATTAGCAGGCAGTCCGGCTTCAGGGCCTCTACTCTTAAACACTATGCAAGACTGCCTCAAATGGAGACTTATTGACTCTACAAATTTATATTAAGATGTTAATAAGTTTACAATGTAAGAGTAACCACTAGAATAAAAATAGAATGTATAACTTTGAAACTACCAGAGAGAGAGAAAAAACAAACAAACCTGAAAAAGATACTTCAATTCATAAACCAAAGGCAGAAAAGAAGAATACAACAGGAAGCAAGATAAACAGAAATAACAATTTAGAAATAAGTTCAAACACATAAAAGTGAGCTAAATTTTACTATTAAAAGAGTGAATCTCTTAAATGGGGACGGAAGAGAACATGCATATGCTTTCTTTTTTTTTTTTTTTTTAACATGGGCAGGCACCAGGTATCGAACCCGGGTCCTCTGGCATGGCAGGCAAGCATTCTTGCCTGCTGAGCCACCGTGGCCAGCCTGGCATATGCTTTTAAAAACATTTTCTAAAGCAAAACAAGTTAACAACTCCTTAACTAGGTACCGATCCAGAGAAGCTCCTGCATATGTGCATCAGCAGACATACACAAATTTATTATCAGCACTGTTTGTAATAGCAAAAAAAAAAAAAAAAAAAAGGAAAAAATCCTCCAAATGTCTATCCTTACTAGGAACTGATAAGTAATCTACAGTATATTCATACAATGAGCTACTATATAGCATTTAAAAAGAATAACTTCAGTTTTATACTTCAACTAGATGATTCTCACACACAATGTTGAATGAACAAACAAGTAAAATATAAGATCATTTATATAAAGAGCAACAGCACAAAACTCAAGCATATGTTGCTTAGGAATATTTACATATGTAACAAAGCTATGATGTAGGAGACTGACAAAATTCAGAGGATGGGGTTAATGAGGTAAACAGAAGAGTTACAGAGACAATGGTACTGAGTACTTACACTTTTGGGGCACTGTATATACACTGTCATTATTTATTTATGAAACACTTCATAATACGCTTCTTATAAGGAAAAGATATATCAGGCAAAGTGTTAACATGAAGTGTCGGGATTTCCCTGGAGAACAGAGAGAAGAAGGGGTGCCGCACAGGATTAAGAAACGACAGACACAAGAAGTTAGTTAAGTGGCATCAGGGGACTCAAGCTCATCAGCAGCAAGAGCCCCGAATAAACTGATGTCCACAAATTTATTGTGTTCTTACATGGAAACTGTTTCAGGGAGTATAATCAAAGCAAGATTATTTTTGAATATTTTTCATGCTTGCAAAGCTACAAGCTTTGTTTCCCAGCTCTTTGTCTCAGGAACCGTTTATTTCTTATCACAATGCTTTCTATTCAGGTCTCTTTGGGCTCTTGAGTCAGTGTCCTTGAAAACATTTGCTTCAGCTGTTGTCCGCATCAGCCAAGCACGGTGTTCCGATGCTCATGCCCTCGGCCGACAGCCAACCGCTAGAGCCTTCAGAGAACCATCTCCAACAATGAAGAAACCAGATATAACCATGTAAATATCAGACCAAAGAGAATTCCAGGAAAAAATAAAAGGAGACAGAACAGTAATTTTATAATATTATTATTATAAAATAATTTTTATAATATTATAAAAGTAATAATTTTCCAAGAAATTATAATTACAATGAACACTTTTTATACGTAACATATAGAAAGTCTAAAACATTTCCTCACAGAAGTCAAGGAAAGGGCAAGCCACGGTGCCTCAGCAGGTACAGTTCTCACCTGCTATGCCAGAGACCCGGGTTCAATTCCTGGTACCTGCCCAGGCAAAAAAAAAATCAAGGAAAAACTGATATACCTACAATCACAGTAAAACACTTTAATACAACTCTCTTATAAATCAACATCATATAGACAAAAAAAAATTAGACT
This sequence comes from Tamandua tetradactyla, assembly GCF_023851605.1. Classification (NCBI taxonomy): domain Eukaryota; kingdom Metazoa; phylum Chordata; class Mammalia; order Pilosa; family Myrmecophagidae; genus Tamandua; species Tamandua tetradactyla. The sequence continues at coordinate 70,741,265 of NC_135330.1, read as the reverse complement.
ACAGACTATTTAAATAACACAATCTGGATTTAATTGAGAATCAATTAAAAAGAATATTCATTGCAAGCACACATAAAAAATTCCAAACAACTGACTCATAGTACACAAGGAATTTCAATAAATTCAAAATAGCAGAAATTAGACAGGACATGTTCTCTGCTCCTGAAGCCATTACATTTTAAAAAGTTGCAGATTACAATAAAACTGACAGCTACAACAAAAAGAAAAGCAGTTAGATTGGGCATAGTCCTCCCTACCCACCCACGCCCCCAAAAAAGGGGAGGAAAAATTACTGGCTCACTTAAATGAAAGCTCACTTATTTTTGGCTCCAGGTATGGCTGGACCTACTTTTTCTCTTTTTGGCTCCATGTTCCTTATGTTCATTTTTTCAGAAGAATCTTCCCCTCACAGAAGCAAAATGGCAAATAGAATCTCCAGAATTACCTCCTATCAGTTCAGCAACCCCAGATGATGGAGAACTTCTCAATAATGTCAACAACTCTTGGAACAGAACTAATTCTTTTGGGTCCTGGGTCCTTGGCTCAAACCACTCATCGTGACCAGTAGGTGGTAGGACTTTCACTGCCCAAGCGTGGCTCATTTACCCACTTCTGAAGCCAGGGATGGAAGTTACTTCAACCTAAACCACAATTATTGAGAATGGGAAACAGCTATTTCTAAAGGAAAACAAGGACTCTATTAAAGGAGTAAGGGACACTGAACAGTCAGAAATAACAGGTACCTATTATAGAAATAGGGAAAAAAATATTTAAACACCTGGAAATGTCATCTTTCTAAACAGCTGTTGGGTTAAAGAGGGAATAAAAATTGAAATTACAACTTAAAGTTAAAACTGAAAGATGATGAGAGTACTTCATATCCAAACAGAGGAGTTGGATCCAAAGTGATGCCTAAATAAAATGTATATTCATATCCAAACAGAGGAGTTGGATCCAAAGTGATGCCTAAATAAAATGTATAGATTTAAATGTGTTTATTAGAAAACATGTTTGAAAGATAAATAAACTAGTTAAGACAATTTCTGCAAAACAACAGGGTGGGAGGACATAATGACCCAACATCAAGAATTATTTTAAAGCTATAGTAATTAAGACAGGGTAACACTGGTGCTGGAAACAGACAAGTAGACCCATGAAGCAGAAGAGACAGCCCAGAAAGGGACCTACACACATATGGAAATGTGATATAGAATGGAAGGGACACTAAAAGTCAAAAGAGAAGAATGGAGAATTCAACTAGCTGGGAAAGAATAAAGCATTTGGAGAAAATAAATTAGACCTCTATATCACAATAATATGTTCCAGAGGGATTAATGATTTTAAATATTTTAGAAGAAAACAAAGGAAAATATCTTTTTGAAATTGAGCTGGGAAAGGGTTTATCAAATGAGATTTAAACACCAAATCAGAAAAGGAAAAAAAAGATGGATAAATTTGACTATAATAAATTTTAAACTTCTGTTCATGGAAAGACACCTTAAGCAAAATGAAAAACAAGTTATTGAGCGCAAAAATATGTAACACTGAGGATTAGTATAATTATAGAGACCATATGGATTAATGGATAAAGAAAAACCCAATAAAAAAAAAGGGAAAGTCCAAGGATATGAACAGGCAATTAACAGAAGAGAATACATACTCAACCTCACCAGTAATCAGGAAAATACAAATTTAAACCACAGTAACATACCATTAACACCCATTAGATGGACAAAAATGTAAAACCCTGAAAATGCCAATGGTTGACACGGATATGGAACAATAGAGACTCATACTGGTGGAAGGGGAAATGGGTACAACCAGTGGAGAACAACCTGATAATATCAAATAAAGATGAATTGTGCAGTCCCTTCCACCTTGCAATTCCATTTCTAGACAAATACCCTAGAGAAATTCTTGCCATGTGGCTAAGAAGACGTGTACAATAATGTCCACTAACACATGTTGTAATGGCAAAAATCTGGGATTATAAATGACCAACAACAGGAGAATGGGTAAATTGTGATATAGTCATACAATGGAATGCAGTTCAGCTGTCAAAATGAAAAAAAAAATAACTAAAGCTACATGAAGCAATATAGATAAATTTCACAAAATGACTTTTAGTGATAAAAGCAAGCTACAAAACGATGTCATGTATATTAGGTTTAAGAGCATGCAAAACAGTGCTATGTTATTTATTCAGCTATGTATATATTTAGCAAATATAAAAGTGTGCGTGAGAATAATAGATACAAAATTCAGGGGAGTAGTTAACTTTAGAGACAGTGGGAAGGAGAATTAAATTGTGAAGGGTTCATAGGGAGCTTGACTGAATATGTAATACTTTATTACCAAAATAAAATCTGAAGCAAATGTGGCAAAGTGTTAAAATGTGGTAAAGTTAGGTAGTCAGGACATGGGTGTTCATTATCTTATTCTCTGTAACTTTCTATGAGTTTGTAATATTTCATATTAACATTTTTAAAGAAAATAAGTTACAACTCAAGATTCTTTCAACTCAAGATTATACAAAAAGAGCAAGATAAATCCAAAGAAATAAGAAGGGAGAACTCAATGAAGGCAAAATTGAAAGAAAAAATCTTTTAAAACAAGAGTTGATCAATAAAACCAAAAGCTGGTTTGATAAATGTGAACAAGAAGAAAAAAAAAAACTCCAATAGACTATATATGAATGGGAACAACATGATTTCAAAAAATTTTAAGAAACCCATGTGTAATTTTGTACCAATAAATTAGAAAATATTGATGAAATGGATACTTTTCTAGAAAATAGTCAGTGTCCTAAGAAGCTCACAACAAATGCTAGATCAATAATCATGGAAGATATTAAATATGTACTCCTTAAAAACCCACCACACCTTTAAGGAACAGATCGTTTACATATTATGTCTATTCCAGGGCATAAAAAAAAGAATCTATCAAACTAATTTTGAGATCTAGTACAACCTGATATCAGAACCAATCAAGGACATCAAAAGAAAACTCTAAGCTAATCTCACCTATGTAAAGAGATGCAAAAACTCTAAATGAAATACACAGCAATTTGCATCTAGCAATATACTGAAAGACTAATGCATGCCAGGATTGTCAGGAAAGCTCTACATTAGAAAACTCTATTATTGTAGAGTAATGAAGAAAAGCCATCAGTATCTAAAAATACTGATACTGAAAGTACTCGGTAAAACTCAACATCCACTTCTGAGTTTAAGAACCAATAAAATTGGTTGAATTGCTTTTGATTTTATTTTTAAGCAGTATCTACTAGAAACCTGTAGAAAACATTAGGAATGAAACATAAGACACATACATTCCAAATAACTTCTGGAAAGAAATACTCTTTCTATCCAAGAAGTACACCTGAGACTACTTTCTTTCCAGGAAGTCTATTCAGTGTTGTAGTGGACTCTTGGGGCAAGCCAAAATTGTTAATTACAGATAATTCTCACCTACAAGATCCAAGAGAACGACTTATGAAATTATTACAATACAAAGGTTCGGCAAGATAACCAGGTAAATCAAATGCTAAAGACCAACCGTATCGTGGAGTACAATAATAGTCCATTAAGCGTGAAAGTCACCTTTACAATAGGAACAAAACTAAAAAAATGTGCAAAACATGAAGAACGTGGGAAGTCGAGAACACGGGGGAAATAACCACACCGCTAAGTGTTAATTTTGTAATGACATCAAATCTAGGACAAATCTACAAACAAATCCCGGCCAGATTTTGCCACGTGGCGACAATCTATAACAAAACCTGGCCTTGGGGTCTGCGCTTCTCCACAAAGCGTACCGAAATCCTCCATGCTGCAGAAGAAGCCTAAGAACTGGCCCGGGACGTGTCCAAGCAACCTCCGCCGTCAAGGCACGTGAGGGCCCGCAGCGCCGGAAAAGCCACTTCCGCCCCGCCCCGCTCTGCGTCGTAGGCGGGCGTTTCCGGCGGGCTGGCAAACGCGCGCCTTGACGCCCCCTTCTGCCCCGCCCGTCACCCCGCGGCGCTTGGCTGTGTTCCGCATCCTCCAGTTGGGGCCATAGAGCTTGGCTTTTAAGGTCATTTTCTCTTCAGTTTCCAGTAAGTGGTGTTCCCAGTTGGTGCTGTGGCTAGAAAGATTGAGAGGGCCAACCGGTAGAGTCAGCGCCTGCAGTTCTTTCCACCTCGCCCACTCCGGACGCCCTTTATGCCCCTTACCGTTTCTGGTACTTGCCTCGATTGTTTTCCACCCCTCTCCTCTTCTTAAATAGGTCGCTTCCAGTCTTAAAAGTTTCCCTAGGTGTGTCTTTTCTCCTGAACGCTTAATCCTAAACGGCCGCAGAATTCGCCTAAATTCTCCTGAGGGTTTATTTTAGGCTGCCCTTCTTTAACCTCTTCCTTTTTCGCAGACACACCAAAAAACGACTGCCAAACACACAGTTTCCCCGAACTCCCTTTGGTAATACACCCTCGCTGTAGGTTTCCGAATCTTCCCTCTTCCCATTCTAACAAAAAATTGATTCCAGGGATCATCTCTCTTAGCAGGCCTCCCTCCCTTACTAAAGAACACAAACCCTTCTCTTACTAATAACTAACAGGTGCCTTAGGAGTAAAGCCCTAACTTAAATGCCTTACCCGAATTATTTAATATTGGCAACAAACTTTAGATTAGATACTTATATTATTCTCATTTTACAAATGGGAAAACCGAGGCATAAAAAAAATAATTTGCTCAAGGTAACATAACTTGAATGTGGTAGAGTTGAAATTTGAATACCGTTTGGAGCTGACTCCAAGACTGATTACTATTTCATTCCTCACTCTTTCCCCTTTTAATTGCTTCTTCTGAGGAATTTTTCCTGAATGCGGTGTAGAGTGCCCGTGTTTCTGAATGTTGATTTCTGCTCTAAAACTTCCTTCTCAGAGCTCTCCTCACACAGACCCTTGAGTGTTCAGTTTTTATCTAAACTATGAGCTTGATAATACTTTGCATTTACAAAATGTGCTTAAGCCTCCTTAAGGATGTACTTCTAACACAGTGCCTACTAACTAGTCTCCTTCCCCTACCTCAGTATGACCCTCAACATTATCACTGTTCTTAACAAACATTTGATCACCCCATTTATGTAGAGCACCAGTGATAATTGGGGTTTCAAAGATTTAGTTCCTGATCTCAAGGAAAGAGATGACATTTATTCATAAAAAGACTAAGTAAAATAGCAGGTAAATGCCAACTCAGTTACGCAGTAAATACACTCAATAGGAGTGACTTCGGACAAATAGTTAAGTGCTGGGTTTGTGAATCTAAGTTCAGAGAGGAGAGATCTCTGTACTGAAGTGAAAAGTCAATGTAGTGTGTTCTTCACATAGAGACAAGGATTAATTTGAAGGTTTCACTTAGCACTTTTAAAAAAATCATTTTGACATCTAATAAAAGGTATAGACTCTGTTCTGGACATAAAATTTATACTCATGAAAATATTTTCTACTTAGTTGTAGGGGTTCATTACCACCACTACCACCACCACCTCCTGAAACAGACGTATTAAATATCCCTGATTTAGAGAAGTAAAGTGAACTAAATTTCAAAAGGCAGGACTAAATCAGATGTGGAGGGCCTTTATCTTATAGGCAGTGGAGAACAATTCGAGGTCTAAAGATAAATCTGGCCACGGTGAAGGAAGAATTAAAGTAAGAAAAGGCAGTGAGACTAATTAGGTGACAGGTGGAATAGTTTAGGCAGGAAATGTTGAAGAGCTGTGCCAAGCGCTATTTGGAATTGGGGGTAAGTTTCAAGAAATATTGGCAAGGACAAATCAATAGGTCTGACTGGATATGCAATTGAAGGACCAAAAGGAGCCAGTGATAATGAAATTTGTGATCTATATAGCTGCAATTTTGCCCTTTTCTCTCCTTTGTCATCAGTTTTTTACTGTAGATCATAACTATAACATCCTCTAAGAAGGGATATCACTTGACACCAACAGGCATTAAAAAAGTTAATAAGGGAACACTACGAGCAATTCTGTACTCATAAATTTGTCAACTCAGGTGAAATGCACTACTATCAAATGTCACCCAAGAAGAAACATATAAGCTGAATAGTCCTACAACTATTTAAGAAATAGTTTGTCATTAAAACCTGAAAAAATAGAAATTTGCCGACCAATATAATTTCATTATCTGGCATCAAATTTTATGAAACATTGAAGAAAAAAATAATACAAGTTCTATCAAACTCTTCCAAAAACTTAAAAGAGGAAGGATGATTTCCCAACTCATTTTATGAAGCCATATGTAAATATATATTTTAAATTTTTATTGATAACAATAATATACAAGCACATATAATTTTTTTACCATGTGATCATTCCATTCTTGTTATACAATCAGTAACTCACAGTATCATCACAGTTGTATATTCATCATCATGATAATTTCTTAGAACATTTGCCTCAATTCAGAAAAGAAATAAAAAGAAAACAGAAAAAAATTCACACATACCATACCCCTTACCCCTCCCTTTCATTGATCACTAGCATTTCAATCTACTACATTTATTTTAATTTTTGTTCCCCGTATTATTTATTTTTAATCCATGTGTTTTACTCATCTGTCGATAAGGTAGATAAAAGGAGCATCAGACACAAGATTTTCACAATCACAAAGTCACATTGTGAAAACTATATCATTATACAGTCATCTTCAAGAAACATAGCTACTAGAGAACAACTCTACATTTTCAGGCAGTTCCCTCCAGCCTCTCCATTACACCTTAACTAAAAAGGTGACGTCTATTTAATGTGTAAGAATAACCTCCAGCATAACCCCTTGACTGTTTGGAATCTCTCAGCCATTGACACTTTATTTTGTCTCATTTCTCTCTTTCCCCTTTTGGTCGAGAAGGTTTTCTCAATCCCTTGATGCTGAGTCCCAGCTCATTCTAGGATTTCTGTCCCATGTTGCCAGGAAGGTCCACACCCCTGGGAGTCATGTCTCACATAGAGAGGGGGAGGGCAGTGAGTTTTCTTGTCATGTTGGCTGAGAGAGAGAGGCCACATCTGAGCCACAAAAGAGGTTCTCTTGGGGGTGACTCTTAGGCCTAATTTTAAGTAGGGTTAGCCTATCCTTTGCAGGGTTAAGTTTCTTATGAACAAACCCCAAAATTGGGGGCTCAGCCTATTGCTTTGGTTGGCCCCACTGCTTGTGATACTATCAGGAATTCTCCACTTGGGGAAGTTGACTTTTCCCCTTTCTCACCATTCCCCCAAGGGGACTTTGCAAATACTTTTTTATTCACTGTTCAAATCCTTCTGAGATTTATCTAGCCATCACTCTGGACAAACCTGCAAAATCTCATGCCCTACTCAAGGTTCCATGTACTTTTAGCGTTCAATTCAGCTGTCCACATAAGTTGTATTAGGAAATGCACTAGTTGAAATATAAATTTTGTACCAAATAAAAATTTTTTGCTTTAGTCTCACACGTAAGTTAAAGTTTTAAAATATTAATTACCATCTATTTTCAACACCCTGCAATATTGACTTCCTCATGCAAAAACATTTTTAAATTTATACATTTAGTCACTATCATTGTACGCTCTAGGCATTCCTAGATTATACCTTCTCAGTCTTTATCGTATAGCTTTCCTTCTGATTTCATTTGTGCCCCCAGGCCTTCTCCCTCTATCATTCTCACATTCAGCTTCATTCAGTGTTCTAACATTATAGTATTACAGTTAGGTAGTATTGGGCTATCCATTTGTGAATTTTTATAATCAGTCCTGTTGCACAATCTTTATCCCTTCTTTCTAATTAGCCGATGTCTACCCTGTTTCTATCTCCTGATGACCTCTGTTCTTAACTGAAATTATCCAAATTCGTTCATTAATGTTAATTCATATCAGTGAGACCATACAGTATTTGTCCTTTTGTTTCTGGCTAATCTCACTCAGCATAATGTCCTTAAGGTCCATTCATGTTACATACTTCATAACGTTATTCTCTCTTACAGTGGCATAATATTCCATCATATGTATATACCAAAGTTTGTTTACCTACTCGTCTGTTGATGGACATTTTGGCTGTTTCTGTCTCTTCACGATTGTAAATAATGCTGCTGTAAACATTGATTTGCAAACATCCGTTTGTGTCTTTGCCCTCATGTCCTCTGAGTAGATAGCAGTGGTATTGCCAGGTCGTATTGCAGTTCTCTACTTAACTTCCTGAGGACCCGCCAAACTGCCTTCTACAGTGGTTGTAACATTTGACATTCCCACCAACAGTGGATAAGTGTGCCTCTTTCCCCACATCCTCTCCAGCACTTGTCGTTTTCTGTTTCATTGATAATGGCCAATCTGGTGGGTGTGAGATGATATCTCATTGTGGTTTTGATTTGCATTTCCCTGATAGCCAGGAAAGTTGAGCATCTTTTCATGTGCCTTTTGGCCATTTGTATTTCCTGTTCTGGGAAGTGTCTGTTCAAGTCTTTTGCCCATTTTGGTATTGGGTTGTCTGTTTTTTTGTTGTTGAGTTGAACAATCTCTTTATATAGTCTGGAAACTAGACCTGTATCTGATATATCATTTCCAAATATTGTCTCCCATTGTGTAGGCTGTCTTTTTACTTTCTTAATGAAGTTCTTTGATGCACAAGATTGTTTAATTTTGAGGAGTTCCCATTTGTTTATTTATTTCTTCAATGCTCGTGCTTTGGGTGTAAGGTCTAGGAAGCCACCTCTTGTTATAAAATTTATAAGATATTTCCCTACATTTTCTTCTAACAGTTTTATGGTCTTAGATCTAATGTTAAGTCTTTGATCCATTTTGAGTTAATTTTTGTATAGACTGTGAGATATGGATCCTCTTTCACTCTTTTGCATGTGGATATCCAGTTCTCTAGGCACCATTTATTGAAGAGACTGTTCTGTCCCAGGTGAGCTGTTTTGACTGCCTTATCAGAGATCAGTTGTCCGTAGATGAGAGGGTCTATATCTGAACACTCTATTTGATTCCACTGGTGAGTATATCTATCTTTATGCCAGTACCGTGCTGTTTTGAGCACTGTAGCTTCGTAATACACCTTAAAGTCAGGTAGTGTGAGACCTCCGACTTCATTTCTCTTTCTCAGAATATTTTTAGCTATTCAGGGCACCTTCCCCTTCCAGGTAAATTTGGTTATTGGTTTTTCTCTTTCTGAAAAGTAAGTTTTTGGGGTTTTAATTTGGTATCACATTGAATCTGTAAATCAGTTTAGGTAGAATTGTCATCATAACTATATTTAGTCTTCCAGTCCATGAACATGGTATGCCCTGCCATTTATTTAGGTCTTCTGTGATTTCTTTTAATGTCTTGTAGTTTTCTCTATATAGGTCTTTTTCTCTTTAGTTGAATTTATTCCTAAATATTTTATTCTTTTGGTTGTAATTGTAAATGGAATTTTTTTCTTGATTTCCCCCTCAGATTGTTCATTATTCGTGTATAGAAACACCATAGGTTTTTGAGTGTTGATCTTGTAACCTGCCACTTTGCAGTATTCATTTATTAGCTCTAGTTGTTTTGCTGTGGATTTTGGGGGGTTTTCAACATACAGTATTATATTTTCTGCAAACAGTGAGAGTTTTACTTCTTCCTTTCCAATTTTGATGTCTTATATTTCTTTCTATGCTCTGGCTACTTCCAACACAATGTTGAATAACAATGGTGATAATGGACATCCTTGTCGTGTTCCTGATCTTAGAGGGAAAATTTTCAGTTTTTCCCTATTGAGGATGATGCTAGCTGTGAGTTTTTCATATATTTCCTTTATCATGTTGAGGAAGTTCCCTTCTATTCCTATCTTTTGAAGTGTTTTCAACAAGAAAGGATACTGAATTTTGTCAGATGCCTTTTCTGCATCAATCAAGATGATCATGGGATTTTTCTGCTTTGATTTGTTGATATGGGATATTATATTAATTGATTTTCTTATGTTGAACCATCCTTGCATACTTGGGATGAATCCTACTTGGTCATGGTGTATAATTCTTTTAATGTGCTGCTGGATTCGATTTGCAAGAATTTTGTTGAGGATTTTTGCATCTATATTCATAAGAGAGATTGGTCTGTAGTTTTCTTTTCTTGTAATATCTTTGTCTGGCTTTGGTATAAGGATGATGTTGGCTTCGTAGAATGAGTTAGGTAGCTTTCTCTTCTCTTCAATTTTTTTTGAAGAGTCTGAGCTGGATTGGTACTAATTCCTTCTTGAGTGTTTGGTAGAATTCATATGTGAAGCCATCTGATCCCAGACTTTTTTTGGGGGGGGAGGGGGGAGCTTCTTAATGACTGATTCAATTTCTTTACTTGTGATTGGTTTGTTGAAGTTGTCTGTTTCTTCTCGAGTCTGTGTTGGTTGTTCAGGCCCTTCTATGAAGTTGTCCATTTAATCTACATTGTCGAGTTTGTTAGCATAAAGTTGTTCATAGTATCCTCACATTGCTTCCTTTATTTCTGCAGAGTCAGTGGTTATGCCTCCTCTTCCATTTATGATTTTATTTATTTACATCCTCTCTCTTCTTCTTTTTGTCAGCTTTGCTAAGGATCCATCAATGTTATTGATTTTCTCATAGAACCAACTTCTGGTTTTGTTGATTTTCTCGATTGTTTTCATGTTCTCAATTTCATTTATTTCTGCTCTGATATTCATTATTTCTTTCCTTTTGTTTGCTTTGGGGTTAGTTTGCTGTTTTTTCTCTAGTTCTTCCATGTGGACAGTTAATTTCTCAATTTTTTTCCTCTTCTTTTTTGATATAGGCATTTAGGGCAATAAATTTCCCTCTTAGCACTGCCTTTGCTGCATCCCATTTATATGTTGTGTTTTCAATTCCGTTTGTTTAAGATATTTACTGATTTGTCTTGTGATTTCTTCCTTGAACCACTGGTTGTTTAAGAGTGCGTTGTTGAGCCTGCATATATTTGTGAATTTTCTGACCCTCTGCATATTATTGATCTCCACCTTCATTCCTTTATTATCTGGGAAAGTTTTGTATGATTTCAATCTTTTTACATTTATTGAGATTTGCTTTGTGACCCAGCGTATGGTCTATCCTTCAGAATGATCCTTGAGCACTTGAGAAAAATGTATATACTGCTGTTGTGGGGTGTAATGTTCTATAAATGTCTGTTAAGTCTAGCTCATTTGTTGTATCATTCAAATTCCCTGTTTCTTTGTCAATCATCTGTCTAAATCTTCTGCCTGTTGATGAGAGTGGGGAATTAAAGTCTCCAACTATTATGGTAGATGTGTCTATTTCTCTTTTCAGTTCTTTCTGTGTTTGCCTCATGTATTTTGGAACATTCTGGCTCAGTGTATAAATATTTGTGATTGTTATGTCTTCTTGTTGAATTGTTCCTTTTATTAATACATAGTGTCCTTCTTTGTCTCTTTTAACTGTTTTACATTTGAAGTCTAATTTGTTTGATATTAGTATAGCTGCTTGTGCTCTTTTCTGATTGTTGTTTGCATGCCATATCTTTTCCCATCCTTTCACTTTCAACCTATGTTTATCCTTGGGTCTAACATGTATTTTCTCTATACAGCTGTGCTGGTTTGAAATGATGTATGTACTCTGGAAAAGCCATGTTTTAATCCTATTTATGTTTTGTAAATGCAGCCGATTCTTCTAATCTGTTCAGTACTGTATGTTTGGAACTGTAATTCAATCATCTCCCTGATGTGTGATTTATTCAAGAGTGGTTGTTAAGATGCATTAGGTGACGACATGTCTTCACCCATTTGGGTGGATGTTGATTAGTTTCTGAAGTCCTATAAAAGAGGAAACATTTTGGAGAATGAGAGTGAGTCAGAGGGAGCAGAGCAGAATGACATAGCCACGAGAAGCAGAGTCCAACAGCCAGTGACCTTTGGGGATGAAGAAGGAAAATGCTCCCGGGAAGCTTCATGAAACTGAAACTCAGGAGAGAAAGCTAGCATATGACGCCATGTTTGCCATGTGCCCTTTCAGCTGAGATAGAATCCCTGACTATGTTCACCATGGCCTTCTCACTTAAGAGAGAAACCTTGAAGTTCATCAACCTCCTTGAACCAAGGTATCCTTCTCTGGATGCCTTTGATTGGACATTTCTATAGACTTGCTTTAATTGGGACATTGTCTCAGCCTTAGAACTGTAAACTAGCAACTGATTAAATTCCCGTTTTTAAAAGCCATTCTGTTTCTGGTATATTGCACTCCAGCAGCTAGCAAACTAGAACAACAACGTATAGATGGGTCCTGTTTTTAAATCCATTCTGCTAGTCTATGTCTTTTGATTGGGGAGTTTAATCTATTAACATTTAGTGTTATTAGTCTATGGACAGTACTTCTACCATTTTGCCTTTGGATTTTATATGTCATATCTAATTTTTCTTCTTTTTACTTTTACTAATAGTCTTCATTTCTACACCCTTCCCCACATCTCTCTCTCCTGTCTTTTCCTATCTGTCTCTAGTGTTCCCTTTAGTTTTTCTTGCAGAACAGGTCTCTTGGTCACAAATTCTCTCAGTGATTTTTTGTCCGAAAATGTTTTAATTTCCCCCTCATTTTTGAAGGACAGTTTTGCTGGATATATAATTCTTGGTGGCAGTTTTTCTATTTTAGTATCTTAAATATATCATCCCACTGTCTTCTCGCCTCCATGGTTTCTGTTGAGAAATCTGTGCATAGTCTTATTTGGCTTCCCTTGTATGTGATGGATTGCTATCTCTTGCTGCTTTCAAGATTCTCTTTTTCTCTTTGACATCTGACATTCTGATTAGTAAGTGTCTTGGAATATGTCTGTTTGGATCTATTTTGTTTGGGGTATGCTGCACTTCTTGGATCTGTAATTTTAAGTCTTTCATAAGAATTGGGAAATTTTCAGTGATAATTTCCTCCATTAGTCTTTCTCTTCCTTTTCCCTTCTCTTCTCCTTCCGGGATACTGTCAACATGTCTATTCATGCACTTCATGTTGTCCTTCAGTTCCCTAAGTCCCTGCTCATATTTTTCCATCCTTTTCCCTATGTTTTCTTTAGCTTGTCAATTTTAGATGTCCTGTCATCCAGTTCAATAATCCTCTTTTCTGCCTTTTTAAATCCAACATTGTAGGTTGTAGGTTTCCATTGTTTTTTCCATCTCTTCCACCATGCCTTTCATTCCCATAAGTTCTGTGATATGTTTTACAGACTTTCGATTTCTTATTTTTGTTCATTCCTTGCCTTCTTTATATTCTCCTTCAATTCAATAATTTGATTCTTGATGACGTTTTCCATGTCTGTTCAAACATTCTGAATTGTTTCAACTCCTGTGTCTCATTTGAATTGTTGGTTTGTTCCTTTGACTGGGCCAGATCTTCAGTTTTCCTAGTATGACTTATTTTTTGCTGGCATCTAGGCATTTGATTTCTTTAATTATTTTATTCCGGAGGCTGTTTTCACTCTATAACCTAGGATTTTCTTGCTGAATAGCTTTGTTCTCTATCTGCTCTTTGAGATTCTGTTCACCTTATTCCAGACATCTAGCATAGTTCTGTTTAACTGACCAGAATTTTTCAATTCTTTTTTTTCTGATTCTTGCCCTGCCTATATAGGGCTTATTTTTTTTCTTTGAAGAGTGTCTCCTCAGATATTATAGACCCCAGTCAGATTTTTCACAGGCCTCCTCTCAGGAGGAAAAAGTAGCTAGCATCAGTTTTCTCTGAAGGTGATTCCCAGCAGGTTGACAGACTTTCTTATGAAACCTCTCAACTCTGTGCTTTTCCTACCCTGCCCAGCATGTGATACTTGTCTGTTCACAGCTTCCCACCACCATAAAGTGATGTTATGCCTTTAATTTCGGCAGACTCTCCCTACCAGGGCGTGGTTGAGACAAAGATGAGGTTGTAAGTTGGCATTACTTGCTTCAGTTTTCCAGTCCCCAGGGCCTGAATTCCTTGAAGGAGTGATTCCACTTAAACTGGGCCCCACCTTTCTCTTGGGGAAGGTACAGCCTTTAGGGAATTAACTCCTTTCACCTGGCTAGTTACTTTGTCTCTCAAACAAGCTTAGTTCTGCCCTTTCTTGGGGCAGTGCTAGAACCTGAAAATGCTTTCACTTCTATCTAATGAGCTGTTAAGGAGTAGAAAAAAAAAAAAGCCAAAAAAAAACCCAAGCCTTTTCAGAGCAGGACCCCTGCTTCCTGGATTTGTCAGTCAAGAGCTTAAGTTGGTATGTATCTCCAGGTGCTGTGTGTCCCCTTTTGTTGGGTATTTTTTGCTGTCTGACTCAAAAGCCTCTTTTTTTTTTTTTTTAATTTTCCATCAGCCTTGCCTTCTCTGTGCCAGGACAAAAATCCTAGTACCTAGTGCTTATTCCAGGTTTATCTGTGCTATGGGCTTATTTTCAGTAGTCAAATACACAATTGTAGCTTGGATGAGCTAAACCCTTGTAAAATGTTTGCTTTTTCCTCAGGGAACCAACCTGCCATACCTGTAGGAAAGAGGCACTAGCCTCTGTGGCGCTTGGGGGACTTAGCGTTCTCTGTGGGGTCTCAGCGGTTCCATCTGATCCAGACTGGTGTATGCTGTTTGTCCGGTCACTGATGTAGCCCCAGCAGTTGTTTTGTACTGGCTATTTACTTGCTACTCTGGAGGATGAACTAAATTCCACACCTCACTAAGCTGCCATCTTATCCTGCCTCTCCAACTCATTTTATGAGACCAGCATTAGCCCAATACCAAAACCAGACAAAGTCATTACAATAAAAGAAAATTACAGACCAATATGATAGATGCAAACATCCTCAAGAATATATTAGCAACTTAAATCTAACAATATATAAGAAAAATTATATGCCATGACCAAATGGGAGTCTGGGTCCTCAAAACTGGTTCAGTATTTGAAATATTTGAAAATATTTGTAATTCAATAAGTGAATTCCATCACATTAATAGACTAAGAAAAATCACGTGATCATATCAATAGATGCAGGAAAAGCATTTGACAGAATCCAACACCCCTTCATGATAAAAAACAATCAGTAAACTAGGAATAGAGGGAAACTTTGAACCTGATAAAGAGCAACTACAAAAATCCTATAGCCAACATCATACTTAAATATGGCACAATAATAGATGTTTTCCCATTAAAATAGGAAATAAGAGGCAAGGAAGTCCTTGCTAATGCAATAAGAAAAGGAAAGAAAAAGTATGCATATTGGGAAGAAGGAAATAAAACTTTGTTCACAGACACTATGATTGTCTATATAGAAAATCCCAAAAATTCAACAAAAAAACTCCTGGCACTAATAAATATTTATAGCAGGGTTGTAGAATGCAAGGTTAATATACAAAGCCAATTGATTTTCTGTATGCCAGTAATGAACAATTAGAACTTGAAATTTAAAACAACATTTACATTGGCACCAAAAAAAAAAAACCTTGGGTACAAATTTTAAAAAATCTCTTCAAGACCAGTATGAGGTAAACAACAAAACTTCTTGTGCTGGTTTGAAGCTGTTTATATACCCCATTCGTGTGGGTGGAGACCTTTTGTTGGTGGGATGTTTTAATTAGGTTGCTTCTGTGGAGATGGGACCCGCCAATTCAAGATGGGTCTTAATCCTTTTAATGTAGTCCTCTGTGAAGAGAGTAAAAGACAGAAAACATAGGGACATACATAGCCCAGAGAGATGAAACCAAGTAAAGGACAGAATGAGAGAGACAAATCTCTCTGAGATGCTAAGAGAAGACCCACAGGATACAGAGCTCAGAGAGTTGTCTCCAGAGAAGCAAGCAAGGACACATGGAACCATAAAGCAACAGAACCCGGGAGCAAAGGGCCAGTAGATGTCTTCCCATGTGACAGGTGTCCCAGATGCTGGTGGCCTTTTCTCATTGAAGGTATCCTCCTATTGATGCCTTACTTTGGATATTTTCTTGCCCTTAGAACTTGTGCTGGTTTGAAATGGTGTGTGTACCCTAGAAAAGCCATGTTTTAATCCTAATCTTATTTTGTAAAGGCAGCCGTTTCTTCTAATCCCTATTCAGCATTGTATGTTTGAAACTGTAATTAGATCATCTCCCTGGAGATGTGATGTAATCAAGAGTGGTTGTTAACTGGATTAGGTGATGAAATGTCTTCACCTATTCGGGTGGGTCTTGATTAGTTTCTGAAGTCCTATAAAAGAGGAAACATTTGGAGAATGAGAGATTCAGAGAGAGCAGAGCAGAATGACATAGCCATGAGAAGCAGAGTTCACCAGCCAGCAACCTTTGGAGATGAAGGAAAATGTCTCCCAGGGAGCTTCATGAAACAGGAAGCCAGGAGAAGAAGCTAGCAGATGAAGCTGTTCTTGCCATGTGCCCTTCCAGACGAGAGAGAAACCCTGACCATGTTCACTATGTACCTTTCCAGATGAGAGAGAAACTCTGACTGTGTTCTCCGTGTGCCCTTCCATTTGAGAGGGAAACCCTGAACTTCATTGGCCTTCTTGAACCAAGGTATCTTTCCCCAGATGCCTTTGATTGGATGTTTCTATGGACTTATTGTAATTGGGACATTTTCTCGGCCTTAGAACTGTAAATTAGCAACTTACTAAATTCCCCTTTTAAAAGCCATTCTGTTTCTGGTATATTGCATTCCAGCAGCTAGCAAACTAGAACAGAACTGTAAATTTGTAACTTAATAAATCACCATTATAAAAACCAGCCCATTTCTGGTATATTGCATTCGACAGCTGTAGCAAACTAAAATACTCCTGATGAAAGAAATCAAAGAAAATCTAAATAAATGGAGAGATAATCCATATTCCTGGATAAGAAGACTCAATATTATTATGTCACTTTCTCCCAACTTGATCTATAAATTCAGCACAATACCAGTCGAAATCCCAGCAGGTTATTTTGTGGATGGACATGCTATATATGGAAAGGCAAAAGACCCAGAATAAACCACAGTACTGAAGAAAAGGACTGACACTATCGTATTTGCATTTAATATAAGCTAAATTGATAAAGACAGGATGTTAGTTAAGAAAGAGGAGACAAATAGATCAATGGACCAGAATAGAGAACTCAGAAACAGACCCACACAAATATAGTGAACTGATATTTGACAAAGGAGCCAAGTGACTTCAATGGAGAAAGGGTAGTTTTTCAACAAATGAAGCTGAAACAATTGGAAATCCATATCAAAACAAAAACTAATCTAATTATATACTTTGGATGGACTGAATGTGTGTGAAAATATCCCAATAAAAATATTGTTTTAAGAAAAAGCCCTGCAAGGGCGCCTCATGTCACTCCAAGTAAAAGCCAAATTCCTTTACATGGACAGCAAAGTACTTCTCTCCACCTGGGATCCTTAGTCCTCTGCTCTCCCTATCCTTTTACTTACCTTTCTCCCTTCTTCTCCTCCAACCACATGGGCTTCCTTGCTATTCCTCAAACATACCTGGCCCAGGGCCTTTGCACCGACTTTTCTTTTTTGTTTGGAACACTCTCCCCTTAGCTACCCTCCCGGCTCACTTTTCCTTTAACCTTAATGAAAAACAGCTCTGCTTTTCCTTTAACCTTAATGAAGCCACTAGAACTGCCCTGTTTAAAATTCCAGTTTCCCTCCATCTTCCTGATTCAGCTAAGGATGCTCTAGCTTTTCTTTTTTCCAACACACAATTTAGTTCACTTGCTTGCTATGTTTATTGTTTAATATTTGCCTCCCCACCACTAGAATCAAAACTTCATGACTAAAGGATCTTTGTCTCTTTTGTTCAGTGATGTGTCCCAAACATTTAGACCATCACTGTCCAATAGACATTTCTGTGATAGTGGAAATATATATGGTAGGCAATAGCCATTTGTGTTAATTGAGCATTTAAAATATGATTAGTCATTGGGTTTCTTTGGGATAACTGAGATTCAGAATTAGAGTTCTGTAGCTTGGAAAGTCAGCATTACTCCATACAGCAACTGTTAAAGAAGCTATGTAAAGGACCTGGTTAGGAGTAAGATACATCAGGCTATAGGGTGAAGAATGATATTGTCTGTACTTTAAAACATCAACCTCTGTGGCAGACCAAAGGAAAAAATGTTTATTTGTTTCAAAATTTAAATATTCTGTAGCACAAGTTTATTTAAACCTAATTAAATTACATGGAACCTCAAATAGGGAATGGGATCTTATTATTCTCTGTGGGTAATATAATAAGCAGATACATTCCAGAGCATTTGGGGCAGAAAATTAAAAAAAATATTTGCAAAGTCTTCTTGAGGAACTGGGGGAAAATATGCATATATTATACTTCCCCACCTGGGGACATCCTGATATTCTCTCAGGCATTAAAGACTCACAATTTAATAGGCCAAACCCTCAATCTTGAGGCTTGCCCTTATTAAACTTATCTCTACAGTGTTGAAGCTAGGCCTGTTTGTAACATGCCCAGGCTCACACAGCCCCTGAGTAGGGAACCTGGGTATGAACCCAGACTGTGACTACTTACTCATTATATAGATATGTTTTTTTTTTTAAGAGCCTAGTGTTTTGGAATAGCCAGAATGAAATGACCTGAATTTGTTGAACTGTTATCCAGTAGCCCTGATCTTTAATAATGATGGTATAAATACATTGCAAAAAAAAGTTAGTTGCCCATGTTTTTTATGTATCTACTTCTGAATGTTTTATCCCAGATATATATATATATATTTCTGTCAAAGAAAACTGTCTTAGTTAACCTATCTCTGTTGTAAGTCTTAAAATTAAAATTAGGTAGATTGCAACTTAAAAAATGTGGTTAGGACAAAAAAATGAATCTAGATATAGACCTTTCACAAAAATTAATTCAAAATGGATCATAGACTTATTGTAAAACACGAAACTACGAAACTTCTAAAAGATAACATACAGGAAAATCTAGGTGACCTTCTGTTTGGTGATGACATCATAGAAACAACACCAAAAGCATGATCTATAAAAGAACTGAAAAGTTGGCCTTCATTAAAATAAAAAAGTAAAATTGCTCTGTTAAAACATTGAGAAGAGAATGAAAGATAAGTCACAGACTGGGAGAAAATTTTTGCATAACACATATCTGACAAAGGAATTGTATGCAAGGTATACAAGGAACTCTTAAAACCCAACAATAAGGAAGCAAACAACCCAGTTATAAAATGGGCAGAAAATCTGCAGATACCTCATCAAGAAGATATACAGATAGCAAATAAGCATATAAAAAGATGCCCAACATCATATGTCATTAGGGAATTACAAGTTGAAACAACAGAGAGATACCATTACATACCTGTTAGAATAACTAAAATATGAAACACTAACACCAAACTCTGATTCTCTGCTGATGGGAATACAAAATGTTACACTCACTTTGGAAGATAGTTTGTCAGTTTCAAACAAAGGTTTAGTGTGTCATCCAGCAGGCATGCTCCTAGGTATTTATCCAAAGAGTTGAAAACTTAATGTCCACTCAAAAAACAGCACATGAATATTTTTAACAGCTGTGCTGGTTTGAATCTGCTATGTATCCCAGAAAAGAACGTATTTTTTAATCCATTATTGTCAGGGCAGACTTATTGTGGGTAGGACCTTTTGATTAGGCTATTTCAATTGAAATATGACCCATCCCATTCACAATGGGTCTTAATCCTTCACTGGAGTCCTTTATGAGAAGATAAAAGGCAGGTAAAGCAGGAGAGCATAGAGAGAATTGCCCAAAGACATTTGGAGATAGCCATTAAAACCAGAACCAGAAGAGAAGGACAGCAGTCATCACCATGTGCCTGCACGTGTGACAAGGAATCGCAGATGCCAGCAGTCTTCCCAGAGAGAAATTTGGGACATTTTCATGGCCTTGGAACTGTAAATTTGTAAACTAATAAGCCCTCATTGAAAAAAAACCAACCCATTTCTGATATATTGCATTCCAGCAGCTTTAGCAGACTGAAACAGCAGCTTTATTCACAATTGCCAAAAATTGGAAGCAACCAAGATGTTTTTCAATCTGTGATAATCCTTACAATGGACTGTTATTCAGCGGTACAAAGAAATGAATTATAAAGCCATGAAAAGACATGGAGGAAACTTAAGTACATATTCTAAGTGAAAGAAGCCAGTCTGGGAAAGCTACACACTATGTAATTCCTGCTATATGTCATTCTGAAAAAGGTAAAACTGTACAGATGATAAAAAGATCAGTGGTATGCGGGGATTCCCATGGGTTGGATGGGAGGGTGGAGGCAGGGATGAATAGGTGAAGCACAGGTCATTTTTATTATGCCAGTGAAACTATTTTATATGATACCATAATGATGGCTCCATGGTATTCTGCATTTGTCAAAACAGAACTGTACAAACACAAAGAGTGAACCATAATGTAAATTATGGACTTAAATTATTAACTAATCAATAGTGGTGCATCAATTATGATGTACCACATTAATGTAATGTTAAAAACAGGTGAAACTAGGACTTCCAGGAAGATGGCCAACCAGAGTAGCTCAAGATTAGCCCTGCTCCACAGAAAACTTAGAGAAGGGATATGAAGGCAACTGAGGCAGCAATTCAGGAGTGCTGCTGACCTGGGAAAAGCCTTCTGCACCACCTGTGGTAGCCCTGGTTGCAGAGGCCAAGGAACTGAGAGGCAGAAAGCTAGAGTCTGGCACAGAGGCCTGGAGCCCGTGGGAGTACACGAATGGGAGCGCAGGACTAGGAAATAAGCCAGGCTGCATTCCTTGGGCGTACTGCCCTCACCAGCACAGCCCTGTGACCAGCAACTCACCCCACACCCCACCATCTGAACCCCGTCAGCCACTTCCATCCTGCATGCTCCAGGGGCCCCCACCCCACCAGCCTCCAGTGCAGCCCAACCCACCGCTCCTGCACCCCTCCTGAGCACTACCTCCCCTTCCCTGTTCCCTCCAGGCTGTTGCCAGCACATAAAGGCAGTGGGCACTAACCTTCATACGCAGGCTGTCACTGCCCCCCAACCCATAGTGTTGCACAGCCTCAGTCTGCCCTTCCGCCAAGCTCTGTGCATCACTTTACAGCACTCCCAAGCCCACTCATATACGCAAGCCCCAAATCACGTCATTCAGGTCTGGGAACTGCACTTTACAGCAGTCCTAGAGCTGCACATGAGCACAGCCTTCAGCCTCATTTCCCAGCTCTGAGAAAGTGCTGACTTGCACAGCCAGGTCACATCTGCCCCCAGTCCAAGAAGGCATAATGCCAACCTGCTGCCACAGCTCTATGCATGTGCACAAATGGCCCCATGCATTAGACCAGCACATACCAGGGTTATACCCCCTAGACTGGTGCACCCGCAAAGCTACATCCTCCCTGGCCACTGGGCACCCACGTTCACAAGCATCAGTGTAACACCCCCAACCTGCGCCCATACCTGCTCTGAAACAAATCACTGTACTCAGTGCTCTGCCCCCTGCCCTGCTACCTGCCATACAACCCTCCCACAAACACAAGGCCTTAGACTGCTGAAGAATTCAATTCCCAAAGTAAATCAATGAAGATATTTACATGTGATGAAGACAGCAGCAGATCACTAAGCATATCATAATGCAGACAGATATAGCCCTGTCTAATGACCAAATTAAAACACCAGAGGAGACACAGACATTGGAACAACTAATCAAAGATGTTCATACAACTCTACAAAATAAATGGGATAGCAAATGACATAAAGGAGATCAAGGAGACACTAGAAGAGCATAAAGAGGAATTTGAAAGAATAAGTAGAAAAATAGCAGATATCATAGAGATTAAAGACTCTGTTGACCAAAAAAACCATACTAGAGGCACATAACACCAGATTTGAAGAGACAGAATGAAGAAGAAGAAGTGATTTAGAGGACAGGATAATTGACTTCAAAGACTCAAAACAGCACATGGCAAGAAAAATGGAAAAAATTGAACTGGATCTCAGGGAAATGATAGGCAAAACAAAGCACATAAATATAAGAATCATTGGTGTCCCAGAAGGAGAAGAAAGGAGTAAAGGGCTAGGAAGAGTAGTTGAGGATATAATGGGGAAAGCTTCCCAACCCTCATAAAGGACATAAATATACAAGTCAAAGAAGGCCAGCAAACTCCAAACAGAATAAATCCAAATAGGCCTTCCCCAAGACACGTACTAATCAGTCTGTCAAATTTGAAGAGAAGCAGAAAATCCTGAAAGTGGCAAGAGAAAAACAATCTACTACATGCAAGGGAAACCAAGTAAGACTGAATTCAGACTACTCAACTAGCACCCTGGAGGCGAGAAGGCATTGGTATGATATATTCAGATCCTGAAACAGAAAGACTCCAGCCAAGAATTCTGTACCCAGCCAAATTGTCCTTCAAAACTGAGGGAGAGATTTAAGTTTTTACAGGCAAAGAAGTCCTGAAAGAATTTGTCAACAAGAGACCTGCCTTACAAGGGAAAATAAAAAGAGTTCTGCTGGCTGAAAAGAAAAAAAAAGACAAGAGGGAGGTCTGGAGGATGGCACAGAATTGAAGAGTACCACTAAGGGTAATTTAAAGAATGCAAAGAGAAAGAGAGAAAAGAATATATAGATCTGACAAAATTAAAAAAATAAGATGATGGAATCAAGAGACACTTTTTCTGTAATACCTCTGAATGTTAACAGACTAAACATACCAGTTAAGAGATACAGATTGGCAGAATGTAATTCAGCTATATGCTGCTCACAAGAGACTCATCTTAGAAAATGAAAGGACAGAAAAAGATTTTCCATGCAAGTTGTAACCAAAAGAAAGCAGGAGTAGCTATACTAATATCGGACAAAATAGACTTTAAATGTAAAGACATCAGAAGAGACAAAGAAGGACACTATATACTAATTAAAGGGTCAATTCACCAAGAAGGTATGGCAACCATAAATGTTTATGCTCCCAATCAAGAAGCTCCAAAGTACATGAGACAGACATTGGCAAAACTGAAGAGAACGATAGATGTTTCAACAATAAGAGCAGGAGACTCAATACACCACTCTCCTCTGTAGACAGAACAACCAGCAGAAGATAACAAGGAAATAGAGAAGTTAAGTAACTTGATAAATGAATTAGACCTCACAGACATACATAGGTCATTACACCCCAAAGCACAAGGATATACATTCTTCTCTAGTGCTCGTGGAACATTCTCCAGGATAGAGCATATGCTGGGGTACAACACAGATCTTTTTAAATCTAAAAACATTGGAATTATTCAAAGCACTTTCTCTGATTACAATGAGATGAAGCTGGATCTCAGTGACCACTAAAGAAGAGAACATTCACAAATATACACAGATTAAATAACATACTCTTAAACAACCAGTGGGCCAAAGAAAAAATTTCTAGAGAAATGAATAACTATTGGAGATGAATGAAAATGAGAATACAACTTATGGAAACTTATGGGATGTGACAATGGCTGTGCTGAGAGAGAAATTTATTGCCCTAAATGCCTATATTAAAAAATAAGAAAGAGCAAAAATCAAGGACTTAACAGCACACCTGAGGAATCTGAGAAAGAATAGCAAACTAACCCTAAAGCAAATAGGAGAAGAGAAATAATAACAAAGATTAAAGCAGAGGTAAATGAATGGCGGAACAAAAGACCAATAGAATCAGTAAAACCAAAAGTTGGTTTTAAAAAGAGAAAGGATACAAATAAAATCAGAAATGAGAAGGGGTGTGTTACCACAGATCCTGAAGAAATAAATTGTAAGAAGACACTATGAACAACTATATACTTAGACAGTTTAGATAAAATAGACAAACTCCTGGAGACACACAAACAAGCTACACTGACTCAGGAAGAAAGAAAAGATCTCAACAAACCAATCACAAGTAAAAAGATTCAGTCATCAAAAATCTTCCTACAAAGAAAAGCCCAGAGCCAGATGGCTTCACAGGGGAATTTTATCAAAATTATCATAAAGAACTAACACAAATCCTGTTCAAACTTTTCCAAAAAATTGAGGAAAAAGGAACTCTACCCAACCAATTTTATGAAGCTAATATCATTTAATAACAAAACAGGGTAAAGATGCTATAAGAAAGGAAAACTATAGACCAATCTCCCTAATGAACATAGATGCAAAAATTCTCAATAAAATATTAGCAAATCAAATCCAACAACACATTTAAAGAATTATACACCATGACCAAGTGGGGTTTATACCAGGAATGCAAAGATGGTTCAACACAAGAAAATCAATTTATGTAATACAGCACATTAAAAAATCGAAAGGGAAAAATCACAGGATTATCTTGATTGATGTTGAAAAAACATTTGACAAAATTCAGCATCTTTTTCTGATAAAAACACCCCAAAAGATAAGAATTAAAGGTAACTACCTCAGTATGATAAAGGGAATATATGAAAAACCGATAGCCAGCATGGAACTCAATGGAGAGAACTGAAAGTTTTCCCCATGTGATCACGTACAAGACAAGGATGCCCACTGTCACCACTATTATTCAACATTGTGCCAGAAGTTCTAGCTAGAGCAATCAGGCAGAACGAAGAAATAAAAGGCATCCAGATTGGAAAGGAAAAAGTGAAACTCTCATTATTTGCAGATGATATGATACTATACTTGGAAGATCCTGAGAAATCTGCAGCAAAGTTATGTGAACTAATAAACAAATTCATCAAGGTGGCAGGATATAAAATTAATGTGCAAAAATCACTGACATTTCTATACACAAGCAATGACCTAGCTGAGGAATCAGTTAAGGGAAAAATTCTATTCAAAATAGCAACTAAAAGAATTAAATACTTAGGAATGAACTTAACTAGGGACATAAAGGACTTGTACATAGAAAACTATATAGCATTGCTAAAAGAAATCAAAGGAGATTTAAATAGGTAGAAAGACATTCCCTGCTCATGAATAGGAAGGCTAAATATAGTTAAGATGTCAGTGCTCCCCAAATGGATCTACAGATTCAATACAGTACCAGTCAAAATTCCAACAACTACTTTGAAGATTTGGAAAAGCTAACTACCAAATTCATCTGGAAGTAAAAGAGACCCCAAACTTCTAAAAGCACCCTAAAAAAGAAGAACAAAGTAGGATGTTTAGCACTCCCTGACTTTAAAACCTATTATAAAGCCACAGTTGTCAAAACAGCATGGTACTGGCACAAAGATAGAAGCATTGACCAGTGTCAAGAGTGCAGAAATAGACCACCAAATCTATGGTCATCTGATTTTTGACAAGGCCCCCAAATCCTCTGAACTGGGACAAAATAGTCTTTTCAATATTTGGGATTGGAAGAGCTGGATATCAATAGCCTTAAGAATGAAAGAGGATTCTTATCTTACACCCTGTACAAAAATTAACTCAAAGCGCATCAAACACCTAAATATAAGAACTAGCGCCATAAAACTTATAGAAGAAAATGTAGGGAAACATCTTCAAGACCTAGTAATAAGAGGTAGCTTCCTAAACTTTACACCCAAAGCACAAGCAACAAAAGAAAAAATAGATAAATGGGAACTCCTGAAAATTACATCTTTCTGCACCTAAAAAGACTTTGTGAAAAGACACAAAGTCTTTTCACCTATTCAGATCTTCTCGAATTTCTTTTAGCAATGTTATGTAGCTTTCTGGGTACAAGTCCTTTACATCCCTAGTCTGTGTTGTTGCTTTCAGCTCCTCTGGGTATACACCAGGAGGTGTGAAGAGACGCCAGCTCAATGGGAGAAACTATTTGGAAATCACATATCGGACAAAGGTTTGATTTCCTGTATATACAAAGAAAACATATAGTTTAACAACAAAAGAACAAACAACCCAATTATAACATGGGCTAAAGATAAGAATAGGCATTTTTCTGAAGAGCAAATATAGATGACTCAAAAACACATGAAGAGATGCTCATTTTCATTGGCTATAAGGAAAATGCAGCTCAAGATTACAACGTAGTAACACCTCACACCAATAAGAATGACTGCTATTAAACGAATAGGAAACTATAAATGTTGGAGAGAATGTGAAGGAAACTGGGACACTTATGCACTGATGGTAGGAATGTATAATGGTGCAAGCACTATGGAAGACTGTTTGGCAGTTCCTTAGGAAACTAAATATTGAGTTGCCCTATGACCCAGCAATACCACTACTTGGTGTATACCCAGAGGAGCTGAAAGCAACAACACAGACTAGGGATGTAAAGGACATGTACCCAGAAAGCTACATAACATTGCTAAAAGAAATCAGAGATCTAAATACATGGAAAGACATTCCCTGCTCATGGATAGGAAAGCTAAATATAGTTAAGATGAAATATGAACTAGTTCTCACCAAAATTACTTCAAAGATATGATTCTTGTATAAAAAGTGTTTAAGTCCAGGATACAGGGGGAAAAACTGCTATTGCATGCTATGATATATATTCAAAAGGAAACCATCCAGGCGGACCATTCTCAGCAAGCAGAGTTCTCGCCTACCATGCCAGAGACCCAGGTTCAATTCCCAGTGCCTGCCCATGTAAAAGGAAAAAAGAAGAGAAACCATCAGCACTACCACAGCAACAGCAGAGGTCATAATGGTCGGGGGGGAGCAACAAGAGTTAAGAGGAGTTTTAGATTTCTTATTTGGCAAGGGTATGTTTATTGGTTTTCTTTCTCTTGGGAACAATGACATTATCTAAAATTGAAAATGTGGATGGACTGTGAACTTTGGGCCCTCTACGTGATGCCCAATGAATGCAGGTGGCTGAAGGATGAACTGACAGAGAAGTAGATTGTCGAACAATGGTGTGTACTTACGAATGCAGGTTGTGTTGCTACAAGAAGGAACAAAATCACAAGGCATGCAATGATCTGAATGAACATGTGGGTCATCTGGTAAGACAAAACAAGCCAGAAACAAACAAGAATGGTATGGTCACCTTTAGAAAATGCTTATAAGAAAACCAGCCTAGATTGTAAGCTTTTAGAGCAGACACATTATGTCCAGAGTTGTGGTTATTATTTCTGGATTTTGAGAGGCCGTTTTATATATATAGCCTGATATTTAGAGATAAGAACAAAGTTGAACAGGTTAGGATTAAAGTAATTCAGAACACAAGGATAAGGAAGACAGTGTCTATATTTTAGAACCACACATACTCTTTGAGACCAATGGAAGAAAGGTGTATTTGGTCTGGAGCTGAAATTTTCTGTAGGATATGATCTAATTCAGCATATTGCTATAGCTCATTTGAACAATTGCAACACAGGGAGTACTGATTAAGAAAGAGGTCCTTTAATCTTGTATAGATTACTGTAATGCCTGGATACATCCTCAAATATATTAAGCAGATAATCAAAAGATATTGTCCAAGTCCCCTGAGGGATGGGAGAAAAATATGAAACTATTAAACCTTACCATCAGGGAATCCCCTGGTACTATGTCGAACTTTAGGGACACCCTAAAGTTGATTTCAATGGGCCATGCCCTCGATCATGAGGCTTACTCTGGTGACGCTTGTATAGGTAGCCGAGAAGTTTAGACTACCTATAGGCATGCCTGAGAGTTACTCCTGGAGGACCTCTTTTTTTTTGCTCAGATGTGGCCTCAATCTCTCTAAGCCCAACTCTGCAAGTGAAATCATTGCTCTCACCCCTTCATGGGACATGATATCCGGGGTGAAAATCTCCCTGGCTACGTGGGAGAGGATTCCCAGGGATGAATCCACACCTAGCACCATGGGATCAACAATTCCATCCTGACCAAAAGGGGGAAAAGAAATGTAATAAAATTTCAGTGGCAGAGAGAGTTCAAATAGAGTTGAGAGGCTACTCTGGAGGTTGTTGTTATGTAAACTTCAGTTAGACCTCGCTATCTATCATAACCTGCCAACCCCTTACCAGGACCTTTCCAGCCAATCCTAACGAACACCTAGGGCAATATATAAGATTCCACAAGGGTTCTATGCACTAGAGTAACTTTCCAGAAACCTACTACAACCTCCAGATGGGTCCCTAGTCCAGATAAGTCCTGAAACCTAGCCCAACCTCTATTAGTGACGGACCCTTCCAGTATGAAAAATTTAGAATCGCCATAGCCCAGTCACCCCTAAAGAGAGGGATGGAAAGGTCAAAGGTGATGGTGGAGTTATACAGAGAAGACAGGATTTAACAAATAAATATGAATTCCGAATCATTAAATTGTATCTCTTAGTCTTCAGTATTTTAGAGCAGCTAGAAGTAAAAACCTAAAATTGTGAAATTGTAACCCATGTCAAATTCTGAAATGTGTTCTACAACTAATTGTGCTGTGCTTTGAAATTTATAGCTTTTTTGTATATATGTTATTTTTTCACAAAAAAAAGAAGGAAAAAAGTTGATTGTGATGCTAAAAAATATTTACGCCCTCTAGCCTCCTATATTCTGGAGCAGCTAGAAGGAAAATGTTAGAGGTCATATGTTAGCCCATAACAAACTCTCTGGCATCTGTCCTCTAACTACTTGTTGAAGAGTACTTTAAAAACTATTGCTTTTTTATTTCTTTGCTTTGTATATATGTTATACTATACAATAAAAAAGTTTTAAAAAAATGAACAGGTGAAACTCGGCGGGGGATCAGGGTGGGTGGATATATGGGAATTCTCTGATTTCTGCACAATGTTTCTTGTCAGCCTAAAACTGCTCTAAAAATAAAGCCTATTTAAATAATTTATAGGTAGAATTCAGTTCAACTTCTGTGTGAAACTTTGTATTTGGAATTCAATAAGCATTATACTACTAACAACAACCTAGTTAGAAGATATTACAGAGAAGGAAAATTCCATTTACAGTGGAATTTTTTTTAAAAAGAATAAATTTGGAAGATGTGCAAAATATTAATAAAATATTAAAATGCTACAATACTTGAAATAAATGGGAAGACATACTTTGAGTTTAGATAGGAATACTCCATGTCATGAAAGTGTCAGTTATTTTTAGGTTAAATTTTAGTGGCATTTAATACAATCTCAAGAAAAAATGACCAAAAAACCACAGAATTTTAAATAGAGAAGTAAGCTTATTCTAAACTTCTGATAAAAATAAGCATGAATAGCAAATCCTAACAAAGGAGGACTAGCCATGCCAGATATTGAAAATATTATAAATTATAAATATTAAGTAAATGGCACATGGTTAGATGAAGAGATCAGTGAAACAGCACAGAAAAAAACCCCAATACATACCAATTTGATGTATAATAAAGGAGTCATTTCAAGTCAGTCGAGAAAAGTTGGCTTATTTAAGAAGTGTTAATACAGCTAGCTCTCTGGAAAAAAAATAAATCTGGATCTATACCTCAACTTTGTTATCAAGATAGATTCCAAATGGATTAAAGATTTACATGCAAAATAAGTAAATAAATAAAAGCATAAAAGTTGCAAGAAACCATTGGGAGTTTTTTTTTTTTTTTAAATCTTAATCATAGAAGGGGAGGGAGACCTTTCTAAATATGTCATAAAACCCAGAAACTGTGAACTAAACATTGATAAATTAGATTAAATACATATGTAGCACAAGCCCCAAATCCCAGCAGTCCTATACTTAGATATATACACAAGAGAAACTCATATGCTTTCATATCGGTTTACCTGTACGAGAATATTCATGGTAGCATTGTTTGTAATAGTCAAAAATGGAAACAACCCAAATATCCATCAACAATAGAATGGATAAATTAATTATAGTATACGACATATGTCACAGTGTAATACCATATAGCAATGGAAATGAACAAACTAGATTCGTACAATAACTAGATGACTCTCAAATGTTATTTTGAGCAAATGAAACAAAAAAAGAATATGTGATGAATATGTGTAGTGTGAGTCCATTTATATAAAAATCAGAAACAAAACTAAACTAAAACTCTGCAGATAAAACTAAAGAAAAGCAAGAAGAGTTTTATTTAAACAAATCTAGATAATGTGACTTTGGGCAGAAAGGGATCGGGATTGGAGGAGTACGTGCTAACACTTCTGGGGATATCAGCAATAGTCTATTTCTTCATGTGGATGGTGGTTACAGTGGTGCTTGTTTTATAATTACTTGTTAATCTGTACTTACATGTTTTATGTACTTTTTTGTATTTATTAGATTTCACCATTTTAGGAAAATCCAAAGAAAAATGAGTCTGGGGAAAAAATTGGAACTCATATGACAGAGGGAATTCAGGTAATTTGTAATTGGTTCCTAAAATCAATATGAAAAAACCTAACCCAGTAGATAAATGTGCAGAGTATATGACCAGACAACTCTCAGAAAGGAGAATACAAACAGCTTTTAAACTCATTTATAATAAAAGAAATGTAAAAAATTACTTGGAGTTAATTGTTTTTCACCTATCAGATTAGCAAAGATCCAGACGTTTGTCATACCATGTTGGTAAAGTTTCGCGAAGCAGTTACTCTCTTTGCTGGTAAGGAAGAAAATTGGTTCAATCCCTGTGGAAGACAATTTGACAGTAGCTACTAAAATTAGAAACATATGTATATTGTTGTAGGTCCTAGCACAGCCTGCCGCCTTTCCCTGCAACCCACAAAATAAATCCTGTGCCTGGGACTGTCATAGCTTGGCTGCTAAGGGCAGGATGATAAGTGCAGGCAGACTCCCTTCTCTGGAGTACCTTGAGGTAAAACATAACCCCTAGCAGATAGTGGACTGCTGGCATTTTCCTTCTCTTTTAGTCCGGAGAGCATGTAAAGATTCACTCAAGTCAGTCTTGCTAAAGTATCTCCATTTTATGGCATTCGGCTTACCCCTGCTAGTCTAACTGTTCCTGGTGGAGAGGGAGCAGTGTTCCTTCACCATGATAGTATGAGTATGCGTAGACAATCTCCCGGCTTTCGCCTAAGATGAAAACTGCTGGCCATAGGAGACCAACGCCCACTAGTGAAGCTGACTTCTCTATACCAGTAAATGTTTTCCCATCCAGTACAGTGAGAGTCATATTTCTGTTGGCTACCCTGACACCTGTATTAGAAACAGTTTACATCTTTCTGACAGTTTTGCACAGACAGCAAGGTCCTGATAGTTCTACTTCTAATCATTTATCCTATGGATGTTTTGACACACACATGAAATGACCTGTGCAGATTAGTTGTAGCAATATTGTTTATAATAGCAAAATAGTGGAGATGATATATAGGTCCTTTAATAGTAGTAGGCTGTTTAAATGAATTCTGCTACATCCACATAATGGAATACATTGCAGTCATAAAAAATATTAAGGAATCCTTTACTTCCTGATTAAGAATGGCCCTCAAGTTTTATACTGTATATATAAATGGTATCTACATAGGTTACCACTTATGGAAAAAATGGTAGTAGAGAGAAGAATATACTTATTATCCAGTGGCATAATTATTAGCCTGTTAATGCATAAAATATCTTTGAAAAGATAAAGAAGAGTCTTGAAGTAGTTGTCATAGCCTTTGGGAAAAATTAGATGACTGGTTCTAGGGTTACTTTTACCTTTTAAATTTTGAACTATGTGAATGTAATGAGTATTCAAAAATAAATTTAAAGAGGGTCTATGTATCTCTTTTTTAAACTGAAACAGTCTTAATGTGCTTTCTTTTTTTAGGACAAAAGGTGAAACATCAGAAAAAGAGACAAGTAAAAAAGGAAGAAGCAACCACCAGCTGTCAGCTTTCCATTGTATCATGTACTTTATGTTTAAATGTTTATTTTGCATTACTTTTGGTAGTTTTTTGCCAAGGTCACTATCACAGCACCCAATACATTAAGGAGAAAATTATGTGTATAATTTGCTTGTTGGATATATAGAATGTAAATATATTTTAAATTTTACATGTATATTGTTATCTCTTAGATAGCTATATCAAAATTAGTGGAGCTGACACACATACTGCAAAACATCTGAAAATGCCCGTTGGATATTTTCTACCTCTATGCCCAATGAAAGATGACATTAGTTGGACACTGTTACTTTCTAATTTTATTTTTTAAAGATACATACATAGTTTCATATACTGTTCTTGGAATAATTTAGTATAAGTTTTAAAATACAGAATGTTCAATCTCCTTAGAAAAGGAGGCTGTTGAAAATTTTTAAAAATTCCCTATAACTGAAAATAAATATGATCAGATTTATAAAGTTGGTTATCATGTCTTCTGTCTTATATGGAATACTAAGAGCACTATTTGCTCTGTCAAATCAGGTGCTTAAAAGTAAATTTAATCCTTCTCTTGGGAACAATGAAATTATCTAAAATTGAGAATGTTGATGGATTGTGGACTTTGGGCATTATACATGATGCCTAATGAATGCAGGTGGCTGAAGGATGCACTGACTGAGAAGTACATTGGCAAACTATGGTGTATATGTAAAAATATTGTGCTGCTACAAAAAGGAATAAAGTTGTGAGGCATGCGACATTGTGAACAAACCTGTGGAACATGTGGCAAGGCAAAATCCAGAAACAAAAGACCAATTATTGTATGGTCTTCTTTAGACAATGCTTATAAGAAAACAGGGGCCTAGATTGGAAGTTCAGATAGTAGCCACCTTTAGTCTGGAGTGGTAATTATTATTTCTGGATTTTGAGAGGCTGTTTTATATATGTATAACCTGGTATTTAGAAGTAAGAACGAAGCTGATCAGGATTAAGGTAATTTAGAACACAGGGAGGGGTAAGGAAGACACTGTCTATACTTTAGAACCTTATCTACTCTTTGAGATCAGAGGAAGAAAGCTATATTTTGTCCAGAACCTAAATGTTCTGTAGTACATAATCTAACTCAACCTGTCTGGGTAGATCATTTAAACAATCCAAACACAAGGAGCCCAGAATAAGAATGAGGGCCTTCTAAGAAACGATGATCATGCATCTATGTGATGATGTTAAGAATTACTGATTGCATATGTAGAATGGTATGATTTCTAAATGTTGGGTTAATTTCATTTTTTCCGTTAATTAAAAAAAAAAAAAAAAGAGAAGGGGTAATTGGAGCTGAAGGGATACAGACTGTGCAACAGGACTGGATATAAAAACTCAGAAATGGACAGCACAATACTACCTAATTGTAATGCATCATGTTAAAACATTGAATGAAGCTGCATGTGAGGTATAGGTTTTTTTTCTCTCTATTATCGTTTTAATTCTTATTCTGTTGTCTTTTTATTTCTTTTTCTAAATCGATGCAAATGTACTAAGAAATGATGAATATGCAACTATATGATGATATTAAGAATTACTGATTGTACATGTAGAATGGAATGATTTCTAAATGTTTTGTTAATTTTTTTAATTAATAAAAAAATATTGTTAAAAAAATAAAATTAAATTTAAAAAAAAAAGAATGAGGGCCTTTAATCCTGTATAGCTTAATGTAATGCCCTGATATATCCTGGAATATATTAAGCATATAATCAAAAAGTATTGGCAAAGTCCCTTGAGGGATGGGAAAAAAATATATGGAACCAAACTTTACCACTGGGGAAACCCCTGATACTGTGTTAAACATTAGGGACACCCAAATCAATAGGTCAAACCCTTGATCTTGAGGCTTACTCTTGTGAAACTTACGTATGTAGCAGAGAAGCTTAGCCTACCTATAAATATGCCTAAGAGTTACTTCTGAGGACCTCTTTTGTTGCTCAGATGTGGCCTCACTCTCTCTAAGCCCAATTCTGCAAGTGAAATCATTGCCCTCCCTGCTATGTGGGACAGGACATCCACGAGTGAAAGTCTCCCTAGAAGCATGGGAGAGGACTCCCAGGGATGAGTCCGGCCCTGGCACCAGGGGATCAACAATGCCATCCTGACCAAAATGGGGGAAAGAAGTGTAACAAATAAGTTTGTTTGAAGAGAGAGTTCAAATAGAGTCGAGAGGCTGTGCTGGAGGTCACTCTTATGCAAGCTTCAATTAGACATTGCTACCTATAATAACTTGCCAAACCTCAGCCAAAACTATTCCAGCCAATCCTAAAGAACACCAAGGGCAATGATTCTACAAAGGCTCCATGCACTAGGTCACTTTCCAGAAACCTACAACCTCTAAATGGGTCCCTGAGCTAGATAAGTCCTGAAAACTAGAGGGGTCAACCACTCCAGAACATCAGATAGTTCTATGTCCCTACCCCCATATTATTGACAGCCCCTTCCAACATGAAAAAGTTGGAATGGGTGTAGCCCAAATACCCCTAAAGAGTTGGAGAAAGATCAAAGGTGATGGTGGAGTTATTACAGAGAAGGTAGGATTTAACAAATGAGTATGACTGTTGAATCATTGCATTGATACTTCTTTTAGTCACCAGTATCTTAGAGCAGCTAGAAGTAAAAACCTAAAATTGTGGAATTGTAACCCATACCAAGCTCAGAAATCTGTTCTACAACTAATTGTTGCGCTGTGCTTTGAAATGTATTGCTTTGTGGCATATGTGTTATTTTTCACACCCACAAAAAAAGATTAAAAAATGTTTATTTCTTCTAGCCTCCAATGTTCTGGAGCAGCTAGAAGGAAAAATCTGAAATGATGGTATGGTAGCCCATGGCAAACTCTGGGATCTGTTCTGTAACTACTTGTTAGAGAGTGCTTTGAAAACTATAGCTTTTTTCTTTCTTTGCTTTGTATGTACATTGTATCATACTATAAAAAAAGTCTTTAAAAAAGTACATTTAGAGGTCCTAAGAGCCCTCTCCTCCTGAGCACAATGGCCACTCTTTTTTAATAATAAAATATTTTATAAAATATTTGAAAACAATAAAATAGAACCAAAATAAAACACACTGAACACATCAATCTCAGCAAAACATACTGAAACAAAATCCAAAAATAAACTATTCCAAGAACTAACCCTACAAAATGAACATAATTAAATAATTCATATGATTATTGTAAAGCTGTTATGTCTAAGCCCAAACCTGAGATGCCTAAATCAATACTTGCTGCAGCTTCTAGGAGAGTTAAAAATCACAAGCATAAACTAAAGTGAGACTCGTTATTATTTAACCAAAACTTGCAACAACTAAGAAATTGGGGAGCATGCCCCAACTGCTACTGGAGTTAAAAATCACAAGCGTAGCTAAAGTGGGTACGTTGTTGTGAAATTGGAATTTGCTACGGACTAAAGTGAGACTTATTATTTAACCAAAACTTGAAACAACTAAGAAATTGCTTTTGGCAGCATGCCCCGACTGCTACGCAGTTAAAAATCACAAGCGTAGCTAAAGTGGAGACGCTATTGTGAAATTGGAATTTGCTATGACTAAGAATTCGCAGGTCCAGCTAAATTGTTACTGATTCCGACTATAGGGGAACATTGCTAGGACTGAGAAATCACATTCATCTGGTTTCTGAAGTCACAGCCTGTCTAACCTCTGGCTTGTTACTAGAAATCCAGGTTCGACTAAATTATGACTTGACATGAAAAGAAATTGCTAAACCGAGATTTGCATAGATTAAGAAATCTCAAAAGCACTTTCAAACCCTTATTTGCTGTTAAACTATGACTTCTTTTTTATTTTTTTATTTTTAAAATATTTTTATTGTAAAAACTTAGCATACAAACATAAATATTTTTATTGTAAAAACTTAGCATACATTCTTGATATACAAACATTCCTTATATGGTGTACAATCAATGGCCCACAATATTATCACATAGTTGTGTATTCATCACCATGGTTATTTTTTTGAACATTTGACAATGGCCACTCTTAAGGAAAAACTGATCACACAAGTTGCAGAAGAAGAGGCAACAGTCCCAAAAATAAGATCACTGTAGTGGGTGTTGGACAAGTTGGTATGGCATGTGCCATCAGTATTCTTGGAAAGTCTATGGCTGATTCTTGCCTTTGTGGATGTATTGGAAGATAAACTCAAAGGTGAAATGATGGATTTGCAGCATGGAAGCTTGTTTCTTCAAACACCTAAAATTATGGTAGATGAAGATTACTCTGTGACTGCCAATTCTAAGATTGTGGTGGTAATTGCAGGAGTCTGGCAGCAAGAAGGGGAGAGACATCAACCAGGTTCAGAGGAACGTTAATGTCTTCAAATTCATTATTCCTCAGATCGTTAAGCATAGTCCCAATTGCAGCATAATTGTTGTTTCCAACCCAGTGGATATTCTAACATACGTTACCTGGAAACTAAGTGGATTACCCAAGCACCTTGTGATTGGAAGTGGGTGCAATCTGGATTCTGCTAGATTTCGTTGTCTCACAGCTGAAAAACTTGACATTCATCTCAGCAGCTGCCATGGATGGATTTGGGGAGAATGTGGAGACTCAAGCATGGCTGTGTGGAGTGGAGTGAATGTGGCAGAAGTCTCCAGGAACTGAATCAGAAATGGGAACAGATAATGACAGAGCAAATTGGAAAGAAGTACATAAGACGGTTGTTGAAAGTGCCTATGAAATATCAAGCCAAAAGGATATGCCAACTGGGCTATTGGATTAAGTCTGGCTAATCTGATTGAATCCATATTCAAAAATCTATCCAGTATTCAACCAGTGTCAACAATGGTGAAGGAGACGTATGGCATTGAGAATGAAGTCTTCTTAAGCCTTCCATGTATCCTCAATGCTCAGGGATTAACAGTGTTAGCAACCAGAAGCTGAAGGATGATGAAGTTGCTCACTTCAAGAAGAGTGCATATAACCTCTGGGATATCCAGAAGGATCTAGAAGACCTGTGACACTTGCGTTCTATGCTGTAGAAATTAAAAAACTGCAATGTGATTAACCTTGAGCCATTAGTTATCATCCATATACATGGATTACAGTTTGCTTTTTTTTAAGAAAGTCTATTTTTTATTGATATATATTTACATGCCATGTAATCATCCAAAGTGTAGTCAATAGATCAATGGTTCACAATATCATCATATAGCTGTGTATTTATTATCACAATTGACTTTTTTTTTACAATTGACTTCTGTTGTGAAAAATAATATATGTGCAAAAAAGCAATAAATTCAAAGCACAACACAACAATTAGTTGTAGAAGAGATTTCAGAGCTTGGTATGGGTTACAATTCCACAATTTTAAGTTTTTACTTCTAGCTTCTCTAAGATACTGGAGACTAAAAGAAATATCAATATAATGATTCGGCAGTTGTACTCATTTGTTAAACCCTGCCTTCTCTGTATAACTCCACCATCACCTTTGATCTTCCTCCCACTGTTTAGGGGTATTTGGGGCTATGCCCATTCTAGGTTATTCATGTTGGAAAGGGCGTCGATAATATGAGATAGGGGGATGGAACTATCTGATGTTCTGGAGAGGCTGGCCCCTCAGCATTTCAGGACTTATCTGGTCCAGGGACCCATCAGGAGATTGTAGGTTTCTGGATTGTTATGCTAGTGCATGGAACCTTTATAAAATCTTATAAAATGCCCTAGGTGTTCTTTAGGATTGGCAGGAATGGTTTTGGTGGAGTTTGGCAAGTTAAGAGAGGTAGCAATGTCTAACTGAAGCTTACATAAGAGTAACCTCCAGATTAGCCTCTCAACTCTATTTGAACTCTCTCAGCCACTGATAATTTATTTGTTACATTTCACAGTTTGCTTTTATCTTCCTAAATATGTGAATTTGGGCTCACAGAATCAAAGCACATGCTTGGTTTAATGCTTACAATAGTAGCCATTGCACAAATAAAATTATCTACTGTGGTGTGAAAAAAAAAAGTACATTTAGAAAATTTCACTTGCTAAACATGATGTCCACACTTGAACACTTCATATCTGTATTTATGACTACATTTCATTTTTGTTTTTCTCCACATTTTTCTTTGGGCTTCAAGTATAGTAATTCCCTTCTTTGCCTCAGAGGCATGAGGTACCCAAAGTAGCCAGGTGGCAGTCCTAACTTCCAGTTCACTGAAATAATTGTTGTGTCTCCTGGTGGAAGCACTCCTTCTTTTAGGACTAAGACTGTTAGACCAGCAGAGTTTAAGGTTTTAGAGACAGGAAGCAAAACTTTTTCTAGTGAATTACTAGGGATAATAGTAAGTGGTGCCATTTCCATTTTCATCCCTTAATTCCTGTACCTGTGAATCCTGGCTATAAGAGAAATAGAACCATAGAGTTAGAGCATATACAGCCTCCTGGAGGACACTGCCCAGCCCTTAAGAAATTGCCACCCAGTTGGTGCCATAATCGAGTCTTCAAAAGGCCATTCTACTGTTCTATTAATCTAGCTGCTTCAGAATGGGGAACATGGTAAAACC
The DNA here is from genome assembly GCF_023851605.1 of Tamandua tetradactyla. NCBI lineage: Eukaryota > Metazoa > Chordata > Mammalia > Pilosa > Myrmecophagidae > Tamandua > Tamandua tetradactyla. The sequence goes on along the minus strand of NC_135330.1, from coordinate 70,703,068 downwards.
AATGAATTTCATGAATGTGCACCCATTCATGCACTTCATTTGCCATAAGGTGGGTTTCTTGATGAGAAGCAATGCTGTGTGCTTATCCACCATGGCTGTGGATAAGGCATTCTGTAAGTCCATAGATGGTAGTTTGGGCAGAAACATTGTGTGCAGGTAAGACACAACCAGATCCAGAGTATGTGTTTATTCCAGTTAGAACAAATCATTGTCCCTTCCATATGGAAGTGGCTCCAGTATAATCAACCTGCCACCAGGTAACAGGCTAATCATCTCAGGGAATAGTGCTATATTGGGGACTGAGTATTCATCTCTGCAGCTAGCAGATTAGGGCAGTGAAAAATGATTATAGCCAGGTCGGCCTTAGTAAATAGAAGTCCACATGTTGCTGAGCCTATGAATAAACTCATCCCTACTATCATGACCACTTTCTGTTCATGAGCCCATTAAGTATTGCTGAGTCCATGCATAAACTCCATTCCTACTACCATGGCCACTTTCTGTTCCTGAGCCCATTGGGTATTGACAGGAGTGGCTGGGGAAAAAGTCCAGTTGGTATCCACAGACTGTGCCATCTTATCCACTTGATTATTAAAATTCTCCTCTGCTGAAGTCACCCACTAGTGAACATTCACATGAGACACAAATGTCTTCATATTTTTGCCCATTCTCAGTCTATTTACATAACCTCTTCCCCAAAAGAAGTTTTTGTCTTTGTCACCAATTTTCCAATCATGTTCCTTATAAGTCCCTGAGCAACCACCCAAATCATTGGCTATAGTCCATAAATCGGTATACAAGTGCACCTCCAGCCATTTCTCCTTCGTAACGAAATGCAGTACTCAAAGTTCTGCCTTCCATCCAACATCAGAACTTGATTTCACCAAGTTCTCTGCCACTTTAAAACAAGGATTGCATGTCTTCCAATGTCTAATAATACATTCATCGTTACCTTCTAGGGCCTCATCAGAAGTACCTTTAGCATCCATATTTCTACCAATGGTCTCTTCAAAGCAATCTAGGCTTTTTCTATCAAGCACCTCACTATTCTTCCAGCCTATACCCATTACCCAATTCCAAGCATTTCCACATTTTCAGTATTTGCAATAGTGGTACCCTACCTTCTGGTACTTTCTAGTACCAAAAACTGTTTTAATTTTCTGACTGTTAAAGCAAATACCATGCAATTGGTTGTTTTAAATGAAGAGAATTAATTGGCTTATGATTTTGAGTCTAGGAGAAATCAACCAATTCAAGGTGTCATCAAGGTGATACTTTATCCCAGATGATGTGTTATTCGGGGGCTGGCTGCTAGTGTGATCCTTGGTCTCTAGCTTTTCTGTCACATGGCAGTACATATGGTAGCCCTTCCTGGATTCTCAGTTCCATTAACTTCCAGCTTCTGGCTGCTCCCCTGTGGCTCCCTCTCTGTGCCACTCCCTATAAGGCCTTCAGTAACAGGATAAAGATCCAACCTGAGTCATTTGGGCCAAACTCTAACTGAACTAACTTTGTCAAAATATCCTATTTCTGATAGGTTCAGATCCACAGGAATAGATTAAGTTTAAGGACACATTTTTGAGGGGTACAATACTCCAAGCCACCACAAGCTACCCTCTAGACCCAAAAAAGGCTGTTCTTTCCAAAACACATTCATTCCAGGCATTACATTAAGCTATACAGGATTAAAGGCCCTCATTTGTATTCTGGGCATTAATGTAATGTAATGCTTGGATACATCACAAAGTATATTAAGCAGATAATCAAAAAATATTGACAAAGTCCCATGAGGGATGGGAGAAAAATATGGAACCATTAAACTTTACCACCAGGGAAACCCTTGATACTGTGTGAAACATTTAAGGACACCCAAGTCAATAGGTCAACCCCTTAATCTTGAAGCTTACTCTTGTGAAGCTCATTTTGTAGCAGAGAAGCTCAGCCTACCTACAGGTATGCCTAAGGTTTACTTTCAGATGACCTCTTCCATTTCTCAGATGTGGTCTCACTCTAAGTCTAACTCTGCAAGTGAAATTATTGCTCTCCCCCTTCATGGGACATGACAGCCAGGGATAAAAGTCTTTTGGCGGAATGGGAAGTGACTCCCAGGGATGAGTCTGGCCCTGGCACCGTTAGATCAACAATACCATCCTGACCAAAAGGGGGAAAAGAAGTATAACAAATAAGGTATCAGTGGTTGAGAGAGTTCAAATAGAGTCCAGAGGCTACTCTGGAAATCACTCTTAGTCAAGCTCCAGTTAGACATTGCTACCTAGCATAACTTGCCAAACCCCAACCAAAACTATTCCAGCCAATCCTAAAGAACATCTAGTGTTTTATATAATGTTCTACAAAGGTTACATTCAGTAGGGTAACTTTCCAGAAACCTACAACCTCCAGATAGGTCACTGGACCAGATAAGTCCTGAAATGCAGATGGGCCAGCCTTTCCAAAACATCAGATAGTTCCATCCCTGATCCCGTATTATCGATAACCCCTTCCAACATGAAAAAGTTAGGATGGGCATAGCCCAAATACCCCTAAAGAGTGGGAAGAAGATCAAAGGTGATGGTGGAGTTATATAGAGAAGGTAGAGCTTAACAAATGAATGTGATTGCTGAATCATTATACTGATATTTCTTTTAGCCTCCACTACTAGCAGCTAGAAGTAAAAACCTAAAATTGTGGAATAGTAACCCATACCAAGTTCTGAAATCTGTTCTACAACTAATTGCTGCAATGTACTTTGAAACTTATTGCATATATGCATATATATGTATATATATATGTATATATACACATGTTATTTAAAGAGAAGGAGGAGTATAACAGAAAAGATAGAATTTAACAAATGAGTATGACTGCTGAATCCTTACATTGATATTTCTCTTGTTCTCCTGTGTCTTGGAACAGCTAGAAGAAAAAAAAAATAGTGGAACTGTAATCCATACCAAACTTTAAAATTTGTTCTATAACTACTTGTTAAAATGTACTTGGAAACTTATTGCTTTTTGTATATATGTTATATTTCACAATTTAAAAAAAGGAAGAAAATAAACCAGAAAAGAAAACCTAAAATGGTGGGATTGTAACTCATACCAAATTCTGAAATCTGTTCTACACCTAAATTGTGAGGTGCTTTGAAATCTATTGCTTTTTAGTATATATGTTATTTTTCACACACACAAAATATTTATTCTAGCCTCCAGTGCTTGGGAGCAGCTAAAAGGAAAAATCAGAAATATTGGAATGGTAACCCATAACAAACTTTGAAATCTAATCTGCATCTACTTATTGAAGCATATTTTGAAAATAATTGATTTGTTTTCTTTTCTTTCTATGTATGTTATATTTAGCCTTAAAAAATGAAAAATTCGTTCCATTGCAACATCCCCCAAAACTTGAATCATTTCAATAACAATGCTCCTCCAAATTGATTATGGGGTGGTCTGTCTGCGGCACAGTTCCCCTCTGTCTGTGAAAACTAAGATAGGCATAAGATAAACATTACTATTCTAGAAGGGAAAAATTAGAAGAAAAAGGGGGTCATGGTTCCCAAACAATTCCAAAACCCAGAAAGGTAAACTCCATTAGATTTCAAGGTCTGAGTCATCTCTGGATCAATGCTTTGTCCTCCAGCCCTGATGAAATGGTAGTCCCAACCCCTTTCAAGCACTTGCACAGTGGCTGTGTTCTCTCCAAATATTGAGCTGAAAGTTTCACCCTCTCTAAGCACTGAATGGCAGATAGTCTCTCCATTAACCCTGGGGCACAGTCCCTACCTGCCCCAAGCATCAGGTAGGGTCAGTCTCTCACCTCTGAGCACTGATGTGGCACTATTCTCCATGAAAGACATGGCACAAGGCCTGCCCCCTCCAAGGACTGGAGCAGATGGCCTGGCCCTTTCAAACAGAGGGGTAAACCTGCCCTTTCCACCCACATGGATGTTCCTGCTCTCTTGGCCCGAGGAGATCTCTTCAGAACAGATCTGAGTTTCCATGCTTCTGCCGTTCAAGTCATCCTTCCTTCAATTTATCTCTTTCCTGTCCGTTTCAATCCAGCTTGGCAGTGATTCTGCTCATACAAATTTTGGAAATACTTTGTTGGCTTTGCGTGCATTTCAAGAGAGTCTAAAGCCATCTTGCGTGCATTTCAAGAGAGTCTAATGCCATCAGATGAAAGAACTTTCCATGGATCCTTCCTGGAAAACTGCATTTCCAACCCTGACTTCCACTGTGACTGGATCGTGTTCAACCACACCCTCTTTAGCAAAGGGTTGTTGGGTTAAACCCTCAAGTGGCACCCTGTCCTCTGAGTCCTCATCTCCCCAAAGCTCAGAGAGATTCCTGACAGAGCCTCTTCTGGCCCTACTCTTAGAGAATGCTATGTGAATTGTTTAGAATTTTCAAAGTTATCAATTGCTGGTTCTTTTATGCTTAAGAGTTTAATTCTCAGCTTACACCTTGCCTCTCAGATTTTACTATAAGCTGAAAGGAGAAGCCAGGCTGCACCTTCCACACCTAGCTTGGAAATCTCCTCAGCTAAACATCCACATTTATCCCTTACAAGTTCCACTTCCATTCCAACATCAGAACACAACTTGGTCAAGTTCTCTGCCACTATAAAACAAGGATTGCCTGTCTTCCAATTTCCAATAATGCGTTCATCATTTCCATCTAAGTCCTCATCAGAAGTCCCTTTAATGAACATATTTCTATCAACAATCTCTTGAGAGCAATCTAGGCTTTCCTGTGAGTATCCCATTATCGCAGCACCATTTGTGGAATTTTTGTTTGGTTTTTGGGTAGTGCATGGACCGGGAATCGAATCCTGCTCACCGCATGGCAGGCGAGAATTCTACCTGTCACTTTTAATTAACATGTCACTTTCACACTTTTAAATATTTGTCATAGCAGCACCACACTTCCTTATACCAAAAACTGTTTTAGTTTCTTAGCTGCTAAAAGAAATACCATACTTTGGGTTGGCTCAACAACAGGGGTTTATTGACTGATGGTTTTAGATAGGAGAAGTCTAAAATCCAGACACCGGCAAGATAATGCTTTCTCCCCAGACTGTGGTGTTCTGGGGTCGGCTGCCAGTGATCCTTGGTCCTTAGCTTCTCTGTCACATGACAATACACATGGCAACAATCTATTTGTCTTCTTTGACTTCCAGCTTCTCTGGCTGCTCCCCGTGACTACTTTCCTGTGTCCGATGGCCTGTGGTTATAAGAACTTCAGCCACCTTGGATTAAGGCTCACCCTCATTCAATTCATGCACATCTTAACTAATCACATCTGCAGAGGTCCTATTTATAAATAGGTTCACATCTATAGGACTGGAGGTCGGGGCCTGAACATGCCTTGTGTGGGAGGCATAACTCAGTTCCCAACACACTGTAAATATCAAGAAAAGTGAAAGTATATGTAATATAGCAAGTAATAAATTTATTCAAAGTAATTTTAGTTTTTTATCTGCTGAGGGGCTGAAACCATGCTGCACTTCTTGATTTCCTAAACTCAGCCATTTGGTGAAAGATGCATAAACGAGGGTGCAAAGCCCAGCACTGTGAAACCTACAGAAACATTGAAGAGATTGGAGGGGATGCTTTTCAGACCAAGTCCCAACTCATGAAACCAGCCTCCATGTCCTCTGTCACCACACAATAAAGAGTTGGGAAATCATATTATGTTTGTAATTTTGTTTAATATCTAACACTTGAGAACTTGAAGTTCAAGCCACTGTGCTACTCATAGGATGCTTATCCCATATTCACATATTTTGTAAGGAAAGAGAGAATGAGTCATTCTCATGAATATTAGCCATAATTATTGCATGTAAAATACTTTTACCAAAGTCCTACACAGAAAACATATAGATGCCTTGAAATAGGTAAAGTCTAATCCATGTCCTTGTTTCTTAGTTTTTCTTTCTAGGTTTTCTTTCTATTTTTCAATAATGTCTCCTTTCAACAAACACTGTTTTCATAATCCCAAACAATATTTATTTTTGGAGCGGGAGAAAATGTTGTTTTATTCTTCTTATTCTAGGTACACTGATTATGAGGCTCCAATCAATCTTTTCCTCTCCAGCAATGATTACAGTGTTTGATAAAATAAGGAGGCAGAAAACAATTCCCTGGGCCAGACTTTATGTTGCCTCTGATAGTGTTACACATCCTTGAGTTTTTGTTCTTTGGGGTATTTAAGTGAATTGTGTATTCTATCTAACCATGTCTTTGATGGTTGCTTTAAAAAGAAACTCCTGTTAGAGGTAGAGAGTGAAAGAGAGGGCTATGTGCGTTTTATTTTTTTTAATTGGAAGTTGAGGTAGCTGTGTTTTTACTGAGGTAGAACAATTTAAAAATAGTCTTGAGTAAGCACCATTCTGCACTCAAGTTAGAGTTTACTATGTTATTCGTATTTCCATAATGTGGTGTTATTGCCGAATGCAACACCTTAAAGAATTTTTTCCAAAGATATTAACTCAGAATAAAATTGTAGATGTCATCAGCGTGGTGACATTGACATCCCCTGGGAAAGCATCCCCTCAGAAACAACTATAAAAGAACAAATCCCACTTGCTTGGAACTTGGAGGACAATAGAGACTGGAGAAGGACTCCACAAATGCTGAATTGAAGAAAAAGAAAAAAAAAAACATTAAAAATAGGAGGAGATCTCGGGAGTGCAAGGGTAGTTCAGAGGTAGAATTTTCACCTGCCATGGGGTGACCAGGGTTCGATTCCCGGTCCATGCACTACCCAAAAACCAAACAAAAATTCCACAAATGATGCTGAGATAATGGGATACTCACATGGAAAAATAATGATATGTGACCCTACCATACAACATACAAGAAAAGCCAAAATGGTAGGAGATCTGACCTGGATGTGCCAATCTGGACCCCTCCCCCCACTTGATCCCACACAGCTTAAAGTCACACAGATGCCGCATGGCCCGGGTACCTCCTGCCACAGATGCAGACAACAGAAGCACTGGCAGCAGTGAGTCAGAACCTCGTGCATATCCAGGCATAGGGACCCCAGTCTACAGAGACCCAGCGCAGAATACAAGCAGCTGACTGGTGTGTACATATAAAAAGGCCTCCAGGAAATAAAAGGGACTGTGGAAGAACTGTTGGCAAGAAGTGCACACACTCAGCCCAGACTCTGATTGCTGGATTACCTACATGAAAAAAATGGACCTTTTTTTGACGGACCCAATCTGGCTCCCCAGGGTGGGATACACACCCTAAGGGGGAAGTAACCAGAGGCAGAAAAGCCTCATGGAAAAATAAAAGGGGGAAACAATTGCTATAAGGCAGGAAGGGTCTCAGAATTGGAAAATGTAATAAAAAGAGGGGTTACAGAGTGAGGGAGAAAAGTTAAACTCCCCAAAAGACACAGATTGGCAGAATGGATAAAAAGGTATGAAGTAACTATATGTTATTTATAAGAGACTCACCTTATATACAAATACACAAGAGATTTAAAATGAAAGGGTGGAAAAGTATATTCCATGCAAAGAGTAACCCAAAAAAGAGCTGGCGCAGCTATTCTAATATGTGACAAAAGAGACTTTAAGTCAAAAGCTATTCTTTATCATAAGCGGCAAAGAAGGACAGTAAATATTAATAAAAGAGTCAATCCACCCAGGAGAACTGACAATCATAAATATGTATGCATCTAACCTCAGCACTCCAAAATACATGAGGCAAACGCTGGCAAACCTGAAGGGAGAAACAGACACCTTTACAATAATAGTTGCAGACTTCAGTAAACCACTTCCATCAACAGATAGAACATCTAAACAGAAGATAAGTAAAGAAACAGAACTTGAATAATATGATGAATGAACTAGAACTAACAGACATGTAGAGAACACTGCAACCCAGAACGGCAGGGTTTACATTCTTTTTAAGTGCACATGAATCATTCTCCATATCAGATCACATCTCCTGACAAAAAAACATATCTCAATAAAATTTTAAAAGATTGAAATACTACAAAGATTCCTCTCTGACCACAAAGGACTGAAGGTGGAAATCAATAACAGGAAGAGAATTAGAGAATCCATAAATATATAGAAGTTGACACACAAAAGATGTTGACAATCAATGGGTCAAAAAAATAAATCATAAGGGAGGTCAGTAAATCTCTTGAGATGAATGAAAACAAGAACACAACATATCAAAGCATAAGTGATGAGTGAAAGCAGTGCTCATAGGAAAGTCTATAGATGTAAGTGCTTACATTAAGAAAGAAGAAAGAGCTAAAATCAAAGACCCAACTGCCCACCTAGAGGACCTAAAGAACAGCAAACAAAAACACAGTCAGAAGGAAAGAAATGACAATGATTAAAGCAGAAATAAATAGAGAATTAAGAAAATGAGAGCACTTTAAAAAAGCAAAAGTTGATTCTTAGAAAAAAATCAATAAAATTGACAAACCTTTAGCAAGACTGACAAAAAAATGACACAAACAATTAAAATCAGAAATGAGAGGTCAGACATTATTCACAGAAATAAAAAGAATCATAGATTTTTCTTTGATACAAAATTTATATTTTGGGTAACACATTATTTAATTTAACATATATGGTCAGTTTAGTTGAACACCGTAAGTACATGGAATCTTGAGTAGGGTGTGAGATCTTGTTGGTTTGTCCAGGTTAGTGTGATCCCCTGATATATCCCAGAATCTGGGCAATGAAGAAAGAAGTATTTGAAAAGTCCCCTTGGGGGACTGGGGAGAAAGAAAGAAATATTCAACTTCCCCATTAGAGAATTCCTGTTATTCTCACAAACAGTGGAGCAACCAAATCTAAGGCTGAGCACTTGATCTTGGGGTTCACCCCTAAGGGACTTATCCCTACAAAGGATAGGCTAAGCCTTTAGACTTATCCCTACAAAGCATAGGCTAATCCCCTTTAAAAAGGGGGAAGAGAGAAATGAGAATCAATTGATGCAGAAAAGGCATTTGACAAAACCCAGCATCCCTTTCTAAAGAAACACTTAGAAAAACAGGAATAGAAGGAAACTTCTGAAACATGATGATGGGCATATATGAAAATCCCACTGCTAAGATCATACTCAATGGTTGTATTAGTTAGGGTTCTCTAGAGAAACAGAATCAACAGGGAACACTTGCAAATATAAAATTTATGAAAGTGTCTCACGTGACCGTAGGAACACAGAGTCCAAAATCCACAGGGCAGGCGGCGAAGCCGATGACTCCGATGGATGACCTGGATGAACTCCACAGGAGAGGCTCACCAGCCAAAGCAGGAATGGAACCTGTCTCCTCTGAGTCCTCCTTAAAAGGCTTCTCATGATTAGATTTAGCATCACTAATTGCAGAAGACACTCCCCTTTGGCTGACTACAAATGGAATCAGCTGTGGATGTAGCTGACGTGATCATGACCTAATCCTATGAAATGTCCTCATTGCAACAGACAGGCCAGTGCTTGCCCAATGAGATGAACAGGTACCACAACTTGGCCAAGTTGACACCTGTCCCTAACCATGACAGTCCACCCCTTGTCAACTTGGCACCTATATATATATATATAACCTTAGACCATACTTAATTTCCAAATGAAAACAAATAAGCACACATTTTTTTCTTTTACCTGACAATACTCAACTGTCCTGTATATAACTGGAAACACATTAAATCTCTCCAGAATAGGGTGCAAATTCTTGGGCAATATTCATTCTTAAACTTGATATCTTACAACTTAAATAGTATAACATGAACAAAACAGCATTACAGTCCTCGTTTCTGTAACTGATCACGTGGTCGAAGTTCATATTTATCACTACCTTCTTCTACTACCCATTCCATGTTCCCTTTCCCCTCAGCAAGCACTTCAGCTGGCCGTGGTTCTTTGCCTGGTGGGGTGACCCAAACCTTCATTCCTGAAGTTTCAGAGCCATTAGTGATCCTGCCTGGATTGTGTTGTTGCAGTTTTCCATTGATTTTAATCACAGGGCATGGTAGTACTAATAGACGCCCCAGGGGATCTCCTATATTCCAAGAAAACTCTTCTTTACCTCCATTATGTAGTTGCAATCCTACTTCCTTCTGATAGTCAGGGTCAATTACCCCAGACAATAATGTAATCCCCTTCTTGGCGTGTTGATCCAGAAGCATAAGTAGCCCAAAGTGACCAGGTGGCAATCTTAACTTCCAGTTCAGTGGTATCACTGTTGTTTCTCCTGGAGGAAGCACACCCCATTTTGGAACTAAAACCTGTAGACCAGCAGAACTCAGGGTAGCAGGGACAGGAAGCAAAAATTTTCCTAGTGGATCACTAGGGGTAATAGTGAGTGGCACCACACCCATTTCCACCCCTTGGTTCCTGGACCCATGGATCCTGGCTATGGGAGAAACAGCACCATACAGCGGACGCTGATTCAGAGCATACACAACTTCCTGGAGAACATTACCCCAGCCTTTCAAGTTTTTGCCACCTAGTTGGCACTGTAGTTGAGTTTTCAAAAGGCCATTCCACCGTTCTATCAATCCAGCTGCTTCTGGATGATGGGGAACATGGTAAGACCAGAGAATTCCATGAGCATGTGCCCATTCCCACACTTCATTTGCTGTGAAGTGTGTTCCTTGATCAGAAGCAATGCTGTGTGGAATACCATGACGATGGATAAGGCATTCTGTAAGCCCACGGATGGTAGTTTTGGCAGAAGCATTGCGTGCAGGGAAAGCAAACCCATATCCAGAGTATGTGTCTATTCCAGTTAGAATAAATCGCTGCCCCTTCCATGAAGGGGGTGGTCCAATGTAATCAACCTGCCACCATGTAGCTGGCTGGTCACCTCGGGGAATGGTGCCATATCGGGGGCTGAGTGTGGGTCTCTGCTGCTGGCAGATTGAGCACTCAGCAGTGGCTGTAGCCAGGTCAGCCTTGGTGAGTGGAAGTCCATGTTGCTGAGCCCATGCATAACCTCCATCCCTACCACCATGACCACTTTGTTCATGAGCCCATTGGGCAATAACAGGAGTTGCTGGGGAAAGAGGCTGACTGGTATCCACAGAACAGGTCATCTTATCCACTTGATTATTAAAACCTTCCTCTGCTGAAGTCACCCTCTGGTGTGCATTCACATGGAACACAAATATCTTCATGTTTTTAGCCCACTCAGAAAGGTCTATCCACATACTTCTTCCCCAGACCTCTTTGTCACCAATTTTCCAATTATGGTCTTTCCAAGTCCCTGACCATCCAGCCAAACCGTTAGCAACAGCCCATGAGTCAGTATACAAATGCACCTCTGGCTAGTTTTCTTTCCAAGCAAAATGGACAACCAGGTGCACTGCTCGAAGTTCTGCCCACTGGGAGGATTTCCCCTCACCACTGTCCTTCAAGGACACCCCAGAAAGGGGTTGTAATGCTGCAGCTGTGCACCTTCGGGTGGTGCCTGCATATCGTGCTGAACCATCTGTAAACCAGGCCCGAGTTTTCTCTTCCTCAGTCAATTCACTGTAAGGAACTCTTCTAGGGGACATACATCCTTTCAAACCAGCACAGAGATCAATACCCCAAAATCAGTAGCATTTCTATACACTACTAATGAGTAGTCTGAGGGGGAAAAAAAAATCAAGAAAAAAATCCCATTAACAGCATTAACTAAAAGAATCAATATCTAGGAATAAATTTAACCAAAGATGTAAGGGAGTTCAAAGAAATCAAAGAAGACTTAAATAAATGCAAAGACATTCCATGCTTATAGATTAGAAGACTAAAATATTAAGATATTAATTCTTCCCCAAACAATGTACAGACTCAACACAACCCCAACCGAAATTCCAAAAGCTTTCTTCGCAGAAATTGAAAAGCCAATCATCAAATTTATTTGGAAGGGTAAGTGGCTCCTGTATAGTTAAGACTCTCTTGATAAATAAAAGTAAAGTTGGAGGATTCACACTTCCTTACTTTAAACCCTATTACAAAGGTACAGTGTCAAAACAGCATGGTGTTGGCACAAGGATAGCTATATGGACCAATTTAATTGAAATGAGAGTTCAGAGATAGACCCTCACATCTATGGCCAATTGATTTTTTAAAAAATATTTTTATTTAAGAAAAAAAGCAATACACTTAGAACCACCAAAAATGGATATTTTAGTTAGCTTAACCATAGGCATATTTAAATAAAGTATTTAAAAGTCATAAACTAGAAAGTTGCATAAACCAATTTAAAATTAAGGGAACAAGGTAAAAATCTGCAAATTCAGATAGCAAAGTTCTTAAATTCCAAATAGTGAACAATAACTTAAACACCATTTGATCAGCTGTCAAAACTGTGAATGTTCTCAAAATATCAAGTAGAAAGTTATTGCAAATATATACATTGCTATAGCAATGACCTATGTTACTAAACATTTTCCTGATTTCAGGAAAATATGAAGATACAAACATTTTTATAATTAACATATGAAAATCTTAACCACCTAAAATGGATATCTTAGTTAGCTTATCCATAGACATATTTAAATAAAATATTTAAGTAATCATTGTACAGCCTGTTTTTGCAATGTTCCATAACCAATTTAAAATTAAAGCAAGGAAGAAAAAAAATCTAAAGATACAGATAGAGTTTCTTAGATTCTAAATATTAAACACTATCTTAAATACATTTGATTAATTATCAAAACTGTGTGCATTCTCAAAATATCAAGTAGAAAGTTGTAACAATTATCAACTTTGCTATAGTAGTGAGCTATGTTAATAAACATTTTCAAATTTTTTATTTCAGGAATTTATTTTATCTAATATTGCTACAGCTGCCCATAGTTTCTTTTCACTGTTTTTGCTGTTGTTGTTGTAAAATGTAACATAAATATACAAAGAAAAGAAAGAAAAAAGCAATAATTTTTAAAGCACACTTCAATAAGCAGCTACAGAACAGGTCCCAGAGTTTGTCATGGGCTACCATTCCTTCATCTCAGATTTTTCCTTCTACATGCTCCAAAATACTGGAGGCTTTACCAGAGTCATAATAATGGAACCATGCAGTATCTGTCTTTTTGTGTCTGACTTATTTAACTTAGCATTGTGTCCTCAAGGTTTGTCCAGGCTGCCTTATGTTACGGAATATCCTTGTGTCTAAATGCTGCACAATATTCCATCATATGTATATACCACATTTTGTTTATCCGTTCATCTGCTGATGGGCACCTGGATTGTTTCCATCTCTTGGCAATTGTGAATAGTACCACTAAGAACAAACAACCCAATTATAAAATGGGCAGAGGAAATGAATAGGCATTTTTCTGAAGAGCAAATAGAGATGGCTAAAAGCACATGAAGAGTTGCTCATCTTCATTGGCTAAAGGGAGATGCAAATTAAGATGACAATGAGCTATCACCTCACACCCATAAGAATGGCTGCTATTAAACAGGAAACTATAAATGTTGGAGAGGATGGGGAGAAATAATGATTCAGCTGCTGTGGAAGTCACTTTAAGAAAACAAGCAATACACTTTGAACCACCAAAAATGGACATCTTAGTTAGCTCAACCATAGGCATATTTAAATAAAATATCCATATAATCATTGTAAAGCCTGTGTTTGGGCAGTAAGTTTCATAAACCAATTTAAAATTAAGGCAACAAGGAAGAATCATATTCAGACAGCAAAGTTCTTAAATTTAAACATTACGAAGTAACTTAGATACTATTTGATCAGCTGTCAAAACTGTGATTGTTCTCAAAATACCAAGTAGAAAGTTCTTACAAATATCTGCATTGCTATAGTAATGATCTATGTTACTAAACAGTTTCCTTATTTTAGGAAAATATGAAGATACAAATATTTTTACAATTAACATATGAAAGTCTTAACCACCCAAAATGGATATCTTAGTTAGCTTATCCATAGACAATTTTAAAACATCTAGGGCAGTGCAGCAGTGGCTCAGTGGCAGAATTCTCATCTGCCATGCCAGAGACCCAGGTTCGATTCCCAGTGCCTGCCCATGCAAAAAAAAAAAAAATCTAAGTAATCACTATAAAACCTGTTTGTGCAGTATGTTTCATAAACCAATTTAAAATTAAAACAAGGAAGGAAAAAAATCTATACATACAGATATCAGTTACTTGAATTCTAAATATTAACAGTATCTTAAATACCATTTGATTAACTATCAAAACTGTGCATTCTCAAAATATCAAGTAAAAAGTTACTACAAATATCAACTTTGCTATAGTAGTGAGCAATGTTACTAAATATTGTCAAATTTTTTATTTCAGGAATTTATTTTATCTAATATTACTATAACTGCCTATAGTTTTTTAAAACCATTTTTTAGTTGTAAAATATAACATACATATGCAAAGAAAAAAATCAATGATTTTCAAAGCACACTTCAACAGGCAGCTACAGACCAGTTCCCAGAGTTTGTCATGGGCCACCATGCCCTCACCTCACATTGTTCCTTCTAGCTGCTCCAAAACACTGACGGCTTTATCAGAGTCATAATAATGGAATCATACAGTATCTGTCCTTTTGTATCTGACTTATTTCACTCAGCATTATGTCCCCAAGTTTCATCCATGTTGTCATATGTTTCGAGACATCATTTTGTCTAAACGCTGCATAATATTCCATCACATGTATATACCACATTTTGTTTATACACTTTGTTGATGGGCCCCTGGATAGTTTCCATCTCCTGTGAATAGTGCTGCTATTAACATGGGTGTGCAAATGTCTGTTTGTGTCACTGTCCTCAACTCATCTGGGTATATAGAGTATTGGTATTGCCAGGTCATAGGACAACTCAATATTTAGTTTTCTGAGGAATCGCCAAACTGATTTCCACAATGGCTGAACCATTTTACATTCCCACCAACAGAGAATAAGTGTTCCAGTTTATCCACATTTTCTCCAACATTTATGTTTCCTGTTTAATAGCAACCATTCTTATAGGTGTGAGGTGATACCTCATTGTCGTCTTAATTTGCATTTCTCTTATAGCCTATGAAGATGAACAGCTCGTCATATGCTTTTTAGCCATCTGTATATACTCTTCAGAAAAGTACCTATTCATTTTCTTTGCCCATTTTATAATTGGGTTGTTTGTTCTTTTATTGGTGAGCTGTATAATTTCTTTATGTACATAGGATATCAAGCCTTTATTCGACGTGTGGTTTCCAAATATTTTCTCTCATGGAGTTGTTGCATCTTTACCTTTTTTTTTTACAAAGTCCTTTAAGGCACAGAGGCTCTTGACCTTAAGGAGCTCCCATTTGTCTATTTTTCCTTTCATAGCTTGTGCTTTAGGTGTAAAGTTTAAGAAGCTACCTCCTATTATTAGATCTTGAAGATATTTCCCTGCAATTTTTTCAAGTAGTTGTATGGCACTGGCTCTTACATTTAGGTCTTTGATTCATTTTGAATTAAATTTTGTACAGTGTCCTCTATGTTTTTTTAAATTTCTGTGGGGTCAGTAATAATGCCTCCCCTCTCATTTCTAATTTTATATGTTTGCATCTTTTCTCTTTTTTTCTTTATTAGTCTAGTTAAGGATTTGTCAATTTTAGAATTTTTGTCCAAAGCACAAGCAATGAAAGAAGAAATAGATAAATGGGACCTACTCAGAATTAAATGCAAAGAACTTTGTGATCAAAGGACTTTGTCAAGTAAGTAAAAAGGCAGCTTGCTCAATGGGAGAACATATTTGGAAACAACATATCTGATAAGGGTTTAATATCCAGAAGATAAAAAGAAATCCTACAACTCCAAAACAAAAACAAAAACCCTAATTAAAAATGAGCAGAAGACTTGAATAGACACTTTTTCAAAAAGGAAATACAAATGCTAAAAAGCATATGGAAAGATGCTCAACTTCACCAGGTATTAGGGAAATGCAAATCAAAACCAGGAGATAGTTTCTGTTCACCACCTTCCCAATCCCTCAGCATCGGTGACCATGAAGGTGGAGTTCTGCAGTTTCAGCTCAGGACCAACAGGGAAGGTTTTCCTATTTCTTAATGCAAAATGTGAGTTGGCATTCCTTTACAAAAGGAACCCTTGGTAGATAAACCGGACTATCTTCTACAGAAGAAAGCATAAAAAGGGCCAGTTAGAAGAAATTCAAAAGAAAAGAGCTCGCTGTGCAGTTAAATTCCAGAGGGCTATCACTGCTGCATCTCTTGCTGATATTATGGCCAAGAGGAATCAGAAACCAAAGTTAGAAAGGTTCACTGAGAATAACCTATCAGGACTGCCAAAGAACCTAAAAAGCCTAAGCAATCATCTAAAAAGACAGCAATGGCTGCTGCCAAGGCTCCCACAAAGGCAGCACCCAAACAAAAGAACGGGAAACCTGTGAAGGTTTCCGTTCTCTGAGATGGTGGAAAACGCTAAGTTGGCAGATCATATTTTTTAATAAGAGCTGACTGACTCAGAAAAACAAAACTAGTAAAACAGGAATACTATTCACCTCTACTAGAATAGCCACCATAAAAAAAAATAGAAATCTACAAATGTTGGAGAGGATGTGTGCAGCCACTTTGGAAGACAGCTTGGGAGCTCCTCAGGAAGCTAAGTATAGAATGGCCATATGATCCAGCAATTCCACCACTAGATACATGCTTGGAAGAACTGAAAGCAGGGACATGAACAGATAGTTATTACTGATGTTCATAGTGGCAGCATTCACAATCGTGAATAGATGGAAACAACCCAAGGGTCCATCAACTGCTGAATGGATAAACAAAATTTGATATATACATATGATGGAATATTATTCTGATACATCCAACAACATGGATGAATCTTGAGGACATTATGTTCAACGAAACAAGCCAGACACAAAAAGACAAATATTGTATGGTCTTATTAACATGAACTAATCATAATGAATAAACTCTTGGAGTTAAAATCTGGAGTACAGGTACCAGGAGATAGAATGAGGGTAGAGAATGGGGAGCCAATGCTTAATTTGTACAGAATTTTTCATAAGATTAATTGTTAATGTTTGGAAATGGATAGAGGAGATAGTAATACATTACTGTGAGTGTAACTAATACTGCTGAATTATGGATATGATTATGGTTGAAAGTGAATGTTTAGGGTCATGTATATCACTAGAAGAAAAGCTAGAAGATAAAACGTGGGACTGGATAACATAGTGAGCCCTATTGTTGACAATGACTGTGGTTAATTGTACAAATACAGGAATGTTCTTCCATGAACTAGAACAAATATACCTCTCTATTATAAGGTGTTAATAGGATGGTGTTCCAGTTTGCAAGCGGCTGGAATGTTATATACCAGAAACAGAAGAACTTTTAAAAAGGTGAATTTATTAACTTGCAAGTTTATAGTTCTAAGGACATGAAAATGTCCAAACTAAGGCACCACCAAGAGGTTACCTTCACTCAAGAAAGGCTGATAATGTTTGGGGTTTCTCTCTCAGCAGAGAGGATATATGGTGGAGTCTGCTAGCTCTCCTGGCTTCTTTTTTCATGAAACTCCCCCGGGGGCATTTTCCTTCTTCATCTGTAAAGGTCTCTGGCTGCATGGG
Organism: Tamandua tetradactyla; assembly: GCF_023851605.1. Lineage (NCBI taxonomy): Eukaryota > Metazoa > Chordata > Mammalia > Pilosa > Myrmecophagidae > Tamandua > Tamandua tetradactyla. The sequence goes on along the minus strand of NC_135330.1, from coordinate 70,685,512 downwards.
CTCTGAAGCTTTTTTCCAAAATGGTTTCCTCTTAAAGGATTCCAGTAAGCAACCCCACCTTGAATCTCCATGGAAACTATCTAATCAAAAGTTACCACCCCCAATTGGGTGGGTTACATCTCCATGAAACAATCTAAAAGCTCCCACCCAGCAATATTGAATGAGGATTAAAGAAGTTGGCCTTTCTGGGGTACACAACAGATTCAAACCGGCACGGATGGTACATGGGAAAACTACAACTGATAAAACTGTGGACTGTAGTTAACAGTAATATCGTAATCTTTTTCATGAGTAGCAAAGGTACTGTACCAATGATGAATGTCAATAATGGGTAGCGGTACAAGGGATGTGGGATTTTTCTTTTTAGAGCGATGTGAATGTTCTCAAGTTGATCGTGATAATGAAGGCACAACTCAGTATTGATTGTACACTTTGGATGAATGTATGGTGTATGAACGCAACTGTTTTTTTTTTAAAAAAAAAAACTGTGAGTCTATAAATTCCTGTTGTTTAAGCAAATTCATTGCATGGTATTTGTTTTAGAACTAGGTAATATACTGGGAAATGCATGTTCCATGTTTTTAAGATTTGATATATTTTTATTTGTTTTTTGTTTTGTTTTTGTTTGCATGGGCAGGCACCGGGAAATGAACCCAGGTCTCCAGCATGGCAGGCAAGAACTCTGCCTGCTGAGCCACCGTGGCCCTCCCAGAGGATTTTATATTTTCATTCTCATTCTTCAAGTGGAAAACATTTTTATAATATAAAAATATTATAGTGGTGGCTCATTTTAAAAAGACATTCCACAGACTAGATTTTTAAAAGATTTTAAATTCTTTATTCTTTAATGCAGTGCACAATTACGTTAATTTTTTTCATCATATAACTGCACATTTATTATCACAATCGACTTTTTTCTTTTTTGTGAAAAATAACATTTCAAAGCATATCACAACGATTAGTTGTAGAAAAGATTTCAGAGTTTGGTCTGGGTTACAACTCCACAATTTAAGGTTTTTACTTCTAGCTCCTCTAAGATACTGGAGACTAAAAGATATATCAATATAATAATTCAGCAATTGTACTCATTTGTTCAATCTTCCCTTCTCTGCATAAATCCAGCATCACCTTTGATCTTTCTCCCACTCTTTAGGGGTATTGGGTTATACTATTCTAACTTTTTCATATTGGAAGGGTACAAGCCCTTGATTTTGAGGTTTGCTCCTGTGAAACTTATATATGTAGTGGAGCACTAATTGTGGTGCTGTGCTTTGAAATTTATAGCTTTTTTCGTATTACGTTATTTTTCACAAAAAAAAGAAGAAAAAAGTCAATTGTGATGATAAAAAATACTTATGCCTTCTAGTCTCCTATATTCTGGAGCAGCTAGAAGGAAGAATTCTGAGAGGATCGTATGGTAGCCCGTGACAAACTCTGGGATCTGTCCTGTAACTACTTGCTGAAGTGTGCTTTGAAAACTATTGCTTTTTCCTTTCTTTGCTTTGGATATATTGTATTGTATTATTGTATTATATTATACAATTTAAAAGTTTTTTAAAATAAATCAAGGGCTTGTCCTATTGATTTGGGTGTCCCTAACATTTGACACAGTATCAGAAGTTTCCCCGGTGGTAAAGTTTAATAGTTCCATATTTTTACTCCTATCCCTCAAGGGACTCTGCCTATACTTTTGATAATCTGCTTAACATACTCTGGGATGTATCCAGGCATTACATTAAGCTATACAGGACTAAAGGCCCTCATTCTTATTCGGGCCTCCCTGTTGTTTAGATTGTTTAAACAATTTAGCCAGACTGGTTGAGTTAGATTATGGGCTACAGAGAATTTAGGTTCTGGACAAAATCAACCTTTCCTCCTTTGCTCTCAAAGAGCAGATGAGGCCCTAAACTACAAACAATACCCCTGTATTCTGAATTACCTTAATCCTAACCTGATCAGCTTTGTTCTCATCTCTAGATACCACGTTATACATATAAAAAACAGCCTCTCAAAATCCAGAAATAACAACATCACTCAGGCTAAGTGTGACTGCTATAAGAGCTTACAATCTAGGCCCCTGTTTCCTTACAAGTATTTTCTAAATGAGATCATACAATATTTGCTCTATTGTTTCTGGTTCATTTTGTCTCACCAAATGTCCCACAGTTTCATTCACAATGCTAACATGCCTCACAACTCCGTTCCTTTTTGTAGCAGCACAATATTCGATCATATGTCTACACCATCATTCACCAATCTACTTCTCAGTCAGTGCATCCTTCAGCCACCGACATTCATTGGGCACTGCGTATAAGGTCCAAAATCAACAGTCCATCAATACTCTCAATTTTAGATAATTTCTTTGTTCCCAATAAACACACCCTCACCAAATGGGAAATCTAAACCACCCCTTAGCTTTTGTCCCTCCCCCCATTATTTACCCCTGGTGTTGCCGTGGTACTGTCGATGTTTCCCATAGAATGCAACAGCCGTTTTCACTCTATACCCTGAACTTATACACTCTTTGTACAAAATTCATAACTTCGCAGTAGTTCATGCAAGAACTTATTTATATTTCTAGTGTAAATCAATGGGACACATGGGTCTGTACAACCCCTTTCAATCACGTTCACCTTCAATATGGCAAGATTACTTATAGACCCACTAGTGAACCACCTTTCTTCTAAGTATTTCCTTACATTTAAGCTCAGCCTCATTAGCTAACCATTCACCCATCTCTAGCTTCCGTGTATCTCTACGTCCCCTATATTCTGCATTATAAGACTCTGATTTTACCGTTACCATGGTCATAAAAGTGGAATCATACAGTATCATTCCTTTTGTGCACAGACTAGATTTTAGAATACTTTGAAGAGAATTATTGGAAAATTCTTTTCTTTTACTGCACTTCTCAAATATGCCACTGATAAGAGTTTATTAATACTATCATCTCCATTTTAAAGCTAAAGGAACAAATTCAAAATGACAGTAAGCTCGGGGTTTAATGGTCCACCCAGTGCCAGCAACCCTAGAAATCACTGCCCAGAGCGCTATCTCTCCTTTCCAGTGCTCTATTGACTCTCTTTTTAAGTGAAACTTACAATTTCTGGTAGAGAGGGATAAAGGAGCCTCTAAGGTGGAGGATGATCACACTGGAATCTCTTACTGCTTCTCTCCTGGCGTTTCTGTAATCTGGGCTCCGAAGGCAGCAGAGACTAGGACATAAAGACCCTAGAACAGTCCAGCCCCACTGGGATTTGGGGGAACTGACTTTCTGGGGCCCTATTTCTTGAGCGGTGCCTCCCAGCCTTGACCGAACATGAGAATCACCTAGAAAACTTAAAAAAACTCACAGGCCACTCCCAAACCAATGATACCAGAATCCCTGGGGTGGGGACCTGGGTATCAGTATATTTTAGAGCTCTCAGGCGATTTCAATTTGCAGCCAAAGTTGAAAACCACTTGTTTTGGGTCAGTGCTTCCTAATCTTCAATGTAGATATCAATCATCTGGGGATCTTGTTAAATGCAGATTGCGAGTCCATAGTCCTGGAGTGGGGCTGGAGATTCAGTATTTCTAACAAACTACAAGATGATGTCATTGTTGATGGGATGAAGACTGCATTTGAGGGGCAAGCATCTTGACTACAGCAGCGTTTCCCAAGATATATAACTTGGAATAAATGGAGATACCAATGCCTCATTCTAACCCATTAAAGCCAGAAGCTCAGGTTCTGAGACCCTGGAAATCTGTATCTTTAAATGCCCTTCAAGCCACAGAGTGGCTTATGAAATCGATTTATCAGATTGTGACCAGAAATTTAAAAAAGAAAAGCAATGGAGTAGGAAATCTAAGCATGTACCACGTGTAAAGATAAGTGCTATTTCATGAAATGTTTGCCTCAGTTATATATAGATATATAGATACATGTATATGAGTACTGGATCACAATGTAAAGTGTATTGCAGTGACTCACAAAAAGCATTTAGAAAATCCCAGCTGTTTGCCGTTTGTAACCTGCTGTTAGGATTTATTACATTAACGGTTTGCATGATTTCTTTTGGTCTTAGGACATTTTACACTCTTAAAAATTATTGAAGAGTCCAAAGACTTTTTATTTAGGTGGGCTTATTGATAGTATTAGAAATTAAAATTAAAATTTTAGAAATACTTATTTACTAATTCATTTTAAGTAGCATTAAGGAATCCATTACATATTAGCATAACTAACATATTTTTATGAAATCTAAAACAAAAAATATATAGCAAGAAGAGTGACATTGTTTTACAGTTTTGAAAATTCCTTTCATATCTGATGTTGTAGGGACATCCCAAAGTGTGCCTTCAAACAGGTCCAAGTATAGTTAACAATTTAATGTAAGATTGAGATGGCTTTTTTTTTTTTGCATGGGCAGGCACCAGGAATCAAACGCGGGTCTCCAGCATGGCAGGCAAGAATTCTGACCCTGAGCCACCAACGCACTGCTCCTTCCAGTTTTAATATACCTTTTAATATTTTACAATACTTACAGTAATTTATTAATTAATAAATCAAATTTATTAATATTTACAACAAAATAAAATAGGTCAAAATTTAGCATCATTAATATAAGCCCTCACAGATCAATTACAGAAAGAGGCAAAATATTTTATTTATAAGAGTGCAAATTGCTAATAAATGACTTTTTAATGTTTAATCTTTCTTAAAATAAAATAAATGTAAATTAAAATAATGTTTTTCTCCTATCAAACTAGCAAAAATAGGGGAAACAATACAGTGATGCTCAGGGAACAGGGACCCAAATCCCCTGCTGGTAGTAATGCAATAGAAACCAAAAACCTTAAAAATACCTATACCCATTACCCATTAACCCAATACTTCCATTAAAGGAATTTATTTTTCAGAAATAATCATGAATATATACAAAGATTTTCGTAAGAATGTTCATTTAAGTGCTATTTAAAATTGTGACAATCTGCAGACAATCCAAATATTTAGTAGGTTAAGTAAATTATATAGGATACATCACTCCCTGGCTGGTTCCTTCTTGTGTCTCTAGGGCTAGACTTACAGGAAGGTGGAGGAGGGAATGTCTTGGGAACTCGGCTAAGGCCTTTGTGCTCCATTTCATAGTGTAACCCTGGTACTCTCATGTCAAATCCCAGTGGCTGGGACAGGGCTACGCGCTCTTTGCCTCCAGAGAGTAAATCAGGTGAAAGGCAGCCTGGAGGGATAGAAACCTAGAGGTCACTTTGGACCTGAGGACTGATGGAGGAGAAGTGCCTGGAGGGGGCACTGAGTATTTGGGGATGTCAGCGCTCAAAGATAAACAGACTTGCCCGCTCTTTCCTGAACCAGCTCTTCCAAATTTGCCACCCTGGACAGCCGTGTCTGAGTTTCTTGTTCCTTTAGTCCCTCTGCGCGTGGCAACAGTCCAGAGTTCGCCACACGGTCCGTCACGACTCTCCTTCTCTTTCTGTCCCCCCATCCCATCTCTTTGTCCCACATCCTATGCCATCTCTTTCATCCTCACAGTACCTCCATGAGGGAAGGGGACAGGGGAGGTCAGCAGTAAAGGAAACGAGGTATGGAAAGGCCAAGAGTCCTTGCTAAGGCCATACAAAGTGGGTCTCCTGAGAGCAGGCAGGGATATCTACTTCACGCGTGGGTCAGGTTAGGGATGGCCCTCAGCTAAGGAAATGTGTTCTGTGTTCTGGATGTCTTAGCCATTCAGGGAAGATGGGCTTGAAACATCTCAGGAGGCAGCAAGGCCACATCTATCATCCATCTTCAAGCTTCCTGGATGACTTGGAATTTCATTGTCTGTGATTATTTGTCCATGTCCGTGGGTCCATAAAACTGAAAACAACACCCAACAGAATAAGAGACAGCAATACCTCCTTGAATAGGGCATGAGATTTTGTTGGTTTATCCAGGTTAGTACGATGCCCCAGTAAATCCCAGAGTGATCTGAACAGTGAATAAAGAGGTATTTTCAGGGTCCCCTTGGGAGAATGGGGAGAAAGGGGGAAAAATTTAGCTTCTCCATTTGGAGAATTCCTGATATTCTTGCAGGCAGTGGGGAAAACCAAATCAGTAGGCCGAGCCCTCAATCTTGGGGTTTGTCGCTGTGAGACTTACCCAGCAAAGGATAGGCTAAGCGTACTTAAAATTAGGCCTAAGAATCACTCCCAGAGAACCTCTTTTGTTGCTCAGACGTGGCCTTTCTCTCTCTTTCTCTCAGCCGACACAACAAGTGAACTCACTGCCCTCCCCCTCTCTACGTGGAACATGACTCCCAGGGGTGTAAACCTCCCTGGCAATGTGGGAGAGAAATTCTAGACTGAGGTGGGATTCACCATCAAGGGATTGAGAAAACCTTCTCAACCAAAAGTGGGAAGAGAGAAATGAGACAAAATAAATGTCAATGGCTAAGAGATTTCAGAGCTGAGAGATTATCTTGGAGGTTATTCTTAAGCATTATATAGATATTCCTTTTTAGTTTATGGTGTATTGGAGTGGCTAGAGGGAAGTACCTGAAACTGTAGAGCTGTGTTCCAGTAGCCGTGTTTCTTAAAGATGATTGTACAGTGATATAGCGTTTGTAATGTGATTGTGTGATCGTGAAACCTTGTGTCTGATGCTCCTTTTATCTATGGTATGGACAGATGAGTAAAAAATATGGATAAGAAATGAACAAATAATAAGGGGAACAAAAAAAGAACAAGAAAAAAAAGAGATAGCAATACCAAAGTAAATAGATTAGGGGAGGAAAAGCATGAATTTATGTTTCTCCTCCCTTGGAACACTGCTGTGAAAATATGGCTGGGGTCGATATTTTCCTGGGGATTAACCGATTATGGGCATCAAAGGATTGAATCGCGAGAAGTACAAACTCTTGATTATTCAGCTTTAGACAATTATTTATCTGATGCAGAAACATCTCTAAGCAAAGAGAGGGTTTTACTGCAATGCCAAGTACTGTGTGTTTGGGTAGTTATGGATCTGTTAAGTTGCATCTGTGACTTGCCTAATGTCGAACAGCAAATCCTACCAGCGGCACCAGCAGGAAAAACACCTCCCATGCTGGGGAGCTTGCTAGGTGTGCCAGGCACGTGCTATGTAAGCACATGCTCTGCCTCATTCCAACCTCACAAACAGCAAGGTGAAGCAGGTATTTTTAATCCCCATTTTACAGGTAAGGAAAAAGAGGTTTAGAGCTTAAGAATTCTCCAAGGTTTGTAAAGAAAGTAACTGGCATAGCTGGAACTTGGACCCATTTCTCGTTGGCTGCAAGGCTCCTCTTGCTGGCAAAGCTGTGACTTGAGCACAGTTCTCTTGATTCCTGGATAAGCCCTTTTCACAATATGATCCACTCAGATGCTGAGTACACTGGGAATGATGCTGCTGCTTCATCTACTTCCCAGGATTAGTGTGAAAGTTACACAGAAAATGGATCCAAGAAAGGAAATGTGCAATGGTGTGAAATGGGAGGTTGCCCAGAGCTGGCGCCTGGAAACAGCACATGCCACAGGGTCAGGCCACAGAGGATGGAGGGCAGGTGAGCAGGTAGAAAGCAAGAGCACAGCTAGGGGCCTCTGAGTATGCATCGACTGACTAACAGAAAAGTCCCCTTCTGGTTCCAGGAGCTTTATGTGCCTTTATTCCAGTTAATCTCACAACAATGGTGTCATGCAAGTTCTCAAATGAAAAAACTGAGGATCTAAAGGTTGATTAACTGGCCATGGTCCCACAGTTTGTAGATGACACAGCAGCTGCCCCAGTTCTGCAGCTCGTCCCACCAAGAGCCATTCTGGGCAAACCCGCTGAGTGCTGGGACCTGGCTTTGTCTGGCTGGGGAGGCATGGAGCGCCGAGAGCCTGTGTGTCCTGGCACAGGTGCTGATCCAGCATGGATGGAATTTTTGGCTGAGCTTCCCATGATCGCCAAAGGCTTTTCATGGGCCTTCTGAAAACTGCTTAAACCCAGTGAATGAGAATGTATTGCCAGTGCCCTGTTCTGAAGACAGGGACAGCATCCCCACCTCCCACTCCCCTTTGATAGCTGCCTCTGTCCTGCCACTCAACAAGAAGGGAGAGAAAGGGTTCAGCACAGCCCCTCCCCAGCCACCTCTGCCTGTTAGACTCTAACTTCTCCATTTCTCTCTTCTCTTCTCTTCCTCTCATTTCTTCTTTCCTTGCCCCCTTCTTCTCCTCACTTTTTTCTCTCTCTCCCACACACAAACGCACACACTGTGCCTCATGAATCGTGTCCAGATACCCGATAATTGTCATCCTTATGCAAATATACTCTTCCAGGTTTATAAGAAAAAGCTCAAATTCCACCATCCTCTCCATCTTTCTAGTTACTACAAAATGGTATTTGCAACGTTCTTTCATCTCATCTCACTTCCAAACATTTCCTCAGTGTTGCTAAGCAAAGATAAACCCCTGTGTGATAAACAATGTAAAGCCATTATAATAGCTCAAAAATGCATCTATTTTCTATTGAAATGAAATAATTCAGCCATTTATTAGACAACTGAGTGATGGCGTGACAACAGAGAATTTCCTGAGCACTCCAAAAATAATCTAAAACAGTGGTTTTCAATCTTGACTACACAGTAGAATTATCTGGAGAGCTTTAGAAAAATACTGAGGCCTGGATCCCTCTCTGAATCTCTGATTTAATTCATCTGGGGTGCAGTCTGGGCATCCGAATATTTTAAAAGCTCTCCAGAAGATCTAATGTGCAGCAATCTTAAGAACCACTGATGGAAAAGATTGGGGAAATTAGGCCCTAGAGCCATGATTAAAGGCCTCAGTTTGGCCCCTCCAGAGGAAAGAAAGGTGACAAATGCTATTCAGTGTATTTAGTTGACTTTCTGTACTAATTGACCGAAAGCCTGCTGTGGACCAATGTAAGAGCTCAAATTTGTAAGTTCCTCTATACTTTGCAGAGCATTTGGTCTTATTTTAACTTTACCACAAGCACAAGAGGTAGGCTGGGTAGTTATGCTTATCTGATAGGGGAGGAACAGCCTCAGAGGCGTAAGTGATTTGCAAAAATAAAAGTGGGAGAACCACTTTGTGAGAATGATCCAGAATGTTTAGCAGCCCCAAAATTCAAACATTTCACTTCATGTGCTCCTAGAGGGATGGTGAATCGTGGTGTCCTGAGCTGGGGCAGTGATAGAACCTCATCCCTCAGCAGGGCTAACTGGTCCAAGGGTGGCATAAAGTCCAAGCACAGTTGATCAAGACATATGTTGGATACAGACCAGTAACCCTAGCAAGTGTAAAGATAAATCCCAAGTCTCTGTGGTTTCACGACTAGAAGAGTATCTGTCATTCACTTAAGTCCACTCCAATGTTACTGGTCAGCATGTGGCCTTCCATGTGGTCACTCAAGGACCCAGGCTCCTTTCATCTCGTAGCTTCACTCTCCTCTTGAGCTTCAGAGTCATCTCTGTTCAGCTTGGGCAAGTGGAAAAAGAGGATAGAGAATCTCATTTGGGAGGTTTTTATGGGCTGAGCTGAAAGAGCAGCCTTCACAGCTTTCCACATTCCATTGGCTATTCTCAGCCACAGGCTATGCCAAGGCAAGGGAGGGGGAATGCCATCGGTCTATGTATTCCTACACCTCAAGAGAAGGAAGAGTAGGTTTAGTGGACAGTGAGCCAGACTTTGCCGCAGGTCTTGCCCCGGGATTAGTATGGGGTTGTGGGTCAAGCCAACCTGGAACCCCAGTAGCCACCTTTCCTGGCTGGAGAGGAGGAGAGAGGCTGTGCTAGGAGAAAAGGAAATCATACAGAGAGAGGTAGAGCCAAGAGATGGAGAGAGGATAAAAGAAAACAAAAGAGAGGACATTCTAGAGTATACATTTCTTAAGTCAACTACAACCCTGGATTTCCCAGTTATGAATGCCATCAGAATTGGCTATGTAAGTGCAAAATTACATCTGGAGCCCTATGTTTAAAAAAAGTATTAAGAATTTCAAGATGCAATAGAAGAGTATTAAACCAAGAGTGGGGTTGTTCTGAGCAGGGGCCCTGTGTGCCCAGGTCACACACCCATGCTGCCAGCCTGGGGCTCATCAATGCCATTTGGGGCTGTCTCTCACTGCAATCAAAAGTTCTAGTTCATCAAACAGCATGGCCCTAGACTGCGTGCCCAAGAGGTGTACACCCTCCAGATCTGGGTATTCTGATGAATCTGCATGTGTGTATGAGCCCTGGCATGGAACCCCGTATACAAAGGATGTGAAAAAGTGTCAGTTCAGTCCGTGTTGCCTGGAGGTGGGGTTTGGAGTCAGGCTGAGCTCCAGAGGTTTCTTTGTTGAGCAAGAGATATGTTCCTGAAAAGTGTGTAGGTTTTGGCTCCTTATACACTAAATTTTATTTTCAGTGCTTACTCTTTAAAGAGACTTCATAGGGGAACTGTTTAGTCAGTCCAAGAACAATTTCTTTCAAAAGAACAGATTTTTCCCAAATCAAATTTGCTTAAAGTGAAGCCTAGACATGCTGTCATCTAATCCCCAGCTCTCGGTTCTATGATGAATGACTTCTCCAAAAAGAAGAAATCTCCAAGGTTCCCCGCTCCACCCCACCACCTCTATACAACCCAAGCCCTCACTGCCAGATAAATAAAAAAGGTTTCGTTTAAGAGAGTGAACCACACCCCTATATCTGAACACCAAGAAACTTGATAGGATTGTGTGGCACTCAGTGGCTTTCCTTGGGACAATATTCCCTGGCTTTTATATTCTGTGTCACTTTCTGAGTCCCAGAAGGATTAAGTAAGAATTTACATCTATGTCAGCTCAAGTTCCTGTGTAGCTTCTGTCTGCTCTCTCAGCCCCTGGTATCTCCTGGGACTTCTGCATTTCCAAAAGTCTGTGTCTGCATCTGAGGTTTCTCCAAAATGTTTCCCTTTTTAAAGGACCCCAGTAAACTAATCAAGACCCACCTTGAATGGGCAGGGTCATATCTCCATCTAATCAAAAAGCCACATCCACAATTGAGTGGGTCGATCTCCGTGGAAACAATCTAATCAAAGTTTCCACCCTAAACAATAGATCTGGCCCCACAAGACTGGGTCAGGATTGAAAGAAAATGACTTTTCTGGGCTACATAACACTTTTAAACCAGAACGTATATTGACACTGTTTCTTTTTAAACATTGCTTTTTTCAAAGTATCAGAGTACTGTGGTTGCTAGGGAAGAATTTCAGTCAAATGACCATAACAAGGATTCGAGTAAAGAGCATCTTTTGGCTAACTCACAAATTATTACCATTTGTGTGCAGCCATTAACCTACTGCATGCAAAACTAACGCTGCATAAGCCTGCTACCTTTAAACAATACTTTATTGTGGGAACGATATTTCATAAACACTCTATGACTAAGTACAAAACAAAGGGCAACTGTCTTGTCAATGTGTGGTACTTGATTAGATCCTCACTCAAAGAAATAAACAGCAAAAATCATTTAATGGGAATTGTTATGGAAATTTTAATATGGACTGGGTATTCAGTGATATGAGGGAATTAATTTTATGAAGCGATAGTGATATTGAATTACTTAGGAAAATCGTATTCTTTTATGACGCATCCTGAAGTGTTCAGGGATGTGTGAAATTCATGGTGTCTGGGGTTTATTTTAAAATGTGCCACACAAAAAAGTTAAAGCGAACGTAGCAAAATGTTAATAACTTTAAACCCTGATGAGAGGATGTGGGGCTCCTTACACTTTTCCTTCTACTTTTCTGCAGATTTGAACATTTCCATAATTACAAGTTAAAACAAACAAAAAAAAGAGAATAAAATGTCACCAGAGGGGTCCAACCCACGAGCGCCCTCTCGCGGTGAGTGGTGTAAGCGGCGCGCCCTCCCCGGCCGGCGCCTTGAGCCGCACGGAGCCACCAAGCCCCACCCACGGCCAGCCGCCCACCAGAAACTCACAAGGAGGCTCTGACTGTTTTCCTCTAATGGAAAGAAAATATTGTTACTGAGGTTTAAAAAACAGAAAGCTGACATCATTGCTCCCCTCCCGTTTGAGGGTCACCAGCTGGGCTGGGTGGCGGGGAGGGCGGCGGGTTGTCAGGCCCCGAGCCGACGAGGGCAGGGGAGGCTTTCCCGGGCTGCCAGGTTCTTAGGCTGACTACGAACACCGCGTTGAATGCCTCGGGTCTTCTCTTGTGCTTGGTGGAAGTACGTACGTGAGGGTGGCAGGAAGGAGGAAACCCGTAGCCATTCTCTTTTCCAGTCCTCTGAACGGGCCTGCCAAGCTAACCAAGACATCTCGCACCCTCTGAAAACCTGCCCCGGGGCGCTCTCAGCTGTGGGTCCGTTCCTAGCTCTCCCCAGCGCTTTAGGGCCCATCTGCCAAGCTGTCCGCTTACGAGGGTCGCTTCCGCCTGCTCCAAAACTTGTTTATATCAGTTATTCTTATTGCTATGATTTATTTATAACACACCCAAACCAATAAAACTGAAGAACTCCCTGATCAGACAACCCATATTAACAAAAAAGTGAATGCAGTTTGAATCCCCACCAAAAATTTGCCAAATGAATGAACTTTTTTGTATCTTAAGTTAAAATAAAATACGTAAGTGGTGTGTTTTTATTTAAATGATTGTTGACTATCATAAATTATGTTAAGGAGCCAATCAACTCTTGCATCTTGACTATGTTGGATAAGAGGCTTTTCACCATACTATGATTCTCCATCCAAATTTGAGTGAAAATTATCCAAAATCAGATCATTAACATTCCCCCCCCCCCCACTGGGCTAGGTCAAGAAATACATGGATATTCCCCCATTGATTGATCTCTTCCTTGCATTTTATTTAGACTCATATTAAGATGCATTTGTATTTTCTGATCATGCACTAATGGCTGGGGGTAGTCAATTTCCCCACCCATCCCGCTGCATACCTACCCCCCATCTCAGCCCCAAGAGCTTGTCAGGAGGCATCTGGCCTTACAGTTATGCTGTGGTTGACCCACACATTGGATAACCCAAATGCCCATCATCAAGATGTATCAGAAAATGGAAGGACAGTAAAGGCTAGAGGGAGGCTCTTCTAAACATTTCACTCAGTTGGCTCAAGATCAGGTAGAAGTCTGGGCATCATTTTCCCTGAGGAATATCAGATAGCAGGCATGATCAGATACAGAAGAGACCTGGACCCTCAGAACAGCGAGTCCACCAGAAGGAGCTGTTAGGGACTGGCCACAACTCGTGTGATGAAACTGTAGGGTGAGGTAATGGGAACTGCCCCACCCCCACCCCATGCACACAGTTACCTTTCCTAGAGGGCAGCTTAGACGCCCACCCCAATGCCAAGGTGAGAGATGGGTCTGACTTCTGCCAGGCGGAGCTGTAGCCCTTGAACCTATCCCATCATAGTCCGCGACTCAAGGACTCAGGGACAGTGCCTAGGCCTTCAGGAACAACCCCACAGCCCATGGGGAGCTGACTGGTGTTTAAGGGGGAAGAAGCTTGCCTCTCTCTCTGAGTCTCAGTTTCCTTATTCACTAGGCCAGGGCAGGGGGATGGGGCAGGGTGGGGATCTTCTCTGGGGCCCCTTCTAGCTCTGATGGCCTATGAAGCAGTGACTACGTACAATGAGAACAGCTAATCTCCAACTGAGAGTAGGCGGATCCAACACGCCCTCATACTTACACAGGGAGCGGGGGTGATGGGATGTAAGGTGGAGTGAGAACCCAGGTCTTGGCAAGAAGGCAGGACAATGTTCCCCCTTCCAACTAGAAGAAGATGGATTTGGGACCTGGTCTGTCTGCCAAGACCTCGACCCTCCATGAGGAAGGTAAGGGGCCACTCTAGACTCATGCAGGGCTGAGAGGGGGTTGCCCTGCAGCTCAGAGCCCTGACCCTGGGCCTTGTGGCCAGTGGGAAAGGGTGGGGTGTGAAGGGGTTGCTTGATCTTACAGGAGTGTCTTGGGATTGGGCCTCTTCAGGCTCCCTGTCAAGGGCAGAGGGGGGACGTTCCAGGACCCTATTATGTCCCCCTGCAGGTGGCTCAGCTCTCGGACAGGGGAGGGGCCGCGGTCAGTCTGTCTTGGGTGTCCGGAACTCAGGCATGCTCCAGGTCCGGGGTGGTGGTGGCGTGTCCCGCTCCACGTCCTCCGAGATCGTGTGGATGTCGCTGGTGAAGGGGTAGATGCGCGCGCGCGTCTTGAAGGTAGTCAGGGCCAGGCTGCCGCGGGGCCGCAGGCTCCACTGCCGCGTCAGCTTGTGGGCCTCCTCCTCCTCCTTCATCCTCTCCAGGACCTCCTGCAGCACCGAGCGGAAGAGCCGGGCCACCTCCTGCACCTTGGGCTCCTGCTCTGCCATCAGCTGCCGGAACCTGGGGCAGGGAGGGAGGAAGGCCAAGTGGGTGATCCACCGGACTGGGCAGGGGCGGTGTGACTCACCCCATAGGGCCTCCTCTGTGCACCCCCATGGCCAATTCCCATTGCTTTTCCTCCCCCACTTCTGAAGTAAACCAGGAACACCCTCCTCCCTGTGTCTCCAGCCAGTCCTGAGTTCAGATCCCAGCTCTGCCATCTCAGTGAACTTCAGCTTCCCCTCTATAACCTGGGGGTTATGGCTGCCTTTTTGTGACGTTTAATAAGCCAATGTATGTAAAGATCTTGCCACTTACCTAAGATGCCAGAGTGTTAATGGGAGCTTATTTTTGGCTATCCCACTCTCATCCCTTCTTGGTCCAGCAGTCACAGCAAGCTCCCTGAATTGCATGTCTGCCTGCATTGCTGGCCTGCCATGTTCACCACATCACCTCCTGGGTGAGGGTGAGCTCTCTGGCCTGCCATGCTAGCCCTGGTGATCTGACTCCTGCTAAGTCCCCACAGGACCCTGCATTCCATTCAGGAAGAATCACAGGCGGATCTGCAAATGCCCCGGGTTCTCCTCGGTCCCTGTGTGGTTCCACAAACTGCTTCCTCTGCCTAGAGTGTCTTGGCTTAGAGCTCAAGAATTAACAAGAGGAAAGGGGAAGAATGTTTACTTATACAGCAACAAACAGAAAAATACAAAAAAAAAAAAAGAATTAACAAGAGGAACTTCTGGGAAGATGGTGGAATCAGGAGAGGCAGAATTCATTTCTCCATCAAAACACCTAGAGAACAGGCAGAAACTGCCCAAAGCCGCTATTCTAGGGCTCAGGAGACCAGGAGAGGACTGTACAACATACAAGGAAGAGCTGGATAAAGAAACAGAGAAACTGCAACAGAGAAACTGTGGTGAGTGACTCGACTTAGCGGCAGTTCCCAGCACCCAGCCTCACCCTCAAGATTGACAGATTCTGGTCGACTCAGTTCTCGCCCAGCTGGCTGCTACAGATTGGGAGAGCTGAGGAAGCCCTTCTACCTGGGAACAGAGGGAGACATGGCACAGTTCTGATCCAACTGCTGGCTGGTGACATTGGTCCTCTGGCTCCCACAGCCTTGGTCCTTTCCAGAGAGGTGCCCGCAGCACCCACAGTCCCATTATTTCCACCCACCTCAGAAGCAAAGGGGACAGAGGGCTAAAAAATAATTTAACTTTGTAGGGTCATAGGGAATAGGTTGCTAAAGAGTGCCATCTGCAGGAGAGACTGGAAAAATGCAGTCTTGGGAAGCTACTTTCCTGACCCTCTCCCCAAGGGCCCTTTGGAACTGGTCTACGCCCCCTGCGTGGGACCCTGGCCCTGTTTTGGCTGGGAAATACTGATGAACTAAAGTGTCAAAGAAGAACTTTAACGTGAACCCAATCAACAACAGAATTACAGACAAGAGAGGGAAACCAACCTTCAGGATAATCTTATCAAGATAATCAGATGCCCAGATACCAGCAAAAAATTATGAGCATACTAAGAAACAAGATATGGCCAAGCCAAAGGAACCAATTAAAAAGTCAGAGGAGTTACAGAATTTGAAATAATAAAAGACGTTCAAACAAATACCCTAAATCAATGCAAGGAGATGGCTAAAGAGATAAAGGATAATAAGAAGACACTAGGTTAGCAAAAATAATTTGAAAACAAAGAAAAACAACAGATCTTATGAAAATGAAACACACAATAGATAAAATTAAAAATACACTAGACCACATACTGAGCCATAAAAAAAATTACAAAGTTAAAAAACAGAAAAAAACACAGAATATTATCTTTATCTCAAGAATCAATGGAATGTGGGATATTAATACATCCAATTAAAATGTTTATTTGTCTATTTTTCCTGACAGTTTTTCTTTGTGTATTTCATAGCTCTGTTATTTCATGCCTATAATTTTGTGATATTTAAAATGTTATCTTAATTAATTGACCCCTCATCACTTGAAACAAACTTCTTTAACCTTGTTAATATTTTCTGTGGTCTATGTTATCCTGTGTAAATTTAATAAATTCACCACTCCAGTTTTCTTTTAAAAAAAATATACTAGAGACACACAGCAGATTTGAAAAGGCAGGAAAAAAGGATTAGTGAACTAGAAAACAGAGCATACAAATTCAAGCAGACAAAAGAACAGATGGAGAAAAGAGTGGAAAATTTTAACAGGGTCTCAGGAAAATGATTGACAACATGAAGCATGCAAACATATGTATCATGGGTGTCACAGAAGACAAAGAGAAAGGAAAAGGGCCAGAAAGAATATTTGAGGAAATAATGACCAACAGTTTCCCAACCCGTATAAAAGACATGAATATGCAAATCCAAGAAGTCCATCTACTCCAAAAAGAACAAATTCTCATAGACCCCCTCCAAGACTTGCAGTGAGAATATCAACTGCCAAAGATAAAGAGAGAATGCTGAAAGCATCAAGAGAAAAGCAATTCATCACTTACAAGCGAACTGCAGTAAGATTAAGTATGGATTTCTCACCAAAACCAAGGAGACAAGAAGACAGTGAAATAATACATTTAAGATTCTGAAAGGGAAAAAACTGCCAGCCAAGAGTTCTTTATCCAACACAACAGTTCTTCAAAATTGAGAGAGACCAGCCCGTGCATTTACAAAACAAATCAACAAATGGTGCTGCAATAACAGGATAGTCTCATGGAAAAAGAATGAAATGTGACCCACAGTGTACAAAAGAAAATTGAGAGACAGTCTTAAATATTCACAGATAAAGAGAAGATAAGAGAGTATGTTAACAAGAGTCCTGCCCTACAAGAACTACTAAAGGGAGTTCTACTGGCTGAAAATAAGACAGGAGAAAGAGAGGCTTGGAGTAGAGTGTAAGAAATGAAGGTTATCAGTAAGGATAGAAGGAGAGAGAAAAATATGGTATGTCATATAAAAGTCAAAAGATAAAATGATTAAAATAAGTCCAGCCTTTACAGTAATGCTGGAATATTGAATATTAATGGACTAAACTCTTCAATCAAAAGACAAAAATTAAAAGAATGGATAAAATATATGACTCATCTTACAAAGGTGAATCAGAATACAGGGTAAAAAATAATAGTGTGTGTACTCTAGCACTTCACCTACTGTATGAGACTAAAGGCAGAGAGGTTTATTGTGTCTAGAACCTACATTTTCTGTAACACACAGTCTAAATCACCCTGTCTGGATAGCTCATTTAAATGATGCAAACTCATGGAGCCCAGAATGGGAACGAAGTCTTGTAATTCTATATAGCTTGATGTAATACCTGGATATATGGTAGGCTGATAATTTAAAAGTATTGGTAGAGTTCCTTGAGGGACTGAAGAAAAAAATATAGAACTATTAAATTTTCCTATCTGGGAAATCCCAGGTACTCTATCAACCTTTGGGTTGATATTTCCCAAGAAAATAGGCCAAGCCCTTGATTTTGAGGCTTTCCCTTAGGAAACTTATTTCTGTAGCAGAGAAGCTCAGACTACCTATAATGAAGCCTAAGAGTTGCTCCAGGAAACCTCTTTTGTTGCTCAGATGCAGCCTCTGCCTCTCTAAGCCCAACTCTGCAAGTAAATCATTACCTTCCCCACTATGTGGGACATGACATTAAGAGGTGAAAGTCTCCCTGACAAAGTAGGACATGACTCCCAGGGATGAGTCTGGCCCTGGCACCATGAGATCAACAATGCTTTCCTGACAAAAAGGGGGGAAAATGTGTAATAAAAATAAGGCATCAGTGGCTAAGAGAGATTAAATAGAGTTGACAGGCAATTCTGGAGGCTACTTTTATACAAGCTTCAGCTAGATATTGCTATTTGCCATGGTTTGGCAACCCCCAACCCACATCACTTCTATGAACTCTTAAGAACACCTCCATCACTAACTGAGACTCTATAAAAGTTTCATGTACTAAGTTTACTTTCCTGGAACCTATAATTTCCAGAAGGTTCCTAGACCAGATAAATCATAAGACCCAGAGGGATCAGCCTCTCCAAGATTATCATCTAATTACGTTCCCCTACCCTCTATTGTCTACACCCCTTCTCAACATGAAAAGGTCAGGATGGGCATTATCCAAAGACCCCATAGACTGGGAGACAGACCAAAGGAGAAGAGGAGTTATAACAGAGAAAACAGGAGTTAACAAATGAACATGGATGCTGTATTGATATTTCTTCTAGAGCAGCTAGGAGGAAAAATATGAAATAATAGAATGGTAACCCATAACAAACTCTGAAATCTGTTCTGTAACTACTTGTTGAAGCGTACTTTGAAAATTAATGCTTTTCCTTTCTTTTCTTTGTATATATGTCATATTTCACAATAAAGATATTAAAAAACACACATACACACACAAAAATATGACCCATCTATATGCTGCCTATTAGAAACTCACCTTACATCCTAGGATACAAATAGGTTGAAAGTGAAAGGCTGGAAAAAGACATGCCATGCAAACAGTGATCAAAAAAGAGCTGGGATAGCTATACTAGTATCAGACAAAATAGACTTAAAATACAAAAATGTTATTTTTGTATGGGAAGGACATTCTATATTAATAAAAGGATCAATCCAATAAGTAGAAATAACAATTATTGTACCTAGCCAAGGTGTCCCAAAATACATGAGGAAAACACTGGCAAACCTGAAGGAAATAATAGACATCTCTATAATAATAGTTGGAGAATTCAATATACCACTCTGTCAATACATAGGACATCTAGACAGAAGATCAATAATACTTAACAGATACTTATAGAACATTACACCCCTGAACAGCAGGATATACAATCTTTTTAAATGCCCATGGATCATTCTCCAGGATACGCCATGTGTTGGGCCACAAGTCTCCATAATTTTAAAAGACTGATATTATACAAAGCATTTTAATCTTAATAGAATGAAATTAAATTTAAAAAACAGTTGGAGAACAGGAAATTCACAAATATATGGAGGTTAGACAATACACTCTTAAACAATCACTAGGTCAAAGAAGAAATTGAAAGAGACAACAGTAAATATCTCAAGACAAATGAAAACGAGAAAACAAAATATCAAAATTTAAGAGATGCAGCAAAGGCAGTGCTGAGAGGAAAACTTAAAGCCCTAAATACCTACATTAAAAAGGAAGAAAGAATGACTGGTTCCGGGCCAAGATGGTGGCTTAGCAATGCGTGTATTTTAGTTCATCCTCCAAAACAACTACTAAATAACCAGAAACAATACAGAACAGCTCCTGGGGCCACGTCAGTGACCAGACACACAGCGTACCCCAGTCTGGACCAGCTGGACCAGCTGCGAGCCTCCCCAGAACCGTGAGTTCCTCAAGCTGTGGCGGCCGGCACCCCTCCCCCACAGGCTGCTTCCCAGAGGGGAAAGGAAAGAGACTTTACCAGCAGATGGGCTGAGCCCAACCAAACACCAATTGTGGCATTAATTAACAAATTCTGACTATTAAAAATAGCCCCCCAGCTCAGGTGAACCTGGTCAAAGTGGAGGTCGTTCATTTTTGCCCCGGCACCAAGGGGGCAGGGCTGATGGAAAAAGGAAAAAAAAAAAGGAAACAGAGATTTTTGTGGCTGTGTTTCTACAAAGGCTTGACCGCCTTTGGATACAGTGGTAGGGCTTCTCAGGCTGCAACTGCCCCAGGCATAGGCAGAAAGAAGCTCGTTTGAGGGCTTGTCTGGAACCTGTGTCTTCCACAGGGGAGGGGTGAAGCCCAACTCAGGTGGAATCCCTCCCTCAAGGAATTCAGACACCAGGGCTTGGTAATTTGAAGCCATTAAAACCAGCCTACAACCTCTCCTCTGTCTCCACCACGCCCCCAGCTGGGAAAGTCTGCCGAAATTAAAGGTACCACATCATCTTATGCTGGTGGGACCTGAAGGCAGACAAGCACCACATGCTGGGCAGGATAAGAAAAACAGAGTCCAGAGACTTCACAGGAAAGTCTTTCAATCTGCTGGGTCTCACCCTCAGGGAAAACTGATGCAATTGACTCTTTCCTCCTGACAGAAGGCCAGTTTGGCCTAGGAAAATGCGGCTGGGGTCTATAATACCTAAGCAGACCCTCCTAAGGGTGGGGTGGGGGGGAAGGCACCATATAAGCAGGGCAAGAAACAAGAAAACAAGAACTGAAAAATTCTCCTCTGTTAAACAAAACCTAAGCTAGAGGTCCAGAATAAGCTGAACTGAATGTCAGAGAACAGATAGACAACAAATTCATCCAGCAAGAAAACCCTAGGTAAAAAAAAGTGAAAGCAATCTCCAGAATGAACTAGTTAAGGTAATTAAATGTCTAGACACCAGCAAAAAATAACAAATCACACCAGGAAAATTTAAGATATGGCCCAATCAAAGGAACAAACCAACAATTCAAATGAGATACAGGAGCTGAAACAATTATTTCAGAATATACGAATGGACATGGGGAACCTCATCAAAAACCAAATCAATGAATTGAGGGAGGATATAAGTAAGGCAAGGGATGAACAAAAAGAAGAAATGAAAAGTCTGAAAAAACAAATCACAGAACTTATGGGAATGAAAGATACAATAGAAGAGATGAAAAAAACAATGGAAACCTACAATGGTAGATTTCAAGAGACAGAGGTTAGGATTAGTGAACTGGAGGATGGAACATCTGAAATCCAAAAAGAAACAGAAACTATAGGGGAAAGAATGGAAAAATATGAGCAGGGACTCAGGGAATTGAATGACAATATGAAGTGCACAAATATACATGTTGTGGGTGTCCCAGAAGGAGAAGAGAAGGGAAAAGGAGGAGAAAAACTAATGGAAGAAATTATCACTGAAAATTTCCCAACTCTTATGAAAGACTTAAAATTACAGATCCAAGAAATGCAGCATACCCCAAAGAGAACAGATCCAAATAGAGGTACTCCAAGACACTTACTAATCAGAATGTCAGAGGTCAAAGAGAAAGAGAGAAACTTGAAAGCAGCAAGAGAAAAGCAATCCATCACATACAAGGGAAACCCAATAAGACTATGCATAGATTTCTCAGCAGAAACCAAAGAGGCAAGAAGAGAGTGGGATGATATATTTAAATTACTGAAAGAAAAAAACTGTCAACCAAGAATTCTATATCCAGCAAAATTGTCCTTCAAAAATGAGGGAGAAATTAAAACATTCTCAGACAAAAAATCACTGAGAGAATTTGTGACCAAGAGACCAGCTCTGTAAGAAATACTAAAGGGAGCACTAGAGACAGATATGAAAAGACAAAAGAAAGAGGTGTGGAGAAGAGTGTAGAAAGGAAGACTATGAGTAAAGGTAAAAAAAAAAAAAAGGAAAATTAGATATGACATATAAAATCCAAAAAGCAAAATGGTAGAAGAAAATACTACCTGTACATAATAACACTAATGTTAATGGATTAAACTCCCCAATCAAAAGACATAGACTGGCAGAATGGATTAAAAAACAGGACCCCTCTATATGCTGTCTACAGGAAACAAATCTTAGACCCAAGGATAAACATAGGTTGAAAGTGAAAGGTTGGGAAAAGATATTTCATGCAAATAACAATCAGAAAAGAGCAGGGGTAGCTATACGAATATCCAATAAATTAGATTTCAAATGTAAAACAGTTAAAAGAGACAAGGAAGGATACTATGTACTAATAAAAGGAACAATTCAGCACGAGGACATATCATAAATATTTATGCACCGAACCAGAATGCTCCAAAATACATGTGGCAAACACTGAAAAGAGAAATAGACACATCTACCACAACAGTTGAAGACTTCAATTCCCCACTCTCATCAGTGGATCGATCAGTTAGACAGAGGATCAATAAAGAAACAGAGAATTTGAATAATACAATAAATGAGCTAGACTTAACAGACATGTATAGAACATTGCACCCCACAACAGCAGGATATACCTTTTTCTCAAGTGCTCATGGATCATTCTCAAGGACAGACTATATGCTGGGTCACAAAGAAGTCTCAATAAATTTAAAAAGATTGAAATCATACACAACACTTTCTCAGATCATAAAGGAATGAAGTTGGAAATCAATAATAGGCAGAGTGCCAGAAAATATGCAAATATGTGGAGGCTCAACAACACACTCTTAAACAACCAGTAGGTCAAGGAAGAAATTACAAGAGAACTCAGTAAAAATCTCAAGGCAAATGAAAATGAAAACACAACATATCAAAACTTATGGGATGCAGTGCTAAGAGGGAAAATTATTGCCCTTAATGCCTATATCAAAAAAAGAAGAAAGGGCAAAAATCGAGGAATTAACTGTCCACTTGGAAGAACTAGAGAAAGAACAGCAAACTAAACCCAAAGCAAGCAAAAGGAAAAAAATAACAAAGATTAGGGCAGAAATAAATGAAATTGAGAACATGAAAACAATTGAGAAAATCAATAAAACCAGAAGCTGGTTCTATGAGAAAATCAATAATATTGATGGACCCTTAGCAAGATTGACAAAAAGAAGAAGAGAGAGGATGCAAATAAATAAGATCAGAAATGGGAGAAGAGACATAACCACTGACCCCACAGAAATAAAGGAAGTTATGACAGGATACTATGAACAACATTATGCTAATAAATACAACAATGTAGATGAAAAGGACAACTTCCTAGAAAGGCATGAACAATCAACTTTGACTCTAGAAGAAATAGATGACCTCAACAAACCAATCACAAGTAAAGAAATTGAATCAGTCATTAAGAAGCTCCCCAAAAAGAAAAGTCCAGGACCAGATGGCTTCACATGTGAATTCTACCAAACATTCAAGAAAGAATTAGTACCAATCCTGTTCAAACTCTTTAAAAAAAATTGAAGAGGAGGGAAAGCTACCTAACTCATTCTACGAAGCAAACATCACCCTCACACCAAAGCCAGACAAAGATATTACGAAAAAAGAAAACTACAGACCAATCTCTCTAATGAATATAGATGCAAAAATCCTCAACAAAATTCTAGCAAATCGAATCCAGCAACACATTAAAAGAATTATACATCATGGCCAAGTAGGATTCATCCCAGGTATGCAAGGATGATTCAACACAAGAAAATCAATTAATGTAATACACCATATCAACAAATCAAAGCAGAAAGACCACATAATCATCTCAATTGATGCATAAAAGGCATTTCACAAAATTCAACATCTTTTCCTGTTGAAAACACTTCAAAGGATAGGAATAAAGGGAACTTCCTTAAAATGATAAAGGGAATATATGAAAAACCCACAGCTAATATCATCCTCAATGGGGAAAAACTGAAAACTTTCCCCCTAAGATCAGGAACAGGACAAGGATGTCCACTATCACCACTGTTATTCAACATTGTGTTGGAAGTTCTAGCCGGAGCAATTAGACAAGAAAAAGAAATACAAGGCATCAAAATTGGAAAGAAAGAAGTAAAACTCTCACTGTTTGCAGATGATATGATACTATATGTCGAAAACCCTGAAAAATCCACAGCAAAACTACTAGAGCTAATAAACAAGTACAGCAAAGTGTCAGGGTACAAGATCAACACTCAAAAATCTGTAGTTTCTATACACTAGTAACAAACAATCTGAGGGGGAAATCAAGAAACGAATTCCATTTACAATTGCAACCAAAAGAATAAAATATTTAGAAATAAATCTAACTAAAGAGACAAAAGACCTATACAAAGAAAAATACAAGAAATTGTTAAAAGAAATCACAGAAGACCTAAACAGATGGAAGGGCATACCATGTTCATGGATTGGAAGACTAACTACAGTTAAGATGTCAATTCTAACTAAACTGATTTACAGATTCAATGCAATACCAATCAAAATCCCAACAACTTACTTTTCAGAAATAGAAAAACCAGTAGGCAAATTTATCTGGAAGGACAGGGTGCCCTGAATAGCCAAAAGTATCCTGAGAAAAAAAGATAAAATCAGAGGTCTCATGCTACCTGACTTTAAGGCATATTATGAAGCTACAGTGGTCAAAACAGCATGGTACTGGCATAAAGATAGATATATTGACCAATGGAATCGAATAGAGTGTTCAGATATAGACCCTCTTATCTATGGACAATTGATCTTTGATAAGGCAGTCAAGCCAACTCACCTGGGACAGAACAGTCTCTTCAATAAATGGTGCCTAGAGAACTGGTTATCTATATGCAAAAGAATGAAAGAGGACCCATATCTCACACCCGATGCAAAAGTTAACTCAAAATGGATCAAAGACCTAAACATTAGGTCTAAGACCATAAAACTGTTAGAAGAAAATGCAGGGAAATATCTTATAAATTTTATACTTGGAGGCGGTTTTATAGACCTTACACCCAAAGCAAGAACTGAAGAAAGAAAGAAAGAAATGGGAACTCCTCAAAATTAAAGACTTTTGCGCATCAAAGAACTTCATCAAGAAAGTAAAAAGACAGCCTACACAATGGGAGACAATATTTGGAAATAACATATCAGATAAAGCTCTAGTATCCAGAATTTATAAAGAGATTGTTCAACTCAACAACAAAAAGACAGCCAATCCAATTACAAAATGGGAAAAAGATTTGAACAGACACTTCTCAGAAGAGGAAATACAAATGGCCAAAAGACACATGAAGAGATGCTCAACTTCCCTGGCTATTAGAGAAATGCAAATCAAAACCACAATGACATATCATCTCACACCCACCAGAGTGGCCATTATCAATAAAACAGAAAATGACAAGTGCTGGAGAGGATGTGGAGAAAGAGGCACACTTATCCACTGTTGGTGGGAATGTCAAATGGTGCAAACATTGTGGAAGGCAGTTTGGCGGTTCCTCAAAAAGCTGAATATAGAATTGCCATATGATCCGGCAATACCATTGCTAGGTATCTACTCAAAGGACATAAGGGCAAGGACACAAACGGACATTTGCACACCAATGTTTATAGCAGCATTATTTACAATTGCAAAGAGATGGAAACAGCCAAAATGCCCATCAACAGAAGAGTGGCTAAACAAACTGTGGTATATACATACAATGGAATATTACGCAGCTGTAAGATGGAATAAAGTTATGAAGTATGTAATGACATGGATGGACCTTGAGGACATTATGCTGAGTGAAATTAGTCAAAAACAAAGGACAAATACTGTATGGTTTCACTGATATGAACTGACATTAGTGAATAAACTTGGAATATTTCATTGGTAACAGAGACCATCAGGAGAAAGTAATAGGGTAAGATATTGGGTAACTGGAGCTGAAGGGATACAGATTGTGCAACAGGACTGAATATAAAAACTCAGAAATGGACAGCACAATACTACCTAACTGTAATACAATTATTTTAAAACACTGAATGAAGCTGAATGTGAGAATGACAGAGGGAGGAGAGCTGGGGGCATAAATGAAATCAGAAAGAAAGATAGACAATAAAGATTGAGATGGTGTAATCTAGGAATGCCTAGAGTGTATAATAATAGTGACTAAATGTACAAATTTTAAAAAGGTTTTTGCATGAGGAAGAACAAAGGAATGTCATAACTGCAGGGTGATGAAAATAGATGGTAATTAAAATTTTAAAATCTCACCTTATGTATGAGACTAAAGCAAAAAATATTTGGTGTGAAATTTATATTTTGACTGGTGCATTTCCTAATATAATTTATGTAGATAGTTTGATTGAACACCATAAGTATTTGGAATCTCAGGTAGAACATGAGATTTTGTTGATTTGTCCAGAGTGATTCCCCAATGAATCCCAGAGTGATTTGATCAGTGAGTGGAAAAGTATTTGCAAAGTCCCCTTTGGGGAATGGTGAGAACAGGGAGAAATTCAACTTCCCCAAGTTGAATTCTTGATATTCTCACGAGCAATGTGGACAACCAAAGCTATAGGCTGAGCCCCCAGTCTTGGGGGTTGTTCATATGAAACTTAACCCCACAAAGGATAGGTCAAGCCTACTTAAAATTTAGGCCTAAGAGTCACTTCCAGGAGTGCCTCTTTTGTTGCTCACATGTGGCCTCTCTCTCCAGCCAACACAACAAGCAAACTCATCACCCTCCCTCTGTCTATGTGGTTCATGACTCCCAGGGGTGTGGACCTTCCTGGCAACGTGGGACAGAAATCCTAAAATGAGCTGAGACTCAGCATCAAGGGATTAAGAAAAACCCTAGAATGAGCTGAGACTCAGCATCAAAGGATTGAGAAAACCTTCTCGACCAAAAGGGGTAGAGTGAAATGAGACAAATGTCAATGGCTGAGAGATTCCAAACAGAGTCGAGAGGTTATCCTGGAAGTTATTCTTACACATTATATAGATATTACCTTTTTAGTTAAGGTATATTGGTGAGGCTGGGGGGAAGTGCAAATGATAAGCATGCAACTAAGTGATGATATTTTGAATTACTGATTATACATATTAATGTTTTAGTTCATTTGTTTTTTTTTTAATTAATATATAAATTTAAAAAAAAAAAGGAAGAAAAGATTCCTGATATTCTCACAAGTAGTGGGGAGAAAGCAATAGGCCGAGCCCTTAATCTCAGGGTTTATTCACATGAATTTATCCCTGCAAAGGATAGGTTAAGCCTACTTAAAATTAGGCCAAAGAGTCACCTCCAGAGAGCCTCTTTTTTTGCTCAGATGTGGCCTCTCTTTCTCAGCCAACACGACAAACAAACTCACTGCCCTCCCCCTCTCTTCATGGGACTGATTCCCAGGAGTGTAAACCTTCCTGGCAACGTGGGACAGAAATCCTAGAATAGGGAGAACAAATGTTAAAATAAATTCAGTAGATTGAAATGCTAGTGATCAATGAAAGGGAGTGGTAAGGGGTATAGAAAAAAATAGGGGAAACAAAGGCTAAAATAAATTGTGTAGATGGAAATACTAGCAGTCAATGAAAGGGATTGGTAAGGTGCATGGTATGTATGAGTTTCTTTTCTTTTTTCTTTTCATTTCTTTTTCTGAACTGATGCAAATGTTCTAATAAATGATCACGGTGATGAATATATAACTATGTGATGATATTGTGAGTTACTGATAATATACCAAGAATGAAATGATCATATGGTAAGAATGTTCATGTTTGTATGTTGTTATGTTTAAAAAAATTTTTTTTTAAAGGAAGAGCTAAAATCAAAGAACGAACTACACACCTGGAGGAACTAGAAAAAGAACAGCAAACTAATCCCAAAGTAAGCAGAAGGAAAGAAATAACATAGAAATAATGAAGACCAAAAAAGAATAGAGAGATTCAACAAAAACAAAATTTGGTTCTTTGAGATCAATGAAATTGACAAGCCCTTAGCTAGATAAAGAGAAAAGATGCAAATAAATAAAATCAGAAATGAGAGGGGAGACAATACTACTAATGCCACAAAAATAAAAAAGATCATAAGAGAATACTATGAACAATGGCAGGCCAACAAACGAGACAACTTGGATGAAATGAACAATTTCCCAGAAACCCAGAAACAACCTGCACTGACTTTAGAAGCAATAGAACAAACCAATCACAAGTGAAGAGATTGAATTGGTCATCAAAAACATCCCAACAACGAAAAGCCCAGAACCAGATGCCTTCACAGATGAATTCTAACAATCATTCCAAGAAGAATTAATATCAATCCTCCTCAAATTCTTCCAAAATATTGAAGAGGAAGGAACACTCCATAACTCATTCTATGAAGCTAACATCACCCTAATACCAAAGCCAGATAAAGACACCACAAGAAATGAAAATTACAGACTAATCTCGCTAATAAATATAGAACAAAAAAACTCCACAAAATACTAGCCAATTGAATCAAACAGCACATTAAAAGAAGTATACATCATAATCAAATGTTTTTTATCCCAGGTATGCAAGGATGGTCAACATAAGAGAATAAATCAGTGTAAAATCTCACATTAACAAATCAAAGGGGAAAAAATACATGATCATATAAATTAATGCAGAAAAAGCATTTCACAAAATCCAGGATCCTTTCTTGACAAAAATATTTCAAAAGATAGGAACAGAAGGAAACTTACTTAACACGATAAAGGGCATTTATGAAGAACCCACGCCTAACATAGTACTCAGTGGTGACGGATTGGAAGCTTTCCCTCGAAGATTAGGAACAAGACAAAGATACCCACTGCCACTATTCTTATTCACTCTTATTCTAGAAGCCCTAATTAGGCAATTAGGCAAGAAAATGAAATAAGAGTCATCCAAATAAGAAAGGAAGAAGTAAAACTTCACTATTTGCAGATAACATGATCCTATACCTATAAAATCCTGAACAACCTATGGCAGTGCTACTAGAGCTAATAAACAAGGTCAGCAAAGTGGTAGGATTCAAGATCAACACACAAAAAAACCCAGTAGTCTTTCTATACACTAGCAATGAGCACTCACAGGAGGAAATCGAGGAAAAAATTCAATTTACTCCTAGTAACTAAAACAATCAAATATCTAGGAATAAATTTAACTAAGGATGTAAAGTACCTGTATTCAGAAAACTACAAAATTTTGTTAAAATAAATCAAAGAAGACCTAAATAAATGGAGGGATATTCTGTATTCATGGACTGGAAGATTAAATATAATTGAGATGTTAATTCTACCTAAATTGATTTATGGATTCAACACAATCCCAGTCAAAATTCAAACAGTCTACTTTGAAGATGAGGAAAATCATCAAATTTCCGTGGAAGGGCAAGGGGCCCTGAATAGCCAAAAATATCTTGAAAAAGAACAAAGTTGAAGGACTCAGACTGCTTGACCCTAAAGCACATTACAAAGCTACAGTGTTCAAAACAGCACAACACTGACATAAAGGTAGATATATTGATCAATAGAACCAAATTGAGAGCTCAGAAATAGAAATGTATGGTCAATTGATTTTTGACAAGGCAGCCAAGTCTATTCAACTGGGACAGAATAGCCTCCTCAACAAATGGTGCTGAAGAACTGGATATGCATATCCAGAAGAATGAAAGAGGACCCCTATCTCACACCTATACAAAAATTTACTGTAAATTGGTCAAAGACCTAAATATAAGAGCCAGTACCATAGAGCTTCTAGAATAATATACAGAGAGGCATCTTCAAGATTTTGTGGTAAGTGCTGGTTTCTTAGACTGCATACCCAAAGCACAAACAATATTAGAAAAAGCAGATAAATAGGACTTCTTCAAAGCTGAATACTTCGTGCATCGAAGGACTTTGTCAAAAAGGTGAAAGGCAGCCTCCTCGATGGGAGAAATAACTTGGAAACCACATATATATACCAGAATATCTGAAGAATATCTAAGAACACCTACAATAAAAAAGACCAGCAACCCAATTAAAAATGGGCAAAAGACTTAAATAGACATTTTCCTAAAGAAATGGCTAAAAAGTACCTGAAAAGAAGTTCAACATCACTAGCTATCAGTGAAATGCAAATCAAAACAACCGTAACACATCATTTAACAACTACTAGAATGGCCACTATCAAAAAAGACAGAAAACTAAAAGTATTAAAGAGGACATGGAGAAGTAGGAATACTCACTCACTGCAGGTGGGAATGTAGAATGTGCAGTGCTTTGGAAGACAGTTTGGCGGTTCCTCAAGAAGCTAAGTATAGAATTACCATATGATTCAGCAACCTTGTAACTAGGTTTTTTCAGAAGAACTGAAAGCAGGGATGTGCACAGACATCTGCACACTGATGCTCATAGTGGCACTATTTACAGTAGCCAAAAGATGAAAGCAACCCAAGTGTCCATCAACCAATGAATAGCTAAACAAAATGTGGTATATATATATGATGGAATATTCTTCAGCTGTTAGAAGTAATGAAATTCTGATACATGCAACAACACGCATGAAGCTGGAGGGCATTATGTTAAGTGAAATAAGTCAGATGCAAAAGGACAAATATTGAATGTCTCACTAATATGCGCTAATTATATAATATGTAAACTCATAGAGTTAAAATCTATGTGCCATTTTGAAAACATTATGTACCCCCAGAAAAGTCATGTTTTAATCCTGATCCAAACTTGTGGAGGCAGCTATTTCTCTTAATCTTAATTCAGTCCTGTAAATTGGAAACTTTGATTAGATTTTCTCTACAGAGATGTGACATCCAATTGTGGGTGTGGCCTTTTGATTAGATGGAGGTTAGACTCCACCAATTCTAAGTGAGTCTTGATTAGTTTACTGGAGACCCTTAAAAAAGAAAACATTTTGGAGAAACAACAGAAGCCTCAGAGCTGACAGAGAGAGCAGATGTAGATGCTTGGAGAACAGTTCCTTCAGAGAACAGAGAAAGGGATGTTTGGAGATTCTTGGAGCCCAGCAGACATTGCCATGACATTTTAAGCAAGCCAGAACCTGGAGAGAGCCAAGGGAAACTGTGCTGGTTTGAAAGGAAGTATGCTCCCTAAGAAAAGCCATGTTTTGATATAAATCCCATTTCTTAAAGGTAGAATAATCCTTATTCAATACTGTATATTTGAAACTGTAATGAGATCATCTCCCTGGTTGATGTGATTTAGTCAAGAATGGTTGTTAAACTGGATTAGGGGATGACATGTCTCCACCCATTTGAGTGGGTCTTGATTGGTTTACTGGAGTCCTATAAAAGAGGAAACATTTTGGAGAAAGAGATTCAGAGAGAGCAGAATGATGTAGCCATGAGATGCAGAGAGTCCACGAGCCAGCAACCTTTGGAGATGAAGAAGGAAAACGCCTCCTGGGGAGCTTCATGAAACAGGAAGCCAGGAGAGAAAGCTAGCAGATGACGCCGTGTTCTTGAACCAAGGTATCTTTCCCTGGATGCCTTTGATTGGACATTTCTTTAGACTTGTTTTAATTGGGACATTTTCTTGGCCTTAGAACTGTAAATCAGCAACTCATTAAATTCCCCCTTTTTAAAAGCCATTCTGTTTCTGGTATATTGTATTCCGGCAGCTAGCAAACTAGAACAGAAACCAAGAGATGACAGCCAGCCCCAGAGAAGCAAAGTGAGGAACCCCCATAGGAACAGAGGCTGAAAACAAGGGACCAGCAGGTGCCAGCCAAGTGACTACACAGCTGAGACAGGTGTTCTGTACCCATCGATCTTCCTTGAATTAAGGTATCTTTCTCTGGATGCCTTAATTTGAACATTTTCATAGGCTTAGAACTGTAAACTTGTAACTTAGTAAATTCGCCTTTTAAAAAGCCATTCCAGTTCTGGTATATTGCATTCCAGCAGCTTGCAAGCTAATACACTGTAGAATATAGGATACCAGGAAATAGAAGGAAGGTAGGGAATGGGGAGTGGATGCTTAATGTGTGCAGAATTTTAAACTAGGTTAAATTCAAATATTTTGAAATGGATAGATATGATGTAGCACAAAATGGTGAGTGTAATTAACAGCACTGAATTATGTGTGTGATTGTGGTTGAAAGGGGAGGTTTAGAGTTGAATATATCACTAGAAGAAAAGTTACAGGCTAAAACCCGGGACTGTATAGCACAGTGAGCCCTGTGGTGGATGATGACGGTGACTGATAACACACGTACAAAAATGATCTTTCATAAACTTTCATACTAGCTTCTTGTAGTAGTGACGTCACTACTACAAGAAGCTAGTAATAGGATGGTACATGGGAAACTTGTACCTATTGCAAACTATAGTTAACAGTAATATTTAAATATTCTTTCATCAGCAGTAACAAATGTATCACACCAAGGCTAAGGGTCAATGATAGTGGGGGACAAAGGATAGGTCAAGCCTACTTAAAATTAGGCCTAAGGGTCACCCCCAAGAGAAACTTTTTTGTTGCTCAGATGTAGCCTATCTCTCCAGTCAAAACAACAAGCAAACTCACCGCCCTCCCTCTGTCTATGTGGGACATGACTCCGAGGGGTGTGGACCTTCCTGGCAACGTGGGACAGAAATCCTAAAATGAGCTGAGACTCAGCATCAAGGGATTGAGAAAACCTTCTGGACCAAAAGGGGGAAGAGCGAAATGAGACAAAGTGTCAATGGCTGAGAGATTCCAAACAGAGTGGAGAGGTTATCCTGCAGGTTATTCCTAGGCATTAAATAGATATCTCCTTGTTATTCAAGATGTAATGGAGAGGCTGGAGGGAACTGCCTGAAACTGTAGAGCTGTGTTCCAGTAGCCATGTTTCTTGAAGATGATTGTATAATGATATAGATTTCACAATATGACTGTGTGATTATGAAAACCTTGTGTCTGATGCTCCTTTTATCTACCTTATCAACAGACAAGTAGAACATATGGAATAAAAATAAATAATAAGGGAAACAAATGTTAAAATAAATTTAGTTTGAAATGCTAATGGTCAATGAAAGGGAGGGGTAAGGGGTATGGTATATATGAATTTTTTTCTGTTGTCTTCTTATTTCTTTTTCTGAATAGATGCAACTGTTCCAAGAAATGATCATGATGATGAATATGCAACTATGTGATGATATTGTGAATTACTGATTTATATATGTAGAATGGAATGATCAAATGTTAAGAATGTTTGCATTTGGTGTTTTTCGGTATTAAAAATTTTTTTTAATAAAAAGAAAAAAGGATAGTGGGGGATAAGAGCAATGGGATTTTTTTTTTTTGAGTAACGAAATTGTTTTAAAAATTATCTGTGGTGATGAAAACACAACTATGTGATGATACTATTGGCTGTACACTTGACACAGATTGTATGTATGTGAATATATGTCAATGAAATCACTTTTAAAAAAAACAATTAACAAGCGTCAGCAAGCCCATTTACTACCCACTTTCCTCCACCACACCGGAAGTCAGGACTTATCAAACTTTTCCACAGTGACATGAGCCAGGAAATGTGACAGAATAATCACTGTACTGTTTTCCACCTTCCTCTTCACGTGTGGAGGTATTAGGTTGCCAGCTCACAATCTCCCAGCAGCACCACTACCCCATGACTCATCCCTGCCTCCGTCCCCGGGGCCCTTCTGGAGTCAGCTATGCTTTGGGCAAGCTTGTGTGAAACTCAAGATCATTGAGAAACCCGGTCTGGAGGGTTTGCCTGCGAAAACCTCTTTAAGCAGGTAATACGGAAGAGGAACTGAAGAAGGACGAGGAGCCAGCTCTGTTAACATCTGGGAGCATGACATAACTGGGCAGGGAGAACAGCAAGCTGGAGGGCCCTGAGTTTTCTCCAGCCAGACCTCACGTGTCTCCAGCAGCCACCTGCCGCCTCCCTCCGAGCCCCCAGCCCTGGCCTGGCATTCCACCGCCTCCTTCAGGTTCCGCCCCGGCTTTGCTCCTTCTGGGCCCCCCGCGCCCTGGCTCAGGTCCTGGGAGCCTCAGGCCCGGCCCGCTGCCGCCCTCTCCCGGGAGTCAGGGGCTCCGGCCCCGGCGCGGGGCTCACCTGAGGATGGCCGGGCCGCAGTAGGAAGGGTGGATCTTGGCGCAGACGTCCTCCAGCTGCAGCCGCTCGCCCGGGCTGAGGTCGTAGGTGGGCCGGGGCGCGCGGGCCAGCCAGCTGTAGTCCACCCCGGTGCAGATCTTCCTGTCCGCGTTGTTGCGCTCGCGCTGCTGCCTCTCGGCCTCTCGCATCTGCCCCGCCAGCTCCATCATGAGCGTCTCCAGCACCATCTCAGCCGGGCTTCGGGACGACAGCCGTGGCGAGGCCTCGTTCCACCGGAGCCACGGGGTGAGGGACATGGCCCCTCTGGGCCCTGCTGAGACAGGCGGGGGTGGGGGGTGGGGGGTGGAGTGCTTCACTGGGCCCTTTGTCCCTTCGGGAGGAGAGCTGGGACCCCGGGTTAGAAGACCTGCCCACCCCCACCCCCCACCCCCACAGTGGGGTGACCCTGGGTGGGTGGCTTAGCCTCTCTGAGCAATTGTTTTTAATTCTATAAGGTGAGATAGGGCTGTAGTGAGAAGCCACTGTGATTAAACTTGGTATGCTATAAGTACCATCTGAAAGTAAGATACTCTTATGTATAACGATTAATTAACGATTATAATGATTAATAATGTATAACGATTCCTAAAGCATCGCATGATTGAACCCAGAGAAAACTGTCTCCTGAATCCCAAACGCACCCTGCTGTTTATCAGTCAGGCGCAGAAGCATGCTGCGGACGGCCGAGCACAACCTCATCCCTACGACTTAAGGAAAAACAGTATGTGAGATGCACATATTTAGAACAGATGCCTACATCCTAGGCCAGCCTAGGAGGAAAATACCCCAAGTCTAAAATGCTCCCAACCTATTGCTGAAGAAAGCTGAGAATTGTGTGGGGCTGGCATATCCCTGCAACAGAACATACTTTACCCACTATTCATTCATGCAGCATTCACTCATTCAGCAAGCATTAATCACGCACTGTGTACAAACCTGAAATGAGAAAGCATGTCCAAGACCCTAATGCCCAGGAAATACGGGATTTGATGAGTAAAACCATACTATACAGTGGAAAGAGGTCAAACTAGTTGGCGAAGCACAGATTTGGTATTGATGGGGAGGGCAGGGAATGAGTCCAAACAATGAAGGGTTGTGGTGTGCTGTGTGGATGAGAGGGGTCTGAAGGGCAAGTGCAGGCTTCAGAACTGTGGGCTGATGGAGGTGGAGGACCCAACCATGGTCTTGGCTCATCAGGTGTGAGACCCCACAGGGTCCTGCTCAGTGCAGTTTTGGGTGAATGAATGAATGGGTAAATGAGCTGCCATCTCAGGCTTGTCCCACTGTCGTCTGCAGGGGGGTTTGTATCTGACAATGGTGAAGACAACAGCCATACCTGGGCTAAAACTGGAAGCTGGTCTTCAAGATGCCCTACTCCCCTTTTCCAGGCCCTTTCCCACTTCTAAGGAGCTTCTCCTTCTAGACACTGAGGATCCTGTTTCCACCTAGACCTTCCAGATGCACAGGAAGGAGATATGATGAACTCAGTCTGGACCACACAGAGGGAGGGACGGGTCACCTCCTGAGGCATTTTTAGGCATTCCTCCCACCACCCTGCACCCTCAGTGCTTAACCCAAAGAAATGAATTGTTAATGGTGGAGAATCTGGCACTATGGGGGAAGTTTTTATGGGGTAGCAGTAGGCTTCTGGAATGCAACAAATCAAATCACCCAATTACTCATGGAGATGTAGCAACCAACTTCCTTAGCAATTGTCAGAATTAAGAAATCTTAAGACATCCATCCTCCACCCAGCCTGAGCCTATTATCAAAGGGGTCTGGAGTTATACCCATGACCCCTTCCTGGGAAGTTGGGAGGTGTGGCAGACTGAAACATGGCCCCAGTGCAGCTTTGCTCAAGTCCTAACCTCCAAGCATCTGGGTTTTGGACTCATTTGTAAATAAGAGCTTCAAAAATCCTCTTTAGATGAGGCCAGATTGAATCAGGGTGGGCCTTCATCTGGTTATGACGGAAGTCCTTATATACAGAGGAAATTCGGACACAGCCCGAGAAGAGGAAAGTGATTACCATGTGACAGGGGGAAAATAGGCACCTACAAGCCAAGGAACCCCAAGGATCACCAACAAGCCAGCACCGGAGCACTCCAGTTGCTGGGAGAAAACTGCCTGCCAATGTCTCAATTTTGGATGTCTAGCCTCTCAGTGGTGAGTCAATAAAGTCCCGTTGTTTAAGCCAACCAGTATGTGGCATTTGTCATAGCAACCCTGGCAGACTGTGACAGAAGGGAAGGACAGACATCAGACTTGCTCCTGTGGTCAGTAAACACTTTTCTTTCCAAACTGTGGCTGCTGCACGTGGCCAGAATAACCAGGTTGTGTTTTTGTGTGAGAGGGGAGGCGGGGAAGGGGGAGGTCAGGGAGCCGTCCTGAAAGCCCTGAGCTCCAGGAGCCTCTGCCCAAAGCCAAGGGATTTGATCAAAAATTCACAGGGGGATGTTGTTGAATGCCCTCCTTCTCCTCGAGTGTTTGTTTTTTTTAAAAGCTCACAGGTCAGGTTGATGCTTAACACCAGATGATGTATGGTGGCATTTCAGGTGTTTGTTCATTCAGCCCACCGGTGAATAGGCGTAGGTTCCCCTTGGGTCAGTGCATATGCTGGGCTGTTTCACACCTCCTGCCTTTCTTCATGCTTCTCCTCCTGCCTGGGCAGCCCACCAGGACTCAGAAGTCCTAGAGTCAGCTCCTCCCTGAAGCCTCTCCTGATCCTCTGCTTCCCAGGCCGACCTGACCCCTCTCTGGCATTGTACCTGACTACACTCTGTACGGACATTGTTCATAGTACCAGCAGCACTTTATGGAGTGTGACTGTGTAAGTCAGATGAGGTCAGGGATTGCATCTTATTTGCCGTTCCATCCCCTGGTGCCAAGTATATAGTACACTAGGTGCTTAATAAATGCTGAACAGATGAATGAATGAATAAATGAACAAATAAATGAATTAATATGGGGTAAGTTATTATGGTCGTGTCAAGGAGCAAGCCTCCCAGATCTGATCTACCCTGAACAAGTAGGCATTTGCCAGGAGCCACTGGAAAGCATCTTTCCTCTGGCCCATGACTCTGCACTGTCCTGTGCCTCAGAGACCTTCCAGGACCACACAGACACTTGACGGTGCCTGGGCAGCCCCTGTGGCTTAGGGTTGGGGTGACCAGGAGAAAGACTGTGTGTGCACTTGTTATAGTGTCCAGTGCTGTTCTTCAAACTTAGAGTGGTCTTTATATGAGCAATTACTCTAAACTTCTAAAAATATTAGCTGGGGATGGAATATTGGGCTGAGAGTTGAGGTATCAGAAGACACCTGACATCCCTGCAAATGGTTCCTCTGCATCCTGCTGAGCCTCATCCTATGTTGCTACCAAACCAGGTTCTGGCCCTCCTTCCCCAGGAAAACTTTGTTTGACTTCCCAGTGTGCCCCTGTGGTAGTTAGATTCAGGTGTCAACTTGGCCAGGTGATGGTGCCTAGTTCTATTGACATGAGCCAATGGCATGTGAATCTCATCTGTTGCTTATTACATCTGCAGTCGGCTAGGAGGCGCCTGCTGAAATGAATGATGTTTGGTTTAATTGGCTGGTGCTTAAATGAGAGAGCTCAACGCAGCACAGCCCAAGCAGCTTAGCATACCTCATCTCAGCACTCATAGCCCAGGCCAGGCCTTTGGAGATGCAGAAAGGAATCACCCCAGGGAAAGTTGTTGGAACCCAGAGGCCTGGAGAGAAGGCCAGCAAAGA
Organism: Tamandua tetradactyla; assembly: GCF_023851605.1. NCBI lineage: Eukaryota > Metazoa > Chordata > Mammalia > Pilosa > Myrmecophagidae > Tamandua > Tamandua tetradactyla. The sequence goes on along the minus strand of NC_135330.1, from coordinate 70,647,961 downwards.
TCACCCTGTGCCTTCCCACGTAAGAAAGAACCTCAGATGAAAGTTAGCGGGCTTTCCTCTGAAGAACTGTATGTTAACTAAATAAATCCCCTTTAATTGAAAGCCAACCCATCTCTGGTGTGTTGCATTCCAGCAGCTAGCAAACTAGAACAGCCCCCAACTGCCCCCATGCCATAGCACTATCAGTACCTGAATGCTGGGTGCCCCAACCTTGAGCTTCACCAACCTGGAAGGGGAGTGAGTAGGAAGTTGATGAGGCAGAGGGCGGTGACGCTCTTGAATGTGCTCTTCTGTAGACAGGAATGCCCTCAACTACCTGCCTTGCCCCTGCCGGCTGGCTAGCATCCATCCCACTCTTCTGATCCTCTTCTGATCACTTCTTCCTTAGGAAAATGCTCTCTCTCCCTAGTCTCCATGACTCCATACTCTTTAATCTACCTCCAACCTCTCTGGAGACTCCTCAGTACCTCTGAGGACTCCCTTTCTCTGCCCTTCCCTGGATTGGTCCTGGAGTCTGACACCATCTTGTCAATTTAATCAGCCTCTTCCTTGCACACATTTCCAATCACTACCTCAGTGTGGCTGGTTCCCAAATTTAACTTCCAAATTATAATTCATTTCTCCCTCGAGCTCCAGATCACAGTTTCCAGGTACTTCCTGAACACCTCCCCTTGCAGGTTCCACAATCCCCTTAAATTCAAATGCCCAAAGGTCCCACCTCCCTTCAGACTGGCTGCTGCTTCTGCTGGTTGCCAGCTTGATGGTGGGGAATCACCCAGTTTCCTCAGACCCAAGCTGAGGCACCATCCTCTTCTCTTCCCTTGGCCTTATCTGTCTCCAATTCCTGTTGATTCTCCCAAACATGTCCTCTCGACCAGCATCAGCTCAGTTGTCACCCCCTAACTGGTAACCCAGGGTGGATCCTCCCCACTTAATTGCCACTCTAGTAAAGTGTGATCTTTCTAAAGCATAAATCTGATCACGTCACCATTTTGATTCCATGAGATCCCATAGCACAGTGTATGGAGTGGCCGAGCTGCTGTTCATGGGCCTGCCAGCTCCCCAACTCCAAAAAAGCTTTACTGGTTCCAGAACACAAACAGAAATCTGCAAGATTGAAATTCAGTAATAATTCCAAATCAGAATTATAAGCTACTTTCAGAATCTTTATTAAAAAGTAATTGTAATATGGAGTCATTTTACGATGTTTGATGTGACATCGTAAATTGGGGCCATTGGGGTCCCCAATGGTAGACATGTCTGGGGCCTGTGAACGTCTTTAAATCATCCTGTATTTAACCCTGGTCTGCTTAAAGCCCTTACCTGGTTCTCTATTGCTCTTTAGATTAAACTCAGACCACTTAATGTGGCTTGAAGGCCATTTATTGTGTGGCTCCTATTTACTTTTTCATCTCTTATCAAACTTTCTCTTTCCCTCAATCCTCAATCCCCACCCCATTCTCCTATCATGATCCCTCTTGCTTTCAGGGCCTTTGTCCATCCCTAGAACCCCCTACAATAACCTCAATTCTTGAATAAACCCTCCTTCAGTCCCTAGCTCATACTCTGCTTCCTTTAGGTTTTAGTGCCTCTCTCTGCTCCCGGGCACCCAAGCCTACCCTATCACAGCTGCACTGCACTGCTATTGCCTGGGTCTCCGTCTCCCTCTCCTGACTGTGAGCTACAAACCAGGTCTTGTGCTGCAGTAAGTACTCAGTGAATGTCCATGAATAAATGATGATTGTTATTTTCTAATTTATTTGGATTAATCCCAAAGTGGTGGGTAGGACTGCCATGTGTGCTACAGTAATCATTCCGTGTGTGTGTGTGTGTGTGTGTGTGTGTGTGTGTGTGTGTGTGTGTGTGTGTGTGTAGACAGCTGGGCTGGGAATCCACCTAGGGAGTCCCTTCCAGCCCCCAAGTTTCTCACCCTTCCTAAGCTCCACTTTGAGGAACTCATCTTATGGGTCAAGCAATGCCTTCCTGGGGACCCCGTTTCTCTTCTTTTTAGTTTGGATTTTCATCTGAGCTAAAAGGGGGCAGCAAGAGAGTGGACTGGCAATTGATGGCCCTCCTGTTGCTGGGGAAATGGCGGGGAGGTGGGAGTCAATGAAGATAACTTTTGCCTCCAGGACAAATTGGCCTCAGAAGATTGACACCAAGCTACTCACGACCTAACCAGGGCCCTGGGGCCTGAGCCCTACATAGGCCAGAGGTCTACATGTTTATAAGTTATAAATTAAGCTAACCGACTATTCAACGAAATATATTCTGCTTCCCTTCCTTGTTAAAAATATCTTTACAACAACTTGGAAGGTCAGGTTCAAATTTAGAATTCTTGGATTCCTCAGATTTCCTCCCTGGAACGTGGCGGCGTGGGTGGAGCCAACCCCGGGTCTTCAGTCTGCCCCCCGTCGCCCTTCTCTTCTCATCCCCAGCTCTATCCTGTGCTGTGAGGAGCCGTGTAAACTGGGGGGACACTCCCGCCTTCACACCCAGGTCTCTCCACAGCCCCACAAACAGCCACCTCTTCGCCACCCTCAGACCCTGTTCTCACTGGGGTGCAGCCCCCTCCTGAGAGCTGGGTCCACAGAAGAGGCCTGCAGGCCCCAGAAGTGTAGGTGCAGCTGTCTGCATGGGGAATTCTGGGTCTCGGAACTTAAAGGCTGATGGAGATGGAAATGGCTTCAGGGTGGGCACATCTCCTTACCCTTCCAGACAACTCATCCTGTGGTGGGGCGAGACCAGAAGCAAGTCAGAGTGGAGCCTAAAGTGCAGCCCAGGTGGGAGGGTCCCTCTTCCCTGGGGTTAAGGTTTGTGCTCCCCACCTGAGCAAGGTTCTTTGCCATCGCCTCACTCCCGTCAGATTGGGACGTGGCGGGGAGGGGCTCCCAGCTGAGTCCCTGCGCTCTGTGGGATCTCATGGGGGCAGGGGAGGGCTCTGGCTTTTCTCTTCCCCACCCCCTGCTGGGGCTGGAGGCGTTGAAGGAGGCCAGGTTTCTGCTGAAGTTATTTTTGTCTCTGCTGCCAGCTGTTCTCCCTAGAGGCTCCTCGGCAGGTCTGATTAAGGGCAAAGGAGGGAGGAGGGAGGGATGAAGAGGGGGTGGGGAACTGGAACAGAGAGGCTAGGCGGAAGGCCAGGCAGACCCCAGAGGCGGCTGCTTCTCTCAGGACAGCCCCAGGACCTGCCCACGGCTGAGACCCCGCGTGGTCTTGGGGGGAGGCATCTGATGTCAACGTGTGCTTGCGAAAGAGGACCAGGAAGCTCAGCAGGCAAGAGTGATCTTTCCTGTGCGCTTTGCTAACTTGGATTCTGCCCCTGCCCTGCTCTGGACTAACCCCCACAGCAGAGCCAAGCTCCGCAGGGTCAGCCTTAAGCCCCTTCACACCCAGCTAGCCAGGAGCCCCAGGCAGCCCCAGGGCAACCTCAGAGCCTTCCCACATGCCTTTGCCCTCCCAGGAAAGCATGCTCCCTCTCCATCTATGGCACCGCTACTTCCCTCCAACACAAGACCAGTAATTGAATCCTTGTTAGAAAAACATTAGGACAGTTGGGGAAATTTGAATGCGAAGTGGATGTTAGGAAATAATTGTTAATTTTCTTAAGTATAAGAATGTTATAGTTACATTGGAATATTGGCAATATCCATAGTCTTAAGAGATGTTGCTGAAATGTTTATGGATGAAGGGTCATGATGTCTACAATGTCTCACAATCAAATAGTTCAGAAAATGTAATATATATATATACATACACATATACATAGGTCAAATATGACAAAATATTAATCATTTTATCTAGGGAGCATTGATGGGAGAGTTCGTTGTACTATTCTTCCAATTTTTCTGCATGTTTGCACATTTGCATGATTAAAAGAAGTTGGAAAAATTCTAGCTCAAGCAAGCAGTAGGGACAACAAATTCAATAGGCTGAGTCCTCGATTTTGGGGTTCACCCCTATGAAGCTTATTCCTGCAAAGGAGAAGCTAAGCCTACTTAAAAGAGTCACCTCAGGGAACCTCTTTTGTTGCTCAGATGTGGCCTCTCTCTCTTAGCCAACTTGGCAGGTGAACTCATTGCCCTCACCCTATGTGGGACATGACGCCGGGGGTGCAAATCTTCAGGGCAACGTGGGACATGACTCCTGGAGATGAGCCAGGGCCTGGCATCATGGGATTGAGAAAGCCTTTTGACCAGAATGGGGAAAAGAGAAACAAGACAAAATAAAGTTTCAGTGGCTGAGAGATTTCAAACAGATTTGAGAGGTTATCCTGGAAGTCATTCTTACACATTATATAGATATCCCTTTTTAGTTTATGGTGTATTGGAGTGGCTGGAGGGAAGTACCTGAAACTGCTGAACTGTGTTCCAATAGCCTTGATTCTTGAGGACAATTGTATAAAGATATAACTTTTATAGTGGGACTGTGTGCTTGTGAAAACCTGGTGTCTGATGCTCCCTGTATGGATAGATGAGTAAAAAAATAAGGACAAAAATAAATAAATATAAGGGGTAAGGGGTAAAAATAAAATGGGGTAGATGCTATACTAGTGGTCAATGAGAGGGAGGGGTAAGAAGTATGGGACATATGAGTTTTTTCCTTTGTCATTTTATTTCTTTTTCTGGAGTGATACAAATATTCTAAAAATGATTATGATGGTGAATACACAACTATGTGATGATATTGTGAGCCATTGACGGTATTCTTTGGATAGACTGTACATGAAGATATCTCAATAAAAAGATTTTTTTTAAAAAATTCTAACTCAAAACTCACATGTTATGGGAAACCTTCCTAATACATGTTACCGGACACCTTCCTAATTTATTCTATCTGCCAGGCTTGATTTGTTCCTCAGTCCTTCTGCCCAGTTTCTATGCTATCAGTTTATACCGCGGCATTTCTCCCCTGGTGGGTCTGGCCATGCGTTGGGTGGGCCTGGAGACCAGATCCTTGGCCAGAGTCACTTGATCACTCAGTGTCTCGGCAAACATGAGGTGGGAGCATCTGCAGCGCGCCTGTCACCATGCTGGGGGCATGCAGGCAACAGAGAGAAGAAACTAAGCAGACAAGCATTACAAAGCCACTGAAGGGTGCACCCAGCAAGCCCCCACCATGCACCGATTCTAACTTTGTTCAATCTCCTTAATTAGCTGGATCTTGGTTTCCACATTTATAGAAAGGGGTTAATATGCCTGCCCAGCCCATTTCATAGGACCCCTGTAAGACACAATTGAGAGACAGTATGTGAAAGCACTCAGTAAACTGTACAATTCTACGCAAAGATCCGGTGCTGGAATTCTTACTACATAATCAGGTAAAGTCATGATTAAAGCATTCAAAGGGTCTGGAGAGAGGTCGTGGGGGGCATGTCATGGGCCCATGCCCTCGTCCCTACCCCAATCCATTTATACCAGCAGCTGGTGAGAAGAGAGTGACAGAGTGCCAGCCAAATCTAAGGTTGACACAAATGACAGGAGGAGGATGCCACCAGCTGGAATGGTGGGCCAAGGACCCCATGATCTTCGAAACCCCTCCAAGCCTTGTGGTCCTCTGTGAGACCCTTAGGACTGTGTCTCCCCTATCCCGTCTAGGGACAGGAGGTCAGAGCAGGGTGGCTGCTCATCCAGGCCTCCCCTGCCCTCACTGCACAACCCGTCTGCTGAAGATGGGGCCTGGGGCTTAGTCCCCCCACAGCCTTGGTCCATCACCAGCTCAGGCCATCAGGCTGGTGTCGGGGAGACAGTGCAGGCTTTGGCAGAAAAAATCTGAGTTCAAGTCCGACTCCCTTCCCTTCCCTGCCATACGCTGCCTGTGTCCAAGCCACCTTCACTGCTCTCAGCTCAGTTTCCCCATCTGTAAAATGGAGTAACGAAGAGACCTGCTTCTCCAGGTTACTGTGAAGAACAAATAGGGTAATTTTCCTGTAAACACTTTAGAAACTAACAGGAATATGGCTCACCTAGGTCTCTGGCTGTTATTGTTGCTTAGTGCAAGGATTCTCACCCTGGAGTCCATTGGGAGAGTTCAGAGATGTATGAACTTGGATGGGGAAAAATAATGCATCTTTATTTCCACTAACCCTGCCATGAAATGCAGTGTTTCCTTCAGTTATAAATGTAAGCCACAAAGCACAGTAGTGTCAGTAGCACCTGTGATTTTATCTCCAGCAGAGATGACGGGTATTTTCATATCACTTTGTAGTTGTTGTTCTTGAAATACCATCTCTGCTCATTACTACCATGAAATTACAGCATTTATTAGACCTCCACTAGATATTATTTTGCATGCTAATAGAGAAGCACATGTATTACCATATCACAAATTGGTTTTTAAAAATATTTTGATAACCACATTTCAATAGAGCTGGTTTCCTTTATAATCCTATAATTTTATGCATTTGGAAACATTCTTCTGAGAATACATCCATAGGCTTCGCAGACTCCCAAAGGGGTCCATGGCACAAAAAGTGGAGGACCCTGGCTTGGTGCAGCTTGGTCCCCACCCCGTTCCTGGCCTTGCCCCAACCCTGGCTACTGGTCACGGCGCTGGGACAGCTTAGCCTCTCCCTGTATGAAGACAGAGCTCAGGTGGCGGCCTCGCGAGTTTGCCCAGCAAATGGCAGGAGAGCCCTCCCGTGTTCTCTTTCTGCCCTTTGCTATCATCCAAGCTCCTTCTCTTTCATTCTCTCCTCTTCCCTTTTCCTCCTCCCTTTCCCCTTCATTACCCCGCCCACCCCCACACTCCCAGAACTTCCCTTCAGCCTATTTCCGCACATCTCTAAGGGTAATGTCTTTCCATCTCTCCCTGGGCGACACCATTACCAGCTACGGCTCCTTAGATACGCTGGAAAAACCATCGCATGTCTCCAGGGCGAGAGGAGCCTGGTTACCGAACCCTCAGCAGTGGGGTTGGGGGTTGGGAGGAACCAAAGAAAGTCTTGGTGGCAACGTGGGGTGGAGGGGCGTCCTCTGAGCTGGAAGGGAGGCTCTGGGGCTGGGGGGGGGGCCTGCAGAGAGGAACATTGTTTTCTCCATGCACAGGGAACATCGCACAGGGAACATCGCCCAGGGGACCCAGCCTAGGCTCCGCCACCTCTGAGGTTGGGCTCTCACCAGCTGAGCTGGCCACCGGCAGCCAAGGCAAGGGGCTGCCTGAAGCCCCCAGGGTCCCTGGGCATGGAGTGGCCCTGGGGCCTGGCAGAATGACTCTCCTAAGACACTGGTGGCTTAACAGCATGCAGGAGAGCTGCTAAAGCGGGCTTCCGCCGCTGAGCAGAGGCCTTGCAGGAGACAAAGAGAGAAGATGCTTTGTCAAAGAGAGAAAAGATCCTCTCTTTGCCTAACCTTTCTCCTGCCCTGTTTTTGCAATGACCCCAGGCCAGTTTCACAGACAACAAATTTGATACATTGATCTTTTTTCTCTTTGGCATATTAGAAAAATAACCCATAACCCCATAAATCCAAGGGAGACTCAGCCAGCCCGATCAGCCATCTTTCAAGACCCAGCTCAAGGGTCATCTTCTCCCTGAAGCTTGTCCTGGCTGCCACCCGCCTCCCCATGGGATAGAAGTGAACCCCGTGTGTCTGCTGGTGCCTGGCATGAAAGCCTGTTGTCACAGCATCTACAATAAACACGTTTCATGCTTTTTGGTTTATATTTCTCTCTCCACCAGGCAATGAGCTCTGAGAGGGCAAGAGCTGCATTTGTTAAATCTGCGGGGCACACAATAGGCATCGATAAATGGTTCCTGAATAAATGAAGAATGAATGAATGGTTGTCAGCCTTCCTCATTCTGAAGCAGAGGCGCAGCCAGGAGGGGACCAGCTTGAGCCTGCCCAGCACTCAGGTCTGACTGGTCACAGTTGGAGGGGCCTGACCCCCAAGAAACTCCACCCTGGCCCCGCAGTTGCAGTGCAGACTTTCCTTCTCAAACCGGGCCCTCTCCGCGGAGACCCACCCGGCGCCAGCCCTGTTCCAGGCCCTTTCTCCCGGGCATGTATTTTGGAGAGTCACAGTCCACTCCACGGTTAGGAGGACTGAAACCCACACCTCACACGAGGGCCTTGGTCACTGCTGGGTGCCTACAGCCTGACTCTGTGCCTGCTGCTTCGTAGGGGTTCATAAATCGATGGGAAAATTTCTGACTTGGGTTTCACCCGTCTTCCCCGAGTCTGTGTCCTCCATCAAAGCAGAACAGAAAATACCAGGTGTTGGGTTCTCCCAGAAAGGCTTGCTGGTTCCAGAACAGACAAGAGCTACAGTTTCCCATGAGTTTACAAAGCCAGACCAGACCACGGCCTCGGGGGAACTGCAGAGCCCTTCAATCCCTGTGCAGCTGCTGAGGACTAAAGGGCGCTCCCTGCGGCCATCCGGACTCAGCCTGCCCAGTGGGCTGTCCGCAGCCCGGGGCACCCCCTGAAGCCACCCTTCCCAACCTCAGACCAGATGCGGGGCTGGCTCGCCCCGGCTATGCTCTAACTTCTAGGGGTGCGGTGAACTCAGGGTGGGGTGGCGGTGCTTCCCGGGGAGACTTCCCACTTACCTGGCTTTCTCAAGTCAGCCTCTGCTGAGGTGAAAGCACGCAGCGGGGGTCCTGCTTTCTGCTTCCCAGGCTGGGAGAAGAGAGCATCTGGATCTTTTCACGGAAAAGGAGAAAATTCTGCAGCCGTGGAAGAGCCCGGGAATGGAGGAGGCTGGGCTACATTCTAAACTTCTCCTTTCTCTTTCTCTTCTGCTGCTGCCTGCTGTCTCCTTTTTCCTCTCTTTCTGTCTCCGAGAAGTTTTGCTAAGGGAAAGAAACAACACTGACCGGAGGAAGGACCCAACCTGGGCAGGTGTTTGTGGATTGCGTGTGTGCGCGCGCGCGAGCACGCGTGCACGGGTGTGTGTCCCGGGAGGCTCGAACCACAGCTTCCCTGCCGGAGCGCGGAGGCAGGCGGCTCCTGATTTGCGGTTGCCGTGGAGACCCACCTAAGCCTCTTTAACCTCGGCGGCATTATCTGTGGAGGGAGCAGGTCTGACCTGACACACGTGTCTGAGAGGAAGGCAGGGAGCGAGTGCCTGTGTCCCGACGGTGTTCCGCCCTTCCGGTCGCAGCCAGCACGCAGCGTGGGGTAAACTGAGAGCAAGGTCAAGCTCAGCTCTGCAGAGCTCTGGGCAAACCTGCGGGGGTTGCTGCTGTTTCCAGCTAACTAAGTAGTTCCTGACAGGAGAACACCTCTCTCCACCCACTCCCTCCAGCTGCAGAGGGAGGGTTCTGCAAGCCGAGTCCAGGAGCGCAGGGGTCTGTCTGGGAAGATACATTTCCTCCTCATCTTTGCCTTCCGCATCCCTCACCTGGAAACCTCTGTCCTCCTCTCTGCTTTTCCAAATTCTCGCCTTCCCTCGGGGAAAGCTCCAGTGCAGAGATATCCGACTTTCTGGAGGAGGAGGAGTTAGGCTTAGGAAATAATTCGGGGAGAAGTGGAAGCCTGAAACCTGATATATTGATTTTGAGGGATTTGAGGCAATGTGTGGGGCTGGTAGGAGCGTTGGCGTTTTCCAGCCTCCCACCCCTGGGTCTGGGCCTCCTGCCTGTCTCTCTGTTCTTTGGATACTCTGTCATTTGCAGACTGCTCTGGCTATGGGTCAGGTGTGGACCAGCCTGGGCTGAACAGAGGATGGATGGCACTGAGCAGAGGCCACATTGTGAGCTGAGGGGTTGAGGTATTGTGGCAGGCACTGAGCTGCATTAGAATACATATTAGGTAATGCTGTAAGAGGCACCTGGTGATGCCATGGCTTCTGGGCACATCTAGCTTTGATTGTGTCCAAAAATAAACCAGAAAACACAACTGAGCAGAAATTACACTCTGGATGATTAAACACACTCAGACTGCTCATCTGCCCTGCCCTGCAGGTTCTGATTTTCTCCCCTAGGGGATATGCCAGTTTGGGTTGCTCCCTCCTGTTCCCATGGACATATCTGCCATCCCTCCCCATCCGTCTTTCCAGGCAGGTGTCCTGAGTGAGGAGCTGGACCATGGACTTCTCTTGAGCAGTTCACAACATAACAGCCCTAAAAACTGGGATGTTCACGTGGGGTTATGGGCACTCCCACATTTGGGGAAACGGGAGCTGACCTCCTCTATCCGTGGCTCCAGGTGGCCCCCACCCTGGGGCCAGCTAAGGTCAGAGCAACCTGAAGGCAGAGGGGTAGTCGCACCCCACCACCCTCCTGGCACTTCCCTAAGGAGCACAGCTCAGAGATCCAAGGGCAGATATTCCAAGACACTGTTACACTGCAGGGGAGTGGGCAGGGGATGAGAAGGTCCTGCGTTCCCTTTGGGAAAACTGCTAGACTCAATAAAGAGAAGGGCCCAATGACCAAGCCACATGCTCATTCATGCAACAGGTATCTCTAGAGCACCCCTTCTGTGCCAGGCATGATGCTAGGAGCTGGCTGAGGATGGGTGATCCCCTGCCCTCTCCTCTCCATGAGGTTTCCCAGCCAAGCTTCTGCGAGGCCAGGTCAGAAGACTGGGAGATGGAGGTCTTGCAGGAGGATGGAGGGGGCAGGCAGAGGCAGGGGCAGGACCAGGGCTCAGCGCTGAGGGCCTTTACCTCCCTACTGTTCAGCCTTGTGTCCACTACTGGCCAATCTAAGTTTGGAGGAGAAAACTCATTCCTTTTCTACAGCCATGCTTTCATCTTAACACCTCACCCTCCGACACAGACACACCATTGACGTACATGAGATCACCCAGCTCAGTATCCTGAGCCATGGAAAAGAAACATCCTATTGCAGAAGTGTGTCAAAGCATGATCTCCCAACACTGCGACTCTGGGGGCCACACACACAGATGACCAAACTGTTAGTTTCCCCCCAACACACCTGGCCCCTTCCCTGCATTTTTCAAATGATGCCTCTGAGCTGGAGACAGGGCACCCCTCCCCGCTTCCCTCCCTTCACCTGCTGCCTTGACACCATAACTCAAAGAGGGCTCGGTGTTTGTGTTGACTGCGAATTTATTTTGATTCTTTGGCTAGTGGAGGCTTTGTGATTATCCTTGCTGAGTGTGAATTTGTACTGGGGAAGTGGAAGGTGGTTGCTTTTCTAATTCTTTTCAGCCGGCATCATGGAAGTTGCTGAAGCATAAATATTCAGCGAACCATTCAAATGGAGACGCACCAGTGAGGCCCACGATATTGCCTCACAGAGGGCGTTTGACTAATAAATTAGAGCTGTGGAATTATGAAGCCACTGGGTGTAAGGCTGGATTAAAAGCTGCGGGGATATTAAAGAGGAGCCAGGCGCCAGCTGTCAGGCTGTATCGGTGGGCGCCCCTCCTGCTCCCTCTTCCCTGGCCCCCTCCCAGGCTGCAGGGACTGCTCCAAACATTTCTACACCTTCAGCCGAACACTGGGTTTTCAGAGTTCAGCAGAAGGTCTGTGTAACGCAAACCCCGTGAGACTGAACTAAAACAATAGAATGTTCACAGGTGTATGAACATTTACCTATACCTTCTCTCTGGGTAGCCCATGTTCTGTTCCTGTGGCCACACTTCCTTCTCCCGCAAAGGAAGCATGTTGTCTGAGTGCAGGAAAAATGAGAAGTCTCACCTCCCTCGCAGTAGGCTTCCTTATGCCCTTGTCCCCTCTCCTCTCCTTCTTTTCCTTCTCCTCCCTCCAGCTCTCATTCGGCTTAAAGAAAAAGAGAGAGAGAGACACAATGCAGCTCCCATTCATTTATTCCCTAAGTATCTATTGACCATCTACTCTGTACCGGGCAGCACCTCGATGTCCCTCTTCCATTGAATTCACACACCACGGACTTTGTTTTAGACAGACTCTAATCGGAGGACCTGCGGACGCTCGCCTTCCAGAGTGCAGAGATGTTTCTGGGAAGCAGAGGTTCAGTGAGGGGCTGCATTCCCCAGCAGCGCTCACATCCCGGCGGAGCTGTGTGATGAGAACGTGGGTGGAAGGGAAGGGTATCACCTCAAGGACCGACTTATCAAAACCTCCCATGCAATTCTCCACACTCCACCCTTTCCCACCTGCTCACTGCAGCCAACGACCCCGAGACCCTGCGGGATGGTAGAGCCACGGTTTTGAAGAAGACTTAGTCCCTAAATCGCTACGTGGAAGGTTGCCCGCCAATCATCCATGTTGACCTCTAATACGTACAGGAACTAAGCATGCATTGGGTCAGGCCACTGAGATTTGGGGCTCCTCTGTATATCAGCTTAGCTAGTAGGCCCTGTGAGAAGGGACGAGCATGGAATCTTTCTTCTTGGCATGTTCCCTCCCAGTTTTTCCAACTTCACCCCAAAGACATGACCCCTCCCCATGCTGTCTCATATCTTTGCACGTGACTCCCGTCTGCCTGAGACGCCCTTCCGCCTGGGCAAGGCTTCTGTAGCCATCAAAGTTTCACTCCAATGGTTACGCCTCAGTGGGTTTTCCTCTGTCTTCCTCTCCACTCTCAGAGGCCCTGGTTCTTACTTCTGTACATACTTCATACTGCTTCCCAAGCATTTGATTCTGCATCCCCTAAGGCTAAGATCTCCTCCAGGGGAAGAAGCCTGAGAACTGGCACATGGTGAAAGCTAAATACATGCTCACCCCGCACAGGATTTAGAGAGGGCCATGGGTGCAACGTCCAGGGCATGGTCAGAACTGCTCCCTGCTCTTCTGAACCTGCAACTCTCCCAGACTCAAGGACCCACAGATGACAGATGCAGACCAGGCAGGAGCAGAGATTGAGGTGCGGGGGGCCAGGTGTGAACATCCCAGGGGAGGCGAGCGAGGGGTAGACAATTAGAGGTCAGTAGAGGAGTCCGGGCATCTAGGACCAGGCAGGACAGGCCTAAGACAAGCAGGGGAGCCCAATCAGCTCAACCAAGGAATGGCTTAGGGAGGAAGCAGGATGATGGAAAGTCAAAAGGGAAAACAGCAAGCTGAGCACGCAGTACCATATGAAAAAGAACAAAACATGAGAGGCCCAGCTGGATATGAGCTCTTGAAAGGGTACGGATGCCAGGCTATAGATGGATGTCTTGGGGCCCAGGAAGAAACAGGAATGCTGTTAGTGAAAGATGTGCTAGATCAGTCTATGTGAGATGAAACAAATCGTCACAAGTGGACCTTAATAGATTCTGAAATCAACACCCAAAGAAGACTTTCAGTGCATCCAGAGCAAGGATAACAGCCTGGCACTAAGTATATTTATCGCCTGAGGCCTGGGAGGCTGCTCAGACTTGGTGTGGAGAGAGGAGGAGAGGGTGGGGTCGCTTTGAAATTCTGCCTTAGACAGCTATGTAGAGGGTGGTGAGATGCGGCAAGTGGGATGAGGAATGGGCTGTGGGGAGGACAGCGAGCTGGGTTCTGACTGTGTGGAGGTGGAGAGATTTCACGTACTCAGTGATCGGCTCCAGGCAAGGCTCTGGAATGCAGAAGAAAGGGTTTTAAGGTACAGATCTCGAGGTCCCAGGGGTGGAGGCGGAATTTCGACCATGGGCACAGGCGAGCCAACTCGGATCACCCAGGACCTGGGATTGATTCAAGTGGCCAGTGGAGGAACAGATTGGACTGCTGCGCTCAGCTGCATTCCTGCCAAGCAGCATATAAACAAACAACGGAAAGCCAAGCATGCTTTGGTAATGCAAATTTCCCCCATGTTCTGACATGATCCTGGACAAAATTCTAGATAATCAAACAAGCAGGGTGTGAGCTTTTAGAACAGAAGTGGAGCTCACACGGAGTTAGCAGATGTTTACCGACAACAGGTCAGGGCAAACCACCCCCGAGAGACTGAGGAAGTATGGTTAGGGGATGCTGCCGTGATATCTCAGGTACTCTCTTCACATCACCTTCGCCCACCACTGCTTTCAGGGCAGCTCTGGCGGGCAGTGCTGTTGGCGCTCAATGGTTTCCCTCACTGGAACACTTCTGCTCAAGTTCACAGCCACCTTTCCACTTTCTTCCCTGTGGAGCCCATGTGCAAATGTAGTCTGGGCACGTGGGCAGTTAGTATCACCAAGTTAGTGTCTTCAAACCAATGGGTTCTGGGGGCTGGGGGATAAATGCTCCTGCCCTTCCGTGGACAGCCTTGGAAGGCTGCTACAACTCTCAGCAGGTCCCCCAGGACTCAGAGCCTGATTCCTTATAACAGACCCTCCAGCTGGCTTCCCACTGACCCTGTCTCACTCTCCCTGTGTCCTCACTCCATCTCTCAAGATCACCTCCCAAATAAACCATCTGCACCCAAGTCCCTGGCCCAGGCTCTGCCTCTGGGAAAGCCAAAGAGAGAAAAAATGTTAAATGTCTGGAGAGATGGTCTATGACATGAAATGCTGCAGAGAGCTCAAGCAGAAAGTGATGCTCTGGAAAGGACGTTAACAGCAGAGAGTACAGACCATGGGGGCTGGGCGGGGGGGAATGCCGCTGGAACATGGGGGAGGGACCAGTATTCCTGGGACCACCACGCAGTGCCCAGATTCTGTTTTTGCTCTCTGTCCTCACCACACCCCTGTCCTCGTTCTCTAGGTAGAAGCCACCCACACCACAGCATTCCTTAAACCAGAGTTAACTAGAGATTTTATAGAAAAGCCAGAGGAGGAGGATTTCATTGCATCCACACCAAACTGCCAATTTCCCTCGGACTCTTCTGCTCAGCCCCTTTCTGATGGTGGGCCTCAGCCCTGCTGGCGGCCCCTCCCCACGTTTTGGCATCCCTCCCCCACGTGGCTGGGCCCAATTGCTCCCCAAAGGTTGACTCAGCATGCATTTTGTGCCAGCCACAGAGCCGGGTGCCAATGGTGGAGGTGGAGATGGAGAAGTCAGGGCCATTTGTTCTCTCACGGGCTCCCAGCCCAGAGGAAGGGAGCAAGGCTCTGTGCAACTGGGCAGGGGCAGGGTGCTGCAGAGACCCATAGACACCCATGGCTTCTTGGCTCCCACTCCATCACCATGCACTGGACACCCTTGTCCCTGGGTTGCTGGACTGAGAATCTCAGAAATGCAAAACAGGAAGGGGCTTAGATGCCTTTAGGCCCACACCTGCTGTGATAATGGGTTCAGAAAGAGGCAAGCAACTTCTCATATTGCACAGCAAGTGAGTAACAAAGGCAGGGTGACAACCTATGCTCTTAATTTCCAAACCACTGTCTTGCCCACTGCTGTTTTTTGTGGCTTCAACAAATCAGACAGATGCCCTGGGTGGATATACCCTAAGCCTCAACCATGGACATCAAACACATCTAATTTCCTGTGTGCGACAATAATATCCACTTACATCTGGAAGAAATGAGGAGGTAGCTCTTGTACCTGCATATGTGTGTATGTGTGTGAGTGGTAGGTGGAATTTCATGATAGTTTCTCTTTTCAAAGTCCTGGAAGGCTTCCTGGAAGAGGAGGTAATTCAGCAGTCTCCCAAATGATAGATGTTCTTGGTGGGATAAACAAGGAAAATCCAGGGACAGGAGGGGTGGGGGCAGGACCCGAGATCTGGACTGATGAAGGAATCAGAATGTGTGGTATGTCCGCAAGCCCTGGCTGAGCACCTGCCCTGTGTTGGGCCCTGTGCCAGCTGCTGGAAATTGCCAGAAAGCAGCAGCAGGCTCCACTGAGTCTCTTTGACCAACACCCTTGGCTAGTTCCCAAAAGAAGCTAAGCCAATGGCACTTAAACCTCCCCTTGGCAGCCGAACAACTATTCAGGGAAGAAGTAAGAGTGGTGGCATCTGACCAACCACAGGAAAAGCAGAGAGGGTTACAACCTCAACCTGAACACACACGGAGTATTGAGGCATCAACAGGCTTCTCACTGGGTCAAGAGGCCCTTTCACTTAAGGGTGGAGACCAAGTGTGTGGGGAAGGCTGGACTCCTGGCCCCATCTCTGTAAGCCTCAGAGAGGAAACTGGAAACAGATGTTGAAAACACAAGATTCAGACACTCACTCTAGCACATACTGGAAGCTATGAACTATCTGGTAATGGAGGAGCCTCTTAGTAAATTGGGGTATGCTGATAGCCAAGCCTTTATCCAGCCATGAAACAATAATTACGATAAAATATGCTTCTAGGTTCATGTGGGGAAAAAATAAAAGGCAGACCCCCACCATGGCGTGTGGGCAAAGCTCGGGTGGTGGGGCGCACAGAATAAAACACTTCCGTTGGGTGGAATTAGCACCTTGCCCCAGTAAAGGAAAAGACTACACATGTGCTGGGACTCTTTTCAAAGTGTTTAAATTGCTGTTACACTGCCTTTTTAAGCCAGAGTATAATACAAAAAATATATAAGAAGATGAGAAATTTATTCACTTATTTTCTGGTTATCTTCTCTGTTTCCATTGGGTCCTCATATTTTCTTGACATATGTGATACTTTTGAGGTTGCACATTTCTTCAAAGGGTAGTACAATTCAGACTCCCTGCCTATTTCGGGGTTCTTAACAGGTTAAAAAACAAACAAAAAGACCCACATACTAGGGGTATTTACCTACAGATATAAATCCAAAAATCTCTTCTAGGATCTAAAGGTGGGAAACACCTCCCCGGAAAGGATGACTACAAATTATTTACTCTGTGCTGTCCCGGATGAGAAAAGTAGAATAAGACAATGAGTATGGAACTTGAACAATCTGACACATGACTTCGCCAAAGAATTATTAAACATTGAAATTCAACCTCATAATTCACTGGCAGAGTCGTTATGCTCATGAGGAAAGATAAGTTGCAATCATCTTGCATTAGTACAGCACTTGACAACTTACAAAGCATATTCACATCGGTTGTCTTATTTTATTGACAAACACCCATCTTCTCTCACCAGCATCCGGAGAGGAATGTGCTGGCACTGACTGCGAGGATGGAATTCTTTGCACGTGACCCTCTCAGGGCTCACTCTCTGAGCTCAGGATGCCTCAGCCAGATAGAGCAAGGACTTGTTCCCTGGCGCCTGGGGAGCATCACATAGAGCCATGCGAGTGGTTGGGGAATGTCAGTAGAGGCGAAGGAGTCTACCAATGGAGAGCAGGGATTCTTCAAATTCAGACCTGGCATTTATTTGCTGTGTGATTCTAGGTTTGTGTCCCAACTTCTCTGAACCTCGGCTGTAATTTGAAGATAATAATATCTTCCTTGTAGTGTTGTTGTAAGGATCAAAGGAGATACGTATATAAAGCATCTTGTCCCGTGCCCTTCTCAGAAAATAGCCCCTCAATAAATGGCAGCTATTCCTAGATTCAGGTACCCCTGGAGTTAGCTCGTCTGGGTGACAGCAAATGGCACATTCAGTACATTCAAGGACAAAGTGCGTGGTCCCAGTGTCCTTAGCTCTCTCTAACAAAAGGCACCAACAACGGGGAGGCGGCAGGGAGGTGAACTGTGCCCTCATTCTACACACACACACACACACACACTCACAGAGGCTCTGCCTGGTTCTCAGGACAATGGAGGTGTGAGGAAGCAGACCCAGCCCTGTCCCCAGGGTCAGGCTTCTGGCAGTGAGAGAGGCTGAGCCAGTGTTCCTTCCTGCCAGGCATTCCTCACCTCCCATGGAACATCCAGTCCGAGCCCTGAGGCCCTGGACAGTTGATCCAGAGGTTTTGCTCTCTGAGACACAGGGGCAGGAGACACTTGGCCTCACCCTTACGATCCTCCCTGAATCTTGGGGGAGACGATCACTCTGGCACTTGTTTGCAAGCCCAAGTGTAAACAGGATGACACAAGGGTAGAAACTGGCAACCACATCCTCATTGGCTTTGCCAGCACAGCTTTAAAAGATTTCTTTTGGGACACCCTTGGGGCAAGCTCTCTCTCCACTTTGTCCCCTCCTTATCTTCTCAGACCTGCCACTTTCTGCATTTGTGGTATTTGGCCGGCCCCTGAAGCTGTTTGAGTTTATAACCCCTGCACAGAGACCCAGAGTCAGGGTCAGGAGGCTTAGCTTCTCCCACGGGATGTGGGGAGAAAGGGACCACCCCTTTCTGAGGCCCTGCCACACACCCAGTCCTCTGCCAGGCCACTGCAACCCCAAGGGGGCATTCCTTTTTTTTTTTTTAAGTAGCATTCTTACAAACCCATTTTCCTAATGAGAAAACTGAGTAATTGCTGAACGTTTTAGGGCTGAAACTAGCAAGCAGTAAAGGCCAGGCCCTTTCCACTACGCCAAGGCCTGGAGAGATCCCAAAGTCCAGTGACAGCTACACACGGGTCCCTTGAACTGATGGCACAGAGAAAGGAGCCTGGTTCCTAGGCAGCCTGGACCTGAGGCCTGAGCCCCCTTCCAAATGCTTTGAGAAACAGAGTCACCCCTTGGCACGCACCCCCATGCACCCTTACCTGCCGCTACCGAGGCAGCCCAGTGGGTTGCTCAAGCCATCCAGAAACAGGCTCTGGTGGGCAGCCCCCAGGGCTTCTGTCAGCACTTCACCTTCGCCCTCTATGACTCTGGTTCATCGGGGGCACCCACCAACCATCCCCCATGCCGCCACCCCACCCCCATTGGATAGGCTGGGAGCAGGGCAGGCCAATCATTTGTGCTCAGAATTCTCTGTTGGCCCCTGAATCTCTTACCTGTTTATGCAGAAGCCAGGCGCCACTGAGGCATACCTGAGGGCACGCCTGGAGCAGTTGCTCTGAAAGCTGAGCTGTGTTCCTCCAGCCCCACCCTCAGTCCCTGGAGTGGTCTCAGCTGGTAAACATGGCAACAAGAATCACCTGCCCTCATTACCTGGCATCACTCTCCATTTAAGCGTCTCTCCCTTGCTAACCAGACAGACACTGAGACACTCAAGCTTTGGGTACCAGTTGGGAGATCAGACATTCTACACATCATGTGCAGCTGTTCACCTGGGCCTCACTGCACAAGTGCCCTCGCATGGGCACACAAGGCTCCCCTATTTCTTTGGGGTTCTGAAATTTGGTGGTAACAAATTATGCTTATTTATACTTCATCCTCTTACAGAAACTACCCGCTACATAGTGGGTGCTACCATATGTCAGTTCAATGAAATTATTTGCTTACACATTTGTAAACATTTATTTACACATTAAAAAAAAGTGGATGCTAGCACCCATACCATTTCTCCCTACTATGGGTTGAACTGTGCCCCCTGCAAAAGATATGGTAAATTCCCAATCCTTGATGCCTCAGAGTGTAACATTAAAAAATAAGGGCTTTAAAAAATAATAATAAATAAAATAAGGGCTTTGCAGATGCATTTAGTTAAGATGAGGACATAAGGTCACAGGGTGA
The DNA here is from genome assembly GCF_023851605.1 of Tamandua tetradactyla. NCBI lineage: Eukaryota > Metazoa > Chordata > Mammalia > Pilosa > Myrmecophagidae > Tamandua > Tamandua tetradactyla. The sequence continues at coordinate 70,628,717 of NC_135330.1, read as the reverse complement.
GCCATTGTGCTGGTTTGAATCTGTGGTGGACCCCAGAAAAGCCATGTCCTTTAATCCTAATTCAATGTTGCTGGCTGGGAGTTTTCTGAAATTCTTGGAGATGTGACCCACCCAATTGTGAGTAGTAACTTTTGATTAGATCATTTCCATGGAGGTGTGTCTTCACCCATTCAAGATGGGGTTGCTTACTAGAGCACTTTAAGAGGGAACCATTTTGGAAAGATTCATGAGAGCCCATGCAGCCAGAAACCATTGGAGGCAAAGAAGGAAAATGCCCTCAGGGAGCTTCATGAAACAAGAAGCTGGAAGAAAAAGCTAGCAGGCTTCACCATGGGCCCTTCCAGCCGAGACAGAAACCTTGGAAGTCGTCAGCCTTCTTGAACTAAGATATCTTTCCCTGGATGCCTTAGATTGGACATTTCTATAGACTTGCTGAAATTTGAACAATTTCACAGCCTTAGAACTGCAAACTAGCAACTTAATAAACTCCCCCTTTTAAAAGCCATTCTGTTTCTGGTATACTGCATTGCAGCAGCTAGCAAACCAAAACAGCCATTAACCCAATATGACTGGTGTCCTTATGAGAAGAGAAGAAACAAACACAGAGGGGAGAAGGCCATGTGAAGACAGAGTCAGAGACTGGAGTGATGCAGCTACACGTGAGGGAAAACCAAAGACTGCTGGCCACCACCAGAAGCTAGAAGAGACAAGCAAGAAATTTCCCCCAGAGCCGTGGGTGACAGCACAGCCCTGCCAATGTCTTGATTTCAGATTTTTTGCCTCCAGAACTCTGAAAGAATAAATGTCTGTTATTCTAAGCCACCCATCTTGTGGTACTTTGTTATAGCATCTCTAAGAAACTAATACACTTCCTACAAGAAACAAGGGCTTCTTGGAGAAGTGACTGATCTCAGTTCTGGGCAGGAAATAGGAGCCTGAAACACCTTATCCTATCAGATAGCAAGACAACCATCAAAGACTAACATGGTCTCCAGATTAGATGGTGATGTTGAAACAATGCTGATTTCCTGACTTAGAAAACTGTATTGTATATGGTCTCTTAGGAGAGTGCTTTTGTTTTGGGGAAAGTGCATGCTGGAGTATTTAAGGTACATGGGGTATTGTTTGCAGTCTGCTCTCAAATTATTCAACAAAAGAGCAATTATAATGGGATACGTCTAAAATTAGGAGAGTATGGTCAGAACCTGCGACCTATGGCCCTAGCCATAGAATATGTCAAAGGTGATGGAATGCCACTCCTTCCATGATGCTACATTATATATATGATTCCATCTTGCCTGCTAGCACACTTGCTGGCTTGATGAAATAACCAGCCACGCTGGGAAAGCCCATGTAGAGACGACATGTGGGACCTTTGAAGTTACTCAAAAATACGGACAGCCCCTAGGAGGTGAGGGAGACCTCCAGCCAATAGCTAGAAGGCCAGGGCCCTCAGTCCTACAACCACAAGGAAATGAATTCTGCCAACAACTTGAGTGAGCTCAAAAACAGATTCTTCCCCAGTTGCGCTACCAGGTGAGGACACAGCCCAGCTCACACCTAGAGAACAGTCTTACAAGATCCTAAGCAGAGAACCCAGCTGAATCATGTCCTGACTCCTGAGCCACAGAAACTATGCAATAATAAATGTGTGTTGTTTTAAGCCACTAGGTTTGAGATACTGTGACAGTTTGAATCTTTTGTGTGCTCCAGAAAAGCCAAGTTCTTCAATCCTCATTCAATATTGCTGAGTGGGATCTTTTTTATTGTTTCCATGGAGATGTGACCCACCCAGTTGTGGGTGGGGTTGCTTATTGGAGCCCCAATAAATTGCATCCTTTGATTAGATGTTTTCCATGAAGCTGTGACTCCATCCATTCAAGGTGGGGTTGCTTATTGGAGCTTTAAGAGGGAACCATTTTGGAAAAAGCTTTAGAGCCACCAGAGCCCACAAAGCCAGAGACAGTTGGAGATGTGGAAAGAAAATACCCCCAGAGAAACTGTTGAAGATTCCTGGAGAGAAAGCTAGCAGACATCTTCATGTGCCCTTCCAGCTGAGAGAGAAATGCTGAACATCATCACCCTTCTCGAACCAAGGAATCTTTTCCTGGATGCCTTAATTTGAGCATTTTTATAGCCGTACATTAATCTGGACATTTTCACAGCCTTGGAACTGTACACTTGCAATGTAATAAATTCCCCTTTTTAAAAGACTTTCCGTTTCTAGTATATCGCATTCCAGCAGCTTACAGACTGAAACAGAAACTTAGCTATTATTACGTGAAAACAGAAAACTAATACAATTGGGGACTTCTGCTTTAGCCACAGGGTAGGGAAGACAGCACCTCTCCCTCAGGCTATTCTCATCCCACCACGCGTTCTCCCAGCTGAGCAGAGGCAGAGGCTCACGGCTGGGACCCAGGGGCTGTGAGAGGAGATAAGAAGAGGCCCATGTCTCTTCAAGATCCTCCCCTCCCAGGAGGCTGCCCCACCTGCCACAGCCTTTCTAGACAAAAAGATAGAAGGTAGAATTGTTCATCTCGACTGCCTGGGTAGAAAGAGGTTGGGCTACCTGGAGATTAGACTTGGGTGAGGCCACCTGTGACCTAGGCCAGCTGGCCCCCCGTTCTCCCAAGGAAAACTATCGGTCACTGGCTTGTAACTTTCCTGGGTAAGCTGGGAGCCTGGTTCTGAGGAGGGGCTTATAGGGTTAGAGCCACGAAATGTAGAGGATCCAAAAAAACTGGGAGGAGGTGGGTGGTGAGGAAGATGAGGGGGAATTTGTCTTTTGTCTGATGAAGGAGGAGACCTCACCATGCTCTCTCCATTAGCTCCTCCCTGGCCTTGCTGGTCTCTTCCTGCCCCTGTGATGCACGGATGGTGATTCCACCCACCAGGCCTCCTCTCTTGCTCTCTCCAAAGGCTGGTTCTTCAGAGAGGCATTGCCTGACCCCCGTGTGGTGGTTAGGTTCAGGAATCACCTTGGCCAGGTGACGGTGCTTGGTTCTGTTGCTGTGAACTTGAACCATCAGCCTGCGAAACTCACCTATGGCTGGCCACGTCTGCAGTTACCTACAGGGAATGCCTTTCGGCACGAGTGATGTTCAATTTAATTAGCTGGAGGCTCAAAACAGAGAGGTCAGCAGAGAGCTCAATGCAGCACAGCCCCAGCAGCTCAGCATACGTCATCTCAGCACTGCAGCTCAGCCCAGATGTTTGAAGATGCAGAAAGGAATTGCCCTGGGGAAAGCCATTGGAACCAGAGGCCAGGACACAAAGCCAGCAGTCGTTGCTGGGTGCCTTCCCATGTAGCAGAGAGCCTCAGGTGAGAGTTAGCTGCCTTTCCTCTGAAGAACTATACATTTTTAACTAAATCCCCTTTTACTAAAAGTCAATCTATCTCTGGTGTGTTGCATTCTGGCAGCTTTGGAGACTAGACACCCCTTAATTCAAGTACCCATCCGCTGCCCGCCCACCCCATCCAGATACCTCGATTACTGTATTTTCTTCGTAACAATCACCATTTGACGTTGGTATTTATTCTTTTCTTTATCATGTGTTTCTACATGTCCCACTAGAATGCAAACTCATGCCTTATCTGTCTTGTTCGTATTGTTTCCCAAGCACCCAGCACCATGGCTGGCCCCAGGGGAGCCCCCGAGAGCCATTTGTTCAGTGAAGGCAACACACTGTCAGTCCCTGCCAGCACCCTGCTGGGCACATGGCCAGTGTCACAGCCTTTCGATGGAGCACAGCAAAAACCTGTGAGCCGCCAGCTCAGGGCAATCCCTCCGGCTTTCTGAGCCAGGCTGTGGGGCTTTGAAACCCTGTTCGACTCCTTACTGGCTGTAGGATCTTGGACAAGTAATTTAACCTCTCTAAACCCTAGTTTGCTCATCTGTAAAGCACAATAATAAAACTACCTACCTCTAGGCTACTATGAGAATTAAAAAAGATTAGCTTTATCTTCAAGTTTTATTAGTAAACAGAGCTCACCTTTTGAGCACACTGCACTGGCAGGCTAACCTCCAAATGGCTTTGACATATGCTTTTTATTTCACTCTACTTTTATTTCCCCTTTGCCCGGCTGTTCACACCCATCTAATTAAAAAAATATATATATATATATAGTGACATTTAACATGCTTAAGACAAATGCATAAACCGAAATTACCATTTTAAAAATCATTATCTCATTATCTTTTTAAGTTCAAGATTATCTGTAAGGAGGCATTTTTGCATCCGAAATTGTTGGTTAGTTTGATTCTATACTACCTTTTTTTTTGATCAGTATCAACAGGGGTTTGTCATTTTTACCAGTCCTTCCAAAAACCAATTTCTTTATCCGCTTTTTAAATCGAGGTATAATTTATACATAATAAAGTACACAGATTTTCAGTGTACGGTTCTCTGAGTTTTGATAATTTGTATATCCATATAGCCAACCTCTGAGTTGATACTCAGAAACACCTGTCACCCCTGAAAGTTCCCTTCTGGTTCTTTCAGTCAATTCCCCACCCTCGTCCAGAGGCAACAACTGTTCTGATTTTTATCACCTGGATTAGCTTTGCCTGTTCTAGAACTTCACAAAAATGAAATCATACAGTAGATCCTCTGTTGCCTTGGCTTCTGCTTCTCAATATATCTTTTTTCTCCAAATAATTTCAAACTTGAAGAAAAGTTGCAAGAATAGGAAAAGAACTCCCATATTCTCCTCAAACCAACTCCCCAACTGTCAACATTTCACCACCTTTGCAAACTGTTTCTAGTTTTATGTGTCTTTTTATCATTATTATCATTAGTCTTTTCCAGAATGATTTGCAGGTAAGCTACAAAATAAATGCCCCATTGCCCTTAAATGCTCCTACAGAGTCCAGATATGAACACCAGGAGGTAGGGCTCATGAGGCCGGCATGGAGTCTGTCCCCCTCACCAACCCGAGCCTGGAATTTGATGAAAAAACTATAACTGCCCCTCATTTCCCCACCGTGGTGGACTTTTTCTTTTTTTGTCTTTGGGTTTCTTTTTTTAAAATTACCTGGCATTTATTTTCTGCTGGAGAATTTCCCTTTTCCCTGTGTATACAGTTTTGCATCAATAGACAATGAGATGTCCTGTTCTTCTCTAGCCAAGGTTGGCTCTGAAGCCAAGGCTGGGCAGTTGAACACACTCTCTTTGAGGCTCTGACTCTTGAACAGAATGATGTAAAGTAGGGAAACCTGCGTTGTTGGTACAAGAGGGAATATGCTGACTCCGCCCTGATTTGGGGGGTCAGGACATGTTAGTACCTCACTGTGCTGGTTGAATTTGTGGACCCCAGAAAAACCATACCCTTCCATCCTCGTTCAGTATTGCTGGGTGGGAGTTTCTTTGATTGCGCCCATGGAGATGGGACTCACCCGACTGTGGGAATTAACTTTTGGTTAGAGGGAGATGTGACTCCACCCATTCCAGGTGGGCCTTGACTGGGATCCTTTAAAAGAGGAAACATTTTGGAGAGAGTCCCTTTTAGAGCCACGACAGAGCCCACACAGCCAGAGACCTATGGAGATGAAGAAGGAAAATGCCCCTGGGGGAGCCTCATGAAATAAGACGCCAGGAGAGAAAGCTAGGAGACGCTGCCATGTTTGCCATGTGCCTTTCCAGTTGAGAGAGAAACACTGAATATCGTCAGCCTTTTGTGAACCAAGGTATCTTTCCCTGGATGCCTTAGATTTGGCATCTCCATAGACTTGCTTTAATTTGGACATTTTCACAGCCTTAGAACATGTGTTCTAGTTTGCTAGCTGCCGGAATGCAACACATTAGAGGCAGATTAGCTTTTAATAAAAGGGGATTTATTTTGTTCATTCTTCAGAGGAAAGGCAGCCAACTTTCCACTGAGGTTCTTTCTTACATGGGAAGGCACAGGATGGTCTCTGCTAGCCTTCTTTCCAGGCCTCTGGGTTCTAACAACTTTCCCCAGGGTGATTCCTTTCTGCATCTCCAAAGGCCTGGGCTGAGCTGAGTGAGTGCTGAGATGAGGAATGGCGAGCTCCTTGGGCTGTGCTACATTGCGCTCTCTCATTTAAGTACCAGCCAATTAAGTCAAACGTCATTCACTGCAGCAGGCATGCCTCCTAGCAACAGATGAGGTTCACGTACCATTGGCTCACATACCATTGGCTCAACTACCACAACATATAAACTTGCAACTTAGATTCCCCCCTTTTATAAGCTGCCCTATTTCTGGTCTATCACGTTGTTGCAGCTAGCAAACTAGAACAGCCACGTACTTCCATAGGGGTGAGAAGACAAGGTGCAGGCGCTTCCTCTAGGTGAACAGAGTTCTGGCTCAAAGTTGAATTACAACTGAAGAAAAAGCTCAAATGTGAGGGAGGCATAGGAATCCAAATGATTTGTCTGTACTTTTTTGGGTAGAAAGCACATATTTTTTAGTGTGGGGGGAGTATAGAAAATATTTTTAAACAGGGTTTTCAGTGAATACAAGAGAAAATGGAGACGTCAAAAGGATTTGCTCAAAGCTGACTATTGAGTAAGAGACAGAGCTAGGATTCAGACTCAGCTCTACTTTCCTTGACATTCCACACTCACTGGGCCGTCCCACCCCACATAAATGCAAGTCCTCTCCAGTGGTGTGGACCTCTGCCCAGTCAGAATGTCCATGAGCTGACTGAAGGGTCGGGAGTTTGGACGGGTTTCAGAACGGGGAGCTGGAGGAACAAGGGCCTCCGGCAGGCGTGGCACAGCCTTGCTCCCTGGCCAGCAAAACACACCTCCCTGGACTGCGCCAGGAGAGCTCAGGGCGGCCCCAGTGGGGAACAGGTGAATAGCCCAATACTAGAGACTCCTTGTTGGCAGGTGGACTGCAGTAAGCCGGGTCCAGGACGGGAGGCTGTTTCCTGGCCTTAATTCAGCCTCACGACAAGCCTGGCAGGGACAGTGCGAGGGCATGGAGTACGTCTTTTGTCCCTCTGGATCTTAAAACTGTCTTGATGTGATCCGAGGAGGGGACAGTGGGGAAAGAGGAGTCTGTTCCACACACTAATGCAATGAGCATCTACTATATACCAGACACCCTGCTGCATACGTTGCATAAAGCAACCCCTTCTGAATCCCTTTCAGATAAATAAGTAATTCCCTCATGATCACAGAGCTAGAAAGTGGCAAAGCCAGGGCTCTGAGTCTAAATCAGTGCTTGTTCCACCACTCCGCGCTGCTTCCCACCACGCAAGGTCTTGGGAGACGAGCTCTAGGGGAGGCAGCACTGAGGAGGGTGGGGAGCTTGAGCAGACGGGCCACCTCAGTTCAAATCCAGCCCCACTGCATGCCTACTACATGATTATTTCCTCTCTGTGCCTTGATTTCCTTATCAGCATCCTAATAGCACCTACCTTGTAAAGCTGCCTGAGTATTAAATAAAATAATCCACACAACTCAGGGTCTGATGCAGGGCAAGTGCTCAATGAACGTTAAGCTACTGTGCTGCAGGGCTGTAGTGAAAGAAAATCAGCAACAGCCCCAGCACCTCACAGCATAGCTCTCCACCCTTTGCAAAAGCATTTTCACAGACACCGCCTCATTTAGCCTCATAACAACCGATCCAGTGGTCACTGCCATCCCCATTTTGCTATTGAGGAAACCGGAGCTCTGACATCTACACCCCACCTCCCACCCTCTCAGGGAGCAAGGTGTGAATTCCAGGTGGGTGACAGACTGAGTTGCCTTGACCACCTGCAGGGGGGAAGACCTCATGGGCAGCTGGGCCTGCAGAATGACGTACACCAGTGGTTATCAGACTTGAGCCTGCATCAGAACAGAGATGGCTGGGCTGTCCACCCGTTGTTTTCTGATTCAGGGTGTCTGAGGGTGGGATTGGGTCTTGCTCAGTGCCCTCTAACTGTGAGCAGCAGCGACATCTCGTGGTGAGGAGTGGAAGGAACCCGGCACTCCCTCTGGCCTCCGCCCCAGAGGTGCCGAGGCGGCGGCGCCCGGAGAGCACCGCCCAGAGGCCCCCGCAGGCCCAGCCCTCCTTGGATGGGGTAGACAGAGTCCAGCAAGGCCCGGACCTTGCCCAGGAGCCTGCAGGAGCCTGCTTGTGTGCCTCCTTTTACCGCAGAGGCAGGGAAACCTAAGCTTGTTTCTCCCAACTTCCAGCTTCATTTCCCTTCATTTTTTTGGTGCATCAGTTGCCTCCCTGATCTTTCCACCCCCAGACAGTGAAGGGCTTGTGAACCAACGCCCTGAGTGTGGGGCGCCTTCTTAACCATTGCTTTCAGCCCAAAGGAATGTTTTATAACACGAACTATTATTGCCGACCTCGTAACATCATTCCTGAGATCCTGTGATTAAGTTGGAACAGTGACTTGCGTAATGCTCCGTGACCTGGGGAGAAGGGACCCGTGAGCACCGGTAGGAGGGACACTGGATTCGCGTCTAGACCTCCTGGGTTTCCGTTTGCTCATCTGTAAAGTGGGGTTAGATGACCCCTTTTTAGTTTAAGGTGTATTAGAGAGGCCAGAGGGAAGTGCCTGAAAATCGAGAGCTGTGCTCCTGTAGCCATGTTTCTCGAAGATGATTCTATAATGACACAGCTTTCGCAGTGTAACTGTGTGATTGTGAAAACCTTGTGTCTGATGCTCCTTTTATCTACGGTATGTACAGATGCGTAAAACATATGGATTAAAAATAAATAATAGCGGGGAGGGGGTGGGGTTCGGTTAAATCTGTCGGGTAAGTGAAAGCGCCCCGCGGTGCCTGGCACGGGGACACACCGGAGACGAGAGGGGGGCCGCGCGTCCCCGGCGCAGGGCGCTGTGCGGAGTTCAGGAGAGAAAAGAAGTTAAGGATCCAAGTCCCTCCCCTAGACCCGGCGTCCCGCCGAGGCGCGACCTCGTGACCTCGCCTGACTCACGCCCCTCGCTGGGGCCTCCGCTTCCCGTGGCAAAACGAGGGGCTGGGAGAGCTCGGTGCGCGCCTGCCATCCTGCGAAACTTTCGCTTTGCGCTTGGGAGGCTATCTTCCTCCCCTGCAGGAGAAGTTGATAATTAACCGCAGGGCCCTCGGGGACTGCCCGGGCACGGGTGAGGGTGAGGGGAGAGCAGAGGATAAGGTGAAGGAGGGCGGGCCCCTGACCTGGCTGCTGCCCCCAGTCCGGTGGCCCCGCGGGAGGGGGCGGGGGAGGGGGAGGCAGGCCCCTCTGGCACTGCGCTGGGCCCTGCTCGGTGCTGAGTCACTGTGGCCTTGGCCGGCTCCCCTCTCCCTGGACCTCCCACAGTGGCCCGGGATCATGGAGTTCGCGCCGGCCTGAGCATTCTTTGTCCTCCCACGTGCCACTCCTCGGTGCAGAAAGACCGGGAACCCTGCGGCTCACAGATCTGCTAGGGTCCCACCAAGGGAGCGGCCCAAACGGCCCTGACCTGCCGGAGAATAGCAAGGTGGTGCCGTCTACAAGGCCATAAACCCTTCCAGCTGAGATGACTTGAAGGCTTAGCCTTGCCCCCCTCCCACACTGCCCAGGACATGTCCTATTTCAAAAAGGGTCTGGTGAGGTTATTCAGGGAGCCAAGATTGGGCAGCAGGAAAAGTCAGCCCCTTGCCCATGCCTGTCCAGCAGAGCTTGCTGCAGTGATGGAAAGGTTCTCTATCAAAGCTGCTCAGTACAGTTGCTATTAAGCACTTAAAATGTGCAAAGTGTGCAACTGAAGCACTTTAAATTTCATTTCATTAATTTAAATTTAAATAGCTGCATTTGGCTAGTGCCTTTAGAGATGCCCCATCACTCCCTCATCAAACCCACTATCATCATCTCAGAAAAAAAAAAACTGTTCTGGAAAAGATCAGATGGATTGATTGACAAGAAGCATGTAAGCTGATACATCTTAAAGCACTGTTATGCTTCCTGCACCAGATTCAAGACCTCCTGCCAGAGGCGATGGGGAAGACATCCTGGGAGACAAGGCTGGAGTCAAGGATTTTTGTGGAGTGAGAAAAAAAGATTTGTGATGTAGGGTAGATTTTGTGATGTGTGATTATGGAAGTTTTATCACATGAACGCCCGTGCACTGGCTGGTTGACCAGTTGCTTGGCTCATATGTTGGTTTTGAACAATTCTTACAGTGCTGGTCTTATTCTTAGCTTTTATGTTTTAAATTTTAAAATTCAATTATCCCCCACCCCCACCCCTACATAAAGACCACATGCGAAAGGAACTGTGCAGAGGAAGTGGTGGTAGGTTTTGGAGGGGCAGAAGGCTCTCCCAGGACCCTGATGCTCTCTTCTGCTAAGGCTGCTCCCAAGGTTAAAGACTTGTTTGGGTGCTGAGGAAGCTTCTCTAATTCTGCTATCGAGGTCATAAGGCCAACAGTGAAGATACTAAAGAGTTGAGCATCTCCCACCTCCAAACCCCAGAGAATTCTAGTTGCTCTAATTCTCTATGGTCATGGAGTTGAGGAGGTCACCTAACACTGAAACAGCACCCATCTGCCAGCAGGTCCAAGGTCGTCACTGACCAGGTTTTGGTGGCTCCACTTTAACCTCAGTGGAGCCTGTAATGTGGTTGCACGGTGTGATCTGACCCTAAGCCCTGTACCTGCATTGAGAGAAGTGGAAGAGGCCCCTCATAGGATGTTTGGTCTTGGGTTAAGGCCAGGGAGACAACCCAGACCGACTGTGCCCGCAGCCCAAAGACAGCAGAGTGGAAATCTGCCCACTTGATCCGTGTGCCTTTGTTGTTCCCCACAACTCACCCCCCAGTTTGACCCTCTGAACCCCAAAGAGTAGCTAAGAGGGCATAGGTGGGTGTGAGAGGCACAGGCAGTGGGCCTCAGGGCAGGAACTGGGGTCCTGGGTGTCAGAAAAATTGGCTTCTGACCCCAGCTGGTTCACTGCATGCTTATGTGATAACATATAATTTCTCTGTGTCTCAGTTTCCCCAGCTGTAGATGGCAAATGACAAAAACTGACTGGGCTGCCTCCATGGGTTGTTATAGGGTTCAAATCAGAAAACAGGTGCTTGTTCACTAATCCATTCATCAAACATTTATTAAGAACTTGCCTGGAACAAGGACAATCTTTCTTCTCAGTGGCCGCAGGAAGGTCAGGACTCTCATGGAAGGCCCTGCCTGCAGAGTCTTGTATGCTGCACACCACCAGAGGTGCAAGCAGATTTAGCACTGGCCTTTCTTGGTTATGTGAACCTGAGGCCTGCTGCAGGGGAGGAGGAGCAGGAGGTATGAAAACTGGAGGGAGTAAGATGAAGAGGGAGGGGAAGAGGAGGAGGGCTTGCCATGTGGCCTTATCAGCCCTGTGATCTCACTCCTGACCTGCTGGTCTGGAAAGTGCCAGGCCCGGTTTCTCCAAGAAGCTCCTGGGGAATTGGCAAGCTGGGTGTGACCTATAAGTCCCATGTCTGCCCAGCCAGCTCTTGGGCTTCTCCACACTGTCTTCTCAGGTTCTCATCTCTGTCCCCTCTCACCTCCTTCACCACCCCTAGGAGACTTTACCTCACTGTCACTTTCTCCTTTGCCTGCTTTCTTCCTGCCTCACAGTGAAGGTTGGGAAATGGAGGAGCCTGGGGGGAACTTATCCAAGAGGTCTCGCCAGAACTAGCCTTTCTCCTCTCTTCAGGACTACAGCCAGGCTCCCTTGGGCCTTTGCCCTCTGGCAGAGATTCAGCCAAGAGAGCTTGTTCCAGCCTTGTCTGATGTTATCTTCTGGGCTCATGGTCTGGGCCAAGATGAGAAGGTGAGGTTCTCCTGGGAGCAGTGGGTACTGAACAAGGCTATGTGGTCAAAACAAGCTGGAATCGTGGAAGGCAGAGGGAAAAGAATGGTGAAGGGAAACAAAGATGGTTTGGCAACGAGCCTGAACTCTGATACAGAGGTGGCCACCATGCCGCCTCTCCAACAGAAGCTGATGCATGGACCTGATGCCCCAGAGGGCGGGCTCAGTCTTGATGTTTCTCCTGCCAGGCTGGAAACTGCCCGAGGACAGCAGCCATGCTTCCTCTTTATCTTATACCCTCAACATGTCTAGAAAGAGGCTCTCTTCCTCTGAGAGCTCAATCAGCCCTCACTCAACGCTTGCTGGCCTATGGGCCTGGGCTCTGGGATGGGACGCAAGGCACCAGGCATTCCCAGGCTTCCTGAGTGGCTTGTTTAACCAATCTGGGCCAAAGTTCTACAAGTTATCAAGATCAGCCTTCTGGGCATATGTGTTTGGAGAAGTTCAAGGGTGGTTTTCCATGCAAACCTGTCTCAATCTCCTCATAGCCTTCTGGGAACTGCAAGGACCCAGAATCCCTCTCTCTGGATGTTAACATGAGCCTGTTGACATAGATGGAGGTACAGCTGCTGATGTGGGACCTAGGAAGCTCTTGCTGCCAACACGTCACTCCTGCCAAGTGGTTCCACCCCTCCGCACTATGGACCCCAGTCCACATCTGCTATGTATAGAGCCTGGTGTGTTTTGTGCCCAGCGTGTGGTAGTCATTTTTTGTTTCAGCTGCCCAGCATCCCTGCCCCCTTATTCTGGCAAAAAGCATTCAAGTTCTGAACCATCCACTTATAATTAGTATGATTCCTGTAGGCCCCATTCCCAGAAGTAAGCACCTGGTCCAGACCTGGCCACGGGACATTTCACCGCCACCTCCAGCCCTGGTCACGGCACCCAGTTCAGGAATCAGGGCCAGGACTTTGGCCAGAAAAGAAACTCTCCTTGCTGGTAGCATATATAAGCCGGGAACCACTGGCGGGCATCTTGCCACCACAGGAGGAGAGCTGAGTGAAGGAACAGAGGGAGGCCAACTCCTGAGGGCATTCCCCGAGCTCCTGGAGCTACCATGCTGTAATTGTCAAGTTAGGTGAGCACTGCATTTTCTTTTTTGCTTAAATTCATTTGAGTTGGATTTTCTGTCACTTAGAACTAAAAGAGTACTGGGGAGTGCAGGGAGAAACAGAGAAAGGAAGCTGTGATGGTTAGGTTCATGTGACAACTTGGCCAGGTGATGGTGGCCAGTTGTTTGGTTAAGCAAGAGCTGGCCTGATTTTAACTGTGAGGACATTTTGTGGACTTCAGTCATCACTGAGTTGATTGCATCTATGGCTGACTACATCTACAATCCACGGTTGAGGGTGTCTTCAGCAACGAGAGAAGTCTCATCTAATCAGTTGAAGCACTTGAAAGGAGAAGTGATGATTTTGACAGTCACAAGGGAGAATTTCCATCTTTACTTCAGCCAATCTGCTTCTCCGGGGGAATTCATAGAAAACCTCCATTGGGGTTTCCAACTTGCAGCCTGCCCTATGGAATTCAGACTTGCCTATCCCCACAGTCACATGAGCCAATTCCTAAAATAGATCTCTTAATATCTATAGATAGCTCCTGTCAGTTGTTTCCCTAGAGAACTCTGTCTAACACAAAAGTGAAAAGGTTTCTACCTTCACACAGATTTCAGGCTGAGAGAAGAGATATGGTCTGCATTCTTGGATGTCAGAACACATGAGCTTCCATTTTTTATCTTTTTGGGGGGTTAAAAATATATATTAGAAAACTTCTTATGCTTTCTCCTTTTTGCCAAAGTAATACATATCCATTATGAAAAACTCACAAAAAGAGAGAGCAAGGGAGGAAGGGAGAGAGAAAAAGGAAGAATAATTAGCCGTATCTTATTCCACTGTTAACTTCTTTTTCAGTGTTGGCCTCATATACATACTCTTAAAAACTACAGTTTTCAGACTATTTTTCACCCCACTTACCAGTATTTCGTGATCTTCTTTAGGAACCCTAAGGGAAACTAATTAGGAGACAAGTTTTGTGGCACAATTGTATTCACACAAAAGAGTGATACATCCCGTCATCTGGTCTGCCATCTTGTTTCAGAAAGAGGCACAGGAGGCCATCTGTGCACAAAAAGCAGCAATTATTCCCCATAATTTCACCTTTAGAGGAAAGCTAGAAAACAGAGTATTCATTCATTTACCCATTCAATAAGTAAATGCTCATTACATGTCCCCTGGCACTGTACTATGTGCTCGGGGCATGATGAGCAAAACCAGACCTGGAATCTAAAGGATGAAAGGTGTTACACAGCCCAGGAGAGAGAGGTGAGCATTCCAGACAGAAGAAATCACAGTAGCAAAGTTATAGAATCTAGAGGGAGTATAGAGAAGAACTAGGAGGAGGTCAGTGTGGATGGAGTGAAGAAAGGGAGAGTGTCTTGTGACATGAGAGCAGGCAGCAGAGAGGCTGGAACCAGACAAGACACTGTATTTATCCTAAGGACAAATGAGGGCCTGTTGAATTTCCCCAAGCAGGTGTGTGCGCGTGACGTGTTCAGACTGTGTTTTGTAAAGATCACGTGTCTTTGTTGTGACAAGTGGATTGGATGGGTCCACAGTGGACTTGGGTGTAGCAGCTGATGGCTGTTGAAGTAGCCCGTATGTGAAGGGCCACGGTAGCTGGCACAGTGGCGGCAGTGGAGGTGGGGAATGGAAGAGGGAATGGAGAAATATTTAGGAGGTAAAATCGGCAGACGTTGATAATAGACTGGCTATGGAGGGTATGGGGGCGAGAGAGTGTGTCCAGGGAGAACTTGGGGTTCCTGGCTTGCCCACCAAAGTGGATGGGCTGCTGGTCACTGACCAGGAAACACTGGAGGATAACCAGGTTGAGAAGAAGAGTAAGGATTCAGTCTTGTCCGTGTTGACTTGGAGGAACATTTAGACATCCAAAAAAAGATGTCAGTAGGCAGTTAGATGTCTCAGTCAGGAGCTCAGAGATACCATGTGTGAATTATTTGTAAATTGTATGCACTGACCCAAGAATCAACCAGCAGTTGAGGGTTCTGATTCCTGCTCACTGTGTCTTATTGGTCAAATCACTGCCCTTCTTTGGGACTTGTAAAGGTGTTCTGTGGAGGAAAGGAGGACTGATGTTCTTTCCAGCTGTAATATTTTCTGAATCTGTGATGAAGCACAGCCCAAACATCCTTACATTCACCCCCAAAACCAGGAAAAGGTGTCCTCCAATTTGGGGTGACTCATGGTAAGGCAGAGTCTCTGAAGAAGGTCAAAGGCTCTCCAAAGCACTCTCCAAAGCACTTGCCCCAGGGTTTTCCCTTGCAAAATAACACTCTCCTTCCCTAACCCTAGCCTTCTCTCCCCCCAACTTTTTGTTCTCTGTATTCTTTTCAAAATTGTGTTGCCAGGTTTCCATGCAGGATTTGCTTATTTCACTAATGACCCAGTTCCTGATGGTGTCCCAGGTTCTACTGACCTTTCCTGGCCAGAGGAGCCCATGGGCAGTGTCTTCCGGGAACAGTTCAGTTGACACCCAGCTGCCTCTCCTCCGTCCTGGCCAAGAACTAAGAACTGTTCATTTAGGGCTCATTATTAAGGATCTATTATGTGCCAGACACTGGAGATACAAAATGCTCAAAACCAATCCTGATCCTTGAGAAACCCTCTTCTAAAGGCTTTGTAAGTGTGCTCTGGATTATTTCCCCCTAAATTCATTACCTTCCTCTTCACCATACTAAAGCCTCTTTTCTGGCCACTCCCTTAGCTTTTAAGTCTGTCCCAAAGATGATAAATACTAGTGGTTACCATTAACTGAGGGCGTACTATACACCAGTCTTGGTGTAAAGCACTTCAGATATTTTATCTCCTTTAATCTTCAAAATAACCTGTGAAGTAGGTTCAGTTTCTCCCACTTTACTCTCAAGAGCCTGAAAGAGATTAAGCCTGTGTTCAAACAGCTGGGATTCAAACTCAGGTTTTGTGTCATTCAAAAATGCCAGGCTCTTAACCATTCTGCTAGGCCACCTTTGTTGGGATGGCTGAGTTTCTCTCTTGTGAAACAAAAAATGGCAGCTTAATTAGAATGTAAGCCCCAGGAGTCCAGGAACCTTGTCTGGTTGCACTTGTATCTTCAAGCACCTGGATGGAGCCTGGTAAATACCTGTTGAATTGGTTTGAATGAATGTTTCATTGAAATTGCTTACAATGAAAACCCGCCTTCCTATCTGCTATCACCAAGCACAAACTTAAGAGGTATCATCTGCAATGTGTTAAATACATTAATAACATAATGAGGGTGAATCTCTAGCTGAAGGGATTGAGGACCCTCCCAATTAAAGAAACAGAGCTTTGGTTTGTTCAGTCATTTGTTATGCCATTAGTAAATGAATGGATGCTTGCATTTGTCACGTATGTTTGAACTTCACACGTTCTTCCCTTTACACCAAGAAGTCTAGCTCTGAGCCAACATTTTCATCTGCCAGTGACCTTTAATAAAGGCAAAAAGTTTTTAGCAAACAATGAAGCAATTACTTTTGAGAGGGGAAAGAGTGCACTGAAACAAAGTTCATATTAAATTTGCTTTTATTTGAGAACTTATTTGCATGGCTGTACTCAAAGGCTCCCCAACCCTTCAGATCACAGACCATCCTCCTTCTTACACACCAATTCCTCCCCTCGATACCCTTCATTTCCCTACAGTCATGGGTTCTGCATAAGGCTATCTCTAGCCTCTGGGTGTTTGCCCTTGTTCTTCTCTTAGCTTGAACCTCCTTTCTGTTAGGTCGGGGGAACCGGGAAGGACACTGCAACTGGAGCTGCGGAGGCTGCATTGCCCCTCCCAACATGACTTCCAGAACCGCCCCTTCCGGACACCTGACTTCTGGAGAACCGCCCCTTCCGGACATCACCCGACCCGCTGGCTTAAAAACTGCCCACGCCATCACCTAGGCGCAGACTCCCCTGCCTCCATCTTGGATTCTGTTAGGTTTGCTCCAGAGCGCCCAGATAAACCCGCCTGCTTTAAATTTCCCAGTCTGCCTTCCTTCTTTCTCACCCTTTCGCCTCCTAAATCTTTCACTTTCCTTTCCTCTTAACCTGGCTAAATTATACTCATCGTTCAAATTTTAGCCTAGACTTCCATTCCTAAAGGTAGTCAGTCTTCTTGAGTGCCTCTTGCTCCCCACACAGACTGTCTGGGTTAAGTGTCTCAGCCTGTATCCTGTATGACACCATAACGTAGCACAGCACTATTTTCTTGCCTTTATCCCATGCTTCATCCACTCCAAACTCTAAATCCATGGATGCAGGGACCTGGCCTCTATTATTCTCCCTAGCTCTCTAGCTCTAAACATAGAGCCTACTAAATAGTAGGTATCATTAAATAGCAACTGGGGTTGATTGCTTCACCACCTTACTCAATTATTAGGTATCTAATCATATATAAACTATATGCCAGGTTTCTCATGCATGTCATTGTTAAGCCTTGCAACAACCTTGCAGAGTAGGATTGACTCCCATTTTAAAGATAAGGAAGCTGGAGTTCAGAGAGGGTCAGTAACTTGTCAAATGATGAACCTTTAGAAAGAGGCTGAGCCTCGATGTGAGCACAGGTCTTTTGGATTCCAAAGCTTGTCTCCCTTTTTCTCCTAGCTGCCCAGGACTTCAAGTCACCCAAATCTGTATGTTGTCCAAATCTCAAATTCTATATCTGCAAAAGAAAATTTGCCTATCGGCTGTGTGAACTTAAGTCCACATTTGACCCTACTTGGCCTCAGTTTTCTCTAGTATAAAATGAAGGAAGGGCAGGCCACATGGATTCCAAGGTCCACGCTAGCATATAGATAACATGATTTTACAAATTGGAATAAGATGGAACTTCACCTAAAGGAAAGCAATACTGGAGCATAAATCTAGGAAAATCTAGTGTTCCAGTCTGTGCCTGTACACGTTCTCCATGGCATGTGCAGAGCCCATCCACGTGTGCCAGCTCCTGTGGGCGTGCCCAGAGACCACGAGTAGGCCAGACTGTGGGTGTGCAAAGCGTTCCTGGTATGCCCAAGGAGATTGTTTGTTTTCGGCCCTAGAAATCATCTCCTACCTTATCTAGACTGGCTTCTCCTCAGGAGAGATGAATTCAAACCGTTCCCCAGGAGTTGAATCAGCACCTCTGTGAGTTGTTCCCACCAGGCTTGGCCTGGCCATTTACCCTTTCTGGTGCCCAGTGAGTCCTCACCAGTGTGCCAAGCCTTCCCCACCCTCCTTACCCCTCCCAGGCTTTCCTGCTGCTCCTGGTGGGCATTTTCATCCCAGTGAGGAAGCCTTCTTCAGGAGTTAAGCCCCAGCTCACAGAGCTTGCTCTCGCTGCCATCTCCCTCTGCCCCCCGCCGCCCTGCCTGCAATTTGGGTGGAGGAGCGGGGTTTCCAGGGTGAGGCAGAAGTCACGCTCCTCACCCAGAACCAAATGAGCCTTATCAGCAGCAGCAGTGGGAAGCACTGTGGAGAGCAGCAGGGAAGTACCCCGGAAAGGCTAACAAGACTAAGGGGTCCTAATTGTATGTTCATAATAAAAAATCAGACGGGTGTTTTCTTTTCCCAAAGAAAATTGGAGACAGAAAGAAAAGGTGCAAAGAAGGGAAGGACCTGGGTGGCCGAATTCCTCCCGGGCTACCCAGAGCCGGTGCCCCAGTGCATTCTGGGATTATCCACCCTTGGCCAATCAGGAGCCTCCTACACTTCACCAGCCTACCGGAGGGCCCGTCCAAGAGCTTTGAGTCAAAGGGGTCCCCGGACCCTTGGTTTAGCTTGATCCTGAGCCCAGCCAGCCACCAAGGCTGAAGAAGGAAGGACACAGGGCCCTGTCCCTGGTGGACTTCTCTGTCCTTTCTATAGCCTCCAAGGAAACACAGAGATGGGCTGGCACTGGGAGTGAAAAAGGGCCCCCTGAAGTGTGAGTGAAGGAAAGGCATTTGATGTCGAAAGCCTGCTTTGTGACAGGAAGAAAAACTTCACAAGGATTTAGTAGGAAGCACCTCATCTGGCTTCCTTCCTCCTGTGTTCTGGTCTAGAAAAAAGCCTGGAACCAAAAAACTCCTCATCCCCAGACAGTCTGCACCTCCCACCTCCAGATTCCAGCAGGGGTCTCCCCTCCCCCCCACACCACCCTCTACCTTTGGCTTTCCTTCCAGGGGGCCTCAGCACCCCACCCCCACCCCAGCCCCGGTCAGTGCAGGAGGAGGACTCCAGTCCACCCCTCTCCCACCTTGGCTTGCCAGTCCCCAGCCATCAGAGAGGGAGGACAGGGAGAAAGTCAGGCTGGGGGATTGTCCCTGCCCTGAGCTCTAGACAAAAACAAAACCAAACCAAAATGCATGCAAATGTTGTGCAAAAATAGCCTGCAATTTATTTTTGTCCCTGCCCACTTCACCGGAGGGTCTCCATGACCTTGGGCCTAGGGCCCACCAGGCAAGGGGAAGGCTCTCACCCTCACCGCCTAGCAGCCGCGGGGCCCATCCTCGACCTTCCCTCCCCACCCCTCCCCGCTGCCGGTCTCTCCACAGCCTCACCTGACCCTGCCCAGAGCCCGACCTTTGGCAGTTTGAGAAACACAGTGTTTGTGGTCTTGGCTGAGGCACCTGCGGGCACAGCGCCTTTTCTCGGGTTCAGACCTGTCTGTGACAGCTGGGGTGGAGCGGAGAAGGGGGGGCCTCTCCTGGGAAGCCATTCCTAGCCTTAGACTCTTGACACTCTCCAGACAGGGCGTGGCGAGCATGTACTCTGCCTCTGGCAGGGTCACCTGACTGGCCTCTATTATTAAGATTATTGCTGTTACCATTTTTATCATTAGAGAAAGAGCACCTGGAGCCCAGAGTGTGCATTTCAGGACCCAGAGCTGCTTGGCTCTCAGCCCTGAACCGAAATGATAAGCCAAGTTTAAATGGCAGGATTTGGGGAGGTAAGCGTAAAGCAATTGCCTGGAACTACCTGGAGAAGCTTCAAATACACTGGTTCTTCATGTGAGCCGCCTCGGGCCTCTGCTCCCTCAGGTAGCTGCCTCAGGCTGCCTTAGAGGACAGAAATGGCACTCTGTCCCAGCCTTCTCAGAGCCAGGGCTGGTCGCCTCTGGTCCCTGTCCATGATCCATGGCAGGCTCCGGCAGCTGCCTGCTCGGCCTGGCCCTGCCTCCTGCCAGCCCCCGTCTCTGAGCTGGTAGGAAGGCCCCACACCCAGGCCCCACGCCCATTCCCTTCCCAAGCTTGGCCTGCGCTCAAACTGGCCGCCTAGAGCTCCTGGGAAGAGAGGAAACTCCGTGAGCGGTTAGCCCCAATCTGCCTAGGACAGGAAATGCTGCAGCCAATTTCAAAGGCATTATAGCCAAGGGAAGGAAGCCACATGGGGTGGGTCCCTGGGCAGGCCATGCCTTTTGGAGGATGGGATAAATGAGAGCACAGGCCTGGAGCCTTGGGGAGAAAATCAGAAACGCTATCCTTGGCTGGGTCAGAGATTCCAGAGGGAGCAGCGGGCAAGGCCCGCATCTGCCACCGAACCCCGTGTTCTGAGGACAATTGAACTTGTGGTCACTTCCACGTAGTCACACCTACTTCATGGCTCAGCCTCCAGGGATGGGAGACAAGTGGCCCTGATTCCCCCCACCCCGGCACAGCACTCCTTTCACACCAGGTGGGACTCCAACTCGAATCCCAGGGTGAAATTCTCTCTTCCCTTCAAAGACATCCATGAGCTTGTACTTGACTTGATACCCACCCTCAAATTCATGCTCAACTGCCATCCCTCCAGCTGCAGTCCAAGTCCATTCCCCCCTCCTTGCTCTCAGTTAAGAGAATACTGAGTCTGAAAGGGATTTGATCAAGTCAGGCAGATGGTCTACTCCACACTCCACAGTAGCCCCCTTCTGGGTCCCCCCAGACAGAGGGTCTCGCAGGGGAATCTGGGCTCCTCCCCACAACTGACTTCCCCGAGATTGGGTGCAAAAATAAGAGTGGCTTTGCACACACAGCCCGTCAAACTCTTATGCCCTCTTCTCTGCCAGATCAGGACACGCCCCACCTTCAAAACCCAGGACACGCCTTCCTCATTAACCTTTCCAAACAGACTTGTCCTTTCGTGGCAAATGTCCCCTTTCTGCAGATCTATAGATCTCTCCGTCGCCTTCTACCCTGTGATTGAACTCACCGTCTTCCCTATCACACCAGGAGATCCCTGAGGATGGGGCTGTTTCCTGATCAGATTAGGATGCAGACAACCAGCCGCTTTGGAGCCTGTACTGGTTTGAATCTGTTCTGGACCCCAGCAAAGCCACGTATGTCCTTTAGTCCTCATTCGATATTGCTGGCTGGGAGCTTTTTCTTTTTTTAATTTTTTTACTGTCAAACTTTAGGAAACCTTAGCAAACAAACATACAAACATTCTTGGCATACAAACATTCTATACATGGTGTACAATCAATGGCTCACAATATCATCCCATAATTGTGTATTCATCAGCATGATCATTTTTTTTCAACATTTGTATCACTCCAGCAAAAGAAATAAAAAAGAAGAAACTCGGGCGGGCCATGGTGACTCAAGAGGCAGAGTTCTCATCTGCCATGCCAGAGACCCGGGTTCAATTCCCGGTGTCTGCCCATGCAAAAAACAACAACATTAACAAAAGCTCATACATGCCATATCCCTTACTCCTCCCTCTCACTGACCACTAGTATTTGACTCTACCCAATTTATTTTAACCTATGTACCCCTATTTTTTAAAATTTTTTATCCATCGTTTTTACTTGTCTGTCCATACCTTCGATAAAAGGAGCATCAGTCACAAGGCTTTCACAATCACAGCCACGTTGTGAAAGCTATATCATTATACAATCATCTTCAAGAAACATGGCTACTGGAAGACAGCTCTACAATTTCAGGTACTTCCCCTAGCCACTCCAGTATACCATAAACTAAAAAGAGGATACCTATATAATGTTTAAGAATAACCTCCAGGATAACCTCTCAACTATGTTTGAAATCTCTCAGCCACCGACACTTTATTTTGTCTCATTTCTCTCTTCTCCCTTTTAGTCAGGAAGGTTTTCTCAATCCCTTGATGCGGAGTCTTGGCTTATCTCAGGATTTCTGTCCCATGTTGCCAGGGAGGTTTACACCCCTGGGAGTCATGTCCCACATCGAGGGGGAGGGCAGTGAGTTCACTTGCCATGTCGGCTTAGAGAGAGAGGCCACATCTGAGCAACAAAAGAGTTCCTCTGCGGGTGACTCTTGGGCCTAATTTTAAGTAGGCTTAGCCTATCCTTTTCAGAAATAAGTTGCGTAAGGGTGAATCCCAAGATCAAGGGCTCGGCTATGATTTGGTTGCCCCCACTGCTTGTGAGAATATCAGAAATTCTCCAAATGGGGAAGTTGAATATTTCTTCCTTTCCTTTGGGTGGGAGCTTTTTGATTGTTCCCATGGAGATGTGACCACCCAATTGGGGGTGGTAACTTTTGATTAGATGGCTTCCACGGAGATGTGTCTCCACCCATTCAAGTTAGGGTTGCTTACTGGAGCCCTGTAAGAGGGGACCATTTTGGATAAACCTTTAGAGCCCATGCAGCCAGAGACCTTTGGAGATGAAGGAAAATGCCCCTGGGGGAGCTTCACGAAACAAAAAGCCTGGAGAGAAAGCAAGCAGATGTCAGCACGTTTGCCATGTGCCTTTCCAGTTGAGAGAGAAACCCTGAACATCATCAGCCTTATTGAACAAAGGAATCTCTCCCTGGATGCCTTAGATTGGACATTTCTATAGCCTTGCTTTAATTTGGACATTTTCACAGCCTTAGAACATGTAAACTTGCAACTTGATAAATTCCCCTTTTTAAAAGCCATTTCATTTCTGGTATATCGCATTCGGGCAGCTTACAAAGTATCACAGAGGTCTTCTTGCATAACCTGCAGAAGCCACACTCCTTCCCTCTTTAAGGCCTTAGCATGTGCCATTCCCTGAGCCTGCCATGCCTGATGCCTGCTCGGCCCCTCTTGTCCCCTCTTGCTACCCCAGCACGTTGCCAAATGAACTTCTAGACACCCTCCGGGGCTTGACTTAAACACCACTTCCTCCAAGAGGTCTTCCTTGACTTCCAGACTGAAACAGGTTCCCCATTTCACCCCCTCACGGCATCCAGGAACTCACTTTCAGAGCACTGACAGCTAAAAATAATTAAATAACAGTAAGGCTCCCTTAATTAGAGTTTAATGAGGACAGGGTCAGGCCTGTCTGGTTTTTCCCTTGATTCATTCTCAGCACTTATCCTAGTGCTTGGAGTAGAACAGAAATGCGACAAATACTGAATGAATGAACTAATGAATAAATGAATGCATATAACCTCTCCCCATCACTCCCGGGTCCCAGACCTGGGACTGACAAAAGAAGGACAGGCGTACAAATCTTCTGCTTCCATCTGTGAAATATTTCTTCCTTGGAACTACTTCTTTTCTAGATCAAGCCCCAAGTATCCAGAGTTCTGTACACTTCACCAGGCCCCTCTCCTGGGAACACATTCCCAAAGAAGAGGGAAACACTCCAAAGTGCTTCCCCCATTTGCAGAGACTGGGTGGTGGGGCTGGTATCTACCACAGCAGCAACCGCAGGCTAAATATGCCCTGCTTTGCATCCTGTTTGCTTTGAAGCACACCTGGCAGATATGCATCATAGGACAGGACTCGCTCCCTCGCCTGTTCTCTCCCTCAGCTCCAAGGGGCTGTGGGCTGTGGCCAGAACAGCTGGCCTAGGGTCTGGTTACTGTCTGCCTCTTACTGCTGAAATAAACCACTTAACTTCTCTGAATCACAGTTTCCTCCCTGGGAAAATGGTAGTGGCGTGGTTATTCCTGCACTTCTTATCTCACAAGGTGGTTGTAAAAGTCAAGTGGGAAACTGGAGAGGAAGCCTTGTAATGTGCTGGGCACCAGGCATGGCACTGTGGAAATAAGGATGAAGGAGGCCAGTCCCTGCCCTCCAAGAGGTTAAGACAATAGTAAACAAAGAGACGCGCAATAAAGCAGGACGGAGGAACGGGAGGGGTGCCACCTACGGGGCCATGACACCCCGTGAGAGGAGCAGGCAGCAGGATCACAGACACCAACCAGATCATAATTATTGCTCACTCGCTGTGTGACCATGGGCGAGTTACTTACTCTCTCTGTGCTTCATGGAGGTGTTCTGAGGAATTCATGAATTAGCATATGTTAAGTGTTTGAGCATAAAGTAGATGGTGAAAAAGTGTTAGGTATTATTATTGGTATTACCATTATTACTTTTAACTCATTCAACACGTATGTGCAAGGCTCTGTTTTAGGCCTGGGGAACTAGTTGGTAAATAAAACAGACTGAAAAAGCTGCTCTCATGAAGCTTACTTTCTGGAACGGAGACATGATATTTAATAGATTCAATGATGATCAGCACTTTGAGAAAAAGGAAGCAGAAAAGGGGAATAAGGAACTCCAGTGTGTGGGGGGGAGGGTTTACACTTCAAAAATAGTGGGCAGGGAAGGTGCCCCTGGGCAGGCAAAGTTGAGCAGGACTGAAGGAGGTGAGGAATGAGGCAAGAAACTGTCTGGAGGAAAAGTATTCCAAACAGAAGGAAGGCAGGGGTCTTCTCCTATATTAATATTAATACTATTATTTCTTCAGCTGAAAAAGTGGAAAGGAGAAGATTCTGTGAAGATTAGAGAACTCAATGACAATACTAGACACAGAATAAATGTTAATTTCTCCTTCCTTTTTCTCACAGGACTCCTCTCCTACTCCAAGAGCTGTTCGAGATACCTAAACCAAAGCATGCTTCCTTCTTAAACTTCTCTGCCCACACCTCCCATTTTTTTAACGTTATTTTAAATTGTGAAATATAACATATATACAAAAAAAAGGAATATATTTCAAAGCACATTGAAATAAGGAGTTATGGAACTAATTTCAGAGTTGGGCATGGGCTACAGTTCCACAATTTTAAGTTTTTCCTTCTAGCTGCTCCAAGACACTGGAGTCTAAAAGAAACATCAGTATAATGATTCAGCAGTCATACTCATTTGTTAAATCCTGTCTTCTCTGTTATAACTCCATCATCACCTTTGATCCTTCTCCCAGTCTTTAGGGGTATTTGGTATAGGGGTATGCCTATTCTAACTTTTTCATGTTGGAAAGGGTGTCACTAATACGGGATGGAAGAATGGAATTAGCTGATGTTCTTGGAGAGGCTGGCCCCTCTGGGTGTCAGGACTTATCTAGCCTAGGAACCCATTTGGAGGTTGTAGGTTTCTGGAAAGTAATCTTAGTATGTGAAATCTTTGTAGAATCTCAGAAAAAGCCCTAGGTGTTCTTTAGGGTTGGCAGAAATGGTTTGATTTGACAAACCTGGGTAATTAGTAATATCTAGCTGAAGCTTCCGTAACAGTAGCTTCCAGAAAAGCCTTGCGACTCTATTGGAACTCTCCTCCCCGGGCCCTTCTGACTGGTCTCTGCCCTGCCCCTCGCCCTTCTAACCCCTAGCCAGCTGGGCTCAGACCCAGAGCCCTGAGTGTCCTTGGGGAGACTGAGGGATTTGAAATTGGAAGTTGGAGGTGACTGCTGACTCCACGCCTTAGAGCTGTGGCCAGGGTCAGTGATGACGGTCATCACCTACAGGGCAGACGCTTCATCATTTAATGCTTCCACCAGCCCTCGGAGTCCAGCCAGAGAAGAGAGCTTCGGACAGGTTCACACAGCCAGAAGGTGGTGACATTGGGATCCGAACCCAGTCTGTGGGTCTCCAAAGCCCCTGCTCTCTGCAGGGTTGCTAGATTTAGCAAAACACAACAGTATGCCAGGTCAAATTCGAATGTCAGATAAATAAGGAGTGCTTTTCTAGTGTAAGTATGTCCCCAAGGAAGACTTCCTAAGTATAAGCATGTCTCAAATATTGCAACCCTACCCTGGGCCAGAAAGTGGCCCTGGGGCTGCTGTTGGGGGGATGTGGACATGTGAGCTGGGCATGTCCACACATGCATGGGCTGTGCCTTGTGGTTCAGGCTGGAGCCAGGAGAAGGTATAGACCATGATCCAGGGACTTCTATTTGCTCTTCTCTGCTGGGCCCCATAAAAATAAGGGCAGATTTTTCTGCCTTCCCTACCCTCCCACCTCTAGGTACCAGCCCTGTGTTTTCGAGGGTGACTGCACTGAGCTTGGTAGAAGGGGAACCCAGTTGGCTCCTCTTTCCTACTTTTAGGGGGATTCCAGCTTGCCCAGCCTTGGACACCCAGGCCCCTCCCTCTCTATCCCATCACCTCCAGCTTTTCCCTGTCCATACCTTTATCCTTGCTTTCTCCCACCCCATTGTTTGCCCCAGAGGTGGGCTGGAGAGATTGAGCAATGAATGCTTTGGTCTAGACAAGTCAGATCCAGCCAACACTGAGCTGGGCAGGTCGGAGGCCGGCCAGGTGGGAAAGCAGCTGGTCCTGTTGGGTTTGGGGAGAGGCACACAGACGCCCTCCATCCTCCATGACCCATTCTAGAGCCCTGCGGAAAACTCTGTTCTCTGAAAGAGCTTACCCACGAAGGAGGCGGGCGGTGGGGACGACAATGGGCTTGCCCTCACCCTGGAGCCCCAGAGCCCTTCTCTGGCAGCTGCCCTTGCCTCAGTTCTGGCGCTGAGTTAACATGTGCCAGGCGCTTAGCACAGTGCCCATGCACACAAGCTTTAAGTGCATGTGCTGTTGTCATTTTCATTACAGCCTAACCCCACGAGCCATTCATAGGTTCATCTTCCCCATGAGACAGCAAGTTCCTTGGAGGCTGAGCCTGTGTTTAGTTCATTTTAGTCACTCCAGGGTCTGGCATGAAGAAATATGCACCCAATAAATGTTGGTCTACAGTACAGCAATGACAAGTCTTTAATTGTTGCTATTTTAGGTGCCTGAATCCCTCACCTCCCCCCACCCCTCCACGTGGGGGTACGGATGAGCCAACCTACAAATGTCATTGACCTGCGCCCCGACCTGTTCTCAGGGCTTCAGGCCCCGGCAAGCCTCCAACACCACCCACTGCCCTCACGTACATGTCCCTGGAGGCCATGCCAGGGTTTCTGCCATCCCCAGCGGCCTCACCCTCTGTCACCAGCCACTGTCGCAGATTACAGGGACCTTGGGTGTTGGGGGTACTGGATGGTGAGGGTGGACGTGTCTCCCTTAGGGTTGCATGTGCCTGGAAGGGTCACGGTCTTAGGGAATGGCCTTCCTGCTTGTATTTAGGGTCCTCTTCCCAGGGCTCAGATCTGCATGTGGCCACCGGCCCCCCTGCTGTGCTGCAGATCCCATCTCCCCACTGACCTGGGGGCCTGGTTACACACCTCCATCCCAGGCAAGTCCTCTTCCAGGTGCTCCAGGGACTCAGAGCAAAACTTCAAGTGGTCAGCCCCACCAGCCTGCTGGCCAGGCCCAGGCAGGTCTAAGTCCCGCCTTAGGCCATGCGGGACCCTGCCCCCCAACACCACTCCAGCGCCGTAAGAAGGGGACATATGCTCACACACTCACACAATCACACACACTCCCACCCTCATCCTTACTCACACCCTACACAATCACACGCAGCTCCAATCTATGCAATCACACTGTCGCCATCACGCGCAATCACAGAGATTCACATCTTTAACCTCACACAATCACCTGAACTCACAGCTTCACTCACATACTCCCCACCATACACACACTCATATCTTCACACACTCACAACCACACCGCCTCACCCCTTCTGATTCACTGCCCTAGCACAGGGGCAACTCACAGAAAAGTTACAACGGGACCAATGTACAAAGCACGTGCTGGAGTGAGAGTTGTTTTCAGCTTAGGAGCCCCACCTCACTTGACCTTAATGTTTCAAATCTCTATTTCTACCTTTTTTTCAAAATCAGCACTGTGCCTCTGCAACCCCATCTTCTAGACCCTGAATCCCTTCTGCTCATCTCTCAGCCCAGAGCATCTACTTTTTGCAAATAGAGTCCACCCCCCCACCCCCCCACTCCCGTTTCCTCACACCCCACCCCACCCCCGCCTGCCATCACCATCCCCAAAGACCAGAGTTAGGAGGACGGACCTTCCCCCCTCTGCCCTGGCTGGGAAGACAGAATAGGCTCTGAGTGCCCCTTCCTGCCATCTCTGGACCCTCTGCGGGACCTGAGAGCTTGCGGGCACCTGGGGGAGGCTCCAGAAGCCACGTGCTCAGTCCAGAGCAGAGGGCTCCCTTTGCCCCAGGCAGCAGGGGTGTCAGCCGCACACCCCCGGGCAAGTGGAGCTGTCTCAGGCCGGGCCCCGCGGGCGCCCCTGTGCACTCGACTTCCCTCTGTCTCTCTTTCTCAGCTCTCACCAGTTCTCCCCTCACCTCTGTCCGGGTCTCCCTCGGCCCTGCCCCCCTTCCCCTCTGCACCTCCTGCCCTGTACCTGCTCCTTCCTGCTTCTCCCTCCCGGTCTGGCCGGCTCTGCCTGAGTCACTTGCTCCCTCAGCATCGTCCCCTCCCTGCCGAGCAGCTGGTGGCTCCATCCCTGCCCCTGATGGCCTCGGCTTCCCCACTCAGCCTAGGGGACCTGAGGGAAAGGTGGGGGAATGGGTGGATGGCAAAAGCATCTGCTTATCCAAGCAGGGAGGAGAGCCGGGGAAAAGAGGGAACATGAGCAGATGGGGGACGGTGGGGGGGGATGCCAGCTGTGAGGCCTGGGGCCAGGCCCGGGGATGGGGGGCAACGGGAAGGGCCCCAAGGCCGAGAGCGGGCAGATGAAGAAACTGTCACCTGGGGCAGTGTCTGGAGTGGGATTGGGGGAGGGTCTCTGCAGGGAATCACTGGCCCTCCCGTGTCAGGATCTGTGGACATCTCCCCAGCAGAGAGGGGCGGTGGGGCCCTCCCAGCACCTGGGTCCTCTCCCCCACGGATCCAGGAGAGCCTGCGGCAGTCACCAGAGCCAACAGGAGCAGGTGGAGGGCCCCAAAGACCCAGCGGTAGGTCTTGCGACAGTCAGAGCTGGGGCACACCCTGGATTCATGTATTCATTCCATCCACGTTTACCAAGTACCCGCCAGAGGGGCGGGGCGGGGCGGCGCTGCCTTCTGGAGCTCAGCGGCTGCCTTCCACAGGGATGCCCCCCTCGGCTTCTGTATGCCTCCCTGGCATCCCTGCTCGACCTCCAGCACAGTACCAATTTCAGAACTTCCTGCCTTGGTGGCGCTCTCCGCCCAGGGTGAAGCCTATGAGTTAAAGGGCAGCTGCCACCCAGGGAGATGGAGGCTGGAAAGAGGCAGGGTGCTGTGGGGTCCAGGACGGAGCAGCCAACCCAGACTCTTGTGCCCTGGTTTTTAGTGTACAAAATGTGGTCCCTGTGTAACCTGACGCCACTGTGTAATCCCTTGCCAAACTCTTTCCCACTGTCCCTGTGCTCCAACCCGTACCCAAATATGTGACCTTCTTGCCAGGCAGGCCCCCATGCAGCCCTCAGGTGAAGTTCAGTCCCATCTCTGCCCCTCTCTTCATGTGAGTATCCCTTCCCCTTCTGTCCACCCAAAGCTCCACATGCTTCTAGATCCAGCTCCGGGGCCTACTCTGAGCCAGGGGGAACCTTCCCTCATGCTCTCCCCATCGCTCAGTTACAGCAGGCGCACAGCAGCCACCGACTGGGACCCGTTGATTCCCATGGTGCTCCCCACCCACTGCTGCGCTGCTAGCACAAGGACCACGTCTTATACTTCTTTCCGAAACATAGACATCACCATAAAATATTATTTTATTTTTATTGTCATTATTATTTTCATGAATTCTCTTGCAGAAACTCAACGTTTAGTAAGAGCCTTTGACATGCCACGCGTTATGTCACTGATGAACTAGTTTGTCACAATCCTTGGGGCTAGACGTTGTAACTCCTATTTCCCGGGCGAAGCGAGGGGAAGCTCAAGGGCACAGCAGAAGTGGCGAGACTTGATTCAGCATCTGTTGTCACAGTGGGTCCCTCCCTCTTCTTGAAGCTTTTCCTTCATGCGGTTCCAGAACTCCATCCTTGGCTGGTTGTCCTTCTTTCTCCCTGGTTGCTCCTTCTCTTCTCCAGGGCTGCTAACCATGGGGTCACCGAAGCCCAGCTCTTGTCCTTTTCCCTGTCTGCACCCATCCCTTCATTATCCCTTCATTACGCCATCTATAGGATGACACCCAAATATATTTCTAGTCCAGACCTTTTTCATCTACTCCTGACTCATATACCTGTCTACTTGAGAAGTCTGACCAACTTCTCCAACATAATACATCTACGGCTACTCCTGACCTCTCCTCCATTTCAGCTGAAGGAAGGGCTACCCTCCCATTCTCAGGTGGAATTCCTTAAGGTCTTCCTTGACTCCTCTTAACCTCTCAGACCCTAAATCCCCTCCATCAAAAGATCCTGTTGGAGTGATGCAAATGTTCTAAAAAATGGCCGTGATCATGGTGATGCATGTACAACTATGGGATGATATTGTGAGCCATTGATTGTGCACTATGTACGAACTGTATGTGTGTGATGCTTTATCAATAAAAATATTTTTTTAAAAAGAAAGATCCTGTTGAACCCTCCTTCAGCTCTATCTAGAATCCAGTCTCGTCCCACCACTTCCTCTGCATCTACCCTGGGCCAAGCCCCCATCACCTCTCACCTGGGTAACACACTGGCCTCCTAACTGGTCCCTGTTTCCACCTCCATCCTGCACAGTAGCAGGAGAATCCTTTAGAAAGATGATCAGATCATGTCCTGCCCCTGCCCAGAAACCTGCAATGGCTCCCATTTCACTCAACGTGAAATCAGAGGCCCTTCTGAAGACCCTCGTGGCTCTCAGGGACCCACCACCCTCCACATACCCGTTCTCCTCTCATCTACCCTCCCCACCGCCCCCCCCCCCTCCCCGGCTCCAGCTTCCTGGGATCCTTGCTTTTGTGCAAACGCCAAGCCTGTTCCCTGCCCTCAGCATCTTTGACCTGGCGATTCCCTCTGCCTGGGGTATACGGCGACCCCTTCCCCTCCCTGGCCCTGTTACGACTACAGCCGGAGCCAACCCCAGCCCATCTCCCAGTCCCCCTTTCTCTGCCCAACTTTGTCTTTATTCCACAGCTGTCGTCATCTCATTTACTTACTGTCTTTCCACAGCTGTTGTCATCTCATTTACCTACTGTCTCCCCACCCCTGTTAGAACATAAGCTCCCTGAGGTCAGAGATCTTAATAGTATGGTGCCTAGCATATATACTTCCACTTGCTTCACCTAGTAAATAGTAGTAAATATAGTAGATGCTCAATAAATATTGGATGAAGCGTGTCACTTTCTCCTCTTTCCCTTCTCCGTGTGCTGGAGTTTCATGAGGTGCTATCTGGAAGCTGGCCAGGTGGGCAGGCTGTATTTTCTTAGCCCAGTGACCTAGGAGCAAGGAAAGGGGAGGCCTTAGAAAGCCGGGAAGCTGCTGGGGCAAGTTTGGCTAGTCCAGCTAAAAACACACAAACGCACACAAAAAAAAAAACACCGCTCAGGCTGGGCTGAGCTCTGATGGGTTCAACTGTGGCCTGTGAATACAGCGGCCCCTCCCTCAGCTCCCTCCTGTCCCAAAACTCAGCGGCCCAGCTAAGCCTGTCCTTCGGCCTGCCCACGTCACCTAGCCTGCGATGTGCTCCACCTGCTGCCCTGACCTGTTTCCTCTCTTTCCCTCCTCCCTGTGCTTCTCCAAACACCTCTGTGCAAGGAGAAGCTGCCCACTGAGTTTCTCTCCACACCCACGGATGCCTGCTTTGATCTGAATGTCCTTAGCGCTGGGTACAGGCAGGTTTAAAATATACTCCTGACACACACACACACACACACACACACACATCAGAGTGTTTTATACCACAGTCACTGCTGCCTTAGAGGCTAATTGATGGAGTCCAAATCCTAGCTCCCCCACCAACTAGCTTTCTGAGTGGGGACAAGTCTCCCACGCTCCCAGAACTTTAATTTCCACATCCATGGCTGTGGTGAGGACTACAGGAGGCTGGGCTTGCAGGTGGCCAGCGCAGCACCTGCAGGCCGTGGGTGCTCAATCATGGAGAATACTCTCATGAACACCCATTTCTTGAGCATCCACCATGTACCAAGCACTGTTAAAGATGCAGGTGATGCGGGTGTCCCCTTTTAATGGACAGCAGCAGGACGAAGGGCTGCCACCCAAACTTGCTGCTGGGATTCTGCCTGTGGATGGTAAGCAGAGAGGGGAGACGGTGTGGGTGAATGGAGAGACCCCAGAAGCCATCCTACCTCCTCGCTGAGAAGCAAATGACACTTTTTTGGGGAGAAGTATCAGCTGTTGTTCTGAAAAGACTTGAGGTGTATCTGCAAAACCTATTCCATAGAGGGAAGGAGGGTTTGGGGTCAGACAGCTATGGGTCAAATTCCAGTTCCAAAAAATGAGACTCAAAGGATATGCCCTTCTCTGTGAAGGGTTTGCTTTCTCTCCCCACACCTTTTCTTGACCGATGGTGAGTAATGGGTGTCACAGTATACCAATTCCATCCCAACAGGCTGCTGGCTCTGAGCCCCCAGTGTCTCTGGTATCACTGGCTAGTTATACCAGTGGGTGGCTGCATGCCAAGGCCATTGTCTCTAGAGACATCTTTGCTGGCACCACACCATCTACTTTTTTCTTTTTTTTTTGCAAGTAAGTAGGAAATGTATTAAGCTACATGCCAGAGAGCATGTGTGTACTCTTGCAAGGAAAGAAAGATAGAGGGTGAGAAGCCAACACTGTGTACTATTTTTTTATGCTACAGAGCTTCTGGCCATGCAGCTAGCTGAGCTAAGTCAAATTTCTTTTTAAAAAATTGTCTAATAGTTGATACTTTCAAATGTCTTTAAAGCAAAAAAGGAAAAGCAGAACAATTTCTGCTGCTGTGAACCCCCAGGCAAAGTAGGGAGTCTGAGCCACCCGTGCTCAGCCCTGCCCACTTCCGTGACTCTTCTCTTCCCACTCTCTCCCCACCCCCAAGTTCCGCATTTAAATGACATATTTAAATATTCACAGTTCTGCACAAAATAGACCAGCACTATGAGGCTGGTAGTGTCTCTCAGCATCAGCAAAATCTCTTCTTGTTTCCTGGAATATCTTAAAGGGAGACTGATTTTGACAAATGCATTTTTTAATTGCACAACCCTTTTCGAAAACACATCCCTCCAGTTATGTCAAGGAATGTCTTCTATACCAAATGGTTTGCAACAAATTGTGTGTCTGTACATTTTAATCCCAGCTTCCTTGTTCACCTTGTGGCCCAGCAAAAGGTGCTAACCTTCCCGAGTCTCGCAGCTGACACCCCTTTGCCCCTCCTCCACTGAGAAGCTGCTGAGCGCCCTCTATGCCAGGCACCCCTGCGAGAGGAGCAAACAAAACAAGTGAGGCTTTCAGTCTGGTAGGTGAGTGTTTTCAGTTCCTAGGCTGCTCAAAGCAAATACCTTGAAGTGGTTCTGCTTGAACAATGGGAATTTATTAGTTTATCATTTTGAGACCAAGACAATTGTCCAAATTGAGGCATTATCAAGGCGATGCTTCCTGCCCGAAGACTGGCTGCTGGTGATCCTTATCTCCTCTGACACATGGCAAAGCACATGGCGACATCTTTTGGTCTCTCCTTCTCTTCTGGGTTTCATTAATTTCAGTTTTCTTTCTCTGTAGTCATTCCATTTATAATGAACTCCAGTAATAAGATTAAGACTCGTCCTGGAGGAGGTGGGCCACGTCTTAACCGAAATAGCCTCGTCAGAAGGTCCTACTTACAGTGGGTTCACACCCACAGCAATGGATGAGATTTAAGAACATATTTTTCTGGGTACATACAGCTTCAAACCACCACTGTGGGAGAGCCAGATGGTACGTGATGCATATCAGATCATTTTAAGGAAGATAAAGCTAAGTAGGGGCAGAGAGACCTACCTTCTGAGCTGTTGGGTGAATCACACTAAATGCCAGATAACCCTAATCTCCTTGTCTCATGCCCCTCAGCTCCCACCACACCTAGACTAGGGGATAGAATGTCCCCCACACCCTCCTCACACTGTGATCTAGTTTTGCTTTTTCCTCTTTCTCAGCAGAAACCCAGCACAGAAATGGCAACCAGCCTGGGGCGGGAGGCTGTGAGGACCTCAGGGAAACTTGGTTAATTTTTTTGACAATTATTTACTGAGCCTACCTTGTGCCAGGCCCTGGGGATACAATGGTTGGCCTGCCCAGCCTTTTTCAAACGGGAAAATTTTACATAAACACCCTGAGTTGTGGATTTTCTTGAAAAATTGGAAGCTCTGGCAACACTGAGCCTGTCTTCCCTTGTGACAACAATTAGCTGCTGCCAAGAGGTGGCTGCTTATCCAGAGAACATGAATGCTTTGGTTCACTACTCCTATTGCCTCTTGCACCTGCCCAGCTTCTGCTCCCCTGCCCAGCTAGTCATTTCCTTGAGTTTGCAAGGCATGGATCAAGTTCTCCCCGTAATGAATACCTACAAGCTGAGATAAGACTTCTAAAAGAAACAAACATACCGATGTAACAAAGGAGCCTGACTTAGACAAAGGTCAGAGAAGGCACCTATAGTGATTTCAAAACATGACCACAAAGAGTTTTGACATTTGTCCCATTGAGGAGTGCATTCTCTGTCCCTTCCCTTGAGTCCCCTTGTGACTGCTTCGACTGGTGGGATACACTGAAAGTACGAATATGTGGCTTCTGAAGCTGGATCATAGACTGCCATGCACTTCTGCTCTCTTTACCAGAACACTCACTTCAGAGCCCTCAGCCACCATGTAAGAAGCCTGTTGCCCTAGGGCTGCCATGCTGGAAGGAAGCCCAAGCTGAATGGAGAAGCCAGGTGCTGGCACCTGTGCCAGCCTTTGAGTCACACCAGTCCAGGCACCAAACATGTGAGTTTAAAAGTCTCCAGAGGATTCCAATCCTCAGCCATCCAAGTGACCCCCAGCTGTTTGTGTCTTCCCAGCTGAGCCCCAGACAATGTGGAGCAGAGACAAGCCATCCCCTCTCTGCCTTGTTCAAAGTCCTGAGTATAATAAAATTGTTGTATTAGGGCGGGCCACGGTGGCTCAGCAGGCAGGAATGCTTGCCTGTGATGCCAGAGGACCCGGGTTTGATTCCCGGTGCCTGCCCATGTGAAAAAAAAAAATGTTGTATTATGTCAAATTTGGAGGTACTTTGTTATGTAGCAATAGGTAATTGGAACAATGACCACTAAGAAGGGACAATTGAGCTCAGAGTTGAAGGATAACTGGATAAAGGGTGAATCATTAGGGAAGAGCATTTCAAACAGGGGGAAAAGCAGGTACAGAAGCTCTCTGCAGGAGGCAGGTGCATTAAAAAATCTGAAAGGAAACAAAACAGAAACTCCTCTGGATAATTTAAGCACAAAATATTTAATGCAGGGAATTAATGCTTTAAAACAAAATAGGAAGGATTGAAAGAAGAAAACTCAGAAAGCTGCCACCAAATTTCAAACTTGGTACCAGCTTCCAGGGAGTCAGAAAGTTGCAAGAATGACAGAAAACTTCCCAGTGTTCTGACTGCATTATAGATGCAGGTGAAATGACAAAATAAAAACACTCAGAACCTTGGTAAATTTTATGTCTGTGAAGCCAAAGTGCAGGTATTTGTCTACGCTTGCCCTGGCAGAGAAACACTAACATTGCTTCTGCTTCACTTCTACTTCCAAATCTCTCAAAAGTAGCTTTTGCTGATGGAAACTTACTGGCAGGGATTTTGGGAAATGTAGTTCCCCGGCTTCTAGTACCTGTAGTATGGGTGGTGGGAGCACAGAAGAGACAGGGGGGCTGGGATCCACAGGCTGGTGTTCACACCTAGCCTCTCAGTTCCTTGACCTCCTCCCTTCTGGTGGCCTCGTCCTCCCCATCACCTTGGCCACTCACTGCCATGGTCATGCCCTAGATATGTTATTATCAATACCTCCATAATCTCAATTTCACGCCTTGTATTCTCTATCACCTCCTATCTTCTCAGGTGATTCTCTCTGAATCCCCAACTCCAATAATTCTTCAGTCTCCCAAGACTTAGCCACCTCTCACTTCCCCCTTCCTCCCCACTGCTCTTCTTTTCCAGCTTAGATTATTAGGTCAGTCTATAATCACTCACCTGACTGCACCCTCAACTCCTTTGCCCCTCTCTTTCTCTTCATAGTACTCTCCTGGGGTGGGGGTGGGAGGCAGAGCTCTGGTTAAATCTAGCTCTCCAACTATTTAGCACCTGCACCACAATAGCTAAATGTGGCTAGAGAACATCAATCATGCTAATTGGCTTACTTGAAACTCAAGGCCACTAATTGCAAGTAGGTTTCTTGTGCTTGCCAGCACCCTACCTCCTTTCCTGCATCTACTCACCCTCCCACTCTACTAAAGGACTATTTCATATGTTCTCCTCTCTTCTCAAAACTCTAATCCTCCTCTACCCTCACTCTCAACTGATGATCTTACTACCTATTTTTCTGAGACAATATTTGGTGGCTTGTAATTGGGATCTTGTAACGGGGCTGCTTCAGTTAAGGTGTCCCATTTCATTGAGGATGTATCTTAATCCTATTACTGGAGTCCTCTGTAAATGGAATGGAGAACGAGAGCATGACAGCAAGCCATGGAAGCAAGAAGCTGAGCTCGATGAAACCGGGAAGAGAAGGGAGAGGCCAGCAGCCACTGCCATGTGCCTTGTCATGAGGTAGAAGAGCCAAGGAGCACTGGCAGCTGGTCTTTGGGAAAAAAAGCATGACCTTGATGATGCTTTGATCCGGACATTTTTCACCACCGCAAAACTGTAAGGTAAAAATTCCCATGGTTAAGCCAACTCATTTCATGATATTGCTTTAAGCTGCCTAGGAAACAAAAACATGCACCAAAGAATTGAAAGAGAACTTCTATATGCTTCCACCACTACATCTACATACCTAAGCCTGGGCCCAAATGTCATGCTTTTATTCTTGTGGCTCTGGACGAACTGTTCATACCAGAGTCCATCCTCTCTGATCTGACTCAGGACGTTAGTCCAGCAGTTGTCTCCTCTCTCTCCTTTATCATCAGATTTTAACCCTTTCTCAGATCTAGCCTTCATCACTCCTCTCCCCAATCACTGCAAGAGTTTCCGAACTGGTTTCCCCCATTCCTGCCCCTGCTCTCCTTCATTCTATTCTCAAAACAGCAATCAGAGGATCCATATAAGACGTAAGTCAGATTGTATCACTAGTCAGCTCAAACTCCTCTAATGCTGGCTCAAAACCTTCCATCTTACCCAGAATAAAAGCCAAAGTGCAAATACTGTAGCAATTCTTGATCCCGTCTTCTATCTTCCACTTTGTTTTTGACCTCCTTATTGTTCTTGATCATAGAAAGCACGTTCCCACCTCAGGACCTTTGCACTTACTATTTTCACCTGAAATACTCTTCCCCGATATCTGGCTTGCCCTTTCTTTTCTTTCAAGTCTTTGCTCAAATGGCACATTATCAGTGAGGCTTTCCTTGATCACCCTTTAAAAATAGGATTAATATTTATATTAATATTTATATTTATATATAACATAAAATAGTAATAAAATCACCCTTCTCCCCTCCCCGTTTTATTTTTCTTCTTAATGCATATGGTCATCTGACTTACTATAAATTTTACCTCTCTCCCTTGCTAGCGTGTAGATGCCACAAGGGCAGGAACTTTATTTGGTTCACTGGAGCAACCTCAGTGCCTAACGCCTGTAAGCCTTCAGTAACTATTTGTTGCATTAATTTCATGAGTAGGTGTAGAGGTCATGGGTGTGAGATGAGGCTGAGAACCGGGTAGGAGCCAGACCAGCAGGGCTTGTAGAGCTGCTAAAGAGCTGGAGAAGAGTCGACCTGGTCATGAGTATGTTTAGAAAGAGCCCCAGGCTCCGGGGCAGAGGAGAACACCTCTTCTGGAATGGTCCTTCTCACCTTGGTGGGGGTGTGAGGATTTTTGCATTTTTTTTCCTAGAAGGGCCTCTCCGACTTAGAAGGGGGCAGAGGGACTCTGGGGCTGAGGAGGTCTCGGCATTTGACAAGACTCAACACCACCTGGGGTTGTAATTATGGGTAATCAGCCCTGTGCTTCTGAGTCAGCAGCTCACTCAAGCTCTTTACAGTAGCAGGTTGCAGCACCACCACCCCTTCATGCCCCTGTGCTGGAGGCTTGCTCCACCCTCCTCGCTGCTCAGGAGGGCATTGGAACATACCCAATCCCTCCACTCCTTTTCCTTTGAAGCTTCCCGACCTGAAGAGATTTCAGCAGAGAACAAATCCAGGGGGCAAAAGCCAACTGACCTTCTTGCCCCCCCCCCACCCCCAATAGTAGGAGAGGAACCTCCTGGGCTCGGGAAGTGATTGGGGCTGAGCAACTGCTGCAGACCCTACCAGGACGGGTTCACCAGGAACCATAAGGCACGGCCCTGAGCAACCCCCAATCAAAACTCCCTCTCAACTCCCAAGGATGTGGACCTTCCTGGCAATGTGGGACAGAGATCCTGGAAGGAGCTGAGACTCAGCATCAAGGGACTGAGAAAAACCCTAGAATGAGCTGAGAATTAACATCAAGGGATTGAGAGAACCTTCTAGACCAAAGGGGGAAGAGTGAAATGAGACAAAGTGTCAATGGCTGAGAGACTCCAAACAGAGCTGAGAGGTTATCCTGGAGGTTATTCTTATGCATTAAGTAGATATCACCTTGTTGTTCAAGATGTAGCGGAGAGGCTGGAGGGAACTGCCTGAAAATGTAGAGCTGTGTTCCAGTAGCCATGTTTCTTGATGATGATTGAACAATGATATAGCTTTCACAGTGAGACTCTGTGAATGTGAAACCTTGTGTCTGATGCTCCTTTTAGCTACTATATCAACAGAAGAGTAGAACATATGGAATAAAAATAAATAATAGGGGGAACAAATGTTAAAATAAATTTAGTTTGAAATGCTAGTGGTAAGTGAAAGCGAGGGGTAAGGGGTATGGTATGTATAATCTTTTTTTTTTCTCTGTTATCGTTTTATTTCTTTTTCTGTTGTCTTTTTATTTCTTTTTCTAAATCGATGCAAATGTTCTAAGAAATGATGAATATGCAACTATGTGATGATATTAAGAATTACTGATTGTATATGTAGAATGGAATGATATCTTAATGTTTTGTTTGTTAATTTTTTTTAATTAATAAAAAAAGTTAAAAAAAAAAAAAAACTCCCTCTCACCGACACCCCAGCTCTCCAAACAACGAGACTACTTATTCAGCAGCTCCTGGGCCTTCTGGGCTCCTCAAACCAAATTCGCCCGCTGCACATTCCTTGAGGGTTTTAATAAACTGCCAATAAGAACAAAAAGCCCATTACTACTAACCTAATAAGTCAAGCCAAAGTGGAAATACCTTTCTCGGGCCCCTCCCTTCCCAATTCAGCTAGACTTTCATTGCAGAGGGAAGCAAAATTAGTTTTGACTTTGCTGCCCCCGATGTACCTAATTATTTAGTTTTGCCAAGGAAGAGGGACAGGGAATCACAGCCAGCAAGGCAGAATGTTCCATCCCCAGACACTCAGAGGTTCAGAATTCTTTCCTACCTTCTCACGTGCTGGCTGGCAGGATTCTGGCTAGCTGCTGCCCTCTGAGGCCCTGCTTTGGGGGCCTGGCCAGGCGCGTGCCATCTTGCAAACCTGCAGGGCACGGGAGAGGGCACAGGACCTGGGCTGACCCAGGGCCAGCCAGGATTGCTCTCTCACCAGTCAATCCCACATCAGGCAATTTATGAAGGTCGGGCTACTGATAATGGGACATAAGACAGGAGGGAACTCCCCAAAGATCGCACACCAGACAGGGACTAGGCAGCTCAGACAGGGAAACCACACTCTGGCTTCTCTGCCTCCCCCAGGGTCCATATCCATCCATCATTTCCACCGTCCCAAGAAAAGCTCTTCTTTTCCCAGTTGAAAACCTAAATAGTGAACTTGATTTATTAGCTGTTAAGTCATTCATGGGGAGAAAAATTTCTGTCCACTTTTGGGGAAAGGAGGAAGAGGGAGATGAGACAGAAAGAAGTGAAAAGCTGAATGACTTCTATATACTTCATGTGTTAGGTAGCACCATGAATAGCAACGTGCCCCAGTACCTAAGCTTGGAACGAGAAGGACTTAGATTCAAATCTTAACTTGTCCTGTAACAACTGTGTGGTTTTGGGCAAGCTACTCAGCTTCCCCAAGCTTCTGTAGTTATGTCTGTAAAACATGGATTAACAGTACCTTCCTTCAAGGGCTGTCACAAAGACTTATAACCATAGCAATAACCCCTTAACAATATCAGCTTCTTGTCCCTTCATAAAAAAAATAGATATTGCAGTCTCTATATTAATGTGAAGAAACTGAGCTGTAAAGATGTTGAGTTATATGCCAATAGAGGAGATGCCTCAAGGCTGAGCCTTGTGGGATGGTTCCTATGCCAGGAATTTGGGGCTTGCCAAGGTTGGTCCTGACTCTTGGCAACTTCTGAGCCACATAGTTTGGGTGCCACTGGGATTCCTGGTTGTTAGCAGGTTGGAGCCTTTTTCAACAACTCATCAGCCAACAAGTTTGTGCCCATTCTTCTGCTCATTTATCGTAGGCCGATTAAATAAGAAGTTGTAAAAAAAAAAAAAAAAACTTGGCTAGGGTAACCAACTGGTCCCAGTTCATCCAAGACTTTCTTGGTTTTAGCACTGAAAGCCTTGCATCCTGGGCAAATGGAGATGGCTGGTCATCCTAACCCTTGCTCTCATGGAGTTTACAATCTTTATAAGAAATAAGACTGATACAAGTGGCTCTAGGACAGGCAATGAATGAGGCATCTGAAAATGGAAGCTCACATCTTAAGCTTCTTTGTACTGTTTAAAAATCTTGGGCTGAGGGGTGTTTCAAGATGACCAACTGAGCACAAGCTACATCTCTCCCTTTTGCCTCAAGTGCTAGAAATCGTAGAGGGGAAAGCATTTTTTTTTACATGTTTAAATTGTGAAATATAACATGCATTTTTTAAAAAGCAATAAATTTCAAATTACATTTTAACATGCAGTTACAGAACAGATTTCAAAGTTTGGTATGGATTACAGTTCCACAGTTTCAGGTTTTTCCTTCTAGCTGCTCCAAGACACTGGAGACTAAATAGAAATATCAATATCATGATTCAGGAGTCATGCTCATTGGTTAAATCTTAACCTCTCTGTAATAATGCCTCCTTCTGTTTTGATCCTTCTCTCAATCTTTGGTGATATTTGTGTTATGCTCATTCTAATTTTTTCATGTTGAAAAGGGCTGTTCATAATCTGGGAGAGGGGAATGGAACTGGCTGATGTTCTTGGAGATACAAGTAGTCTGGATTTTAAGACTTACCTGGCCTAGGAGTCATCTGGAGGTTGTAGGTTTCTGAAAAGTAAACTCAGTGTGTGCAACCGTTGTAGAATCTCAGATAGAGTCCTGGGTGTTCTTTAGGGTTATAGGAATAATGTTGGTTGGGGTTTGGCAAACTGGGACAATTAGCAATGTCTAGGTGAAGTTTGTATAAGAGCAGCCTCCAGAATAGTCTCTCGGCTCTGTGTGAACTCTTTTAGCCACTGATACCTTATTTTGTTACATTTCTTTTCCTCCTTTTGGTCAGGTAGGCATTGTTGATCCTACGGGGCCAAGGCCAGGTCATCCCTGGGGGTCATGTCCCACGTTGTCAGAGCGAGGCTTTCACCCCTGGATGTCATGTCCCATATAGGGGGTGGGTAATGATTTTACTTGCAGAGTCAGGCTTAGAAAGAGTGAGGCCACATCTGAGCAACAAAAGAGGTCCTTTGGAAGTAACTCTTGGGCATAATTATAGGTAGGCTTAGCTTCTCCGCTACAGAAATAAGTTTCATAAGAGCAAGCCTCAAGATCAGGGGTTGGCCTATGAAT
The DNA here is from genome assembly GCF_023851605.1 of Tamandua tetradactyla. Lineage (NCBI taxonomy): Eukaryota > Metazoa > Chordata > Mammalia > Pilosa > Myrmecophagidae > Tamandua > Tamandua tetradactyla. The sequence goes on along the minus strand of NC_135330.1, from coordinate 70,586,916 downwards.
TTGGGAGTCCCTAGCGTTTGAGACAGTATGCGTGGTGGTGGGGAAGCATGTTTTTTAAGTCAGAATTTTTATTTATTTATTTATTAAAAAAAATTTAACAACAAATGAACGAAAACATTAACATATGATCATTCCATTCTACATATATAATCAGTAATTCACAATATCATCACTTAGTTGCATATTCATCATTTCTTAGAACATTTGCATCAAGTCAGAAAAAGAAATAAAAAGACAATTGAAAAAGAAATAAAACGAAAACAGATAGAAAAAGATTATACAAACCATACCCCTTACCCCTCCCTTTCATTGATCACTAGCATTTCAAACTAAATTTATTTTAACATTTGTTCCACCTATTATTTATTTTTGTTCCATATGTTCTACTTGTCTGTTGACAAGGTAGATAAAAGGAGCATCAGACACAAGGTTTTCACAATCACATAGTCACATTGTGAAAGCTATATCATTATACAATCATCTTCAAGAAACATGGCTACTGGAACACAGCTCTACATTTTCAGGCAGTTCCCTCCAGCCTCTCCATTACATCTTGAAGAACAAGGTGATATCTACTTAATGCATAAGAATAACCTCCAGGATAACCTCTTGACTCTGTTTGAAATATCTCAGCCATTGACACTTTGTCTCATTTCACTCTTCCCCCTTTTGGTGGAGAAGGTTTTCTCAATCCCTTGATGCTGAGTCTCAACTCATTCTAGGATTTCTGTCCCACATTGCCAGGAAGGTCCACACCCCTGGGAGTCATGTCCCACGTAGACAGGGGGAGGGTGGTGAGTTTGCTTGTTGTGTTGGCTGGAGAGAGAGGCCACATCTGAGCAAAAAAAGAGGCTCTCTTGGGGGTGACTCTTAGGCCTAAATTTTAAGTAGGCTTGACCTATCCTTTGTGGGGTTAAATTTCATATGAACAAACCACAAGACTGGGGGCTCAGCCTATTGCTTTGGTTGTCCACACTGCTTGTGAGAATATTAAGAATTCAACTTGGGAAAGTTGAATTTCTCCCCGTTCTCACCATTCCCTGAAGGGGGCTCTGCAAATACTTTTCCACTCACTGATCAAATCACTCTGGGATTCATCGGGGCATCACTCTGGACAAACCAACAAAATCTCATGTCCTACCCAAGGTTCCAAGTACTTATGGTGTTCAATCAAGCTATCTACGTAAGTTATATTAGGAAATGCACTAGTCAAAATATAAATTTTATACCAAATAAACATTTTTTGCTTTAGTCTCACACATAAGGTGAAATTTTAAAATATTAATTACCATCTATTTTCAGGACCCTGCAGTAATGACATTCCTTTGTTCTTCCTTGTGCAAAAACCTTTTTAAAATTTGTGCATTTAGTCACTATTATTATACACTCTAGGCATTTCTAGATTATACCATCTCAATCTTTAACGTTTATCTTTCTTTCTGATTTCATTTATGCCCCCAGCCCTCCTCCCTCTATCATTCTCACATGCAGCTTCATTCAGTGTTTTAACGTAATTGTATTACACTTAGGTAGTATTGTGCTGCCCATTTCTGAGTTTTTACATTCAGTCCTGTTGCACAATCTGTATCCCTTCAGCTCTAATTACCCAATATCTTACCCTATTTCTATCTCCTGATGGTCTCTGTTACTAACGAAATATTCCAAGTTTATTCACTAATGTCAGTTCATATCAGTGAGACCATACAGTATTTGTCCTTTTAAGTTAGAATTTTTTGAGGTATAATTGCATACAAAAAATTCCACCCCTTTTATCAGCATATACTTTATGAATTTTGAATTTTGAGAAATGTATACAGTCATTTAATCACCACTGCAATCAAGATATAAAACATGGTCATCCTGAGCCCCCAATCTTGGGGTTTGTATATATGAAACTTAACCCCGCCAAGGGTAGACTAAGCGTACTTAAAATTAGGCCTAAGAGTCACCCCCAAGAGAACCTTTTTTGTTACTCTGATGTGGCCTCTCTCTCCAGCCAACACAACAAGCAAACTCACTGCCCTCTCCCTCTCTATGTGGAACATGACTCCCAGGGGTGTGGACCTTTCTGGCAACATGGGACAGAAATCCTAGAATGAGCTGGAACTCAGCATCAAGGGATTGAGAAAACCTTCTCGACCCAAAGAGGGAAGAGCAAATGAGACAAAATAAAGTGTCAATGGTGAGAGATTCCAAACAGAGTCGAGGTGTTATCCTAGAGGTTATTCTTATGCGTTATATAGATATCAACTTTTCAGTTAAGGTGTAATGGAGAGGCTGGAGGGAACTGCCTGAAAATTTAGAGCTGTGTTCCAGTAGCCATGTTTCTTGAATGATTGTATAATGATAAAATTTTCGCAATGTGACTGTGGGATTTTGAAAACCTTGTGTCTGATGCTTCTTTTATCTACCTTATTGACAGATGAGTAAAACATATGCGTTAAAAATAAATAAATAATAGAAGGACCAAATGTTAAAATAAATTCAGTAGATTAAAATGTTAGTGATCAATGAAAGAGAGGGGTAAGAGGTATGGTATGCATGAATTTTTTTCTATTTTCTTTATATTCCTTTTTCTAAATTTATGCAAATGTTCTAAGAAATTATCATGATGATGAATATACAAAAAAAAAAAAAATGGCCATCATCCTCAAAAGTCCCTTTGGGCTGCTTTGAAGTCAATTTCCTCTTCCTAGCTTCAGCCTGTGGCAATCACAGATCTGATTTCTGTTTCTACAGTTTTGTCTTTTCCAAAATGTCATTTAGCAGGAATTACACAATGTGAATCTTTTTTGTCTGGCTTCTTTCACTAGCATAATGCTTTTGAAATTCATCTATGTTATGCATATCAGAAATTGTTTTTTCTGAGTAGTATTCTGTCATATGAAAATGCCATAATTTGCTTTTCTATTCACTAATTGACAGACATTTTGAGTTGTTTCAAGTTTTTGGCTATTATGACTAAACATTGCTATATACATTCGAGAACAGATCTTCATATGAACCCAAATTTTCGTTTCTCTTGGGCAACTACCTAGGAGTATAATAAGTGTATATTTTACTTTATAAAAAATTGCTGGGCAGGCCACAGTGACTCAGCAGGCAGATTTCTCACCTCCCATGCCAGAGACCCAGGTTCAATTCCTGGTGCCTGCCCATGAAAAAAAATAAATAAAATGCCAAACTCTTCAAAGTACCTGTACAATTTTGCATTCCCATCAACACAACTAATGAAATTTTCAGTCACTTTACATCTTTATTGTCGCTTTATATTGTCAGCCTTTAAAATGTTCCAATAGATATGTGGTATCTCATTGTGGCTTTAATTTGCATTTCCCTAATTACTAATGATGTTGAACATCTTTTCCTGTGCTTATTAGCTATCCATACATCCTTGATGAAGTGTCTTTTCCAATCTTTTTCTTATTTAAGAAAATGGGATTAGTTCTAATTATTGCATTGTAAGAGTTCTTTTTGCTTTATATATTTGTTCTTTATCAGCTATTATTATCAGATATGTATTTAGCCAATATCTTATCCCAGTTTGTGGTTCATTTTTTCACTTTCTTGACAGTGTATTTGAAAAGCAGAAAATTTTCATTTTGATAGGGTCAAATTTTTCTTTTTAGTTCGCATTTTTTTTGCATCTTATTTAAGAATTCTTCACTTAACCCAATGCAGTAAAGATTTTCGTCTATATTTTCTTCTAAAAGTTTTATAATTTTAGTGCTTATATTTGAAAATACATTTTTAAACATGAAATAAAGCCATAATCAAGCTCAAAACAGGAAGAGGAACCGCTAGTGGCCCAAAAATTGTGCTGAGTCTCTTAAAGGCTGAAAGTACATGGGATTTCGGAGAAGGTCATTGTTTCAAGAAAGAGGGTGGTACCAAGAGGGCTTGACCTTTAGAGGAGGTGGTTACTGAGAACAGCCAAAGCAGCCAGGGCCTCAACCTCTGTCCCTCCCCCAATACCACTACCCTCTCTCAGCCCATCTCTATCTAGACTCTCACGGTTGCAAAATCCCAGAACACCAAAGAGAAAACCCTAAGTCCTTCCAGGGGTGAAAAAACAAATTCCTTACAAAGGAAAGAAATTCAGATCATCATCCCTTGCCATCAGCTTCACTGGGTGCAAGAAGACTACTAGTAATACCTCTCTAAACGGCAAGGAGAAATTACAGAACCTAAAACTCCATGCCCAGCCAATCTATCATTGAAATGTGAAGACAAAATAATGATATTTTCAAATATGAGAGAATTCAGACAGTTTTTAATCCTCAGGTCCTCCCTGAAATAATTAAAAAGATTTATTCCAATAAGAGGAAAAATTAATCCATGAGGAATAAACTGAACTAAAATAAAATAAATCCATGAGGTGGATTAGAACAAAGGGGAGGGTGATTTGATTCTCAGTTTTTGCAGGCTCTGCATCGCACTAACTCGGAAACCTCCAGTGCCCCAAGTGGATTTTGCCCAAGCAAGGGTTTAATCATAGTCAAATGACCATCCTTCTGGTCCCCACAACCCTGAAATTCTAGTGAAAAGCAGACTTCTAGTGTAAAGAGTCTATGATGCCTTTTAAAGAGTGCTTTGAAAACTATCATTTTTAAATTTCTTTGCTTTAAATATATGTTATGCTATACAATAATAGTAAAAAAAAGAGTATGATGCCATGAATATCCACCTAAACACAGAAGTATCTGGGAGGGCACAAATGATTCTGCCAACATAAAAATGTGTATATCAAAATATGAAAATCCCAGAAATAAAAAAAGCATAAGAAAAGAAATTTAAAAAAATAAATAAATAAAATAAGAAAAAATATGAAAATCTGGATGAGCAAACTAAACCACTGGGACAAGGTGTGCATTCTTAAAACACATACAATGTAGATCTTCTTGAAATAGTGGTCTCTTACCATATGTAAAAGAAGTCATCATTCACCAAAGACATATACAAATGGGAGGGTCTAAAGAATGGTGCAAACAGAATACCACAATCCAAGATCAAATGGGAGGGAAACTCAGCCCCACTTATGTCAGGGCAGATAATCGGAAATTGACTGAATTTGACTAACTGGTTCCTTCACTGCATGGAGATCATGCAGCCCAGCATCAGTTGAGTTCAGGGTGGACAATTGCATCACTATTTGAATGAGGATTAGGAATCGGACAAATTAGTGGGTCGCTGTTCCACCAGAATGGGAGAGCTCAAAGGGTTAAAATAATTATGACGACCGTCTGTTGAGCTCCTGCTAAGTTCCCTACATCTCTGCCCTCCGACTCGCAGCCTCCTAAGACCATCAGCATGAATGTCCTCATTCTGTAGGTTGTAACTTGCTCAAGGTTACATAACTCATGCCCAGCAGCACAAGGGTGGAAACCAATACTCTGGTTCCAAAGTCCATGATCTCATGCTCTGCGTTGACCAGGCAGAATCAAGGTGGAGGATCCCTACTCCTGGGATCAATATCCTTTACCTAAATCTCCAGAGCCCAGGCAGCGAGATGGCAGCCTTGAGAAATGTCCCCTTCCTTCACCCTGCCGGGGGTCTGTGGACCTCGGGGCGGAAGCTTGTCATCCTTTGCGTGGACTTTCAGCTGCAGAAGCCTGTTGGGTCACTCAGCAAACCGCCATTACACAACAAATAAGAACGCCCGAAGCCAGCCCTGCTGCCCAGGGTTGCTTCGATCCCAGGCATTAGTGACCCAGATGAAGACTACATTAGGAAAACCTGTTTCTCCACCTAATAAAGGATGAAGAAATGGTTTCCAGGAACTCAGACCTTCCTCCGAGGGTTTCCACTTCTGTCCTCTACTAATAACCAGTCTGCTCCCCTTCCCCGGGCCTTTGCCACTGCTGTTCCCTCTGCCTGCAAAACTCTCCCCCTCCAGAAACCCTCACCCTGCCCCCTTTGGGTCACACATACTCCTGACCATTCTATCTATCATATCAACAAGGCTTCCCTCCCCAGCACACACCCACATGTCTGCTCTGACTTCTTATCCCCCCCCCTGTTTTCTTTTCTCTTCTTAGAATCTATCACTATCTATATTAGTCAGGGATCTCTAGAGAAATAGAACCAACAGGAGATATCTATGAACATGAGATTTATAAAAGTGTCTCATGCAACCATGGGGACACAAGGTGTTGTAGTAAAGACCAGTGTGCCGGTCTGAAAGTATTATGTACCCCCAGCAAAGCCATCTTTAATCCTGATTCAGTTTTGTGGGAGCAGCTGTTTCTTTTAATCCTGATTTAATACTGTAGGTTGATGTGACACACCCGGTTGTGGATGTGACCTTTTGATTAGATGGAGATGTGACTCCACCCATCCAGGTGGGTCTTGATTAGTTTATTGGAATCCTTTAAAAAAAGGAAACATTTTGGAGAGAGACAGAAGCAGCAGAGCCAACAGAAATTTCACAGGAGAGCTGACACAGATGCCAACACTTGGAGAACAGAGACACACATGTTTGGAGATGCTTGGAACCCAGCAGACGTTGCCATGAGATGTTAAGCAGAACCTAGAGAGAACCAAGGGAAGTCAGCCCAAGAGAAGCAAAGTGAGGAACCCCCACAGGAACAGAGGCTGAAAACAACGGAACCCAGGAGCAAGGGACCAGCAGAGTCCAGCCAGATGACTACCCAGCTGACACAGGTGTTCCAGACCAATCAGCCTTTCTTGAGTTGTCGATGCCTTAATTTGGACACTTTCACTTCCTTAGAACTGTAAACTTGTAACTTTGTAAATTTCCTTAAAAAAAAAAACACCATTTCATTTCTGGTATATAGCAATCCAGCAGCTTACTAACTAATGCAACCAGTAATAATTTATTGAGCATTTATTTAGTACCAGCCCATGTGTCAAGGACTGCACCTAGCTCCTGATGAATAAAGTCAAGATGCTGCTCCCATTACTGAAAAAGAGCAGGGACAGCCAAGGGCCCAACGGGTAAGTCACCACTTCCATCCCCTCCCAGCCTGGTGATTTGGCCCAGCCTTTCATATCAAACCCCATTCTCCACCTCCAGGCCCTGGTACTTTGTCACTTTTGCGTATTATATCCAAAAAAAGTGATTTATAAGGAAAAAATTTTCTTAGCTTTAGATCAATATATCATTAACATTGTTTTAGCAGCTGCTTTGAAATGCAATTTCACATTTCAATTTTTCACTGTTTAACAAGTGACAGAAATTATTCAACTGACTCATTTATTTGAGTAAGAAAAAATATTTGTAGACAACCATATTTATATATGCATACATATTTTAACATGTAGTTTGGATTTTAATATGCATCATGTGTTCAATTGCATTGAATTAGTCTTAAATATCATGCATGCAGATAATTATTGTACTGTGATGTTAGCAGGAAACATCCTTGCTTTTAGTAACACTGAAGTATTTTGGGTTAAAGAGGTATAATGTCTGAAACTATCTCTCAAATGGTTCATGAAAAAATTAATAATAGATAGATAGATACATAAATAGAGATAGGTGACAGGGAAAAAAAAGTAGGTTGGACTATTATCACGTGTCCTAGCATCAAAAAAGAACAAAAAGTGCTTCCAAGGCCTCATTTATACACCACACCGATGAGGTAAGAAAGGTGTCAGGTGCTCCTTGCAAACCCTTTTCTACAATTCCCTACTGTGGGCATGGACAGTCTGAATTCCCAATAAATTAAAAATTAACATTGGATAGAATCAGCACCATCTTTTCTCTTTTGTACATTGGTTTTTCAATGAGTGCACGCATTTTAATGTCCTGTAAAATGATAGTTATCAAATGAATGAAACACAGCGATCTGGGGCAGAACATTGTGAAGCAAATCTGCAGAATCATTGCTCATTTATTCTTCTCATTAACTCATATGTCAAATAAGTGTTCCTCACTGACCTGCCATGGCACAGGCTCACCCTGTGCACAGTCAGAGGTTCTCCGGTTGTTCGGTTGCAAAGAGAAAAATGGGTGAAAATTATATTACCCATTGATTTTTTCATCATTTCAAAAATCAGAGCAGCTGTAGGTTTACAGAAAAGTCATGCAGAAAGTACAGTGCTACCATATGCCCCCCACACACCCAGTTTTTCCCACTATTAGCAATTTAGATTGTACGATGCTTTTCTGACAATTGATGAAACAATATTATTGTAAGTCCATAGTGTCCCTGTTTGTACTGTCACAGCTCTGATAACATATTGTTTTAGTTTGCTAATGCTGCCAGAATGCAATGTACCAGAAATGGAATGGCTTTTATAAAGGGTATTTATTAAGTTACAAGTTTACAGTCCTAAGGCCTTAAAAGTGTTCAAACTAAGGAATCCAGAGAAAGACATCTTGACTCCAAAGAAAGGTCAGTGTCACATGGCTGGCATCTGCTGGCCCTTTGCTCCCAGGTTTCTTTGCTTTCAGCTCCTAGTTCCAGTGACCTCTTCTCTGAGCTTCTGTCTGTCTCCAAGCATCTCCAAATTCTGTGTCTACGTCAGCTCTGAACTGTTTCTCTCTCTGTGAGCTCCCTAAAGACTCTAGTAAACTAATTAAGACCCACCTTGAATGGGTGAAGTCAAATCTCCATCTCCTCAAAAGGTCACACCCAATTGTGGGTCACACCTCCATGGAAACAACCCAGTCAAAAGATCCCACCCTACAATATTGGATCAGGATTAAAAGAACACGGCTTTTCTGTGGTACACAACAGTTCCAACCAGTACACGTATATGCAACCTAAAATTTCCAATTTTCACCACTTACAAACATATAATGCAGTGATGTTAATTACATTCACCATATGCAAATTAATATAGTCAAAAACTAGAATACAGGTTTTCAGGGTCCAGGTGGGGGTGGGAACAAGGTGTTAATGCTTTAATTAATAAAGAATTTCTGTCTGGGAGGATGGAAAAGTTTTGGCAATGGATGGTGGTAATGGAGACACGACTTTGTACATTTATCCTCGAAAGTGGTTAAAATGAGAAATTTTAGGTTGTATATAATTATTAGAATTTAAAAAAACAACAACCATAGACCTGTACAACGCAAAGAGTGAACTTTAATGGAAACTATGGACTATAGTTAATAATAGAATTATAATAGCATTGTTTCATCAGCTATGACAAAGATGTGTCACTAATGCAAAATGTTAATAATAGAGAAAACTGTGAGCGTGAGAGGGCATACATGAGGCTCTGTACTTTCTGCATGACTTTTCAGTAAACCTACAACTCCTCAAATAAAAATTAAAAATTGAAAAAAGGGAGGGAAAAAAAGGAAATCATAATTTCAAACTGTCTGGCTTAACAAAAAACTTACTGGATGTGTCATTACCCGCTCCGCATTCCCAACCTCTGCTGTTTTTTGTTGCAGGCTAGTGCAAAATTCACCTTTGACATGCATGATTCTCAATGCGTGTCTGGAAACTCTCAATAGATAACAGCAGAAGAGCATAAGGTGTTTAGGGAGGAGGGTAGGATAACAACAACAACAAAAAAGTAGGTGGGTTAAGGTAGCATTAAGATGGAGAATCTTGAAAATCCAGAAATGTTAGGGGCTGGAGCTAGGTGAAATGTGATGTCTCTGGGTCTCCCTTGGGGAGACACATCAAACCAATTCACAGGATCCATCAAGTGTTTGTAGGACCAGATTCTGCCTCAACTACCTGCCTCTATCCTACTCACAGGACTTAGGACTTTTAATAGAATCTCAAGAACTTCCACCCAAATGGAGTGTTGATCATTTATGAATAAATTCAAACTACTACAATTTTAATTATTTCAATTAAAAGAAAAATTAATATTGTATTTATGTTAAATGAGTGTTATAATAGGAAAAAGAGATCTGTACTCAGAAAAAAGATAGATAATAATGTATTTCCCTCCCTTAAAATGTCTTAGGGCATGCCCCGATAAATCCCAGAGTGATCTGAACAGTGAATAGAAAGTATTTGCAAAGTCCCCTTGGGGGAATGGCAAGAAAGGGGAAAAATTCATCTTCCCGATTTTGAGAATTCCTGATATTCTCACAAGTAGTGGGGACAACAAAATCAGTAGGCTGAGCCCTCAATCTTGGGGTTTGTTCATATGAAATTCATCCCTGCAAAGGATAAGCTAAGCCTACTTAAAATTAGGCCTAAGAGTCACCCCCAGAGAACCTCTTCTGTTGCTCAGACGTGGCCTCTCTCTCTCAGCCAACATGGCAAGCAAACTCACTGTCCTCCACCTCTCTACGTGGGACATGACTCCTAGGGGTATAAACCTCCCTGGCAACGTGGGACAGAAATCTTAGAATTAACTGGAACGCAGCATCAAGGGATTGAGAAAACCTTCTCAACTGAAAAGGGAAGAGAGAAATGAGACAAAATAAAGTGTCAGCAACTGAGAGATTTCAAATAGAGTTGAGAGGTTATCCTGGAGGTTATTCTTGTATGTCATATAGATATTCCCTTTTTAGTTTAAGGTGTATTGGAGAGGCTAGAGGGAAATGTCTAAAACTGTAGAGCTGTGTTCCAGTAGCCATGTTTCTTGAAGATGATTGTATAATGACACAGCTTTCACAAAGTGACTGTGTAATTATGAAAACCTTGTTCTGATGCTCCTTTTATCTACAGCATGGACAGATGAGTAAAAAATATGGATTAAAAATAAATAAATAATGGGGGAACAAATGCTAAAATAAATTGGGTAAAGGGAAATACTAGTGGTCAATGAGAAGAAAGGTTAAGGGGTATGGTATGTATGAATTTTTTCTTTTTTCTTTTTCTGAAGTGAGGTAAATGTTCTGAGAAATTATCATGGTGATGAATATACAACTATAGGATGATATTGTGAGCCATTGATTGCACACAAAGTATGGAATGTTCATCTGTTAAGAATATCCATGTTTGTATGTTGATTGGTTTTACTAATAAACATTTTTAAAAATGTCTTGGGGCAATGATGAAAAAAATAAAATTACATTCATGATGTTGTGCTGCCATCACCACCATCCATTGCCAAAACTCTCCCACCCCCACCTATGGAAACCCTGTATCCATTAAGCATTAACTCCCCATTTCCCAACCCCCACACTGGCCCCAGTAACCTGCATTCTAATTTCTGACACGATTTGCATGTTCTCATTATTTCATATCAGTGATACCGTACAATATTTGTCCTTTCTGTCTGGTTTATTTCACGCAACATGATGTCTTCAAGGTTCATCTGTGTTGCCGCATGTATCAGACCTTCATTCCTTTTTATGGCTGAATAATATGCCGCATTTTGTTTATTCGTTCATCCGTTGATGGACACTGGAGGTGCTTCTAACTTTTGACAGTTGTAAATAATGTTTCTGTGAACATTGGTTGTCCATTATTCACATTCTGTTTAAGACCCTGCTTTCAATTCTTTGGGGAAAATACCTGGAAGCAGGATTGCTGGGTCATATGGCAATTCTATACTTAACTTTCTGAGGAACCACCAAACTGTTTTCCACAGCAGCTGGACCGTTTTATGTTTCCACCAACAGCGAGTGGTCGTGGGCCAGGCCCTGCACAGAATTAACCAAGACCCACAGGTACTCAACAGTTAAGACGTCTTCGGCTGCTAAGTTAGTTTTGAATCTCCAAAGAGAATGGCATTAGACTCAATTGAGGATGCTGCTGGTTTCCTACCGCAGCTCTAACGGGGTGGGTTCCTTCTGAAGTCTCTGCGGGAGACTGTTCCACCCTCTCCCCCAGCTTCTGGCGGTTGCTGCAATCCTTTGTGCTGCTCAGCTGGTAGCCACATCCCTCCCATCTCTGCCTCGCTGTCACAGTTTCTCCCCAGGATCTCTGTGTCTCTGTTTTCTCTTCTCATGTGGATGCCAGTCGTTGGGTTAGGGCCACACTCATACAGCATGACTTCATCTTAAGTAACTAGTTTCATCTGCAGAGACACTCTTTCCAGATACAGTCACATTCTGAGGTTCCAGGCGGACAGGGGTTGGGGTAGTGGGGGGACTATTCAACTCAGTGCAGATACTAAACAGCATAGGCCCTGAGTCTTAAATGCCCGTGTCTAATACTTTTAATTTCTTTAGTATCCAAGTCCAGCAGACAATTTACTTCTCTATTCCATGAATAGAAAACATTAACTCTAAATCTACATTTTATTGGTCCTAAGCCTGAGGTGCTCAGCCCCACCCCTAGGAAGTGACAGCTTCTTAACTGCAGGTGAACAAACTGTCATGGCGTTGGGCTGCTAAGGGAGACACAGAACCATGCAATTCTAAGGCATGCAGGAGATGATAAAGTTCAGCCCCTCATCTTGCCGATGGGGAAACTGGTCCGCTGAGAGAAATTGACTGGGCCATGCATGGCTATAGTTAGTGCAGGAGTAGGAACCCAGAACCCAGGCGTCTGTACCCCTAGTCCAGGACTCTTTCCATTGTGCCACACCACTGCCTCTGAAGTGAACTTCTCATAAAATGTCCGCATCTCAGCTGGAAGGGCCTGGAAGTTTAGTGAGTCCGCGCTCTGCCCTTAGCAGGAGAGGCACAGTCGAGGGTTCCAGCAAGAAGGCGGTAACATGCTCCCAAACCCCTCGGTGGGATGCCTCGCCATCCATTCCTTCTTCAGTTTACACAGATTGTTGGATTGTCTTTCCTGTTTTGAGCCTCAACCATTTCTCCAGAGGTAAGAGGCTACTGCTTCTCTTCCCCTAAGCCTCTACCCCATAGAAACACAAGTCATTCTCCTAGATCCCTAGGTAAATATCTGTTTCCCCCCCCAAGAGAATCCTATCTCATGTAGGTGGTGTGTGTTACAGAAATTACCTGAGGAAAAAGCACCTGTGATTTTGAAAAAGGAAGACACATGTGACACCAATGAAGAAAACAGTAGCAACTCATGGGTCAAGAATGGGATTAGGCAAGACCTTCAATGTCACTCGCTGGGTTTAGGAAGAGATAAAGAGAAAGGGAAAAATGGAGACAGGAAGGCGGTGGAGAAAAGAGAAGGGAGGAAAAAAGGGGAGAAGCAATAGGAAGGGAATGAATTAGCTGGCTAATATTTATTGAGTACTTAATAAGTAATAGGCACTGTTCGAAGTGCTTTACTTATATCAATTCATTCAATCTTCATAACAACATTCCGGGAGGTATGCTATTATCATTTCCATTTCGCAGATGAGGAAACTAAGGAAGAAAGTTTAAGTACCTTAAAGGTCACACAGTTAATGACAATCTGGGATTTGAACCCAGGCAGTCTGACTGCAGAGCTAGCCACTTCGCTGTACTGTTGAATTTGAAGGGCTCCCTTAAGTCAGAGACTGGGCTAGATGCTCTGCAGAATCAATGTCAGAGTTAAGGGTGCAGACATTGACTAGGCAGAACTGAGTTTAAATCCTGGTTCCTTCACTTGCTAGTTATGTGGAAGTTACTTCATCTTCTCACCTTCCATTTTCTCCTCCCTAAATTGGAAATAATAATAGCATTTACTTCATAGAGTGATTGTGAGGATACCATAAGCCAAAACGTGTACCACAGTGGCAGCACCTAGGACATGGTAAAATTTAGCTTTTATCTCATGGAATCCTCACAATGATCCTATGAAACATGATCCCCATTTCATAGATCTGAAAACTGAGACTCCAAGGCATTCTGTAACCTGCCATGGTCATATGCCTAATAAGGGGTGAGGATTGGAATGACAGGATAGAGAGAAGAGAGAGGAGAAGAAGGCAGAAAGGAGGGGGAGGCAGGTTCTAAGCGGGACACAAAAAAGGAAATATTAGGAGAAGAAAGAGAGGCCTGCTGTGGTAAATGCCCCTCTATAGTGGCCACTCAGAAGGCCTCAGGGGTTTTCAACACGACCATCCCTAACCCACACAAGGTTGATGAGCTCACCGTGAGCTCTCCTTTAGTTCAAATTGGGACTCGTTTTAACACATGAGGAAGCTGGGGGCCCACCAAATCCCTTAAGGAATAATTTACCTTTGATGCTTGATATCACAACACATGAGTTCAAACCACATATAGGGTTAAAGAAAACACCTCATTGTGGTTCATATATTCAACCTCAGGGTCTCCTTCCCACCTTAAAACCGCATGTTTCATTAACTTACTTATCCAAAGTAAATTATTGCCATAAGCATTAAACAAAAGTCATATACCAAAAACTCAGTTGCCAGTGTCTAATCCTTTCCTGATAAAATGTTATTTACAAATTAGCCTGCACTTAATTCTGATGATCAGAGTCTTTAGCAGTAATAAATAAAGCCGATTCTTTCATCAAGGGTTAGAAGCCTCAGAAATCAAACCTTCACACTTTCAATTTGCCTACTCAGGAAAGGAGGCCTGGTTCCTGGGCTTAAGGACGGAATTGGAGTCCAGACAAAACATGAAGGATTTATGCCACCCCCCACCCCCACCCCACCCAGGCAGTGTAAAAGCAGGAGACTGAATGTGGTGTTTGGTTTGTGTGCAAGGACTAGGATCAGACTCACTGAATGGGGATGTTATGGTTCCCAATAGGGCTCTTCTGCCTCCCTAGGGGGCATCTGAAATCTGTTGGGATGTCTCCATAATGGGACAGGAGATGAGAGGGCAGCTCCAGGCATGCATGAGGAAGGTGGCCAGGGTTGCTAAATCGCCCAATGCATGGGACAGTTCTGCAATAAGATGAATGATCTCACGCAAATACCAATAGCCACCCTGTTGAAGAAAGGACAGTTCTCTCCCTGTCTCATCCACATTTACCTCATCACCTCTGTTCCTCATTCCCAAGAGGATCCACTGTTTTCAGCATAACCCAAAGGATATTTATGCCACAAATTTCCTGCTCCGATAGAAACGATTAATAAGTCAAGTCATACTAGATGAGAGGTTACATGCCAACATTACCAGTTTGTAGATTGCCACTTGTCCACAAGTCTGGAATAAAACCAAGAGAAGCCCTAGATCCTAAAAAGACTGTTATTCCTCTCCGCCATGTAGCTTAAAATTAAAATGATACTAAGCTATAACTTAGATAACAAAGTTCATAGAAGTTCTGACTTTCTGCCTTGCGATTAATGCTTTTTATAAATATCAAATGATTTTAAAATTACTTTCCTTATTTCTTTTGGTACCACTGTTTTTGCTAGTACTCAGTGTATGTGCTTTGTCTACCTATTATTGCTTCTTGGATGAAAATTACAAAGATCTCTCCATTTTTGAATTTACTTATGAAGTGGGTTTTGAAGGGTCCAAAATTATGGGAAAATAAGCTATTTGCAGCATCCTAGATCTCTCACTGGTTCCAGTCTGGCTCCATCATTTACTAGCTAGATGTCTTTGGGTAAGGTGTTTAACATCTATTTGTCTATAAAATGGGAATAATAATGAAATATGCCTAATAGCGTGTAAGGATTACATGAAAACATACGTGCCTAGTACATAAGAAGTGCTCAATGAATTTTAGCTATTTATAATATTATTAGTGTATCTTCTCTCACACCAGCCATTCATTGAAACTCTCAAACATCGTTGAATGCCTAAAAAGTGCTAAATTCTGTGGAAATAAAGACAAAGAAGACCTAGTTTTGACTTGAGTTTATAATATAAAAGAGAACCAGATTTTTTTTTTTTTTTTTTTTTTTAAAGGAAAGACAGAGAGAAGGAAGGAAGGATAGAAGGAAGGAAGGAAGGAAGAAAGGGAAACATCTTTAAACATTTTCTTGTTTTATTGTATTTTGTTTTTTTTTTTTTTGTTTTTGTTACATGGGCTGGGGCCGGGAATCGAACCGAGGTCCTCCCGCATAGCAGGCAAGCACTTTGCCCGCTGAGCCACTGCGGCCCGCCCGAGAACCAGATTTTTAAATAAACAAATACAAAATACCATAAATTATTTCATTCAAAGGGGGGAAAAACCTTATTTTATAGTAGAGGTAAAAAATGGTCAATTTTGAAGGCTCAGAAATGTCTGTGAAATTTCCTTTTAAAAACATGTTGTCACTTAACTTTCTTAGAATATTTTCATTTAATTCAAAAGCACCAACTCTCATTCAGGTGTACAATACATAGTACATGAAATCACATTTTAGGGAATGTTGGGAAATACTTCTCCCAAGACTGTATTGCTTGTGAAGATAATTCTTTTCTCAACCCTGAATATATTTTTCATCAAATCTAAGATGCATCGAGGGAAAGCACAACCAGACAGCAAAGATGTTAAATTAAGAAAAAAAAGTTGGTCACAGCCATCATAAGACACCATTGATTCTAACTATGTATTCTTATTTCACAAATGCTAAAATATGAAAGAAATGTATAGAATCAATTGAAATGTGATATATGTACATGTGGACACATATGTATTTGGGAACTACTACAGGCTCTTAGAATCTATTAATCCGGTAAATTGATTTGTTTTCCTATTTCACTTTGTCTAAATCTATCCTGTACAGTACCTTTTCCATTTTCTCATTTCTATACTCAAAAATTGATGGCTTCCAGAGCAATTAGACAAGAAAAAGTAATACAAAACATCAAAATTGGAAAGGAAGAAATAAAACTCTCACTGTTTGCAGATGATATGATACTATATGTCGAAAAATCCACTGCAAAACAACTAGAGCTAATAAATGAGTACAGCAAAGTGGCAGTTTACAAGATCAACACTCAAAAATCTGTAGTTTCTATACACTAGTAAGGAACAATCTGAGGGGGAAATCAAGAAATGAATTCCATTTACAATTGCAACCAAAAGAATAAAATATTTAGAAATAAATCTAAATAAAGAGAGAAAAGACCTATACAAAGAAAAATACAAGAAATTGTTAAAAGAAATCACAGAAGACCTAAATAGATGGAAGGGCATACGCTGTTCATGGATTGGAAGACTAAATACAGTTAAGATGTCAATTCTAACTAAACTGATTTACAGATTCAATGCAATACCAATCAAAATCCCAACAACTTACTTTTCAGAAATAGAAAAACCAATAAGCAAATTTATCTGGAAGGATAGGGTGCCCTGAATAGCTAAAAGTATCCTGAGAAAAAAAGATAAAATCAGAGGTCTCATGCTACCTGATTTTAAGGCATATTATGAAGCTACAGTGGTCAAAACAGCATGGTACTGGCATAAAGATAGATATAGTAACCAATGGAATTGAATAGAGTGTTCAGATATAGACCCTCTCATCTATGGACAATTGATCTTTGATAAGGCAGTCAAGCCAACTCACCTGGGACAGAACAGTCTCTTCAATAAATGGTGCCTAGAGAATTGGATATCCATATGCAAAGAATGAAAGAGGACCCATATCTCACACCCTATGCAAAAGTTAACTCAAAAGGGATCAAAGACCTAAACATTAGGTCTAAGACCATAAAACTGTTAGAAGAAAATGTAGGGAAATATCTTATTAATCTTATACTTGGAGGCAGTTTTATAGATCTTACACCCAAAGCAAGAGCACTGAAGAAAGAAAGAAAGAAATGGGAACTCCGCAAAATTAAACACTTTGGCGCATCAAAGAACTTCATCAAGAAAGTAGAAAGACAGCCTACACAATGGGAGACAATATTTGGAAATGACGTATCAGATAAAGGTCTAGTATCCAGAATTTATAAAGAGATTGTTCAACTCAACAACAAAAAGACAGCCAATCCAATTACAAAATGGGAAAAAGATTTGAACAGACACTTCTCAGAAGAGGAAATACAAATGGCCAAAAGGCACATGAAGAGATGCTCAACTTCCCTGGCTATGAGAGAAATGCAAATCAAAACCACAATGACATATCATCTCACACCCACCAGAGTGGCCATTATCAATAAAACAGAAAATGACAAGTGCTGGAGAGGATGTGGAGAAAGAGGCACACTTATCCACTGTTGGTGGGAATGTCAAATGGTGCAAACATTGTGGAAGGCAGTTTGGCGGTTCCTCAAAAAGCTGAATATAGAATTGCCATATGATCCGGCAATACCATTGCTAGGTATCTACTCAAAGGACATAAGGGCAAGGACACAAATGGACATTTGCACACCAATGTTTATAGCAGCATTATTTACAATTGCAAAGAGATGGAAACAGCCAAAATGCCCATCAACAGAAGAGTGGCTAAACAAACTGTGGTATATACATACAATGGAATATTATGCAGCTGTAAGATGGAATAAAGTTATGAAGTATGTAATGACATGGATGGACCTTGAGGACATTATGCTGAGTGAAATTAGCCAAAAACAAAAGGACAAATACTGTATGGTTTCACTGATATGAACTGACATTAGTGAATAAACTTGGAATATTTCATTGGTAACAGAGACCATCAGGAGATAGTAATAGGGTAAGATATTGGGTAATTGGAGCTGAAGGGATACAGATTGTACAACGGGACTGAATATAAAAACTCAGAAATGGACAGCACAATACTACCTAACTGTAATACAATTATGTTAAAACACTGAATGAAGCTGAATGTGAGAATGATAGAGGGAGGAGGGCTGGGGGCATAAATGAAATCAGAAAGAAAGAAAAACAATAAAGATTGAGATGGTATAATCTAGGAATGCCTAGAGTGTATAATAATAGTGACTAAATGTACAAATTTTAAAAAGGTTTTTGCATGAGGAAGAACAAAGGAATGTCATTACTGCAGGGTGCTGAAAATAGATGGTAATTAGTATTTTAAAATTTCAACTTATGTGTGAGACCTAAAGCAAAAAATGTTTATTTGGTACAAAATTTATATTTTGACTAGTACATTTCCTAATATAACTTATGTAGATAGCTTGATTGAACACCATAAGTACTTGGAACCTTGGGTAGGACATGAGATTTTGTTGGTTTGTCCACAGTGATGCCCCGATGAATCCCAGAGTGATTTGATCAGTGAGTGGAAAAGTATTTGCAAAGTCCCCTTCGGGGAATGGTGAGAACAGGGAGAAATTTAACTTCCCCAAGTTGAATTCTTGATATTCTCACAAGCAGTGTGGACAACCAAAGCTATAGGCTGAGCCCCCAGTCTTGGGGTTTATGCATATGAAACTTAACCGCACAAAGGATCGGTCAAGCCTACTTAAATTAGGCCTAAGAGTCACCCCCAAGAGAGCCTCTTTTGTTGCTCAGATGTGGCCTCTCTCTCCAGCCAACACAACAAGCAAACTCACCACCCTCCCCTTGTCTATGTGGGACATAACTACCAGGGGTGAGGACCTTCCTGGCAACGTGGGACAGAAATCCTAGAACGAGCTGAGACTCAGCAGCAGCAATTGAGAAAAACCCTAGAATGAGCTGAGACTCAGCATCAAGGGATTGAGAAAACTTTCTGGAACAAAAGGGGGAAGAGTGAAATGAGACAAAGTGTCAATGGCTGAGAGATTCCAAACGGAGTCGAGAGGTTATCCTGGAGGTTATTCCTGGGCATTAAGTAGATATCATCTTGTTATTCAAGTTGTAATGGAGAGGTTGGAGGGAACTGCCTGAAAATGTAGAGCTGTGTTCCAGTAGCCATGTTTCTTGATGATGATTGAATAATGATAATAGCTTTCACGATGTGTGTGATTGTGAAAACCTTGTGTCTGATGCTCCTTTTATCTACCTTGTCAACAGACAAGTAGAACATATGGAATAAAAATAAATAATAGGTGGAACAAATGTTAAAATAAATTTAGTTTGAAATGCTAGTGATCAATGAAAGGGAGGGGTAAGGGGTATGGTATGTATAAATTTTTTTCTGTTGTCTTTTATTCGTTTTTCTGAATAGATGCAAATGTTTCAAGAAATGATTATGATGATGAATATGCAACTATGTGATGATATTGTGAATTACTGATCATATATGTAGAATGGAATGATCAAGACAGGAATGTTTGCATTTGCTTTGTGTTTTTTCGTATTTAAAAAAATAAAAAATAAAATTGATGGCTTCCTCCTTGCCTATAAAACCAAATGTAAACTGGTTGGCACAGAACATTTCTTTTACCTATGATTTATTTATTTTTAATCCATATGTTTTACTCATCTGTCCATATCACAGATAAAAGGAGCATCAGACAAACAAGGTTTTCACAATCACCCAGTCACATTGTGAAAGCTATATCATTATACAATCTTCAAGAAACATGGCAACTGAAAGACAACTCTAGTTTCAGATATTTCCCTCTAGCCTTTCTAATACATCTTAAACAAAAAAGGTGATATCTATATAATGCATAAGAACAACCTCCAGGATAACCTCTCAAATTCTGTTTGGAATCTCTCAGCCACTGACACTTTATTTTGTCTCATTTCTCTCTTCCTTCTTTGGTCGAAAGGTTTTCTCCATCCCTTGATGCTGAGTTCCAGTTTATTCTAGGATTTCCATCCCATGTTGCCAGGGAGGTTTATACCCCCGAGAGTCATGTGCAGAGAAGGGGAGGACAGTGAGTTTGCTTGCCGTGTTGGCTGAGAGAGAGGCCACATCTGAGCAACAGAAGAGGTTCTCTGGGGGTGACTTACTTAGGCCTAATTTTAAGTATGCTTAGTCTATCTTTTGCAGGGATAAGTTTCATATGAACAAACCCCAAGATTGAGGGCTCAGCCTGTTGATTTGGTTGTCCCCACTGCTTGCGAGAATATCAGGAATTCTCAACACGGGGAAGATGAATTTTTCCCCTTTCTCGCCATTCCCTGAAGGTGATTTTGCAAGTATTTCTTTATTCACTGTTCAATCACTCTAGGATTTATTGGGGTATCACACTAGACAAACCTACAAAATTTCATGCCCTATTCAAAGTTCCATATACTTGTGATGTTCAATTAGCCTGCCCATGTAAGTTATACTATAAAATGCACTAGCAAAATATAAATTTTGTACTAAATAAACATTTTTTTTTGCTCGTCTCACACAGAAGTTGAGGTTTTAAAATATGAATGATCATCTATTTTCAACACCCTGCAATATTAACATTCCTTTGTTCTTCCTCCTGCAAAAACATTTTTTAATTTATATATTTTTTCACTATCATTGTACACTCTGGGCATTCCTAGAATAAACCATCTCAGTCTTTATCGTCTCTTTCCTTTTGGTTTCATATGTGCATATGTCTTCCCAGCCCTCCTCCCTCCATCCTTCTCACATTCAGCTTCATTCAGTGTACTTACATTATTGAGGCACAGAACTTTTAACCTTCTCTTTTACAATCTTCTACCCCTTGACCCTTAACCTTCTGCATATTCCATTCCCCTTTGCCTCTGCTCCAATCAACCATGCATCAACCCCCAATCCTTCTCTCAAATTCCACCTACATGAATCCTTTCCAAAATATTCACCCTTTCTTTGGAATATGTCAGTTCCATTGAGCAACTATCTACTGCTATTTATTGTCAATTGGTTTTACAACTAGTTTGTCTCTCAGCTAAAAGTGTAAGTTCTTTAAAGAAATCGTTTTTATAGGACAAACTACATTTGTGATAGTCTTGAGGCTCATTTAGCCAAACCAATATACTAACTCTTGGCTTAATAGTTTCAGATGATTATATAATTATAAAATATTTAATAGCCCTTATTAGTAGCTGTGCTTACAAATAAATAAACTGCAAGTACCAAAGGAAGGTTAACTAACCTATAACTATATAAACAATATCTATAAGCCTAATGCTTTTAACAACAAAAATTCACAGCCATTGAGTATTTCATATTAGTGAGCCTTAGCAATGAGTCACCATTTCAACTTCTACTGTAATTATTGCCCATGTTTGTTTTCTTCCCCACCACTATCCTGTAACTCAGTTACTCTGCATACCAATAACCCCTGTTTAAGCTGCAATTTCCCTTATACCTGAAGTCCATCACTCTTCTACATAACCAAACCTGTCATAGCAGGGGAGGCCATTTGCACAAAACGATGAAGTAGATATTAAAATTAGTTTATTTTTCTACTTATGACTTTTAATAAACGAGAAGAAACACAGTAGTCTGTCTCATATATAACATTTATAATACATAACAATCCATAAAGCCTCATGGTGAGGTAGGAACAGCTTTGGAAAATAACACACAGTCATTGAACATACAAAAAGTTAGGTAAAATGCTGTAGCACTAAAGACATTTGATCTGCATCTGCACTTAATGAGATGATAACTGCATTTAACTGTGCCACATCTGGCCAAAAGGACAGGCAACAGCAGACACAAGAACAATACAATATGAAATTTTCATAAAGAATTACAGCATACACTGATAAACTTCATTGTGCTGTTTCAAGGCAGAACCATAACATGGCAATTTGTGTCTTTTTATATATAACCACATATTAATTGTATGTTACATTCCCTTCAGCATCTTTTGGTCAAAGACACTGGACCATAAAATTTTTGGTTTAAAAGTTTAAATTGAATAACATACAAAAGGCTCTTGTGCCAGTGAAAATGACTGCTAAACATTCCAGAGCTTGTTAGTAAAACAAATAGCATTGCCACCTAATATCGGTAGAGATACATTAAAATGGTGCTATTACAATTCCCATGTCAAATATGGTCAAACACCATGTTTGACAGCTTCAATCAAAACAGCAACAAACAAACCAAAAAAACCCTCCACCTTCCCTAAGAGTTTTAACACTGTTTTATGACTTAACTGAAACTCAACATTAAAATAAATGTTTATATTGTAGAATTACTCTCCATATTTGTGTGTGTGAACATCTTAAGACAGCAGGTGAATGGCATCTGTATCATTCAAATGATTTCTGCTTCTAAACAGTAAAAATCTTCAACTCAATACCAGTTAACCTACCAAATACTTCACATTAGATTCCATAGCTCTTTTCTCTCAAAACTTTCAAAAATTCAGAATTAATTGAGGATGTTAATAAGATACAAACACATTAACATAGCGTTCTTCTACTTATAGTGATGTTCTAGGGTGCACTTGATAGACATTTTTCCTACTCAAATTACATACCTTGGGTATTCAACATACTGTTTCCTAAACTGTTAAAATACAATACAGCAAAGTTTTTGAGGAATTTTTGTTTGATTTTTTTTTTTTTCAGATTCTGGTCCATACTTTTTTTTTTAACCATGCAGATACCTTTAAAAAAAAACTAATGTAAGTTAAACAATCATATAAGCTGAAAGGTGACAGTGGAGAATTAAATCTCTCTCATCACTAAGGCTGCATTTGGCTTGGAAATTTTTCTGGGTTGGTTTTAATTCAGGCACATGCAGCACCTCCTTCTGACTAAACTGAGAAAACAGACAAGTTTCTAAACACATATTCTAAATACACCGATCTTGCTCAAATATAAAAGAGCCAGTAGGAGAGATGCAACTCCTATTACTGATGCAGTGCTATAAAACAGCATATTTAAATATTGGGTTTAAGTCTCCTAATAATTCAGGGTATTTCCCTCATTTTCTTTTAGAAAGGAATAAACTTTGGGAATGACACTTAAATCCCACAATATTTAAATTATAAAAGCATGTTTCTTTAAGGTTACGCTAATATAGCTAAAAATGGATTAGAAAGTGCATCATAAAGAAATAAATAATTCTGTTAAAACTCAAAAGGTGAGTCAGTGCCCACTGATTTTGTTATTATGACACAATCCTTTGAAAAAGAGAATCCTATGGTAACACTTTGTTACATACAAGCTACTTAAAAATAATTATTGAAAAAAAAAAAGGCTGTTACCTTCAAAGAATGTATGGAAAAAAACAGCCCTTGTCTCATGCATACTAGCATTTAAAAAAATCCTCATTCAGATCATGTCTTATCCTTAGATAATACACCATCTTTAAGGAACAGACCCTAAATAGAGCATTTATGAAGAAAACTCCATTTGAATGTAATACATTTTGCCAGTTATCCTATTGTATCATTACTGAAATGTTTATATAATATAAACTCTTTTGAGATCTTACTAAAATGTTCTGTGGTTTAAAGTGTTAAGAAAATGTTCTGTGGTTAAATCAGGAATGTACATGATACAGTACAATTCGTAGCTTTCTCTCTTTTTCACCACATAATGAGATCCCCCAGTTTTATGTTAAAAAAACACACACACAACAAAAAACTAATTTTTGCAAAATTCAAGGTAACTACCACTTTAGGAACTGAATTACACAATACCAGATAAGAGTAGTAAAAGATCAAGATGTATTGCAAACTGGTAGATTATGGTTTTGGCCCCTTATAGTAAATGTAAACTTATAAACTATGTTCCTAAAATGACTTCATTCTCATTGGAAAAACTGGCTGTTTTTAAATAGGCCCATTGCCAGCAATAGGCGCATAGTAAGGGGGAAATAAAACAGTCTACCACAAAGATCATCCCTTTAAAAAGTAACTGTCAAATTCCAATGCTTTAATTTTAAGACCCATTAAACAATGAATTATTTTCAAATCCCAAAAGGTAGCCATCCCAAAAGTAGTCAGCTATAAAAGTTACTGAAGTAGTCAAGACACCTCATTTCTAGAAAAATAGAGCTATACATGATAACTGATATTAATATTCATCCATTTGAGGACACAAATCTACAGTTTCTTCACAAAGCAAAACACTCTATTGAGAAAAATACAACTTAATACCCTAAAATAATATTTGCATATGGATTTGAAATCCATAGCAACAATGAAATAGTCAAGAACAATTTCCTGTGTAAATTATGTAGCATCTTTGCAAAAATAAACCACTACTAGAAGATCTGAGCAAAGTCAAGACAGGATGACTTACAGCACCTAGCCTTAATTATTAGTCTTGCTTTCTAAGAATTTAATAGCCAAATTGCATCAACCTCCGATTTCTTTTTAACTCCCATGTCAGTTGTTGTTAGCAAAGCACAAGCATTACTGGTTATGCTTAGAAAGCTCCATTTAAATCATTCATGGTTGGTCACCATGAAATGACTTTAACTTTGAAAATAACTTTTTCTTTAATACCCACAATTTAAAAGATTACAATTTAATAGCTTGCTTTTAACATGTAATTATTTGATTAAATTTAACAACGTTAAAAATATTTACTGTTTATATTTTGTGAGTAAACTTTCAGCTCACTGTTTCTAATTTCAATCTTTCAAAGTAATGCTGGTGAACATGTTTTTTACTAAATTTGGTAAAAGAAAACATGAGGTGAAATTCTCAAATTTAAAAACGTCTTCTGAATGTTAATATACAACAGTTTTAGTTTGGTAAACTTTCTTCCCTGCTCTCAAACATGCCCTATTATATGTGTAAACTATAGTCACAATTTGTTGATTATCTCACCATTTATTAGGATAATACTCAGCAATATAGAACATGGGATAGTAACTAATCTTTAGTATTATAAATACTCCATTAGAAGAAAAAAAAAGAATATCCATGAGTCACTCTTATAATATGCTGCCATTATGCCATGTAATGATCTCAAAGGACAAGTAAATATTACCTAAAATATCAAAGGAAAAAAATGGTTGATGATTTAAAGTTCCAGCAATTAAAATTCTAAGAAACAAAAGTACAACGATGGGGGGAAAGAAAAGTAGAAAAATTCCATTAACAATTTTATTTATCCCCCTTAATTAATTTTTACCATGGGAAAACTGAAATCAAACATCATTATGGTATATAAGGTTTATACTTACTCAAAACAAAAATGTAACATAGTGTTAAAACTGGCTTTCCAAAATTGTTACAGCATAGCTGTACTCTGCACTAATAATCACAAAGTTGTAATATAGAACTCTGTTATGCAGTTCCATTATGTTCTTACAAAAATAGAATTAAACTGTGTGACCAGAACAAGGACTTCAATTACACTACTTGGCAAACTTAGAATTCAATGGAGTCTTTTTCCTCTTGCAGTTTAAAGCAAAAGTCAAATATCACCCTTTCCAAGACTTACAAAGACGATTCAGGTTGGTTGTTTGGCAATTTTTTTATCTCTATCACAACAGCAGGGATGCTTTCAACTTTAGTCCTCCTAGGCTTCTTCTCTAGATTGTCACTAAGTTCTAAACAAGAAATGCTAAGTGTTGGGGCCTTTTCCGCATCCTTTCCAGAAGGGGCTTGTGGTCGTGTCCCACAACATTGCTTCAAAGCACACTGAGTTCTGCAGGCAAGCTCACATGGGACTACACTTGATTTAGAGCCTACACTAGCAAATTCAGGCTGAATGGTAGTAGCATGAATTCCGTGATTATGAAAGACGTCTTTAATGATTTTAGCCACTTGCATGTACGATGTCGGATCTTCACATTTTATGTGAGCAGTGGCAATGATTCTGCTTCCAGCAAGTTGCCAAACATGTAATTCATGAACTTCCTCAACTCCTTCAACATTTCGAAGTTCTTTTATCAAATTTCTGATATCAATTTGTTTCGGAACAGTTTGCAAAAGGATAAGAGCAGATTCCTTAAGTAATGGATAAGTTGTGTAAAGAAGTATACAAACCATTACAATACAAAGAGTTGGATCTAAATATAGCACCCAGCAAGGACCAGCCTCATAAACTGGAGCATGAGTACTATTAATTATTTCTACAAATGCTTTGCAGGGGTCAGGGGTACATGGGTTCACACAGAACTCCCCTTCAGGGCAACCTTTCCAAGAAAAGTAAAAGACCAACGCATTTACTACTACAATCACTGAACCCAAGGCATCTCCAAAGACATGTAGAAAAACTCCACGCATGTTAAGTTGTCCAGGTTTATCATCTTCTTCCAAATCCATACGGTCAGATTCTTTGATAAGATTGCCATTCACCTGTACTTCCACTGAATCATTTCTGGATTTTTCTGGCTCTGTAAAGGAATAGAAATTTTGTATCAAATACATTTAAAGTGTTTTCATAAAACTTCAACCAGAGGTGCCAAATTTTTCACAAAGAACCATTTTAAAAATCTGCTCAAGGTAATTTAATATAAATTGACATACTGGGAACAAGCCAGGACATAATGGCGAGGGTTAAATTAAGTCATTAAGATGATACTGCTTCCCTGCTCTCATAACCACCCACCCTCCTCATGCCCTTTCCCCTTCCAAAAAGTATATCTTTTCTATGGAGGTGGAGTCCTGCACTTACTCTGCTAGACTTCTTGGCATATACAAAAAGGAAACATAAAATTGAACACCATTACCCAAAGTTAAATGCAGCTATGGATGAGTCTATTATTACAAACTGCCTGATTTGACACTGGCCTCTAATTGTAGTCACTAAGTTCAATAGTTTGAGAATAAAATCAATTTTAACTTTTACACTTTTATCATGAACATAGAAGATATAGCCTCTTTGTGGGGAGGGGTTTAGAACTTGACAAATTAACAATATGAATCTATCAATAATCACAGGCTACTTCAGAAAGGACAGAACTAGATGATCACTACCTTCCCCCTTCTAGCTCTTAAACCCAAAATACTAACCTTAAAAAGATTTATACACACCAGAGAAGTTTAATTTTTTGGATCACCCTGCTGAGTAGGGGTGGGAGGAAATCCTACATACTGCACCTTTGCTGCGTTCAACTTGTATTGTATGAACACGATCTCCTGGACTTTGAAAAAAGGAAAATTGCCTATGCAATACGAAACAGCTAGAATTAATTAATATAAATGGGAAAATATTGGAAGGAAATACACCAAATTAACAGCCATTGCATTTGCGCAGTGGGGCACGAGCTAAATGCTTTTTTCTATTTCCTTTCAACAGTTCTATACTTTCCAGATTTCCTTCAAGAGCCCTTACTATGAGAATGAAAAGCTTCTATTAAAAAAACAGACAAATAAATTACCATCACTTTTATTTTAGCACGATTATGAAAATGACTAAGTGCAGTAAATGTTAAATATGCCCAGGCAGGTCAGCAGCCGATGGTTTGCAGGATTAGGGGTCAATTAACTGACACATGCACTGCCGTCCATAAAAGAAACCTTTAACTAGACTTTTGGAGTTTGGGAAGGCATTAAATGCTAGCTATGCTTTGAATGCAATATTATGAAACTTGTTTAATGGGCATAAGAATCTACTTTGCAGCCCAAGAGTTCAAACCCCCGACAACCAAGGACATACTGGGGATTGGCTTTCTCGCGTTTCCCAGGAGGACCACGAAATTTCATTAGGAATCATTCCTGAACACGCTAAAACCTAAACATGACATTCTCCTGTAAAGGCCGCCCAGGCCAGCGGCGGGTCGTAGCGGGCCACCGCTCACCTCCTGCCCCTGCCCCTACTCTTCGACCCGCCGTCCACCCCTGCACCTCCAAGGCCCACCCCGGCCCCTCACCCGCCGGCAGAAGCGGAGAGACATTTGCCGGTCTTTTGGGGCGGGTGCGGGACCCGGGAGCAGCCTGCCGGACCGCGGCGGCGCGCCTGGCTCCGGCACCAGGGGGCGTGCGGGCCGCCTCGCCCAGGGCCAGCCTAGGGTTGCGGCTCCTCGACCCAACCACCTGCGGCGGCGACTTTCTTTCCTCACCTGTCCGGTCCACTTTCATCCCGTTGGAGTTGCTGCTGTTGGACACGAGGGTGTTCGTCTCCTCCTGATCAGGCCCCTGTTCGCTCCGGGTGCCGTCGGTGTCGCTGTCCCCGGGGCGGCTGCTCTTGCCGCGGACCCCCTTAGCGAGGCCGTGGCTGTGGCCGTGACCCCCGTGCGAGTGGCCGTGGCCGGCGTCCTTGCCGAAGCCGCTGTGGTGGTGGAAGAGGCAGAGCCCCAGCACGTTGACCAGCAGCCCGACCACGCCGACTCCGAGGACCACCAGCGGCTGCTGCATCTCGTGCGGTTCGATGAAGCGCTCGATGGCCTCCAGCAGGATGGCGAAGCAGAGGCCGGTCAGGAAGATGGCGTTCACCAGAGCCCCCATCACCTCAGCCCGGATCCAGCCGAACGTGTTCTTCTGGGTGGCGTGGGTCCGCCGGGCGAAGCGCTCGGCCACCAGCGCCACCACCAGAGCCAGCACGTCCGACAGCATGTGGAAGGAGTCGGAGAGCATCGCCAGGGACGAGGTCACCCGGCTCACCACCACCTCCAGAACCATGAACATGAAGGTCAGCATCAGCATGCACAGCAGCCGGCCCCGGTTCCGACCCCAGCACCCCATGGCCGCGGCTGAGGGGCCCGCCAGGCTCGGCGGGGTCACTCCTTAGGCGGCGGCGAAGCGCGGAGGGCGGGAGGCGCGGCGCTCGCACCGCCCGAGCCCGGCCGCTCGGGGAACCGCAGAGGGGCTCCCGCAGCCGGACGGGGGCGAGCCCCGGGTCAAGCCACCGAGCCCCGAACCTGCGGGCGTCCTCGGCGGGCCGGCGGCGCGCAGCTCCTCAGGCGAATGTCCTCGGAGCCGGCGCCAAGGCCCGGCCCAGAGCCAGAGTCCCCACACCCACAACCGTGCGATGAAGGAGGCGGCGACGGTGGCGGCGGGGAGCCGTGGCTCCCGGAGCCGGGGGACGAGAAACACCAGCAGCAGCAGGAGCAGGCGGGCGGCGGCGGCGGGCGAAGGGCAGCTCCGCCTCCAGAGGACTCCGAGCATCTGCGACC
Organism: Tamandua tetradactyla; assembly: GCF_023851605.1. Taxonomy (NCBI): domain Eukaryota; kingdom Metazoa; phylum Chordata; class Mammalia; order Pilosa; family Myrmecophagidae; genus Tamandua; species Tamandua tetradactyla. The sequence goes on along the minus strand of NC_135330.1, from coordinate 70,557,471 downwards.
TTTCGGCGCTAGTCTCCTCCGCGGTGGTTCGGCCGGACAGAAGAGCCGACGGCTGAGTAGCTTAAGAGGCGGCGACCACGGCAGCTGCACTCGGCCCGGTCTCGGGCGCCTTCTTCGCCCCCCCGCCTTTGCAGACGGTTTACAAAAAAACTTTGCTTTGCACTCGGAACCCCCGTTTTCACACGGACCCGAGCGTGACAAGGCCCCGACGCTCCTCCCACTAGGCCCGGCACGCTTCCCCATTGGTCAGGGCCCCCTCACGACAGCCGCTGCGCCCCTCCCACCCGCGCTCGCCACTGGACGGCGGCACGGCGGGGCTGGAGGGGGCGGGGTCGAGACTTCAACCGATGGGGGCGGGGTCTTTCCCTCCAGGAGCCGGGCGTGGGCCGGGGGCCCCGGCCGGGTGCAGCGGCGGGCGTCCGGGGGAGGGTGGTGGGGCGCGGGCCGCGTGCAGCGAGCGTGGGATGGGGGAGGGGTGGGGCGGGGCGGGGCCGGCGGGGCCCTCCCAGGCGCTGCGGGATCTCTGCTCCCGCGCTTCGGGTCCCCGCGGTCCTTCGCACACCTGCGGGGACCCGGCAGCAACCCGACTTTGATCCTGTGAGCCGAGTCCACGTGGGGGCGGGCCGCTGTGTGACAGACCGCAGCCGGGGAGGGCCCGGTAGGGGGAGCCCCTGCGCGTGGGGCCCCAGGGTGCTCCCTTCTGTCAGAAAAGCTTGGGCTAGGCCGTCGGCCCACAGGCTCATCAACAAGCGCTGCCAGAAATTTGTGACCCTGCTTAACGTCGAGCTAAGGTGGTACTCCTTCCCGGCTCTTGCCGGTGGTGTGAGCCGAATGTTTGTAAATGTTTCAGTAAAGTCAATCACCCCTAATGCCACGACCACCGCCATCCGAAGGAGACCTGGTGTAAAGTCAGATATTTCTGTCATTGATTATCAAAATACTACTGAGGGTACAGACTTCGAGTAGGAGAAACTTGGGTTCTGGTCTCTGCTTTGTCACTGTGAAGGTCCAGTCAGAGTCGATTATGCAGATCATGGCATTTTATTTGGGACATTAAAGTTTTGCTGCAGCGAAGGAAGCCAAAACGAAAGTAGCTTGGGGGTTCTAGGGATGGCAAAGGATTTTTATAGACAGAGAAAGGAAATTGGCTTGACTACTACTGCTTGAACCAGGGTTTGCCCATCTTATAGGGGCAGGCTTAGGGCAAATGGGCTTTAGTTTGTATTAGGTCAAAACTAATGAACTAGACGCTTAATCAGCTATCTGGATCAATTGCCGTGGTGGGGATTTCAAATTTCAACCAAGAGGATACTTAAGAGGATGTTTTTTTGTTTTGGCTCTGAGGGGTTCCCACGGCTTTCTCCATACAATTTTGTCATCACTATCCAGCTGTGTGATTTTGGGCAGGTTGCCTGATCTCTCTGGGCCTGTTACTTCGTCTATAAAATAAAGGCTCATGTTAGAGGAACTCTAGGATTCCTTCTGACTCTAAAATTCTAAGACCCTATGACATAACAAACATATTCCTTATAGACTACAAACCCAGAACTCCATGTTGGTTGCTATGGGGAGGGGTGGGGCAGTAAGAATACAAAAAAATAAGCTTCTGTCAAAGTGGTGGTAAAATATAAACACATACTTTAAAAATTATGATGAAGTACTCTTGATAAACTGTGCTAACACTAGTTTAGAATGAATGTGTGTATACTGTGCTCAGAGCGGGTATTAGTTAATCTGGAAAGGAAGACTTCCTGATTCTAAGGTGGAGTCACGGCTGGAATCATCAGAGTGGCCTGACTCGAACACCCCAAGGCTTCACCACAGCTCCTGAACAGAGGTAAGATCCCAACTGCTCTGGATTTCTACAAGACAGAAGCAGTGCCAGCCACTGTCTCAGCATCGCAATTAAGGCTTGTTTGGAGCTATATTGTTTTGCACTTCTTAATATTTTTATTCTTCTTGTAACATTTCTCTGACTTGTGTCTGAGTTTGTGTTTTTCTTCTCCCCATCCAGCATGGGGAACTGGATCCTTGTCCTCTATTTCTGCTTTGCTTTTGGATGTTACACCAAAAGTACAAGCAACTAAAGAAAAATAAATTGGACTTCATCAAAGGACATAATCCAGAAAGTGAAGACACGTCTTACAGAATAAGAGAAACTATTTGCAAACCATCTATCTGATAAGGGTTTATTATTTAGAATATTTAAAGAACTCCTACAGCTCAACGACTAAGACAACCCAATTAAAAAATGGGCAAAATGACTTAAGTAGACATTTCTCCAAAGAAGATAAACAAATGACCAATAAATACATGTAAAGATGTGCTTATCTAAGTACTACTTAGAGAGTACAGACTTCAAGTAGGAGAAACTTGGGTTCTGATCTTTGCTTTGTCACTGTGAAAACAACATTAGGCATTGGGGAAATGCAAATTAAAACTATAATGAGATACCACTGCACACCCTTTAGAATGGCTGTGGTTAAAAAAAAAAAAGGAAAACAAGTGTTGGTGAGGATACAGAGAAATGGGAACATAGTGCATTGTTGGTGAGAATACACTGATGCGGTCGCTATGCAAAACAGTTGGCAGTTTCAAGAAAGTTAAGTATAGGATTAACCATTTGACCCAGCAATCCCACTTCTAAGGATATACACAAAAGTATTAAAAGCGGGGGCTCAAACAGATGTTTGCACACGAGTGTTCACAGCAGCATTATTCACAATTGCCAAAGTTGAAAGCAACCCAAGAGTTCATCAGTGGGTGAATAAATTGTGTTATGTTCATGCAATGGAATATTATTCTGCCATTAAAAGGAATGAAGGGTTGGGAATGGGGCAGTGCTTTGGCGGGACGCCCACTGTGAGAAGTCTTGAGGGAAGCACAGCAAGGCACCAGCTGCAGCGAAAGCAGCACTGGAGCAGCAGCAGCAGTCCTTGGAGTCCAGTCGAGCCCAGTGGAACTTGCTGTGAAGTTGTCCATGCTACTGAGAAGACTGAAGGAGGAGGACAAAGAGCCTGTCATGAACTCTTTCTCAAGGCTTTCAGTGGTGGTGAAGCCATAGGAAACTTCCCCTTTTCCCAGAGGCTCTTCATGATTCTTTGGCTCAAAGGAGTTGTATTTAGTGTCGTGACTGTTGACCTGAGGAGGAAGCCTGCAGACCTGCAGAACTTGGCTGCTGGGACCCACCCACCATTTATAACTTTCAACACTGAAGTCAAAACGGATGTAAATAAGACTGAGGAATTTCAAGGCTTGTGCCCTCTCAAGTACTTAGAGCTTTCGCCAAAACACCCAGAATGAAATACTGCTGGACTGGACATCTTTGCCAAATTCTATGCATATATCAAGAATTCAAGGTCCAAGGCTAATGAACCACTGGCACGAGGTTCTTGAAAACACTGCAGAAGCTCAATGAATATCTGATGAAATTGGTGAGGATAGTATGGAGAACTATGTATGACCGGCATCTGGAGGTTCTCAGCTAATGCTTATAGTAGGAAAGAGTTCACTAATACTTGCCCCTGTGATAAGGAGGTTGAAATAGCATATAGTGATAGAGCCAAAAGACATTCCATCATAAGCTTTTTAATTTAGAGGTGGTTTGCCATCTCTCTGGAGCTCTCACCGTACACTGTGTATAAATGACAGAACTTAAAAAAATATATTTTTATTGATAAAACAACATACAAACATTCTTAACATACAAACATTTCTATATGGTGTATAGTCTGTGGCTCACGATATCATCACATAGTTGTGTATTCATCACCATGATCATTTTTTGAACATTTGCATCACTCCAGAAAAAGAAATAAAAAAGAAAAGCTCATACATACCATACTCCTTACCCCTCCCCCCCATTGACAACTAGGGTTTCCATCTACCCAATTTATTTTAACCTTTATGTGCAATGTTTCACTGTTAATATGGCAGCCATGATTTCATTAGTCTGCCCCGAACTGCTGCATGATGCATGTTACAACCGATGTTTATGCATTTTTGGATTTTTATAGTATTTAGTAAAAGTATATGAAAGAATTGCTATTGTATCAGAAACATTCTGTTTCAATTTAGTCTATCCTGGGTATATACTCAAGGCTATTACCACCAACAAAGAGAACTTTTTACAAACAGTCACTACAGATTTTGCTAGTTTGCTTTGCAGATAGCTTTGTATTTTGACCTAAAAGCATTTATCCTTTACACTAGTTGTAACATCTGATACTATGTAAAAGCTGAAAGTTTAGAGGAAGGGTATGGTAGTCTCAAGATCTTCCTTAAGCATTTTATCCTAATGAAAGAATAAGGATACTCTGTCTAAATCTGTTATTTATTATATGTAATTTGCCCAGTGCCATTCATTTGGAACATTATCGCTTTCTTCCATTTTGTTTTTATTTTTAAAAGATCTTTTTTTCTTGGTAAACATAGACCTTTGTTGTTTTTAGATCTTTTAGCAATACTACATAAACCAATATTTAGCTGTAGCAGTGCAAGGATTAGTAGTGTAAGAAATAACACATGCAGAATTTAACCTAAGAAATGTGTGTGGGGGGCAAACATTAAGTAAAATTTTGTTTCTAAAGCTCACACAAACACACACACAAAAAGAATGAAGTTCTGATACTTGAGACAACATGGATGAACCTTGAAGATACCATAGTGAATGAAATAGGCCAGACACAAAAGGACAAATATTGTATGATCTTATTTATATGATATAATTAGAATATGCAAATTTATAGTCAGAAATTAGAATGCATATTAGCAGGGTCAGGAAGGTAGGTGAGGAACGGGGAGTTAATGATTAAGGGGACAAAGTTGTATAGGGTTTTAGAAAAGTTTTAGTAATGGGTGGTGGCGATAGCACAACACTGTGAATTTATTTAATACCTTTGAATTGTATACTTGAAAGTGGCTAAAATGGGAAATTTTATGTTGTATATATTTTACCAGAATGAAAATTTAAAAAGCAAACAGAACTGTACAACACAAAGAATGAACTGTTTTGTAAATTTCAGACTATAGTTCATAATATAGTAATAGCAAAGGTACTACACTAATGCAAAAAGGTAACAAAAGGGGGTGCAAGTGTAGTTCAGTGGTAGAATTCTCATCTGCCATGCAGGAGACCCGGGTTCGATTCCTGGTCCGTGCATTTCCCCAAAACAAAACAAAACAAAAGCAAGCAAACAAACAAAATTCAACAAATGGTGCTGCAATATCGGGATACTCACATGGAAAAAGAATGAAATGTAACTGGCCATTCAGCATACCAAAAAAAAAAAAAGTTAATAATAGGGTAAACTCCGTGTGTATGAGTGTGTATGTATGGGAACTCTGTACTTTCATCATGATTTTCTGTAATTCTACAAAAAAAGGAAACTTGAAAAGTTTCCAAGGCATTATAAAGGAAGAATTGATAGGATTTGATGACTAATCGGATATCAAAAGGGAAAGAGCCAGGGAGAATTAAACAAAGAGAGTTCCAATGTTTCTAACCTGACTGACAGGAAGATATTGCCTTAAACAGATGAGGAAGTGGGGATGGGGGATGCAGTGAGGAGCTAGTTTTAAGAGGAAAATATTGAGCTCCCTTTTTAATGCACCGAATTTGACAACTGACGCTTTCCAATCATATATAAACACAGCTTCAAACGTCCTGCCAAACAGTTTGTCCTGCCTAACCACCTCTTATATAGAAATTGGGAAGCTGCCTGTGGATGGAAATATTCTTGTGGAAATGGTCAGGGGGCAGCTGGAAGAGCGGACTAATGCTTTGCTCATTTTATCCTTATTGGGACCTGCACTATTCCTATTGTTTAAAAAAAAAAAATCCTTCCAAATGGATTTGGAAGTGAAGAACCTGTAAGGAGATCCAAATAGGGGAGATATTCAGCAAGCAGGGTAGCCAATCCTTCAATAACTAGACAGACTGAATTGGGAAATGTTTAGAGCCACACGAAAATAGATTCATGGGTTCAATTCAACTCAAAGGACACTTAGTGAGGACCTATTTTGTGCAGGCAGTTTTTAAGCTCTTCTTAGCCTTTTCCCAGACATTCTATTTTATTCTTTCATGATGGGAGGGGGTAGGGGAAAAAATTATATTCAAGAATTCCCAGACAGAGTCCTTTCATTTCCATAACAGCAAAACATTTTAATCCAATAAACTAAACTTTTCTTTCCCCTTCCATTGTGTAGGCAAAATACTTTGGTACCTTGACTCGAGTTTTTCACTTTCCAGCTGATTGTCCCAGCAATTGTGTTAACCCAGCCAGGGACGGATTAAAATGAAGGCAGTGGTGCCTGTATTCACCAACAACCCTCGAGGATGTGGCCCAGGTTAGTAAAATGACTTGGACTACTATTCCTCCTAATTCTTGAGAACTCTCCTGATAACTTGCTTAGCTCCAAAGCAACTAAACCCAGCATACTCTAATAATGTTCCCTTTGGAAAGAGACTGCCAATTTGAATAAAAGTCAAGCAGTTAACACAAACCCTTGAAATCTCGGCGCCTTCTGGACTTGTCCTTGCTTTCAATGCCATCTCCCTCCTCCAGCCTGGCACTCCTTAGCTCAAGCAGTATATGTACAGCTAACCTGCAGATCATCAACCCAAGCTGTAGGTCTAGAAGGAGTCTTACAAAAACGCCTAACACAGACACACCTCTGAATCTTGATTATGAAAAATCATGAGTATGTAAAACTGTACCTTGGAAAGACAAAAGAAAAAATCCACATGAAAACCAAGTTACAGTTGAATTTGACTTTGGGTAACACCAATCACTTTGATTTTTCAATTGTAAAGCAAAAGCAGGGGAAAATCAGATTGGGGGAAGGCCTTTGAGTAATTCTTACAAATATAAACTGAAATCCTAGCAACAACACGAGGGCCAAGGTTTGATTCTTTTAACCTGCTCCCTGAGGGAACAGGCATTAGAAAGAAGAATAAACAAGTAACAATACAATACAGAAACAGCACAAAAAGGCTCACAGGTATGAGGGAAACGATATAAAAGAAATGGTCAGAGCAGGAAACCCCACATGAAAGCAAAGGGGAAATAGAAACAGTTGGGGAGTAGAATGTACAGTGAGAGACCCAAGACAATGACTGAGCTTTTTGGTTGGTTAAGCTAAAGAATGGCAGAGGGGGGCAAGTAGGAAAGGGAAACTCATTTTTCTTGCAGAATGAAACCCAGATCCAAGTTCTCAAGTTATGCCTGGAAATTAAGTCTAGAAATAAAGGTCTCAACACCCGTAGAGTGTGCACATTAAAAGCATTTGTGAATTTCTTGGGTGAAAAGTGTTACATAATACGAAGAAATCGAAGCTTCAGGTAGTGAGTTTTAAGGTTTAGACTGAACGCCCATTCTTTCCTTAACCTTCCTACTCTAAGGCCTAAGCGTCATAATTCAAGTACAAACTTAAAAAAAAAAACATTTAAATTTAAAAGCCTGTTACTATTACTCTCTGCATTACTTGTGTGTGAAGATGGTGCTGACCAATAGAGCATTTCCAAGGGGTTACACACCGAATGGGTTTTAGGATGACAGGAAGTTCAGGGAACAGAGCCTTAAAAGTTTTGGTGTGACATCAGACAAGTAATTAAACTGCTCTGGGACCTCACTTGCCTTCATGTTTTCAGTGTGAAGTTACACTTAACTGGATTTAAGAGGTGGGCAAAGGAAATGGAGTGACTAGCTGATATACCTTCAGAAAGGGCCTTCCAGGCTATTTGTATTTGAGGACACTGAGTACTCGATTTGCAGATACTGAAACCTACGTTTTTATCATTTCACCTGGAAGAAACGGACTCACACGGACTTAAAAGAGCGGACTTGTCCGTCGGGTGGCTAGTTTATTCACGTCCCTTGGGGAGCCGTTCTGGAAGGATGAGCCAATGGCACATGGGCGGACAGGGCCTCTCAAAGGGAAGGCTGCATGGTGGGGGCAGACACAGACATGGGAGCTGGGTCTTCTGTTGAGGGGAGCATTTCTAATTTCTCTTCTAGGCTCTGAAATTCTCCTGCCTGTCTCCCCATACCCGCTCTACCCTCTTGCCCCTGAGTTATACCCCATTTTGCAACCAGTGTGTTGTTTTCAAAATGCAGACCTGATCATTACCTATTCACATCCGCCGCTACCACCACCATCAGAGCTGACATCCTTCAATGGCCTCATGTGGCCCTGAGTAGAAAAATCAAACCCAGTGCACAAGGCTCGGCAGGGTCTGGCCTCGGCTGGCCTCCCCTGCCTCCACCCACAACTCCACCTACCCAGACTGGTCTCTCTGGCCCCTGTCACTGCTGAGTACAATGGTCTTCACTTGGGATTCTAGTTGTTATTTTAAGCTTATTTCTTTTCTTGTTAATGTAGTTATTACCTTATACTAAGTGAGCAATTTATGACATTGCTGTAACCAGGTGCCTTCCTTGCCCCTCACTTACAGCCACTTTGTTTAGCTTATTTCCATTCCTTTACTTGCTACTGTAGTTGTTATTTGTGGTAACTGATAACCATGCTATAGCATACTTCACTTACTTGCTATTTCCTTCCATTATTATAGTTGTCTGTATTAGCCAAGTGATTTACAGCCATGCTGTAACCAGATGCTTTCCACATGCCTCCTTTACAGCCAGGTCATGTCTATCCCAATTAGTTCAGAGGTTTGATATGCCACGTACAATCCTAAATTTGAATGTTTACTAACCAATCACAATGTGCCATATTTTTAACCCCACCTCCTTTTTTTTAATTTAATAAAAACTCTAAGCACTTCCAACTTGGAGAGACACATGTGTGCAGTGGCTCCTCTCTCCATGCCAGCCGACCTTGCATTAAAGTTCCAACTTTTCTCAAAATCCCAGTATCATGGCATTGACTTCTGTGTGTGTCAGGCAATGAACCCTTACTTGGTGACAATTTGGTAACCATGAAGGGACTCAGAGTTTCCCAGGTCCTTTCCTGCCTGAGGTACTGCAACCCCAGTGAAGTTCAGGGAGCCCCTTCACCCATCCTAAGTGGTCATCCAGACTGGTTTTGTCCAGCAGCTGGATGATTGGGGTCCCCTCGGCTCTAGCCGGTGCTCCAGGCCATTTGGTGCTTTCTGCTATTTGGGGAAAAGTAACTATTCTGGGAACAGACATCTTCTGGGTATGTAATGTTTTATGAGCTCCTATTCTCTTGTTAAAACTTGTTTGCTAGGTTTGTGGGTTCGAGTGTCACCCTAGTGCCAGGACTGCCTGAGAGAGTTCAAGTTCCCATCTGCTAGGATGTTGGATTTGAATCCCACCCTAGAATCTGTCATTGGGAACAAGCCCCAATGGGGATTTAGAAGTGGGAAGTACTCACGGTTTCTGGTTCTGGTTCTTGGTAAGTTTACAAGGGTCAGAAGTCAGGTTCGAGTCCTGCTAAACAGATCTAATCCCAGGATATCTTCTGTTGGTGCCAGATAATTGTAACCAGGGGAAATGTTCATATTACATCTGACTATAGTCCTTTGAAATATTTTTTGGACAACTGGTCTATTATTAGTTATGAATCAATGAAAAAGAAAAAGATGATATTCTTTTGTCACACAGACTGGCCTTAATATAAAATAGGATCTGGGACACCATGGCCAGAAAATGGACTCTTAACTATAAGACTATATTACAATTAGTTTTTATTGTAAAAGAAAAGAAGAGAAATAGAATTGAATCCTGTAAGGTCAATATTTTATGTCTGCGTATCAGAATGAGAATTTACAGAAAAAGTTACAAAATTATAGTTTGAACTAATGAGTTTTTTGTTTCTGTGTCTGACTCATGGACAGGCTTTCTAATTGTGTCTGTTTGCTTGACGTATATTTTCCTAGTTGTGTATAGTAATACCAGATTAACAAGTAGAAATTCAGGGGAGAGCTCTACTCAAGTTGCTTAAAGATAAATAAGTGCTTAGATGTAAATTAGTACTCATGGAGTCCCATAAAATAGGGAAACCGAGCTTCCAGTACTCTCAGAAGTCTTCTTGTCTTCCCCTTCTGTGTCCTGTATTCCCTTCTATTCTGATGAACATTTCTCAAATCCTACTCTTCAGTGGGATTTTGTAAAATACTCAATCTTATTCAGACTTGTAAGTGGGTTTCGCAAATGTTGCACTCAGTAGGTTTTACAAAATATTCAATTTTATTCAGACTTATAAGCCTGGATGCTCAGACCTTAGCCAGTTAATTTACAGGATTGCTGATGAAGGTCATGCCGATATCTGATGAAACAAAACTACTTAGAAGAGGAAAACTGAGAAAAAAATAAAGAAATCCTCCTGAGCTAAATAAGCCCCAATAAATCCTCTAGGCATCAGGGCTCAGGGCATTAGTACTTGTAATGACTGCAAACAACCTGGTGATTGGAAAGAAACTGCCTAGAACTTCCAGAAGGCAGCAACACCCGCTGCTAATGCTCTTTGCCCTTAAAGAAAGCAAAGTGCCTTTCAATGTAACTGCTAAGGCTGTCCCGGGAAATGAAAGAGACTTTTCCAACTGTCCGCATCATATCTTTAGGTAAAATAGATCTGATAATTGGAAATAATTAAAACATGGGCATACGGACTCTGATCAATACTACAGCCACCTTATCTGTCTTAAATCTCTCTGTCTTCATTTGAAACTTTTAAAATCAGACTCAACAGACCAGGATAAGGAAGAAAGTTCAAGACATATTCCTGTCTTCACTGTCAAAGAAATCAAATTTAAACCCCACCCTCTTTTAAATACTATTCCAACCCATTTAGCCACATTCTTTCTGTCTTACCTATCCCTGCCCCAGGGCCTCTTAAACCTTAGCCAAATATGAATGAACCAGTTAAAGCAGCTATGAGGGAAGGGCTGGGTGCAGAAAGATGGGGGAGATGTGACTTTGGTTTAAAATTCTTTCTACTGGGCCTGTAGATTAAGAGTAATAAGCACGAAAATTTATATTTTTTGGTAGCACACTAATTTAACTTGTATGTTCAGTTTATTCAAACACCATAATTACATAGAATCTTGAATAGGGTGTGAGATCTTATTGGCTGTACAGGTTTGTGTGATGCCCCAATACATCCCAGAGTAATTTGGGCAGACAGAAAGTATTAGCAGGGCAGTGCGACAGTAGCTCAGTGGTAGAATTCTCGCCTGCCATGCTGGAGACCCGGGTTCGATTCCTGGTGCCTTCCCATGCAAAAAATAAATAAATAGAAGTATTTGCCAAGCCTGCTAGAAGAACTGGGGAGAAACAAGAAAATATTAAACTTCCCCATCTGAAGAATTCCTGATACTGTTGCAAGCAGTGGGGACAACCAATTCAATAGACTGTGTCCTACACTGCCTTTCCCATCTACATGGGACATGACTCCCAAGGTTGTAAACCTCCCTGGCAACGTGGGACAGAAATCCTGGAATGAGCTGAGACTTAGTATCAACGGATTGAGAGAACCCCTAGAATGAGCTGGGACTCAGCTTGAAGGGATTGAGAAAAACTTCTTGACCAAAAGGGGGAAGAGAGAAATGAGACAAAATAAAGTGTCAGGGGCTGAGAGATTTCAAACAGGGTTGAGAGGTTATTCTTATGCATTTTATAGCTATTCCTTTTTTAGTTTAAGGTGTATTAGAGAGGCTAAAAGGAAATGCCAGAAACTGTAGAGCTGTGTCCCAGTAGCCATAATGATATTGCTTTTGCAATGTGACTGTGATTGTGAAAACCTTGTGTTTGATGTTCCTTTTATCTACGATATGGACAGATGAGTAAAAATATGGATTAAAAATAAATAATAGGGGGAACAAATGTTAAAATAAATTGAGTAGATTTAAATACTAGGAAACAATGTAAGGGTGTGGTAAGGGCATATAGAAAAAAATAGGGGGAACAAAGGTTAAAAATATATTGAGTAGGTGGAAATACTAGTGGTCAATGAAAGGAAGGGGAAATGGGTATGGTATGTGTGAGTTTTTCTTTTTATTTCTTTTTCTGGAGTAATGCAAATGTTCTAAAAAATGATCATGGTGATGAATATACTACTATTTGATGATATTGTGAGCCATTGCACACCATACATGGAATGCTTGTATGTTCAGAATATTCATGTTTGTATGTGGTTTTGGTTTGATAATACAAAATAAATTTTAAAAAAGGCAAAACAAACAAAAAAAAGACTGTGTCCTATATCTTAGGGTTTGCTCTCATGAAACTTATTCTTACAAAGAAGAAGCTAAATCTACTTATGATTATGCCAAAAGAGTCACCCCAATAGATCCTGTTTTGTCACTTAGAGGTAGCCTCTCTCTCTAAACCATCTTGGCAGGAGAACTCATTGCCCTCCCCACTATGTGGGATGTGACTTCCAGGGGTGTAAATCTCCCTGGCAACATGGGACAGGACTCCCAGAGATGAGCCAGGACCCAGCATCATGGAATTGAGAAAGCCTTCTTGACCAAAAGAGGGAGGAAAGAAATGATACAAAATAAAGTTTCTGTAGCTGAGAGATTTCAAATAGAGTTGAGAGGTTATTCTTATGCATTATATAGATACTGCTTTTTAGTTTTTGTGTACTAGAATAGCTAGATGGAAAAAACATCGAACTGTGGAACTGTATTCCAGTAACCTTGATTCTTGAAGATGATTTTATAACCATACAGCTTTTACAGTGTGACCATGTGATTGTGAAAACCTTGTGGCTGACACTTCCTTTATCCAGGGTATGGACAGATGAGAAAAGAAATAAGGGCAAAAAAATAAGTAAATAATAGGAAGGGATAAGAGGTTAAAAAAAAATTGGGGTGGATTGCAATACTAGTGGTCAATGAGAGGGAAGAGTATGGGATATGGGATGTATGGGGGCTTTCTTTTTTCTTTTTATTTTTTTTTCTGGAGTGATGCAAATTTTCTAAAAATGATCATGGTGATGAATACACAACTATGTGATGATATTGTGAGCCATTTTTTGTATACTTTGGGTGGACTGTATGGTGTGTGAAGATATCTCACTAAAATACATGTATAAAAAGTAATAGGCACAGAACAAATGTTGGGGAATAGGCAATTTTTATTCTGAGGGAATCCCCCAAATTAAAATTATTTTTTCTGATAATACCTGTGTTGGTTGAAAATATCTTGCACCCCAGAAAAATGATGCTTTAGTCCTAATTCAATTTTGTGAGGACACCTGTCTTCTTTTAATCCTAATTGAATACTGTTGGGCAGACACTTTTGATTAGATCATTTCCACAGAGAGGTGACATGCCCAATTGTGGGTGTAAACTTTTTGAATAGATGGAGATGTGACTCTGCCCATTCCAGGTGGGTCTTGATTAGTTTACTAGAGTCATTAAAAGGGGAAACATTTTGGAGAAACCTCAGAAATGACAGCGTCAACAGAAACTTCAGAGCAGAGCTGACACAGATGCTGACACATGGAGAACAGAGACACAGATGTTTGGAGATGCGTGGAGCCCAGTAGACGTTGCTATGAGATGTTAAGCAAGCAAGAACCTGGAGAGAGCCAAAGGAAGCCAGGAGATGACAGCCAGCCCCAGACAAACAAAGTGAGGAAGCCCCACAGGGACAGGACCGAAAGCAATGGAGCCCAGGAACAAGGGACAGACAGATGGCCAACCACGTGATTTCCCAGCTGGCAGAGGTGTTCCAGATGAATCAGCCTTTCTTGAGTGAAGACAACCTCTTGTTGGTGCCTTAATTTGAACACTTTCACCACCTTAGAACTGTAAACTTGTAAATTATTAAATTCCCTTTTAAAAGCCACTCCATTTCTGGTATACTGCCTTCTGGCAGCTGACATGCTAATACAATACCTTTGTGGCAATAGCCACGATAGACAGATCATTATTAAAACATTAAAACTTGGGACAGGAATAATTAGATTAAAATCCAATTGCCAAGGGGGTACAAGGGTAGTTCAGTGGTAGAATTCTTGCCTGCCGTGCGGGAGACCCATGTTTGATTTCTGGCTCACATACTTCCCCAAAACGAACAAACAAGCAAAACAAAAAATTCAACAAGATGGTGCTGCAATAATGGGATATTCACATGAAAAAATAATGAAACATGACCCCCACCATATAGCGTACAAAAAAGAAATCCAATTGCCAACTGTTAAAAGTTCCAATAGAAAAAGGAAAATGTCCTTGAGAGTTATGGAAAAGTTTTCTGGACTATGTTTAGGGACAAATGAAATGATTATAGTGTATTTTCCAGAGCATATAGTCAGTATGCTTTTTTTTAATGCAATTTTATTTACCGCATACAGTTCATCCAAAGTACACAATTGATGACCCAGACTGTCATCGCATAGTTCAGCACCACATTCAAATTTTTTTGTATCATCACATAGTTGAGTATTCATTGCCATGATCATTTTTAGAACTTTTGCATCATGCCAAAAAAAGAAATAAAAGGAAAAACCCCATACATCCCATACCCCTTACCCTTCCCTCTCATTGACCACTAGTATTGCAATTTACTCAATTTATTTTTTACCCCTTGTCTCTTCCCCACTATTTTTTTTTTTTATCCTTTTTTTAAATTTATCCATCCATACCCTGGGAGCGTCAGACACAAGGTTTTCACATTCACACAGTCACATTATAAAAGCTATATCATTATACAATTGTCTTCAAGAATTAAGGCTACTGGAATACAGTTCAACAGTTTCGGGTACTTTTTAGCCACTCCAGTACACCATAACTAAAAAGATATCTATATAATGCCTAAGAATAACTTCCAGTATGACCTTTTAACTCTGTTTGAAATCTCTCAGCCTGAAGCTATATTTTGTCTCATTTCTTTTCCTCCTCCTTTTGGTCAAGAAGGCTATCTCAGTTTCATGATGCCGGGTCTTGGCTCATCCCTGGGAGTCAGATCCCACGTTGCCAGGGAGAATTACAACCTTGGGAGTCATAGCTCATGTAAAGGGGAGGGCAACAAGTTCATCTAAGAGTTGGCTTAGAGAGAAAGAGGCCACATCTAAGCAACAAAAGTGGTTCTCTGGGGGTGACTCTTATGCAAAATTATAAGGAAGCTTTCTCCTTTGCAGGAATATGTTCCTTAGGGGTGAGCCCCAAAATTGAGGGCTCATCCTATGAACTGGTTGTCCCCAATACTTGTAAGAATATCAGGAATTCCCCAGTTGTGGAAGTTTGATATTTCCTCTATCCCTAGTCCCCTATGGGGACTTGGCAAATATTTTTTATTCTCTGCCCACATTACTCTGGGATGTATCAGGGCATCACACTAAACTGTACAAAACAACAAGGTCTCATGACCCATTCAACACTCTGTGTGATTATGGTGTTCAAGTAACCTGACTGTACAAGTTAAATTAGATAGTGCACTACCAAAAACATGTATTTTGCAACAAATAAACATCTTTTCCTTTGGTCCCACACAGAAGTTTGAACTATAGACGATTTCACCTTTGCCCTGTATTCTGATTTACCTTAGTCTCATCCAGATCACATTCACTCATATCTCTACTTGAAATCTGATCATTTTTTTCTATTTTTTAAACGTTTGTTGTGTGGGGTAATGCTGACTTTGTAGCTCCAGAGCTCTGACTTTGAGTCTCAGGTATCATATAAATACCCAAAATTTCAGGGAACAACCAGGTTATAGACAAATAGCTCAGTATCTCAGAATTTAGAAATAACAATTACAACTCTGGAATAGGTGTGACTGCTGTAAGATCTTAAAATCTAGGACCCTTTATAATAGGCCCCAACCTGATAACCCATGTCTCAACTTCAGCCCTCTGAGTCTGTATTTTATAGTTAGTCCATATGAGTGAGGCATGATAACATTGTCTTTTTGTTTCTGACATTTCATTCAACGTACTGTCCTCAAGGTTCATTCATCTAGTTGCATGCCTCACAACTTCATTCTTTCCTGCAGTTGCTCAGTAGTAAGTTTTGTGTATGCACCATAGGTCCCTTTTCCACTCCTCAGTCATTGTACCCTTAGGTCACTTCCATCCATTGCAAATCGCGAACACTGCTGCCATCAACACCAGTGTGCAAATGTCCATTCATGTCTCCACTCGCAGTTCCTCTAAGTTTATACCTAGCTATAGGGTTGCAGGATCATATGGAAACTCCACCCCTAACCTCCTGTGGAGTTACCACCCTGCCCTCTAGAGGGGCTGCACCACTCTACTTCCATACCAACAGTGAATAAATATATCTCTTTCTCCACACTTGCTCCAGCTCTTGTATCTCTCTGTTCATTTAAAAATATATATCTTCACACATATACAGTCAACCCAAAATATATAGTCAATAGCTCATAATATTGTCGCATAGTTGTGTATTCATCATTTTTAGAACATCTGCATCACTCCAGAAAAAAGAAAAAAGAAAAAACTCATACATCCCATACCCCTTACCCATCCCTCTATTGACCCCGAGTATTTCAATCTACTCAACTTTTTTTACCCTTAACCCCCCCATTATTTATTTATTTACTGTTCTTATTTTTTTCACTCATCTGTCCATACTCTGGGTAAAATGAGCATCAAACACGAGTTTTTCACAATCACACAGACCCATTATTAAAGTTATATCTTTATACAATCATCTTCAAGATTCAAGGCTACTGCAACACAGCTCAACAATTTCAGGTAGTTCCTTCCAGTCACTCCAATACATCATAAACTAAAAGGGGATATCTAAATAATGAGTAAGAATAACCTCCATGATAACCTTTCAACTCTGTTTGAAATCTCTCAGCCACTGCACTTTATTTTGCCTCATTTCTCTCTTCCCCATTTTGGTCAAGAAAACTTTCTCAATCCCATGATGCTGGGTCCTGGCTCATCCCTAGGAGTCATGTCCCACTTAGCAGGAAGGGCAGTGAATTCATCTGCTCAGTTGGCTTAAAGAGAGATGGCACATCTGAGCAACAAAAGAGGTTTTCTGGGGGTGACTCTTAGGAATAATTATAAGTAGGTTTAGATTCTCCTTTGCAGGAATAAGTTTCATATGGGTGAGCCTCAAGATTGAGGGCTCAGCCTATTAAATTTGCTGTCCCTACTGCTTACAAGAATATCCAGAATTTCCCAGATAGGGAAGTTTAATATTTCCTCCTTTCTCCCCAGTCCCCCAAGGGGACTTGGCAAATACTTTTTTATTTTCTGCCTAAATTACTCTGGGATGTATCAGGACATCACACTAATCTGTACAAACCAACAAGATTTCACACCCTATTCAAGATTCCATGTGATTATGGTGCTCAAATAAACTGATCATACAAGTTAAATTAGGTACTGTGATGCCCAAAATATAAATTTTGCCCCACATAAACATCTCTTCCTTTGGTCTTACACAGAAGTTGAAGTGTTAAGAATATAGACCATATCATCCTTTACCTTGTATTCTGATTTACTTTAGTCCTATCCAGATCAGCCTCCTTCACATCTATAGTTGAAGTCTGGTCACTTTCTCAACTTTTTAAACAGTTGTTGTACAGCATAATGCTGACTTTCATAGCTTCAGAGCTCTAACACTGTGTCTCGGGCGTCACATAGCTACCTAACTTTTCAGGGACCAACCAGGCTATTCATAAATAGCTCAGTATTTCAAAATTTAGAAATAACAGTGACAACTCTGGAATAGATGTGACTGCTGTAAGAGCTTACAATCTAGGACGCTTTACAGTAGGTCCTGTTTTAGTTTGTAAGCTGCCAGAATGCAATATACCAGAAACAGAATGGCTTTTAAGCAAGGAATTTATTAAATTGCAAGTTTACAGTTCTAAGGCCATGTAAATGTCCAAATTAAGGCAAGGCTATAAAAATGTCCAAACTAAGGCATCCAGTGAAAGATACCTTGGTTCAAGAAGGCTGGTGACTTTCAGGGTTTTTCTCTCAGCTGGAAGGGCCCATGGCGAAGTCTGCTAGCTTTCTCTCATTTCATAGGGCTTCTCCAGGGGTGTTTTCCCTCTGGATCTTCAATGGTCTCTGGCTGTGTGGGCTCTGTTGGTTCTAAAGCTTTTCCCAAAATGGTTCCCTCTTAAAGGACTCCAGTAAGCGAACCCACCCTAAATGGGTGAAGACAAATCTCCATGGAAACCACCTAATCAAAAGTTCCCAGCCACAACTGGATGGGTCGTATCTCCATGGGAACAATGAAAAAATCCCACCTAGCAATATTGAATGAGGATTAAAGGACATGGCTTTTCTGGAGTATAACAGATTCAAATTGGCACAGGCCCCAACCTGATAAGCCATGCTCTCCACTTCAATTCTCCAAGTTTGTGTTTTATAGTTAGTCCATATGAGTGAGGAATGATGATATTTGTCTTTTTGTTTCTGACATTTCAGTTCAGCATAGTGTGCTCATTCACCCAGTTGCATGCCTCACAACTTCAGTCCTTCTTGTAGCTGCTCAGTACTCAGTTGTATGTATACACCATAGATCCCCCTTCCATTCTTCAGTCATTGTACCCTTAGGCCACCTCCATCCATTGCGGATCATGAACACTGCTGCCATAAACACCTGTGTGCAAATGTCCATTTGTGTCCTCACTCTTAGTTCCTCCAGGTATATACCTAGCAATGGGGTTGCAGGATCATATAGCAAGCCCACTCCTAGCCTCCCACAGAACCACCACACTGCCCTCCGGAGGGGCTGCACCACGCTGTCTCCCTAGCAACAGTGAATAGGTACAGCTATTCCTCTACATTTTCTCTAGCACTTGTTTCTCTCTGTTCATTTTTAAGAAGTTTTATTTACATATCATACAATCCAACCTAAGCGAAAAGTCAATGGTTCCTGGCATAATCACATAACCATACCTTTACCACCACAATTGACATGAAAACATCTCCCTTTCTTCTGCAAAGAATCCCATGTCCCTCCCCCATAGCCCTTGCTTACTGACATTTAGTTTTGACATATATTGCCTTTGTTACAATCAATGGAAACATATTACATTGTTACTGTTAACTGTAGATCTTAGTTTGCATTGATTGCATTTCACCCCTCACCCCGTATACCACCCATTTTCAACACCTTGCAATGTTGACATTCATTTTTTTCTCCCTCATGTAAGAACATTCTTATGTTTGTACATTAAATCACCATCACTGTCCACTCTAGGCATTGCTAAGTTATACCATTTCAGTCTTTTCCCTCTATCTTTCCTTCTGGTGTCCTTCTCCCTCAATCATACTCACACTCAGCTTCATTCAGTGTACTTATATTATTGTGTTACCATTAGATAATTTTGTGCTGTCTGTTTCTGGATGTTTACAATCAGTTCTGCTGAACATTCTGTACTCTTTCAGTACCAAATGCCCAATTTCTACCCTCTTTCCGTCTCCTGATAAACTGTGTTCTTAACTTTAACTTTCAAAGTTCACTCATTAATATTAGTTCATACTGGTGAAACCATACAGTATTTGTCCTTTTGTTTCTAGCTAATTTCACTAAGCATAATGTCTTCAAGGTTCATCTATGTTGTTACATGCTTCATGACTTTATTCTGTTTTTAACAACTGCATAATATTCCATCATGTGTATATTCCACATCTTATTTAGCCACTGGAAATTTGGTCTGCTTCCATCTCTTGGCAATCGTGAATACCACTAAATATACACTGAATGAAGCTGAATATGAGAATGATAGAGGGAGAAGGGCTGGGGGCACATATGAAACCAGAAGGAAAGCTAGATGATAAAGACTGAGATGGTGTAATTTAGGAATGCCAAGAATGTACAATGATAGTGACTAAATGTACAAATTAAAAAATGTTTTTGCATGAGGAAGAACAAAGGAACGTTGGTTGCAGGGTGTTGAAAATAGATGGTCATTCATATTTTAAAACTTCAACTTCTGTGTGAGAGTAAAGTGAGGAATGTTTATTTGGTGCAAAATTTATATTTTGACTAGGGCATTTCCTATTTAACTTGTATGGTCAGTTTAACTGAACACCATAAAGTACATGGAACCTTGAATAGGTCATGAGATTTTGTTGATTTGTTCAGGTTAGTGTGATGTTCCAGTAAATCCCAGAATGAATGGAACAGTGAAGGAAGAAGTACTTGAAAAGTCCCCTTGAGGGAATGGGGAGAAAGGGGGGAAAATTCAGCTTTCCCATCTGGAGAATTCCTGATATTCTTGGAAGCAGTGGGGGCAACCAAATAAGTAGGCCAAGTCCTCGATTTTGGGGTTTGCCCCCATGAAACTTATCCCTGCAAAGGATAGGCTAAGCCTACTTGAAATTAGGCCTAAGAGTCCCCCCGCCGAGAACCTCTCCTGTTGTTCAGATGTGGCTTCTCTCTCTCTCAGTTGACACGGCAAGCAAACTCACTGCCCTCCCCCTCTCTACATGGGACATGACTCCCAGGGGTGTAAACCTTTCTGGCAATGTGGGACAGAAATCTTGGGATGAGCTGGGACTCAGCATCAAGGAATTGGGAAAACTTTCTCAACCAAAAGGGGGAAGAGAGAAATGAGATGAAATAAAGTGTCAGTGGCTGAGTAATTCCAAATAGAGTCGAGAGCTTATCCTGGAGGTTATTCTTATGAATTATACAGATAGACCCTTTTTAGTTTACAGTATATTAGAGTGGTTAGAGGGAAGTCCCTGAAAATGTAGAGCTGTGTTCCAGTTGCCATGATTCTTGAAGATGATTGTATAATGATATAGCTTCAGCAATGTGACTGTGTGATTGTGAAAAACCTTGTGTCTGATGCTCCTTTTATCTACAGTATGGATAGATGAGTAAAAATTATGGATAAAAAATAAACAAAAAATAAGGGAAATAAAGGTTAAAATAAATTGAGCAGACTAAAATACTAGTGATCAATGACAGGGAGGGGTAAGGGGTATGGCATGTATGTTTTTTTTACTTTTTATTTCTTTTGCTGAAGAGATGCAAATGTTCAAAAAAATGATGATGGTGATGAATACACAAACATGTGAGGATATTGTGAGCCATTGATTGTACACCATGTATAGAATGTTTGTATGACAAGAATATTTGTTTGTCTGTTGTGTACAATAAAAATATTTTAAAAAACAAAGTAATAGTAACACCACTATAAGCATCAGTGTGCAAATGTCCATTTGTGTCCTTGTTTTCAGTTCCTCTGAAAATACACCTAATAATGGTATTGCTGGATCATATGGCAATTCTATACTTAGCTTCCTGAGGAACCACCAAACTGCCTTCCACAGCAGGTCTCTTAGTCACAAACTTTGTCTATGACTGTTTGTTTGAAAATATTTTAAACTCCCCCTCAATTTTGAAGGACAGTTTTGCTGGGTATAGGATTATTGGTTGACAGTTTTTCTCTTTCAGAATCTTAAATATATTATACCACTGCCTTCTTGCCTCCAGGGTTTCTGCTGAGAAATCCACATATAGTCTTGTCAAGCTTCTCTTGTATGTGACAGATTGCTTTTCTCTTGCTGCTTTTAGAATTCTCTCTTTGTCTCTGACATTTGAAAATCTGATTAATAAGTGTCTTGGGGTATGTCTATTTGTATCTATCCTTTTTGGGGTATGCTGTGCTTCTTGGATCTGTAATTTTATGTCTTTCATAAGAGATGGTAAATTTTCAGTGATTATTTCCTCCATTAATCTTTCTGCCCCGTTTCACTTCTCTTCTCCTTCTGGGGCACCCATAACACGTATGTTCATGGACATCATGTTGTCATTCAATTCCCTGGGACCCTGCTCATATTTTTCTGTTCTTTTTCCCTCTCTGTTCAGGACAGATGTCCTGTCCTCTAGTTCACTAATCCTTTCTTCTGCCTCTTCAAATCTGCTGTTGTAAGTCTCCATTGTGTTTTTCATCTCTTCTCTTTTACCTTTCATTCCCATAAGTTCTGCCATTTGTTATTTTCAAACTTTCAAGTTCTTCTTTATATTCTCCTAATGTCTTCTTTTTATCCTTCATCTCTTTTGCCATTTCTTCCCTCAACTCATTGATTTGATTTTTGATGTATTTTGCATGTCTGTTCAAACATCCTGAATTAGTTGTTTCAACTCCTGTGTCTAATTTGAAATGTTTGTTTGTTTCATTGACTGGATCATATCTTCAATTTTCCTGGTATGACTCATATTTTTTGCTGGTGTCTAGGCATTTGATTTCCTGAATTCTGGAGGTTGTTTTTACTCTTTTACCTAGGGTTTTCTTGTTGGTTGGCTTTGTTCTCTATCTGTTCTTTGGCATCCATTTCAACTTATTCAGACATCTAGCATAACATCTGTTTAACCGATCAGAATTTTTCAGCTCTTGTTTTTCTGGTTCTTGCCCTGCCTATATGGAAATTTTTTTGAGGAGGCTCTCTTCAGATATGATTGACACAAGTCAGACTTTCTCAGATTGGACAGGCTCACCTGATCATTGTCACATTTCCCTGAGGGTGAGATCCATCATGTTGTCAGACATTCTTATGAAGCATCTATATCTGTGCTTTTCTATCCTGCTCAGGAGGTTGTGCTTGTCAGTCTGCAGCTTCCCACCAGCAAAAAGCTGTGTGGTGCCCTTAATTCTCAGCTGCCTTTCCCTTCCAGTGGTGTGGTTGATACAGAGGCTGAGGTAGAAGGGGGACTTGGCTTGTTTCTGTTTTCCATCCACCTGGGGCCTGCTTTCCCTGAAGGAGGACCACCATTTGAGCTCGGCCCCTCCCTCTTTTTCTTGAGGGAAAATACACTCTTTAGGGGATTATCCCCATTCAACTGGCTAGTTACTTTGTCTCAGATGTGCCTTAATTCAGCCCTTGCCTGGGGCAGTGCTGAACTCTGAGAATACTAGCAGTTCTACATAATGAGCTGTTAGGAAGTAAAAAGAGGTGATCAATGAAAGGGAGTGGTAACAGGTGTAGAAAAAATAGGGGAACACAGGTTAAAATATATTGGGTAGATGGAAATATTAGTGGTCAATGAGGGGGGGGGTAAGGGGTATGGTATGTATGATTTTTTTCTTTTTTCTTTTTATTTCTTTTTCTGGAGTGGTGCAAATGTTCTATGAAATGATCATGGTGATGAATATACTACCATGTGATGATATTGTGAGCCATTAATTGTACACTGAGTTTGGAATGTTCATATGTTAAGAATGTTTATGTTTGTATGTTGTTTTGCTTGGTCAATTAAAAAAAGAAGAAGAAGAAGAAGTAAAGAAAGAGAGAGAAAACTTTTTAGAGTTGGACCTCAGCTCCCAGATTTGCCAATCAAGAACCAGAGTTGTTATACAGCTTTGTGTGTCCCCAGGTTTTATGTGCCCCCTTTCCTTGGGGCCCAGCACTTCTCCAGTATTTTGGATCATCCAACTCAAAAAAACTCTATTGTTTTTGTTGTTGTTTTCTGTAAGCCCCACCCCCTCTCTGCTGGCACCAAAGCTCCTAGCTCCTTTTGTGTTTCAGATTTTTCTGTGCTCAGGTCCATTTTCAACAGTCTGAATTTGTTCATCACTTCCACAATTGGAGCTTGGTTGCACTGACTTCCTTGTGCCTGGTAGGGTCGGCTTCTTTCTTCCTTGGAGAAACAGCCTGCCGTGCACGTGGGGGAGGGGTGCTGGCCCCGCAGCTGGGGAGACCTGCGGTTCTTTGTGGGGTCTCAGCTGTTCCACCCATTCCAGACTGGGGTGTGATGCATGTCACTCATGCCCCCCCAACAGTTGTTCCATTCGGTTCCTGGCTATTTACTAGCAGCCCTGGAGGATGAATTCATCAGTATGCTTTTGAGGTTGTTCATAATATGGAGATAGTATGGAAACAGAGTTTTTAACCTCCAATAGAGGTAAAAAAAAAAAAAAATTCTTACATTAAGAAATTGCTAGTTGACCAAAGGTTTTGGCTACAATTAAAATTCCTGGTTGTTTTTAGGCAAATACAGAGGAAAACAATTATAATCACAAGGAAAACACATCTGCAAAAATGCAGTGACAAATTTTAATCCTATTTCTATTTCTGTGATGACTTCTGAACCAAATAGCTCCATAAGAATAATTTTTTTTTGGAAAACACTGGTTGCTTTTATAAGTTCACAATTAGATCATGGTTTTAAATCAGTCCTCCCTACTTGTCTCCAGAAAGTTGTATCAGAAATTACTCATGATATATCTCACTGTAATACTGATAGAATGGTAAACTGAGTAAAGCAATATTTCTAGAAACCACCTTCTAAAATAGCCATGTTTTCATTTTAAAAAGTTAAACATCACAAAACATGCAAATTTCCTTGCCAGTTACATTGTTTTACTCTGATGCTTCTCTAAAAGTGCATGTAGTCAGACACCAGTCAGAACTAAATCTTCAACAAGAAGGGACGTCAAAAGAGAAACCAGTATATACATTATATTCTACCTCTTAGTTAACATAATCCTCGTAAAAATATAAAGGGGAGGCAGAAAAAAACATTCTGCTATGGTCTGTGGTTGATGGCCTTAATTTAAGTTAATTGTGAAGTGTTTTTATTTCTGGTAATAACTTCATTTGGAAACTGCTCATAAGGGAATTAGGGCCAGATTGTAAGCTCTTGTAGCAGTCATATTTGTTCCTGGTCTTTGGTTGTTATTTCTAAAACTTCGATGTGCTTTTGTTTTTTATTAATTTTTTAATTTTTAAAAAAAAAACAACAAACAAATGCAAACATTCTTACCTTTTGATCATTCCATTCTACATATATAATCAGTAATTCACAATATCATCACATAGTTCCGTATTTATCATCATGATCATTTCTTAGAACGTTTGCATCAATTCAGAAAAAGAAAAAGACAACAGAAAAAAATTCATACATACCATACCCCTTACCCCTCCCTTTCATTGATCACTAGCATTTCAATCTAATTTTATTTTAACATTTGTTCCCCCTATTATTTATTTTTATTCCATATGTTTTACTCAAATTTTGACCTGCTTTGCTCTTTATGTGTGAGCTGGAAGCTCTCTGGAACTTTAGGTCTTTGTGTGACATCTGAGACTCAGAGCTGGGGTTCTCCACCTCTGGAGGTACTGAAGGAGAAGCATTACTATGTGCAGTAACTGTTAAAGGAGCTGCAAAGGGGATCAGACTTCTCTTGGGGTTGATATGGTTAGGGCTAGGGTGAATCAGAATACATAGTGGAGGGTGATATTGTTTGTATTTTGAGGCTTTAATTTCTATGTGAGACCAAAGGAAGAGAGATTTATTTTACCCAATGTCTAAATTTTCTGTGGTACACTCTCTGATTTAACCTGTTTGGTCAACCTAGCAGCTCTATTTAACATGGAACTTAGAATAGGGAATGAAATCTTAGTATGCTGTACAGGTTGATGTAATATACTGAAGGTGTTTTAGGCATAAAATGAAAAAAGTATTTGTAAGGTTTTGAGGAACTGGGGAAGGAAAGCATGGAACTGTAAACTTCCCCATCTAGGAAATTCCTGCTATTCTCTCAAGCAATAGGGGCTCCCAATTTACTGAAACTATAATGAAGAAACTTTGCAAGATCTAAATCTAAAATCCTCTCCTTTTTGGAAAGCGCAAATTATCCCCATTTAAACTTATAACAAGGAGACCTATAAAAATAAACATGGAAATGTATTAGCTTTGCCTCATAAAAAGAAATATGCTATTAAGTCAAGCCCATGGTCTTGAGGTTTGTACTTATGAAACATTTCTGTAATGATGACACTAAGCGCAATTATAATTAATTCATAAGTGCCACCCCCTGAAAACTTCCTTGTTGTTCACATGTGGCCTCTCTCTTAGCCAAACCCTGCGAATAAATGTCCTACCTTCAACCTCTGCTCTTATATGGGACATGACTCTTATGATGAAACTCCCTGACACTGAGGGATTTGGCAGTGCTTTTGGAGACGATCTTGGTCAAAAGGGGAAATGTTAAAGGGAATAAAACAAAATAGAGTTCTATGGCTAAGACATTTCAGATGGAGTTGGGACGTCATTCTTGAGGTTACTCTTCTGCAGGTCTCAACCAAATATCACAAACTGCTGCAGTATGTAAAGCATTGAGTAACAGTGCTCCTAAAAATGCTGGGAACATACAAATACCATAAACAAGCCACATAGCTACATAAAATCGACACCCCCTCAGCAGGCTCTATCTAGGAATATACGAAAAGCTATTTTCTCAAAATGGCATGGTTATATTCCCTCATAAGTCCCCTAATAACGTTTCTCCTTTTTTTTTTATTTGGACATATACTTTTCAATGTACTTGTTAAGTTTATTTCTCAGAGACTTAAAGCCTCCAGATTGTTCCGATGCTGGTTGAGCCCTGAAACTAGTCCCTTCAATAAAGATGATCAGGAACTCGTGAGAACCTTCAGCTCCAGGCAAAACAACCCCATTCCTCTGCTCCATAATATCTACATACCTCCTCAGCCCGAAGAAACCAAAACAGTCATTGTCCCAAATCACTCAAGATTAAGGAATGAACAAAAATAAGGGGGGGTTGTGACTGCTGAGTACAATGGTCTTTACACATAATTGTAGTTGTTATTTTAAGCTTATTTCTTTTACTTGTCATTATAGTTGTTATCTTATGTTAGCTGAGGGATTTATAACATTGCTGTGACCAGTTGCCTTCCTTGCCTCTTATAGCCAGTTTGTTTAGCTTATTTCCATTCTTCTAGCTGTTATTGTAGTTATTATTTGTGGTAACTGATAACCATGCTGTAGCATACTTCCCTTACTTGTTATTTCTTTCCATTATTATAGTTGTCACATATTAGCTAAATGATTTACAACTGTGCTGTAACCATGCTCTTCCCACACTCCTCTTACAGCCAGATAATACCTATCCCAATTAGTTCAGATGGCCAATTTACAATCCTTAACTTGCATGGCTACATACCAATCACAATGTGCCAATATCTGTAACCGCACCTCCTTCTGTTTTATCTAATAAAATCCCTAAGGACTTCCAGCTTGGATGGATAGATGTGAGCATGGTGGCTCCTGGCTCCATGCCAGTGGACCTTGCATTAAAGTTTTTTCTTTTCTCTAAATCCTGGTGTGATGGCATTGGCTACTGCGTGTGCTGGTCTGTGAGCCCTTGCTCAGTAACCCCCCCATGAAATCTCATGTTCCTCCTGCCAAAAGGCCTGTGCACATGCCATGCCTTCTGTCTGAAACACTCTTCTTTCCTTCTTTTCCACACTAATTCTTTTTTCTAAATTTTTTTATTGTGAAATATGACATATGCACAAAGAAAAGAAAAAAAAGCACTAATTTTCAAAGTACACTTCAACAAGTAGTTACAGAACAGATTTCGGAGTTTGTTACAGACTACCATTCCACTATTTCAAATTTTTCCTTCTAGCTGCTCCAAAACACTGAAGTCTAGAAGAAATTGATACAGTGATTCAGCAGTCATCATACTCATTTGTTAAATCCTGTTTTCTCTGGTATAACTCCTCCTTCTCCTTTGATCCTTCTCCCAATCTATAGGAATCTTTAGGCAATGCAATGCCCATTCTGTCTTTTTCATGTTGAGAAGGGGTGTTGACACTAAAGGATGGGGTGCAGGGTGTAATTAGTTGATAATCTTGGAGAGGCTGGGCACTCTGGGTTTCAGGATTTATCTAACCTAGGAACCTATTGAAAATTATAGTTTCCAGGAAAGCAAACTTAGTGCGTGAAATTTTTATAGTCTCAGTTCGAGTCTTAGGCATTCTTTTTTTAATATTTATATTGAGAAATCTTCATGCACATATATTCCATACATGGTGTACAATAAATGGCTCAAAATATCATCACATAGTTGTGTATTCATCACCATGATAATTTTTTTCGAACATTTGCATCACTCTAGAAAAAGAAATAAAAAGAAAAAAACTCATACATATCATACCCCTTACCCGCCCCCTCATTGACCACTAGTATTTCCATCTACCCAATTTATTTTCCCCTTTCCCACATTAATTCTTGCTCATCCTTTAACTCGCAGTTCAAGGGTCACTTCTTCAGGGAAGTCTTTCCTGATGGCTCTGATGAGGTCAAATCCTTCTACTACAAGTTCTCTCAGTTCCTTACCCTGCTCTTTTGCAACACTTACCAATGACATCATTTTATGTTTATCGGTAAAATTGGATTGTAAACTCCATGAAAGGTAAGACAGTGTGTGGTTTTGCTCACTAAGGTAACTAGCCAGTCTGGTACACTGGTGGTGCTCATAAATATTTGTAGAATGAATTATGCTTGATAAATTACCTTATGCAAGTTTGGCAATTCAAGCATTCATTCAACAGATCTGTACTGAACACCCACAGTCCCCTATCTACACTGGAACACAAGAATCAGAGAGCCCTTTCCCTCGGGACAGTATAGGAAAAAACATGACATGGTCTCACTTCAAGCAGTCTCACACCCTTCTGTTTTGATGTTACCTCACATAGGATGCAATTAATTAGATGAAACTGATACCAGCCACTGAAATCTGCCATGACAGTATTCTAGGTTCTCACACAATTGTCAGGTTCTCTGGGGGTGATTCTTAGGCATAACTGTCAGTAGGCTTAGTTTATGCTTTTGCAGGAATAAAATTCATAGGGGCAAGCCCCAAGATTGAGGGCTCAACCTATTGAATTGGTTGTCCCCATTGCTTGTGAGAATATCAGGTATTCCCCAGATAGGGAAGTTGAATATTTCCCCCTTTCTCCCCAGTCCCCCAAGCAAATGCTTTTTTATTCTCTGCCCAAATTACTCTGGGATATATCAGAGCACCACACTAACCTATACAAATCAACAAGATCTCATACCCTATTCAAGTCTCTATGTAATTAATGCTGTTCAAGTACCTCCACCATACAAGTTAAATTAGATAATGTGATGCCCAAAATATAAATTTTGCACCCAATAAACCTCTCTTCCTTTGGTCTCACACAGAGGTTGAAGTTTGAAAATATGGGCCATATCATTCTTTACCCAGTATTCTCATTTGTCTTAGTCCTATCCAGGTCAGCTTCATTCATATCTCTGGATGAAGTCTGATCACTTTGTCAGCTTTTTAAAAAGTTGCTGAATGTGGTAATGCTGACTTTGCTTCAGTGCTCTAACTCTGAATCTCAGGTGTCACCTATCTACTAGAAGTTTCAGGAAACGATCAGGCTATATACAAATAGCTCAGCATCTTGGAATTTAGAAATATTAGTTAAAACTCCTAGATAGATGTGACTGCTGTAAGAGCTTACAATCTAGGGTCCTTTACAATAGGCCCCAACCTGATAACCCGTGCTCTCGACTTCCATTCTCTGAGTTTGTATATTATAACCCATAGGTGAGGCATGGTATTTGTCTTTTGTTCCCGACATTTTATTCAACATACTTTCCTTAAGGTTAATTCACCTAGTTGAATGCCTCACAACTTCATTCTTTCTTGCGGCCGCTCAGTAGTCCATTGGATGTATACACCACAGTCCCACCCCTTCCATTCCTCAGTCATTGTATCCTTAGGCTACTCCATCCATTGTGGATTGTGAACACTGACACCATAAACATCAGTGTGCAAATGTCCACGCGTGCCCCGCTGTCAGTTCTTTCAGGTATATACCTACCAGTGGGGTCTCAGGATCCTATGGCAACCCCACCCCTGCCCTCCAAGGGGCTGCACCTCTCAGCTTCCCTCCCAACAGTAAATAGGTACATCTCTTACTTCACATTTTCTCTAGCACTTATTTCTCTCTGTTCATTTTTTTTTGAACAGCCAAGAAAAAAATTGCAATTTATTAAGATCCTCTCTGTTCATTTTTAAACAATTTTATTCGCACATAATACAATCAGCTTAAATAAACAGACATGCCTTCGCTACCATAATCTACATGAAGACATTCCCTTTTTAACCCCATAGAGTCCATACCCCTCCCCCATACCCCCTGCTTCTTGACATTTGGTTTTGGCATAATACCTTTGTTGCATTCAGTGGAAGCTTATTACAATGTTAGTGTTGACTATAGACCCTAGCTTACATTGATTGTACCTTTTCCTTATACCATCCATCTTTACCCATTGCAATGTTGACATTCATTTGTTTTCCCTCATGCAGAAACATTTTTTTAATGTTTTTTGTTGTTAAACATAACATACATACAAAGAAAAAAAAGCAATGATTTTCAAAGTAGAAGTCAATAAGTAGAAACAGAACAGATTTCAGAATTCGTTATAGGTTACCATTCCGCTAGTTCAGATTTTTCCATCTAGCTGCTCCAAAACACTGGAGGCTAGAAGAAATGTCTATTTTTTTCTCTTTTATGAAAAAATATATATATATACTAAAAAGTGATAAATTTCAAAGCACATCACAACAACTAGTTGTAGAACAAATTTCAGAGTTTGGTATGGGTTACAATTCCACCATTTTAGGTTTTTACTTCTAGCTGTTTCAAGGGTCTGGAGACTAAAAGAAATATTAATATAATGATTCAGCAGTCATACTCATTAAACCCTACCTTCTCTGTATAACTCCACCATCACCTTTGATCTTTCTCCCATCCTTTAGGGATATTTGCACTATACCCATTCTACCTTTTTCATTTGAAAGGGGTCGTCAATAATATGGGATAGGGGGATGGAACTAGGTGATGTTCTGGAGAGGCTGGCCCCTCTGCATTTCAGGACTTATCTGGTCCAGGGACCCGTCTGGAGGTTGCAGGTTTCTGGAAAGTTACTCTAGTGCATGGAACCTTTGTGGAAGCTAATATAATGCCCTTGGTATTCTTTAGGGTTGGCTGGAATAGTTTTGGCTGAGGTTTGGCAAGTTATGATAGGTAGCAATGTCTAATTGAAGTTTGCATAAGAGTGACCTCCAGCGTAGCCTCTCGACTCTATTTGAACTCTCTCTTCAAACAAACTTATTTGTTACCCTTCTTTTCCCCATTTTGGTCAGGATGGTATTGTTGATCCCATGGTGCCAGGGCCAGGCTCATCCCTGGGACTCATCTCCCACACAGCCAGGGAGACTTTCACCCCTGGATTTCATGTCCCACATAGAGGGGAGGGCAATGCTTTCCCATGCAGAGTTGGGCTTACAGACAGAGAGGGAGGCCAAATCTGAGCAACAGATGAGGTCCTGCAGAAGTAAATCTTATGCACACCTATAGGTAGGCTAAGCTTCTCCACTATCTACATAAATTTCACAAGAGTAAGCCTCAAGATGGAGGGCTTGGCCTATTGATTTGGGTGTCCCTAATGTTTGACACAATATCTGGGGTTTCCCTGTGTAAAGTTTAATAGTTCCATATGTTTTCTCACATCCCTCAAAGGACTTTGGCAATACTTTTTTATTATCTGCTTAATATACTCTGGGATGTATCCAGGCATTACATTAAGCTATATAGCATTAAAGGCCCTCATTCTTATTCTGGGATCCCTGTGTTTGGATTGTTTAAATAATCTATCTAGACAGGTTGAGTTAGATTGTGTGGTACAGAAAATTTAGGTTCTGGACAAAATAAACCTTTCTTCCTTTGGTTTCAAAGAGTAAATGAGATCCTAAAATACAGACAATGTCTTTCTTATCCCTGTATTCTGAATTACTTTAATTCTAACCTGATTGTCTTCATTCTTAACTCTAAATACCAGGTTGTACATATATAACACGGCCTGTCAAAATCCAGAAATAATAAGTACCACTCCGGGGTAAATGTGACTGCTATAAGAGCTTACAACAATCTAGGCCCCTGTTTTCTTAAAAGTGTTTTCTAAATAAGACCATACAATAATAGCTCTTCTGTTTCTGTCTTATTCTTGCCTCACCAAATGTCCCACAGTTTCATTCACAATGTCACATGCCTCATAACTTTGTTCCTTTTTGTAGCAGCACAATATCTGACCATATGTATACACCATCGTTCGTCAATCTGCTTCTCAGTCAGTGCATCCTTCAGTCACTTCCGTTCATTGGGCACCGTGTATAATGTCCAAAGTCAACAGTCCATCAACATTTTCAATTTTAGATATTTTCATTTGTCCCTCGCCAAATAGAAAATCTAAATCTCCCCCAACTCTTTATCCTTCCCCCGCATTATTTACCCCTGGTATTGCTATGGTAGATGATGTTTTCCTGTTAAACATATCCCCTAGTATGCAAAAGCAGTTAGAAACGTTTTTATGTTTGTATATTTAATCACCGTTATTGTACACTCCAGGCATTACTAAGTTATACCATTTCAATCTTTTATCCTCTTTCTTTCCTTCTGGTGTCAGATGTGCCCCCAGACCTTCTCCTTCTATCACACCCACATTCAGTTTCATTCGATGAACTTATGTTATTGTGCTACCATCAGATAGTATTGGGCTATCCATTCCCGAACTTTTACAATCAGTCCTGTTGCACAATCTGTATTCCTTCAGCACCAAATGCCTAATCTCTACCCTCTTTCTATCTCCTATGTTCTTAACTTTAACTCTCAAAGTTCACGCATTCATATTAGTTCATATTGGTGCAACCATACAATATTTATCCTTTTGTTTCTGGGTAATTTCACTCAGCATAACATCCTCAAAGCTCATTCACACTGTTACATGCTTCATAACTTTATTCTTTGTCTTACAGCTGCATAATATTCCATCGAATGCATATACCACAGCTTGTTTAGCCGCTTGTCTGTTGATGGACATTTGGGCTGTTTCCAGTTCTTGGCAATTATAAATAATGCTGCTATAAACATTGGTGTGCAAATGTCCATTTGTGCCCCTGCCCCCATATCCTCTGAATAGATACCTTAGCAATGGGATTGCTGGATCATATGTCAATTCTATATTTAGCCTACTGAGGAACCACAAACTTCCTTCCACAGCAGTTGTATCATTTTACATTCCCACTAACAGTAGATAAGTGTGCGTCTTTCTCCACATCCTCTCCAGTACTTGTCATTTCTGTTTTATTGATAATGGCCAATCTAGTGGATGTGAAATGATATCTCATTGTAGTTTTAATCTCCCTAATAGCCAGTGAAGTTCAGCATCTTTTCATGTGCCTGTTAGCCATTTGTATTTCCTCTTCTGAAAGGTGTCTGTTCATGTCTTTTGTACATTTTTAAAATTGGGTTGTTTGTCTTTTTATTGTTGTGTTGAAGAATCTCTTTATATATCCTGGATACTAAACACTTATTTGATGTGTTGTCCAAATATTTTCTCCCATTGCAAAGGCTGTCTTTTTACTTTCCTGACAAAGTTCTTTGATGTACAAAACCTTAATTTTGAGGAGATCCCATTTATCTATTTTTTTAATGCTCGTGCTTTTGTTGTAAGGTCTATCTATCCTATTACAAGATTTATAAGATATTTTCTTAACATTTTCTTCTAACAGTTTTATTGTCTTAACTCTAATGTTTAGATCTTTGATCCATTTTGAGTTAATTTTTGCATAAGGTGTGATATATGGATCCTCCTCCATTCCTTTGCATATGACTATCCCATTCTCCAAACACCTTTTATTGAAGTGGCTGCTCTGTCCCAGGTGGGTTGGCTTGACCGCCTTATCAAAGATCCATTGTCCATAGATGAAAGGGTCTGTTTGTGAACATTCAATTCAATTCCGTTGGTAAGTATATCTATCTTTACACCAGTACCATGCTGTTTTGACTACTGTAGCTTTGTAATATGCTTTAAAGTCATCTACCAATTCTTTTTAGTTATCAGCCCACTATAGTCTGAGATGTATCCAGGTAGTACATTAAGCAATGCAGAATTACGAGGCCTCATTCCCATCCTGAACTCCAGGAGCTTGTTTTGTTTAAATGAGCTATCCAGACAGGTTGACTTAGATTGTGTGTTACAAAAACTTTAGGTTCTGAACACAATAAACCTCTCTTCCTTTGGTCTCATACAGTAGATGAAGGTCTAGAGAACATACACTATCAACTTTTACACTGTATTTTGATTTACCTTAGTCCCAGACAGATTGGCTTGGTTTTTATGTCTAATTGAGGCTTGATCTCTTTTTCAGTTAATTTAACTGTTATTGTATGCAGCTAAGCTAACTTTCAGGGTGCAGCATGGTGTCTCTGAGTGTTAGGTGTCACAGAGTTGCTCACAAGTTCCAGGGAAATACACACATAGCTCAGGGTCTCACAATCTAGAAATACACTTGTAACTTGTGACTGCTATAAGGGTTTACGATCTAGGCTCAAATTTTCTTTTAAGTATTTTTGGTCTCATACAATTTTCTAAGTACTTCCACATCCCTTACTCTGTTTGAGTTTCACAATAGCCCTATGAAGTGTGTGGGCATATTCTACAGATTATGGACTGAGACTCCAAGAAGTTAAGAAATTTGCTCAGATTTCCACAGCTTATGAGTGTGAGGCCCTCGTTGCACTAGTTTCATATTTATTTTAGACTTCATACCTCAGTTTTTGGAGAACAAAATCAGTCTGAGGCTTAATACTCACCATGCACTAACTAGGAGAAGTTCTGTAGTTCTCAGTTCTCAAATCTCTGGTTCTATGATTTTCCTATTAATTTGTAATTACTAACAGGACTAAGGGGAGATGACCTATTTGTGAGTGACACCTCTTTAACAGGTCACTCACTCCACAGTTTGATTCTCTAGCGGTGCACTCCAAAACTGGGTTCTTTTCACACATAATCCTGTAGGATGAATGAGTTGATTTTTCTGCTTACCATTTTTTTCCAATTTCTTACTTTCAGATTTTTTTTTAACAACTCCAATGCTTTCCAAAGGGCTAACATTCATGAAAATACTGTCCCCTCAGTCTGGTAGCCCAGAGCTTCTCATACTTGAACAAACCACCTGGAGAGCTTGTTAAAAAGCAAATTTTGATTCAGAGGGTCTGGGGTAGGGCCTGAGATTCTGTATTTCCAACAAGCTCCCAGGTGAGGCCAATATTGGTGTACCCCAGACCACACTTGGAGTTACAAGGTATCAGCAAGCTTGTTCCTTTTTAATTGTGGGAGGAGGATAGTACCTCATGGAGTTAAGGTATTCACATTTAAAAAGGTAACCTCAAAACTTAAAAAAAAAATCTTTTAGTTCACTTTTCACCTTAGAGTCATCTGTCATATTTGAATTTCATTTTTGTAATGTACAGATACAACTTCTATACCAATGTTTTTAAATGACATCAAATGCCGTATCCTGGAAGGAAGGCACACCTGAAAACTGGTCCAGCGGCCGGTGTGGAAGTCAACATGGTCCACCTGCAGTTTTTGCTTTCAACATGTCAGAGAAACAGAATTACCTTTTTGCTCCTGGAAACATTTAGTTATTTGACCAGCATTAATGGCCCTGAAGCCTGGATAATGAACTGACTGAGGACTCTTGAGTACCAGTGGGGATCTCTTGCACTCCAACCTTTCCTTGTCCGATGGGTAATACCCTTCCCATCACGCATTCCTGATCCAATACCCACAGAAAGCCTAAAAGACTAAAAGCAAGAAGGACATTTCATGTTCAGTTTGCACCAGGAGCAGCAATAGCAATACTCACTGTTCCAGTTTGCTAGCTGCCGGAATGCGATATACCAGAAACGGAATGGCTTTTCAAAGGGGAATTGAATAAGTTGCTGGTTTATAGTTCTAAGGCTGAGAAAATGTCCCAATTAAAATATGTCTATAGAAATGTCCAATCACAGGCATCCAGGGAAAGATACCTTGGTTCAAGAAGGCCGATGAAGTTCAGGGTTTCTCTCTCAAGTGAGAAGGCACATGGGGAACACAGTCAGGGTTTCTCTCTCAGCTGGAAGGGCACATGGCAAATACGGTGTCATCTGCTAGCTTTCTCTCCTGGCTTCTGGTTTCATGAAGCTCCCTGGGAGGCATTTTCCTTCTTCATCTCCAAAAGTCACTGGCTGGTGGACTCTGCTTCTCGTGGCTATGTCGTTCTGCTCTGCTCTCTCTGAATCGCTCATTCCCCCAAATGTTTCTTCTTTTATAGGACTTCAGAAACTAATCAAGACCCACCCAAATGGGTGGAGAGATGTCATCACCTAATCCAGTTTAACAACCACTCTTGATTTAATCACATCTCCAGGGAGATGATCTGATTACAGTTTCAAACATACAGTATTGAATAGGGATTATTCTGCCTTTATGAAATGGGATTTAGATTAAAATATGGCTTTTCTAGGGGATATACATCCTTTCAAACCAGCATAGTCACCAAGGAGAGCAGATGGGAGGTGGGAAGGAGATGCGCCCTCTGCCTGCTTGCTTATTCTGGAGGAACAGAGAAAAGATCTAAACTTATGGTGGCTGCAGCCACAGGCCATTCCCTGGAGCCTTGTTACTGACTTTGTTTATGTTTTACCTCGGTTTCAAGCCTCATTTCGTCATAAGGTCAGAGCTGGCCATCTGCTGACCTCAGGAGAAATATCACTCAGTTCCCAGGGTGTCAGTGTCCTATACGTGCCCACAAGCCAAACGGCAGGGTGTCACATTTCTAGGAACTGTTCACTCAGGTGCCTCCAAATCTGAGTGCAATCCTTTAATGGGAAAACTAGTATCTGCTTAATTGGGGTAAATGGAGATGGTATTATCTCAGTTGCCCAAGGTCTGGCTCCATATGTTAGGATAAAAAGAAACTGAGTGGCTACTCAGCTGTGGCTACTTTGTTTCTGTGGCCAGCCCTCCAGTCCAGGCCTATGTCCTTGCTCATAGCAATTATGTGAGCATTTTCTAATAGGTCTCCCATTCCCCCCTCCTCCAATATCTTTTACACAGTATTTTCTGGTCAATATTACCATAACTTCAAGGGACACATGCTGCTCTTGCTCAAACCAAAAACAAAAACAAAAACAAACCCCTCGGTGGCACAGTGATTCATCCATTTACTTAAGGTGTAATGCATGTGATCTTAATTTGTCTGTCCAACTTATCTCTCAAGACTCAACAGATTCTCCACTCAAACCAAATTATTCTAAGAAATGGTCCCAAGTAACCTAATGGCTCTGTACCTCCATTTTCTCAATGGGGACCAAAATGACACCTATCTCACTGGGTTGTTGAGAATTTTATTATAACTAGTAGACATAAGATGCTTAGGACAATGCCTGCCATATGGAAAGAGCCTATAGTGGGTTGAAGGGTGGCCCCTCAAAAGATATGTCCACATCTTAAGTCCTGGAACTGTGAATATAACCTTATGTGGAACAGGGGTCCTTGCAAATATAATTAAGTTCAAAATCTTGAGATAAGAGATTATCCTAGATTATCTGAGTGGGCCCTAAATCCAGTGACAAGTGTCCTAATAAGAGACACACAGGAGAGATTAGACAGAAGAGGTGAAGACCATGTGATGACAGAGGCAGAGGCAGAGATTGGGTTGATGCCACCACGAGCCAAGGGATGTTGACAGCCACCAGAAGTTGGAAGAGGCAAGGGATGGAATCTCCCCTAGAGCTCTGGAGAGAGCACAGCCTGGCTCACACCTTGATTTCAGAGTTCTGGCCTACAAAACTGTAAGAGAATACACTCCTGTGGTTTTAAGCCACTAAGTTTATGGTAATTTGTTACAGCAGCCACAGGAAACCAATATAAGGCCCATTAAGTTTGACCTATTAATATTATTATTAACACTCAACTTCCAAATGTACTGTATCCTTTTTCCCCTCTGCAGTTTTGATCTCACTGTTCTCCTTAAGTGACTGGTAGAGTGCCTTGTAATTGCAAAAGCTGAATAAATATTTATTGAAAGAATGATTGATTGGATGGACGAATGGATGAATGAATAGCTGAATGGAAGCCCACCTCAACCCACTTGCTTGGTGCTACGTATCCATGATGGCTTTTCCTGCCTCACCTCGTCCGTTAACTCTAGCACACAGCGATAAGAACAAGAACACTCATTTGGCACTTTGCACCCGCTGGCCTGCAAAGTATCCTTTTTGTGTGTGACTCTCATTCCTTCCCCAAAGCTTCTTGAGGGCAGGGATCAGTCCTTTTATCTCTCTGCATTCTTAGGGTCCAGCGCATAATAGGTGGCTCAAGGTTGTGGCAATAATAATCAGCCCGGTGTCAAAAGTTGCACACTAATTTGTTCCTCATTCCATAGCTTCCCCAGCCCCCAGCATAGTTATGTCCTCATCAGTGCTAGTAGTTTGCTCCGCATGCCAAAATGCCTAGTGTCACTGCCTTTCCCAATTGCCACGCAACCTTCTCCCAATACATTTCACGGGGCAGCAAATTTAAGGCGAACTTGGACAGGACGTCTAATTCCTCTGCTGGGTAGACTTAAATTGAAATAACTAGGTTATCAGCCTGAGCTTTGAAATCTTCTCTTTACACACAGAGACATTGGTTTTCCTTGTGTTTCTTACAGTGGAATTTCATATCAAGTGACCATGGAAATGACTTACTTTATTATTTGCTCACTTGTGAGCCTGTTTTCTATGTGACCCACTAACCCACAATATTAGTTGGTGAACTCCTAAATGGCAAGGAGCCAGATAGGCCTTAAGCTTATACTATCAGATGATAATTATTCTTGTGGCTCCACAAAGGTCACTGCTTTTTATCCCTAACAGTTCAAGAACTCAGGTTCTGACTACCTCCCTTGCTAATGAGATATTAGATTGAATTTTTTTTAACTTCTTATTTGGACATATTTTCAAATTTAGTAAAAGCTTCAAGAACACCCATACACTTAATCAAGATTCACCTGTTGTTAACATTTTACCCCATTCACTTTAGCTTTTGTGCTCTCTCTGACTTCTCTCTTTTGAATCATATGAGAGTAAGTTAAATGCACATCTAAATACTTCAGCGTGCATTTCCTAACAAGAGGAATGTTCTTTTATATAACCACAGTAGTTGTCAACTTTATAAATTTGCTTTGCTATTGTCCATATTCTAATTTCACCATTTGGTCCAAAAATGCCTTTTATAGCATTGTCCGTCTTCCCCCACCTTGTACAGCACCCAGTCTAGGGGCAGGTTTGCGTTTAGTTGTCCTGTCCCTTTAGCCTCTTTCAATCCAAAAAACCTCCAGTCTTTGTTCATTTTAGTCTTTCCATTCATTTTTTTTTTTTGATAGAACATCTCCATTTTGTGTTTGATGCTTCATTATATATTCTTTGCTGGAATATTGCAAAATTAATTGTTGTATCCTTCTAAGATATCGTATCTGGAGGCACATAATATGCATCTGCCTCTTATTGATGATGTAATTTTTTTATTTAAGAAATTAATTTGAGCACATATTATAAAGGGCTGGGAACTGTGTAAGACACTAGAGATGATGTAAATATTGATCACTCAATCAAGATGTTGCCCAATTTGTTCACTGTATAATTAATTTTTCTCTTTTGACACTAATAAGCAGTCTTGGGGGAGATACTTTAAGACCATGCAAATATTTTGCTCATCATCATTTCCCCCATTGTATTAGTTTGTTAAAACTGCCAAGATGCAATATACAAGAAATGGGTTGGCTTTTATAAAGGGCATTTAGTAAGTTGCAAATTTACAGTTCTAAAGCTGTAAAAATGCCCAAACTAAGGCATCCAGGGAGAAATACCTTGACTCAAGAAAGGCCAATGTTAAAAAAATAAAGGGCAGGCCACAGTGGCTCAGCAGGCAGACTTCTCACCTGCCATGCTAGAACCCTAGAGGTTTGATTCCCAGTTCCTGCCCATGCATCTGGAATACCCCTGTCAGCTGGGAAGTCCCGTGACTGGCATTTGCTAGTCCTTTAGCTTCTCGTTTCAAAATAGCTTCCCTGGGGGCATTTTCTTTCTGCATCTCCAAATGCTGGATCTTTTGTTGGTTCTGTCAGTTCTGAAGCTTTTTCCGAAATGGATCTCTCTCTTTTTTATTTTAATGGACCTCTCTTAAAGGACTTTAGCAAACAACCCCACCTTGAATGGGTGGAGACACATCTCCATGGAAACAACTTAATAAAAAAGATCCCTCAATAAACATGGCTCTTCTGGGGTACACAACAGTTTCAAACCAGCACACCATTGGTGATTCCTGCCTGGCCCCATCTTTACTATGATGATTGCCAAGTAACGATTTTCCAGCTCCAAAAATCCCTCCACATTCACCGATTGAATCTTGGTATTCTACTGTAAGCAGAGCCCCCCACTTCTCCACCATTTACTTATTTTTCTATTTATATCAATAAGGACTCATGAATTCCTTTCTTTTGTTTTCAGTAACATGATTCATTGCCATACTTTATTTTGATACTGAATTTGCCCCAGATTTGGCCAATGGGCGTCTGTGTCAGATAGATATTTAATGAAGGTTTCTGGAGTTTGACTGAATGATAAAATAAAAGACTTTAATAGTTATCCTATGCACACTAGCATAACAGGAGACATAGTACAGTGCTTAAGGAGTTGGAATTTAGATAGATCTGGATTCAAATCTGACTTTCCTGTTTTCTAGCAATGTCTTGTTGGTAAGTTAGTTGGCCTCTCTGTGCCTCAGTTACTTCGTAATAGTGTGATAATATTAGAACTTAGCACATAGGGTTGGGGTTAGAATTAAGTGATCTAATGTAAAATGCTTAGGAGAGTAACTGACACACAAGTACTTGATAAAATACTTACCTGGCAGGGGAGACATCATGATCACAAGTACTTGATAAATCTGAGCAAATGCCCACTATTTTATTTTCCCCCAATTTTAGGTTGTGTGTGGTCTGAGTTGCCTCGATTGCCACTGCTGCTTCTTATCGCTAGCTGCTGATATCCAAAAGTCACTCCAAATTCCTATCTACCTGCCCTTTTACATACATTTCAATTAACTGAATTGTTGAATATTGTGAGTCTCACCTAGTCAAGGATGAGGAGGGAAAGACCCTGAGGCTAAATGGCTTTCTCCAGGTCAACCAGGAAAAATGGAAGAGCTGGGAGAGGTGCCCAGTCTTCAACTACACACTCTGTATTCCAGATCATATCTCCACTGCAATCAAGAAAATCTTCATTTGGTTTCTTTTCTAGTCAAGGGGTATTATTCAAAGCATCAGTGGGAAAGCATCTCATTTTCTGCGTGACTCATCGTCATTCCAAGATTAACATGCTCCACTTTCAGTCTTTGCCTCCCACTCAGTTTCACATCCAGCC
Source organism: Tamandua tetradactyla (assembly GCF_023851605.1). Classification (NCBI taxonomy): domain Eukaryota; kingdom Metazoa; phylum Chordata; class Mammalia; order Pilosa; family Myrmecophagidae; genus Tamandua; species Tamandua tetradactyla. The sequence continues at coordinate 70,516,446 of NC_135330.1, read as the reverse complement.
TGAGCCTTGAGAATCTCTGCACCCCGTCCACACCCCACCCTGTTCTCTCTCTTCCCCAACTGTGCTTCTGCCCCCTTGCCCTAGACCGTTCCATCACCCTCAGATTCTATTGGCCACTTTTGTTGGACTCTGGTTTAAGAAAGGCATGTCTTCCTGAAATATCACTCTGATCGACGTTGGAAATAGAATAAGTTGCAGCAGATGTACAGGGACAAGCATTTGCCCGTAGGATTCCGACATTCCACTAAGATCCCAGCATTATAGCATGTGTTTCTAGACATGCTCATTTTATTTCAACCTCCTCCTCCAAAATAATCAGGGATTCTTCTGTTGTACTGGGATGTGGTTGAATAAAATAGAATAGGGAATAAGTGTGCCATTGACTAAGGCTTGGGGGATCTTTTTATTGTGCCAAGATTTTCAGTTTTATGCTTTAAAAAAAAATTCATTGTGGTAACATTTATATAACATTTCCCATTTAACCATTTTGAAATATACAACGCAGTGCTGTTAATTACATTCACGCCATTGTGCTACCTTCACCCTGGTCCATTACCAAGATTTTCCCATCACCCCAAACAGAGACTCTCCACCCATCAAGCATTAACTCCTCATTCCCCACCTCTGCCCCTGCTCTTGATACCCTGTAATCTCCTATTGTCTCTATGAATTTGCAAATTCTAGTTTTTTCATATGAGTGGGGTCTTACAATATTTGTCCTTTTGTGTCTGGCCTATTTTATTCAACCTGCTATCTTCAAGCTTCATCCTGTTGGTGCCATTTTTTTGCAACAAGCTCTGACCTGTATAATTTGATCTTGCTTACATTGAAATGCTAGCAAAATACTGAAATATCTACAGATGGAATGATATGATGTCTGGGATTTGCTTCAAAATAACTCAGGAGATAGGGTAAAGTGACTGAGGATGCAGATGAAGCAAAATCGGCTGGGAGTTGCTGAAGGATGAGTACAGGGGACTTCTTCACCTTTTTATGTGATTGCAATTATCTAGAATTGAAGGTTTTAAAATACTAGTTGGCATTTTCCTAATTCTCTTTGTGTCTTTTGTTTTGGTTTGTTTGCTTTTGCTTTTTTACTTTGCCTCTCCCAAACCTTTTACTGAAAGCCCACTCGGGTTGCACCCCTCCAATAAAAGCTCCTGACTGCTTTAATCTACTGATCTCAGAATTCCTGTCATGTTTAAGGTCTGCTCCATACCACTAAACATATTTTCTTATATTAGCCTCTGGTCATTTTCTGTGAGTTAACCTTGTGTCCCTATTACCTTGGGTATTTTTTTTTATTAATTTTTTAATTTTTAAAAAATATAACAACAAAACAAACACATTCTTAACATATGATCATTACATTCTACATATATAATCAGTAATTCACAATATCATCACATAATTGCATATCATCATCATGATCATTTCTTAGAACATTTGCATCAATTCAGAAAAAGAAATAAAGACAACAGAAAAAAATTCATATGTACCATACCCCTTGCCCCTCCCTTTCATTGATCACTAGCATTTCAATCTACCAAATTTACTTTAACATTTGTTCCCCCTATTATTAATTTTTATTCTGTATGTTTTACTTATCTGTTGATAAGGTAGATAAAAAGAGCATCAGACACAGGTTTTCACAATCACACAGTCACATTGCAAAAGCTATATCATTATACAATCCTCTTCAAGAAACATGGCTACCGGAACACAGCTCTACAGTTTCAGGCAGTTCCCTCCAGCCTCTCAATTACATCTTGACTAACAAAGTGATATCTATTTAATGGGTAAGAATAACCTCCGGGATAACCTCTCGACTCTGGAATCTCTCAGCCATTGACACCTTATTTTGTCTCATTTTTCTCTTCCCCCTTTTGGTCGAGAAGACTTTCTCAATCCCTTGATGCTGAGTCCCAGCTTATTCTAGGATTTCTGTTCCATGCTGTCAGGGAGGTTTACACCCCTGGGAGTCATGTCCCACATAGAGAAGGGGAGGGCGGTGAGTTTGCTTGTTGTGTTGGCTAGAGAGAGAGGCTACATTTGAGCAACAAAAGAGGTTCTCTAGGGGGTGACTCTTGGGCCTAATTTTAAGTTAGCCTGGGTATTTTTTGAGGCAAAGATTAAGTCTTATTCTTTGGGGTAGATCCCACACTGCCAGATATAAAGCTGGGCTCAGTAAATGCTTCCTAACTGATGGATACGCTTCGTGGTATGCTGAAGTGAAAAGTGTTCTGAAAAGTGTTGTTGCTGGGAAAAGGCTGTAGATTTGTCATTTTTTCTTTAAAACTCTTTCTGCATAGAGCTTGAAATATTTTATTTTACCTTTAGGGAGAATTGGCTTAAGAGAAATTTTTCACCCAAGTGAAGCATTTTGTGTTAAGTAGTGATTCAAGAACAACTGATGCAAATGCTAGTGGATAGTTTATCCTCAAAGGAGACTTAACAAAATAAAATCCTGTATGTGGGAATTATCTTAGAACTCTGCATCTCTTCCCACAGCACAGTCTAATTGAAGGAGGCAGTAGTAGAGTGGGAAAATATCAAGAAAATATCAGTAGTTAGTGTTCAAAATTTTGCCTGGGAGCCATGTAAAAATCCATCTCATTTTAGGCTTGTCTATGCTGGTTTAAGGCAGGGTGACGGCCAAATTCAAAGGGAATCTCATTTAGCTGCAGTTGCTTCTTAGTTTCCTCACACACAAACAGATCTTTCGAAATGCTTAGAACTGGTGCTTTTTTCAGACCAGGAGAAGAGCCACTGTAGGAAAGAATCCAAGGAAAGTTTCTCCTCCCAGAGGGGAGCACACAGAAACCAATCCTGTGCTAGGAACTTCTCCCATCTGTAAATCGTCCTGGGAAGGAGATGGCACAGCCTCCCTCTAGATTAGGGAAAAATCCCTTCCAACAGCCCACCCTAAAACTCTTCGCCCTCCAGTTTATTATGATCACGGACACTGTTGTTAGGTATCTTTTGAATTTGCAATCCATTGGTTTGTCTCTCAACCTTCTCTTCCCCAGGGAAAATAATCCCTGGAGAGGATGGATCAAGGAAGCACAATCTTCTGGTATTCAGACAGGGTATAACAAGCCAAAAATACAGAATAGCCCGCTTTCACCTCCCGTACCTTAAATTGAACAAGGGTCAGGCTTCATTAAAAACACAAAACAAAACTATTCTCTATTAAGCAGTGTGTGCATGGATTGCTGGTAGAAAGGGTAACAGCAAGACAGAGTTAGGTTAGACTTCAGGAAGAATTGTGGGGAAGTGTAAACTTGAAGGAAGAGTTGGAAGCCTTGCGAGGCCTTTGCCCCTAGACAATCATTAGTCTTGGATGATTTCACTGTAGTGAACTAAATGACCTATTGAAATCCCTTTCGACTATAGGGTCCTTTGATTCTAGAAACTCAGGAAGTTTCTCTTCTGCTCTGGTTGTACTCTGAACTCCATGTGAGTGACCTTGGCAGGGTTTAATTGCTCAGTTCTTAGGTTTCCTCAACTGTAAAACACAGGTGGTTATAATGGGTGACAAGTCCAAGTGTCCAGGAAACTGTCAGACTCTTAGCTGCCAGATCACTGCTAAATAAGGTGGCACTTTCGAAATAATTACTCATGATAGGAAGCTTAGCTTATACAGACAAGTACATTGCAGAGAATTTGAATGAAAGTTTTCCAGAGTATCCAAAGGGTGTTTTCCTCCAGAGTTAATGCATTCCAGTGTCCTTTTAGGTGTGCTTTAAATAAAGAAGACTTCTTTTTCCAAAAGGGAGTTCTGAAGCAGCTTACATTCCTTTTTCCCAACACCCTGGAATGCCTTCTAACAACAGCAGGAGTTAAACATAAGCACAATGCTGGGTACATACTATCTTTCAATAAATGTTTATTTCTTGACTGATGTTATGGGATGCGGCTTCCACATGCAATGAAAATGCCCACATTCAGTCTTGATGGCTTTGGTGGAAATGTCTAGTAAAGCAGAGCAGCAGAGAGGCCCCTCTGGAAAGCTATTGCGTAAATGGTGAGTTCTTTTTCAACAAAGGCTTTGGGCTGACCATGACTTTGAGAGCCAGGTTTTGTAAACAAGCAACCATAACCACAAACCACAAGGCATTAAGAGTATGTGCACAGGAAACAGGGGAGACATGTGTCACATATTTCCCTATCTTGTCCACTACAGTGAAATGCAGAGGGCAAGTGGCCTTGACTTTGAACATAAGGGCAGATATGTGTGACAGCTGTTACCCACAAGGCAGGTTTGTCTATCTGACAGTGCCAAATATCTCTGAGCAGTCTTCCCAAGCACAAACCTGGAGCTACACTCTATCCTCCAAGGTGGGCCCTGGGTAAATGAAGATTTAGACAGTGTGGGTGAGAATGATTATTTCTTTGCATTTCTGTTTGCGCAGTACAGAGAACACTGGGTCAGAATCAGGAAACTTGGCGCTGGTCTCGGCTCCTTGGCAGACACTGTCACCTTAGACAAGTTTCCTTCCCTCTCTGGGTCTTGGTTCCCCACCTGCTCACTGACGGATTGGTTATTCAGATACTGGGGCCCTGCCACAAACTTACTAAATCAGAATCCTCTGAGGTGGGGTCTGGACAAGAGAATTTTGCTAAAGCTCCTCAGGTGACTCTGCCAAGAAAAGAACCACTGGATTGATAGTTCTCATAGGCTGAAAGATTCTATGATTCTCCAGGATTGAAAGAAAAAAAAAAAGTCATCAGGCAGCTCCATGAGGTCAACAGTTTATCATTTATCCCCTATGTGCTCTGGAGCGAACTCCGCGTTCGTGTGGTTTCCCCAGGTAGCATTTGGGCTTGGTTTTGAATATTTATACTATGTGGTGAAAATACCCGTGTTCTCATGCTTGAATACATTAATAAATAATGAAGATGATCCTAAAATCACCAGACATGACCTCATGGGTTGCCCTTATTCTAATGGAATCTGCTGAGGATGCTTATTTCCCCCTCCTGGTAATATGACCTACAACCTCAGAAATTCTCTAAGAGGGACTTCTGAGGGAGCCCTCTGGCTGAGTCAGACACATTAAGAAAGGTTGTACTCGCCACTCTTTCCCTGCTCTATAGAATATTTTCTCTTCTCACTCTATACACTTTCCCTGAAGGTCTCATATACATCTGTGGATTGACAATGGTGGTGAGGTTAAGAGAGTATTTGGCCAGGTTGCCCAGGAAGGCCCCGATGCTGCCCTCTGGCCAACAGCCCTTCTCCCTGGGGTCTTTGAGGGGAACATCTGCTCAGAGAAATTCTGTAAGGAAAGACTACGACTCTGAGACTTGGATTGCAAACCTTACTGTGGAGCCCATCTGCCTAGGCTGAGCCCAGGCAGAATTGAGAGCGCCTTTGACTAGGCATGAGACAGCTTTCTTCTTCTTTCCTTTTTCTATAAGTCCACTCTTGGGCCCTGGCCCTCACTATGTCCACTGGGGAAGAAAGTCCAAGCAACAAGAAGACAGCACAAGAAGTTGGAAGTCAAGCCAAAAGGGCATTTGTGTCACTACCAGAAGCAAAGCTGGGCCAGTCTGTCCACCCCAGCCCTCCCGGGTGGTGGCTGCTACAGTCTGGACAGATGGAAGAGTCCAAAGAGGGAATGTCAGAGAGCACCAAGGAGAAGAAAGATGCTACCTGTCCGGCAAGAGAGTGTGTCTGAAGAGAGAAAGGGGGATGACCCACCTTTTCTTACAGGTGGCAGCAAAGCCTCCTGAGAATGGATTCTGGCACCCCCAGGGGCTGTTGTCTAATTGAGTTCCCACCAAATGTACTCCTTGTGTTACTGGCACAGATCATGTCTTTCATCCTGTATTCTAGGATTTGGCACAGTTGCTGGCCCAAATGCTCCTAGGTCCTAGGCGCTCAATAAATTTAAATGAATGCATTAATGTTTGAATGAATGAAGACGATTTTGGTTTTTACAGAGATGTATTGGAATGTTTATAAAACCACATCCCCTGAGATAGAAAGGATGCCCTACTCAGACAGGCTGAAGCACAGATGGAGAATTCATTGGCTCGCCTCACTATAAAGTCCAGGAATGTAGCTGGCTTTGGGGACAGCTGCATCAAAGGGCTCCAAAGCTGTTTTCAGGAATGTGTCTCTCTCCCCTCTCTGTCCTGCTTTGCTCTGTGTTGACCTCATTCTCAGCAGCATTTCTCCAGGCTCGTCTTCCACCAGCTTAGCAACACCAGTTCAAAGGGAGCATTGCTTTTCTAACAGTTGCAGCCAAAATCCTGAAGTTGACACTTATCTACCGACTTAGGACACTTGTGCCTCCTAAAAGCAGCTAGGGAGCTGGGCGTATGGATGGGTCACCAACTCCCCAGAGCACAGGACTCCAAGGCCTCAGGGGAGGGAGGGACAGTTTCCCTAAGGCAAACCAGGCACACTTCCTGCAGGTGGGAGGTCACTGCTCGGGAGAAACCAATACAGAACTGCAGCGTCAGCAAGGGTAGTGCATGGGCTCTGTGGACCAACAGGAACAGCAAACCCATAATCAATCCATAAGTTACACCTTTCTGTTAAGGCTGACTTTTTTTCTTTAAGTTATTTTGTATAATCAAACCAAAACCACACACAAACATGAACATTCTTAACATACCAACATTCCATGTACGGTGTACGATCAACGGCTCACAATATCATCACATAGTTGTATATTCATCCCCATGGTCATTTTTTAGAACATTTGTATCACTCCAGAAAAAGAAATAAAAAGAAAAACCTCACACATCCCATACCCCTTACCCCTCCCTCTCATTGACCACTAGTATTTCCATCTACTCAGTAGATTTTAACCTTTGTCCCCCCTATTTTTTTTCTATACCCCTTACCACTCCCTTTCATTGTTTACTAGTATTTCAATCTACTCAATTTATTTTAACATTTGTTCCCCAATTATTTATTTATTTTTAATCCATATGTTTTACTCATCTGTCGATAAGGTAGATAAAAGGAACATCAGACACCAGGTTTTCACAATCACACAGTCACATTGTGAAACCCATATCATTATACATTCATCTTCAAGAAACATGGCTACTGGAACACAGCTCTACAGTTTCAGGCAGCTCCCTCCAGCCTCTCTGCTACACCTTGTTAATGTTAATTTTGAAGTTAATTATTTTGCTTTCATTGGAACTATTGGGAATGGGGAAATGAAAATATGCTTGGCTTTTAATTAGTAGATTTAAATTTCATATTAAAGTCGTATTCAATAGTATCCTTTTAGAAATAAGCATTGTTTTTCTTCTGGTTATATACTATTTACTCATTACCTTTTTTTTATTCTTCAGAAAACGCAGCAGAGTATAAAGAATAAAATAACCGGGTGGGTCACGGTGGCTCAGCAGGTAAGAATGCTTGCCTGCCATACCTGAGGACCTGGGTTCGATTCCCGGTGCCTGCCCATGTAAAAAAAAAAAAAAAAAAAAAGAATAAAATAACCATCCCGCATAATCTCAAGAAATGTTGACTATTAAAATTTTGTTTTATAACTTACCAAACTGTTTTTTTTTACTTTAGATATGTTATGTACCGTGCAATCTATTTTACAGAGTGTTTTTTAAGGAATTTATTTGATCATTGTACAATGTCTTGTGTTTATAAATATATAAATTTTTTAAGGCCGTCCTTTTCCTTTTTTCTCTTTAATGTTTTTATTGTAAACATTAACAAACAAACATACAAACGTTTTTGACATACAAACATTCTATACATGGTGTACAATCAATGGCTCACAGTATCACACGGTTGTGCATTAATCACCATGATCATTTTTTAACATTTGCATCTCTCTAGCAAAAGAACTATAAAAAAAAGGAAATTTTACATACCATACCCCTTCCCCCTTCCTCTCATTGACCACTAGTATTTTCATTTACCCAATTTATTTTACCCTTTGTCCCCCTCTAATATTTATTTATTTTTATCCATATTTTTTATTCATCCACTACAGGTATTTTTGACTATTATGTGTCTTGTAGATATTTTTTCTAGTTTGTCATTTGTCTGTCAACTTGCTAATAGTTATTTTTTGCTTGTTTTATTGAGTTTTTAAAATGTTTTTTATAGTCAATTCATTTTTTCTTCTAGTTTGGCTTTTATATCATGCTTCAAAAATCCTTTCCCACTCTAGGGTTATTACAAAATCTACATTTTCCTCTAGTATTCTCATTTCTGTTCCATTTAAAAATCTTTAATCCTTCTGGAATTTATTTTGACTTAACTTATGAGGTAGGTATCTTTTTTAATGATTAGAATTAGTTTTCCCAGCATCATTGATTAAATATTGCATCTTTCCCCACTGATCTGAATTGCAACCTTTAACAAAACTAATGAACTATTTATACTTGATTCCATTTCTAGCTCTCTATGATGTTCCACTGACCCATCTATACCTATACTAGGGCAAAACTGCTTTATTTTATTTTGTTTTTTTAGTGCACATATGGTAAATTTTGTTGTACAGTTCTGAGTTTTGATAAGTGAAGAGAGGCATGCAATGACCGTCACAGTCAAGAAAGGGAACAGTTCCATCTTTCTCCCAAAATTCACTCATGTTCCCCTTTTGTGATCAAGTCCTTCCCCCTCCTTTAATTCTGGCAACCACTGATCTCTCCTCTGTCCCTATCGCTTTGCCTTTTCCAGAATATCATAAAAATGGAATCATATAGCATGTAGTCTTTTGAGTCTGGTTTCTTTCACTTAGCATAAACCTCTTAAAATCCATCCAAATTGTTTCCTGTGTCAGTACAGTACTCATTCCTTTTTACTGACAAATACTATTCCATTGTATGGATGGGCTACAGTTTGTTTATTCACTTCCCAACTCAGGAACATCTGGGTTGTTTCTGTTTTGGGCAATCAGGAATAAGGCTGCTGTCAACATCGGGGTTTTGTGTGAACACAGGTTTCACATGGTCTCACCTAGGACTGGGACTGCTGGGCTACACCCTTTTAATTACCATATATACTTGAACATTTATGAAGTGTATCAGTATTTGAAAAAGAAAGTGACTGCCTCATTACCTTATTGCCCTTCTCTTCTTCCTCGTCTCCTTTTTCTTCCTCCTCTTACTTTTTCGGTTACCTATTTCAGTTGTACTAAATCTGATTGGTTGATTCGTGTAGACAGCCACCCATGACAAGTCCTGATTCTCCCATCAATGCATTGAGTTCCTGAAACTAAATCATGAGTAGCCCCCAAATCTGAAAAATACAACAATTTATGATTTTGCTGATTGTCCCACTGTTACAGACAAAAGCAGGCAGACGGTACGTAATATGATACTGAGGCATTGTTTGTTTGTACTCAAGGCATAAAGACCCAGGCAACCAACCACCCCGAATCAGGGGAGCATGTGGGTCCAAAACCAGTGGGCAGAGGGCTCTGAGGTCACGTCGCCACAACAGCAGAGGCAGTCCTGGGAGCTGTCACCAATTGCTCCCAGTAGCAGTCCAGACTCCTCTGAACCTCCTTGTTCTGACACACAGTTCAGTGCAAATGGTGGGGAAAATCATCCCATTAGGACACTGGAATTTCCAGGTTGGAAAGGGCCCTGACAACTCCCCAGGTTCCTTGCTTGGAGGCAAGATTACATTTTAGGCAGATGAGGGGCAAGGACTCTCCAACTTCCTTCAGCAGCTACTTCCACTACGTACCAATCCTCACCATCTGTGTGGCTAACCAAAACCTCTCTTGTTTCATTTTAAACACATTTCCTCCTCCTCTTTCCTCTGAAATGACACCAGCAAACTGTTGCAAAACTAGAAGAACCACTTGTTCAAAACCAGCCCTGAGTTTGGTGCTTTCGTCAGGGTAGGTAATTCCAATTATGTTGTTTATCCATTTAGGCATATGGGTCTCAGCCACCTCAGGGACTTCCTTTTAATTTGTTTTTCTCCCTTTGTTAATAGGATAAGTTAAGTGAAAATGAGTTGTCTTTTATGGTAGAGCCTGCAAAAAGGAAGCCGCTGCAGATTCATCTGTGTAGCATTCTGCGTGCCTTACCGAGGGTGAAGGCATCAGAGAAGAATCGAAGTCGCCTGACTGCTCTGTCGCTCTGGTGAAAGCCCAGTTCCTACTCCATGTCCTATGTCAGGAAAGAACCAGTTTCTTTTAAGGGTCCATGAGGCCCTCTGGGTCCCCACCTTTTTAATCCATCCTGTGGTTTTCGACCCATAGTGGCGATCAATCCACAGCATGGTTTTCAAGCAAAGCATTTATTTGGTCCCAAGGCTGTCATTCAACATTTATTGAATACCTACTGTGTGGTGGGGAATAGAAGGTCAGTCCTTGACATTCAGGTTATTTACCATTTGCTAGCATCTACAGCTTGGAGATTAAGAATGAAGGCTCTGAGGCCAAGCCAGGGATGGATACAGGCTTTGTGGGTAAAGCTTATACAATTCCGAGCACAGAACCAGGCACTGGGCCTTGGAAGGACGCATGCCGCAAAAGGCCGTGACACCCCAGCTGTTTAGTTTCTCCGAGAATCTCTTTCTACGCCAGGCGCATTTAGATTGAAATATTTTCTGTGGGATCCAGGGCACTTGACTAAACAGCTCACTTGCTCAGTCGCCTCATCTACAAAATGAGAACATCAACGCAGTGGTGAGGTGAGGGCTCCCAAGACGAGGACGCAAAGCATTTAGCCAGGAGCACGGCCTGTGATGGGTGCACAACGAACGATGGCTATTATTGGGAGCATCGTTATCATTCTGAGCTGCCGTCCAGCAGGATTACATAATTGCAGACACCAACTTCCTGAGCAGAATTTAGGAAAGAGAAAGAGTGTGAAGTCCACGTTCACACATTCGCCCTAACCCAGCTTGCGTGTGTGCTGCCCCCTGTGATGTGATCTTGGAGCCCAGGGCTGCAATCCCGCCACGTGGAGGACGGCAGGTGCCCCGCCGGGGGTTGGGGTGGGGTGGGTAGGCTTCAATAGCTCCTCGCCTTGGCGCTGATTCACTCTGAGGTCATAAGGCATTTATCTTCAAAAACACTGTATTAATATCCGATTGTGCAATTAAACCAGACCTGTCTCGTTTTGCCTTCCTTGAGTAAAATGTGTTCATTCAGCACAAGTGAGGAGGGTAAATAGTCATTTTTCCCCCATTATCCTTGGAGTGGACCCGTGATAAACAAGAAAGGCCACTCAGAAGCTATTAAATCACATCTTTTGTATTTTCACAGCACGTTTCTTTCTGATTTTGATGCCTTGACCTTCCTATCAAGTGGTTAAATACATGCTTCAATGTTGCTAGCTTTCAAATTTTTAACTTGGCGTTCCAGCAACATTTTCCTGTTTTTTTTTTTTTTTCTTTTCAAGGCCAAAAAATATACATATATAACAAATGATTTACACATTCTCTACCTCACTGCCTATCGCTGTACATAAGTCCTGACAACCAGAATCTGAGTCTCAGCCACGCCTTCCTCTGTGAGAGGATGAGGCAATGGGGAAATACACTGATAAACAGGTTATCAGAGCAGACCACTGCTGCTTCCTCCCTTTGAGTTTGGTTTTTTTCCTTTTTAATCTTAGTAGAGTTTGAAGCCTGGAATATCTGAAAGTCTGATAAACAAAATGCAATTATGCCTCAGTTAATTAGGACCAGTGGTGTCTGCAAAGGGCAGTTGGGAGGGGGCTATTATATAATTTTCCCATAATTTCCAATACTCACCTATAGCCATCCCCGACTGCCACCCAATCTAAGAAAAAACAGCATCTTGCTGTGCAACATGACTTCGAGACAACCTCCAGCCCCTCTTCCTACCAGATTGCTGACTCTTAAGTGCCTCCTGTGTAGAAATTCTGACAAGCAAAGCAGACAGAATAGAATACTAAAAGAGTAATTGAATAAAAGTAGCAGTAATAGAGGTTAATTGAATTATCTGAGGGTTAACCAGAAGAACCTATTTGTTTTAATCTTTGTGGTACAAAACCACTCTTACGATGCATTAGTTCATTTCTTGCCTTAGCAGATTGAATGACACTAACATAAATTTCATGATTCAAAATCTTATAGTGGGCGGGCCACAGTGGCTCAGCAGGCAGAGTGCTCGCCTGCCATGCTGGAGACCTGGGTTCGATTCCCGGTACCTGTCCATGCAAAAAATATATATATATATATTTATATCTTATAGCATCTCATAGCCATTGTTGGGAAAATTGTGGCACAAGGCAGTGCCATGGAGTCACTCATTTACCGTTTCTTCCACCCAACTGTGAGTTCAATAAACATTTGTTGAATTGACTTGTGGAAAGCCACGAAGAGAGAAGGAGTGCTGGAAGCCCTACTAGATTATGCACTGAAACCCGGGCCAAGTCTTACAGCCCAGTACCATGGCTCGTGCAGAGGAGACATTCAACAAATGCTTGCTAAGATAATAAGGTAATGAGGTAAGGATGCTGTGAAAAGAGTGTTTAAGTGGTTCACAGATTTGCCCTAGTTTTAGCCTTTGTCTATGTGAGCATATTGACACGAAGCATTAGTTACTTGAACATGATAAAAATGCACACACACACACACACACACCCTGGCCATCTCTAGGACCCTATAAATGGACCTAATTTAGTTGAGGAGATCAAGGAAGTTCTCTTTAAAGAATGACATTTAAGTGAGACCTGATGTAAGAACAGGACTTAGGCAACAGATATCATGGAGTCTATTCCTCACAGAGGGCTCAGCACACGAGAAGACCTTGAGGGAGAAAGGAGTCTGGTACATTCCAGGAACTTTACAAAGCACAGGGAGCAAGAGCTGGGTGAGGCGGGGCCTGAGGGTCACGTGTGAGGGATGCCTTATTGCCTCCTCGGCATCCATGCACCTTTCTTCCTCCACAACAGAATCCTGACCGTGATCAGTGGAGCCAACGTCCTCCACACAGTCGCATGTTTCAGGGGACACTCGCCACATGTTCCCAGCTTAAGGGGCAGCTCTCAGTTGGTCTATGCCAATCAGTAAATGACATTTCTCTATCATTCTTATTAGGCTAAGGGTGTGCACATGATCTAACAGTGAACCCATCAGAAAGAAGAGAGAAGCTTAGATTCCATGGTTGTGGAAAGTCTCTCTCTATCTCTTCCACGGTGCTGGTTACCAACAGTCAACTCAACCTACCGGGACACCAACCCTTGGATAAAACCCATGCTGAGCATCACAGATGGAAAGAACCTGGTTTCTTCATAACATCACTGAGCTGCTGAATCTATTAGCTCCCCAAATTCACTCCTCCTTTGGATTCTTGAACACTGAACAGTCCTCATTCTCCTAACTCCACGGTAAATCCTTATCTTTTTTGGGGGGTGCCCTTACACCTTGTGATCTCTAAATGTGGTTGTTCTGCAAGATTCCTCTGAAATTCTCTCCACACTTTCTCCCTAAGAGATCTCACCCATGCCTTTGGCTTCCATCTTTACTTGAGGTTCTGCTCACCAAGTGATGTCCCCACATCAGAAATAATTGCTTAAAATGTATATGAAGAAGCCAGACAGTGTTTCACAGAACCCAAGAACAGGATACATATCCAGAACACTCACAGCCTTCCAGGGACCCAGACAGCTGGTCCCAGGCTCTCTTTCAGAAAGCGTATCTGCATCTGCCTCATCCTCCTCCATACAGCAGGCCAGCTTTCTCTGCTTCTCCATGTGGAAGAACCAGGGGAGTAGCTCCTCGCCAATGGTGCCAATCGCATCTTCAGTTTCTCAGAGAGAGAAGGACATCAGTTTCTCAGCTCTAGTCCCAAAGGCGAGGAAGAATTCTGATTGACCCATCTTGGGTCAGGTGCCGCTGGACAGGGTTGGGCATTTACATGGCGACTTCCACAGGAATCATGAAAGAATCGTGGTGGCAACTGGCAGTTGCCAGAAGGAGGGAAGGACCAATTCTCAGAAATGGGGAGGAGAGTTAGGCTGCCAGAGTGAGGGGGTCCAGTGCAAACATGACTCTGTGAGTGAAGAAGCAACTCTCAGAGAAGTTCAGGGTGGAGCAGACGTTCCAAAACTTCACCCAGGCCAGAAGCCCTTTGAGGCCTCCCTCTCTCACCATCCACTCACTTCCCCAATATCTAATGAGACACTAGTTCCTATTCTTTCAAAGTACTTCATATCTGTCCCTTTCTTTTCCCACTCTTTCTCCCTCATCTCAGTCCTTATTGCCTCCCCTGGGTTCTCTAATAACCCCCCTGGTTTTCCAGCCTAAAACGACCAGGAACAGGTTAGGTCCCTGATCTAAAAGCCTCCAGTGTCACCTTGCTGCCTATAAAATGAAGATCACACCCTTTGGCAGGCTATTCCATATCCTCCCCAGCTGCCTGCAGCATTGCCAGCTGCGATCTCTGCATCTGTGACCTCCATGGCCCTTCCTAGCAGGAGTGTCCCTGTCATGTCCCCTGGCTTTGACTTCACCCACCCTCTAGCCTCAGGAGTGGGGATTGAATGGCTTAAGCCCGCTAACCCAGCCCCATCGTCCGGCCCTAGCAACTTGTTCCAGAAAAGGCACTGACCTAGGACCAAGGCAGCCAGAACCTCTAGGCCCCATCATTGGCTCAGGGTAGAGAATGAGGGTTCTGCTGACAGGGCTGGGACACAGAGGTCCTTTTTCCTCCTGGACACGATAGAGATGCTTGTGGTCCTAAGAGCTGCCACTAGCCATCTCGGTGGTCAAGAATGGCTGGAAACAGGACAATTTGCCTCAATACATTTTCCTGAAAGCCAATTAGCTAAAAGACCATTCTTGAATCAAATTAGAAAAGTATGCATTTTCATTGACTGTTTGTTGTTGTTGTTGTTGTTGTTTGCATGGGCAGCCACCAGGAATAGAACCCAGATCCCTGCCATGGCAGGCGAGAACTCTGCCTGCTGAGCCACCATGGCCCACCCCTTCATTGACTGTTTTAAAAAAGAATATTCGTCTCATGTTTTTTAGCTGTTGCCAATAATATGCTTACCTTTGGAGGTTTGATGAATTTAGGTGAAGTTATGTGCCATGATTCTCTGCTTTATGGAATTCTGTTATAGTTGCATATTCATTCACCTAAACTTAGAGTATTTTGTTCCTTAATAAAAATATAACATTAAAATTTTAATTTTCATTAAAAAAAAATGAGCAAGAGAACATTCCTTAAATTATGTCTTTGGCAAATCATTTAGCAGATTGACTGAGAGCCAAGGAGGTGGAATTAGGATGAGCCCATAGAAGGGGAAAAAGGCAACGCAAATGGTGTGGCTTTGAACTCTGGATTAGGTCGTGACAAAAGCCTGCAGACCTGCCGGCTTCTCCCACATCAGTCAGCTCCTTCGGGATAAGAGTTTTAGCCAAGTTTGGTCTACCTTTTGTCACCTGCAACTGAAAGCATCCTAACTGATACAACCATGTATCTTTCTGAATACTTCCAAAATTCTGGCTGCCTAATCCTTGGCTCCAACCAAAGCAGCCCACCCCTGTTTTCCCGGACACCCTTCAGGCCCTCCCACCGCCATGACGGTCCTCGTGGTTCCTTCCCCGGCCCCTCCAGCCTCTCCTCCTGCTTCTGGTGGAGCCTCCTCAGCAGTGACAGCCCTGCCTCGTCCCTTCTTCCTCTGAATTACAGTCCAGTTTTCTCCAGCCCAAGGATCAAAGACGCTCTTATTTAACCCAGAAGGCTACGGGAATGGAGGCGGCTCTGGGCTGGCTTTTTTCCATCCCTCATCCTGAACTAATCCTGGTTGGTGGCTGTCTCCTCCTCTCTTTGTGCTTGCCCTGGTCCCTGTCTCTTAGTCAGCAGAGGGTTGGTGGCCCCTCGCAGACCCCCTCCCCACCTTTAACCTCAGGGTAACAGTAAGGAAGAGCTACTGAGCATTTTCCAGGTACCGGGTACAGCCCTGACTACCTCACAGAAGAGTCCTCAGTGTAAGCTTCACCTATCATCGTCTTTACAGATAAGGAAACTGAGGTCCGGGTCCCACAACACAGCTGTGATTTCCACCCAGCAGTTTAATTCCAGTTTCTGTATCCAGTATCTGCATTCCAGCTCTTAACCCACTGCTCCTCCTCCCGCTGGGGCTCGCTCCATGTGTTTTGTTACTGTGGCCACCAGGCTGGAAAGGAAGAATAGCCTTTCCAGGTCCAGTGCTCTGGTCTGTTTTTCCATGAAGACTTACTTTTGGGTTGAAAGCCTCTTTCAACCTAGCAAGCTAATGCCAGGGATACATCAACAGAGCAGAAGACAGTCCATTTTCAAATAAAAAACCCTCTTTTGGCTTGAAGCAAGTTCGTCAGCCAGATCCCCTCCCCTACCGGCTATGTTTTCCTGGTGCCGCTTTGCAGAAATCTGCATCCAAGAGCCACGTGCAAGGTGGCTTCTGCGATGGTGAGCGATTGCCCGACAGACGCTCAGGCTGGAGCTCCAGCCAGGAAATCATTTCAACTGCATCCTGCATGCCAAGTTCAGGGGGCAAGGGAAGGGGGACCTGGCCTGGTTCCGCTTGAATGGTGCCGAGGTATCCTGGAGCTGGGGGCTGGGTTATTCCCATCCCAGCAGTTAAGCCATTAGTCCAGCCAGGTCCCCAGTGACCCTTCCTTGCCAGAGGCAGCTGTGCTTCTCCCCCAACTCTCTGCCAGGGCTAGGAAAGCCGCAGGCTGTTGAGGAGCTACAAGACTGCTCCCAACTTCCTCCTGATACAGAGAAGGGTAGATCAGCCCAATTGAAAGATGGGGAAGTGAAGGCAAAAGACTTATTAGGACTATGCAGGTCACAGCGGTTGTCAGGGGTGTGGATGACCAACTCCCGATGTCTCTTCCAGCTCCAAGCTTTCTCTCCCTCTCTCTGTCTCTCTCTCACCACCCCTGCCCCGACAGGCCAAGGTCTCTGCTTTATTACCCAGACCCCTTCACATCACTTTCATTCCTTCACAAAGTCCTACCTTCCTCTGGAAGCCTTCTGAATACTAATTTGAGCATAAAAGAGCTCCGGGGGGAAGGAAAGAACTCAGACATCTACAATCTACATTATATCTATAATCAACGCAGGCAAGGGTGGGGATGGAAGAGGAAGCAGAGCTTGGGCTGACAAGGCTACTGGTGGGAGGCATGTCTCAGACCCCAAAAAGCCACTCTGCTTTTCTGTGCAGAACTGGCCCAACTCCTCCTTCATCCCTTTCTTTCTCCTCCAAGTCCCTCTACTGACCCCCCTTTTGTTGTTCCTCCCTCTTCCCCAGAATAGATCAACACTTTCTGAACAATTACTTAATATCAACTAGGAAAGTGAGGCCTGAAAGACACCTTAGCACTCATCCTGTCTGTGATGGTTGGGTGCAGGTGTCAAGTTGGCCAGGTGATGTGCCCAGGTGTCTGATCACGGAAGCACTGGCCGAACCCATTGCTGCAGGGATATTTTGTGGCTGGTTGACAAACAAGACTGGCTTACTAAATCATCAGTCAGTGGATGGCATCTGTGACTGATTACATCTACAATCAACTAAGGGCGTGTCTTCCACAAATGAAAGAATCCAATCAGTTGGATTTGATCCAACCAGTTGAAGACTTTAAAGGGAGAAGAGAGAATTTGTGCTGCTTCTCCGCCTGGGAGCCTCTCCTATGGAGTTCGGAGAGACCCTTCATCGGAGCTGCCAGCTTCACAGCCTGCCCTATGGATTTTAGACTCTTGTGTCCCCACAGTTGCATGAGACACCTTTATAAATCTCATATTTAGAGATATCTCCTCTTGGTTCTATTTCTCTAGGAACCCTGACTAACACGCTGTCCAAATAATTCAGGAAACTGAGGCCCAGGAAGGAACCATGTCTTGAACAGGGTCACTCAGCTAATGAGCCATAAGGTTGAGGCTAAAAACCAGTACTCTTTATTTGTGCCTTACTTACTTACAAACGCCCTCCGCAGAGATGTGCAAGCAAGTTCCCCAGTAAACTGGTCAAGAATCTGTAAAGTGATCAGGAATCACTGAAGTGACTCATTTTTCTTCAAGCCTGCCCAGGGAGCCTCAACTTGGCCTGTGGATTCTACTTCACCCAATCACTGTCCTTCACTGAAACAGATGATGCTTCCAAAGCAGGTCATGCCATGTGGCCAGAGAGGCAGTGGCCAGTGCCAGGGCCCCATACCACACAGCGCAGGTGCTTTCTGCCCCTGGCCAGTTGCAGAACCAGCTCTGCCAGCCCTGGAGTGGGCAGAAGCCCAGGACTCTCAGAGCCTCTTCCCACACAAACCCAGCCAAGCTGACTGCACTGCTGCTTCCTGCCCTCCCAGGCTGGGCACCTGTCTTCCCTCTGGGCCTCAGGATGTCTTTGAGGGTTTTTTCTGTTCCCTCCTCCTCACAGCTATGGCTTCCTTCCAGTGGCTGTTTGGGGTTCCTGTTCT
This sequence comes from Tamandua tetradactyla, assembly GCF_023851605.1. NCBI lineage: Eukaryota > Metazoa > Chordata > Mammalia > Pilosa > Myrmecophagidae > Tamandua > Tamandua tetradactyla. The sequence goes on along the minus strand of NC_135330.1, from coordinate 70,498,055 downwards.
ACCTTTCTGGGAACACCCTAGAAAGAGCGTCACCTCCGCCTTATTCTTGGACCAAAATTAAGAAATGCCATTTTGAAATCCTGACAGATCTAAGAGTGACAGGATGGAAGCTCCAGAACTTTCCGGACACTTGTAAATGCCCAGAATTGTTACTTCTCAGGGAGTGGTGAGGGGAAGGGGTTAAGAATGAGGCACACGACATGAGGGCTTGCATTTGAGCTGTCTTAGAAAAAGTCAGGGTGAGTGTCCCAGGAAAAGACTATTCATAGGGCTTCCTTCCACACACTCAGCTTTTCGGGGCTGGAGCTGTGTGAGAATGAGTCAGCAGATGGGAAGGCTAATGGTGAACCTGGAGAAGCAGAACTGCTTCCCATGACAGGGGAAGTGGAGGCTGTGAGACTGCACTTTTCAGCAACCTCTGCTCGCATGCCTCCCCACCTTCCTTTAAGCCTGTGATCTGTTCATTTGGTAAATTGGCAATGTGGTAAGTTCCAATTCTGTGAAACAAAATTTAAATTAGCAAAAATGTCCAGTGAGCCCCTCTTCCCACTTCCTCTCCCTTACTTTCTCTGCACTGACTGTGCCATACGCCAGGGAAAAGGCCCCATGCCCTGCGATGTGGAAGGCTGCTCGGCCAGTATTTATGCCCCTCTATGCATCTGCCAACCTGCTGACTCACTCTAGGATGGACTCCCATTGGAGACTGAACCTCAAGCCCCAGGTCAGGAGGTTTTACGTTTATTGTCTCATTCTTACAGTAAGCCTGTGAGGCCAATATTGATATCTCGCTTTCACAGATGAAGAATCAAAGCTGCTAGTTACCCAAGAGCTCCAGCCAATATGATTTATCAAGTATCTAACATATGCTAGGAGCTTGTGGGCAGTTTCTTGAAGATCACTGAAAATCCTTATTTTCCCCATGAGGAAACTGAGGCTCAGAGGGACTGAGGTCACCCAGTAAGGGGCAGTACCATGCCTGGCTTCCAGGTCTGCCTGACTCCCCAGCCTGTGCTCCCTCCAGGCCACGCTCGAAGGAGCCAAGCAGCAGGAACTCCAGCCAGGGCTCTGCCTCAAGTCCAGCACACCCTCTGCCTCTCCAGGAAGGGGCCCACTTGCATTGAACCACATGTCATCTTGGGCGTCCTGGTATCAGCACTGGCAGACTGGTCTCAGGGCAGACACTCCCATATTGCAAACTACACCTCTGTGCCTCCATCCTCCTAAAAAGGGAGAGGAGCAATGATTCCAAGGTGTTGCTTTAGCGAAAAGAAAGTTAAGAGCGGCTCCAGGGGGGTGCTTTCTTGGAATGAAGCCCACGGTGACCTGAGCAGACTACTGTCAGCCTCAGATTTGACTGAACCGGCCTTAAAGTTAATAGACATAACATCTACCTCCTAAGTTTTATCATGTCACAGTCACTCTGTGGTCCATGGTTGGAAAGTAGTATACAGAGGCGGTAATGAGGGCCAAAAAAAGGTTCTTCAAATGGGAATTTTTTAAAAAATATGTTTATTGGCAACTCTTCATCCACATACAGTCCAGACATGGTGTATACTCACTGGCTCACAATAGCATCGCATGGTTGTGTATTCATCACCATGAGCATCAGATGGGAATTTTGACCTCTGGTTTCTAAGAGACTCTAAGCAGTAGGAAGAATGATAGTTTAAGAATGCTTTTCATGCCAGGGAAAAGGTATAGGTAGTTAACTCTTCTTGAGGACATTTGCCCAACCACCTCATCAGATTTAACCCCTCCCCTCCTTCTGCCTTGACTCTGCTTTAATTTTTTGATGGCCCTTTCTCTGACTCAAGTTACATTGTATGTTTAACTTGTTCATTTTCAACCCACCCCCTCCCTCGAGAAGGTAAGCTCCACAGGGGCACGCACTTTGTCTCTTGTTCCCTGCTCTTCTCCAGAGGCTAGAACACATGTGGAGCCCTCAGTAAACGCATGTTGAATGAATTAATGAATGAATGAGTGATGAGTGAATGTATTTTGAGGGGTCATTTACCCACATGTAAATATCCTCCATGTCAGATTCTCTGGGGAGTGGGTGTCAGATTCTGGAATCTTCTGAAACTGCACTCCCCTCTCCTAAGCATCAGCAAGATGCAGAGTCTGCTTGGGGAAGGGAGAGCGGGCTGGTGTTTACAAGGAGACCCAGTTGAAACCTATTAAGCAGTATTCTACTTTGCTAGCTGCCGGAATGTGCTATACCAGAAACAGAACAGCATTTCAAAAGGGGAATTTATTAAATTGCAGGTTTACAGTTCTAAAGTTGTGAAAATGTTCCCAATTAAGGCATCAGGGAAAGATACCTTGGTTCAAGAAGGCCAATGACGTTCAGGGTTTCTCTCTCAACTAGAAAGGCACGTGGCAGACATGGCATGTCTGCTGGTTTTCTCTCTAGGCTTCTTGTTTCATGAAGCTCCCCTGGAGACATTTTCCTTCTTCATCTCTAAAGGTCTCTGGTAGCGTGGGCTCTGGTGGTTCTCCTAGCTCTGCAGCGTCTCCCAAAATGTTTCCTTTTTTAAAGGATTCCAGTAAACTAATCAAGACCCACCTGGAATGGGTGGAGTCACCTCTCCCTCGAATCACATACCCACAATTGGGCGGGTCACATCTCTGTGGAGATAGTCTAATCAAGTCTCAATTTATAGTGCTAAACAGGGTTTAAAGGAAATGGCTGCCTCCACCAGATGGATCAAGATTAAAACATGGCTTTTCTAGGGTGAGTAATCCTTTCAAACCAGCGCAAGCAGTGAACAGAGGATTGTGAAGACGCGGCTCCAACCCCATCCCGAGGGATCCCCATTCTTGAGAGATTCACCCCTGGAATGGGGCAGGGCCTGAAGTCAGTTATGGAAAGCAGGAAAGATTTCTGAAAAGCGCTACCCTAGATGAGTAGGGCCGTCCAGCCAGTGCACCCCGCGTCAGCACCCCTGGCGCCCATCGTGTTCCTTAATCCCCAGAGCAATGGCAAGGCTGCACGCACACGGGGGAAGAAGCTGGCCAGTGCTGTCTCTGTTTCCAGGCCGCACAGATAACAAGGCACTTGGAGTGCTTAGATAAAAGGGGGCTCTCCGTACAAAGGGCCAGACTGCACGGTCCCCACTGGAATGGGAAGCTGGCCCCTCTCAACTCATGATTGCCATGGTGAGATTAAAGGCTTCCTGTCGGAGAGCAGTCCCCTGAGCCAGACAACACTGGAGGCTGGCGGGCGGCCATGTGGTCAGGGCTGCTGTGGCAGCCAGGGCTGGAGGGATCGGCTCCCATCGCCAAGCTACCTGAGTCCAGGTAATGGTGTCAAGGCCAAAAGCATCCCCTCAGCCAGCAGTATGAGCCTGTGTGTGCTGTGGGCTAATGCTTTCCCAGACTCGCCACATCTGGCTATTGAGCCCTTGAAATGTGACTAATGCAAATGAGATACTGAATTTGCAATTGTATTTCATTTAAATTCAGTGTAATAGTCACATGACTACTAGCTACCACGTTGGCCAATGCAATTCCAAGTTTTGGACTACTGTTAGGGATGAGAGAACAGTCTCAGAGAGGAGAGGCGACTGAGTTGTGATGCTGGGATGCAAATCCGAATCTGACAGACTCCAGAAGCTATGCTTTTAATTGTCGTAATAATTGCCGGAATGAGTCCCACAAGTTGGCAGGGCAGGATTCCAGTCCCAGATCTACTGCTGACACCTCTCTGGGTTTCTGCCAAGACAGGTGATCTCCAAAGTACTGCCAGCAAGTAAAGAGAATGAAGGGAAGACAGCTGCCTGCTATTAGAATCTCTCAGACACAGAAGCATCAGGGTCCGCCCCCCAGTCCCTTCTGCTTACAGTTCTCACAAATCACTGGGCTTCTCCATGACCCAATAGTTAGATTCTCCTGAAGCTGGACTATTCCTCATCGCACCTCTATGAGGTAAGTAGGCATTATTATACCCATTTCACAGAGAAAGAAACTGAGGTTCATAGTGATAGAGTAACTTGTCCAGGGTTCCAGAGCGTGGTGGGTGGTAAAGCCAGAAATTGAACTCAGATCTGGGTGAGTCCAGCAGCTGAGCTCAAAAACCTCTGTTACATGCGCTTATGGGTGAAGCTGAGTCCCTGGACATCTCTTGGTTGAAATTTTGTTTCTGTATCTAGGCACACCCCGTGCACAGCAGGATCCTTCTACCCTGCCAGAACCCAGCAGGGATTCCTTTCTCTTGTCAACAGACCATCAAGGAACAACTAAGAATGTGGTGTGCAGGAACTGCTGATGGAAGGTCAAAGAGGAGGAAGGCAGCCAGCCAGCTGGGGCCTCTGCGGGCCAGCCCTCACCACCCTATAGTCCAACCATACCCCAAGTGGGGCTGGAAGAAGCAGAGGGCTCAGTGACCAGGGCATTGGGCTTGATTCCCAAGCAGTCATTCAGTGCCCTCAGGATCAAAGCAATCACTTCATCCACATTACATTGGAGCCGAGCTACAGACAAACACTCAAATGCCTTGCCCAGCATCCTTAAGGTGGAAGGGAGCGTCTCCTTCACCCATAGAGGCAGAAACCACCTGCACCAGGGGACACCATCCAGGCAGAGGGCTTGGAGATTGGGGTCAGCTCTGCAGAGCTCCCCGGTGACCACACAGTGTGCTCACACACACTGGCAGGCACACACACCTGCCCATGGGATGGGGTCAGAGAGGGAAAGGCCATGACTTTTAACTGGAATGGATTCTGTCTCCAAGAGAGAGAAGCCCCGTGCCGGACATTCTGGAAACATGTTCACAGGCCGCCAACCACTGCCCCAGGAAAGCATCAGGACAAACTCAATGGGTCCTTTGTAGGGAGGGCAGGGCCTGTCAGGTTAGAGAGCCTCCTTACACACCCATACACCCCCAAATGCACACAGTGCCCACACACACCACCTACTCTCACACACCTCATGTGCGCACACATAAACACCGACTTGCACATACTGTCATGCACACACATCACACTCACACACACAGTCGCATACGAACAGCACATTCACGTACACACACTCACACATACACTCAGCACAGGGCGGCGTCTAGAGCCCAGGGAGGACCTGATCCGCTTGTTGTTTCCAAGAGTGTGGGGGAAGTGGTGCTCTATCGCCTACTGCCCTTGGAGACACTTGCAGACAAAAGGAGGCAAAGAAATATTCAGTGAGCACTGCCCCACGCCGCCCAGGGAAGTGCCGGCCTTGGCAGGCTTGCCCGGGCCACCACCAGAAAGAGCTCAGGATTTGCCCTGTCTTCCCCTTGGACATGGATTCCCCTGGGTCTCCCCCGCTGCGCCTGCCCTGGAGGCGCAGGTCAGGGTCGGACACCCCTGCAGTCCCCAGTCTGGCCATGTGGAATTGCTGGGGAGGGCGAGACGGGGCAGCGCGGGGGGAGCTCCTTCTCAGGGGATTGCAAAAAGCAAGCAAATGGAGAGAACTTCTTGAAGACAATTCTGTTGTCAACATGAAGAAAGAGGGTCTGAGTCTTTGGAGAGCAGCATCCCTGGGTCTCCACCTCCATCAGTGCTGCCCCTAACTGAGAACCAGGTCATAGTTTCCCAGCCTGAGATCAGATCTCCCACGATGGTTTGCACAGAGGACCCTCCAAGCTTCTCAGCCAACTCCAGGAAACCTATCCAACCACCCTCCTGGAGCCTCCCAGAGCCTCCCATTGGCACAGCTGTGTCGCCTTGGGGTGAGACTCCCCCAAGCCAAGGGCTGTGGGTGCTCCAGGGCTGTCTGTGAGGCAGCAGGACCGTGGGGTCCTGGCACCAACCCCCCCCCACCCAAACCACTCTTCCACCCCAGAACCCGGCCTTCTTCCCTCCATGGCACAGGCCACACCACGCACAGGCGCCAGCAGCCTTGGCCTATGGACGGGACCCCTGTATTCTAATTGGTCCCTGAATGCGCACTAGGTTTAGATTCCCCCACCTCAGGACCCAGCACATTCTCCCATCCTCTCATTGTTCCTGCCCGACTGTGTCCTTGCCAAGAACAGCCTTGGGAAGTTGGGAGGGGAGGCTCTGCTCTGCAGGCTCACTTGGCCCTCAGATTCCGCCCGCCACTCCCAGAGCGCCCCCCCGCCCCCCAGCCCCCAGTTTCCTGCAGCCCTTTTGTAAATCCTGGAGGAGGAAGGCTCCTCTTCTGGTTTCCTGGCCTCACTTCTCAGCCTGCACCAGCCCTGCCTCGGAGAACTCAGAGTCCACATCCCCAGCCCAGCTCTACTGCCTAAGGGCCCAGGGAAGAGAAGGCTGATGTCTTCTCTCAGCAAGGACGACTCCGCCTCCTGCAGTGGATGCAGATGGAAGAACCTGTGCTCTCACAGGAGCTGGGGCAAGCCAGCTTCCTCTGACAGGGGAAGCCAGGAAAATGGGTAATTCCAATATCACCCACCACTGGTCAGCGATTTCACAGCTCAGCTTGGCTCTGTGATGGCACCTGGCCGGAAGTCCTGAGGAAGCCGGGGCCCCTTGGCCTATGCGTACCCCAGCCCCAGATTTGGGACAAGCATGACGCAGTCCAGGGTCCCGTCCCTAATGCTAATGCCTATCTTTCTTTCTTTAAACCTGAAACTTATTTGCAACAACTCCTTCCACCCTAGAGCCTCCCTTCGCCCACCCTCCACCCCCTGTCCCAACTCACCCCCTTGGCCTGGCTGTCTGGCCCCATCCCTTAATGAGACTCTGCATTTCCTATGCTGTCTTTGATCCAGATTTTAACGAGCTGGGCCCTCCCCAGACAGGCGCCCGGGCCAGGAGAACCAGCTCCTCCCCCAGAGTGGGTGCCTTTGAGGAAGTAGGGAGGCTGCAGAGAATTTTTGGTCTCTCCTGGCTTGGCGTGGGTCTCAGATTCTCACTGGGGATCAGAGTTCTCACTGGGACTCTCTGATGCTTTGGGAGTTGGGAATGGAGCCCCTCAGGTTGAAGATGCTGGGCACATCCCACCATCCTAGGCAGAGCTTCTCACCGGTTCACCCCACCAACACACTCCTACTGAGTATTTCCTGTGAGTGACACCGGCCCTGATCTTAAAGAGGCGGTGCACAGGCAGGCCGGAGAACAGACATTAAATTAAATGAGGGCATGGGACAGGCAAGGAAGGCTTTTTAAAGAAATCATGCTACCCACTCCTGGAAAAATGTCCAATACTTTAGTCTCCTAAACTGTAAACTCCTGGAAAGAAGGCACCATATTTTATTCAACTTTTTTTGTTTTTTTTTTTTAAGTTTCCTGAGTCTAACCTACAGGTTACTTTAGTAAAGGGTTGATGGTGGAACAACTGAGTAAATTCATGGACAAATGAATGAAATCAGGTTTGGGGCAGTGGCCCATTGTCCTCTAGAAGGAGACCTCCAATGCTGGGGGAGCAGGGGGACAAAGGAGGTGTCCTTTGTCCTCCTGACACTGCCTGGTGAGTGCATTCCTGGCCTTTGTTATTTTATGTAATGATCATGATGATGGAATCGCTGGGTTTTCAGTTCTTTATTCGGCAGCAGGTTGGTGCTCAGAAATTACAGGTGATAGTTTGTAGCTGTTGGACAGGGAGGAGGCAATGGCTACTTTGGTATCTATTTAGAAAGTGAGTGGATGGGTGAGTGGAAATGGCAGTGGGTCTGGGGTTGCTCTGATTGCCTTGTCTCTGCAAAGCCTTCTAGAGGGTTTGGTTCATTTGGTTCTGGTCTCTCCCATCCTACTAGCAGCATTGACACATACCCCTCTGCAGCATTAGTGCCTGTCTGTCTGTCTGTCTGTCTGTGTTGTGCATAATCACAAAACTCAATTCAGTTCCATTCAACCCAGATTTATTGAACTTTTACCAAACTTTATACTGGGCCCCCTTGGGATAAATCTATTAGACACAGTCATTGTTTTGAAGCCCCTGCTCACAGATGAGAAACCAAAATGTGAAATACAGTGTAGAAGGCATAAACAGGGAGCGATCCAATGCTTAATGAAACTGATGCATCATGATAGAATGGAACTGTAAAATGGAAAACTCCATGAGGGCAGGGACTTTGTCATTATCGTACTCCCAGCCCCAGGCACAGTGCCTCCCAAAAAGCAGCTCTCAATGAATGTATATTGAACAAATGCATGCCGAATATAGTTGACTTCAAGGAAGCAAAAAATCCAGAAGTAGAAAAATCAAGGTAAGTAACCCGAACAGCTGGCCCCAAAGGAAATGAAATTAACTCAGGAAACTCAAAGATGAATTCTAATTTGTAACTTTAAAGCAATCCAAGAAGATATTGAAAACAAAAACAGGCTGATGTGGAAAAGGAACAATTCAAATAGAAGAAAGGTCCTTGGAAATTAGAAATACGATTGCCAAGTTAAAATATTTGACATAAGGACCGAAAGAAAAAGGTGACTAAATCTCCCAGGCTATATACCAAAAAGACAGAAACAGAGACAGAGAATCAATCTAAGAGGTCCAGCATTCAATAGAGACAGTGAAGGGGAAGAGATTGTCAAAGAAATCGTTGAAGGTAGTTTCCCAAAGCTGGAGAAAGACACAGACCTACAGTTAGAAAGAGTCCACCGAGTAGCACGCAGGATGAATGGGAGATTAAGACCCCCCATCAGCAGACACATCTTCCTGAAATCACCTCGGATCTTCACAGGCAAAAATGAATGCTCTTTTGGCCATGGACCATTAGCAACTCCCATCCTGCCATATTTCTAACTTGTGTAGACATTTGCTTTCCTAATGGCTTCAGGACAGTAAGAGTAAATAGGATAGAGCTTAGTAATATATTTCTATTCCTATTATCACTCTCCCTATATGGTCCTCCAGTGCTGTGTAACTTTATATAACCTTTCTTTGAGAAGTTAAAAGCAAGGACTCTGGAGTCACACTGTCTTGGCTCTGGGTTTTACTAGCTTCGGCATATTACTTAATCTCCCTGTGCCTCAGTTTACTTATCTATAAAATGGGGGTGAAAATAGTACCTACTTCAGAGCGCTGCCAAGAAGATTCAGTTTGTGGGTATGTTAGAGCAGCACCTGTTCTAAGAACACACATTGCACTAGATGAACATCTGCTATCGTTAGTTAAAGGCAAAAAGGTAACCAACAGAAAAATTGCAAAGTATCATCAAAATAACCATGACTGACTGGGCAGTGTGACGGTGGCTCAGGGGCAAGAATTCTTGCCTGCTGAGCTGGAGACCCAGGTTTGTTTCCCGGAGCCTGCCCATGCAAAAAAAAAAAAAAACAAAACACAAAAATGAAAACAAACAAAAAAATGACTGGAGACAAAGGGAATGGGAAATGCTAGAGATATGCCGGGTTCCTAGTTTTTCAAACTAGGGCATCAGTAGCCTCTCTTCATGGATGACAGACCAACAAATGCTGGTCGAAGCTCACCATTTGAAGCTATGGAAGTGACCATCAGGAGATCTAAAAGCAGCGAGCTAAAAATAGAAACCAGAAGACCATGCCCTCTGGGGTGGCAGTGGGGCTAAGGGTGTTGGATGAAAGGGGACTACATCGACTTCTCATTTTAAGCCCTCCATGCTGTTTGATTCCCCCACCATATATGTACATTACTTGTATGCTTTAAAAATAGTCTTTTGGTTTTTGGGGTGTTTTTTTATTAATTATTAAATTAAAAAATATATATATGATAACAAAGAAACACAAACATTCTTAACATATGATCATTCTGTTCTACATATATAATCGGTAATTCACAATACCATCACATCGTTGCATATTCATCATCATCTTTTGGCTTTAAACAAGTTGCTAGCAAAGTTGACAGGGCCAAGCGGTGTGCTGGCAGCAGCGACCTCTGGCTCACGGGAGACAATTGTGTCTATCCATGGGCCATCGTGGAAGTATTTATACCATGAAAATCAGCAAATGTCGCAAGCCAGGGCTTTCTATCCAGAGTGTCGTTTTATCAACACACCACGAGATAAGCCAGTTATCCCTATGTTAACTTTTAACTTTTCAGACAACCCTGTTTAAAACTCCAAAGGTCAGAAGGATTGGGAGCCCCTCTCTGATCTTGAGACTTAAGAGAAGGAACATTTGTCCTTTCTGCTCTTCAGGGTGCTTCTTGTTTGCCCTTGAGGGTTCTGACGTTGCAGTTCAGTCAAGCTGTCATCTTAGTGACCTTCTCCTCCCAACACACTGGCAGAGGTTTGGGACCCTGGACTCCATTTTGTTTTTCATTTATCCAAAATACACGTATTGAGTATCTATCTCAGGCCAGGCACTCTGCTGAGGGAGCCCTAGTTCCAGCCACAACCCCTCTGGGGCTGTCTCCTGCCTTGGTGATAGAGCAAAGGCCCTAGGAACTTGGCAGCAGCAGAGAAGTGATGCTGCCTCTAGTAACAGAGGTTCTCAAACCAAAGGGAACAGCAGAATCATCTGGAGGGCTTGTGAAAGCACAGATGGCTGGGCCCCACCCTGACGTTTCAGATTCAGTAGAAATCTCGGTGGAAGCCTAAGAATCTGTATTTCTAACACATTCTCTGGTGATGCTGCTGCTGGTGGTCAGGGGACCACACTTTAAGGCATGCTGCTGTACAGATTCCAAACCCACATGTGATCCTCCATGGCAGGAGAGAACTATGAGGAGAAGTTCACATTTCCACCCTGGAGACAGTTGATTCAATGATTGCCTTTGGCCACTGAAAGGGTTGGCTGAGGCCGGCTCCTGGGGGTGGACTGCAAACCCACTTGTGAACCCACACATACCTTACATTTACTCACTGGCTAATTCAGACTTCGGGGCCACAGGCCATGCCTCCAGGTCATTTTCCTTGAGGTCTACCAAAGGTCCTGTCGCAGCCTCAACTTCAGTCCTGACGCTGCCACTTGCCAGCTGTTGGCCCTTGTGCAAATCACCCACTCTCTCTGAGCTGTCATTTCTTCAACTGTCAATTGGGTTTGCTAACAGGATTGACCACGCACGCAGGAGTGTTCTGGGGCACACACTCCGTAGAAGGAGGCATTGAAAGTGCACCATACACAGGACACGCTTAACACACAAGGGCCATGCTTAGCCTTGACAGAAATAACTGCACCGTTGCTACTGATTTGCATTTCTAATGAAGCATTTCTATTAGAGATGGTTTGGGGGAAGTGTTTGCTTCAGCATGCCCTCTGCGGCCTCATCAGACGAGCCCCTGGGGGCTGGGCAGTCACCTTCCTCCTTCCTCCACATCTCCTGACAGAGCCCTGCACCTAGGAGCTTCTCAATTCCCTGCATGAGACAGAATGACAGAGAACAGGAAGAAGCCAATCGTTCCAGCTCCATGCTAGGGATGCAGAAGGAGCTAAGAAATCCAGCGGAAGCTCAGAACTTTCTTTTCTGTGAAATTGCTGTTTAAAAAATAATAGTAATAAGGTGCACGGGTGGTTCAGTGGTGGAATGCTCGCCTTCCATGTGGGAGAGCTGGGTGCCATTCCCAGACCATGCACCACTCCCCCAGCCCTCCGAAAAATAGTAAATTAATAATAAGAGGACAGGAGAAATGTAGTTTGCATATGCGTTTGTATATGCATATTTTACTATCCACTCCCACAATTCACAGATACTTTCTTGAAAAGGAGGGCATGGGAAATTCCATGGGCTTTTTCTGCTTTGTCTGCCACCGCAGTCTCCAGTGCCTGGGAGCATTCAGTAACTGTAAGCTGAATGACTTGAATGAACACTGACCCGATAGAGGCGCCTCATGCAGGAACCTGGAAAAGAAAACCAGAATTGTGAATACTTCAACCTGGATGTCTGCAGCTGGTGACAAGAGGCCCCTGGAAGGAAGGGCTGGAGCAGCAGCTAAAGGCAATGGTCTAAGCGTTGGCATTTGCTGGCAGGTTCTCTGTAATCACGAGCTAAATCAGGACCAACCTGTTGAAATCAATCCCTGGCTGCCGATGGGCTCGCGGCTCTGTGGCTCTTAAGCAGCCCAATCATTTCCCCTGCCCACAAATGCCCTGTTTCTGTCTTTCCCTGGACCTATGTTTGCCAGATACGGTGGCAACCAGTTAGTTTGGGATTTCATATCAATGAGGAATATCTTTTTAGTATAAAGATGACCCATGCAATATGTGGGACATGTACTAAAAAAATGATTGCTAGTTTATCTGAAATTTAAATTTAACTGGATATTCTGTATTTTATTTGGCAACCCGACTGGAGCCCAGAGTTCCCTCTTCAGCTTGTCCTTCAAAGCTCAGACAAAGTGTCACTTTTCAGAAGCTTTCTCTGATGCTCCTGTCCACGCCGGCAGAATTAATTGCCCTAGCACTTGTGTTCCCATCTCGCGCTTTCTCATCATGTATGCATTGGCTGTCTCCCTCTTGTGCCCCCACTGCACCCCCTGCTCCCGGGTAAACCCCTTGTCTAACACTCCCACACCTGGGTGAGCCCAGGGCATAGGAGGATGTTGGGGAGAGGAATAAGAAAAAAAGTCAGAAGCACAGAGGATAAAGATAAGAGAGCAAGTCTTTTAAATTTGTAAACATGTTATACCTCTGAGTGAACAGCATATTTAAAGCTATATATTTTTTAAAGTTATGTCCACATCCTGACCCTGGGAACCTCCGAATGTGACCTCACTTGGAAAAAGTGCCTTTGCAAATATAATTAAGTTAAGGTTCTCGAGGTGAAATCATCCTGGATTATCCGGATGGGCTCTAAATCCGATGACACGTGTCCTTGTACGAGAAAGGCAGAAGGAGATTTGAGGCAGAAGAGGACAAGGCACTGACACAGAGAGGAGACCATGGGAGGCCGGAGCAGGGGCTGGAGTGAGGCTGCAGCCTCCAGCAGTGGAGAAGGCAAGGAGGGGTCCCCCCGAGAGCCCCCAGGGCGGCAGGCCCCTGCACAAACCTGGATTTGGGACTTCTTGTCTCCAGAACCAGGAGGGAGTAAATTTCTGCTGTTTACACCATTTGTTACAGCAGCCCTAGGAACTCATAAACTTACTAAAAACCAATAACAACTTTCTTTCCTAGCAACCTCAGGCTATCATACCAGACTCTGCCGTCTCACCTCACAGCTTTCTCTAACCCTAAAGACAATATGAAGCCCCTGAGTGACTTGATGAAACAGGGGTATCCTCAACGGGAGGGGAAATGAGGGCCAAGGGCAGACTTAGCGGAAGATTCTGTCATGAGATCATTTGGTCACATAGCGAAGCAGCTGAAAGGTGGGGCCACAGGCTGTCTTGTCTTCAGAATCCTGGTGGGAGTTGGGCAGCTTTTAAGTATTGTGATTGACACATCTTTGCATGCACACAGTCCACACATGGTATAGAATCAGTGGCTCACAATAGCAACACATAGTTGTGTATCCTTCACCATGATCATGTTCAGAACACTTGCATCACTCCAGAACAATAAATGAAAAGAAAAACAGAAAAATCTCATCCATCCCCTACCCCTTACCCCTCCCTCTCATTGACCACTAGTATTTCCATCTACCCAATTTATTTTACCCCTTATCCCCCCTATTATTTACTTATTATTCATATTTTTTCCCTCATCTGTCCCTATCCTGGATAAAAGGAGCATCAGACACAAGGTTTTCATAATCTCACAGATACACTGAAAGTCATATCGTTATACAATTGACGGGCCTTTTTTAAGCGATAGGGATTCCTGGAATGTGCTCCTACAGAGACAAGGCTGCAGGCGCCCCACCCCCTCACCCGGCCTTTCTTATGAGTCACCACCTCTGGAAGGAGAAAAAGGCTACCGGTATCTTCACTTTGGGGCCCCTGGATGGGGAGGCTGCGCCTTATCTTGTCGGCTCCAGTGCTGCTGGCTGCATCCAAAACAACCCACAGAGAAGCTACTTGGTGACCAAGACACCTGCCCTCCCTACTGGGCAACCCCTGGAAGGACCTCAGCCGGGCTTCCCAGGCGGAGGAGGGCCACAGGGCCCTCCCAATGCTTGGGCTGCACCTCTGAGATTGCCTCCCCTGCCCCAGGGGGACTAAGGAGCCTGGAGGAGGCTCCCAAACAAGCCCAGTCAGCGAATTGGGCTCCTGTACCTCTTCCACCCCATTGCCCAGCCATTGACTCTGGTCCCACGGCAGCTGGAGACTCTGTGACTGCTCCCCAGGCTGAGAACACCAGAGCAAAGCTCTTCTAGACCAGGGATCTCAGCTCTGGGGCCTCTAACCACAGGGGTTGATGGGTTAGGGATGCAGCTCAAAGGGAGGCTTCCAGAGGCAAGGACAAGTGGGGAGGGAGACGAAATTATCTTACTGGCCCAGAACCAGAGAAGTCCCATAAAAATGTGTGTGGGTGGATCGTGGCTGGGCTGGGCTGGAGTGGGGGAGGAGAAGAGAGAATGGAAGGAGGTGGGATAAGATGACTCCATGATATAATTACAAGCTTAATTTCCCCAGCAATGCCAAGGGTGTGAGGCTTTGCTTTGGGAGCTGCTCTAATTATATCCTGAATGGAAATAATAATAATAATAATTCCCTTATACATGTTGCCACTAGAGCAGGGCTTTTGGAAGGGTGGGAAGAGATCAAGAATCTCTTTTTGCCAGACCAGTATGTCATGTTCCCAAACAATTATTCTTGGGCCAAGTCAGGCCCACCTTTGTTTCAGACCGCTTCCCTCACTCCCACAGAGGAGACTTTTGATGGGGGCAAGAGAGGAAGTTATCAGATGGAGAGTCAGTCAACACTGTGGTCTTGGGACCCATCTCGAGGGGTCAGTCCAGAGGAGGGCAGGGCAGGTCTCTGGCCCCATCAGTAAAGAGAACCGCCAGCCTGGAGCCCTCTGCATTCTTGCCTGATCTTCCTTGGGGTTCTGGGTGTCTCTAAATCAGAGGGAAGAAAACTCATGCAGGAGCCTGGAGACCTCACCTCATCCTCAACAGCTCTGTATCCCACCTTACCTCAATAGCTGACAGGTGCTGAGAAGAGGAGCTGGGGCTGCTAAGAGTGGGTAAGGAGAGGGAGGGATCAGCTAGACCCTCACACTGGCATGTCAGGGACCCTCCTTGCTCCTGGGCCAGGAGGGCTCAGCGGACCAGCTGTGGGAAGGCGCCAAGAGCCTCTACTGAGATGAGGGGATACACCCCCGTAAAATGGTGACCAGCGCCAACCCCCTTGACTCTTGGCCCATCTCCCAAGGCCACGGCTCCCTGGCAGGGAAATGTCACCACTGGGTGAGGGATAAGAGCGGACTAAGCGGAGAACGCTGAGCCTGGGGCCGTGGATAGCAGGAGTGACAATAACAGTCCCATGATGGACCACCCAAGCCGGGCACCGGGGCTGTCCCTCCATTAGCTCGTTAGTCTGTACAACAACCCTATAATTTAAGTACTATTATTAGACCCACTTTCAGGGAGATGAGAGTGAGGCTCAGAGAGGTAAATAGTGGCTGGAGGCTTTTCCGGGGCCGGGCACCCAGAGCTGACTGGCTCGGAGTCCCGCGTCCCACCTGGGGTTGGCGACACCCACCCCGGGGTCTCTGAGCTCAGGGTCCACTTTGAGACTCATTCTCACAGTGTCTGCTGATGCTTCATGGCCCAGGGGCAGGTTGGAGGTGCCGAGATGCCAGCTGGAGGTGGAAGCCACGCCAGCCCTTTCCCGTTGTGTGACTCCGGGAAATTACTTAACCCTCAAAGCCTTGGTCCCCCAAATCCTAAAACTAACAAAATGGTATGTGCCTTAGAAATGTGTGTGTGTATGGAGCGGGGGGTGGGAATTACAGGAGTGGTGTGTATTATCTGGTACAGAGGCTTTTGATAATATTACTTTTAAGCTTTAGGTCTCAGTTTCCCCATCTATAAAATGAGAAGAATGACAGGATGAGATGGGGAAGAAAACAGGGTGTAGACAGCGCACTTCCTCGGTGCGCTGGTGGGCAATGTTGAACCCAGGGCTTGGGAGACTTGTGCACGGGGCGGGGGGGGGCGCTTGGGGCTGCAGCCAGAGGAGGGCGGGAACAACAGTTTACAGGTTTGTTTTATGGGAGGAAGCGGTATGCAGCCAATCCCTGGAGACTGTCCAATGACCTAACAGCCTGGGAATGGGCCTCAGGAACAATCCTTGGCCGCAGGGGAAAAGCATAATGGGAGGTATTTGTGGGGCCTGGTGCAGAAACAAAGGCTGGTGCCCAAATGCACGCTCTAAGACTGAGCACTCCAAACTCCCCTTTCACCTCCGCTGCCGAGCAATACATCCAAGCCTCACGGGCTTCAGGCGATGCCTGGGAAGCACTATTCCTGCTAGCAGCAACTCCACACCCGGCCAGCTCGGGGGCTGCAGAGGCCATGGAATGCACTAGAAGCCACCAGGCTGGGGTGGGAAGGCTGCCCGTGTCGGTGAGTGGGAGCCACAGGCTCAGAGCTGCCATATGCCCCTGACTGGTAGCTGGGGAGTGGAGGGTAAAGTGGGCTGCCTGCTCCTCTGGAGGACCCTGTGGCCACCTGTCCTTGCTCCCTCTGCTTCTGCTTCTGGCTGATGGTAAAAGGAATCTCTGGCATTCTACACCTGGACCATTTGATTGTTTTATTTTGGAATTGGTGTGTATCCTGAAGTCTTGCTGAAATAAGTTTTGTGTGTATATATTTAAAAAAGAAAAATCAGTGTTTAAATAAAAAGACCTATGTACTTAATCCTTAAACTCTGAAGATAGCATTTGGTAGGTAGTGATTAACTTGTGGATAATAAACACACAATGAATTAAAAAAAAAAAAGCATGCAGCCTAATAATGCCTACCTCCACTGGGAATTTCCCTAAGCGAGGGTCAAACCAGGTGGCGCCAGGTGCCTGCCCCCCCTGCGCCCCCTGCCCCCCGCCCCCATCCTGCCCTCCTCCAGGGTCCATGCCTTGCCAAGCCCCTGCATGGGAGGCAGCCAGCTTAGAGGAGGGCCTGGAAGCCTGGGGTGGGGTGCGGTGGAGGGGGTGACCTCGGCAGGCTGTCGGGGTGCAATCCTTGCCAGGAGGAGGCTGGGGGCTGCTAGCCTCACTCATGGCTCTCACAGGCGGCATAAGGTGTGGCCTGGTGCCACACAGAGCGGGAAAAAGAGAGTGGCAGCTTGCCAGGATGGCTCGGACCTTCCAGGGAGAGGGGCCCATCCTCCTCGTCACTCCTCAACGTGAAAGAAGAGAAACATCTTATCCCCCCAGGAAAGGCTCTGGCCTGGGCCCTTAGGCAAATAAAGTGTTTGAAGAACTCTGTAATTCCAAAATGTATCCAGGGTAATATCAGGAAGGAGGCGCTCAGAGCTTTATGGATAGGCTTCTGGCCACATTGTCCCCTTCACAGGCCACCTCGAGATCAGTTGTGGCCTTCAAAAACCCTCCTCTGACCACGAAGACCATGCCCACTCCCATCCCCACCCCCACCTTTGGAGATGTTAACTCCAAAGGCCTCGGTATTGTAACACAGACTTTGGGCTTGGCGTCCAAAGGTCTGTGTTTGAATTTGCAGCTTAATAATTTACTTACTGTGTGTCTGTGGGAAAATTACTTAACCTTTCTGGTCCTCAGGTTCCTCAACTGTAAAACTAGAACAACAGCTACTAGATAAGGTTGTGATAGAATTGAAAAGAAACGAGAACTGTTTTCGCAAGTGTCTAACATACAGGAAGCATTCCATAAATGTTTGCTTATTTCTCCTTCCAGCAATGCTGACAGTAATATAATTTGCACATATGCATTTTAATTTGTTAAGTTATTGATTAAACCCCAAGCTACCTGCAAATCTGTTTGGAACAAAGCTCAGTCAGCTGCCCATTCTCACCACATCCCCTACTGCAGCTGGGACTCAGGTCTGGCCTTGTGAAAACGAAAGGGAGCAAAAAAGCCCTGTCCCCAGTGCCTACCCACCAGGATCCCGACGCAGAGCCTCCCCTCGCTGGCCCCGCAGCCATCTCCATGGCTCGGGATGCAATGGCGGGGGGTGGGTGTGCAGAAGGAGGAGGGGAGCCTCAGTTCCACCAGAGGCCAACCACCCCCAGCTATGAGCAAAGTCAAGGCAGTGAGGGTGAGGCTGGTGGGTTTGGGGAGACCCGAGAAACTCCTCGGCCTCAGAAGGTAGCTCGTGTTGGGGCCTGGAAGGTGATGGGTCTACACAGGTAAGTTGTGTCTCAAGGGTTCAGGCCAAGGAGCAGGAACTCCATGAAGGCAAGGGGGACCACCGAACACTTCTGAGCCAAGGAATTATCAGTGAAGATAATTAGGAATAACACCAATGATGACAGCGGCTAACATGTAGTGGATTCTTCCTCGGCTTGGCCGTTTATTGCATCGTGACGTTCAGCCTTCGCAACGATCATGTGGAACAGATGTTAGCATCTGCATTTTACACAGGAAGAAATAAGGACTTGGAAAAGCCACAAACTTGCCCAAAGGCACACTGAGAAACTGGCAGAGCTAGGATTTGAACTCAGACTCTCTGTCTCCAGAGTCCAGACGTGTGAGCAGCAAGATCCAGGGAGAAGAGGCGAGGACCCAGTGGACATGGGGGAAACCGACACAATGGGATTACTGATTGGTGAGTGAAGAGGAAGGAATGGGGGGGTGACTGCACGATTTCCAGCATTGAGCACAGTGCCCGGTACATGGAAGGCCTTCCATAAATGCTTACTGAATGAATGAATGAATGAATGAACAAATGCATTAACTAGATCAGACTCAGTGGCTATAGAAAAATAAGAAATTCTTTCTGATTGAGGCTTGGGGGGACATCATGAGCCTGACTGGGGACCGATGCGTTTCATGGACGTGGGGGTGGGAGCTGGCATTTTGGAGCAAGTCCATGCCTGGAGGGAGAGGTGAGGGAGTTCCTGCCCAGAAGAGAAAACAAAGTCACGAGAATGGGTGAATCTCTGAGGCAGGGAGAGAGGGTTTAGGAGTGAGAGATGAGCACTGGTTGAGGATGTCCCAGTTAGACAGACTGGACACACAAAAGGGAAAAGGGAAGGAGAAGGCAAAGAAAGGGTCAGAAAGGAGGAGCAGAGAGAGCCTTCTCTGTTGTCACACAAATGACAAAAAGGAAAGGTTTGGGACAAAAAAGACCTTCCAGAAGCTCCCACGCCCTCATCTGCAGAGGCCCTACCTTCCTCCTCACGGCCGAGGATGGACCTAGGAGACCCAGCCACTGCACCAGGGCCGGCTCTCTCCCCTGCCCAAGGGGGTCTCTGACAGTCTCTCCCCCTCTCCTGTATCTTTATTTCCTTCTCTCTATTGGTTCATTCCTCCATCTTATAAAAAAAAATTAAGCCTCTCTTGAACCCCTTTTTTAAATCTAGCTCCCACCCTATCTCTTTTCCTTCCCTTTACAGCAACTCTTCTCCCCAGGAGAAATGAAAACGAATGTATGTGAATGTTTACAACAGCATTATTCATAGTAACCAAAAAAAGTAGAAATAACCCACCTGTCCATCAATGGATGATTGGGTAGACAAAATGCAGTGTATCTGCACAACTGGAATATTATTTAACCATATAAAGAATGAAGTAGTGATAACATGCTACATTGTTGAATCGTGAAGCTATTATGCTCAGAGAAAGTATGCTCAGACACAAAACGTCACGTATTATATGATTCCGTTTATGTGAAAGGTCCAGAATAGGAAAATTCGTAGGGACAGAAAGTGGGTTAGTGAGTGCCAGGGCCAGGGTTGGGGCTTGGGGAAGTCTGGGGAAAAGCTGGATCAGGGATCAACTGCTAAAGCTAGGGGGTTTCTTTTGGGGGTGCCGAAATTGTTTTAAAACTAGATTGTGGTGATGGCTGTATGATATGTGAAAAAAACTACTGAACTGAATACATTACATGGCTAAACTTTATGGTATGTGAAATATATCTCAATAAAGATGTAAAATAGAAAGAAAGTCTCCTCAAACATTGTCGCTACTCATTGTCTTCAATTCCTCTTCTCCCATTTTTTCTTGGTCCCAATACTGTAATGAAACCGTGTCCTCAGGGTCCCCAGAAACCTCCAGGTGGCCCAATGCATTGGTTGGTTCTCACCCTCGTCTTACCCATCAGCAGCTTGGCACTGCTGGTCCCTTGGCACTGCTGGTTCCAGAAAGACATTCCTTCCTTGGCATCCAGGGCAGCACTCTCTCCTGGGGCTCTTCCTGCCTCGTGGAAGGCTGCTGCTCACTTCCCTTTGCTAGGTCCCCTCCAGCTTCCCCACCTCTGAGCGTTGGGCTTACCCCTGCCCGCGTGCAGTGCCACAGCCTTAAACACCCCTCCGCGTACTGGAGCTCGCTGACGGCAGAGATGGAGGCCCCTTCC
This sequence comes from Tamandua tetradactyla, assembly GCF_023851605.1. Taxonomy (NCBI): domain Eukaryota; kingdom Metazoa; phylum Chordata; class Mammalia; order Pilosa; family Myrmecophagidae; genus Tamandua; species Tamandua tetradactyla. The sequence continues at coordinate 70,477,805 of NC_135330.1, read as the reverse complement.
TCGGCACCCCCGCCCTCCACCAGTATCCCACGACAGGGCTGCTGACAGCACAGCCCCTCCGTGAGGTTAGTGATGGACAGAACTGACGGCCACAAGAAGACAGTGCCAGTGGAGTCTTATGCCAAGATAGGTATTGGCAGCCAAAGTGCCCCGGGCCATGTCCTCTGTGGTAGGACTGTGGGTTTTACCATCCCAAGCTATGACTCTTCAGTGGTTTTCCCCAAGAAACCACAGGCTGTTACTGGGCTGGGATTTTCCCCTCCTGCTGCATAGTCTTGGGTCAGAGAGGGTCCCCAAGAGCCCTTCTCATGCACCCACACCGAGGAAAGCCACATGCCCTGGTCCTCTCCTGGAAGACCTTCTCCAGGCTCATCTCTGCAGCTGGATGGACAGTGGAAATCTCTGCCAGCCGCCTGCTCAGCCTTCACAGCTTCTCTCTCTGCATCCAGGGAAGCAGCCCAGACCAGACTGTGTAGCTGGGTGAGTCTGGGAAAGCTGTGTAGTTCCCCCAGACAGTGTTCAAGAGGTATGGAGCTTAGCCGTTTGGAGCTCATGTCCCCAGCTCTGCCAAGTCCTGTGTGTGATGCTGGGCAAGCCACCTGGCCTTGTCAGGTCTGAGCTTTCTCACCTGTGAAGGGGGATGTTCTAGTTTGCTAGCTGCCGGAATGCAACACACCAGAGACAGATTGGCTTTTAATAAAAGGGGATTTATTTTGTTAGTTCTTCAGAGGAAAGGCAGCTGACTTTCATCTGAGGTTCTTTCTTATGTGGGAAGGCTCAGGGTAATCTCTGCTGGTCTTCTCTCCAGGCCTCTGGGTTCCAGCAAATTTCTCCTGGGTGATTCCTTTCTGCATCTTCAAAGGCCTGGGCTGAGCTGCAAGTGCTGAGATGAGGTATGCTGAGCTGCTTGGGCTGTGCTACGTTGCGTTCTCTCATTTAACCACCAGCCAATTAAGTCAAACGTCATTCATTGCAGCAGGCACACCTCCTAGCCAACTGTAGATGTAATTAGCAACAGATGAGGTTCACGTATCATTGGCTCATGTCCACAGCACAAAACTAGGTGCCTTCACCTGGCCAAGTTGACTTGGCCAATCTAACTACCACAGGGGATAACAATACCTACTCGTGAGAATTAACGGAGAGGGTGCCTGTAAAGCAACTCTCATGCCCAGTATACAGTAGGTGCTCACTAAATGTTATTTTGTTGGTGGTGGTGCCATCCCCTCCCCACAAGCTTCTGGAAGGGGCTGGCAGGCTGGTTATAACACAAACATGTGGGAGCCATGAAAACATAGAGTAGGTTCAAGGCCCACTTTATCAGAGAGAAGCTGAAGCCCCAGAGCTTCCCTCTCAGGGCCCCAGAGGGGGAGAGCCATCAGCTAAAGGAGGCCCTACAGAGGGGTCCCATCCATAATCCAACCCTTCAACCTCCCCATGAAGTCAATATTTATCTGATCTATTCAGGTGAGGGGCAGACTGGGCCTGTATCTGCCCTGTGTCTTCCAGTGAGAACTCCCTACCACACTCCTACCTTGGAACGATGAAGAGCTGGGTCTGATTTTATTTTTTCAAGGTAATCAAAGATTTAAAATGAAGTATTTTATTTGCTATAGCAACAGACTGTAGATCAGTGATTTAGGTGTTAGAGCAATGCCATGCGATAGAAATTTCTGTGATGGTGCAAATGTTGTATACCTGTTCTGTCCAATATAATAACCCATGGCCACGTGTACTGATTGGGCACTCAAAATGTTGCTAGTCTGACCAAGAAGCTGAATTTTTATTTTATTTAATATTAATTAATTTAAATTTAACTAGCCACATGTGACCAGTGGCTACCATCCTGGACAGGGCAGATTTAGAAGCTGGGCTCTGCACCGCATAGATCTGTGGCACTCTGGGGGTGCTATTTACCTTTCCTGAGCTTCTCCTTTCTCATCTGTGGGCTGGAGATCATAATGGCCCTTGCCTTATAGGATCGATTTGAGGATAAGCTAAGTAAACTCTTAGACACAGTAAGAACTTAATAAAGGCCCACTGTTACTGTGATTCTTCACCACCTCGTAAGTTCAGGGGCCTTTAGTCATTCAGCCACCAAATATCTGAACTCCTGCAAGGTACCGGGCTTGACTCTAGCCTCTGGGGACACCAAAATGAGTCTTCACGATCCTGCCGTCTCCTGTGGAGAAACAGGAACCCTCTTGCGTTGTTGGTAGGAATGAACAATTGTGCAGCTGCTGTGGAAGGCGGTTTGGCCGTTCCTCAGAAAGCGAAGTCTCGAACTACCGTCTGACCTGGCAGCCCCGCTACTAGGCATAGACCCCGAAGAACTGAAAGGGCAGGGACGCAAACAGACATTCGCACACCGATGTTCATAGCAGCATTATCCACAATCGCCAAAAGGTGGAAACAACCCAAATGCCCATCAACAGATGAGTGGACAAACAAAATGTTTATAGCGCAGATAGGAGGAACAAATGTTAAAATAAATTTAGTTTGAAATGCTAGTGATCAATGAAAGCGAGGGGTAAGGGGTATGGTAGGTACAATCTTTTTTTTTTTCCTTTCCTGTGTTTGTTTTATTTCTTTTTCTATTGTCTTTTTATTTCTTTTTCTGAATTAATGCAAATGTTCTAAGAAATGATGAATATGCAGCTAAGTGATGATATTGTGAATTAATGATTATATATGTTGATGTTTTAAAAAAATGTTTACAGTGCAATGGAATATTTTTCAGTCATGAAAACGTGAACATAGATGAACCTCGAAGTCATCATGTCGAGTGAAATAAGTCAGCACAAAAGGACAAATATTATGTGACTTCACTTGCGTGAAATACCTGCGATGAGTGAATTCATGAGGACGGAAAGTCTGTTTACAGGTTGCCAGGGCTTGGGGAGTAGGGAATGGGGAGCTACGGCTTAATAGGTGCGGAGTCTCTGTTTGGGGTGAGGTAAAGGTTTTGGTAATGGATGGTGGTGACGGTGGCAGAACATCTTGAATGTAAATCATGTCAGTAAACTGTACACATGAAGTGGCCAAAAGGGGAAATTTTGTGTGGTATGCATGTTATCACATAGAAATTAAAGAGCTCCTGCCCTCTCAAGGATGTTCTGTTGGGATGAGGGACACTGCCAAGCCACCACTGCCATGCATCTGGTGCTGTGGGATCCTAGAAGAGACTCTAGAGTAGTGAAAGGTGGCAGAAGGGTCAGGGGAGCCTTTCTTGCGGAGAGAATGTTGCTTTCTCTGCATTCATAGGCTCAACTTGACCCCATAGCTCCAAAACCTACCACCCCTTGACCTGTCTCTGTAACTTCTTATATCTGTTTCCTTTGCTGCTGCAACAAATTAATACCAATATTGTGGCTTAAACCAAGACAAATTTATTTTCTTACAACTCCAGAGGTCAGAAGTCCAAAATGCTTTCACTGGGCTCAAATCAAGGGGTCAGCAGATGCCTTCCTTCTGAAGGTGCTGGAGGAGAATCTGTTTCCTTGGCTTTCCACCCTCCATAGGCCACCTGCATTCCTTGACTCATGGCCCCTTACTCCGAAGTGGACAGCATAGCATCTTCAAATCTCTTCCTTCATCCCCCCTGCCCTCCCTCCCATCCCCCCTTTGCTTCTGTCTTCACATTAACCTTCTCTGACTCTGGCCTTCCTGTTTCCCTTTCATAAGAACCCTTCCGATTATATTGGGCCTGCCCAGATCACCCACGATAATCCTTCCATCTCCAGATCGTTAACTTAATCACATCCTAAAACATCTTAATTACATGCCCCTCCCCGCCCCATGTAAGGAAACATAAGCACAGGTGGTGGGGGTTAGGATGTGGACACCTTTGAAGGCCATTACTCAGACCTGATTGCCTGAGGCCAGGCTACAAAGTAATTCACTTGAGTCAGGAGAGCAGCTAAGGCTGCACAGGAGAGGCAGAGGCACAGGCACTCAGAGCAGCAGGCGGGACGGGGCAGGGCAGGTGATACCCACAGACACAACCCCGCTCTCACCCCCTTCTAAAACTCTTCACAAGCTGTCTGGCTACACTGTGTTTTTCCCCCTGGAGTTTCTGTAATAAATCCTTTCTATAAACTCTCTTCCTACTGGAGCTTGTCTGAGTTCCCGTTCCTTCCTTAAAACATCACAGATACCCTCCCCAGGTGGTTTTGAGGATTTGGTGACTGCTCAAAGAGGACATTCATATGAAAGTGTTGAAGACAGAGTCATTGCTCGGCAAATGTAACTCGATCTAAATCCGCTACATTTTTTTGACTATTTCAGAAATGATAGTGGAGGTAGACCCAGTTTGAGCTCAAGCTCTTCAAAATGTATCCAAGCATTGGAGTCCGAAGGCCTCTGCTTCAGTCACATCCGGAAGAAGCAGATGGGGGAGTTGGCGGGTCCTGCTGCCCGGTGATGGGAGCGGCTCAGGGGAGAGCCTTGGAGGGGGCAGCGGTGGGGAGAGGGGCAGGCGGGGCTTGTTTGGCCCACAGGAGTAACACGCTGAGAGTTTTAGGGAGAGCCAGGGGGCAGGCCAGGCAAGAGCTGGAGAGACAGGACACTTACAGGGCAGCACAAAGCTCTTCCATACTCGCGTTTGGATTTCTCCTTAAAGAGAACCGGGCAGCAGACAGGCTGCCTCATGGAAACTACCAGAAATGGGGCCCATGGCATCTCCTTGCCTGGGCAAGGCTCAGGGATGTCCCTGCTTGGACAGGGCTTTTCATTCCCAGTTCCCTTCTGGGCAGCTGAGGACAAAAGTCTCTCGCATGGAGTCATCTTGAAATTAGGGATTCCGATCCATAAAAGTTCATCTTTTTGCAAGGAGGGAAAAAGGTTAAGTCAAATTAGCCAAGCCACCACAAGCAGTGTGGACAACCAAAGCTATAGGCTGAGCCCCCAGTCTTGGGGTTTGTTCATATGAAACTTAACCCCACAAAGGATAGGTCAAGCCTACTTAAAATTAGGCCTAAGAGTCACCCCCAAGAGACCCTCTTCTGTTGCTTTCACAATGTGACTGTGCGATTGTGAAAACCTTGTGTCTGATGCTCCTTTTATCTACCCTGTCAACAGACGAGTAGAACATATGGGATAAAAATTAAAAATAGGGGGAACAAATGTTAAAATAAATTTAGTTTGAAATGCTAGTGATCAATGAAAGGGAGGGGTAAGGGGTATGGTATGTATAAATTTTTTTTTTCGGTTTTCATTTTATTTCTTTTTCTGAATTGATGCAAATGTTCCAAGAAATGATCATGATGATGTATATGCAACTATGTGATGATATTGTGAATTACTGATTATATATGTAGAACGGAATGATCAAAAGAGGAATGTTTGCGTTTGTTACGTGTTTTTTGGCATTTAAAAAATTTTTTAAAATTAAAAAATTAGCCAACCCAGTAGAGTCATGGGGTAGGGAAAGTCGGCAGAAGCAGGGGCCAGAAAAGTCTCATCATGGGGTAGAGGGGGAGGGAAGAGGGCACGGGGAGGGGCCGGCAGGGCGGAGGGAGATGAAGTCAGACAGGTCAGAGCAGTGGGTGGGCGACGAGGGCGAGATGGAGGGGGGGCCCTGAGGGGCAGAAAGTGAGCGCTGGCGGGTATGGGGGAGCTTGGAGCACGTGGGCCGCGAGGCATGGGGCAATCATTCTCAGCCGCCATCATTCACACATTCATTAATTTCACAAACAAATCCGGGGTCCCCGCTGGCTGCCAGCCGCGTGGGAGGCTCCGGGCCCAGCGGTGATGGCAGCAGCGCCGCGTCCTTAGAGCTGAGAAGGCCCCTGGACCCCTGGAAGATGGGCGGCTCCCTGTCCCCACCAGCACACACCTTTTCACCTTCAGGGGACTTGTCTTTCCTCAGGATGGACAAATGGAAAATAATTTTACTAAACAATTATCGCAACCCCAACCTCTTCGGTGTCAACGTTTGTTCCTGCAGGCAGCTCCGCAGGCAGGGCGAGAGCCCGCGCATGAGCGCCGAGTCCCCGTGGACTGCCAACACTGGTCCCCGAACCCTTGGCTCTACTCATGAGGACCTGGACCTCTCCTGGATGCCCATATTGCACCCCAAAATGCCCAGCACCACAGACAAGGGCACAGAGAGCAGGAACACTCAGAGACCTAGGAACATGGCAGGAAGAAGAGCCGGCGGGGCCAGCAGTTGAGCTTGGTGGCCTGGGCTTCTGTCATGAAGTCTAAGAACAGGCTTGGCCATTTGCAGGAGAAATTAACCCCCATTCTCTGAACTTCACACAGAGGCTGGGTTAATAGTTTTATTCCTGGGAACCTTATCATCTGCACAGTGCTTCACAGTTTTTAAAGCATTTTCTCATTCATAATCATCCCTGTGGGGTAGATAGAAAAGACATGAAGAAACCCATTTTACAGATGAGGAAATAGATGCCCAGCAAGTTAGAATTTCCCAAGGGAACTCAGCTGGGAAAGTATCCAGGGCCGCCGTTTGGCTCAGGGCATTTTCTACTAAAAAAGAGCCGTGGCTCAGACCAGCAGCTCCAAACCCCAACCCTCCAGCCTCACCCATCAGTTGAAGCAGACAGAACACGTAAACGCCCCAAGGAGCTGTGTAACTTAATTCTTCTTCCTTAAACACACACACAGCATTTGTTTAGCGAGAGTGTAACAAAACCCCAGTTTTCCCTTTCAATTAAAATCTTTTCTAAGGTAAAAATAAGGGATGTCCACCTTTTAAGTTAAGGGATTTTTGAGAGCTGGAGGGAAGTGCCCGAAGCTGCAGAGCTGTGTTCCAGTAGCCATGTTTCTTGAAGATAATTGTATAATGATAGAGCTTTCACAATGTGACTGTGTGATTGTGTCTGATGCTCCTTTTATCTACGGTATGGACAGATGAGTAAAACATATGGATTAAAAATAAATAAATAATAGGGGGAACAAATGTTAAAAGAAATTTAGTAGATTGCAATGCTAATGATCAATGAAAGGGAGTGGTAAAGGGTATAAAAAAATAGGGGAAATAAAGGCTAAAATATATTGGGTAGATGGAAATACTAGCAGTCAATGAGAGGGAGGGGTAAGGGGTATGGTATGTATGAGTTTTTTTCTTTTTCCTTTTTATTTCTTTTTCTGAAATTGACTCAAATGTTCTAAGAAACGATCATGGTGATGAATTTACAATTATGTGATGATATTGTGAGTTACTGATTATATACCAAGAATGGAATGATCATACGGTAAGAATGTTCATGTTTGTATGTTATGTTTTAAAAAAAAATTTTTTTTAACGATGTCATAAACCATTTTATCTTGGTCCAATTTGTTTTTCTTTTCAGTTTCTCCATTTTCATAGCATTTCAGAGCATTAGTCATTCACAGTCATCAGGAGAGAACCAACCATAGATATAGTTGCAAAATCTTACTCCAAGTTTGCTTTAAATTCTTTTCCCCAGGAGTAATGTCAGCAAAATGCTTTCCCCTTTTTTTGTGGTTTTGTTGGGTTTTGTTTTCTTCTGCAGTTTTGAAACTAGACAACATCTTGGGAGGTGGTTTGTAGCTATATGAAACTAAAACTCAACTTGACATTGAAGAAATTCAATGCTTCACAGCTCTGCCAATCCAGAGGAAGAGCAGGCTTCAGGGTCTGCTCAGTCCAGCAGTTCGGCTCCATTTTCAGCAATTCCCCTGGCTGTGTTTTCCTCCAAGCCTTGGCTTCAGGCACAGGTTGGCTTGTCTCATAGGAGCAAAATGGCTGTAGTGACCCCAGAATTCCCACCGCAGTCCTCTGAAGAGAATGACTTCTTTTGAGGGAAAGGATGCCTCTTTTCCCAGATGGCCCTCATAAAGCAATATTCTCATTAGGATCATATTCTCTCATGTCTGAATCATCCAAATTCGCCAAGAAAAATGTTCTGCCCTGATTGTCTTGGGCCTGGGTTCCTGACCCAATCACTGTGACAAAGCATTCAGGATTACCCTTAGACCAGTCAAGGCAGCCCCGTAATAGAGGTGCAGTCCACTTCCCTGGCAGCATATGGGGAAGGGACTCAGGGGGAGAGAAGGCGTGGGATGGTGGGGAGAAGGTTGACACCTGAAAAACAACAACAACAACAACAAAAAAACAGAGGCAGTGAGAAGAAGGGGGAGAGGAAAGTGGAGGCTGTTAGGCATGGCAGAGACCTCTGGCCATTCTGAAACGGCCACTCACCCCTCCTCCCGGGCACACAACCAGACTACACTTCCCAGCCTCCTTTGCGGTATGTGTGGCTATAGAACTAAGTACTGACCAATAGGATGTGAGCAGAAGGCACGTGTTTCTCCTTAAGCCTAAGACTCGGGGCAGCCGGCCTGCCACCTCTAGGTTTTTTACTTTTTCCCACAGCTTCAACCCTACAAATAAACACATGACCTCTAGGGGATGGTCAACCAAGGCAATGGAAAGATCTGGGCCCCTAAACAACCACCCTGCTAGCCTACTAGAACCACTCACGTCATTGATGTTACACTAAAAAGCTTCTATATTCTTTAAGCTATGACAGAGTTGGCAAACTACAATTTGCAGGCCAATTTTGACCTGCATTTGTAAATAGCATTTTGCTTGAACACAACCATACTCGTTCATTTATGTATTATCAACGCCTGCTTTCGTGCCACAGAGTCAAATAGTTGTGTGGTTGCAATGTTGAGTAGCTGCAACAGAGATCTTTACAACCCAGTGTGGTAGGGGACAGCCCTAGTGCAGCCTGCAGCCCTTCCCTGGGACACACAAATACATCTTGTGCTCAGGACCAGTTGTGTCAGCCTGGGGGGATAACACCCAACCCCCCAGCAGATAAGAGGACTGCAGGTACATTCCTTCCTTCCCATCTTGTCCTCAGCACATGTAAACATTCCCTGGAGACAGACTGACTCTGGTGGACTTGTTTTATGACATGCAGCTCAAACCCAGTGGTATGTCTGTCCCTGGTGGAGAAGGGAGTGGGGTTTCTTCACTCTGGCAGCACACGAACACAAGATAGGGGTGCTGCAGGGTAGAACATCTCCCTGCTGTAGGCCGGGATTGGCTCCCCAGCTATGGGGAACTGATGCCCAGTGGTGAAGCTGACCGTGCTCTGTCTCTTCTCTGCATGAGTGAAATACTTTTCCACCAGAGCCTGTGGGCGACCCCCGCCTTTATTGGAGTGGGTGACACCTCTTCAGATGTCTGTCTCCTCCTGACTGACTCCCATAAAACCCACAATATTTACTTTGACCTTTTATTGAAAATGTGCTCTGATCCCTGCCCTACATTGTTATTGGCTCTCTTTGTTAGAGCAGCTTAGCCTTCCATTAACTAATGCAGCTCACAGCCATGCTGCTCACTATGGCACATACATCAAAATGTTTTAAATTCAGATAACAAACCACTGATTCCCAGTAAATGGCACCTGCTTGCCTTTTACTTGAAGGGTTACTTCCCTTTCAAGTAACCGTCACGCTCAAAGTTGGAGATCTAGACAAAGCTGGACCAGGCAGCTTGTGACAAAGTTTTCAGTAGACATACATAGGCCTGGGATAGATATATATTTTACTCCTACTCAGTGGCTTTGTTTTCTCTGGCAGAAGCTGGGCCAACTCTCACTTCACAGTTCTGAGAAGAGATGTGTTTGGCTACCTGAGTTAACTGGAACCACATGTGTTTCTGCAATGTTTGCGCCCCTTATAAATCAGCACCCATGAAGCAGCCTGCCTGGCGCATCCCTTAATATGCCCCTGGACACCACTGATGCTTGCTCCATTCCTGTCTCTGATTGACAAGGTGTCCTGAAGCACAGGAGCGGAGATGCCTGCTGGTCCCAGGGGTTTCTCCAAGACAGGACATTTGACGTTCTCCCTTGGGGACAATTCTGAGCCTGTCAGTAAAAACATGAGCTTTCAACTCCATGGGCCCGTGAGTTGTCTCTGGCATGTTGTTCCCGTGCTGGGAAGGGAAATGTCCCAGTAGTGATAAAGACTTAAAGGAATGAGGTTGGATGTGAGCTCAGAGGTGAAGGAGAGAAATCCTTTAGGCAGCCTTTGCAGACTGGAGGGCTAGTCTTGCTGAGAAACAGACAGCTCAGAGGGCTGTGCCCACTCCCTCAGGAATCAGATAAGTGAATTTGAATCTCAGCTTCACTATTTCTAACCATATGAGCTTGGACAAGTTACCTAATATGTTTGTGCTTCAAAAATAAAAGCAGTACTTCTCTCATATGGCTGTTATGAACATCAAAAGAGATCTTGCTCAACAAATGCTAACATGTACACACAAAATTCTATACCTCCAGTCATTACTAACTCTAAAGATTAGATAAAATATTTGGGACAGGATAGCTCCAGGATGCCTTTGTGAAAAGCAAGACTGTCGTGAGATAAGCCTGACCGTTCCTGACCAGGGTTCCTGGGATTCACTCACCAGTGAGCACTTAAGAGCGGAGACCTGGAGACCCTGGATTGGGGAGCGGCTGAGGGGGGAAGAGCAGGGAAGGGAAGGAGAAGACTGCCCCGTGGCTACAGTCCCCTGAAAGTTACTGAGGAGGGAATGGAAGTTAACCAGCCCTGGAAAAGCAATGTCTGGGCCTTATCTGTACTCGAACCTTGAATTTTTGAAATGTTTTGCCCTCTGAACCAAAAGCAATGCTCTCGCCCGACTAAGCTCTCAGTGTTACAGGACAAAGGCGGTGGGTGCTTTTGCCCAATATACTCAATGACTAATTCGTAAGACACCAGGGTTTCAAAGAGAGAAGTTTATTACTAGGCATGTAACAGGAGATGAGATGGCTTATTGGCCCAAAATCTGTCTTTCTGAACTGCAGTAATTCTGATAGTTTTATAGCATTAAAAGATGGGCAAAACGAACGAAGCTGAAAATTGATAACCACCAAAGAACCAGAGCTTTCACAAATATAGAGGGATGAACTCACTCTTAAACAATCACTGAGTCAAGGAAGAAATTGCTGGAGAAATCGGTAAATATCTAGAGATAAATGAAAATGAGAATACAACATATCAGAACTTATGGGATGTGGCAAAGGTAGTGCTCAGAGGGATATTTATTGCCCTAAATGCCTATTAAAACACAGGGGACGGGCCACAGTGGCTCAACAGGCAGAGTTCTTGCCTGCCATGCTGGAGACCCGGGTTTGAGTTCCAGTGCCTCCCCATGTGAAAAAACAAACAAACAAAAAACTACAAAAGAGCAAAAATTGAGACCTTAACTGCACACCTAGAAGAGCTATAGAAAGAGCAGCAAATTGACCCCAAAGCAAATAGAAGAAGAGAAATAACAAAGAATAAAGCAGAAGTAAATGAATTGGAGGATTAAAAAAAAAACAATAGAAAGAATCAATACAACCAAAAGATGGTGCTTTGAGACAATCAATAAAATCTATTGGACCCCTAACTAGGCTAACAAAGAGAAAAAGAGAAAAGATGCAAATAAAATCAGAAATGAGATGGGGGTTGTCATCACAGACCCTGAAGAAATAAAAAAAATCATGAGAGGATACTGTGAACAACTATGTGCCAACAAACTAGACAATTTAGATGAAATGGAAAAATTCCTAGAGACACATGAACAACTACACTGACTCAGGAAGAAAGAGAAGATCTCAGCAAACCAATGACAAGTAAAGAGATTCAATAAGTCATCAAAAATTTTCCTACAAAGAAAATCCCAGGGCCGGATGGCTTCACAGGGGAATTTTATCAAACGTTCCAAAAAAAAAACTAACACCAATCCTGCTCAAACTCTTCCAAAACATTGAAGACAACAATGGCTGAGAGATTCCAAACAGAGTCGAGAGGGTGTCCTGGAGGTTATTCTTATGTATTAAGTAGATATCATCTTGTTATTCAAGATGTAAGGGAGAGACTGGAGGGAAGTGCCTGAAAATGTAGAGCTGTGTTTCAGTGGCCATGTTTCTAGAGGATGATTGAATAATGATAGAGCTTTCACAATGTGACTGTGTGATTGTGAAAACCTTGTGTCTGATGCTCCTTTTATCTACCTTGTCAACAGACGAGTAGAACACATGGAATAAAAATAAATAATAGGGGGAACAAATGCTAAAATAAATTTAGTTTGAAATGCTAGTGATCAATGAAAGCGAGGAGTAAGGGGTATGGTAGGTATAATCTTTTTTTTTTCCTTTCCTGTGTTATTTTACTTCTTTTTCTATTGTCTTTTTATTTCTTTTACTGAATTAATGCAAATGTTCTAAGAAATGATGAATATGCAACTAAGTGATGATATTGTGAATTACTGATTATATATGTTGATGTTTTATTTGGTTTGTTAATTTTTTAAATTAATAAATAAATTAAAAAAACAAAAAACAAAAAAAATAAGGAATAGGGGGAACAAATGTTAAAATAAATTTAGTTTGAAATGCTAAAAAAGATAAAAATAAAAATTGAAGACGAGGGAACGCTACCTAACTATTTTATGAAGCTAAAACCTCTCCAAACCGGGTAAAGATGCTATAAGAAAGGAAAACAACAGGCCGATCTCCCGAAAGAGCATAGATGCAAAAATCCTCAACAAAATACTAGCAAATCAAATCCAATGACACATTAAGAGAATTATATACCATAACCAAGTAGGGTTTATAACCAGCAATGCAAGGGTGTTTCAACACAAGGAAATCAATCAATGCAATACAGCACATCAACAAACGAAAGGGAGAAATTACATAAGCATCTCAATTGATGCTGAAAAAGCACTGGACAAAATTCAGCATACTTTTCTGATAAAGACACTTCAAAAGGCAGGAATAAAGAAAACTTCCGGCTGGAGTCTGCTCGCGTGGACGGATCAGAGTCCATGAATTTTCCGCTCCGCGGCTGTCCAGACTACCCCGACCCCAGCTTTCTACCCTTTGAGAACACTGAGAATAACGTCTCTGCAGCAGTTTTTACTAGAGCCAATCACTGTGTCATGCATGGAACAGGGATCGTACCCAAATCGCCCTTAGTCCCAATAACCACGAAGTCGGCATCTGTAAGAAAAACGGGAGCCAGTGGGTGAAAGCTCATGAACTCAGAGAGCACAATGGACACACCACAGGTATGGAGTGGGCCCCCAAGAGCGACCGTATCATCCCTTATGGGGCAGATCGCAATGCCTATGTCTAGAGTCAGAAAGATGGTACCTGGAAGCCAACCCCGGTGATCCTGAGAATTAATCGTGCAGCCACTTGTGTGAAGTGGTCCCCACTAGAAAACAAATTTGCTGTGGGAAGTGGAGCGCGACTCATTTCTGTTTGTTACTTCGAGTCTGAAAATGACTGGTGGGTAAGCAAGCACATTAGAAAGCCTATTCATTCCACAGTCCTCAGCTTGGATTGGCATCCCAATAATGTTTTGCTGGCAGCAGGATCTTGTGACTTCAAATGCAGAGTGTTCTCTGCCTCCATTAAAGAAGTGGATGAAAAGCCAGCCAGTACGCCATGGGGCAGCAAGATGCCTTTTGGCCAGCTGATATCAGAGTTTGGTGGCAGTGACACTGGTGGCTGGGTCCACGGGGTCAGTTTCTCGGCCAGTGGGAGCCGCCTCACCTGGGTCAGCCATGACAGCACTGTATCTGTTGCTGATGCCTCAAAAAATGTGCAGGTTTCAACTCTGAAAATGGAGCTCCTGCCACTCCTATGTGTATCGTTTATCTCTGAGAATAGTGTTGTGGCTGCTGGCCACGACTGCTGCCCAATGCTCTTTAACTATGATGACCGCGGTTGCTTGACCTTCATCTCCAAGCTAGACCTTCCAAAACAGAGCATCCAGCGTAATATGTCAGCCGTGGAACGCGTCCACAACATGGACAAGAGGGTCACAACTGAGGGCCGCAATACAGCCTTGGAGACTCTGCACCAGAACATCACTCTTATGAGGTGGACAAGCAAGACTGTCGCAAATTTTTCACTACTGGCATCGATGGAGCCATGACAATTTGGGATTTCAAAACCTTAGAGTCTTCTATCCAGGGTCTTCGAATAATGTGAAGCTGAAAGACCCTCCAGGCTCTAGCATGACAGACTGCGACTGACAATAGCTCTGCCGTTTGTATGATGGGGAGGAAGTCCAGCCGCCGAGCATCACTGAGAACATAGTGTTCAAATATCATTTGTGTGTTTGTTTGAATATAATTGGTGAACGTGTTGGTTGTTTAAAAGAAGCAGTAGCTTTTTTTTTTTTTTTTTTGCTGTTTTCATTCCATTCTCAACCAAAGTTTCTCTTTAATCAATTTATTATGGAAAATTGTTACACTAACTTAAAGAAAGGGGTGGGGAGGTATGTAAATTGTCTGCTAGAAATTTAAATTAAAATAATAAATAAAAAAAAGGAAAAGAAAACTTCCTCAATATGATAAGGGGCATATATGAAAAACCCATAACCAGCATCATACTCAACGAGGAGAGACTGAAAGCCTTTCCCCTAAGATCAGGAATGAGACAAGGGTGCCCTCTGTCACCACCATTATTTAACATTGTGCTAGAAGTTCTGGCTAAGGCAATCAGGTAGGAAAAAGAAATAAAGGGCATCCAAATTAGGAAAGAAAGAGTTAAATTTTCATTATTTGCAGATGGCATTATACTATATGTTTTAGTTTGTAAAAGCTGCTAGAATGCAATATACCAGAAACAGAACAGCTTTTTAAAAGGGAATTTATTAAGTTGCGAGTTTACAGTTCTAAGGCTATGAAAATGTCCAAATTAAGACACCCAGAGAAAGGTACCGTAACTCCAAAGAAAGGGCTGGTGAAGTTCAGGGTTTTTCTCTCAGCAGGGAGGGTACATGGAGATGTCTGCTAGCTTTCTCTCCTCATTTCATAAGGATTCTCCGGAGGCATTTTCCTTCTGAATTTCCAAAAGTCACTAGCTGTGTGGGTTCTATTGGCTCTAAAGCTTTTTCCAAAATGGTTCCTTCTTAACGGGCTCCAGTAAGCAACCCCACCTTTAATGGGTGGAGACACACCTCCATGGAAAACATCTAATCAAAAGGGTGAAAAGAAATGTAACAAATAAGGTATTGGTGGCAAGAGAGTTCAAATAGGGTCAAGAGCCTATTCAGGAGGCTACTCTTATGCAAACTTCAGCTAGATATTGCTAATTACCATGGTTTGCTAAACCTCAACCAAAACCATTCCTGTCAACCCTAAAGAACACCCAGGACTCTATCTGAGACTCGACGAAAGTTTCACATACTAAGATTACTTTCCAGAAACTTACAACCTCCAGATAGGCTATTAGGCCAGATAAGTCCTGAAACCCAGAGGGGCCAGTCTTTCCAAGAATATCAACTGGCTCCATCCCCCTATTCCATGTTATCAACACCCCTTTCCAACATGAAAAAGTTAGAATAGACACATCCCAAATATCCCTAAAGATTGGGAGAAAGATCAAATGAGAAGGAAGAGTTATAACAGAGAAGATAGGATTTAACAAATGAGTATGACTGTTGAATATTGATATCGATATTCCTTTTAGTCTCCAGTGTCTTGGAGCAGCTAGAAGGAAAACCCTAAAATTATGGAACAGTAACCCATACCTCAAGAGCTACTTCTTAAAATGTACTTTGAAATGGACTGTTTATATATATATATATATATATATGCCATATTTCACAATAAAAAATGTTTTAAGAAAAAAGATGGGCAGGTTTTAGGATAATGAACACAAGGACCCCAGACGATGTGATTAGAGGTAATTTAATTATTGAGCACATGCAAATTGATTGCATGCTTTTGGTCCCAGAATATGTGTAAGAAAATGGCAGCCTTAATACGATGATGGGTGTGATTT
The DNA here is from genome assembly GCF_023851605.1 of Tamandua tetradactyla. Lineage (NCBI taxonomy): Eukaryota > Metazoa > Chordata > Mammalia > Pilosa > Myrmecophagidae > Tamandua > Tamandua tetradactyla. The sequence continues at coordinate 70,462,008 of NC_135330.1, read as the reverse complement.
TAAGTATTATAATGAAGGATAGGTGACTTTTAGGTTAAAGTTTAAGCTACTGCACATGTCAGGCAGGTCCGTTTTCTTTAGATCCAATTTTGGTGACCAAGATAACTTTGGACTTGGGGTAGGTTAGTTCTGGGCCGATCCAAGACCCTTCATTAATGAACATTAGTGACTGTCTTCAGTAATCAAACCCTAAAGTCGAAAAACCAGATAAACAGGGACAAGTGAAGGTTGGTCACAAGGTTTTTACAGTCACAGGGGCACGGGATAATGGCCATGTAATCAGAATCTGAGATCAAGGCATTTGGACTGCACTTTAAAATTTTCTGGTATTTCTGTCTACTCCAATATACCAGAAAGTTAAAAAAAACAAGGAATATCTATCTAATAATTCAGTAATCATAATCATCCCTTAAATCCTAACTCCTCAGTTACCAGAGAACGTCCATTCAAAGTTGCTGAGAAGGACCTGGCTGAATCCTTCTCAACCTTCCAGGCCCCACTTTGGCATCACTTCCCCAGGTGGGCCGGGGCTGGGTCAGAGCCCTGAGCCTGTCCACACAGCACCTCGCATGTTCCCATCCTACACTTTTCACACATCTATTTTTGCAATGTGTTCACTGAATATCAACTGAGCACCTACCATGTGTCAGTTATTTGCAAGGTTTGTCACCACTGCATCACCAGTGTCCAAATCATGCCAGGTCCATGGAGCTTTCCCACCCCAATAAATATCATTGAGTGGATAACCATGGCCTCCAAAGCTTTGCAATATTAAAATATAATCATAGCTAACATTTATTCAGTGCCTTCTGTGGTCCAGGAACAGTAGAAGTGCTGTCTATTCAATTCACTCAATAACTCTGTGTACAGAGCTTCCCATCCCAGTTTTACTGATGAGGAAATCAAAGCTCCGTGCTGTCAAATTGCCTGAGCCCACACAGTGGTGAGATCCAGTGGGTGAGATCCAGTGGGTGAGATCCACTGGCTCATCTGATGGCATGGTGAGATCGTGCGCTAATCATCATGCCTACTGCCTTCACTGGCTGGGGAAAAATATGCTACTTCAAATCTTTGAATTAGCTTAGGGAACCTGAACTCCAATCTTCCTATGTTTTCAAGGTAGAATTGTGGAGGTGGACCCTGGGACAGCTTCCACCTCTAAGGTCAAGTAGGGTTGGGGCATTGTTCAAACTGAGATAAAAGACTATGAAGAAAGGCAAACCAGGCTGAGTTCCCTCCTTTGAAAGACCTGATAATGGAGTGAATCTGCATTGAGGGGACTATGGCAGGATTATGGGGGCCCCACAAGATATCTTTGGGCTTGGGGTGGGTTAGTTATGGCTGATCCAAGAACTTCAGATGATGACTCCCTCTCTTTGGAGCCTTGGGGGTTGGGCCTCTGGAGTCTGTTTTCTGGCACAGCAGAGGTAAGCTTAGGTCCGGAAACATCCCCAGCTTTTGCAAGGGCTCACATACCTGAGTGTGAGCCTGGCCGCCGCCCCTCCCAGAAGCCCAGAACCAGCCAACAAGCCTCTGCTCGAGCCGTTAAGGCATTCTGCTCTGAATGTCTGGGGAAAGGAATGTTAAAAACAATAAGGATTGATCTCTGTTTTCTTCAAGTCAGAAGATGATATTACAAGAAAATGCCCCAATTGTAACAAAAAAGTACCACATTAGGCAAAATGTTAATAAGGAAAACTGTAAGGGGTTTATGGGAACGCTGTACTTTCAAAATTATGTTTTGGTAAAACTACAACTACTCTAAAAAATGTTTTTGAAGACAAATAACAGAAGAAGGAGGAGAAGAAGGAGGAGGAAGAGGAGAAAAAGAAGAAGAAGAAGGGAAAGGATAAGGAGAAAAAGATGAGAAAATATCCCATTTATGGTTTCCTTGGGAGGAGCAGGATGGAATGGAACATGTCAGAGAAGCAAACTGCCCACTTCGTCTGCCTCCTTCACCTCCAGTGACTGAAGGAAAGCAGGGCGGGAGGGGAAGAAGAGGAGAGGAGGATGGGGCAGGATTGATGGGGAGTTGAGGAAGGGTGGGGTGGTCTTAATGAACTCTCAGCGATAAAAGCAGAGTTCAGGAGCCACTGGATTTCCAATTCCCTTCTCAGAGGGAGTTGGGGACTACCAACCTGGGAGTGGGTTATGAGAGCTCAGCTGTGTTCTAGAACCTTTGTAAGCTCATGTTTGCTATTTTGATGGTTGCCTGCCTGGTTTCTCCAGAGGAAAACCAGTTCATGAAGAAATCCATGAACTTGCATTGGAAGCAGAAAGAGGGGAGGTCAGCATTCCACCCCCCAGTCAGGTCCAGGGCCAGAGAGGGGAAACACAGTGCAGTCCCTGGGGGTCTGGGCAAGGAAGGAAGGCAAAGGATCCTAAGCGGGTAGGGGTGGGGACCCTCGGGCCTGAGAAGGGGCCTGGAGCACTGTGGTAGCAGGCCTGTGGCAAGGGCTGGAGGTCAGGGGTGAGTTCCATAAGGACACAGAGCCGGGGCAGTGACAGCAACCTGGCTCAGGAGCCACACAGATGGCTCTGAATCCCCTATCTCCGGCTGGCAAGTCACTAGCTCTGTCACCTTCCTCTGTCTCCACTGATCATTTCTAAGTCTCAGTTTTCTCATCTGTGAAATGCAAATAATCAGGCAATTGTGATGATTAAATTAAAAAGTGGATGTAGGGCAGGCCACGGTGGTTCAGCAAGCAGAGTTCTCGCCTGCCATGCTGGTGACCCGGGTTCGATTCCCAGGGCCTGCCCCTGCGAAAAAAAAAAAAAGTGGATGTAAAACGGCTCCTACAGGGCCTGACCCAGAGTAATAGCTCAATAAATGCTAGTTGACCCTGACCTCCCCAACTCTCCTCCTGGGAGATGTCTCCTTGCCTTGCAGCTAGAAGGTTGCCCTCACTCTTTTCCTCTGGCTCCCATAGAAACCTGGGACGAGACTGCAGCCCATGGACAGAGGAGGGCTGTGCTCTCTGGGAAACTTGCTGCCTCCCTGTGAGCTTGTTTCCTTAGCACAAGCTAACATCTGTGCACTCAGTGGCCCTGACAGCGTGGGACATGCCAAGACTTGGCACTGGGGTCTCTGTCTCCCCGGCGTCCCTCTGGCGGCCTGAGTCGCAGGTTGCCCTGGCGAGATGCCCCCGCAGTTATCACCCCAGGCCTTGGCGCTGTGCAGGCGGATGATGTGAGCCCAGCCTCACTCCTGCACAGAACTTGCCAGCCTCACGGTTTTCCTGCCAGCCCAATCTGCCTCCAGTCCCAGCCAAGTTTCACCTGGGCAGGCTGTGTTCCCATCTTCTGCGCCTCATCCTGCCCAGAGGGGAAGGCTGCGGAGAGAAGCTCCGGAGGCTTGGGAAGGAGCTGTCCCAACAGGCTGATGTGGTGGTGGGAGGCCTCGAACCATTCCGGGCTCACGCCGCCTCGAGCCCTGCAGCCAACCCCAAGCTGGCTGCCGGCCAGCTTCTCGCATCCCGTTTGCTTATCGCTGTTTGGGGGCCCTCTGGGAAGCGAGTCTCCACCGGAGGGAAATCTGTGGCTCTGTGGACTCTCAGTTGGCCACCTCGGGCCCAGGTGTGGGGACAAACTTTACTGCAAAGGCACGGCCTTGCAGCAGGCTCCTCACTTCTCCCGACGGCAGCCCAAGCCGGAGCTAATGGACCCTCCGGGCTGCCACCACCTGCTCTATCTGAAAAGGAAATAATCACATGCATATACATATAAAAGATATGTATATAAAATATACGGAACATACTTAGAATAACATTTTGAAAAGTGGAAATGTAAGACTCTTGGCACACCCTGCCTTTTCAAGTTCCTTTTTCGCTTCTACAAATGAAAACCATTCCAACTTTGAGACCAGTTAGTTATCTGGCTAAACTTTCAATAATGTTACGATTTTGTTGCTATGTGATTAGATTTAACCCATCTGAACTAATAACACCAATAATCCTAGCTAATATTTATTGGGTCGGCCCTATGAACTGGATTGGACACAGGGCTGAGAACTTTACATGCGTGATCTCACTAAACACCTGAGAAAGTAACTGCTTGTATCCCCATTTTCCTTATGAAGAAACTGAGGTTCAAAATTTAACTTGGTGCATCTTATAGGATAGGGATCTAGCTTTATCTTCCCATATTATTCCACCATCACTTTTTGAATAACTGATCTTTCCCCCACTGTGATTTTAATGTCACATTCCTCATGTCCTATGACTTTTTTTAAACAGAGGATCTCTTCCTAGCCTTCCCTTCTTTTCCATGGAGCTGCCTCTCCTTGCTCCAATTCTGCACTAGTTTTCTTTGTTGTTGGTGGTGGTGTTGTTTTACATTTTTATTGTAGTAACACCAATACAACCTAACATTTCCTGTGCTAACCATGTTCAAGTGTGCAGTTCAGTGGTGTTAACCACACTCACGGTGCAGTGCCACCCTCACCACCATCTAGGACCAAAACTTTTCCAAACAGAGACTCTGTATCAATTAGTACCACATTGCTTTGTTGTTAATGTATTTTTATTGTGAAATATAACATATAGACAAAAAAAGCGATCAATTTCAAAGAGCACTTTAACAAGTAATTATAGAACAAATTTCAAAGTATGGTATGGGTTACAGTTCCACAATTTCAGGTTTTTCCTTCTAACTGCTCCGAGACAGTTGAGACTTAAAAGAAATATCAAGGGTGGGCCACGATGGCTCAACAGGCAGAGTTCTCACCTGCCATGCCAGAGGACCTGGTTCGATTCCTGGTGCCTGCCCATGTGAAAAAGAAAAAAATATCAACATAATGATCCAGTACTTATACTCATTTGTTAAATCCTGTCTTCTCTATTGCTACTTCTTCTCCTTTGAACCTTCTCCCACTCTTTAGGGATATTCGGGCAATGACCACTATAACTTCTTCATGTTGAAAAGGGGTGTCGACATGATAGAGGAAGAGGATGCAACTGGTTGATGCTTCTGAAGAGACTGGTAACTCTGGGTTGCAGGGCTTATCTGGTCTAGGAACCATCTGGGGGGTTTAGGTTTCTGAAAAATAAATTTAGTGAGTGGAACTGTTTATAGAGTCTCAGATAAAGTCCTGGGTATTCTTTAGGGTTTACAGGGATATTGTTGGTTGGAGCTTGGCATACCATGGTAATGAGTGATATCTAGCTGAACCTTGCATAAGAGTAACCCCCAGAATGACCTCTCAACTCTATTTGAAATCTCTTAGCCATTGATATATGTGTGGTTTGAAACTGCTATATACCTGAGAAAAGCCATGTTCTTTATCCTAATCCAATCTTCTGGGAGCAGACCTAATTTGGGTGAGATCATTTTGATTAAGTTGTTTCCATGGCATTGTGACCCACCCAAATAAAGGTGGTACGTTTTGATTAAGTGGTTTCCATGGAGATGTGTCTCCACCCATTCAAGGCAGGTCTTAATTTGCTTGCTGGAGTCCTTTAAGAGGGACCCATTTTGGAAAACACTCAGAGCTGACACAGACAGAGACCTTTGGAGATAGAGAAAGAAAATAGCCCCAGGGAAGCTGTTTGAAACCAGAAGCCAAAGGACCAGCATATGCCATATGCCTTCCCAGCTGACAGAGGTGTTCCAGACACCATCAGTCTTTCTTGAGTCAAGGTATCTTCCTCTGGATGCCTTAGTTTGACATTTCTATGCCTCAGAACTGTAAACTTGTAACTAGATAAATCCCCTTTATAAAAGCCAACCCATTTCTGGTATATTGTATTCCAGCAGCATTAGCAAACTAAAACAATACCTTATTTTGTTATATTTCTTTTCCCCCTTTTAGTACCACACTGTTTTAATCATTGAATCTTTATGTGTTAGCTTTCTAGGGCTGCCATAAAAAGGCCCTTCTACTAGGTGGCGGAAAGCAATGGAAATTTATTCTGTTCAAGTTCTGGAGGCTGAGTTCTAATCAAGGTGTTGGCAGGACTGTGCTACCTCTGAGGCCCCAGGGGAAATCCCTTCCTTTTGTCTTCTGGTATTCCTATAATCCCAGGCATTCTTTGGTTTGCAGCAGCATAATTCCAATTTGTGCCTCCATCTTCACAGAGACATCTTCTTTTGTGTCTGTATCTCTGTCCAAAATGTCCTCATCTAAGGACATTAGTCATATTGGATTTAGGGCCCAGGCTAATGACTGTATCTTAACAAATCACACCTACAAAGACCCTCTGTCATGGTCACGTACATGTGTCAACTTGGCCAGGTGGTGGCACCTGTTTGTCTGGTTGGGTGAGTCCTGGCCTGTCTGTTGTTATGAGGACATTTCATAGAATTAAATCATGATCACATCGGCTGCATCCACAGCTGATTCCATTTGTAATCAGCCAAGGGGAGGGTCTTCTGCAATGAGTGATGCTTAATCTAATCACTGGAAGCCTTTTAAGGAGGATTCAGAAGAGACAAGCTCTCTTCCTGCTTTGGCTGGTGAGCCTCTCCTGTGGAGTTCATCCAGACCCTCCATCGGAATTGTCGGCTTCACAGTCTGCCCTGAGGATTTTGGACTCTACGTTCCCATGGTCACGTGAGACACTTTTATAAATTTGATATTTATGGATATTTCCTGTTGATTCTGTTTCTCTAGAGAACCCTAACTAATACACCCTCTGTCCAAATAAGGCCCCATGCACAGGTGCAGGAGATAGGACCTCAATAGAACTTTTTTTGGGGGACACATTTCAACCCACAACACTTGAGTATGTGTTTTAAAATCTAGGAAGATCCACCCCATTCTTTTTTCCCCCAAGAAATTTCTGGACTCTATTCCTATATATATATATATATATATATATATATATATATATATATATATATATATATATATATATATATATATATATATATATATATATATATACATATTCAAGTGAATTGTTAGCCTCATTTTGTTAGGTTTAAAAAATAACCTTAGATGTTTTTTACTTTGAGTGGCATAGAACATACATTTGGGCAAAGGACATTCGTCACTAGTAAGAGTTCTCAATGCTTCACCATTTATTTAATGTCCCTCAGTGTGACTGGGCAGATTTTTATTGTGATTACTGCACATTTCTTGTTAATTTTTTTCTTGATATTGCTATCATAAATGGGATATTTTGCTTTATGCCTTCTAGTCAGTTAACACCAGCATATAAGAAACGTATGAATTAGGTATTCATATTTCTGATTTCCAGGTTAAAAAAAAAAACAGACAGAAATGAAGGGAAGGATTCCATTTGAGGCTCCAGTTAAGCTTGGCGATGTCCAAAGGCACAGCCATGTCAGTCTTGCCCCCATTGTCATCATATTCACCCCTCAGAGGGAGTCGCCCACACTCCCCAAAGTCAATGGCTTTCCAGACCCCAGCTCCCAACTGTGCAGTCCCACATTCAAGGCAGCCACACACTGAGGGCAGCAGGGTCCCCAGCCTCACCCAGCTTCTGGCTATGATTGGAACCCTGACAAGAGGAGACCCCACCCTGCAAACACAGCTGCAGTGATGGTGCAGTAGGGCTTTGGGCCCTTCTTTTTTTAGAGGGCTGGGGAGTGGGGAGTGCATGGGCAGGGAATCGAACCTGTGTCTCCTGCATGGCAGGCAAGAATTCTACCACTGAACTACCCATGCACCCTGGCCCCTTCTTTTAAAACTGTGATTTTTCCGTTTAAGGCCAGTTTGATGAAAACTATGGACCTTCTCCAGAAAAATGCCTGAAATGCTGCCACTGCTTCCAGAGGGTTCACGGATACCTCCAAGCACATCTGAAGGAACCTAAATTAATTAACAACCCAGAAACTCAGATCTGTGAACCACAAGCCCTGTCACTTCTTTTCTAACATCTTGCCATTAAATTGTGGTTTTAAAAGGATGGTCCAGCTGGGGATTCCTCCAGATGAGTGATACTGAGAAATGGGGCCAGGTGTAGAATTTCAGGGACACCGTAACCGTGGATGAGTTGTTTACCCTCTCTGACTCTGTATTCTTCCCTATGAGAACAATACCCACCCAGCCCGGTTATAGGGTAATTTGGAGATCAGCTGAGACGATGTTTGTGAAAGTGATTAGGAAACTGCCCCTTCATTACACAAAGGTAACAGATGATGAATGCCAGCAAAGGAAACATGAGTCCCAGCACCGATATGCAGCGAAGGTATCTGAGTTTCTTAGAGAGCGTTATCGGCTCCCATGCCACCAATTAACCTCTGTGAACTTGGCCTTAGCCCTGGAGAACAGCTGATAAAGGCCTTCACTGCTCTCCACTTCTGAGGTTATGGGACTGTTATGCTGACCCAGCTAAAACCACGATTTAATGGCAAGATGTTGGAAAAGAAGTGTCAGGGCTTGTGGTTCACAGATGTGAGTTTCTGGGTTGTTATGAAAAGTAATCATTAATCCTTCCTTGCATGCTGGAGGGAACAGCCAGGAACCTCAGACAGGTCACGGCCCGAGCGGGCCCGAGCGGCCAGTGCAGGAACTGGCTGTCAGAACTGGCTGTCAGGTGCCCGAGGCATCCTGGCTCTTGGGTGGGGGTGGGGGAGGAGCTCAGGCTGGCCCTCTTCTCTGTTCCTGGGGTCCCCATTATAAAGTGAGGGGCCACACTTGATGAAAAAATGAATGTGCACTCCCCCTCTCTACGTGGGACATGACTCCCAGCAGTGTAAATCTCCCTGGCAATGTGGGACAGAAATCCCGGGATGAGCCGGAATCTGGTATCAGGGGATTGAGAAAGCCTTTTTCACTAAAAGGGGAAATAGAGAAATGAGACAAAATGAAGTTTTAGTGGCTGAGAGATTTCAAACAGAGTCGAGAGGTTATCCTGGAGGCTATTCTTATACATTATATAGATAACCCCTTTTTAGTTTATAGTGTATTAGAGGGGCTGGAGGGCAGTGCCTGAAAATGTAGAGCTGTGTTCCAGTAGCCTTGTTTCTTGAAGATGATTGTATAATGATACAGCTTTCGCAAGTGACTGTGTGATTGTGAAACCTAGTTCTGATGCCCCTTCTATCTCCTGCATGGACAGATGCGTAAAAAATATGAATAAAAAATAAACAAATAGTAGGGAGAACAAAGGTTAAAATAAACAGAGTAGATTGAAATACTAGTGGTCAATGAAAGGGAGTGGTAAGGGGTATGGCGTGTATGAGTTTTTTCTTTTTCCTTTCTTTTGCTGGAGATATGCAAATGTTTAAAAAAATGATCATGGTGATGAAGACACAATTATGTGATGATATTGTGAGCCATTGATTGTAACCATGTCAGGCATGTTTGTATGTCAAGAATGTTTGTGTATTTGTTGTTTATAATAAAAATATTTTTTTAAAAAGGGAGTGTGCAGCTGAAAACTTCTGCACAATGCAACTAATAAATCCAAATCCCCTATGAGAGATTTTAAAGGCCGTCCAAGTGGGCTTCCACCTGCTCCCAGCAGCTGATGCCACCTGACCTTATGCCCCACCTTGAACTTCTGGCTCTAGCCGTATTGGCCCGTGTCTGTCGCCAGGAGGGGGCACAGGAATAGGGAAAGGGGGGTGATGGTACTAGGAGAAGGCTTGGGGTGGGGAGAAGGGCAAAATTGCTTATCACTGGGAACTCTTTCAAAAGACAAGCAGCATCCAAGCTAAATGTCTAAATAGATTTACCCTTTCAAAATAATATTATATAGACTTTTTAAAAAGGTAATGGGAATATGATAGACCAATGAACAATTGTGATGACATATGAAAAAATCTAAAATGTAGCATATAAAATTGCATCTACAACATGATTATAACCATGTAATATTATGGCAACAGATGGATGAGGACGGAAAGAAACGTGTAAGAATCAAAATTGGTTTTGATTTGTTGGGAATACAAATTACAATAAAAATGGTATCTTTCAGGATTCTGGAAATATTATAGGATTCTGGAAATATTATAATGTGGACTGTGTAATAAAAATGTCGTTGAACTTTAAAAAAAAAGAAAAGACAAATAGCTGCTCCCCTCCCCCCAGGTTGGCATGTAAACCAGGGAAGAAATGGGCTGTGCTGGCGTTCTCCCCCCACATCTGTGTCCCCGGGGTATCCAGGGCAGAGGACAGGGCAGCAGGACAGGTAGCAGAAATGTTTTGAATGCTCTGCTCTTAAAACCAGCACCCAACAAGTGCTCACGATTTAAGAGGGCAGGAAGGAAGTGGCGCCCTCCATCCTCTCCTTGAACAGTGAGCCATAGGTGGCACGGAATGTCTCTCTGACTTCCCAGTTCCTGGCATACAACAGGGGCTTAATAAAAGACTTTTGGACAAATGAATGAGGCCATATCCCGAGCTATGGCCCTGCTCAAACCTTCTCGTATCCTCGCACCGCCCCCTTTCTGCCAGTTGGGGTGCCTCCTCTCCCTCCAAGTTCTGCTCAAAGCCCTCCTCCCCGGAAAGCCTCCTACTGGACTGCCCCAGGTCTGTGTCCCTCTGTTGTTACTGGTCATCCCAAGAAGTTTCCTACGTATGCACTCCCCTAACCAGTAAAAACCATTTATTGGTCATTATAGATTATCTTTTGTTGTACCTGCTAAAAAATAAAATGCACACACTCTGCGCAGACAAGCAGAGATGTGCCTTCTGTCTCCCGTAACTAATGTAATGTCGCAATCGCCACCTGGTTGGTCCATGAGAGAAACTATTAATAGGCTAATTGGCCTATTCAGCCAATTAATTGATTGACCTGAACAGCCTATGGGTAAATACCCAGTGACTTCCAAGTTCAACTCCCCAATGAGTCTTTTCACCTCTCCCTGGTCGCCTTCATTCCGCGGCATGAGGAAAGCGTGTGTCCTCGCATCATTGCTCAGGGTGGCAGCAGGGTGGGTCCCCAGCTCTAGGTCATCATCTGTCTGGTCCTTGAACTGGGCTGGCCCACCTGGCCCCCCTGCTGCTGACATCCAGATTGAGAGTAACCCCTGGCCTGTTCTGTTGGCACAGACAACCCCCCTGGCTGCCTCCCCCATTCCCGAAGGTTCTGCTGGCCCTATGGGGCATGGCTGTGACTCCCATTTAGCCCGAGAACCATGTGTAGCCGCATTCTCCGAGCCAGAATGTCGGCTACTGTTTGGAAGCCCCCGGGCAGGCATGCAGGAAGCAGGGCTTCTTCCAGTCCCTTGCATAGCACAAGGAGCCAAGGCCTTTGGCAGTATCAAGCCAGCCCCTCTCTCCTGCTCTCATGCTGCCCCAGTCACCCAGCGCAATGCTCCTCCCACCTCCATCCCCTCCCATGTGCCAGATCCAAACAGGGAGCACTGCCCTCTCCTTTCCTCTCAACCTAATAAATTTGCTCCCCACTCTGGGACTTCAGCTTGCAGCAGGACAGACAGGACACATGCACCCCAACCTCTGCTGTCCTTCTCCACCATTCCCTGGGGCTGCCAGGTGGTGGCTCGCAGCCTGTTCGCTTTTAGCACTGACAAGCCCCACACCTTCGCCACGCGTGTGGGCTGGCACCGTCACCTGGGAACTTGTGGAAATGGAGATTCTCAAGCCCCACCCTGACCTAAGGAATCAGAGTTTGTGCTTTTAACAAGCCCCTGGGAGATTCAAGCGCACGTTAAAGTCTGAGGAGCAGCGCGGGCTCACATCACATCCTACCCTCGTCTTAAGACTCTGTGATCTGGTCCTCCAGGCCCAGCCATTGATACGTTAATGGGGCTTAGGGAAGTTGGGAAATCCTCTTCTCTCTTGCTAAAGCCCAACCCCTCCAGGTGCTGTACATTCAAAAATCCTGCCTTGGTGCATTGGATGTCACAAGCTGAACAGTGTGACCTCATTCTCTCAACATTCCTGCTGTAACATCCTAATCCTCCCCAAGGCATGCATCTTGAGGATGGGGGAAGAGGCAAATATATAGAACCATGGAAGAGAAAGATGCATGAAAATACTTATAAATATTTGATCCCAGTTACAAGGGCTTTTGCTGATTGAGTTTGGGGCTGTCATCACCTGTGAGGAGGTTAGAGACAAGAAAGCAGTCCTGGCTGCCAGCATACATGTACTACACAGATGCCATTAGAGAAGGCGGTCCTTCTGCACATGGTGACCTCCTTATAAGGACACGAGGGAGAAATCCTCTCACCTTAGTGCCCAGAGTAGTTTGGCATTTCCTGAGCAGATGGACTGCCTTTATTTTATGGGCCTATAGGGGATAACTAACCACTTTTCCCTCTTTGCTTTGGTTGCTAGAATGCTTACAGCCACACTGGGGCCTGACGATCTTAAATAATTTAGAGTGGTAAGTAATCTGAGCATAATTATGATCTGAACATTGGACTCATTCCTGGATTCACCCTAGGTTTTCTTTAGTCTCTTTACTTTCAATACATGCATTTTATTATGACCCACACAGTCTCATAAGCCACCTTAACTCTTTCCTGAAACCAGGTGGAATAAATAGAGTGGCAGGCACTATTCTAGTCCTTTACTACAGTTTATCCCCCTTAGTCTTCACCTGTTTTTGGCAGATGAGGAAACTGAAGTTCAGAGAGGTTAAACAAACACAGCCACCATGCGCCAGCTGCTGGGTGTGTAAGTCCAGGGGCCTCAGCTCTCTATGTGGAGGGCTCGAACCCCCTTGGATGTTGTCCTTGAGGCAGCAGCCCCACATCGTGCTGGGAGAGAGCATGGAGAAGACTGGGGTCCGTATCTTAAGCCCTGAGATTCTCCTTGAGGCATTAGGGGGTTTTATCCAGCATGTTTGTGGGAGGTGGGTGAGGGTTGGGAGGTAGCCAAGGCATGGCTGGGACACTTGCGACCTACCTATTTCCCAGTTCAGTGACTACAGGTTCTTAGGGCAAGGCTGGAGCCGGAGAAGGTGAACTGCCATGTGGCACTATCTACGTGGTTCACAGATGTGCACCTGCCCAGCCCACAAGGTCCTAAGTTCTTGAGTCAGAGGCTGCATTCCCCATTATCACTGGTGACTCTAAGCAAGTTAGTTCCTCAGAGACTCAAGGTAAAGCCACCCTCCTAGAGTGAACTTAGGATGGATGTAAACAATGAAACAAGACAGTCATTTAAAACAGGGTGAAGGGAATTTATGTGTACCAACAAGAAAGGATTATTGTTATTAAAAAAAAGACAAAAGAAGCGTTACATGTAGTAAGGACCCATTTGTGAGCATTTTAAATACACATATTCAAACGCGCACACGTAGACACACACTGAGACCCCCATACTCAGAGACCACCTGCAGAACAGACACACACACACACGTCTGGAAGGTGGCACATTTGTGATAGATAGTTGGGTCATGAGGGAGGGAACTTTTATCATTTAATTTTCACAATACATACTTTCACATACTTCCACACTGATTTTGTTTGCAATGTTATCACTTCATTTAGCGAGCAGAAGACTGATTTTTAAAAAAACGTAATGAATAACATCAGCCGCTGCGAACGTTTCCTGCAAATGTGATTAAGATCGCAGTGCACCCATCAACTTGGCCAGTGCGTTGTCTCACCAGCGTCAGGGTCTGTAGGGTGTCAGATAAGCCTGGGTGCCTGGGATTTCAGTGTCTTGAACCCCAGGGGTTGTTGTGGCTGTGGGGGGATCAGAAACGTAGGAGAGGTGCCTTTGTGGCGGGGAGCAGGGTGAATATGGTGTCAAATCAGACCTTCCTAGGATGTAGACAGAGGGATGTAGAGTTCTCCTGCGCGCGCGCAGAGCTGCTCTTCCAGCGTGGCGGAGGGGGCAGGGAAATGTAGTTTCCCACCTACTGGGTCATAGTTATCCATAATCCTTTCTTGTTGGTACATAAATTCCCTCCATTCGTTTTTTGTTTGGGGGGTGGCGTAGCAGAGACCGTGCATGGTCCGGGGTTGGAACCCGCGTCTCCCGCATGAAGGGCGGGCACGCTAACCACTGAACTATTAGTGCACCCGTCCACACGCCGCATACCATCGTTTATATTCCCTTTTGAGGGAACTAATTTGCCTAAAGGAACGGGCTTTGGTCCTGGCAGGTCACCTGCAGGCATGAAGTACTTCAGGGGAGGGGCGGCTCCAACGAGATGATCCCCGGAAGGGCGCCGGGCAGCCCGAGGACACAGGGGCCAGGGCTGGGCTTCTGAGGAAGCGAAGAGCGAAAGGAGGCAGCAGATGATGCGGAAGGGAGGACGGCACTCCCCGGGCCTGGTCTCCTCCTGGGCCCGCGCAACCCCCAGCTCACGGCGGCGGGAGGCCTGGCTCTGTGCGCACCGACCTTGGTCATTCAGAGGGCGTCCCAGCTCCTGTCTTGAGTAAAGTCACAGATAATCTTCCTTAACCCATCATTGTGGGAAGCTAGGTGGTTTGGGGACGAAGCCAGCCTTTTGCTGTCCTGCGGAGCAGGCAGTCGAGGCTGATGGTTATCTCCACCAGCTTTGGAGTCAAAGCAAACTGCACCTCTTCCTGCTGTCACATCCAGCCTGCTTCTCTGTGTAAAATGTGCTAGCAGTGACACCTGCATCACAGGGTGCTGGGCGGATTAAATGAAACAGTGGGTGTAAACTTCACCAGTGTAATCTCTTCGGATCGCTACCTATTGCTCGGGCTGGATTAGTGTGGGGACGCCCGAGTCCAACGGGATTCTAGCACCACCTTGCGGTCTTTGTGCCTCAGAACAGCTTGTTAATGTTACTCAAACGCCATGACCCCTTTTGCAAATAAATGCCTGTGAGCCGGCAGTGTTTGGTTAAATTCATTTTGTTTAACTATATAGTCTGTAACGGTAAGTGTTTAAAGTGTTGCGTACCCCAGAGCAACCATGACCTTTAATTTTGATTCAATGTGGTAGGGTGGAAACCTTCGATTAGATTATCTCCAAGGAGATATGACACACCCAGTTGTGGGTGTGACCTTTTGATTGGATGGAGATGTGACTCTACCCATTCAAGGTGGGTCTTGATTAGTTTACCCGGGTCCTTTCAAAGGGAAGACATTTTGGAGTAAACTCAGGTGCAGACATAGACACAGACTTTTGGAAATGCAGAGGCAGACACTTGGAGAACAGTTGCTTCAGAATTGACAGAGCCAACACGAGACCCAGACAGTTAGACATGCAGGGCCCAGCAGACATCACCATGCGCCTTCCCATGATATGTGAAGCAAACCAGAACCCAGAGAAGGTAAGTAAGTGAAGGCCCACAGATGTCAAGTGAGGAACCCCCACAGGAACAGAGGCTGAAAGCAAGAGAGCCCAGGAGCCAGGGACCAGCAGATGTCAGCCACGTGACACGTGTCAGAATATTCCCAGCTGACAGAGGTATTCAGAAGAGCCATCAGCTTTTCTTGAGTGAAGGTAACCTCTTGTTGGTGCCTTAGTTTGGACATTTTCTTGGCACTGAAACTGTAAAAGTTATATTGCTTTCCAGCAGCATTTAGCAAACCAAGACAGTAAGTATAGTGCAGGTGTCTAGCAGAGCATCTTAGAGATACAGTAGAAATACAATTTGAGAGGATGTCTCTTCTAACAATCATTAATTGCACCTGGCTATGGACTCAATCCCCCCCTTTCCTTTTTCCTCCTCCACCCCCACTGCAATCCAGACCTCCTACCCTCAGCCTCCTCCTTCTTGCTGCACTTTCCCCTATTCCCTACTCCCCTTTCCTGCTTTATTCAGCTCCTTAGTACTTATCATTAATGTACCCTAAATTTTGCTTATTTATTTGTCTTCTCCATTTAAACAGACTCTTCACGAGTGAAGGGGCTTCAGTGTTTCTTCACCACTGTATCTTCAGCACTTAAAACAATGTTTTCATAGTAGATGCTCCATAAATATTTCGCTGAATGAAGGAATGAATGAAAATGAAGGTGGAGTCTGGGATGCGGGAAACTGGAGAAACTATACAGCATGCCACACAGCTTTTTAGAGAGAAATAATATTTTCTAGGGTAGGAAAGCGGTTTCCTGAAGAAAAGGGCCACTGCAACAGGGGTCCTACACTCAGAGGGATCCTGTGCGGGGGTTTAATGGTCTATGGTAGCTGCCTTGAAATTCTTAATAATTTAACGTTTGAATTGTGTTTTGTAAGTGAAGTCCAATGGGACAATGGTACCGGCGGCGAGGTAGCGCATTGCCTTAGCTCATGCTTGGTCTTGCCTCCTGCCCCTCCCGAGACTGTTTTCAACATTGCTCTCCCCAGTGCCCAAGCAAGCAGATTGGGTCAGGAGTGGGTGTGCATGACCCAAAGCAGCTCAGGGAGGGACACAGCAGCAGTTGCTTCCACCCCCACTGGCATCCCCAAGGCTTGTGGGTGGCTATGCCTTTGTGTCTCACCAATTCCTGACCCAAGTGCAAGGCAAGGCCCAGGCGTGGAGGGTTTATCCTTGGGGGTCATCTGTCTGCTGAGTTTGGGCGATGTGGACCTGTGAGAAAGGGAGACACTTGGCTCAACTTCTCCAGACCCCATCCCTGACGGAGGCACAGCACAGGAGGGAAGCGGATCCGAGCAAGCATCAGTGTTGAAGGTCCCCAGGTGCCTGTGAGGGTCAGCATTCCCTTGCATGTATCCCCTGAGAGTGCTCCCTTGGCTGGCTCCATGCCTGATGGAGGAGGGACCCTCTCTTTTGCTTTCCAACTTTCCCGAGTCTGGCTTGTGTGTTTCTGGCCAGCTCCAGGCACCCTCCAGGACGAGCCATAAATACAAAACATGCAATCTCAGTGAGTCCATATATAAATTAAATGTTCTGATACTTGCATTGGAAATCAGCACTGCACAGTATCAGGTTTCTCAAGATGCACTATTGACGCTTTGCTGTGGGGTCTGTCTGTGCATCCTAGGATGTTTGCAGCATCCCTGGCCTCTACCCACTAGATGTCACTCTCCCACCTCAGTTGTGACAAGCAAAAATGTCTCCAAACATTGCCAAATGGCCCCCAGGAAGCAAAACTGCTCCTGGTCAAAGTCCACTGGCTTGGCTGCATTAGTGAGATGGGTTGGGAAGTGCCATTACAGCTGGAGAGCAGATGGCAGCACACTCGGGTGTCAGAGCCATGTTCTCTTCTCTCCCTCCAATGCCTATGAATCACATACAGAGTCCCTCCCACTGAGAAGTCAATCAATAAAAGACATAAATATAGGGAAACTAAACAATTCTTTTATTTAGAGAGAATGACGGGAGTAAACGACAGCCAGCTTATATACTATTAGAGGAAAAAGGGAAAAAAGAACAGAGACATCACAGTGATGAATTTTCACAAAAGGTGATAGATTGCACTACAGAGCAATGGGATATTTACAAAAAGATGTCACGTTATTAGCGACCCATTTGTAACCAATTAGGTTCTCTAAATTCAAGAATATTTAAAACCTCAGACTTCGATTTTAAATCTCGACATGACAATCGTAAGCATGGCGCTCAGTCACTGACACCTCCTCAGGAAGTGCCACTCCTGGATAAGTACAAGTTTTTCTGACATTACGTTTCCCCCATCTCAAGATTTAGGATGTACTATCTTATGTTCCCAGTAATATTCACACACAGGATTAAAAACCCAAGAAAGTGTCATTTTTTTTTCTGGCAAGCGTTCTCAGCTACTAGTAATAAAAAAGTTAAGAAAAATGAAAGGTCTGGACATTTTGTATAATTGTGGCTGAAGAACAGGACAGGCAATTCCTAAGTTTCGTGGTTACGACACCAAAAAGCGCGGCTCATGGAACCGAGTATATACAGCGACAGCCGCTGAGTATCAATCTTTAAAGGCTGGCGAGGGGCGCCCACAGCGCTGGGCCCCAGCTTGGTTAGCGCATGCCCAGGATCTGTCGGCTTTGCAGCTGGTAGTTCCTCTCGATGTCTGCCAGGGCATGCGCGCGCAGCTGAGCGGCGTGCAGCCGCTTTCTCAGGTCTTTGCACTTGGACTTGGAGGTCAGCTGGCTCTCAGGGCTCCCACTCCTCAGGACATTCTCTTTACTTTCCCCGCTGAAATGAACTTGGCTCTCAGGGCTCCCACTCCTCAGGACATTCTCTTTACTTTCCCCGCTGAAATGAACTCTCTTCTTAATTATCGAGGAGGGAAGATCAAGAAGTTCTTTAGAAAGGAAAAGAAAAGGGGTTTTGAGTTACCTGAATAGGACTTCAATTTATCTAAACAGAAGCATTTAATGGTTCAGTTCACATTTGAAATCTGGGTACCTGTAATAAAATAAGGTACGCCTCTACTTCTAAACCAACATGATTTTACCAACGGGGTCGTTTTATAAGAAAAACGTTTAAAAAGAATTAGTATTTATAGGGGATGGGAAGTTAATGTTTAAAATGTTAAATTGTTTCTATTTGGGTTGATCGTTGCTCGTGATGGCAGCACAACATGTGAACGTAAATTAACAGCACTGAATTATATACTTGAATGTGGTTGAAAGGGGAAATTTAAGGTTGTACATATATTACTAAATTAAAATTTTTTTAAAATAGTACTGTACAACACAAAAAATGAACCCTTTTGTACACAATGGGCTATAACTAATAGTAAGATTATAAAAACGGTCTTTCATGAATTGTAGCAAATGTACCACTAATGTAAGGTGTTATGAATAGGGTGGTTATGGAAACTATTTAGTGCTTGATTATAAACCTACAACTTCTCTAATTAGAAATATATATGTATTAAGAAAAACTAAAAAAATTTTTTTTAAATTAGTATTTAATTAAATAAGGCTAAGGATAGTGTTAAAAAGATGCTGCTGTTTACTGGGATGATCTTGATATACTTCTCATGTTTTCTTCATGTCTGAAGTTTGTTGCCCAAGGATGGGAAGAAGATATTTTAAGTTGTCCTAAGTTCAAATAGCACCCACTGCTTTATCTATGTTAAGAGGCTGACGCTCAGTACTGCCAGCACTCAGTACTTTAAAATGTCTCCTGGCCTTGGGGCTACTAGATTCCTACAGTCCAGTTAGGTACCTGTCTATGAAGCCTATGAAGTGAAACACATCGTCCTTATCTAGCTATTTTCATCCTTTGCTCAAAGACTAGTCAAGGCAAGATGTAATAAACTTTTAAATGAGAAGTGCCCTAACAGGGTCCTCAGTAATGATTTGCAATGCATTTGATACCTCAAACTTGCCCACATAAAATTCTCTCCTAGCTCCATCACCTTGATCATGATTTAAGTCTATTTTGCCTTTATGGGTGGCAGCATAGACTCTAAAAAAAGCTGAAATAAACATCATAAAAGTACTAAAATGAGGGGCGGGGTGCAAGGGTAGTTCAGTGGTAGAATTCTTGCCTGCCATGCAGGAGGAGACCTGGGTTCGATCCCCAGCCCAGGTACTTCCCAAACAAACAAAGAAACAAACAGACAAAAACAAACAAACAATTCAACAAGTGCTGTGATAACGGGATACTCACATGGAAGCAGAATGAAATGTGACCCGCCATATGGCATACAAAAAAAAAAATACTAAGATGGTAGCTAGCAATATTTAGAAAAAAGAAGTTATTTGTTAAAAGATGAAGCCAAAAGTTTTAAATAATTCTTGTTTCACTTCACCTACTTCCATTACTAGTTTCATTTATTTCTAACACTTACTATAAAGTTTTTGGAAATCATCAACCTAACTTGTCTTAATTTTTTTTACCTGTTTCATTTACAAAGTGCTGTCATGCTCACTGAGGTGACCAGATTCTCAATTAAAGATGAAAATTTCACTGAAAATTCAGATACTCAATTTCTAAAACCAACCAAAAACTTTTAAAAATAATTTGTGTCAAAGAAAAATGCAAATATGTTTAATAGTTTGTATTTTCCAGGATCTTAAAGCACAAGTAGATTAAACTGGATTTAGGGTTTCTATGGAACGACAAAAATGCTAGACTTGGGTTCACTGGTGTATTCGATAATCATGTCTCACTAAAGCAGAATGATGGGATAACACACACACAAAGGCAGGGCCGAGAGAAAGCTGTCTATAGATCAGACTCCCGATAAAGAAGGAAACATACAGAGCATATGTAGATATTGTTGAATCCAAATTTTAGCAAATATATTTTTCAACTTGAACGGGTCTTAGCAAAGATCAACAGAAGATGGCCTATTCTGCAATGGGTTTCTTACACCTTTTAAGCTAGATTTTCTGTGAAGTATGAGAAACTGCAAGGTTTTTTCCTTGAAAATGGAGTCCAGAAATATAGTTTTGATAATATGCCCAGAGAAAAATCTGAAATGCAAGGAGTATTTTTTTAATGTTCTAATTTTTTAAAACAAATGTCCAACATGAAACATGTAATTTAATAAGGTAAATAAAATTAAAGGGACATTATAATGATGAGGTATAATGACTTGTTGCCCAGGTCTATGAACCCAGTGAATAAATCATTGCTATAACAAAACTCTTATTTCCATTTAAATACATACAGTTATCTTAAAACTTTGAGACTTCGTAAATAAATGGGCTACCAAAGCCCTCTTCACAGAGACACTTATGCACATTTCTTCATTTGTGTCACCAGCGTCTGTTTATTGATTTGATTTTCATACCTGGATTACTTGCCAGAGATAGGAGCTTCTGTTCCCTTAGAAGGCTGTAATTCTTCAACAGACTTTCTGCTTTTGCCAGTCTATCCTCAGCAAGTCTCTCACGAACACAAAGCTCACGTTCCTTCTCTTTAAAAATGGGATGGAGAAGGAAAACAGTTAACAAGTTTATCTGGGTATGTAACATTTCATATTTGCTAATCCTACCACTTTGTCTCATCATTCAAGCTTCGCCTGCTGGACCACTGATGAATAAGTGTGTGACAGATTTTTAATGTACACCCTGGTCAACTTGACTGTGCTAGTTTTGAACTCTGTTTTAACAGGTTGTCTTAAGTTTTTCCTTAAGGACTGGTTTAGTACAGAGTTAATTTTCCTACAAGGATCAGTAATTACAGAGTTAGCTTCAACCTTTGGTCATGTTGTATGGTAGTAACTCATTTGGGAAAGCTAAAAATTAAAGCCATTTCTGCTCTCTACTGGAAACTGGCAACAATTCATTTTCAGAGAATCATCTGACCTCACAGTATAAAGCCTCCTTCTGGTTTTAGTTCTTAAATCAGTAACGAAGTTATTATTTATTCATGGTTATGAGTTCACAAAGTGTTCAGATTTCAGTTGCTACATGAAATTATAAACCATTGATGAAAGTTTTTAAAACAAGTTTTGTTTGCTTTTTACAAAATTCTTTTAACAAAGAAAAAAAAATGTTTCCAGGAAGTATATTTTGTTCCTATCCCATAAGCATGTCTCAATGGTACTATGCAATATCTGTCATTAGGAAATAAAACATCAATGGATGGATTAGACTCTTTATAGGCACATTAAAATAGAAAAATTATAAAGTTTGCATTGGGCATAAATAGCTGCAGCACCGAAATCAGGTGAATCATGAGGGTGTCAGCAAACAAAGTCACAGCTCCACCCCTTGTCTCTTTATGTTAAAATGAAGAGCCTTGCTGCTGTTGCTACCTCGAATAAATCTAAAACCTTGGTAGAAGCTTGGTAGAAGCTCTCATCTTAGTCAGGCAGACAAATTTTCAAAATAAAAAAACTAATTAGTACCCAGTTAATACCCACATCAAGTCAATTAATGTTAATATCCATCAGAGTATTATTTATAAGCCTAAAGGATCTTGTACCTATATTTTCTATTGAATTGCCTGCACATATCTAATCTTACATGCTGTGGGATTTTAGATCTGGAATGGTGTTGGAGCAGTCATTTCAGAAGGAAGAAGTAATGATTTTTACTATGGAAGGCCACAAATTCCAACATCTTCCTTCACAAGTGAAAAAAAATTTACGGTATTATATTTAAAAAGTGGGGGAGGGGAAAGAGAGGAACTCTATTGCAAAATATAATGGCTATGGCATTAGGGCCAAACAGTGCCCAACATAATGACTAGCAATTCACCTCAGAGAAAGAAATCAAGCCCAAAAGTACAACAAACTTGGCTCTTTAGTTTACATTTTTTGTTTTTTTTCACGTGTTTATAAGAATGTTCTAATATCCATGTATAATATATTCTGTTCAAATAAATATCTACATATATCAAAACAAGCCACTTCATGGAACCTTGAGTAGGGCATGAGATTTTGTAGGTTTGTTAGGAGTGATGCCCTGATAAATCCCAGAGTGATTTGAACAGTGAATAAAAAAGTATTTGCAAAGTCCCTTTGGGGGAATGGCAAGAAAGGGAGAAAATTCAACTTTCCTATGTGGAGAATTCCTGATATTCTCACAAGCAATGGGGACAACCAAAGCAATAGGCCGAGCCCTCAAACTTGCGGATTGTTCCTATGAAACTTATTCCCACAAAGGATAGACTAAGTCAACTTAAAATTAGGCCTAAGAGTCACCTCCAGAGAACCTCTTTTGTTGCTCATATGTGGCCTCTCTCTCAGCCAACAGGGCAAGCAAACTCTTAATGCCCTCCCCCTTCTCTATATGGGACATGACTCCCAGGGGTGTGGACCTTCCTGGTAATGTGGGACAGAAATCCTAGAATGAGCTGAGACTCAGCATCAAGGGATTGAGAAAACCTTCTCGACCAAAAGGGGGAAGAGAGAAATGAGGCAAAATGAGGCTGAGAGATTCCAGAGTCGAGAGGTTATTCTTATGCATTATATAGATATCACCTTTTTAGTTAAGGTATAATGGAGAGGCTGGAGGGAACTGCCTGAAACTGTAGAGCTGTGTTCCAGCAGCCATGTTTCTTGAAGATGATTGTATAATGATTTAGCTTTCGCAATGTGACTGTGATTGTGAAAACCTTGTGTCTGATGCTCCTTTTATCTACCTTATGGACAGACGAGCAAAACATATGGATTAAGAATAAATAAATAATAGGGGGAAAATGTTAAAATAAATTTAGTAGATTG
Source organism: Tamandua tetradactyla (assembly GCF_023851605.1). NCBI lineage: Eukaryota > Metazoa > Chordata > Mammalia > Pilosa > Myrmecophagidae > Tamandua > Tamandua tetradactyla. The sequence continues at coordinate 70,439,138 of NC_135330.1, read as the reverse complement.
AAATGCTGGTGATTGGTGAGGGGGAGGGGGTATGGTATGTATGAATGTTTTCCTTTTTATTTATTTTTCTGGATTGATGCACATGTTCTAAGAAGTGATTGTGGTGATAACTACACAACTATGTGATGACACTGTGAGTTACTGATTATATACTGAGAATGGAATGATCATATGGTAAGAATGTTCATGTTTGTATGTTGTTATGTTCAAAAAAAAATTAAAAACAACAACAACAACAAAAACAAGCCACTTACTGGTTTCCTTTGCTTCAACCCCCGACCCTACCCCTTCCATTCAGACTTACGCTCCAGTCTCTCTTCTCTCGCCTGGAGGGCTCGCTCTCGTTCCTGCAACCGCAGCTCCTTTAGTTTCAGCTCACTCATTACAGGGCTGGAGTCCTGCAACTTTTCTGGCTCTCCTAATCGTCGCCCTCTTCTCTCAGGATTTTTTCTTTGCTCTTCTGCAACCAAGTCTGCTATCAAAGGGTTCTCGAGAATTTCTTCAACAGAAGGCCGATGGTAATCCTGGGGAAAAATGTTCAGTGTTATAGTCAGATTCTGTAACACAATGCTCATCCTTGACATTAAAACGTCAAGGAAAGCACTCCCTTATGGATGGGTCTTAAACATCTGGGAAATTTTGAGTCAATGATGACTTCAGCTCATGAGGTTCTGGATCCACAAGGTAATGCAGATTTTAATTATTGAACCTGAGAAGGCTCAATTCCTGAAATACTTTGACACAAGCTGTACTACGTGTACAAGGCTTGGGAGAATTGCAAGGGTCTGTTTTAGGGGACGTGATATCTTTGCATCTCTAAATGGTATTAAACAGGCTGCTCTCTCACCACCCCTCAATCCTCTTGCTTCACCTGAATTCTTCTTGGTGATCTTACAGCATCCTCCTAGTAAGATACCAGCCTGAGTCCCAAAACATCTAACTCCCCATCCCATGGCCAGAATGGTTAAAATAATCTATCTCTTTATTCAAGTTATTTTCCCTCCAATTCTTTTTTTTTTTTAAGATTACCCTTTCCCTGGACTCTATTCTCTCAGTTAGAGCTAGAGATGGTATAATGAAGTCTTATTTCTGTTACCTTCCCTTACCACCTGCCACTCTGGGGTAAGCAAGGACAAGGGAAGGGAACTGAGAATCGGGATCCTTTCAGCAGTCTTTTCTTTCTATGGACCATCTGTTAGCACGGCAGAGAGTAGGAAGAGAAATAAAGAAAGCACAGAAGGAAAGCCACAAAGGATGTGCAATTTACCAAATTTACATATGTTTTTGCTTGTGTTAACAGAGTATAACTAAGAAAATATAATTAACCAATGTTTTTTCAGTCTCCATTGCTTTGCAAGTGAATACATACCCCAAAATTTAATTGAGAGATAGAAACAGACAATACATAATCTAATAACATTTACCTTTAAATTTAACATCCTTGTAATAAGGTCATTCAATTCATCGGAGTAACGATATGGAATTCTCCTGAATTTGCCTTCTCTGATCTTTCCAGCTAGTTCTTTCTGGTTGAAAGCTGTAAATGGAGGCCTGGGTAAAAAATGGAACAAAACAAAACAAAGAAAATACATAATAAGAACCAAATCAAAAGCACAACCTATGCCCTGGTTTGTATTTATGTTTCCACTTCTGGAGTTTCCCTCTGTAGCTAGATTTCACAACCTCAGCACCTCAATTTTAAACTCTATTTTAATCCAAGGTACAATTCTTTCGGATTGAATATGCTTTCATTAGCATGGATGCTCAAAAAAAGCTAAACCAGCCAAAGGGGGCAGTTTAATTTGTCTGTATTGCACTTACATTAATGCACACAATTCATACAGCAGACAGCCCAGTGACCAGATATCCGATTTCTCATTGTAGGACATGCGGTTCATTTGTTCCTTAAGAGGAAAAAGGTAAGGAGGTAAAAGAGTATAAGAGTTCATTTTTTTAAGAGATCAAATGATCTCAAAGACAAAACGGAACCTCAAAGTTTACTGCTATTCACTCAAGAAAAAAAGGGAAAAAATCATGAGAAATAAACATTTTATACCTGTAACAAAAATTTTAAATTCAAAGGGCTAATTCAACTTGTGTCAGGTTTTATATAACAATAACAAAAGATGGTAACTTATGCTTTATCTTCTAATTTATCGTGGGGAAAAGGCAATGATCTTGTCTTAATATGTTTTGTCATATATCTTTTCACTTAATTCACTCACCAACTTTTTTTTAACTAGAAAAGTTGTGGGTTAACAGAACAATTATGCATAAAATACAGGATTCCCATGTACCACCCTCCACCAACCCCTTGCATTAGTGTGGAACATTTGTTACAATTGATAATAGCACATTTTTATAATTTTACTATTAATTAAAGTCCATGCTTTGACTTAGGGTTCACTGTTTGTATAGTGCAGTTCCATGGATTTTCTTTTTTAATTTTTATTCTGTCACCATATACACAGTCTAACATTTCCCCTTTTAATCATATTCAGATATACATTTCAGTGTTGTTATTTCATTCACAAAGTTGTACTACCACCACCACCACCACCAAAACATTTCCATTATTCCATATCGGCACCCTGTACCTTTTAAGCCTTAACTTCCCATTTCCTATTCCCACCCCGTTCCACTCACCAATGTCCAAGTGTCTACCACAGGCTAGACAATGCTGGTTCAAAGGTGACCAGGAGAGACCTCTACCCTCAAGGCATTCATAATCTACACTCTCCATTTTAAAGGAGCCAGAGAACATCTGAGAATAACCAAAACATATGTCTGGTCCACATTTAAATGGATATAGACAAAAATGGCTATTTGAATTATTCATTTATATATTTTTTCCTTAGTCCTCTGTACAAACCACAGCAGTAACTAATATTTTCGTTACCTCTTTTTTCATTGTTTGCCTTTCTTCCCCTCCTACGGTAACAAAAGTCTACCACAGCTGTTATGCTCAACAGAGGGCAGAGGTATCAACATTTCCAGAAGGCCCCGTTAGTGTTTGTGTTTTAAGGTGAGCCTGATATCACTTCCTGACAATGCGTTAGGGAAGGCTGAACTGATCTAATTACAGGGGCAGGAGAGAAATGGAAGAAAAGAATTAAGCAGGTTTCATATTTTCCTAGAACCACTCCTGGATAATTTTCCTTTATGCTAAAGGCTTTCTATTTGGAATTTGATCCAGTGAGAAAATGATACTGTTCTAGTCTTGTCTAATCTTAGTCAAAAACAAAATCATTCATTTACAGTTTCATACTATAATCATATCTTTTAACATACTAAAAATGATTTGGAAAATCCCAGAAATGTTTTTGCACTACAAAAAAAAGTAAGCATAAATATCTCTATCTCTGTAAACTCAGATTTTGGACATTAACACATTGGTGGTATAACTATTGATTCAAGCTTTTTAAAAGCTCTCAGACAGTATCTACTGAGAGCAACAAACTGTTCACGCTCTTTGACCCAGCAGTTTCATTTTGAGAACTACACTCCAAGGAAATAATCAAGAAGAAATAATAATTTAGACAAAGCTAAGCATATCAGTGCTCCATATAATCTAAGAAATTTTGAAAACAAAATATCTAGCAATAGAAGACATAAGTAAAGTGGGCAGATTCTGCAGAGGAAAATGTAACAACAACCACCAAAAAACGTGTCAAATCATGCATCTGAAGTGAGCCTCTTGAATCCTGACCTCCATGGACAAGAATCATCTAGAAAGCAGAGTACAAAATATGCATCACAAGTAAGTCTGATGAGGGTGATCCAGGATCCACACTTCAATAAAAGCTTGAACTAAACTACTGATTTAAAGGAATTTAATTATCCAGCAGACCCACTAGAAAAACATCAGTTTAAAATGAAACAGCATTATTAATTATTGGCATTTGCATAATACTAAATGGAACAAAAAAAAGAACAACCTAAATTTCCCTGCATTCAAATGCTTAGTATTAAGATGTTAAAAGAAACAGCCGAATTCTGAAATACTTACAGGAGACATATAATAAGGTGTGCCAACAAATGTTTTTGCAAAACTGGTATCATGGTTTAATATTCGAGCTAGCCCAAAGTCTCCGAGCTTGACGTTTTGCTTGCCATCCAGGAAAACATTGGCGGGCTTCAGGTCCCGATGCAGAACGGTATGACCGCCATCGCTTCGCCGGTGACACTCCTTTAGGGCCAGAGTCAACTGAGTCATCACTCGAAGAACAAACTCTTCTTCTAAATACTGTCTGAAACCAAAGCAATTATACAACATAAACCTTCTGAATAAAAAGGCAGGATATTGTGAATTACCTACTTTTTAAAAAAAACTTTACTGGCAAATTTTCACATACATACAGTGTACAATCAATGGCTCACAATATCATCACATAGTTGTATATTCATCACCATGATCATTTTTAGAACATTTGCATCACCCCATAAAAAGAAATAAAAAGAAAAAAGAAAAAACTCAGACATCCTGTACCCCGTACCCCTTACCCCTCCCTCTCATTGACCACTAGCATTTCCATCTACCCAATTTATTTTACTCCTTTTCCCCCCTATTATTTATTTATTTATTATCCATATTTTTTTTTACTCATCTGTCCATACCCTGGATAAAAGGGGCATCAGACACAAGGTTTTCACAATCACAGTCACAACACAAGTTATATTTTTATACTATCATCTTCAAGAATCAAGGCTATTCACTGGAACACAGCTCCACAGTTCCAGGGAATCACCTACTTTTTAAAGTATTCATATAGGAAGACAAATTATTATTATTACTATTATTATTTTAAGACAAATTACTTTTGATGCTTAATTTGAGTGTGTGAAAACTGCTTCACCAGTCTAACGCTCTCTAGACCCAAAAACAAATACAGGTGCACTCTTCCATATTATTAAGAAAGCACTTTGTCCCAGAACCCAAAACAAGATGCTTAACAGAAGTGAAACTAGACCTATTTTCAGTTTATATTTAAAAGATTGAATTTACCTTTCCTTGGTTCCCTTTGTAATTACACTAGCCAGGTCCCCTCCTTCACAATATTCCATTACAATGTACAGTGTTGTATTGGTTCGGTCAATAATTCGATCACAGTAACGGACAATGTTTGGATGTTTCAGTTCACGAAGCAAATTCACTTCAGAAACAAGCATTTGTTTCTCAACTTCTGTCATTGAGCCATAGTCAAGTTCTTTCCAAACTAATATCTGAAATAAAAATGTCCAAGGTTTGAGTAAACTCATTATATTCAAAACAAAGAATGAAAGTTCTAAAATTAAAAAAAAAACAACACCTCCCTATTAAATATGTCCTGCAGTCAAGGTCATTATCATCTAATTTAATTCCAATTCTTAAGGAATCTTGCTTTTATTTGCATAATCTTCCTCTATTTTTAAAACAGTAAATGATGCAATCGTGGAGGTGAGGGCACACTAGCACCCTCCAAGTCACCACCCTCAGTTGTTTACTGGGAGGTAACAAAAAGGTATTTTAGTCCAAACTAAAGCAGAGGTGGTGACAGTTCCCGAACTATTCCGATTGCCCAAGCTTTCCCACACACCAGACCTTCCTAGAGATCTGTCCACTCGGCAGCCAGGCAGTTTCCTCTCCAGTGTTCTTTCTGTAAAAAGTTTACCCATACATAATGGAGAGGCTGGAGGGCAGTGCCTGAAAATGTAGAGCTGTGTGCCAGTAGCCATGTTTCTTTAAGAGGACTGTGACTGTGACTGTGTGATTGTGAAAACCTTGTGTCTGATGCTCCTTTTATCTACCTTATGGACAGATGAGTGGAAAATATGGATTAAAAATAAATAAATAATAGGGGGAACAAATGTTACAAGAAATTAAGTAGACTGAAATGCTAGTGATCAATGAAAGGGAGGGGTAAGGGGTATGGTACGTATGATTTCTTTCTTTTTTCTTTTTATTTCTTTTTCTGAATTGATGCAAATGTTCTAAGAAACGATCATGATGATGAATATACAACTATGTGATGAAATTGTGAGTTATTGATTATATATCAAGAATGGAATCATCATACGGTAAAAAACAAAAAAAAAGTTTACCTATACGCATCAGGAAATGGAATCCCATAATCTTAAAAAAGGGTATTTTAATTGAGTTTAATTGAGTTTCTGACCACAAGACATAAAGCCCAGGTTCTGGTCCTTCCCCTTTCTTACTTCTGAAAGGGCTGTTCTCTAAAAATAGCTCAAAAGTCAGCTATCACCAAGGGAAGGCTGTTGGCAGGTCAAAATGGATGATAAGAAGGAGAGAGGAGAACGAGGAAAAAAGACTTTATATACAGACATACATATATGTCTTTATATAAAATCAAGGTGTGAAAATATATCCCACACTTGAGTGATGAGACAAGTAGGAGAGATTGCTGACTCTTCCAGGCACCCAGCCGTGCAGACCCACGACCCCGGGACTCCCTTCCCGGAGGCGGCGGAAGGCGCTCACCCCCGGGCGGGGAAGCCGCGGCAGGGGCGGGAACAGAGAAGAGCCCCGCACTCACCTTGCCGTCGCTCCTCCTACGGATCTTCTGGCAGCGACCATAGGAGCCCGTGCCAATGGTGTACAGTATTTCATAGTCCTCCACCCGGGACGGCATCGCTGGGCTCACCGCCGGACTCGCGCTGCCGCCCCGCAAACGTGGAGCCACAGCCACCCACCCGGAGACCACTCCAAGACGCGCCGACCTGTTTTCCCAGCCGCCGGCCCAGTTTAACCGTCGCGGGCCCTGATCTCGCAATCTATTGGTCGTCTGTGAGGCGGCCCCGCCTCTCTGATTGGCTAAAGAGAATACAACACCCTAGGCATCTTGGGAAAAGTGTACTCCTAGGCAACCGCGTTGGCGTCGGATTTGACGTAGGCTTTCGCCTCAAGGGAGAAAAGGGCTGAGCCAAACCAGACGGAGGGGCGGGGAAAGGGAGGCGCAGCCTGCGAGCGTGAGTGCTTTAACCTCTAGCTGCGGTCGCCAAGGTAACCGAGGCCCAGGGCCCTCTCCTAAGACTTCTTTGCTTATCGCCTTAACCAACAGCCTCTGACTTTTGCACTCTGACCTCTGCACAACGCCCTCCTCTCTCACATTCCGGAGTCTGGGCGGAAACACGCTGAAGAGTTGGCGGGAGCTGAGTACAGAGCTGAAAAATACGGCTTGTCTCTAATGGATGCGCGAATGAGAGCTTACTATGATTCAGGCATATATGGTATCTCGTTCATTCCTCAACACAAACCGATAAAGCAGGAATTAATATTATTTCCAATGAAGAAACTGAAGCATTGATGGGTAAATCATTTGCCTTATATCCAACAGCCAGGAAGAGAAGGATTGATGCAAAAACAGTGAATACTCATTGTAATCATTTGAGGTTTACATTCGATTTTAGAATGCATAGAAAGACTATATCTGAACACACAATTCTGAGACTTGTTCAACAAGAGTGAGGATGTGTACAAAACTTTAGGATAGAATACCAAAGTCCCTGATGTTGGGATATCCAGGAGAAAATGGTAGCTCTATGGCTGGGATAGTCAGGTTTAATCTGGAAGACTCCTACAAAATAAAAATTTAGTAAAAAAGATATCCAAAAGTTTATCTGGAATGCTGAGCAAATAGTTGATAATCTTTTATTCTTCTACCAGTTTTGTTGTGTGAAGTTAGCCTCTTTGAGGAATCTACAGAAATTGACATTTTTCAGCTCACTCAGAGCCAAGTGCCATTTTTATCTGGAAGAGGGGAGTAAGAGGCCTTCATTCAGGGATGGACCAGAAGGCTAATAATTTTGGCAATGCATAAATATGTTAATGTTCTTGAAATATCTATTCTGCGTGAAATTGAACACAACCTGATTTTCTATTAATAAGGATTATAAGCCTCTTTGTGTTAAAAAAAATTATAATAAAATAAAGACTATATTACATGCAGTGAATTTAACATAAGATAATTGGCATTTCCAGCCAGGAGAATTTTTTTAATTAACATTTGAGGGCATCATCTTGGCAGAAAGGAATGGGGGTGACTTAGTTTTCACCAATTATGTAAGGAATTACAAGTGGCTGAGTTAATGGGCATAGTTGTTTTTGGTTTTTTTTTGTTTTATGTTTGTTTTTTAATTGTAGAGCCTCTTACAAATGCGTATGGAACTTCTTGACTGGCCTGCCCCAAATTCAGCCCTTCACCTTATCTCTGGCCACTCTTCTGCTCTTACTCTTTGCTTTAGTTCCCTAAACCCAGTGAATTTTCTCAGCTCACCACCACCCCTCTGTACCTGTTATTCCATTTGTTTGGAATACTGTCCACCCACTCCCCTATCTGCATCCCCTGTGATAGTTAATTTCATTTCTCAACTTGTCTGGGTTATGGTGTCCAGAAGTTTTACTGTGAAGGGTTTCATGGATGGATTAGCATCTATATTCAGTTGTTTGCATCTAGAGGTGATTGCATTAACAATGAGGGGAAGCTTCTCATCTAATCAGTTGGAGGTCTTCAAACAGTGTTGAGAATTTTGTAAGTCAGAAAGAATTTGTATCTCAGCCAGCCAGCTTCTCCTGGGGCATTCAATGTCACCTTCACTGGAGTTTCCCACTTATGACCTACACTATGGAATTTGGACTTGCCAATCCCCAGTCACATGAGCCATTTCCTATAATAAAACTCCTAATATTTGTGTGTGTAGATAGATAAGTAGATTATTAGATAGATAGATAGATCTGTTGGTTCTGTTTCTCTGGAAAACCCTGATTAATACACATAGACCCCAACCATTTCTGTCCACAGGATGCAATTTGTCTTGCAAGACCCAATTCCAATTTCCTTTCTTCTACTTTGGAAGCCTTTTCTAGCACACTAGGACAGACAGTTCTTCCACCTATAATGTTCAAATAACACTTTGTACTTAACTCACCCTTAACTTGTTATTTAGCATTATTTGTTCACCTGGCCTCCCAATAACTCAACTCCAAGCTCCTTGAAATCAGTATAAGTCCTATGATAAAGGAGGCGTGCAATAAATCTTTATTAAATGAAAATCTGAGAAAGCAGCTTATTACTAATTATGCAAGATATTTGGTGAGGCAAAATAAGCCAGAAACAAAAGAACAACAATGGTATGTTCTCCTTTAGAAAATGCTTACAAGAAAACAGGGGCCTGGATTGTAAGCTTTTATATCAGACACATTTAGTCTGGAGTGGAAATTATTATTTCTGGATTTTGAGAGGCTGGTCTATATATATGTGTTTCTTTTGTTTCTGGCTTATTTTGCCTCACCATATATCTTGCATAATTAGTAATAAGCTGCTTTCTCAGACTTTCATTTATATACATATATATATATATATTTATTTATAAAACCTGATATTTAGAGATAAGAATGAAACCAATCAAATTGGGGTTAAAGTAATTCAGAACACAGGGTTAAGGAAGACAATGTCTATATATTAGAACTACACATACTCTTTGAGAGTGTGTTTATTTGGTTTGGAACCAAAATTTTCTGTAGCACATAATCTAACTCAACCTATCTGTATAGCTCATTTGAACAATTGAAACACAGGGTGCCCAGGATAAGAAAGAGGTCCTTCAATACTCTTTCTTTAGCCTAATGTAATGTCTGGATACATCCTAGAGTATATTAAGCCGATAATCAAAAAGTTTTGGCAAAGTCCCTTGAAGGATGGGAGAAAAATAAGGAATTATTAAACTTTACCATCAGGAAATCCCCTGATACTGTGTCAAACTTTAGGGACACTCAAATCAATAGGCCATGCCTTTGATCTTAAGGTTTACTCTTTCTTTTTTTTGTTTATTTTTATTTTAAAATACATAAATTATTTATTTTTAATCCATATATTTTACTCATCTGTCCATACCATAAATAAAAGAAGCATCAGACACAAGGTTTTCACAATCACACAGTCACATTGTGAAAGCTACATCATTATACAATCATCTTTAAGAAACATGGCTACTGAAACACGGCTCTATATTTTCGGGCACCTCCCTCCAGCCTCTCCAACAAACCTTAACTAATGCGTAAGATTACCTCTCCACTCTGTTTGAAATCTCTCGGCCATTGACACTTTATTTTGTCTCATTTCTCTCTTCCCCCTTTTGGTCGAGAAGGTTTTTTCATTTCCTTGATGCTGAGTCCCAGCTCATTCTGGGATTTCTGTCCCACGTTGCCAGAGAGGTTTATACCCCTGGGAGTCACGTCCCTTATAGAGAAGGGGAGGGCAGTGAGTTGGCTTGTCATGTTGGCTGAGAGAGATAGGCCACATCTGAGCAACAAAAGAGGTTCTCTGAGGTTGAGGCTTACTCTTGTGAAGCTTATGTAGGTAGTGGAGAAGCTTAAACTACTATAGACATGCCTAAGAGTTACTTCTGGAGAACCTCTTTTGTTGCTCAGATGTAGTCTCAGTCTCTCTAAGCCCAACTCTGCAAGGGAAATCACTGCCCTCCCCTCTAAGTGGGAAATGACATCTAGGGGTGAAAGTCTCCCTGGTGACTTGAGACATGACTCCCAGGGATGAGTCTGGCCCTGGCACTGTAGGATCAACAATTCCATCCTGACCAAAAGGGGGAAAAGAAGTAGAACAATTAAGGTATCAATGGCTGAAAGAGTTCAAAGAGAGTCGAGAGGCTACTCTGGAGGTTGCTCTTACACAAGCTTCAGTTAGACCTTGCCACCTATCATAACCTGCCAAACCCCAACCAGGACCATTCCAGCCAATCCTAAAGAATACCTAGGGCAATATATAAGATTTCACAAGGGTTCCACGCACTAGAGTAACTTTCCAGAAACCTACAATCTCTAGATGGGTTCCTGGACTGGATAAGTCCTGAAACTTAGAGAGTCCAGCCTCTCCAGAACATCAGATAGCTCCATCTCCCTACCCCATGTTAATGACAGACCCTTCCAACAGGAAAAATTTAGAATTGCCATAGCCCAAACACCCCTAAAGAGAGGGATAGAAAGATCTCAAAGGTGATGGTGGAGTTATACAGAGGAGATAGGATTTAACAAATGAATATGATTGTTGAAACATTAAATTGATATCTCTTTTAATCTCCACTATCTTAAAGCAGCTAGAAATAAAAACTAAAATTGCGGAATTGTTACCCATGTCAAACTCTAAAATATGTTCTACAACTAATTGTGGTTCAGTGCTTTGAAATTTATTGCTTTTTTTTTTGTATGTATGTTATTTTCATAAAAAAGAAAAAAGTCCATTGTGGTGATTAAAAAAAAAAACATTTAAACTTTCTAGCCTCCTTTATTCTGGAGCAGCTAGAAGGAAAAATTTGAGAGGATTGTATGGTAGCCCATGACAAACTCTGGGATCTGTGCTTAACTATTTGTTGAAGAGTGCTTTGAAAACTATTGCATTTTTATTTTTTTGCTTTGTATATGTTATACTACACAATAAAAAAGTTTTAAAAATAATAATAATTATGCAGGGATTTGGAGGGAGCCCATAACCACTCAGTTTTTAAATGTCCCCCAGGCCTACAGAAGAGGCAAAATATCTGGAATGGGGTCATCCTAGGAGTGAAGAGAAGCTCCTAGCACACGTGTTTCATTCAACAAATATTTATTCAGCACTCTATGCTGGTCTGAATCTGTGGTGGACCCCAGAAAAGCCATGCCCTTTGATCCTCATTCAACATTGCTGGATGGGAGCATTTTGATTGTTTCATGAAGATGTGACCCACCCAATTGTGGGTGGTAACTTTTGATTAGATGATTTCCATGGAGGTGTGTCTCCACCCACTGAAGGTGGAGTTGCTTGCTGGAATCCTTTAAAAGAGGAAACATTTTGGAGATAGTCCCTTTTGGTAGAGCCACGTGAAAGCCAGCAGATGCTGCCATGTTTGCCATGTGCCCTTCCAGCTGAGAGAGAACTGTTGAACGTCGTTGGCCTTCTTGAACCAAAGTATCTTTCCCCGAATGCCTTAAATTGGACATGTCTATAGACTTGTTTTAACTGGGACATTTTCTTGGCCTTAAAACTGTAAACTAGCAACTTATTAAATCCCCCTTGTTAAAAGCCATTCCATTTCTGGTATATTGCATTCCGCCAGCTAGCAAACTAGACCACACTCACTATGTGCTATGTATAAGCATTGATATGTTAGGTACTCATGAAAAAAAAGAGAGAGAGAGAGACCATGAAGCCACAATGACAATGATAAAGAAAAGAGTGATATGGGCATGGCATGACAAACCCTAATGACCAGTCAGAGTTAGCGCACAGTGTTGGGGTTGGGGGGTGGGTGGGGAGAGGCAGAACAGTCCTGCAGAGCCACTAGATACCAGAGTAGGGAGAGGCACCAGTGGCTGAGGAGGATGTGACAGTCAGTGAGGACCACTGTACACCAAGCACCCCTCCACACCCACCCATTGCCTTCACTCTCTCCTTTCTCCAGAATCTACCCATTCTTTAAGACTCAACTCATGCCCAGTTTCTTCCCTGGAATTTTCTGTGTTCAAACGACTGTGACCTCCTAAAAGAGGAACTGACTGTGCTGCTTATTCATCTGGAATTTGCCTTATACTACTCAATATTCCTAGCTTCTCATGTGCATACATCTCATCTGCCATATTCAATTGAAAACTCCATCTTTCAACAAATGTAAACTGAGGACCTCTGTAATGGGTTGAATAGTATACTTCCCTTCCTGCCCCCCTCCTCCCCTCCCAAATTCACATCCACCTGGAACCTGTGAAAATGACCTTGTTTGGAAATATTGTCCTTGCAGATGTAATCAAGATAAGATGAAGTCATACTGGATTAGGGTGGGCCCTAAAGTTTGTTTGATGTTCTTATAAGAAGAGGGGACTCTGGACACAGACCCCCGAGAGAAAGCCATGTGACAACAGAGGAAGAAATCAGAGCGATGCCTCTACAAGCAAAGGAATGCCACAGATTGTTGGCAACCACCAAAAGCTAGGAGAGAGGCTCCCTAGAGCCTTAGGGGGAATACGGCCCTGCCAACACCTTGATTTCAGACTTCTGGCCTCCAGAACGGTGAAGGAATAAATTTCTGTTGTGTCAAGCTCTCCGGTTGGTGGTAACTTGTTATGACAGCCCCAGGAAGCTAATGCAGCCTCCCAGGTGCCAGGTGGGAGTCAGTCAGGGTTGACAGTCCCAACATGTAAGTAGAGAGCTTCAACCATTACAAATGTGGTAAGAATTAAGAAGAAAACAAAGAACTGGGACAGAAAGTAAAAGATTACATTTAGGCAGAGAGCTAAGAGATGAGGCTCTCCATGAGCATGGGGCCAAAGCTGGACTCCTTTACAGACAGACAGACAGACAGACACACGCACACGCACACACACACACAGGGTCTCCTTCACTGTCTTCCTTTGTTACTAAATTGCCCATGCTGTCAGTTCTAACAGTTTTAATGTTAATTTGGACACATCCCTAATAAGATTGAAATGAGTTATTCATTTGCACCATGTCTGCTGTTTTCTGCCCACTGGTGCTCTACAGGTGTTCCTGGAGATAATAACTACTTTTTTTTAAAGGAAGCTACTTGGAAGGCGGATGGGCATCTCAAATGTAATATGCCCTAAATCAGATTTGTTCTACTTACCCTCTTCTTCATCTTAATTAACTAGTATGTTGATTTTGTTGTTTGCTTCATTCCCTGCAACATCCCCAACATCCCCTCCGTGCCGGGAGCATGGTAGATACCCAGCTAGTATTTGCACATTGAATGAATGAAGCCATAGCTCATTGCCCTCCACCTCCCTTTTCATGTTACATGATACACCCACTAGAGGGCTGCACATCCCTGCAGTACACAGGAGAAGCCGGAGCAGCACCAGTCCTTACTAGAAATGCCAAGATTCGCATATTAAGGACTTAAGGTCTCACCAATGTATTTTGTTTTTTTGAAATTTTTTAAAAATAATTTTATCTCCCCAATTATTTGAAACAATTTGAAGTCAAGGATATGGAAGTTTTCTGAAGTGCTTAAATAAAGATTTCTAGAAAGAAAAAATGAATTTTTTCTTTGATGATAGCAATCAGAAGCTAAGAGATGTTAAAGTAAGGTGCTTGGCATAGTGTGTGTTCAACAAATAACCACTTTCTAGAAGGAAAAAAAGGTGAAGGTATGGAGATCGGTCATAACACTGGTGCATGGCTTGGTATAAACTGAAAGACAAGACACTGGCCGACGCAGCTGTGGATTTAACAGTTGATAGAAGAATATGATGAGAAGAAATTTATCTTTTAAAACAAAAAATGTTTACTTCTGAGCTTTATCACATTTTAAAGAGGAACATTGGCAAACTTATACCCAAGGATACAAGTTATAGGAAGGCAGATTTCTGCTCAATACAAGGAAAAACTTCCTATCACAAATGGAAGAAAGCTCCCTGGTGAGTCATCAGCTTCCTATTGGAACAATGTAGAGTTTTCCTGCTTGGTAAGGGGATAAACTAATGAGCCTTTTGCATTTTTTTTTTCAATGGTTTTATTAAGTTATAATTCACATACTATATAATTCATCCATTTAAAGTGGACAATTCACTGACTTTTAGTATATTCACAGTTGTGCTTCCATTACTACAATTAATTTTGGATTATTTTCATTACCCCAAAAAGAAACTCAATATCCCTTAGCCACCTCCCAAACTTAGGGGCCAGTTATTTACTTTCTGTTTTTATGAAATTGTCTATTCTGGACATTTTATATAATTGGACTCATACAATATGTGTTCCTTTGTGAGTGATTTTATTCACTTGACATAATATTTGTTTGACGAAGGTGGTGCCAAGAGCCTAGCTGTCACTCCAATGTTTGAAGATGTTGGAGCCTTCACCCCAGTGTTTGAAGACAGCATGGCTGCAATACAAGCGTGGGGCTTGTAAGCTAATAAATTCCCATTGTTAAAAGCCAATGCATTTCATGGTATATTGCTTTCAGCAGTCTAGCAAACTGAAACACCAACTTAACGTCCATAGTATACATAAACTGTGTTTCTATATCTCTCTGTCCCTCTCAAACCTTTACATACTTCTTGCCACAAAATACATGTTTATATAATATTAGTCCAAAACTACTGATTATTTATTTTATTTAATGCATTTGCCTTTTATATCCTGTAGGATGTAAAAAGCAGTTTTAGAAACCAAAAAATACAATAGTACTGGCATTTATATTTACATATTACAAGCATACACATACAAAGATAATATGTTATTACCCTCACTAGAGATCTTTATTTCTTCATATGGCTTTTATGATTGCCTAGTGTCCTTTCCTTTCAACCCGAAGAACTCTCTTTAGCATCTCCTATAGGGCTGGGCTGGTGGTGGTGAACTCCCTTGGCTTTTGTTTATATGGGAGTGTCTTCTCTCCCTCATGTTTGAAAGGCAGTTTTCCCAGATATAGAACTCTTACATGGCAATTTTTTGCTTTCAGTAGGCTAAATATGTCATCCCACTGCCTTCTTGCACTTGTACTATGGTTATGTAAGAGAATAACCTTGTTCTTAGAAAATTCAAGGTAATGGGACATGATGCATGCGACTTGCTCTTAAAAGATTAAAAGTTCAGGAGGGGAAATGTGCGTGTGTGTGTGTGTGTGTGTGTGTGTGTGTGTATTAGTGATAGGAATGTCTTTGTTATTCCTGGTTATTCTTTGTATTTATCAACACCACACAGGACAATTACGCTAAAAAGAGGCTGGCTGAGCCAGAAAGACCACCCATGTGACCAGAGGGTAGGTTTGAGCCAGTGACATCAGCCTGAAATTCCAGGAAAAAGGGCCGGAGGCTGAATTCAACTACTAGACCAATGATTCAATCAACTGTAGTATGTAATGAAGACTCACTAAAAACGGGAAGCTCGGGTGGACTTCCCTGGTTACACATTGATGTGTGGGGAGGGTGATGTGTCTTTGAGGATAACGAAAGATTCGTATTTGGCACCCACCCAGACCTCACTCTGTGTGCATCTTCATTTGGCTGGTTCTGATTTGCATCCTTTTGCTGTAAACTGTGGTAGACTGAATGTTGTACCCCAACAAACGACATGTTCTTAATCTTAATCCTTGCCCCTGTGGCTGTAATGCATTTGTCAATAGGACCTTTTGAAGATATTATTAGTTAAGGTGTGGCCAAATTGAAGTTTTAATCCCTGTTACTGGAGGCCTCGTAAACAGCAAAATTTAAATGCTGTCAGTAAAGACTGGAAGAAGCCAGGAGACAGTGAAAGCAGAAGTCAGAGACAGTCACAAGAGGAGATCAAGTGACAGACAGAGATGCAAGACAAGAAACCCCAAGGCAAGCCAGTACCAAAACACCCAGATTTCGAAGAGAAAGCCTGGTCCATGGAGACCCTGATGCTGGACTTCCAACCTTCAAAACCATGAGACAAGTGCTTGTTGTCTAAGCCAACCCACCATGTGGCATTTGTCATAGCAGCCCGGCAAACGAAGACAGTAATAAAACCGCGAAAGGAAGTACAGTGCTTTCCTGAGCTCTGTGAGTCATTCAAGTGGATTATATTATCAAACCTAATGGAGTCTGTGGGGCCCCCTGAAGTGGTAGCCAGCTGGTCAGAAGTGAGGGTGGCTCTGGGAACTCCAAACTTGCAGTTGGTGCCTGAAGTGAGGACAGTCTCGTGGAGGGCTGTGCTCTCTGACTGCAGTGTGGCAAACCCATTACATAGATGCACACTTGTGTACACAAACATACACATACAAAGAGAAAGAATGATAAAGCAAATGTGGCAAAATTTAAAAATTTGTGAGTCTGAGTAAATAGTGTGCCAGTCTTGCAACTTTTCAGTGTTTGAAATTATTTCGAAGAATCATAATACATGGTGGCGATGGTAGTACAACACTGTGGACATAACAGCACTGAATTATATATTTGGATGTGGGTAAAAGGGGAAATTATATATATACATATGTGTGTGTGTGTGTTACTAGAATAAATCTTTAAAAATCCATGTGACTAAACAACACAGTGATCCTAAGTTAAACCATGAGCTACAGTTAATTATACAATTATAAAAGTGTGCTTTATCGATTGTAACAAAGGAACCACACTAACACAAGGAGTAAATAAAAGGGTGGCACATGGGAATCCTGTATTTTGTGCATTATTTCTGTATACCATAACTTCTCTGAAGAAAAAATTAAGCCGAGTGGGAAGAGAGACATCAGAGAGATAATTCTTTTAAGGAGTTGTGTTATAAAGGAGAGAAGAAAAATAAGGTGGTAATTGGAGGAGGATGGGGGCTAAGAGAAGGTTGCTTTTAAGATGGGGATAATATAGCATGTCTATACACTGACAGGAATAAAGTAACCGTGGAGTTGTGGAAGAGAATATATGAGTGGAGAGGAAATCAGTTAAGGCTTCAGTTGAGAAGAATGAGAAGCAAACGGGCTTACAATCACGGATCTTGTGCTCTTAAAAACATCAGGGGTATTTTGGATCCCAAAATAGGTAAATATAGTGTAAGTGAAAGAAATCACTAGTTTTTCATCAATGACCAATTTTAAACTGCACAGTAAATTCAGGATTTTTTTTATCTCAGAGAATATTGATAATTGGTTAAGAAAAATGTTAAAACTAATCATGGGCGATGGGGCCATAATGCATGCCTAAGGGACTTGAGGAGTTTTTAGAGAATACCCATAATTATTCCATGGTGGGGTGAGGGGTGCCGCCCAATGAAATCGTAGGCACAAAGGGCTTGAGGTCCAGGAACCCAGGTTCCTCTGCTTCTGTCCTGATGAGCTGCCTGATCTAGGGAATCCCCTCCACCTCTCTGGGCCCTATAAATGAAGGAGTTCATTTAGATATCCTTAAATGGCCCTTCCAGCTTTAAATGTTATGTTTTTTTTTTAAATGTATTTCATTGTGAAATATAACATATATACCAAAAAAAGCAATCATTTTCAAAATACATTTTAACAAGTAATTACAGAACAGATTTCAAAGTTTGGTATGGGTTACCATTCCACATTGTTAGGTTTTCCTTTCAGCTGCTCCGAAACACTGGAAGCTAAAGGAAATGTCATTATAGTGACTCAGTAGTCATGCTCGTTTGCTAAGTCCTGTCTTCTCTGTTATAGCTCCTCTTTCTTATTTGCTCCTACTCCCAATCTATAGGGGTATTTGGGCTATACCCATTTTAACTTTTTCATGTTGAAAAGGGATGTTGATAATAGAGGATAGATGGATGGAATTTCCTGATATTCTTGGAGAGGCTGGTTCCTCTGGTTTTGAGAGCTTATCTAGAAACCCATCTGGACATTATAGGCTTCTGGAAAGTAAACTGTGCATGAAACTTTTGTACAGTCTCAGTCAGAGCCCTCAGGGTTCTTTAGGGTTAACAGGAATGATGTTGGTTGGGGTTTGGCAAACCATGGCAATCAGCAATACCTAGCTGAAGCTTGCATAAGAGTAGCCTCCAGAATAGCCTCTCGACTCCATTTGAACTCTCTTGCCACTGATACCTTATTTTGTTACATTTCTTTCCCCCCTTTTAGTCCAGAAGGCATTGTCAATCTCTCGGTACCACGGCCAGGCTCAATCCTAGGAGTCATATCCTCCCTTGTCACAGAGACTTCACCCCTGAATGTCATGTCGCATGGGGGAGGGCAATGATTTTCTTCACAGAGTTGGGCTTAGAGAGAGAGAGGTCACATCTGAGCAACCAAAGAGGTTTCCTGGAAGCAACTGTTAGGCATTATTATAGGCAGTCTTAGCTTCTCTGCTACAGAAATAAGTTTCAGAAGGGTAAGCCTCAAAATCAAGGCCTTGGTCTATTTTCTTGGGAGTCCCTAATATTTGAGAAAGTACTAGGAGTTTCCTAGATGGGAAAATAAGTGTTATGTTTTTCTTACCTCTCATTGAAAATTCACCAAAACTGCTGTCTGAGTCAAAACATGGGTTTGTTTAGGGCTTGGTCTGAGTCTGGATGTCAGTTCTCATTAGGTGGCTATGTCTACATTAGCTCTCTCCCAACTCCCCTTTTCTTCATTCTTCACTTTGACCAGCAACATTTACTGAGTGACAGGCACAAGGTTGGATGAAAGACCCAGCTCTTGACCTTGAAGAAGTCCCACTGGAAAGGTGGAGACAGGTGTAAATCAGCTAGCTCTATATTGTGTAATATTATTCTGCAAGAGCTGTGCCTACCATGCTAAGTGAGCACAGAGGAGAGGAAACTGATAAGGTTGTCGGGGAGCACAGGTCAGGAGAAATTACCTCAGGAAGGTGATACCTGCACTTACCTCCAAAGGATAAGTTGGTTTCAAAATAGCAGGGCAAGGATGTGTGGGCAAAGTCCAGAAGCAAGAAAGGGCCTATAGCTTGGGCTGAAGGACCAAAAGGTGCATGTGGCTCCCTTGTGAGAAAGATGGTTAGACAGGCGAGCAGAAGACCTGAGCATTGAGGCAATACGCTGAAGGTGATGGGGTCCGGTGGAAGCTTTGAGAATAACATGACCAAGCATGTGCTCTAGAAAGACCATGCTGCTAACAGTGTAGAGAATGAACCTGGAGACAGGAAGCCACGTGGGAGGAAATGGTGACCAAACTGAGGCCATGGCTGTGGGGATGAAGAGGCAGGAAGGAGTCCAGAAATGACTGGGAAGTGGATTAGAGAAAAGATGGTGACCAACTGGATGGAGGGTGGAGAGGGAGGGCAACTCCTGGCTTGACTGACCAGACAGCTGAGGACATTCTTCATTGCAGGGGGAAAGGCTGGAGGAGCAGCAGGCTGGGGGCGGAGGTGAGATGAGTCCATGCTGAGCTCCAGCGCCCACAGGGGAGCCGGCCAAGAGGCGTAGGATTCAAGAGTGCTCTGGGCTGGAGATGGACAGCTGGGAGCAGGGGTGGCGGAAGGCGGGGAGGTGGAGGGGGGGGGGGAGGCGGGGAGGAATATGCCCAGAATGTGGCTGGCAGGGAGGGGAACCTGGAGCTCATTCTGGGCTTATTCAGGTTGCTGATCTGTATACTTCCGGGTGGGTGCGGCGAAGGCGGTGGCCGGGCCGGGCGATGCTCCCAGCAGAGGCCTGGAGAGGGTGAGGGCAGCGAAGGGAGGGCAGCAGGAGCCCACACAGGTGTGCATTGGCTACGATGAGGAGGGTTCAGAAGGCAGTCGGAGGAAGAAGGCTCGCGGGCGCCTCCCACCCGAGCTAACTTGTGTCTAGATTCAGCCCAGAAGGAAGGACTCCACGCCTTTATGGTGTTCTTAGTGCTAATCCTTTGACTCAACCCAGCAGGAGAGAAATCTCGGTGTTGTTGCCCCTTGACTGGGAGAACTTCCCAGGGCAAGGACAGCAGGGGGAGCCCAGGGCCGCAGCCGGTCCGTCCGGCCTCGCCTCATTTCATGGCACAGGAGCGCACTGGGCACTTACGCGTGCGCAACCCAAGGCACAGAGACGTCAAATCATTTACGCCAGGTGGTGAGTGGCACATCCAAACCGAAGGCAGGTGAGGCGTCCAGGAGCTTGACAGTCGTTTGCACGGTTTGCCTAGTATAGTTTAGAGGGGAGGGGATTAGAAATAGCAAGCACCACACAGTCTCAGCCTTAGGTTTTGTTTTAGCTGTTGTGCCATGAGGGCTGCTGGGGACGTCAAACTTCACCGCCCTTGCTGGGCTCCAGAAAGTCGCCGAAGGCATTTGGAGCAAGATAGTGAGGAGGATGGGGCAGGTCATAGTGGACAGGGTGAAAGAGTGAGCGGCAGTGTGGGGGAGGCAGGGGTTCTGAGCTCCCCACCTGAGTTTCTGGAACCCAGCCCAGGCCCATTATCGGTGCCCCCTGAATCTCAGATGCCTCACCTATAGAATGAGGGAAAATACCTACCTCCAGGGGTTTTATTGAGGGTTCCCTGAATAGCGATTGTAGCACCTACCCTGCAATAGATGTCCCAGACGCAATCACTATTATAGTTTTAGTATAGACTCTCACTGGGTGGAGCTACAGACGAACATCCACCACCCCAGACTTGCTGGTGACTGCTGGGGCTCCACGTGGGTGTTTACTCCACCTGCAACGTGGTCATCCTGGCCAGCAGTTTTGATGACAAACACTTTCCAAGCTGGCCTGGCCCCTTCACCGGGCGTCTGCTGTGCCTGCCCGCTCATGGCATCCCACCCTGGGCAGCTTCTCCAACCTGCATTAAAAGGTTGGATATTCAAGTGCATAGCACCACAAGTGAAGGGAGCACAAGTCAGGCCCCACTGTTCTTGGGTGGTTTTAAATTCACTTCCCCACAGGTGGGCAGGAGCAAATTGCTCCCAAGTACCTGCCACCTTTTGCTGCCTTTCCCTCGCCTCTCTCTTCCTTCTTTTTCCCTCCTGAGTGCAGAGAGGTAGCTGAGGGGGAAGCTGAGGAAAAGAGAGCTGCTGGTGCATGGTCCTCCAGACCTAAATTCTTCCCTCGCAGTCCTCCTATTCCTGAGCTGGCCTCACTTGGAACTCTGAGACACGATGCTGAGGTCTCCCTTTTCCTCTCCTTTTTTCCAGCAAACATCTGGACCCTCCTGGAAAATATGCTGCACATGACCTTTAGAGTCCCATGCATTCTTCCTATTTTCTCTGTTGCTGGATAGCATGAGTAATGACCTACACATAACATATACCTTGAATCCAAAGCACAATGTTCGTGGCTAAACTCCTGCTTTAAGAAAATCCAACATATGAAATCAGTCCACCAGGCAGAGTCTTTCGGGGAAAGGGATTATTTTTGTTACAAACCATTGATCGCTTTGTAATAGTATGTGTTCCTCACGACTTTAAATACCAGTCCTTCAGAGTGCTCATAAAACGTGGTTTAGATTAAAACATACTCTTTGCACTCCTATTTTTCTGTGGCATTTTCGTGTGGCCCAGAGAGAAAAACTCCGTGCCTGTCAAACACGGCACTGTCCGGGGCCATGCCAGGTTACCCCATTGTCACAGAGCCTCCCTCACACGGCCTCCACTAGGGGCAGCAAGAGAAACTGGTGAGCCGAGGACATGGCTAGGCCTGTTGTGGTTACACCTGCCACGGAGCCAGGGACGGGGAAAACCATCAGTGATGAGCACCCCTCATCCATGCCAGGCGCTGCATGACCTGCTGTTTTCATTTACTCCTCACCACACGCCCACAGTTAGAGCACCAGTTTGCTCCCATTTGCTGACAAAGCAAACCACGGCTCAGAGTGGTTACGCCTAGAGCTTCAGGACCCTTCAGGTGTCACCTGAAAAGGAAAAAGCAAAACATGTGCCCGCCCACCCTACCGAACCTTGGAGGCCTAGCTCCCTCACCTCTGAGAATATCCCTCCCACCTCCACTGTGACAAATCAGGAACCACAAGACTCCCTCGGGCTTTGATCAGACCTAGAGCCTGCGGGGGTTACAAACCAGCGGCCATTGGGGCTGGTGCAGCGAGTGTGCACGTTACACTGGGCCTGTGTGTGCGCATGTCTGTGTGCACGAACGTGTCTGTGCGTGCAGAGGGGAGGGGAGTGAGTGGGCATGCAGGGTCATTTTTACAAACGGAAAAGATGTGGGCGGGAAAAAGATGACGTCACTCGTCAGTGCAGAAAAAAGGGAAGCCAGATAAAAACGGAACAGCTGGGCAATAACAAGCCCCGCCAGGTCACCCTGGGAGAGGAGGGGAGGACCACAACAACGCTGGGGCGGGAATGAGATGACTTCAGCCTCACCCAGTGGCCCCAGGACGCAGCCTGCAGGCTCCCGCTCATTCTCTTGGCTTCCTCTCTGCTGCCTCAACAGCACCGGCAGGTGCCAGGCCTGGGTGATGTCAGGGGCCCTGCTGGGCTGGGGCTGAAGAGAGGAGACAGCCAGGAAGGAAGGGCCACAGTGGGGTTCACCTGAGGAAACTTAGGAGGCCTGAAGAATCCAGTGCATCAGGCAAAACCGAGTGACGTCCTGAGGTACTTAGGTTCAGGTGTCACTTTGGCCAGGTGATGACACCCTGTTGTTCTGTTTCTGTGGACTTAAGTCATGAGTATGTGAAATTCATCTATGGCTGATTGCATCTCCGGTCTGCTAAGGGGAGTGCCTTCAAAAGAGAGCTCAGCTGCTCGGCATACCTCCTCTCAGCACTTGCAGCTCAGCCAAGGCATTTGGAGATGCAGAAAAGACTCATCCCAGGGTAAGCCACTGGAACCCTGAAGCCAGGAGAGAAGGCCAACAGACATTGCCATGTGGCTTCCCATATGACAGAGAGCCTCAGATGAAAGCTAGCTGCCTTTCCTCTGAAGAACTATAATTTTTTAAACTTTTTTTTTATTGTATACTGTAACATATATACAAAGCAAAGGAATAAAAAAACAATAGTTTTCAAAGCACTCTTCAACAAGTAGTTACAGGACAGACCCCAGAGTTTGTCATGGGCTACCATACGATCCTCTCAGATTTTCTTTCTACCTGATCTAGAATATAGGAGGCTAGAGGGCTTAAATATTTTCTTATCATCACTATTGACTTTTTTTCCCTTTTTTTGTGTGTGTGAAAAATAACATATATACCAAAAAAAGCTATAAATTTCAAAGCACAGCACCACGATTAGTTGTGGAACATATTTCAGAGTTTGACATGGGTTACAATTTCACAATTTTAGGTTTTTACTAATAGCTACTCCAAAATACTGGAGAGTAAAAGAGATATCAATGTAATGATTCACTATTCATAATCATTAGTTAAATCATATCTTCTCTGTATAACTCCACCATCACCTTTGATCTTTAGGGGTGTTTGGGCTATGGCAATTCTAAATTTTCTCATATCGAAAGGATCTGTCACTAATATGGGAGAACATATCTGATGTTCTGGAGAGGCTGGGTTAGGTTTCAAGACTTATCTGGACTGGGGACTGAAGAACTATAAATTTTTAACTAAATAAATCCCCTTAATAAAAACTGATCCATCTCTGCTGTGTTGCATTCTGGCAGCCTTAGCAAACTAAGACACCCTCTGTGATGGTTTGAATCTGTGGTGGACCCCAGAAAAGCCATGTCCTTTAATCCTCATTTGATATTGCTGGCAGAGAGCTTTTTGATTGTTCCCATGGAGATGTGACTCACCCAATTGTGAATATTAACCTTTCATTAGAGGGATATATGACTCCACCCATTCCAGGTGGGTCTTGATTAGTTTATTGGAATCCTTTAAAAGAGGAAACATTTTGGAGAAAGTCCCTTCAGAGGTCCACGAGAGACCAGCAGAGCCCGTGCAGCCAGAGATCTTTGGAGATGAAAAAGGAAATCGCCCCTGGGGGAGCTTCTTGTGCCATGAGAGAAAGCTAGCAGATGCCGCCATGTTCACCATCTGCCTTTCCAGTTAGTTGAAAGAGAAACCTTGAACGTCATTGGTCTTCTTGAACCAAGGTATCTTTTACTGGGTGCCTTAGTTTAGACATTTCTATAGCCCTGCTTTAGTTGGGACATTTTCACAGCCTTAGAATTGTGGACTTGCAACTTAATAAATTCCCCCTTTTAAAAGTCGTTCTGTCTCTGGTATGTCCCATTCCAGCAGCTAGCAAACTAGAGCATCCTCCAAAGTCACACACTAATGTGTGGGGGTCATTTCAGCACCCAGCAGAATTTTACCTCCTTATTAACAATGAAGGGAGGGTGTGCTATGCTTGTCACCACGGGAGAAAAGATGATGAGAAGAGGGTGTTATAATGCCTTTAAGCAGCTATGTGATCTCTCCAGGCCTATGTTTCTTCATTTGTAAAAGGAAGGTCTGCAGTACTCCTCAAAACTGCCCAAGGTCATCAAAAACAAGTCTAGAGGAGCCTAAGGAGACATGATGACCAAAAGGAAAGTGGTGTCCTGGATGGGGTCCTGGAAAAGCTAAAGGACATGGGTGAAAAAGACAAAAGCAAGAACAAAAAACTAAGGCAAGTGGGCAAGGATGTGCCAGGAAAGGTGTATAAATCCACCACCACCTGTCAGATGGCCACGGTGGCTCTTTCCCCAGGGGACACCAAGACTCTCCCAGTGCTGAATAGCAGCCAGGAAAGGGCTGGCATGGCCTCTGCCCACTTCCCCCCTAGATCAGGGACTACCAGACGGGGATGGAGGAGGGCAAATGACAGGAGCTTGGAGGGAAGGGGCCAGTGGAGTTGGGGTTCAGTCTAGGCAGCACAGTTCCCCAAAGAATGGTCTCAAAGTGACTTTTCTCAGGAAAGAGTTCACAAAACTTCCAGACCTCACTCACACATTGGAAGGCTTTTTAGACCCAAAACCTGTACAGTATTTTTCAGCCAAAAGGCAGTTAAATCCTACTTTGTGGCTTCTGTCAAAGCAAGAACCACAAAAGGCATTTTGATGCACCTTCCCACATTCACAGGAAGCTTTCATCTTCTCCTCTTTCCAAGGAACTGAGACAAAAATACAATGTTCGATCCCTGCCTATCAGAAAAGGTGAGAAAGGACACTACAAAGGTCAGCAAATTGGCAAAGGAGCCCAGGTATACAGGAA
This sequence comes from Tamandua tetradactyla, assembly GCF_023851605.1. NCBI lineage: Eukaryota > Metazoa > Chordata > Mammalia > Pilosa > Myrmecophagidae > Tamandua > Tamandua tetradactyla. The sequence continues at coordinate 70,413,633 of NC_135330.1, read as the reverse complement.
GAAATACGTCATCTACATCAAACGGGTGCAATGGGAGAAGGCTAATGGCTCCACTCCAGCAAGGTAGGTACCAATAAGCTAAAACTGGACAAAAACCACATAAAGATTCTCAAACATAAAGCCAAATCTCACCAAACAGGAAAGGAAAAGGGCAAATGTAAGGAAGAAACTATTGCAAAGATGCAGAAGTAAAATCATCTTATGTATAACTTCCATTAAAAGCTGCTAAAATGAAAAAAGATCCAAGGAAATCTGAATAAGGTATGGACTTTTGTTAATAAAAATGTATCAATATTGGTTCATGAGTTGTGACAAGGCACCAGACAAATGGAAGACGTTACCAATAAGGGAAACTGGGTGCAGAGTATATGGGAACTTTGTACTATCTTTGCAACTTTTCTGTAAATCTAAAACTGCTTTCAAAATAAAACGTTTTTTTAACAAAAAGAGAGGGTCAGAATTCTCTTTGCGCTCTGTGAACTGAGGATCTTTTGTTCACCTCTGCCGAATGTGGATATCTAATCTTTTCAAATAACTTAGCAGCATCTTGTAGCTTCCCATTACTAGGAACATGCTAATGGTACCTGCTTCCTTAAAGGAGGAACCTTGCCAGGGGACCCTTCTCCAGCAGTCCCTGAAACTAACATTAGTGATGATATGACACTGACTGTGTGCTAGTGTGGAGTCCCAGAACCCCTGTTCTAGTTTGCCAGTTGCCGGAATGCAATATACTAGAAACAGAATGGTTTTTACAAGGGGGAATTTAATAAGTCACTAGTTCTAAGGCTGAGAAAATGTCCCAGTTAAAACAAGTCTATAAACATGTCCAATCTAAGGCATCCAGGGAAAGATACCTTGATTCAAGAAGGCTGATGACGTTCAGCGTTTCTCTCTCAGCTGAAAGGGCACATGGCGAACATGGCGGCACCTGCTAGCTTTCTCTCCAAGCCTCCTGCTTCATGAAGCTCCCTGGGAGGCATTTTCCTTCTTCATCTCCAAAAGTCACTAGCAGGTGGACTCTGCTTTGTGGTTCTGCAGCATTCTGAAGCTTTCTCCAAAATATGTCTTCTTTTATAGGATTCCAGTAAACTAATCAAGACCCACTTAGGATGAGTGGAGATATGTCTCCATCTAATCAAGTTTAATACCCACAATTGCTTGAGTCACATTTCCGTGGAAATAACCTAAGCAAGTTTCCAACCTATAGTGCTGAATGGGGATTAGAAGAAACCATTGCTCCCACAAGACTGATTAGGTTTAAAACATGGCTTTTCTAGGGTGCATAAGTCCTTTCAAATGGCACAGTATTGAAGAGGAGGTACTATTATCGTTTCTATTTGATAGATGAGAAAACCGAGGCTCAGAGAGGTTTCATAATTTGCCAATGTCAAAGCTGGACTTGCACACAGGTCTATCTGGCTCTAAAGTTTACATCTTAACCACTCTGCTAAAGAAATAAAGCTGCCTTTATTTCAATACACTTCATAATTAATAAGTTTCCCTGTACTGCATCCTCAGTGGGCATGGTTTTATTACTGCACAGCAGGATTCCAAACCCACATACTCTGAATTCTAGGAACCAAACTCATGAGCCAGAGTATGGCTGGGCTCCAGAAATTAATGTGTGCAGTCTTTGTTGTGAACGACTCCGTCGGAGCAGCCGCCAGACTTTCTCAGTCTATGTGGAACAAGGGCTGGGTCCTGTGTGTCTCCAGAGGGCTTCCAGAGCCCTCCTGCCAGGGAAAGAGGACACGCTTGGACAGGTAGACCACTGCACCCCTCCTACATGAATCACACAGCACATGGCAGGGTGGAGACTGGACCAAATCCAGACCAGGGCCACAGCCACCAGGTGGGGCCACTAGACCTCAGGTCACTGTGGTGACAGTCTCTAAAGACATCAGGGCAGGGAGGCCAGGGCCAGTCAGCTCGACTACCATGGCCCTGGAGAGGAAAGGCAACGACCCAAAATAACTAGATATAGGTATTTAATACAGATAGACAGGCACACATTTGACCGTGCTTTTTCTGGTCTGGTAGCTTCTGACAATTCAGATAAGATGGCTTCAGATGAAATGGACATTAGCCAAAGCTTGGGTAAGAATGGGATACTTCCTTTAAACTCCCACGTCACCCTGGCCACGGCTCATTCTTTCTTTTCCTTCCCACCCCAACTCAAGAGTTCAGCCTCCCAAGAAGCCTTTCCTGTTCAACCCCACTTTACAATGATCGTGAGTTGAATCTACCGTCATAATTTATAACATGTTGGGTTTTACTCTGTAAGCATTCTTGAGTCTTTCTCAGATGTCCGCTTCAAGGCTTCACTTGAACCAGCTGCCCTGGGATCTGGGCTATAATAGCATTTCCCCAGTTTGCCCTGAGACTCCCAGTATTAGCACTAAGAGTCTGGTGTCCTGGGAACCCCCTCAGTCCCAGGTAAACCAGGATGGTTGGTCTCTTGGCTAGGATCCTCTTCTTCTTTCTTTATTTTTTTATTTTTTTAAATACCAAAAAAAAACACCAAACAAACGCAAACATTCCTATTTTGATCATTTCGTTCTACATATATAATCAGTAATTCACAATACCATCACATAGTTGCATATTCATCATCATGATCATTTCTTGGAACATTTGCATCTATTCAGGACAAAAAATAAAACGAAAACAGAAAAAAAAGTATACATATCATACCCCTTACCCCTCCCTTTCATTGATCACTAGCATTTCAAACTAAATCTATTTTAACATTTGTTCCCCCTATTATTTATTTTTATTCCATACGTTCTGTTCATCTGTTGACAAGGTAGATAAAAGGAGCATCAGACACAAGGTTTTCACAATCACACAGTCACATTGTGAAAGCTATATCATTATACAATCATCTTCAAGAAACATGGCTACTGGAACACAACTCCACATTTTCAGGCACTTCCCTCCTGCCTCTCCATTACATCTTGACTAACAAGGTGATATCTACGTAATGCGTAAGAATAACCTCCAGGATAACCTCTCGACTCTGGAATCTCTCAGCCATTGACACTTTGTCTCAATTCACTCTTCCCCCTTTTGGTCGAGAAGGTTCTCTCAATCCCTTGATGCTGAGTCTCAGCTCATTCTAGGATTTCTGTCCCACGTTGCCAGGAGTCCACACCCCTGGGAGTCATGTCCCATGTAGAAGGGGGAGGGTGGTGAGTTTGCTTGTTGTGTTGGCTGGAGAGAGAGGCCACAACTGAGTAACAAAAGAGGCTCTCCTGGGGGTGACTCTTAGGCCTAATTTTAAGTAGGCTTGACCTATCCTCCATGGGGTTAATAGGATCCTCTTCTTTAGAACCACCATGCTTCCCTCCTCCCAGCCCCACCTCAGACTCACTCCCACTGCTGGTTAATAAGTGGGACAGACCCTGCCTACTCCAGCAGGGTCCTTGGACCAGCAGCAATGCCACACCCAGGAGCTTGTTGCAATGCAGAATCTCAGGTCTACCCAGACCTCCTGAGACAGAATCTGCTCTTTAACACAATCCCCAGATGAGTCCCACACATATTAAATATGTGAACAGCTGCACTTAGAGCAGTGATTTCCAGTCTTACCCTGCTGAGAAACACAATGTGGATGTCTGCTTTGGAGACGTTCTTCCACGGGAGACTCTAGATTTGAACTTAACCCAAAGCTTTTGAAATGGCAGTAAAGCTCTAGAACAATTTAAAATCCTCCCAATAATGAGCAGGTGGTCAGTGACAGTCCCGGGGAAGGCTCCGGCAGGCCAGGTGGGCTGCAGGTTTGCACAGTTCCTGTCAGAACTGCCCCTGGGCCCTTTCTCTCTGAGAGTATGAGTGAGAGATTTAGAGGAATGGCCTCAAATCTGTTCTAATTTGTATATTTAAAGAGATAAATCTTTTCTGCTTGAGGGATGGTGGCACAACGTTGAAAATGTGATCATTACCACCGAATTGTATACTGGAAAGCAGTTTAAATGGGAAATGCAACGTTATATGCTACCACAATAAAACTTTGTCTTACAATAAATCATTCTCAAATGTTGTCACGTGTGACACGTCATACCTGAGCTCTATCTATACCTTTCAGTTCTCAACCTGGGCATTGATCAGACGCTCTATGGAGCTTGTTTAATAAAAAGTCAGGGCCACTCCTCAGACCTCCAGAATTTGGGGCTGTCCGTGGTGAAGGGCCAGGCTTGTGTGGCTTGTAGAAGTTCCCCGGGGTCATTCTGAGGGACAGCCGGGGACTAGCAGGGCCGCAGACGCAGAGCCGCACGGCGGCCAGCCGGCCTGCGCCCGCGGGAGGGCGCCCTCTCCCCTCTGTGCGGAAGGAGGCGCCGCGAGCGCGAACCCCCACCCCAGCCCGCCTTTCCTCCCTCACCTACTTGGGCCGGCATTCCCTGGGTGTGTGTGGTGGTGGATTAAGAGCAGCTGGACTCTAGAGAACGCAAAGCCCTAGGGATGCTGAGAGCTCGCAGTGTCTGAATATAGAAATGTTGCCCCAGTTACTGAAACGGTAATCACACAGCGCTGCTTTTCGTGGACAGAGGTGTTCCTGAACACGCCGTGGGGCCTCCGCGGGGCCCGTTTGCCCTAGCCTGGGGTGGCTTATGCTCAGCATGCTTTGCGCTCTTCACTTCCAATTTTCCTCCCACTTCCTATGACTCGACTTTGAGAAAAAAAGCCGGGAGAGGTGAGGGGTGCAGTGTTATTCCCTGAAGTGCCATAAAAGTTCCTCCCAGAAGCCTTTGCAGGCACAGCCTCGGCACTCTGAAACTTGAGGGTACGCGCTTCCCTGAGCTGAGGGGGGACCCCGCGTGCCTCTTCCCTGCAGGGCAGATGCAGACGGAGGGCCTCAGCGGCACCAAGGGACAGACACAAATGCAGGCGCTAGGGGATGGAGGGGGACTTGCCCACACGGTTGAGATGGCTTTGGTCCATCATTTCCCTTCTCTGAACCTCAGTTTCCCTCTGTTGGTTCAATCATTCTCTAGTTCTGCTCCAGCTTTTAGGACCCATCCATCTGTGAGTGATTTATAATGGAGTAGAGCATATATGTGGGATACATTAGCGCAAACATACTCTTAAGATCCAAGGTAGAACTTAGTCTGAGGAGTAAGATTGGGAGGGCTCATTTTGCCTTTTTCCCCGTGGGCAGTGCGGCACCCCACCTGTACCAGCGGCGCCTCCAACACTCCCTGGGGAATGCGGATTCTCACCCACCAATGCCCTTTGTGTACCCAGGCGCTGGGCAAACCCTTTGCACATTCATCACATTCAGTCTTCCCACAACTCTATGAGGGGGTATCACTATCCCCATTCTGTTTTAATTTAGTTTAAGAAGACAATAATTTTTATGTAAGCTTAAACTGTATCACACATAACCAGCTTTGATGAAATGTATGAATGTTGGTCTTTTTTCCTGTAAATGAGAAATGGACTAATTCTGTCACCATTTGGTCCATAAAGTACCAAACATTTGCCCATTGAGAGTAAATCTCAGTTTGGGACAAAATAACTTTGGAATTGGCTTCTAAATCATCATAAAGTATTTAGCGCCTCTTTATCACATAACTGATTACCTTCAGAGTGCATTGAATTCTCGTAGAACACTGGGCACAGGCCTGGAAGTGTATGATTCAGCACACCCCAAAACAGTGAGGTTTTGTTTTGTGTTTTGTCAAAAATTCCAAAGCATAGTCCACATGGGGTTTTAGCTGAAACTGCTAGAACATCATCAATACATATCCTAACATTGCCTCTACTCCTTTGTCATTTGTTCTCATTTTACATGTCAGGCAAATGAAACTCAGAGAAGTTAAGACACTTGTCCAGGTCCACACAGCTAGTAGGTGGTGAAGTCAAGATTTGGAACCAAGTCTGTCTGATCTCAAAGCCAATGCTAGTACCACCATGCCATGCCATCATAGCGATGAAGTGAGTATATGAACACTTCCCATACTTCAATTCTGGACCAAGCTCTGGTTCTGTATGGCAAAGTTATTCAGTCCAGATTGCTTATGATGTGCAGGGAAAATTTTCCAAGACAGTTTTTTCTGCTCTCGAAGACTCAGACTCTAGCTGGACTAAGAAAAAGAAAATTGATCATGGCCTTAGAGTCTTAAGTGCTTTGATAGAGGTCACTCCTGTTGTGGCACTTTGCCTTGGAAGGGCCTGGGTCCTCCAATTGGAGATGCCTGTGGGCAGTAGTTAGGTGATCTGGAAGAAGGTCATAGAGGTCTGAAGTCATCAGGAGGCAAATGACAGTGGATGCCACAGCGTGGATGCGGATGAGGGGACCTGGAGAGTGGGTTGGAGAGGAGCATGCAGGGCAGAGTGAGATAAGCAGAGGATCACAGACACACAAACCACAGCTAAGCTAAGCACAGTGTGTGGGGAGAGGGGTTTCTATCTTCATGACTTTACCAAGCTCCTGTCTAATGAATCCAAACCAGCTAAATCTTTGAATTAGGAATGGTGTCTGGGGTCTAAAGTAGTTCTCCAATAAATGATTTGTTTTATGTAATGAAATAGCTGTTGCCTTCATTAGATGCTGTTGGTAAAAGTGTTTAAACTGAGTTTATTAAGCCTGAGTGAGATAGAGAACTAGAATGAATGGACAAATGGATAGATGGATGAGGAAGCAAATGAGCAAATGACCATGTATTCATTCCAGGCCCCCACCCCCTCTACAAACATATATACAGTCCCGTGATGGGCCTTGGAAAGAATCAATGGGGGTGAGAGCAGGAGGAGAGCACCCGAGGCACGGGCAAAGACCCGGGAGAACAGGAACAGTGACTAACGGAGCCACAGCAGCCCTGCCTGACCCACGTGGGTCTGAGCCCCAGAAATGACCTTTCTTTCTTCTGTACCAACAAAGAGATGGCAGGGGAAGGGCACAATGCTGTAATTTACACCCACTATAGGAAGTATCAGAAAGGGAAGTCTGAAACACAAGCACAACCCACCTTAGGTTATCTTGGCCACATTTGGTCTTTCAGGGGTGCAGAGGGCAAGGTTCACTGGGGCAGCCTCCTGGGAAGGGGAGCTATGTCCAAGGCCTGGGGAATGAGGCTTGTGCCTCCAGACAAACTCAACTCTTGGCCTTCAGCTCTTTCTCTACCAGTTCCAGGGAGCATGCGCCATGCAAAAAAATGCCAGGTGTGTTCTCTGTCCACTGCCTAGAGGTGCGATCTCGTCTCACCCCTCTGCCAACCAGACCTGAGGGGGAGAAGCCGAGCCCGGGTCGCAGGCCAGTGGACAAATATCTTGACTCCCTTCTCAGCCGTTCTTCTCACAGTCTTAATTTCATACTTAATTTTCAAAATTTTTATTAATTTCTTTTTTGGGGGAAGTTGTGTAGCTTTACAGAAAATCCATGCATAAGACACAGTCACCATAGACCCCCATTATTAACACTTTGCATTAGTGTAGTTCATTTGTTACAATTGATGAAAGAACATTTTTATAATTGCGCTATTAACTCTAGTCCATGGTTTACATTAGGGTTCACTGTTTGTGTTGTATAGTCTTATGGTCTTGTTTTTCTTTTGAATTATTATTCTCGCAACATATATGCAACCTAAAATGTCCCCTCCCCTTAATCACATTCAAATATATAATCCAGTACTGTTAATTCCGTCCACAATGTTGTGCTACCATCACCACCTCCATTACCAAAACTTTTCCGACAACCCAAATGAAAATGTCGTGCAATTTAAGTATAAATTCCCTAGTCCCCATGCCTGCCCTTGGTAACCTGTCTTCTAATTTCTGACTCTATGAATTTGCATACTCTACTTACTTCAAATAAGTGAGATACTACAGTACTTTAGTCGCACTTACTTTTCATAGTGCTTCTCACTAATTGTCCTTGTAGACTTAAAGGTCATGTTGACAGAAACGAATTAAAAGGAACCATGATTGGAAATTAGGTGGGGAAGAGCTCCTGCTACCTTCACCTCTGCTCAGATCACAGCAGGGCCTAAACACAAGGCCACGCCTTGGGAAGGGAGGAGGAGAAGCTGTTTCCTAGGGTAATCTTTCTTCTGGTTTCTACAACCAGACAGTTGTATTCCAGCGTCTAGACGAGTTACTGCCATCTGCTCAAGGACCTGCACTCACCGGCCCACTCCATGGCATGTCCATGACTTTCTGCATTTGTTCATTCCTTTATTCATTTGTTTGTTCATCTCTCTGTCCATTTCTTTATTTATTCATTCAACACATTTTTCTTGCTCGCATCCCTGTGTGCCAGCTGCTGTCCGCAGTGCTGGGCACATGGGGGGACAGAGACAGACAGGATGCCTGTCCCCATGGAGCTTTCATTATAGTGGGAGAAAAAGGCATTCATCAGGCAATGCTGAAGTGGGTGTAAAATTATGATAATGGATGATACAGGCTGAAAATGGCAGAAAGATGGTGCCTGAGGGCATCGTTCCCCCAATTTGACCCTGACCCTGTTCGTAGAGGCTGTGCTTCCGTGTGAGGATGAGCACAGCTAAGTCAGGCAGAGAGCAACTTGGTCATGCTGTCATATGTTCTGCTGGTTGTGAAAAGCTGTGCAGCTGAAGCACAGATGTGGAGGTTAGTTTGTGTCTGTCCCTCTACGGCCTGTTTTGGAGGGAGGGCCAAGGAGTTCTCTGGTTGGGATGAAGGGGATGCGCAGCTCCCCGTGGTGGTTGGGTCTCCTGGATAGAGACCAGGTGGTGACAACACCATAGGACTATGAGATGCATGCAGCATAAGGCAATGTCAGTCAAAGGGTGGTTTCCCGGATCAGCAGCGCAGTAATGCGTGTGAGCTTTTGAGAAATACAATTGCAGGCCCCACCCCAGACATATTGAATCAGGAATTCAGGAATGGGAGGGACACTCTGCCCTAACACGCCCACCCAGGGGATGCCGATGCTCCCTGAAAGTTGAGAAACAACAGGATAAGAGACAAGCATGGCTTTGGGGACAAACAAACGTCAGTTGGAGACCCGGACTGCCATTTGCTGAGGTTCAGTTTTCTTATCTTTAATAAGGGACTAAAAATAGCTCCTAACTTCTGGTACCGACCGCTAAGGTTGTGTAGATTGCAGCACGCATGTCAAGTGCTAGGGCCCTAGAGCAAAGCACAGTACACATCAGCTGGCTATTATTTTATTATAATTATTATTCTCTGATCTGCTTGTGGAGAGCAGGCTTACCTACCCAAAGCACTGGAGAATTAGGAGATTTTAAAAAACAAAAACTTCATTGTAAACGGATTGCTCCCTTGAACCGGCTGTGTGCAGACCAGGGCTGAGGAAGCCAAGCAGCTGTTGGCTCAATGCCTTATAGACCTGAGGGTTTATAGGCCAAGGACTGTCAAGAATCTGGGCCTCAAGGAAATGCAATGTAAGATAAGTTTACATATGTAAATCATCTTTACAATGTCAGGCCATGCAACATCAGTGCCTCCTGCACCGTCAAACAAGGAAGGGTGCTGGCGCTGGATGGGACGAGGGCACTGGAGGATGAGGTAAGAGTAAGTCTGTGAAAGGGTAGGGGCACCCTAAAGCCTTCCAAGGAGGAGCAGGCACTCCGGACTGAGGCACCAGAAGGGCTCGAGGGCAGGGACCTGTACTAAAGCCCGCACTGACTCAGTCGGGCCACCCCTTCACTGAAGAAACGTCTTGAAGACATCTGTTCCAAACTGGTTAAGTTGGATTTTCTATTTGAATCTGGGTAGAGGTCAGGTGCGACACAATGGGACACCGAGTCCATCATGCCTGAGAGAGGATGGTTTGTACTCACAGGTCCCTGAGAGAGAGGGGTGCCATGAGAGGACCATAGGAAGAAGCAGGCTCAACCAGAAGGTGGGGAGCACCCAGGCAGAGGGAGAAGGACCTGAGAACTTGGGCCTTTATTGAAGTCTAGGGGTCCTGGGGTCCAGGGGCCCAAGGGTGGAGGTTAGGTTTCTTGAGGAAGGACTGGTTACTTTAAAGCAAAAGGACATACATGAAAGGGAAAGGGACAGGAGGATTGAGGGCAGTGGGATTGTCAGCTGATGATTTGGGACCAGCTGCGAATTCTGGGTCGGGGTGTGGGTGGTGGCTGCAGAAGTGGGCGGGGGGAGGCTCTGGGGGATTTTATGCCTCAGGGCTGAAAACCTGCTTATTTAACTAGGCCAAGGGTCAGTGTTGAGACAAGTGGCTTAGCCGAAGTGAGGCGATGGCCAAGGCAGCACACAAAAAATGTTTGGTAGTTAAAAGACCTTATTTATGGCGGGTGCACCCCTGCCCGGATGCAGACCAATGCCAAGATCATGTCCAGCCTGGGCACACGACTCAGTTCACCACAGAGGATTTCTGCAAACCATCTGAAGCCTTTCATGGAAAAGAGCCCCCTACCCTTTAAAAATATTTTTATTGAGAAATATCTACACACGTACTGTCTAGCCACATTATACAATCAATGGCTCACAATATCATCACGTAGTTGTGTATTCTTCACCATGATCATTTTTAGGACATTTGCATCACTCCAGAAAAAGAAATAAAGAGAAAAAAAAAAGAATGCATACATCCCATACCACTTATCCCTCCTTCTCATTGACCCGAAGTATTTCAAACTACCCAATTTTTACCTTTTTTCTCTCCTTATTTATTTATTATCCTTTTTTTTTTTTTGCTCATCTGTCCATACCCTATTTGATAAAAGGAGCAACAGACACAAAGTTTTCACAATCACACAGTCACATTATAAAAGCTATATCATTATACTATCATCTTCAAGAAACATGGCTGCTGGAACACAGCTTAACAGTTTCAGGTAGTTCCCTCCAGCCACTTCAATACACCATAAACTGAAAAGGGATATCAATATACTGCACAAGAATAACCTCCAGGATAACCTCTCAACTCTGTTTGAAATCTCTCAGCCCACTCAGACTTTATTTTGTCTCATTTCTCTGTTCCCCCTTTTGGTCAAGAAGGCTTTCTCAGTCCCACGATGCTGGGTCCTGTCTCATCCCCAGGAGTCCTGTCCCACGCTGCCAGGAAGATTTACACCCCTGGGAGTCATGTCCCATGTGGGGGGTGGGCAGTGAGTTTACCTGCTGAGCTGGCTTAGAGAGAGAGAACACATCTGAGCAACAAAAGAAGCTCTCTACCATAGCCCCCCCCCACTCCCCGTTTAATGGTAGTCTCCTCTTTATCTCAAAGGGTGGGGGGTAGTTGATGTGATTATAGGAAGAAAACTATCCTCCAATTCCAGGCACAGAATTGGAAGGAAAAGCTATGGGGAGAGTCTGTGCTGTGTTGCCATTTGCTCACTGAGCTTCCAGAAACATTTTTCCCCCTATTCCTATCACTTTTCCCTGTTCCTGTCACCCTCTTCTCCTATCCCTTGCTCACAGCTAAAGAGGGTCAGATGCCACTTGGAGGAAGACAGTTCTCTCCACCAGCTCCTTTGCTCTCTGGGAGCCTCTACAGAGGTAAAGGAGATGGGGCCCCACTGCTGTTGGCCCCGCCCAGGCCCCTGGTTAAACCTGGGCTTCCTGGCATGCCCACCCCCATCCCCACCCCCATCCCCACATCCTACCTAGTGCTGCTATCCTTCTCTGCGCAGCCCACTGGGTCACCAGCCACTCAGCAGCCCCGGGCCTCAGGCATTCACCCCACACACTGACGCTTCCCTTTCGAGAATGGTCCATGCCCGGGCATCCTGTTGGATGTGTCGCCCTGGCCCCCTAAGAGCCTTGTGTGGACACCTAATTCTTGTTGGTAATAAACCCCAAAAGGCAATCTTTAAAGCACAGTGCTTGACAGTGCTGCTGCAGGAGCCCAGCTGGGCTTGAATCTGCTTCTTATTTGTGCCCTTGGGCAAGTTACTTCAACTCTTCTGCCTCTGTTTCCTTGTCTGCAAATTAGGAATAATCAAAGGAGCCACCTCATAGGTGGTTGTGAGGATTTAGCAGGTGACATACATATAAAGAGCCACATCTGTACCTGGGCATCTAAAAACAGGGTAATATTAGCTATTATTCTTATTTCACTGTTTCACGTGATCTGTTTTGCAGGGAAAGGGGTTTGGGATGAGGAGGTGTGGGGGTCTAGTCCAGGACCGTGGGACTCCACCCCACTGAAGGGAGGAGTTCCTCAGTGTTTCTTGTCCCGACCCTGGGGCCAAGGAGGACCACTGAGGCCTCCTAATTATGCGGACTCTAATATATTTTTATACACAAATTAATCAGATGTGGTTTTATGATCACAAATCCAATAATGTTTAATCTGTGAGCAATTATACATAGCACATTGAAGCTGCTGAATCTTTTATCAAGCAAAAGGATCAATTGAGCTCATTTTTTTGCACAAACCTGCTAGGTTGAGTGCGGGAGAGATTTCTAAATTTCTTAACAAAGTAAACCACCTCTGAGGTCTTCAACAATAGTTTCCAGAAAATGTGATTGCAAATCATTTGACCTCCCAGTCAAGCAGGTCATGCAGGAAATTTTTTTCTTGATGCATAATTACAAAGTTTTATAAAACTAATCGCATAACCAATCAATTAAAAGGAAAAATTCTCGCCTGCCATGCTGGAGACCCGGGTTCGATTCCTGGTGCCTGCTCATGAAAAAAAAAAAAAGGAAAAACTCACACCCTAGAAAATATGGGAAGGGTGGCCCCCAATTTTATTGAGGTCTTAACATAGTGAATCCGGGGTCCCGGACCTCCCCTCTTCCTAGTACCCCTGCCAAGACTGAGAGTGACAGCACTGAGCAGCGTTCCCCAGTTCTTCAGACAGACCCAACTGTACGTGAGCAGCAAGATAAATGAAGCAAAGAAATATTACTCCAGGAGGTTTACAGCATCTGTTGGACCATGTCTGTTCAGGGACCAAATGTTTTCTGACATTTGCACTACTCTCTGGGATCCTGCTTCCAGGACACAAATGACCTCATTTCACTCTAGCCTTCCCCTCAGGCCAACCCACAGGCAAGCATGGGGTACGCTTCTCAAGGGGAAGCGGATGACAGATCCCCCGGGCTGAGGGAGGGGCTGCCTGCGGTGCTGTCATCCAGGCCTCAAGGTGCATGTGTGGATGGGGTGGGGGTGGGGAGCAGCCTGGGAGTGAGAGCCCGTGGAACCTCCTCAGTGACTCACCCCTTCCTTCTGTCCTCCATCCTGCACAGTGGCTTCAGAATTAGTTCTGGGGACACTGGGGTCATCTGTTTTTTTTTGTTGTTTTTTTTTTTATATATAGCTTTATTGAGGTATGCTTGACATACATCAAACTATGTATTTAAAGTGTACACTTTGATTAGTTTTGACATATCTATATACCCATGAAACCATGGCCACAATGAAGATAGTGACATATATACATGTCCTCCAAAACTTTCATCATTTCTCTTTGCAATCCCTCCCTCCCCTCCATATCCCCTACCCCCCACCCCCCAATCTCAGGCAACCATTGATCTGCTTTTTGTCACTATGGATTTGTTTCATTTCATATAATTTTATGTGAATGGAATAATACATTATGTACTTTTTGATCTAGGTTCTTTCACCCAGTCTGAATATTTTTAGATGCATCCATTGTTCATGTATCAATGTTCATTCCCTTTTATAGCTGCGTGGTACTCCATTGTTTGGATGTGCCACAATTTGTTTATCCATTCAGCTGCTTATAGATGCTTGGGTTGTTTCCAGTTTGGGGCATTACAAAAAAAGCTTCTATGACATTTGTGTACAAGTATTTGTGTGGGCATATGTTTTCATTTATCTTGGATAAATATCTAGGAATGGAATCGCTGCAGCATATGATAGGTGCATGATTAACTATTTAAATTACCCCATTGTCTTCCGCTGCATCATTATGCATTCCCACCAGCAATATATGAGAGTTCCAGTTGCTCCACATCCTTGTCAAAACTTGGTACTGAAAGTCTTTAATTTTAGCCATTCTAATAGGTGTATAGTAGTATCTTCTTGTGGTCTTGATTTCCATTTCCCTAATGACTGATGATTTTAAGCATCTTATCATTTACCTATTTCCTATCTGTACATCTTCTTGATGAAGTGTCTTTTCAAATTTTTTGCCTATTTTTTTATAAATTGGGTTGTTTCTGTATTATTGGGTTTTGAGAGTTTTAAAAATATATACATGCATTGCAGTCTGTCCTTGCCTTTCTGTTAACAGTGTCTTAAAAAGAGCAGATGTTTTTATTTTTAGGAAGTCCACTTTCTTATTTTATGGATCATACTTTAGCTGTCGTGTCTTAGAAATTCTTGCTTAATAGAAGGACACATTTTTCCCCTTACGTGTTTTTCTATATATTTTATGATTTTGGTTTTACATTAGGTATATGATCATTTTTGTATATGCAAGGTATGGATCAAAGTGGTGTTGGGGCTTTGTTTTGGCATGTGGATAGCCAATTATTCTAGCACTAACTGTTGAAATTTTTTTCTCCACTGAATTGCCTTTGCACCATTGTCAAAAATCAGTTATGCATATATATATGTGTGTGTGTCCACTTCTGGACGCTCTTTTCTGTTTCATAGATCTTTTTGTCTATCTTTTGCAATATCATATTGTCTTGATTACTATCATGTTATGATAAATCTTGAAATCAGGTAATATTAGTTTTCCAACTTTGTTCTTTTTTAAAGTTGTTTTGACTATTCTAGGTTCTTTAGCTTTCCACATGAATTTTTAAAAATTTATTTATTAATTAAAAAACAACAACAAACGAACTAAGACATTAACATGTGATCATTCCGTTCTACATATATAATCAGTAATTCAAAATATCATCACTTAGTTGCATATTCATCACTTCTTAGAACATTTGCATCAATTCAGAAAAAGGAATAAAAAGACAACTGAAAAAGAAATAAAACGAAAACAGAAAAAAAAAAGATTATATCCACATGAATTTTTTGAGTCAGCTTGTCAATTTCTACGGAAAAGACTTAGCTTTTTTTTGAGATTGCTTTTATTGGGGGAGAATTAACATCTAAACGATATTGAGTCTTCTAAACAATAAACGAGGTATGTGTCTCCATTTATTTAGATGTTTAATTTCACTCAGCAATGCTTTTTAGTTTTCAGTATATAGGCCTTTCACATCTATAAGCAGATTTTTCCCCAGTTATTTCTTTTTTGGGGGGAGGGGGTGTTGTTGAAAGGATGCTATTTTAATTCCAATCTTCCAATTATTCATGGCTAGAATATAGAAATACAATTTACCTGTGGATATATACCTGTATCCTGCTTTCTTGCTAAATTTACTTATTAATTCCAGTAGCTTTCTTGTACAGTTCATTAGATTTTTTTTCATAGACAATCACGCCTAAGAATACATTTTACTTCCCACCTTCTATGACGGTTTGAAGCTGTTATGTACCCTAGAAACTCATATTCTTAAATTTGATTCATTCCTGTGGGTGTGGACCCACTGCAAGTGGATCTTTGGGTGAGTAGGAGCTTAAATTTAGCTGTGACCCACCTCATTCAGGGTGGGTTCTAATCCTTTTATTGGAATCCTTTATAAGAAGATGAAATTCAGAGAGAAAGACACAGAAGCCAAGAGAGAAAGCGACAGAAACAAAGAGGAAGCCGCAGAAGCCAGAAGCTGGAAGCAATGAACCCTGGAAGAGGACAGACCAGGAGATGCCGCCGTGTGCCTTGCCATCTGACAGAGGAGGCCAAGATTGCCAGTGGCCAGGCTTCTCGGAAAAAGCATTGCCTGTGAATGCCTTGATTTGAACATTTTCATGGCCTCTGACCTGTAAGCTTGTAAGTCAATAAATCCCCATTGTAAAAGTCAACCCATTTTATAGCATCTGCATTTTAGCAGTGTCAGCAGACTAGAACACCTTCCAATACAGATTTCTATTTCTTGCTCTATTCATTAGCTGGACCCTCCAGTAGAGTGTTGACTAGAAGAGGTGAAAGTGGCCAGTCTTATCTTGTTTTTGATCTTAGGGGCGGAAACATTCAGTCTTTCACCATTAGGTATGATGTTAGCTGTAAGTAACGGGACCAATTACCCCAGGTTTCCCAGGGTTGAGGAGTTTCCTGGAATGTAAGACTTTCTGTGCTAAAACTGGAATAGCCCCAGGCTAACCAGACAATTGGTCACCCCACTTATAGGGTTTGAATCAGTTTCAATTGATCTATTTTGCTCCTTATTATGAATTGTATTTTCCTGTTTCCCTGTATGTCTGGTGATTTTTTAACGAATGCTGACATTAATTTTACTTTGTTGGGTTCTGAATAATTTTGTATTCTCATAATTAATCTTCATTTTTGTTCTAGAATGCAGTCAAATAGCAGCTTTATCATTTCAGGTGATTTAGGTTGGATGAAAGCCTTATGGAGTTTAGGGCTAAAAATCATTTCTACTATTGAAGCAAAACCTTTCTGAGTACTCTACCCAATGCCCCATAAATTATTATTTTTTCCAGTATAGCTGGTGGAAAACTGCCCCCAGCTTGCTGCATTGAGTCAGTTTTCCCACCACAATGCAGGGATAGGAAACACAGATGAAGCCAAGTGGATTTCCTGAGTTGAGGAGAAGGATCCGGGAATCTGGAGGAAACCAAGGCAGCTTGGTTTGGATGCTGTAGCACATGGAACAGAGTACCCAAAATAATAACAGGGGTCACTGTTCTTTGTTGCCTGATGGCCAGTGTCTTGAAAACCATTGTTTCCTATATGCCTCTGTGGTGGCTTGAGTTATATATTTCCATTTGGTACTTAAAGCAATAGGCAAGGGATTAAATCATGTCCCCACAAAAGGCCTGTTCAAGTCCTATCCCATTGTACTGTGGGTGTGAATCTATTTGTAATTAGAATTTTTGTAGATGATAGTTGTTAAGGTGTTCCAAACTGAATGAGGGTGAGCCTTAATTCAATATGGCTGAAGTCCTTATAAGCAAAGGACATTGGACACAGAAGGAGAAGCCATGGGGAGCAGCCCAAGCTGGAAGTCAATGGGACCTGGAAGAGAAAGGAGATGATGTCACCATTTGCACTGCCAAGTGATGGAAAAGCCAAGGAGCCCCAAAGAATGCCAGCTAGCCAGAAGATACCAAATCTGGGAGGGAGCAAGCCTTCTAGCCTCTGAAACTGTGAGCCAATAAACTTCTGTTATTAAATTAGCCCATTTTATAGTTTTTGCTTGTTTGTTTTATGGCATTTGTTTTAACAACTAGGAAACAAAGACAAGAAGCAAAGTCCTTTTAGGATTGCCTCCTGTGTGGAACCATACTCCCCAGCAGTGGCAACCAGCAGGCATCCAGCCAGCTTGTACCTTTGTACAGCTCTTCACTGGAAGGCAGGGAGACCTAAGGGAAGGAAGCAACTTCCATGTTAATACCCTCCTCTGGGCCATTCCCATACAATGGCCTGGTTAGTTCTGGCCTTCTCAACAGTACTTATGACTTACCTATAACTTGTTCCAGGCACTATCGATTAAAACTCAGTGTATGTGCATGTATCTGTGTGTGTGTTCTCTGGCCAGGAGATCCCTGAGGTCAGGGATCATGCCTCTCTCTATTATGCTGAATATCTCCTTAGGTGGAGATCATGCCTCCCCTGACTTCCCCTGGATAGGACACAGGTACTGCTTTTCTCGTTGTCTTCATATACCCAAGATCCCTGAAGAAGGATGGTTTCTGAGTTGGGTTTCTACCAGCGGAGTTTCCCTCTGCAGATATTTTGGGAAATCTTGGCTGCAAAGCACTTATAGCACGGGCTCCTCACCCAACCTATACCCTGGGTCGCTGGTGACTTTGGGTTTTAATCACTGGCTTGGCCAGCCTGGCAAGCGAAAGTGACTGCCTGCTCAATCCCAGCTGTAGCACCCCAAGGGCTGAGTCCTCTCAGGTTTGTTGGCATAAATGAATCACAAAAGAGTTGTTAAGAACCTGAGGTTTCCTCAATAATTTACCTCTATGCTCCTCTTTTTACAGGTTCACATGGCTGCAGACAAAGTCAGTGAACTTAATCCTGGGGTAACTTTATCTCCCAGGTCAAGTAACAAGACAATGGAACAATACCAAGGATTGTCCTGAACTCTGGCCAGCACTGTGGGAGATCTGGGCCCAGCTGGAGGCCAGTGACCTGGATGGACCTCTTAAGCTCAGCAATGGGCCTCCCCTTGCTGGGAGGTAGGAGGATAATTGAGAAAAATGATACCAGATACTCTGGGAACCTTAGGGAAAAGGTGGCAGCTCTGTGTTGTGTTCCCAGCCCCCATCCTGTGGGAATGCTGAATGAGGCCACTCTGGCACTGATGTCCCATCCCCTGCCCAGCTTCTGGCATTGTCTAAATTGGAGTGACTGCTGGTCATTCTTGTCCCTTTTTCTTCTACCTGTGTCTGGGCTCATCCCTTCCCTTATCCTGTGCTTTGGTTCTCCTGGATCTTCACCTTCTACTCCAACTGGCTCCATTCCCTTGACATATAAACACACTCAGGTCTTTGGAGTCTTAAAGTAAATTCTCCTTTTGCCCCTTCAGTCTCCATCACATTTCTCTCCTTCCCCTCTTAGATAAGCCACTGAAAAGAGATTAAGGACCCTGTCCCCTTCCTCACAGCCCATTGACCATAGACCAGGCCTTTTCCACCTGCTCCCCTGAAGCAGAACTCACCTCCGCCCCCATGATTTATATATCCAGCATACCTCTTGGATACCTGAATGTTCCAAAGGCAAACTCAAAATGTCAACTCTGAATTTGTTATTCATTCAGGAGTTTACCAAATGCTATGCCAGGCATCTAGCTATATACGGATACAATTTGGGTCATGCCTCAAGGGTCATTCAATTTGATGGAAAATACAGACAAAACCAACCATCTGACTGCTGTCTGATTGCTAAGAGACTGGGTAGACATGTACAGAGTGTTTGGGGAACCCAAAATAAGTACCTCAAACTGGGAGGGGAAGAGGGACTAGTTAGGGAAGGCTTTCTGGAGGAACTAGGCCTGGAACTGTTTGGGAGGAGATGTAGAAGGTGGGAAGAAGAAACTGGGATTTTGGCCATGGGATTTGTGCTGGTTTGAAAGGACTACATACCCTAGAAAAGCCATGGTTTAATCCTGATCCAATCTTGCAGGAGCTACTTTTCTTTTAAACCCTATTCAGAACTGTAGGTTGGAAACTTGATTAGATTATCACCACAGAGATGTGGCTTGCCCAGTTGTGGGTATTAACCTTGATTAGATGGAGTTGTGACTCCACCCATTCCAGGTGGGTCTTGATTAGTTTACTAGAATCCTTTGAAAGAGGAAGCATTTTGGAGAAAGCTTGAGGATGATGAGAGAGCCACGAGAGAGCCACGAGAGCCATGAGAGCTTGAGAACTGCAAGAGCCCATGTGGTCGGAGACCTTTGGAGATGAAGAAGGAAAGTGCCCTGGGGAAGCGTCATAAAACAAGAAGCCTGGAGAGAAAGCTAGCAGATGTCATGATGTTTGCCTTGTACTTTTCCAGTTGAGAGAAACCCTGAACTTCATCAGCCTTTCTTGAGTGAAGGTAACCTCTTATTGATGCCTTAATTTGGACATTTTTATAGCCTTGCTTTAATATGGACATTTCTATATCCTAACTTTAATTGGGACATTTTCGTGAGCTTAGAACTGTAAACTAGCAATTTAATAAATCCCCCCTCCTAAAAGCTGTTCCATTTCTGGTATATTGCATTCTAGCAGCTAGCAAGCTAGAACAAGACACTTTGAACTTTAAGTGATAGAAACCCAAATCAGAATAGTTTAAGCAAAAAATGAAACTAATTGGTTCACGTAACTGGAATGAGTGGGTGAAGCTGGCCTCAGAGACCCAGGCAAGGTATTGAGGTTTGATGCTCTCCTCATAGTCACTGCTGCTACTTCTCCCTCTGGGTTGGACTCAACCTCCCTTAAAGAATTAAGCTTCCTGTGTATTTCAGGGAGCAGGAGGGGCAACACCACAGGCAGTTCCAGGCTTATACCATACCAGTTTAGTGACTCTGGAAGAAGAGAGAACTCTTCAGGCACCCACATATAAAATCCCAGAGAAGATGCTGATGGCTCAGCTATGATCACGTTCTTCTCTTGACTGTATCACTGTCCCTGGGGGATGGGACAGTGTCAAGCCTGGAATTCCTACCCATCACTGGGCCAGGGTGGCAGGCTTCTATGATTAACAATTCAATCCTTTTAAGCCTCCAGCTAATTAAATTAAGACCAACATCACTCATTGAAGAAGGCACTTCCCTTAGCCCACAGCAAATGTAATTAGCCATAGACGAAATTCACTTGCTGATGATTTAAATCCACAGCAACAGAACTGGGTACCATCACCTGGCCAAGTTGACACCTAAACCTAAGTATTAAAAATGTTACCCTAAAAGCTATGGAAAGTCTTTGGAAATGGTATGTTAGGGATTTATAGGGTTAAATTTTATATTTGGGAGATAACACTTTTGACCATAGATATGTTCTCTACCTTTCTTCCCTATTTCAGATAATTGGGCCCCACAGTCCCCCAGTTCTATGAGCTAGAAACCTGGGGATATCTTTGGGGTCATCTCCCTAATCCAAGTCCTTCCTGGTACCCCTTCCAATTAGCCACTCCTTTCCACTCTGTGGCACTGCCTTATTTCAGGTCTGTACCTGTCCTTGCTCGGATTGGTGGGGACTCCAAACTTAAACCAAGACATCTGTGCTTCCAGGGAGCTTTCCATGCCCCATCCCAGACTGGACTTGATTGGTTCTCTCTGCTCCCATAGTACATGTCCGTCTCATAGTAGTTATCACTCTGCATTGTAACTGTTTACCATCTGACTCTACTCCATGCTCCAGGTGGCTTAGAAGCAGGGGTCCTGCTTTGCATCACTTACCCCAGCTGCAGGGATGGTGCCAATACACTGTAGGCACTGTACAAATGTTTGTTGACTAATGAAAGGGCACGTGAATAGGTGAATCCTACTTCCTGCCATTAAGATAAACAAATGTTACTACAACCATAGTAAAAAAAGAAAAGGTCCTAATGCCTTAGAGAACCACTCTAAAACAAAGATGTTTTCTTCATCAACTTCCAAAATTAATTGTCCTTTTTCTTGATCCTTTATCTCCTCTTTTCTTTTTCCCTTTCTATCTAGCTCTCTATCTTGTCTAGCCATGCTGTGTAACTGAAATCTGCATTATGTTTGTGTGTGTATGAGTGTACGCAAAATGCTTTATGTTGCTTGTTTAAATTTTAAAAAAAAAGATGCTCATGGAATTTTTCTGAGTTGTGAATGTGAGTTTTACTTTTTGTATTATAGCAGTCCTCAGTTGAGTCTTCTCCCTAGAGGTTCCCCATTCTTGATATAGATGTATAAAAACATTTCTCAAGCTTCGTATATGATAGCACTCTCTCTCTCTCTCTCTCCCTCCCTCTCTCTCTCATGCGCGCGCGCACACACACGCACACACTGTATCCTTGTTGTGGTCCTATTGCAGGTGTTGATATTTGGGCCTTAATGTATTTTCCCAAGGAGACCCTTTTAAGTTGAACTCTCGGAACTGAATAGTATTGCCATGGAAAAGATATTCCCAGCATGTAATTTGGAGTACATGGGATCAATGACATTCAGAGGCCAAACATCAACATATTCTACTCCTTTTTCAATGTGTTACCACATGGGAGTAAATTAAAGGGATAACCTTAAATCTATTTCATTTTTTAAAAACTAAATTACTTCCAAACTTTAGAACTTAATAATTATTATCATAACTTGAAACACACTGCACATTTGATTATTGTATTAGTTAGGGTTCTCTAGAGAAGGGGAATCAACAGGGAACACTCGCAAATATAAAATTTATAAAAGTGTTTCACATGACCGTGGGAATGCAGAGTCCAAAATCCGCAGGGCAGGCTTTGAAGCCGACGACTCTGATGGAGGGTCTGGACGAACTCCACAGGACAGGCTCACCAGCCGAAGCAGAAATGGAACCTTTCTCTTCTGAATCCTCCTTAAAAGGCTTCCGGTGATTAGATTAAGCACCACTCATTGCAGAAGGCACTCCCCTTTGGCTGATGACAAATGGAATCAGCTGTGGATGCAGCTGACGTGATCATGATCTAATTCTATGAAATGTCCTCCTTACAACAGACAGGCCAGCACTTGCCCAACCAGACAAACAGGTACCACAACTTGGCCAAGTTGACACATGAACCTGACCATGACAATTACGTAAAGAATATGCTCTGAGTCCACCCTAGAACTGGTCATTGAAGGCTGAATTACGGGGAAAGACCACAGTGTATGTGTATGCCTCAGCTAAGGGCCCAATGCCAGCTAATAGCAATGTTAGGGAAGCACACAGAGCCACTCCTTGGCTTGATTTGTAAGTATTTATTCTGTTGCTTTTTAAAGTAACTGCTTGTTTATAAAATGGGACTTATCTTTTCAAAAAAAGGTTGCATTAGTAATATATTGCTTTGTAACAAGTAATAAAACTTAGTGGTTTAAAACAACATGCATTTAGAATTCTCATTGAGCAAGATGGTGTGTAAGATGTTCCAGGTGCGGACCTCCAAAGAGCCATTGAACAATTAGCAAAAACTGGCAGGGCCATCATCCTCAAAACTCCAGAAAACTAGTAAAAAGGTTGCAGTAACCATGCAAGTGCTGAATCAAGAAAAAAGCCTGAAAAACAGTAGGCAAAGCTCCCGGTGCCCTTGCTAGCCCATTCCCCACCCCCTCCTAGGGTAGTGTGGAGCCAGCCAGTCTGCCTTCCCACTGTGGGTTCTTGACCCCTGTTCCAGGGGAAGAAAAGTAACCCTGATTCATTTACTGTGATGACTGTATGTCAATGCCAATCTATCTGGTGGAAGGCTGTGCCAGTTTAAAAGGATAATTGCCCTAGAAAAGCCAGGTTGGAAACGTGATTAGATTATATCCAAGGAGATGTGACACATCTAATTGTGGGTATTAACCTTTCATTTGAGGGAGATATGACTCCACCCATTCCAGGTGGGTCTAGATTACTTTACTGGAATCCTTTAAAAGAGGAAACATTTTGGAGAAAGTGAAAGAGTCGTGAGAACCACCAGAGCCCATGCAGCCAGAAATCTTTGGAGATGAAGAAGAAGCTCCCCGGTGAGCTTCATGAAACAAGAAGCCTGGAGAGAAAGCTAGCAGACATTGCCATGTTTACCATGTGCCTTTCCAGTTGAGAGAGAAATGCTGAACTCTACCAGCCTTCTTGAACCAAGGTATCTTTCCCTGCATGCCTGAGATTGCTTTAATCTGGGACATTTTTTACAGCCTTAGAACTGTAAGGTTGCAACTTATTAAATTCTCCTTTTTAAAAGCTGTTCTGTTTTTGGTATACCTCATTCTGGCAGCTTGCAAACCAGAATAAAGGCTAAAAGACAAAACCAAGACTTGTCTTGGGTTCACCCTCCTAGAATTTGTCCTGAAGGTAGAGAAGGAGCTTGCAGACAACTAAAGCAGGGTGAGAAACAATTAAGTTGAAGTGACTTGGAACAAAGGACAACCTGCTTTAGGTCATACAACAGAGTACAAAGGAGGGGTGAAAGTCTACTTTATAGGGATAGAGGGGGCATTCACATACTTGTAACCCATTGCCAGTGGAATTCCTAAGGCCATGTGCAAGTTGGGGCCATGAAAAAGAAGTAGGCTCTATGGCTCCACTCACACAAACCAGAGAGGAACTTGCACTTCACATTCATCTAGTCCTGATGAAGGACTAGATGAATGAAGTCCTCTAGATAAAGAGGACTAAGCTCTGAAGAAGAGGACCAGTCAAAGCAGAGTCTATTTTCAAAGACTGTGAGAGACTTTTGCAAAGCAAAGACTTTGGGTTTGGTTTGTTTGTTTTTTTAGCTCCCGGCACTCAAGAAAATCTCTTGTTGTATGATTAGCTAGACACAGACCTGAGTAACAGATGACTCAGAGACTAAATCCAAGAGTTAATACTTTAGAGTATTAAAATATACAGCATGCAACAGAAAATGACAAGAAAAACAAAGAGGAAATGAGGGACCATATAATGTAACAAGATAAAAGTCTAGAAACTGTTAATGAAGAAGACAAAACTTTGGACACACCAGATAAGGACTTTATAAAAATGACCCTCAATATGCTCAAGGAGATAAAGAAAAACATAAAGAAAGAGCTAAATATGAACAATAGGAGAATATTTTTGAGATTCTCAATAGGAACCAAACAGAAATACAAGAGCTAAAGACCATAATGACTGAGATGAAAAAATTACCAGAGGCTTTCAACAGCAGATTGGGGCAGGTAGAAGAAAGAATCAGTGATCTTAAAGAAAAGACAGTTGAAATAATTAAGGCTGAGGATCAGAAAGAAAAAAAATGTTTTTACAGTAAACAGAACCTAAGAGATCTGTGGGACACCATCAATTGTTCCAACATACCTATTATGAGAGTCCCAGAAAGAGAGAAAGGGACAGAAGGAATATTCAAGAAAATAATGGCAAAAGACTTGACAAATTTATAAAAGACATGACTATGCACATGTAATAATCCCAAGAAACCCTAAACAGGATAAACTCAAAGAGAACCATGGCTAGACATATAGTAGTCAAATTATCCAGTGCCAAGGACAAGGAGAGAGTTTTGAATGCTGCAAGAGAAAAGCAATGAGTTATGTACAAAGAAATCTCAAAGAAATCTCTAAGAAAATAGCAAGTATTCATTTGCTACCAAAAATAATGTTTAGTTCAACCTGGCACCATCACACCCACATCTTTCAAAGTAAATGAAGAAAAAAATATGCTCCTTCACATGTTGATACTGCTGAATGTAAAGGACAAGGAGAGAGTTCTGAAATCTACAAGAGAAAAGCAACATATTATGTGCAGAGGAAAAGCAATGTATTATGTCCAAGAGAGTCCCAATTTGATTAAGTGCCAATTTCTCATCAGAAATCATGGAGGCCAGAAAGCAGTGGTTCAAAATACTAAAACTGCTGAAGAAAAACAACTGCCAACCAAAAATTTTATATCTAGTGAGACTTTCTTTCAAAAATGAGGGAAAGATTAAGATTTCCCTGATAAACAAAAGCCTAGAGAGTCCATTACCACTAGACCTGCCCTACACGCAATACTAATGGGAGTTCCTCAGACTGAAAAGAAGACCCATTAAACATTGGTTCAAAGCAGTATAAAGACATTAAGAACTCTGGTAAAAGTACAATTTGGATAATTATAAATGCCAGTACTACCGTATTTTTAGCATGTAACTCCACTTTTTACCTCTTACAGATTCTAAAATGCAAAGGCATAAAAAAAAGTAATGATAACTCTATGTTTCAGACATACATATATAAAGGTATAATTTGAAAGAAGTACAACAAAAAAGTGAGGGGTTAGAAGGGTATAAGAAAAGTTGTATGTGTATGCTTTTGAGGTTGAGGTGGAAACAAATCAAACATGATTGATATTGATTTAGGATGTTAAATTTTAGCCCCATGGTAATCGCAAAGAAAATATATGACAAATATATTAAGAAAGATATGAGAAAGGACTCAAAATGGTGCAATTCAAAATATCAAATAAGTATTTATGAAAGTAGACATTAAGAGAAGAATTAAGAGTAAAAAGGTATACAAATTACAAAGGCAAATTGGTAGAAGAAAGTCCTACATTATCAGTAGCTACTTTAAGTATAAATGGATTAAACTCTATAATGAAAAGGCAGGGATTGGAAGAATGGGTGAGAAAGCATGACCCAAATATATGCTGTTTATAAAAGACTTACTTTAAAACAAAGACAAAAGTAGGCTGAAAGTAAAAGGATGTAAAAATATGTACTAGGCAAGTAGGAATCAAAAGACAACTGGGATGGCTATACTAATACCAGTTAAAATAAACTTTATCAAAAACAGTTATGAGAGACAAAGATGGTCATTATGTATTGATTAAGGTGTCAATTCAACAAGAAGAGGTGACAATTATATATATATGCACCCAACAACAGAGCCCCAAAATACAAGTACTGACTGATTTGAAAGACGAAATTGTGTTTTTTACACTACTGTTAGGAGACTTCAATATACTATTTTCAATAATGGATAGAACATCCAGTCAGAAAGTCAAAAAGGAAATACAAGATGTGAACAACACTCTAAACCAACTAGAACTAACAGACATGCAAAACATTAACCCAAGAGAAAAAAATAGGGGAAACGAAAGCTAAAATATATTGGGTAGATGGAAATATTAGCAATGAGAGGGAGGGGTAAGGGGTATGGTATGTATGAGTTTTTTTCTTTTTATTTCTTTTTCTGAATTGAGGCAAATGTTCTAAGAAATTATCATGGTGATGTTATTGTGAATTTTTGATTATATATCAATAATGGAATGAGCATATAGTAAGAATGTTCAAGTTTGTATGTTGTTATGTTTAAAAAAATTAAAAAACAAAACAAACCAAAACATTTAACCCAAAAGCAGCAGAATACACATTCTTCTCAAGTACACCTGGACCATTCTCTAGGACAGACCTTATATTAGGCCACAAAACAAGTCTCAATGAATTCAAAACATTAAGATTATACCATATAGCTTCTCAAACCACAATGGAATGAAACTAGAAATAAATAACAAAGGAAAAACTGGAAAATTTAGAAATATGTAGAAATTAAATAACACAGTCTTGAACAACCAATGGTGCAAAGAAGACATCACAAGGGAAACTAGGAAATATCTTGAGAGGAATGAAAATAAAAACATAATATACTAATATTCTTAGTTGTATGGGACACCCTATAGAAAAACTTTTATGAATGCTACAGTTTGAGAACCACTAAAGTAGTCTAAATCAAGGAACAAAAGAAATATCTGTATCTGGACATTCAAACATTTTTGCCTTTAAAATAAGTGATGAATGAGGGACTGGTGGAAAATTATAATGTGTTCCTGCTTGCCTATAGGGCTTACTCTATTCACTTTAATGTTGATGAAATAACCTTGATACATATTAAAATTCTTCTTTGATGAGAATTAAATATACAATATATATATTATATAATACATTTAAAAGCACTTAGCTCTGGAACTGGCACATACTAGATACTCAATGAATGCCTGATGAATTTGAATTTGTCTTGTTTCATCAGACCAGGTTTTTAAAGTTATGGAGAAGAATATAATTGCCGGCTTCCTGTATTCCCAAGTTGGCATTTCTTGTTGCAAATCTACTGAATTACTCCAGGACTTTTTTGAAAACATATTGGTGGGGAAAAATAATAGCCCATAGTTAATGATAATTTTCTGTGCCTACTCCAACCTACAATTGCTTAGTTCTCAGAATTATAGCTGACTTTTTCATTCAGTAATACAATATTCATCCTTGTACCTGGTATATGCTACTCAACTTTATCATGGTTGTTGTGATTTTCTTGACACATGTTTTCAACATCATTTTTGACTCTTGAAAAGAATGACTTTTGGAGTGGCTGGAGGAAAGTACCTGAAACTGTTCAGCTGTGTTCCAGTAGCCTTGATTCTTGAAGATGTTGTATAAGTATATAGCTTTTACAATGTGACTGTGTGATTGTGCAAACCTTGTGTCTGACACCCCTTTTATCCAGGGTATGGATAGATAAGTAAAAAAATAAGGATAAGAAATTAAAAAAAGATACGAAGACAGAAGAGAGAGGTGTGGAGAAGAGTGTAGAAAGGAAGACTATGAGTAAAGGTAAAAAGAAGGAAAATTAGATATGACATATAAAATCCAGAAGGCAAAATAGTAGAAGAAAGTACTACCCATGCAGTAATAACACTGAATGTTAATGGATTAAACTCTCCAGTCAAAAGACATAGTCTGGCAGAATGAATTAAAAAACACAACCCATCTATATGCTATCTCTACTCAAAGGACACGAGGCCAAGGACACAAATGGACATTTACACACCAATGTTTATAGCAGCATTATTAGCAATTACCAAGAGATGGAAACAGCCAAAATGTCCATCAACAGACAGTTGACTAAACAAACTGTGACATTTAAATAAGATGGAATATTATGCAGCTGTAAGACAGACTAAAGTTGTGAAGTATGTAACAACATGAATGGACCTTAAGGACATTATGCTGACTGCGATTAGCCAGAAACAAAAGGATAAATACTGTATGGTCTCACTGATATGAACTGACATTAGTGAATAAACTTGGAATATTTCCTTGGTAACAGAGACCATCAGGAGATAGAAATAGGGTAAGATATTGGGAACTGGAGCTGAAGGGATACAGATTGTGCAACAGGACTGAATATAAAAACTCAGAAACGGACAGCACAATACTACCTAACTGTAATGTAATTATGTTAAAACACTGAATGAAGCTGCATGTGAGAACGATAGAGGGAGGAGGGCTGGGGACATAAATGAAATCAGAAAGAAAGATAGATGGTAAAGATCGAGATGGTATAATCTAGGAATGCCTAGAATGTATAATAATAGTGAAATGTACAATGTACAAATTTTAAAAATGTTTTTGCAGGAGGAAGAACAAAGGAATGTCATTATTGTAGGGTGCTGAAAATAGATGATAATTAATACTTTAAAATATCACCTTATGTGTGAGACTAAAGCAAAAAATGTTTATTTGTTACAAAATTTATATTTTGACTAGAGCATTTCCTAATATAACTCATGTAGATAGTTTGATTAAATGTCATAAGTACTTGGAATCTCAGGTAGGACATGAGATTTTGTTGGTTTGTCCAGAGTGATGCCCCGATGAATCCCAGAGTGATTTGATCAGTGACTGGAAAAGTATTTGCAAGCCCCCTTCAGGGAATGGTGAGAGTGGGAGCCCCCAGTCTTGGGGTTTTTTCATATGAAACTTAACCCCACAAAGGATAGGTCAAGTTTACTTAAAATTTAGGCCTAAGAGTCACCCCCAAGAGAGCCTCTTTTGTTGCTCAGATGTGGCCTCTCTCTCCAGCCAACATGACGAGCAGTCTCACCACCCTCCCCCTCTCTGCGTGGGACATGACTCCCAGGGGTGTGGACCTTCCTGGCAACGTGGGACAGAGATCCTGGAAGGAGCTGAGACTCAGCATCAAGGGACTGAGAAAAACCCTAGAATGAGCTGAGAATTAACATCAAGGGATTGAGAGAAACTTCTCGACCAAAAGGGGAAGAGTGAAATGAAACTAAGTGTCAATGGCTGAGAGATTCCAAACAGAGTCGAGAGGTTATCCTGGAGGTTATTCTTGTGCATTAAGTAGATATCACCTTGTTGTTCAAGATGTAGTGGAGAGGCTGGAGGGAACTGCCTGAAAATGTAGAGCTGTGTTCCAGTAGCCATGTTTCTTGATGATGATTGAACAATGATATAACTTTTACAATGAGACTCTTTGAATGTGAAAACCTTGCATCTGATGCTCCTTTTATCTACTATATCAACAGAAGAGTAGAACATATGGAGTAAAAATAAATAATAGGGGGAACAAATGTTAAAATAAATTTAGTTTGAAATGCTAGTGGCAAATGAAATTGAGGGGTAAGGGGTATGGTATGTATAATCTTTTTTTTCTCCGTTATCGTTTTATTTATTTTTCTGTTTTCTTTTTATTTCTTTTTCTAAATCGATGCAAATGTTCTAAGAGATGATGAATATGCAGCTATGTGATGATATTAAGAATTACTGGGCCACAGTGGCTCAGCAGGTAAGAGTGCTTGCCTGCCATGCCCAAGGACCCAGGTTTGTTTGCCGGTGCCTGCCCATGTAAAAAAAAAAAAAAAAAAAAGAAAGAATTACTGATTGTATATGTAGAATGGAATGATATCTTAATGTTTTGTTTGCTAATTTTCTTAATTAATAAAAAAGTTAATAAATAAATAACAAAAACAAAGAAAAAATAAATTAATAAATAATGGGGGTGGATAATAAAGGGTTAAAATTGGGTAGATTGAAATACTGGTGGTCAATGAGAGGGAATGGTCAATATAAGGAGTATGGGATGGATGAATTTTTTCTTTTTGTTCCTTTTTCTGGAGTGATGCAAATGTTCTAAAAATGATTATGGTGATGAATACACAACTATATGATTATATTGTGAGTCATTGGTTGTATACTATGTATAGACTGTATATGTGTGAAGATTTCTCAATAAAATATATATTTGAAAAAATTAAAAACATACTATACTAAAACCTGTGGGATGCAGCAAAGTCAGGACTAGAAGGAAAACTGACAGCTCTAACTGCTGACCTGATAAAAGAAGAAAGATCTCAAATCAGAGACCTAACCTCCAAACCGGAGAATCTAGGAAAAGAAGAGCAGACTGATCCCGAAGTGAGCAGAAGGTAGGGAATAACAAATATTAGAGTGGAGATAAGCGAAATTGAGAATAAAAAAACAGTACAGAGAATCAAAAAAACCAAAGGTTGGTTCTTTGAGAATATCAATATAATCAACAAATTTTAGCTAGATTGGCAAAGAAAAAAAGAGAGGACACAGATAAGTAAAATCAGAAATGAAAGGGGGAGCATTACTATCAACTCCACAGAAACAAAAAGGATTATAAGAGGATACTATGAACAACCAACACTAACAGATAACATAGATGAAATGAACAAATTCCTAGAAACACACAAACTATATACACTGACTCAAGAAGAAATAGAGGACCTAAACAGACCAATAACTAGTAAAGAGATTGAATGAGTAATAAAAAATTTCCCAACAAAGAAAAGCCCAGGACCAGATGACTTCACTGGTGGATTTAACCAAACATTCCAAGAAGAATTAACACCAATTGTGCTCAAACTCTTCCAAAAAATTGAAGAGGAGGGAACATTCCCTAATCCATTCCATGAGGCTGTGCTGGTTTGGAAGGATGTGTGTTCCCTCGAAAAGCCATGTTTTAATCTAAATCCCATTTCATAAAGGCAGAATAATCCCTATGTGTTCTGGTTTGCTAGCTGCCGGAATGCAATATACCAGAAACGGAACAGCTGTTAAAAAGGGTAATTTAATGAGTTGCTAGTTTATAGTTCTAAGGCTGAGAAAATGCCCCAATTAAAACAAGTCTATAGAAATGTCCAATCAAAGGCATCCGGGGAAAGATACCCTGGTTCAAGAAGGCCGATAAAGTTCAGGGTTTCTCTCTCAAGTGAGAAGGCATGTGGCGAACACAGTCAGGGCTTCTCTCTCAGCTGGAAGGGCACATGGCGAACATGGCGTCATCTGCTAGTTTTCTCTCCTGGCTTCTGGTTTCATGAAGCTCCCTGGGAGGCATTTTCCTTCATCTCCAAAGGTTGCTGGCTCATGGACTCTGCATCGTGGTGCTGCAGCATTCTCTGCTCTCTCTGAATCTCTTATTCCCCTTTTATAGGACTCCAATAAACCAGTCAAGACCCACTCAAATGGGTGGAGACATGTCATCACCTAATCCCGTTTAACAACCATTCTTGACTAAATCACATCATCCAGGGAGATGACCTCATTACAGTTTCAAATATACAGTATTGAATCGAGATTATTCTACCTTTATGAAATGAGATTTATATTAAAACATGGCTTTTCTTAGGGGGCATACTTCCTTTTAACCCAGCACATTATGCAATACTATATGTTTGAAACTGTAATCAGATCATCTCCCTGGAGATGTGATTTAATTAAGAATGGTTGTTAAACTGGATTAGGTGATGACATGTCTCCGCCCATTTGAGCGGGTCTTGATAAGTTTCTGGAGTCCTATAAAAGAGGAAACATTTTGGAGAATGAAAGAGATTCAGAGAGAGCAGAGAATGCTGCAGCACCATGAAGCAGAGAGTCCACGAGTCAGCGACCTTTAGAAATGAAGAAGGAAAATGCCTCCCGGGAAGCTTCATGAAACAGGAAGCCAGGAGAAAAAGCTAGCAGATGATACCGTGTTCACCATGTGTCCTTCCAGATGAGAGATACACTCTGGCTGTGTTCGCCATGTGCCTTCTCACTTGAGAGAGAAACCCTGAACTTTCTCGGCCTTCTTGAACCAAGGTATCTTTCCCTGGATGTATGTCTTTGATTTCTACAAACTAGTTTTAATTGGGACATTTTCTTGACCTTAGAACTGTGAACTAGCAACTTATTCAATTCCCCTTTGAAAAGCCATTCTGTTTCTTGTATATTGCATTCCAGCAGCCAGCAAACTAGAACAGGGGCCAACATCATTCTCATACCAAAGCCAGATAGATATAACAATCAAAGTAAATTGCAGCCTGTGCCAGTTTGAAGTTATTATGTATCCCAGGAAAGCCATGTCCTTTAATCCTCATTCAATATTGCCGGGTAGAATCTTTTTTTATTGCTTCCATGGAGATATGACCCACCCTATTATGGGTGGTAACTTTTGATTAGATGGTTTCCATGGAGCTGTGTCTCCACCGATCCAAGGTGGGGTTGTTTACTGGAGCCTTTTAAGAGGGAACCATTTTGGAAAAAGCTTTAGAACCACCAGAACCAACAGAGTCCACAAAGCCAGAGATCTCTGGAGATGAAGAAGGAAAACACTCCCTGGGGGAGCTTCATGGAACAAGAAGCTGGGAGAAAAAGCTAGCAGATGATGCCATGTCTCTTTCCAGCTGAGAGAGGAATCCTGAACATCATCGACATTCTTGAGCCAAGGTATCTTTCCCGGATGCCTTAATTTGGACATTTTTATAGCCTTGCCTTAATTGGGACATTTTCATGACCTTAAAAATGTAAACTTGCAATTAATAAATTCCCCTTTTTAAAAGCTGTTCCATTTCTGGTATATTGCATTACAGCAGCTTACAAGCTAAAACACAGGCCAATAATTTTGTAAAAATCCTCAACAATAAACTAATGAATGAATCCAACAGCACATTAAAAGAATTGTTCGTCATGATCAAGTGGACTTTATGTAAGGTGGTTTGACATAAGAAAATCAATTAATGTAATATATCACATTAAAAGAACAAAGGATAGACACAACATGATCATCTCAACTGATGTATAAAAGGCCTTTGAAACACCCAGCATCCCTTCTTTTATTTTTATTTTTTTTTGTATACCCAGGACTGTTTTATTCAGAATTTAAGTTTTTTTTCCACCTTGCTTTCCAATCTTGCTTGGTTCTCTCAAAATTCCTCAAAAACTAAGAACTAAATGGTGTAAGTGATTTTATCAAGCCAACATAATTAATAACAGATAGAGACAGCACTAGAATCCAGGAATTTTTTTTTCTTCTGATCTGTTGCTCTGGGCACTACACTTACAGCTTCTCACACATGTATATATAATAAACATACATATTAAACAAAATCAGAATAAATGCTTTGTGTTTAAACTATTTTTTCTTGGTTTTAATATCTGTTTTTCATTGCTGTACTCTAGTGACCTTTAAAGAGTGTAATTACTTTAGTTACTGCATTCCAGGGTTATGGCAAGAACAAGTTAAATTCCAAAAAAATCACAGGATATAAAGGTATTTCCTTTGAAGAGCTTATTGAGATATCAAGAGGGTAAAGCTTAAATAAAGAGCTAACTGGGTTGAAATTTGAGAAAAATTTGAGACCATTCAGCAAGTATTTTATACTCAGTTAATATACAGTCATTTGAACAAGTGATGTTGTCGTAAGAAGAAATTCCTCTGTAAACTGTGGTAAGGGAAAGAATTCTTCATGCAAGTCAGGAAAAGGCAGCTGGTTAGGGTCTTCTCAATGAAATGGCAATTTTCAAAGTACTTGGCTTGGGAGCATAGAATATGGTATTTCTTAAAAATGGACTGTCTCTACTCCTGGTGTTCTTGCAGGCAGTAGGGACAGCCAGGTCAGTGGGCTGAGCCCTCAGTCTTGGGGTTTGTTCCTACAGAGCTTGTCCCTGCAGAGGATGGACTGAGCCTACTTGGGATTGGGCCTGGGAGTCACCCCGAGAAAACTTCTTTTGTTGCTCAGATGTGGCCTATCTCTCTCTCGGCTGGTGTGGTGGGCAGGCTCACCCCCCTCCCTCTCTCTACGTGGGACCTGACTCCCAGGGGTGTGAACCTCCCTGGCAGCATGGAAAAGAAATCCTAGAATGAACTGGGACTCAGCATCAAGGGATTGAGAGGGCCTTCTCCATGGAAGTGGGGAAGAGAGAAATGAGACAAGGTAGAGTGTTGGTGGCTGAGAGATTTCAAACAGAGTCGAGGGGTTATCTTAGAGGTTACTCTTATGCATTGTGTAGATATCCCCTTTTTAAATTAAGGTATATTAGGCTAGAGGGAAGTGCCTGAAACGGTGGAGCTGTGTTCCAGAAACCATGTTTCTTGAAGATGATTGCATAACGATGTAGCTTCCACAATGTGACTGTGTGATTGTGAAAACCTTGTGTCTGATGCTCCTTTTATCTGAAGTATGGATAGATAAGTAAAACATGTGGATTGGGAATGAATAAGTAATGGGGGGAACAAATGTTAAAATTAAAAATATATATATATATATTGGATAGATGGAAATGCTGTGGTCTATGGAGGGAAGGGTGTGGTGTGGTGTGTGTGAGTTTTTTCTTTTTGCTTATTTTTCTGAAGTGATGCAAATGTTCTAGAGGGTGATCATGGGGATGAATACACAACTGTGTGGTGGTGTTGTGGGCTGTTGATTGTGCACCATGTGTGGAATGTTTGTATGTTAGGAATGTATGTGCTTATATGTTGTTGTATCAATGAAAATTTAAAAATATATATATATAATATATACAGATTTCCTTTCATAATAAGTGCTAACTGTCCTTACTAATAGTGATGCATTTGAAGATGATTATCTTGTCCCTATTTCACATGTAAAAATTCATTATCTGAACATCTTCTCACTTTAGCTGAATCCTCCTGAGTAATTTCCCCTTCTGGTCTCCCCCCAGACTCCCTCATTGTACTGTTCTCCCTATTTTATTAATGTTTATGTGAAAATACAGTCTGTATACTGGCCAGGCTAAAGGGAATGGGGCTGTTATTCTTGTATCAGCTCTTTCTCCAAATAAGTGCAAAAGTAATTGTTGAGTAAATAAATAAGCAATTATTTTATTAATGCAAAAAAAAAAAAAAAAGAGCGTCACTGAAGAAAGGCCAATGGCATCTGAGGTTCCTCTGTCATATGGGTTGCAGTTGCTGATCCTTCACTCCTAGTGGCCTCTTCTCTGAGCATCTGTGGGTCCTTGCTTGCTCCTCCAGAGAAACCTCTCAGCTCTGGGTCTTGCGGGTCCAATCTTAGCATCTCCAG
The DNA here is from genome assembly GCF_023851605.1 of Tamandua tetradactyla. Taxonomy (NCBI): domain Eukaryota; kingdom Metazoa; phylum Chordata; class Mammalia; order Pilosa; family Myrmecophagidae; genus Tamandua; species Tamandua tetradactyla. Next base: position 70,378,412 of record NC_135330.1, on the reverse strand, counting down.
CGCATCTCTCTCTCTCTCTCTGGACTTAGTATGGGCTCTCTCTAGAAGGTCTCTGGGTGTTTCTTTTCTCTCTCTAAATGTTTCTCTGGCATCCCTTCTTGATAAAAAAAAATCACTTAGAAAACCAGGAATAGAAGGAAAATTCCTCAACATGATAAACAGTATATATTAAAAACCCACAGCTAACATCATATTCAATGGTGAAAGATTGATAGTGTTCCCTCTAAGATCAGGAACAAGACAAGGATGCCCACTGTCACCGCTGTTATTCAACATTGTACTGGAAGTTTCTAGCTAGAGCAATTAAACAAGAAAAAGAAATAAAGGGCATCCAAATTATAAAGGAAGTAAAAATTTTCATTTGCAGATGATATTATTCTAAATACAGAAAATCCAGAAACATTTTAAAGCTACTAGAACTAATAAATTCAGTAGAGTGGTGGGGTTAAGATCAATATGCAGAATATCACTAGTGTTTTTCTATACTAGTAATGAACATGCTGAAGAAGAAATGTTTCAAAATTCCATTTACAGTAGCAACTAAAATAATAAAATATCTAGGAATAAATCTAACCAAGATGTAAATGACTTGTACACAGAAACACAAAAACATTACTAAAAGAAATCAAAGGAGACCTAAATAAATGGAAGGACATTCCATGTTCATGCATTGGAAGACTAAATATCATTAAGATATTAATTCTCCCAAAGTGAATTAAATCCCAATCAATATTCCAGCAGCCTTCTTTGCAGAAACAGAAAAGCTAATTGTGTTAGTTAGGTTCAGTTGCCAACTTGGCTAGGTGAGCATACCTAGTTTTGTTGCTGCAGACATAAGCCAATGATATGTGAACCTCATCTGTTGCTAATTACATCTGCAGTTGGCTAGGAGGCGTGTCTGTTGCAGTGAGTGACATTTGACTTAATTGGCTGGTGCTTAAATGAGAGAGCTCAATGTAGCACAGCTAAGCAGCTCAGCATTCCTCATCTCAGTACTTGCAGCTCAGCCCAGGCCTTTGGAGATGCAGAAAGAAGTCACCCCGGGGAAAGTTGTTGGAACCCAGGGGCCTGGAGAGAAGACCAGCAGAGACCATCCTGTGCCTTCCACGTAAGAAAGAACCTCAGTGGAAAGTTAGCTGCCTTTCCTCTGAAGAACTAACAAAATAAATCCCCTTTTACTAAAAGCCAATCCACCTCTGGTGTGTTGCATTCCAGCAGCTAGCAAACTAGAACACTAATAATCACATTTATATATAGGTAGCTATACATAATAGCCAAAGCCATGCTGAAGAAAAACCAAGCTATAACACTCACACTTCCTGATCATAAAACTTATTACAAAGCCACAGTAATCAAAACTGCATGGTACTGGCATAAGGATAGACATCCAAACCAATGGAGTTAAATTGCAAGTTTAGAAATAAACCCTCACATCTATGGCCAATAGATTTTTGACAAGGATGTCAAGTCCACTCAATTTAGAAAGAACAATTTCTTCAGCAAATGGTATTAAGAAAATTGGATGTCCATATGCAAAAAATATGAAGGTGGGTCCTTACCTCACACCATATACAAAAATCAACTCAAAATGGATCAAAGACCTAAATATATGAACCGGAATTATAAAAATTCTGGAAGAAAACAAAGGAAAGCATCTTTACAGCCTCGTGTTGGACAATGGTTTCTTAGACTTTACACCCAAAGCATGAGCAACAAAAGAAGAAAAAAACAGAAAAGTGGGATCTCATCAAAATTAAAAATGTTTGTGTATCAAAGAACTTCATCATGAAATGAAAAATACACTCAACATATTATCTATTAGGGAAAATGTATATCAAAACTACAATGAGATAACATTTCATACCCATTAGAATGACTACTATTAAAAAATGGAAAATTACAAATGTTGGAGAGGATATGAAGAAATAGGAAGACATATTCGTTGTTGCTGGGAATGTAAAATGGAGCAGCTGCTATGGAAGAAAGTTTAGAGGCTCCTCAGAAAGTTAAGTACAGAATTACACGTTTGACCTGGCAATTCCACTAGGTACTTACCCCAAATAACTGAAAGCAGGGACTCGATATTTGCACACTGATGATCATAGCAGTATTATCCACAATTCCAAAAGATAGAAGCAACCCAAGTGTCTCCATCAACCAAAGAATGGATAGAGAAAATGTAGTATACACCTACAATGCAATATTATTCAGCCATTAAAAGGAATGAAAATTCTGATGCATGTGATAACATGGATGAACCTTGATGACATACACTGAGTGAAATAAGCCAGACACCAAAAGCAAATATTGTATGATCTTACTGATATGAAATAATAGGAATAAGCAAATTCAGAGTCAGAAACTAGAATATAAGCTACCAGGGATCAGGGTAAGGGTAGGGAATGAGAATTTAATGCTTAAATTGTACAGAGTTTCTATGTGGGGTGATGTTAAAGTTTTGCTGATGGATGATGGTGATGGTGGCATAACATTGTGTACATAATTAACAGCATTGAATTATATATTTGAATGTGGTTAAAAGGAGGAATTTTAATATATATATAAACAATATGTATATGTATAAAAACTAGAATAAACATTTTTTAAAAACATAGGACTCTACAACAGAGAGAATCCTAATGTTAACCATGGACTATAGCTAATAATATAATAATATTCTTTCATCCATTGTAAGAAATATACCATATTGACACAGGTGTTAATAATGAGGTGGTGGGGATGTTTATGGGAACTCTCTATTTTCTGCCTGGCTTTTTTATAAACCTACAACTTCTCTAGTAAAACACACACACGCATTTATTATTTCATAGTTTCTATGGGTCAGGAATCTGGACACGGCTTACCTGACTCTCTTCAGGGTCTCTCACAAGGCTACAATTGAGGTTCCACTGGACCATGATCCACCTCCTCGTGCCCTTTCATGGTTGGTGGCAGGGTTCCATTCCTTTTTGGCTGTTGGACTGAGGGTCTCAGTTCCTTGCTGTTAACCCCTTGCCATGTGGGGCTCTCAAACATGGCAACCCTCTCATCAAGGCCAGCACAAGAGAGCCTGCTTCATATTCTTTTGTAATCTAACAACAGAAGTGGCATTCTCTCACCTTTGCTGTATTCTGTTTGTCGGCTCATACTCAAGAGAAGGGCATTACACAAGGGTGTACACACCAGGAGAAAGGGATCATTGGAGGCCATCTTAGAAGTCTGTCTACCACAAGGGGTGTGACTATTAAAAATGAAGCTATTTGGGGTTCTGGGAAGATAGCTGAATAGGGTAGCTCAAGTTCAGCCCTGCTCCATGGAAAAACTACAGAAGGGATGGGAGGGCAATTGAGACAGTGATTCAAGAGTGCAACTAACCTTGGAGAGACTTCTGTACCACATAAGGCGACCCTGGTTGCAGAGGCTGAGAACTGAGAGGCAGAAAGCTGGAGCCTGGTGTGAAGGTGTGGAGCCCATGGAGTGCACGGATGGGAGCAAGGGACCAGGAAGTAAGCCAGGCCATGTTCATTGAATGCCCTACCCTCACCAGTGCAGCCCATGACTGGTGACTCACCCCACACCCACGCACCCAAACCCCATCACCCGCCCCCACTTCCCATGCTCCAAGTACTCCTGCCCCATCAACCCCCAGCGTGCATACCCACTCCACACACCCACCTCAAGTGTAGCCAAACCCACCTCTCCTGCATCCTTCCTGAGCAGTATCTCCCCCTCCCTGTTCCTTACAGGCTGCCACCAGAGCATAAAGGCTGCAGGCACATACCTCCATACCCAGATTATACCTACCCCCCACCCATAGCGTCACACAGCCTCACCCCACCCCACCCCCCGAGCTCTGCACATCAGTTTATGGCACTCCTAGACCCATGCATGCACATGGCCCACAATCACATCCTTCAGCTCTGGGAACATCAGTTTACAGCACTCCTAGACCCATGTATGCACATGGCCCTCAGTCACGCTACCCAGCTTTGAGAAAGCACTGACCTGCGCAACTGGGTCACATCTGCCCCAAGCCCTCGAAGGCATAATGCTGATCTTCTGCCACAGCTCTACACATGCAGATAAAGGGCCCCATGCACACACCAGGGTTACGCCCCCCAGACTGGTGCGCCTGCACAGCTACATTCCCCCGGGCCACTAGACACCCACATTCGCAAACACGAGCATAACATCCTCAATCTGTGTCTATACCTGCACTGCAATGCATCACTGCACTGCGCCCTGCCCTATACCTTGCACCCTGACCACATACACCCGGCAAACACAAGGCTTTAGATTACTGAAAGAAATCTACTACCAAGTAAATCAGTCAAGATACTTACATGTAACAAAAACAACAGAAGATCACTAAGCATATCACAATGCAGATAGATACAGCCCAGCCTAACAACCAAATTGAAACACCAGGGCAGGCTACAGTGGCTCACTGGCAGAGTTCTACCTGCCACGCTGGAGACCCAGGTTCGATTCCCAATGCCTGTCCATGTAAAAAACAAACAAACAAACAAACAAAAAACACCAGAGGAGACACAGACATTGGATCAACTAATCAAAGATGTTCATATAACTCTACTTAATAAAATAAGTGGGAAAGCAGGAACATAAAGGAGATCAAGAAGAAATAAAAGAGCATAAAGAGGAATTTGTAAGAATAAGCAGAAAAATAGCAAATATCGCAGGGATTGAAGACCCTGTTGACCAATTAAAAACATACTAGAGGCACATAACACCAGATTTGAAGAGACAGAGGAAAGAATAAGTGATATAGAGGACAGGATAATCGATTTTGAACACTCAAAACTGCAAATAGTAAAATAGATGGAAAAATTTGAATTGGATCTCAGGGAAATAAAAGACAAAGCAAAACACACAATATAAGAATCACTGGTGTTCCAGGAGGAGATGAGAGGAGTAAAGGGCTAGGAAGAATAGTTGAGGATATAATGGAGGAAAACTTCCCAATCCTCATAAAGGACACAAATATACAAGTCAAAGAATCCCAGTGAACTCCAAACAGAATAAATCCAAACAGGCCTTCCCCCAGACACATACTAATCAATCTGTCAAATGTTGAAGAGAAGCAGAAAATTCTGAAAGTGACAAGAGAAAAACATTCTACTACATACAAGGGAAACCACATAAGACTGAGTTCAGACTACTTAATTGGCACCATGGAGGCAAGAGGCAGTGGTATGATATATTTAAGATCTTGAAAGAGAAAGACTTCCAGCCAAGAATTCAGTACCCAGTCAAATTGCCCTTCAAAACTGAAGGAGAGGGCGGGCCATGGTGGCTCAGCAGGTAAGAGTGCTTGCCTGACATGCCCGAGGACCCGGGTTTGATTCCCGGTGCCTGCCATGTAAAAAAAAAAAAGAAAACTGAAGGAGAGATTAAAGTTTTCACAGATGAACAAGTCCTGAAAGAATTTATCAACAAGACACTGGCCCTACAAGAAATACAAAAGGGAGTTCTGCCAATTGAAAAAAAAGACAAGAGAGGGAGGTCTGGAGGAGGGCATAGAATTGAAGAGTACCAGTAAGGGGTAACTTAAAGGATAAAAGAGAAAGAGGGTAAAGAATATATAGATCTTATAAATAAAATTAAAAAGTTAAGATGGTGGAATCAAGAAACGCCTTTTCAATAATAACTTTGAATTTTAACAGGTCAAACTTACCAATTAAAAGATACAGATTGGCAGAATGGGTTAAGAAATACAATCCAGCTATAGGCTGCTTACAAGAGACTCATCTTCATCACAAGGATACCAATAGATTGAAAGTGAAAGGATGGAAAAAGATTTTCCACACAAGTTGTAACCAAAAGAAAGCAGGAGTAGCTACACTAATATTGAACAAAATAGACTTCAAATGTAAAGACATCATAAGAGACAAAGAAGGGTACTATACACTAATTAAAGAGTCAATTCACAAAGAAGATACAACAATCATGAATGTTTATGCTCCCAATCAAGGAGCTCCAAAGTATATGAGACAGACATTGGCAAAACTGAAGGGGGCACTAGATATTTCCACAATAATAGTAGGAGACTTCAGTAGACCACTCTCCTCTATAGATAGAACAACCAGACAGAAGATCAACAAAGAAATAGAGAAGTTAAACAACTTGATAAATGAATTAGACCTAACAGACATATATAGGTCATTGCACCCCAAAACACAAGGATATACATTCTTCTCTAGTGCTCATGGAACAGTCTCCAGGATAGGCCATATGCTGGGGCACAAAACAGGTCTTTATTAATTTAAAAACATTGAAATTATTCAAAGCACTTTTTCTGGTCACAATGGAATGACGCTGGATCTCAATAATCACCAAAGTATGAGAGCATTCACAAATATATGGAGATTAAATGACACACACTTAAACAAACCAGTGGGTCAAAGAAGAAATTGCTAGAGAAATCAGTAGCTATCTGGAGACAAATGAAAATGGGAATACAACTTATCAGAACTTATGAGATGTGGTAAAGGCTGTGCTGTGAGGAAAATTTATTGTCCTAAATGCTTATATTAAAATACAAGAAAGAGCAAAAATTGAGGACTTAACTGCTCACCTGGATGAACTTGAGAAAGAACAGCAAACTAACCCAAAGCAAATAGAAGAAGAGAAATAACAAAGATTAAAGCAGAGTGAAATGAATAAGAGAAGAAAAGAACAACAGAAATAATCACTAAAATCAAAAGTTGGTCCTTTGAGAAAATCAATAAAATTGATGGGCCACTAGCAAGACTGACAAAGAAAAAAAGAGAGAGGATGCAAATAAACAAAATCAGAAGTGAGAAGGGGTGAGTTATCACAGACCCTGAAGAAATAAAAGAAATCATAAGAGGATACTATGAACAACTATATGCCAACACACTAGACAACTTAGATGAAATGAACAAATTCCTAGAAATGCACAAACAAGCTACACTGACTCAGGAAGAAATAGAAGAGCTCAACAATCTAATCACAACCAAAGAGAGTCAATCAGTCATCAAAAATCTTCCTACAAAGAAAAGCCCAGGGCCAGATGGTTTCACAGGGGAATTTTATCAAACATTCCAAAAAGAACTAACACCAATCCTGCTCAAATTTTTCCAAAAAGTTGAGGGAAAAGGAATTCTATCTAACTCATTTGATGAAGCTAATATCATTTTAATACCAAAACTGGATAAAGATGCTATAAGGAAGGAAAACTACAGGTCAATCTCCCTAATGAACATAGATGCAAAAATTCTCAACAAAATATTAGCAAATTGAATTCAACAATACAGTAAAAGAATTATACACCATGACCAATTGGGGTTTATATCAGGAATGCAAAGATGGTTCAAAACAGAAAATCAATTAATGTAATACAGCACATTAACAAATCAAAATGGAAAAATCACATGACCATGATTTGATCATGATGCTGATCATATCCATTGATGCTGAAAAAGCATTCAACAAAATTCAGCATCCTTTTCTGTTAAAATACTCCAAAAGATAGGGATCAAACATAACTACTTCAATATGATAAAGGGGATATATGAAAAACCAATAGCCAGCATTGTACTCAATGTAGAGAGACTGAAAGCTTTCCCCCTAAGATCAGGAACGAGACAAGGATGCCCACTGTCACCACTATTATTCAACATTGTGCTAGAAGCTCTACCTAGAGCAATCAAGCAGGACAAAGAAATAAAAGGCATCCAAATTGGAAAGGAAGAAGTAAAACTTACATTATCACAGATGACATGATACTATACTTGGAAGATCCTGAGAAATCTACAGCAAAATTACTTCAGCTAATATACAAATTCAGCAAAGTGGCAGGATATAAGATTAATGTGCAAAAATCAGTAATGTTTCTATACACAAGCAATGATCTAACTGAGGAGTCAGTTAAAGAAAAACTTCCATTCAAAATAACAACTAATTAATCAAGTACTTAGGAATGAACTTAACTAGGGATATAAAGGACTTAACTAGAATACTACATAACATTGCTAAAAGAAATCAAAGAAGATCTAAATAGGTAGAAAGACATTCCCTGCTCATGGATAGAAAGGCTAAATATCATTAAGATGTCAATTCTACCCCAATTGTTCTACAGATTCAAGACCACTCCAACAACCAACTTTGAAGACTTGTAAATGCTAGTTACCAAATTCACCTGGAAGGGAAAGAGACCCCAAATAGCTAAAAGCATCCTAAAAAAGAAGAACGAAGTGGGAGGATTAACACTCCCTGACTTTAAAACCTATTATAAAGCCACAGTGGTCAAAAACAGCATGGTATTGGCACAAAGATAGAAGCATTGACCAATGGAATCAATTTGAGAGTGCAGAAATAGACTACTAAATCTATGGCCAACTGATTTTTTTTTTTTAATTTTTTTATTAATCAAAAAAAAGAAAAGAAATTAACACAACATTTAGAAATCATTCCATTCTACAAATGCACTCAGTAATTCTTAGTATCATCACATAGATGTATGATCATCATTTCTTAGTACATTTGCATCGATTTAGGAAAAGAACTAGCAAAACAGCAGAAAAAAATATAGAATGTTAATATAGAGAAGAGAATTAAAATAATAATACTAATAATATATATATATATAAAAAGGAAAAAGAAAAAAAACAAAAACAAAAGATACAAACACACAAACAAACAAAAAACCATATTTCAGGTGCAGCTTCATTCAGTGTTCCAACCTAGTTACATTACACTTAGGTGTTATTGTGCTGTCCATTTTTGAGTTTTTGTATCTAGTCCTGTTGCACAGTCTGTATCCCTTCAGCTCCAATTGCCCATTATCTTACCCTGTTTCTAACTCCTGCTGGTCTCTGTTACCAATGATATATTCCAAGCTGATTCTCAAATGTCGGTTCACATCAGTGGGACCTTACAGTATTTGTCCTTTAGTTTTGGGCTAGACTCACTCAGCATAATGTTCTCTAGGTCCATCCATGTTATTACATGCTTCATAAGTTTAGTCTGTCTTAAAGCTGCATAATATTCCATCGTAGGTATACGCCACAGTTTGTTTAGCCACTCTTCTGTTGATGAACATTTTGGCTGTTTCCATCTCTTTGCAATTGTAGATAATGCTGCTATAAACACTGGTGTGCAAATGTCCGTCTGTGTCTTTGCCCTTAAGTCCCTTGAGTAGATACCTAGCAGTGGTATTGCTGGGTCGTAATCCATTCTGTCATTCTATGTCTTTTGATTGGGAAATTCACTCCATTAACTTTTAGTATTATTACTGTTTGGATAATATTTTCCTCTACCATTTTGGCTTTTGTATTATATATATCATATCTGATTTTCCTTCTTTCTACACTTTACTCCATACCTCTCTCTTCTGTCTTTTCATATCTGACTCTAGTGCTCCCTTTAGTATTTCTTGCAGAGCTGGTCTCTTGGTCACAAATTCTCTCAGTGACTTTTTGTCTATAAATGTTTTAATTTCTCCTTCATTTTTGAAGGACAATTTTGCTGGATATAGGAGTCTTGGTTGGCAGTTTTTCTCTTTTAGTAATTTAAATATATCATCCCACTGTCTTCTAGCTTCCATGGTTTCTGCTGAGAAATCTACACATAGTCTTATTGGGTTTCCCTTGTATGTGACAGATTGTTTTTCTCTTGCTGCTTTCAAGATCCTCTCTTTCTCTTTGACCTCTGACATTCTAACTAGTAAGTGTCTTGGAGAACGCCTATTTGGGTCTATTCTCTTTGGGGTGCGCTGCACTTCTTGGATCTGTAAATTTAGGTCTTTCATAAGAGTTGGGAAATTTTCAGTGATAATTTCTTCCATTAGTTTTTCTCCTCCTTTTCCCTTCTCTTCTCCTTCTGGGACACCCACAACACGTATATTTGTGCGCTTCATATTGTCATTCAGTTCCCTGATCCCCTGCTCAAGTTTTTCCATTCTTTTCCCTATAGTTTCTGTTTCTTTTTGGAATTCAGATGTTCCATCCTCCAGTTCACTAATTGTAGCTTCTGTCTCTTTAGATCTACCATTGTAGGTATCCATTGTTTTTTCCATTTTTTCTTCTTTGTCCTTCACTCCCATAAGTTCTGTGATTTGTTTTTTCAGATTTTCTATTTCTTCTTTTTGTTCAGCCCATGTCTTCTTCATGTCCTCCCTCAATTTATTGATTTGGTTTTTGAAGAATTTTTCCATTTCTGTTCGTATATTCAGCATTAGTTGTCTCAGCTCCTGTATCTCATTTGAACTATTGGTTTGTTCCTTTGACTGGGCCATATCTTCAATTTTCCGAGCGTCATCCATTATTTTCTGCTGGTGTCTGGGCATTTGATCAGATTTCCCTGGGTGTGGGACCTGGCTGGTTGAAACGTTTTTCTGTGAAATCTCTGGGCTCTGTTTTTCTTTTCCTGCCCAGTAGGTGGCGCTCATGGCGCTCGTCTGTCTGCACGGCTGTCGGCCCGGGAAACCGCGCGTGGAGGTGGGGGTCGCTGGCCGCCGCGGCTTGGGAGAGTGCCGGTCCTAATTGCCCAGCTGGCCCAAAACGCCAAGCGTGACGGGAGGGCCCCGCTATCCAACGTTCCCAGTCAGACCGGGGAGCCACGTGCGTGGAGGGGACCCCAGTCGCCAGCCGACCCAGCCGGAAAAACGCGCGCCCCTCGGGTAGCTCACCGCAGCAGATTCTCCCTGCCCGTTCAGCTGTTCCAGAATGGGGTACGCTGTCTTTTTGGTCTCTGTCGTGACTCCGGGAGCTGTTTCGTATTGTTTCTGTTTCTTAGTTGCTTTTCTGGAGGAGGAACTAAGACCCACGCGTCTTACTAAGCCGCCATCTTCTCCGGAACGCTGGCCAACTGATTTTTGACAAGATCCTCTGAACTGGGACAAAATAGTCTTTCCAATAATTGGGCATAGAAGAACTGGATATCAATGGCCGAAAGAATGAAGGAGGACCCCTATCTTACACCCTATGCAAAAATTAACCCAAAGTGGATCAAACATCTAAATATAAGAACTAGCACCATAAAGCTTCTAGAAGAAAATTTAGGAAAACATCTTCAAGACCTAGTAATAGGTGGCAGCTTCCTAAAGTTTACACCCAAAGCACAAACAACAAAAGAAAAAAAATACATAAATGGGAACTCCTTCAAATCAAATACTTTTGTACCTCAAAAGACTTAGTCAAAAAAGGTGAAGAGGCAGCCAACTCAATGAGAGAAAATATTTGGAAACCACATATTGGGCAAAGGTTTGATATCCCATATACATAAAGAAATCATACAACTCAACAACAAAAGAACAAACAATCCAATTATAAAATGGGCTAAAGATATGAATAGGCATTTTTCTGAAGGGCAAATACAGATGGCTCAAAAGCACATGAAAATATGTTCATTTTCATTGCTTATAAGGGAAATGCAGCTCAAGACTACAATGAGATACTACCTCATGTCTATAAGAATATCTGCTATTAAACAAACAGGGAACTATAAATGTTGGAGAGGATGTGGAGAAATTGGGACACTTATGCACTGTTGATAGGAATGTATAATGGTGCAGCCAGTATGGAAGACTGTTGGGCAGTTCCTTAGCAAACTAAATATTGAGTTGCCCTATGACCCAGTAATAACACTACTTGGTATATACCCAGAAAAGCTGAAAGCAATGACACAAAGAGACATTTGCACATCGATGTTCATGGCAGCATTATTCACAATCACCAAAAGATGGAAACAAACCAAATGCCCATCAACAGGCGAGTGGATTAACAAAATGTGGTATATACATACAATGGAATATTATGCAGCAGTAAGACAAAATGACTTCCAGAAGCACATGACAAGATGGATGAGTCTTGAGGACATAATGCTGAGTGAAATAAGCCAGAAGTGAAGGCAGCTCTGTAGTGGGTCTATAAGTAATATTACCATATTGAAGAGGAAAAAGATTGAAAGGGGTTGTATAGACCTACGTGGCCCACTGATTAACACTAGAAATATAAATTAGTTCTTGCAGGAACTACTTCAAAGGTATGATTCATTTACAAAAAGTGTTGAAGTCTAGGGTACAGGGGGGAAACTCCTATTGCATGCTATGGGCTATGTTCAAAAGGAAACCATCAGCACTACCACAGCAACAGCAGAGGTAAATAATGGGGGGAGGGACAAGCGTTAACAGGAGGTGTAGATTTCCTATTCGGCAAGGGTGTGTTTATTGGTTTTCTTTCTCTTGGGAAAAATGGCATTATCTAAAATTGAGAGTGTTGATGGACTGTGGACTTTGGGCATTTTACATGATCCCTGATGAATGCAGGTGGCTGAAGGATTCACTGACTGAGAAGTAGATTGGAGAACGATGGTGTATACTTATGAACGAAGGTTGTGCTGCTACAGAAAAGGAACAAAGTTGTGAGGCAAGCAACGATGTGAATGAATGTGTGGGGCATTTGGTGAGTTAACATAAATCAGAAACAAAAGAATAACAATGGTATGGTCTCCTTTAGAAAATGCTTAGAAGAAAACAGGGGCCTAGATTGTGGTCTTTTACAGCAGATACATTAGGTCCAGAGTGGTAATCGTTATTTCTGGATTTTGAGAGGCTGTTTTATATATAACCTTATATATATATCATTATTAGAGATAATAATGAAGCTGATCAGATTGGGGTTAAAGTAATTAAGAACACAGGGGTAAGGAAGACAACCAAAGAAAGATTGATTTGGTCTGGAACTGAAATTTTCTGTAGTATATAATCTAACTCAACCTATCTGTACAGCTCATTTGAACAATGGAAACACAGGGAGCCCAGAATAAGAAAGAGGTCCTTTAATCCTGTGTAGCTTAATGTTATGCCTGAATACATCCTAGAATATATTAAGCAGATAATAAAAAAGTATTGACGGGTGGGTCACGGTGGCTCAGCAGGCAGAGTTCTTGCCTGCCATGCCAGAGACCCGGGTTTGATTCCCGGTGCCTGCCCATGCAAAAAAAAAAAAAAAAAAAAAGTATTGGCAACGTCCCTTGAGGGATGGGAGAAAAAACATGGAACTATTAAACTTATCATCAGGAAACCCCCTGATATTGTGTCAAACTTTGGGGACACTCAAATCAATAGGCCAAGCCCTTGATCGTGAGGCTTACCCTTGTGAAGCTTATGTAGGTAGCGGAGAAGCTTAGCCTACCGACAGGTGTGCATGACAGTTACTTCTGGAGGACCTCTTTTGTTGTTCAGATGTGGCCTCACTCTCTCCAAGCCCAACTCTATGTGGGATGACATCCAGGGGTGAAAGTCTCCCTGGCGACTTGGTACATGACTCCCAGGGATGAATCCAGACCTGGCACCACGGGATCGACAATTCCATCCTGATCAAAAGGGGGAAAAGAAGTGTAACTAATAAAATATCAGTGACAGAGTTCAAATAGAGTTGAGAAGCTACTCTGGAGTTTGCTCTTATGCAAACTTCAGTTAGACCTTGCTACCTATCATAACCTGCCAAACCCCAACCAGGACCATTCCAGCCAATCCTAAAGAACACTTAGGGCACTATATGATTCTACAAGGGTTCCATGTACTAGTATAACTCTCCAGAAACCTACAACCTCTAGATGGGTTCCTGGACCAGATAAGTCATGAAACCTTGAGGGCCCAGCTTCTCCAGAACGTCAGTTAGTCCCATCTCACTTATCCTTATTATTGATAGCTGCTTCCAACATGAAAAAATTAGAATGGCCACAGCCCAAACACCACAAAAGAGAGGGATAGAAAGATTAAAGGTGATGGTATAATTACACAGAGAAGATAGGATTTAACAAATGAATATGATTGCTGGATCATTAAATTGCTATCTCTTTTAGTCTCCGGTATCTTAGAGCAGTTAGAAGCAAAAATCTAAAATTATGGTATAACCCATGTCAAACTCTGAAATATGTTCTACAACTAATTGCAGTGCTGTGCTTTGAAATTTACTGCTTTTTTGAATATATGTTATTTTTCAGAAAGAAAGAAAGTCAGTTGTGTTGATAAAAAAATATTTATTCCTTTTAACCTCCTATATTCTGGAGCAGCAAGAAGGAAAAACATGACGGGATCGTATGGTAGCCCACGACAAACTCTGGGATCTGCCCTGTAACTACTTGTTGAAGAGAGCTTTGAAAACTATTGCTTTTTATATTCTTTGTTTTGTATATATTTTATACTATACAATAAAAAAGTTAAAAAAAGAGGCTATTTGAATTTCACTATTGCTGTTTTATAGTGAATTAAAAAAATAGATCCATCAACCCTTCTTTTGTGTCAACCCCGTGATTAAAGAATGCATTTTTTTGCTCTCAAAAATTAAATAGAAAAAAACAAACATGATTCCTAGCTTTGTGCACTGACCTCTTTACTGCCAAAGTGAACAGATATTTGTTTTTGTGCTAAGAAAATTCCAACTGCTGTGGTTCCCTGTGACAGTAAACAAGCATGAACCTGTTTAGGCAAAAGGGAATTGTGTTGGTTCAAGTAATCAGGCCATGGGAAAGGCCTTGGGAACAGCTGCAGCCAAGAGCTCCAGTGCCACGAGGGCTTCCTCTGTCCACCTGTCTCTGCTCTTCCCTGGTAGGGTGTGTTCCTCGTGGCCACCAGCAGCTCTAGGCTTCATCTCCCAGCTTTTCCATCAGAGTGAGCTCAAGACTCGCTCTCTCAGGCTCTGAGGCTAACATGCTAAGAGGCTCTGTTTCCCTCTACTTGAATCACGCACTCTTCTCTGGACCAATCCAGTGCAGTCAGAATGGTGTCATGGGATTCACGGTGACTCCCTGTGCCTATAAGAGCACGGTTGCTTCCGCAAAACCACACGGTGGGAGCCGGCCCAAGACAATTTTCTAGAAGAAGAGGAAGGAGAGCTGGATGGACAAGACAAAAACTCTTCCTTGCCCTCTCTGTTCATCTGCCTCTCTCACACACACATTCATGTGACATGTATATGTAAAGAGAATAAATCTTGGCTGGGGGGAAGAGTGGTGGTGGAGGAATTTTAATCTGGAATCTATTCCCACCAACTAGTTATGTGAGCAGAGGATGGTTAACTCCTCCTCGTCAGACACGGCTTTCCAGTTTTTAAAAAGGGAATAATAAGACTTGCCTTTCTTGATCCAGAGAGGCCCTGTGAAGATAAGATGAAAAAATGTGAAAAAGATAGTGTCATGGGATAAAGGATGTTGTTAGAATAAGCATAGCGATCACGTGGAACTGTATCAGCCTCTTTGATTTTGCCTAGTTCAGATTGCTGTTCAGATCTTGCCCTTTTATATTGTTGCTACAGCTGCAGTCACCTCTTACCTGGGCAGGAGTGACCTGCAATTTGGAAGTCACTGAACTGAGAGACAGAAGTTAAACTGACTCATATCCCGCTCTACTCATATCCAGTGTTCATTGAGTGCTTGCTTATGTGCCTGCCATCGTTCTAAACACTTCAGGAGTACAGGGTGAGTTAGGTGCAGTTCTGCAGGAAACTGAGGCACAAAAATTGGTGAGAGAGGGTGGGCCACAGCGGCTCAGTGGCAGAGTTCTTGCCTGCCATGCTGGAGACCTGGGTTCAATTCCCAGTGCCTGCCCATGCAAGAAAAAGAAAAAAAATAATTGGTAAGAGTGCAGATCTTGAATTAGAATCCAAATAGTCAGGCTCCAGAGTCTGTGTTTTAGCCACCTTGCCCTGCCCCTCCTGGTTTATTGGGCACAACACAGCTATTGCCTGTGCCTGGGGCTGCCAGCTGGCCTCCTTCTCCCGTCATCTAAGTTCTAAGCAGGTTTGGGAAATCCCCATGTTCTCTAATCCTGACTCCTTCTCAGGCCAGCCCCTGCCTCTGGCCTCCCCATTGGCTGGATATCCAGCTCCAGTAGCAACATCCTTTTCCAAAAGGGAAGTGAGCTGGTTAGGAATGCGCACCAGGAACTATCCAGTGCAGGTACTTGATGTCAGGCAGGACAAGGCATTGGAGAGGTTGTTAGATGGGCCCCAGGCTGGTGGAAGATCCTGTTACTCAAAAGGACACTGGGTTTCAGTGCCAGGAACCTAACATATTCTTAATTTTCCTGTTCCATTCATCTCTATCAGAGTAAATGGCACCACAATTTACCTAGCTGTTTTAGCCCCCCAAAGTTAGAGTCATCCTCATTCCTCTATCTCACCTTCTACACTCAGTTCATCAGCAAATCACGTTTGACTCTTGTTCCAAAGTACACCGTGAATCTGTCTCAACCATCACAGCCCCCATCTCAGATCTGGAAACTGCAGTCACCTCCCAACTGGGCTTCTGCTTTCACCGTGGTCTCCTATGATCATTTTGCACACAGCAGCCAGGCATCTCTGAAAATCCATAAATCATCTAGCTTTGTTTCTCTGCTTAAAAATCCTACAGTGGCTTCCATGGGATTCAGAATAAAAGCCAAAGTCCTTATGTGGCCCTTATTGCTTGCCACCTGCTGCCACACAGGCTTACAGTCTGACCCAGCCAGGCACACAGCTTTCCCACCTCATGGCCAGTGTTCCTGCTGTCCCCTCTCCTTGGAATGCTCTGCCCAAGCCCTCCTGTGGCTGCCCAGCTGGTGTCATCCAGGCCTTTATTCAAGCATTACCTCTTCAGCAGCGTCCTTGATCTCCCGATCTAAAGCACGACCCACCCCTCACGCCCTCTCACACTCACTCCAACACATTTCCCTGTTTGAACTTCATCATGCACCGATCATAGATAAAAGTATTTTATTTGGTTGTTGTGACAGTTTGAAAGGATTTATGTACCCTAGAAAAGCCATGTTTTAATCCTAATCAATCTTGTGGAAGCAACCCTTTCTTTTAATCACTATTCAGTAATGGAGGTTGGAAACTCGATTAGATTATCTCCATGGAGATGTGACACACCCAATTGTGGGTATTAACCTTTCATTAGAGGGAGATGTGACTCCACCCCTTCCAGGTGGGCCTTAAATAGTTTATTGGAATCCTTTAAAAGTGAAAACAGTTTGGAGAAAGCTTCAAAACAATGGGAGAACAAAGAGTAGAGTCCTGAGAATGATGAGAGCCAGAGCCCATGCAACCAGAGACCTTTGGAGATAAAGAAGGAATATCCCCCAGGAGAGCTTCATGAAACAAGAAGCCTGGAGAGAAAGCTAGCAGACATCCCCATGTATCTTTCCAGTTGAGAGAGAAACCCTGAACTTTATCAGACTTCTTGATCAAGGTATCATTCCCTGGATGCCTTAGATCGGACATTTCTGTAGACTTGAATTAATTTGGACACTTCCAAGGCCTTAGAACTGTAAAACTAGCAACTTATTAAATTCTCCGTTTCAAAAAAAAAAGTTGTTCCATTTCTGGTATATTGCATTCCAGCAGCTAGCAAACTGGAAGAGTTGTTTTCTTGTTTTGTTTTTCATTTCTCCCCGCCAGAATATAAACTCCAGGAGACCTTATCTGTTTTGTTCACTTCAGCATTTGGCATAGTGCCTAGCTGATGGTAAGCACTCAATACATATCTGTTAATGGAAAGAAAAATTAATGAAAGAAGAAAGGGAGAACAAATGAATAAAATCCAGTCCTCTCTCTGCTCCCAATCCCTGGCGATGCCTCCTGGGACCTCCTCGTCCCCTCACACAAGTTAATTGTGTTCTAAGTCCCTTTCCAATGCTTCTCTGCTCCCCCGTCCTTCCTTTTCAGAGCTCACCTTCTCTGGAAACTTCTCAGACAGAATATGCCCTGCTCCTGACACTCCTTTCTATCTCTATCTTGGATAGAGTGCCCCTCTGCTGCTGGATCTGTGGGCTCCAAGAAGTCAGCTGGCCTACACTTTGGAAAGATTGCTGGTCCTTGCTTTACATTTCCTCATCTTTCTCCCACTCCATTTAGGAGCTCCCTGAAGGTGGGGTAGGAAATGACACTTCCTTCATTTGTCCACCTCCCCTTTGCCAGGCTGACTGGTTCCAAGAACAGGGTTCCATGCCTGGACACAGTTTTCTCTTTGATCTAATGGATGACCAATATGTGATGGTCGGATTATCTTTTATCAATTCCCCTAATCCTGAGACTTCTCTGGGAGGTGAAAATAGGAAGCTGCCTGGCTTTTCATTTTAGCTGTCTGTGAGCATTTGCAGTTCCTGTTTAGCTTTAATTTCAGTTTCTCTTGGGAAAAGTGAAAAATGTCCTGGGCTAGGAATCAGAAGGCCTGACCTGTGATGTTAGATCTACCACCAATTAGCTAGGTGACTGGGAAATTATTTATGCTCTCTAGTTTCATTTCCTCATTTATTTTAAAAAGACGATAAGATCAATATCTTGTCTATTGTGAGGACCAAATAGCTTTGCAAACTGAGAAGTTCTCTTCTATGGCTGTCAGGTATTATCAGTGTCATGTTATCCTTGGTTCTCTTGCCACTTGAATACTGGAATACAAATGGCTCAAACCATAAGAGTGTTCCTTGTCTCACACATCCAGAAATCTGCAGGGACTTGCAAGATTGTTGATTCAGCAGTTTGACAACGCCAGTCCTTTGGGTCAGGTTCTCTATAACGCTCTTGGCTTTCTTCTCCATTGCTAGACGGCTGTAGCTTTCCAAGCCTCACATGTTGTTTTAGTTTGCTAAAGCTGCTGAAATGCAATATATCAGAAATGGGCTGACTTTTAACAATGGGGATCTATTAGCTTACAGGCTTACCATTCTGAGACCATGAAAATGGCCAAAATCAAGGCATCACCCAGATGATATCTGGACTCCTCTGTCATATGGGAAAGCATATGGCAGGCATCTGCTGACTTCCCCTTCTCTTCTAGGCTCCACTGCTTCAGCTTCTTGCTTTCCTGGCTTTGTCTCTGGGCTTCTGTCCTTCTTTTGGGTCTTTCTCTGAATTTCATCCTCTTAACAAGGACCCCAGTAAAAGGATTAAGACCCACCTGGGGCATGCCTCACTGAAATAACTTAATTAAGAAGGTCCTACCCACATTTGGTTTACACTTACAGGAATGAATTAGCTTTAAGAACATGATCTTCTTGGGGTCCATAAAGCCTCCAAACCATCACACATGTCAACAGCCAAGACTGGAAGGTATGGGTCGGAGGGCAGCAGGGGAGCTGGTTAGAAATGTGAACAGGAATTATCAGCTCAGTTACTTAATGTCACATGGGACAGGGTAAAGCACTGGAGGAATTAGTGGTTGATGGGGAGGAGGGAGGAGGCTTCCTTGCTTCTCTCTCTCTCTTTTTATCGAGAAGGAGGAAAATCTGTCCTAGAAGCTCCCAGTAGACTGTTACTCAGGTTCTATTTGCCAGAACTGGGACACACTGATAAACCGATCGTCAGCATAGGAAAATGAGAGTCTAAGCCAATCATACTTCAGGGGCACAGTCCTAGGAGGCCTTGGCAGAGCTTAGCCTCAACGGTGTCCCTTCTATTGGCTTTTCCTCTGTCCTTTCATTTTCTCTGGTTTCTCATCTCCCGAGTAAACTCCCACGATCTCATCTCAGACTTTGCATTTGAGGGGACCCAGACCAAAACAGCCCTTGCTTGGATGAGGTGCATGGCCAATTCTGCCTGACTGGGCAGTGGGGTCTCACAGAGACCTTGCCCTTCTATGCAGGCTTGGTGTGGTTTTCCTTAAGGGCAATAAAAGATGGCTACTGCCCTGGGTGGTTCATTTATATCACCTCAGCAGTTCTCCTGTACTGGTCTCTTCTCTAAGAACATGTCCTTAACCTCTTGGAAAAAGAGAAAATCCCAGTGGCTAAGATGACAGACTATGAGGCCAAACTGCCCAGCTCTGAATTCCAGTTGTGCCACTACCAGTTGGGTGATCTTGGGCAAGTCACTTAAACTCTCTGTGCCTCATTTTACACATTTGCAAAATAGTGACCATAGTAGTACCCACCTCGTAGGGTTGTTGTGAGGATGAAAGGAGTTTGTGTGTGTGAAGTGCCTGGAGCGTTGTCTAGCACACAGGAATGCCACTTGTGTTTGCTACTCTTACCCCAGCATCCATAAGAGCACCTAGTGCCTTGGGAGAAAGGACAGAGAGGGGCACTGTGGCTCTTTTGTGTTTCTCATTTCCTCTTCAGTGGTCCCAGTGGCAGGGCTGGCTGATTGGGCATGTTTCTTGTGTTCATTTTAAAGCTCTGATGTTGCCACCTTGAAATTCTTAATAATTTTTTGAACATGGAACTCTGCATTTTCACTGTGCACATGGCCTCACAAATAATGTATCTGGTCCTTCCTGGTGGTATGCTTGGGGAGAGGCTTCAGCAAGTGGTGAGAGCAAAATGAACCCTGTCCTCTGGCCAAGCTGAGCTCATTGTTTCTTCCCTTCTCCGAGTACAGCAGAAAATGCAGGCTTTCTAGTCACAGTAGGAGCTTTTATCATGGTTTCTGTGACAACGGCCCACGGAGGAGAGAGGCCTTAGGGGCCAGCTGGCCTAGCCCACCCGGGGGCTGGATTTTCCTACTCTGCACCCCAGCACAGGCTCACCCAGCCTCTTTGTGAATTCTTCTTGTGATAAGAAAGGGCATGTTTCATTGTTGATTCTAATTTTAACTGTCCCTCCCTCTTGTGGAGTGTTATAAGGTTCTCCAAACCCTTTCATAAGGATTATCTCACCGGCTTCTCAAACAGTTCCCTGCAGCAGACATTTTTAAAGGAGTGGAGTTGGAGGAAACTGTAACGGTGTGATAAGCAGCCCTTTCTCTCACCTCTCAGTCTTTCCCCTTCATTCTGTCAGAATTCTAAGAGATTGACATTTTACCTTTTCTAGGAAGTCTTTCAGCCCCTAATTCTTGATGCTAAATAATTTTTCCCCTAGGCTGTAGATAATGTAATGCCTTGTATCAGATATGCTTGCCTTTGAAAAAATCATGGAAATGGCTTGAGCTAAGCAGCCTTTTTAATACACTGAATCTATTTTTGATCACAAAACCCTCCTCCCCTATTGCCCAAAGAAACAAACACCAAAGTTTAAAACAAATACACAACCTCAAACAGCCAACAACCTCAAACACCAACATCAACCACAAAAGGAAAGAGAGCAGAGAGTACTTTGAAAAGTGCCAGTCAAGGAAAGAAACGGAAGCTTCTAAGAACCTGCGGCTCTTATCCCTACACAGTAGGAAATGAAGTCTGCTGGTGGTAAATCCAGAGCAGCTCATCAATACCCTTCAATCTGTAGGGCAGCAGCCTGAGGGATTGGGTAGGGAAAGGAACTACCTGAGAATGGAGGTGCACTGGACCTGTAGGGACAGGAAGGGCTGTCCTTGGTTTGCTGTCTTCCAGACAGGGCACAGGGCCGGGGGGGGGGGGGGGAAGTTGGAGCCCACAGGAGGTGCAGCGCCATTGTACACACACCATGGTGCACACACACACACACACACACACACACACACACACACACAGACACAGAGGCAGATGTGTTCACACCCACACCACGTTGCTGCAGGATCCAGCCTGTGGGAGGAGCTCTTTAGGCAGGCTCGTTTGACGGCTTCCCACTTGCTTCATCAGACCTTGTCCTGATTCCACAGCTTATAGTAAACCCCCAGTGGCTCCACCTTCATTTCCACTTCCTTCGTGTTTGCAGGTTTCCATATTCTTTGTTCCTATATTCTGCACCCACCACCACTACTCCTCCCCACCACCCGCTCCCGGCTACTAGAAATACCTTGCCAATGAGAATCCTAATGGGCAGTCTGCTTAGGTTGGACTCTGTGTTAGACTCTACCCCTGCTGTTAGACCGATTCCTACCAGTGGGCCTGGTGAGGTAGCCCTCCTGTCATTTTTCTTCCTCTGTCAAAGTGTAATGAAAGCTACTTCAGAGTCTGAATTTGTGCTCCTCCAGTCATACTAGGTTTCTCCATCACTCCGACATAAGTACCATTCCAATTACTGTTCCTGATCTTACAATGGATGGATTCTGAAGGCTGACTTTGAGTAGTCAGTGCTTCCATTTCTCTGCTGTCAAGGAGAAACTGCTTTGTAAATTCCACACTCATTCATTCATTCTCTTGTCTCTTCTAGCAATCCCTTGGGAAAACAAAGCCAGATCCCCTTCATTATGAGCCAGCCTGGTACCTGGTACTGCTCTGAATATTGTCACACCTGGGCAGGCACAGGTGTGAGCAGCCATGAATGTTTGCTCATGTCAAACTTCCCACTGGCTGTCGGCTTCCAAAGTATTTCCAAACCTCCTATGAGAGATCTGCTCCACAATCTCATCTTCCCTTTTCATTTCAGAATTTCCCCATCTGGAAATTCCCACCTTCTGGTGCTGATACTTTGAGGAAATTCTGAGTGGTGGACTAGGCAGCTGGCTGGGAATCAGGCTGGGGAATCAAAGGCACATAAGGCCAGATGAGGTTTTGAAACATCACCTCCTTATTTCCTCCCCATTCCCACTCCCAGCAGAACTGTTTTGTACCCATGCCAGGTCCCAAATTCCTAAGTATTAAGTACTTGGCACTTACCACTGGAGACAATATTTCAGTTTTCAAGATATAAACCTCAGGGTCATTTGCAACCAGAAAGGAAAAACAAATCAAAATTACTTTCAGGTCCCTGAAGCTTTAGGATGCTTTCATTTCAGGCTGCTTTTATATTTAGGCTCATATGAATTATACATAGAGAACCATGGGCCACTGGATAGCTTCCAAATACTAATAATTCTATTTTCCTCCTTTTCAATAATTAGTTCAAGGTCTTCACCATAAGTGACATCATGTCTCAGAAGGAAAAATAGGCCCCTGGTGAGGCTATGTAAAGTCTTCTGTCTACCAGGCCCTATTTCTCCTTATGCCCTAGTCTCATCTTTCTCATTGGCTCTCCAATCTCAGAGCTTTTTCTTGCTGTTCTCTGTAGCCTTTAATAAACCTTTCTGTTGGGTATAGTCTGATTAGATGTGGTTAGCAGTTTAGCCACGCTCACTGCAGTTCAGTCTACCTTAGGAGACCTAAAGGACTCAGGGCTCTGGAAAACAGGATAGTGGGTGTTACCACCTACGACATAGTGACAAAATTTTTACCCCTAGGTCATTCTGACCTTAGGCACAGCAAGATGTGGGGATGATTTACATCCACCCTCAAACTCAAATGGGATAAAAACGACCTCCCTTACCAAGCAGTCAGTACAATGTGCTACCTACCTATGTGCTTCATATACATGGTCATATTTAATCCTGAAAAGAGCTCTTTGAGAGCTTCTCATTTCACATGCAAAGAAGAGTGAGGTTGAAAGGATAAGAACCTTGCTGAATGGCAGAGCTGGTATTTAAGTCATGGGCTGAATCCTACTTCTGTTGCCTGTCTGTGTACTGTTTGGACAATGACCTTGAACCTAATGGTCACATGACTAGGGGCAACCATGGCTACAACGTATCACCAGCTGCCAGTTTCATACCTGGAATTCAGAAATGAAGGGAACGATTATGACATTGAGATTTCTAAACACTTCAGTCTGAAATGAAGGTATTCTCTTTATCTTCTCCTACAGGGCAAAAAATTAAAAACCAACACCACCACAAAACAAAACAAAACACAAAAAACCCTCATTTCATGTCCCTATCCAAAAGGATAAAAATCATGACTTTCACATTTTAAAAAATGGCTAACTGTATCTCTGCAACAGCTGAGGGAAAACTGAAAAAATCTAGGATTTTAGGACTTCTTAGTATTTACTTTAAAATTGAGGAAAAGGAAATTATAGCAGCTTTTAGATCCATCATGCTTTAGCAAGTGCACTTAATCCTTGAGATTGAACTCGTATTTCCTAACAACAGAAGCCTAAAGGGAGGCAATCTGCTGTTTTGGGGAGAGCATCTAAATGGGAATCAAGAGACCTGGTTCTATTATGTAGCTATCTAACTCAGATGCCACCAGAAATGGACCAAAATTGCACCAGGATGAAATCCATCATTCCAAAAAAAAGTACTTTCTAAACTTTCTACCAGCTCTGAAATTCTAGGAGTCAATGAGCTATATTTCAACCATTGCCAAAAATAATGTAAATATTACTCCCCAGCAAAACCCCTGTATTTTTAGTGAGTGTCCTTTTTTTTTGTTTTTGGCATGGGCAGGCACAGGGAATCAAACCCGGGTCTCAAAGCATGGCAGACGAAAACTCTGCCACTGAGCCACTGCTGCACCGCCCTGAGTGTCCTTTTGATTCATGTGGTTTGTATGAACAAGCGATAGATCTAATCCTCTCAAAGAATTTGGAAACTCAAAAAATGTTAAGCTAATGGAAGTTATGGACAAAACTAACCAAAGTGAGAGAGCTCTTATAGACGATTCTAGTGTTTTTTATTAAAATAACTGAGGATGGATGGTGGTGATAGCAGTACAATATTGTGAATGTATTATCATTGAACTATACACTTGAAAGTGGTTAAAATAGGAAATTTCATGTTGTATATGCTACCACAATAAAACATTTTTAAAAAACTAAAAGCTGAGGAATTTTTTACTGTGCTGGCTGGTCTTCAGATGGCTCCCAATACCTCCTATTATTCACACCCTATGTGATTCCCCTCAAAATTAATCTGGACTGACTGTGGGATTTGCCTTAACTAATAGAATACAGCAGTAAAAGTGACATTGTGCCAGATTGGGACCTAAACTATAGTAAGTCTTGGCAGTTTGTTTCTGTGCTTTGGGGAGCCCTGAGCTGCCACTGCTCTCATTTTCCCATGCTAAATATATCAGAATTCAGTACATCCAATAATAGGTCCAAATGTCCCATTTCTAATGCCATCCTTTGTCCTTACTGAAATGTGTATAGATCTGGAAAAGACAAAAAGCCCTATTATAGTCAGTAGATGATTTGACTGAAAGAGGCTTATGTGTCACCAACATTTTGAATTGTCCCTTTGTTTGGCAACCAGGAGAGAGATGCCTAATCCTTGAGAGGTAAGCCTATTTTCTATAAAATGGGCAATGTTATCTGAAATGGGAGGTGCAATCCCTGTAGTTGAGTCCTTAGGGATGGCCCTCTTAGATTTCCTTAAGACCAGGTGGTGTTTAAATACTTCTTGGAAAGTCTTCATGCAGCCAGGGGTGTGTGTACCTGTTTGTTGGTAGCCTTTGGGATCCCTTCTAACCTGTCTTCCAACAATCCTGGTTTCTTCTTCCTAGTCCTTCAAACTCTTCTGAGCTTTCCACTTCTAAGCTACCTATTTTCTTTGATCTCAACTCTCCAGTCTTGTGGACTGGTAAAAACCTGAGAAGACCCTTTCCAGGTTGTTTACATTAAAAATAAAACAAGGAATGAGGATATTACCATCGATATTTTAGGGACAGTAGCTCCTCTTGTATCTTTGCAATGACATCACTAAGATAGCTGCTATAATCACAGGGATGGCTGAATATTCTCTCTTGGTTGAAGTAAACAGTAAGAGACTGAGGCACCATCTCCAGGAGTCTCACACTGAAAGTATTCCAAACAGAGGAAACAAAATCTTTCCAAGGGAAAACTCAGGAATGAGCTTCATGTTATGCCCTAGGCTTATTAGCAAAAAACACTGTTCTAATTACTTCTTTTGTAAAATGGGTTTAATCATACTTAAAGAGTATTTGTTGGACTATGAAAGGAGTCTGTCTCATTTCCTGTTGTTTGCTAATCTGCCTTCCATGTTCCATCTGAGTGTGTTTATATGTGATCTGGATTATTGATATTTAGTTGATGTGTCCTAATCTAAGAGTTAAGAACAAGGTTATAAAAATCCTGAGAGATAAAAATTTATTGGTTTATATCATATCAGCATGTTATGATATGGTCATACCTACTCATACAGCTGACTTTTTCTTATAGCCAAAAGAGGTATTTTTTTCCTTTTAAAAATATATATGCTTTTTTTCCTGTAGGAAGAAACATTTTAAAAGCAAACATTTTGATATTAATTGGGAATTTAAAACAATGCCTTCCACCCCCACCCCACTCCCCAGTTCATGAGGAATAGGGCTGGTCAGCAATAGATCTCTGAGTGCTTCAAATTTGCTTTTAGGCCTCTCCCTCCAATTTGTTCTTTGTCTTTCACAGAAACTACTTCTAGGGGAAAACAAATAATACAACCTCCAATCAAAACAACAGTTTAAATCCAGAGAGAAAAAAGAAGAGGTAGACTGAACTGTAGCTATTTAACTTATTTGGTTGAAAGTGTAAGATGTTTTAACACATTTAAAATTTTTGGTGGGATCAAATTTATAGTTTGCAAAAAACTCCCTAAATAACAGATGCTTTAAATGTTCAAAACAAAATCTTAGAGATGCCTACTTCAGTTTTCTTAGCTTTGAGAAATGAAGGCAAAAAAACAACTTCAGAAATATGGAAACTCCCCACGCCCTTCAGGAAAAGTTTGCTTTTGTCAAATTCCTTCACAAGCATGCTCTGTGGGACTCATCTTAAGTGATACAAATTTCCAGAAAGCAAGCAGATCAACTACCAGAAGCTTATTCAACAGTTTTTTTTTTAAAGGGACAGGATGATGGTGTGTGGAGACAGCTCCTACCAGTTCTTGAGAGCCAATTGTTAAATTTTAGAATTTTGCCAAGTGTTAAACACAGCTATTACTAAAAATTAAATTATATAAACCTATAATTAGTGCTGACAGTAGAAGTAATTTCAGTTTAACAAGTATAACTTGTAAAAGGGTAAGATCACAGTAGTTCACACAGATTGTACAACAATAATTTGGGAGAGGAATTAGTGGCTGCAAGTCCATTTTTCAAATCATGACTAAATTGCAAGTACAGGCTGGCTATGATGTAAGACTTCAGCAAAAATCAACTAAAGTATCCTGTTAAGAATCAACTGCTTTTTGCATATTTTATTATAAATTGTGTTATATATCCTTGCTATCAGAAAAATGTATAATCAACTGTGTACTCTTGTATACATCATTTTTTTCCAGGACAGCAGACTGCTAAACATTTACCAGCACAGCACTGAACGGGAGAATGGGAAGAGGGGGAGAATATTTAAAAATCTATGAAGGAAGTATGATGCTTTTCCATTTGCCTTCTCAAGTTTGCCCTTGGCATCCAGCTGCCATGGTGTGCTCTAAATACATGCTTTCAGATAGATGTTAATGCCAAAATATCCCATCCCCATTACTAAGAATTAAAAGCAATTTACTTGAAAAAAAATCAACTTTATTTTTTCTAGGTTAAAAAAAATAGAACCAGCTATTAATTTTTGTTGATAAAATGCTTCTTTTGATGTTTACATCTAAATTCCTGAAAAGGTGATCTGGTGACTAAAATAATTCCAAATGCTTTCATCAACCAGATCCACATGTGACCAGCCCTTTACAAAAATTAATTACAGATGCCACAGCCTTTACATTCATCCTTACCATACATTACAACATGCAGATACACAAAGAAGGAAAGGTCAACAAGCTGAAGTAAACATTTCCACATCAGGAAAACAAAAATCCATTCAGATAAAATAAATACAACTTTGTAATAACTGAAAAGAAAATGAAAGCACTTAATACAAATAATGGCAGCTCAATATATAACTGTTTCATTACCCAACCATATAGTGAATTACTGTAAAATGCATAGATTCCTTACAGGTAAAGAATTTGTGCATCACAGTCATGAGTTCAACAGTTTTACACAATAAAAATGAAGCCATTTAAAATATGTGTGCATACTTTGCAACAATATACCTAAAGAAAATTGTTGCTCTGTTTAAAAAAAATTAAATGTAAAAAATCCTCAAATGGAAATTTTGCAGAAAACTTCATATTCTATCCCTTATATGGCTACTGTTACCGTCCCTCAACAGTTCAGCACCCTGTTTATTCCAGGGTCCATTTCCTAACTGTTGGGGATTGGTGCAAAATGATTATAATAAAGCACCTACCAGTGACTGCTCTAGAGAACACCTGACCCTTTCGTGATCTGGAAATTTCCAATTTAGGTGGTTTTGGTCCCACACATATTCATCTCAACCCTTCATAAACTGAGCCACTATACCTGCTGCCCAGTGCTGCTTTTGACTTTGCATTTTATGTTAAGAGATGTAGGGTTCACAGCACTGCATAGCAAAAAATAAGGCAAGCATTTTTATCCATCCTTTGTGGACCAGAGCTGAACATATTCATAATGATAACTCTGGAGTGAAGTTCTGTATAATGACTTCAAAGAAGGAATAAAGAAAACAACTAACTTTTCCTACACAGTGCAATTAAAAGATTTTCTTAAATATAAAAAGAATTCCAATTCCAATAAGAATACCCATGGATGGAGACTACTTTCTATTATTATTACCACATTCACCTAGTTGAGAAGAGTCTTTAGGGAAGTGATTGTCAAAAAATGTTACTAAGACAAGTCTACAGGTGGTCAGTAACATGAGCAAAGAATGAAGAGGCATTCTTAACATCAATTCAAAGAATATTAACAACAGAAATACTAGAATGATGTTCTGAGGTTTACATTTGGTGATTTGATTTAAGATTTCATTTCATTTCCTTAAAACAGCTTGAGAATAATTTCAATACTGCCAGCTCTTCACTATTCAGAAATCTATCTTCTAGCTCATGGATTATTTGGCTTTTGTTTCTCTTCTTCCTGATAGCTATCTTTTGTCTTTCCAAATCATTTCACTACTCATTAGCACAGTCATAAGTACACAGGCAAGAGTAATTAATAAATGACTCATTTTTCTTTAAAACAAATAAGCATCCCTAGAAGAAGAAAAACATTTGATGAGAATAGAAATTCAAACTCCTAAATACATTTTTGGCTTATTCATGATTTATTACCAGATTAACTACCCAGAAATCCCACCCAAAACATCATATTGCATTCTGTATTTTTTCTTTACCTCCCACTGACTTATAATTCCTCTACTATATATATATATTTCAACACCAACTCTTTCTGGAGTTAAGAGTGAACTGCTGGGTTAGGTCCTTTTTTCTTCACTGGATCTGCCTGTGATGCTCCCGCTATGATGACTTGTTGGTAGCAGGATTCCAGTAGTGAGTTCTGAACCCTCTCTGCTGTGGGAATCTAGGTAGACCAGGTGAGACCAAGAAGTGTCGAAATTCTACAAGCTACTGGTATAAAGCTGGCATAGTTTCATTTCCTTTCCCCTTGACAAAATGTATAACCTTTAAACTTCCTTTCATCTCACTTCACAAAGAAAGTACAAATTAGTAATTTTTATTCAGTTCTGTACAGTGGCATACTGCTTCCCCAGACTGACAAAGAACACTGATCCTTTACATTCCCTAGTACAAACAGGAGAACTCCAGTTATTGATAAGGAAAGCACTATCAATGCTCTCAAACAAACATTATTTTGCAAATAGAAGAGAGAGAACATGTTAAAAAAGAATCAGAGGGTCAGGGCAGATCAAATACATGTCTATTTACAATTCACAGATTTATTTTTTAAATTAACTCACACATCTATTGGTATTTGTCACTCTAGAGACTGTTGAAATGATACTGCACTTGAAAAGTAAAGCATCTAACAGGATAGTCTGTTTACGTATACAGTATATTTAATAACATCATGTTCCTTTGGAGTACAGTAATGGCAAAGTGGCCCTAAGCCACATTTATATATGTATGTGTGTATGCTCATATTTTTGATAGAAGAACTGGATACTCCATTCTGTGGTTTATTTATCAATGAAGAAAGGGTCTATTAGCTAGGACTGTGCATTCCAAACTTGACAGTGAATAATTTATTCCCCAGATGGCTGACTAATCTCTCAAATGAATAGTTTCAATTTATCTTCTTAACTGAGAAGTGTTTGCTGGGCCTCAAACAGAAGCATATTTAAGCTTCTATTTGGTTACCATTATACACACCTCTAAATTGAGATTGGTTTACTTACACACTATCACGTAGGTGAGCACTAACGAAATCCTTAAATTAAAAAAAAAAAATTACATCTTACAATAAGCATGACCAAACGAAGCATATTAACACCATCTTCTGCATTTTTATCGGTAGTAATATAATAGTGAGGTATTTCAGTTAATACATCATTATCTTTCACATATGCAGAGTTATCTTAAAGGATGAAGCTGCTGTGGGCTTTTATTTGGTGTTGATTTCTCTCTCCCACATAACCAGGGGAAAAATTCATATCTTTTCAGTTCTTTTTTTTTTGGTTTATTTGATAATGAAAAACATTATCTTTTTTTTTTTTTAACTTACATAGCTTACTTCTCAAAATTGTTATTTGTGTGATTAGAGATAACAGGGAAATCTCGAATACTCGTATCACAGACAACTACCACTGACTTACTAGTATCGTACAGTTCCAAACCAAAAAATCTATCTCAACACTGGAAGTATAGGTTATTGACTGATACAGTGCCACTGCTTTGTCATAATGGTTTGGTTCTTCCATGAGCTAACATGATGTCTAACATGATGACAAATAGGAAAAAAAAGGCACATTTTCTAGAAATTAGAAATTCAACTTCATTCTCTTCAAAAGCACCCGGAAGAGCTCATGAAGCCTTTTCTGCTGGCCCTCTCTGGTTACAGGTGCCCTGAGACAGGCAGCACCTGGATGTGATGATGACCAGAGCGCTGTCTGCAGATTCTGGGGGTGCCATGCCACAACTTGTCACCATTTTAAGCTATTGTCTGGCTCTAGCTCTCATTTTTTCTCATAAAATTAACCTATTTCCCCTTAGATGGGTCATTTAGATGTTCTATATTTATTCGTTTTAGCCATCCCCAAATGCATTTAGTGCTAGTAAGTCAAAATGGAAAAGAAATTGTTTAAAGCCTCTAGCTATAGACAGAACCATCACATCAGCAAGGGTGTGATACCCAGTGCAGGGGGCACAGGGCAGCATCAGCACACAGACATGAGGAGACAAACAGTCTCTCAAGAATCCCACTTGCTGATTATTCTTACATTTATTTTCAAACTATATTACTAATCCTTCCTATATTTGCATCTTGTAAAAGTGCATTTTGTAAAAGACAATTATCAGTCTATGATATGCCTCCTATACAAAAAGAAAAATCAGGTGACCCCGTCACATAAGGGAAAGCAGTGGCACATGTAAACATAGTGTTGGACTGAGCTAGCCTGGGTGGGATTTTTAAAGGACACATTC
The DNA here is from genome assembly GCF_023851605.1 of Tamandua tetradactyla. Classification (NCBI taxonomy): domain Eukaryota; kingdom Metazoa; phylum Chordata; class Mammalia; order Pilosa; family Myrmecophagidae; genus Tamandua; species Tamandua tetradactyla. Next base: position 70,347,303 of record NC_135330.1, on the reverse strand, counting down.
TAGCACTAGAATGTGTTTAATGGACACTGCTTCCTCCCACCCCACCCCAGAGATGTCTGACACTGTACCTCACTTGTTATTAAAGACCGGAGTTTGCTACTGCAAAGGACAAGGAAACAATTCTTCAGAAGGTGCCAACCGGCTCCCCTCAAGGTTACTAGTAAAACAGCATGAAATGCTGGAAATGAGGGCTCTCTAGAGCACTGCTGTAACACACACTACTACCTAGGAGGGGCAAATACAACTTTCTGAGCTTGAACTCAGTTATCAGTATATCTGGTGGCAAAAGAATTTCTCTCAGTCTTCTAGGATGGTTTTATGATCTCCACTTCTCCAGATGTGGTATCTGCTTAAATATGTGGTAGAATGTATCTTTTTAAAACATGAAAAGTTCTTAAAATATATTAGAAGGTCATTATATTACTGATCCTCATTTTCACAGAGTTTTAAAATATCCCAAAGGGGATAAACATTAATCCTTTCACTGAATTTCCTTTGTCTTTTTTCTTTCTATATTCTGATTTGCACATGTAAAATAATGCACATTTATGAAAGTCTGAACTCCTATGGCAGCCTTGACAAGTCCAAGTAAATTCCTAAAACAGACAATGGTAAAAATACTGAATGATGTTGTACCACAGATAGCCTGACAAAAATGCAAAAGACTGTATGAGAAATATCCATGTGTTGCTGAGGGTCATCACTCTGGAAACAGCTTCCTTATGGCCCTTGGGACATGGAAAAGCTCCTAAAGAACAAGATAGAAACATTAATTAATTTTATTGTGATGATAGTCTACTGGAATAAAAACTGAATATAAGTTTAACTAGGGGGTTTTAAAATAGAGCATTTTCCATGACTTCCCATTGCTCATGAGATATTTTTGCCCTTTGCTCTCCTGAGTCTGCTCTCCACCTGGAATGCATCTCTTCCATCTCAGTGAATGGCTGACTCATCATCTACATCTTTCGGAGATCAGAAAAGAAGACCTATTCCTCACTCCCACCCAGTCATTCTCTCATTTCCATGCTTATTTTCTTCAGGGTACTTTTCATGATCTGTAATATCCCTAGCTTTCTATCTTTCCTGCTACAGACTTGTTTACTGTCTGTTCCACTGGAATATATGCTGCATAAGAGCAAGGACCCTGGCTGCCTTGTTTCCCACTGTATTCCTAGACACAGAATGTGTTAAATAGTTATTAGTAAGTCATTTTGAAATAGTATGCTTTATAAAAGTTCCTGGATTTACAAATTAAATTTTTCTGCTATAATAAAGTAGTTGTCAAACACTGGCATTATTTACAAAAGTAGTATGTTTTATGAAATATATTTTAATAATAAAAAAGAGAAACACAAAGTAAACAGATGTCTTTAAATTCTTTTCTAGAAAGGAAAACTAGACTACTTCAAAACAATATTACCTAAAGCCATCTTGATAACACTCTTCAGCATTTCAAAGACTTTGTCCTTGTTGCTAATTCCCTGGGTAAACTGATTCATGAGCGGATTTGCTTCTCAAGCAATTAACAGAAAGCACTTCCAAGCTCTATTACACAAAAAGCTTTCTTAAAAAGAAGTTTCCATTATTGTACCTACAATTTAGGCCAATTATTAGAAGGCAAAAGAATAAGGTTGGAAAGGAGAGACCTTGTTAGCCTCTTACTTTCTTAGCTTACATATCTATTTCGTCCCATCTTTAGAAAGAATTTGATAGTAGGACAAAGAAATGCTCATAGAGGGGAAAGGCTTCTTAATTAGTTTTACTATGAATCCTAATGACATACAGTGCCTAACTCCTGTCATATTAATATATACTATTCTATAGCCCCAGAGTAAAAAAGTTAAGGTCTGGAAGGAAGGAAACTCATTAAGGGAAAAAGTGAAACAAATAAATGCTAAATACAAAAAACAAACCATGAAGGGTAATTAACAGTAACCGCTTTGTGCAACATCAGGCTTTGACAGTATAATTTAACATCAGCTTTAATTCTGTACCAAAAATTCTAAGTGGGGAGAAAATAGGATCTGTTAATCTAAAACCCCACTGCCATCTTCAGACCCAAGATAACTTTCTGCCAACCTTTGTTTTTTTTTTCCCTTCTTCTTCCTATGGTAGGTTATAGGATATAGCTTACAACACAGCAAACTATGAAAGCACTTATTGTAGTGTCTGGCAATCTACTAATGTTAGTTTCCTTCTTTTCTAATTTCCCTTCTTCTTCCCTCTCTCCTCCTCCCCTTTTTATGTCTTTTTCACTGAATCATAGTTTTAATTGATTGTTGAGAATCTTAAGAATGGAAGGAATATGGGACAGAAAGACTTTTTCTTCCCCAGGAGAAGAAAGTAAAGGTTGCATTGTGAAAACTTAAAAAGAGAACTTTACCCCAATGTGTAAAAAAAAGAATAAGCATGTAAAAATCGCCAAAACATTGTTATCTGATATTTCATAAAACACCACATATAATTAATTGTGTATGCATAATTGTAGTCTTTTACATACTGTATTCCTGTATATTCGCTTGAATTAGATCCATTTGTCTGGGTATAATATTATACCCAGCATTTGATCTTTGTGCACTGACTGATGAAGTAACAGTGGAATAGATGTGAATAGTCTTTATAAAAAGTCTAAGCGGAAATTCTTAAATATAGACATACTTTGATTCCTTAGGACATTTGAAGACTCAAAAAATGGTTTTATCATCTAAAGTACAACTTTGGAACTAGCAGTAACTTCAGGAACATGAAAGGACACTGTGTACCTGTTTTATAAAAATGTGATAAGAGATCCTCTTTTTCAATAAATCTTTGATAGAGCCAATCAGCAAGGTCATCATCAGTCTCCAGGGGTACATCTTTAATTGGAAAGATCCTATTGAGAATTAGAAAAAAAAGGGAAAACTACTTTAATTCAGAAGTCAAAATCATTCAGAACTACTAACTCTGTTTAGCTGATGAAGAGTTGAGAAAGCTATGGAATAATTTTTTGGCTTGTGTGAGGGGTGATTTCTTCTGTACCTCAAGAAAACTTTTCAAAAAGTTGTTGATTACACAAGAGTTAATTTATTCAAACGACTTACCAGACCTATTATATGTTAGATCTAGCATGGACACTGACAGCTTACTATTATATCATCCTATAACTAAGAATACTTACTGAGAAACAACTATGTCTTTCCATGTTTGTGTTAAGTAGAACTGATATTAAGAATAGATAGCATTTTAAAATTCAGCCACTTCAGGACTCATCTAGTGAAGTCAAATGCTGAGTCAAATAATGTACTTTAGCAGTGTGCTTTTTAGTGGGAATGTCTGTGAACCAAGTAAGAATGTGCCAAATGGATGTTTTTATATAGCTATGTCAGAGACAGGCAACTGGTTTCATGAACAGGAACCATTCTTACTAATGGATCATTATTCTGAAGATTTTGAGACCATACCCTGACTCAGCAAGAAATAAGATAGTGATGATTAGTGATATCCATGGAAATGAGAAGTGAAGGGGGCAACAAGAATATTAGGTATTTGCTGACCTTACAAAAGAGTTTCTTTTTTCCCCTCCCAATGTTGTGGGAAGTTTTCTTCAAAAATTTTTTTTTATCAGTTAAAAAAGGTCTACAAAGGGCTTGTTTATACAAAAAATAATAATAATAATAATAAATAGAAGTTCGTGTCTCTCATCCCTTCCCAGAGGAATCAACTTTCACTTTTATCTGATTATCTTGAACGTCTCACCATGTTTCTTCTTTGGTTTTCAGTTTCGGGCCTTATCTACCGACTCCCACTACAGAAGACGCAGATGAAATTCTTTCCTCATCCTGTCCTCACCGCACACGTGCATTCTTCCCACCTTCTCAGTGCGCTTGTAGAATAATTTTGGTCAGCTCAATATTCCACTTTTATATTATTACAATCATGAAAATATATTCATAACTAAGCATGCAGTAAATCACGGCTACTTTTCCTTTCCTCACCAATTTCTGTTTGAGCAATTATACATTTTTTTTTAATTTACTTAATTTCCTATTTACACAAAACTAACCCAACCCCAAGATCTCTGTCAATCGTCTAGAAACAATGATCTAGATCAAGGTTTGGCAAACTTTCCCTTTCCCAAACAATAAATAGTTTTGTAACAATAAAATTTTTAGCTTTCACACAAGATGGCGCAGGATGAGAGGAATAGAACTAAATAAACAAATGGCTGCAAAACAGCTCAGACTGGTCTTGCAGGCAGGGAAAAGGGAGGGCCTCTGATGCAAAACTAGAATTGGCGCCAAATCCTTTTATAGGTAAAAACAAGCTTAAATAAGTAATGGTCAGGGTCACTGAAATGTAAAGCTTAATCAAAAGAGGGAACCTTTGGCGGGAAATTTGAATTAAACTATCTGATAGGCTGTAACCCCTGGAGTATCCAATCAATGGAGAAACAGGGGAGGGACCTGCATACTAAGCTTAGGGTACAATACCTGTGGCATTCTATTGCTTGGTGCACCAGCCACCAGATTTTGGTTATGCACCCATTCTTGCAAGATTGTGAATAAATTCTTTTCTTCTCCACAACTGAGTGAGTGCTTATTATCTTTCAGGTATGACTTTCTAACAGTTTAGACTTTGCAGGCTACATTGTCTCTGTTGCAACCACTCAATGCTGCTTTGGAGTGCAAAAGTAGCCACAGACAATACATAAATGAATAGATATAGCTGGGTTCCAATAAAACTTCATTTACAAAAATGGGCAGTGGGCCAGATTGCTGATCCTTGGTCTAGATCTTTCCCCAAGGCATTCACATGCATCATTTTTTTAATTTCATCTTCCTGAGGAAGTTTTACCCAGACTCTGGATTTGTTGCCTATAGTCTTCATTCTGGGAAGTTCCTTCACTATCATTCTGGTGATTCTCTGTACTTCTCTCCTAAAATGGGTATAATATTTCCTATATCTTCATATCTTCCCTTTTTTCTACTTACTCCTTACTTTGATGGAGCACACTCTCTGGCAGTTACTTGAGAAAGGGTACTTTAAATCATGCATATCTGCAAATGCTTTTTTTCTGTTCCTAAACTTAGTTAAGAATTTGGTTTGGGAATTATTTTCTTCCATCTCTTTCTGTTCATTTGAGAGATCTGTTATTTAACTTCTAAACCTTTTCCTGAGAACTTATTTCTTTTACCATATTTTTAATATCTAAGGGACCTTTCACTGTTCTCTGAATGCTCCTTTTTTTTTTTACATTATGCTATTATTGTTGTAAAAATATCTTATCTCTATGGGAAGTTTTAAAAATTATGATGGATGATTATGACAGAGTGACAGGCTTCAGAGCTCTATCCTCCTGCAGAAACTTTGAACAACCAGCAAGAACTGGCAAAAAAATTTTCATCAAAGCTCTAGAAAACAGTTAAAGACTACAGTAATAGGGTGACTGCTGATCAAGAAAAAGGCTAGAAGGAATGAACAAAAAGAAGAAATTGAAAGTTTGAGAAAACAAATCACAGAACTTATGGGAATGAAAGGCACAGTAGAAGAGATGAAAAAACAATGGAAACCTACAATGTTAGATTTCAAGAGGCAGAAGACAGGATTAGTGAACTGGAGGACGGAACATCTGAAATCTGACAAGCAAAAGAAAATATAGGGAACAGAATGGAAAAACAATGAGCAGGGACTCAGGGAACTGAATGACAATATGAAGCATACGAATATACATGCTGTGGGTGTCCCAGAAGGAGAAGAGAAAGGAAAAGGAGGAATTTTTCCTGTTGTGGGTGTCCCAGAAGAACAGAAGGGAAAATAGAGAAAATTACCACTGAAAATTTCCAAAATCTTATGAAAGACTTAAAATTACAGATCCAAGAAGTGCAGTGTACCTCAAAGAGAATAGATCCACACAGACGTACTCCAAGACACTTACTAATCAGAATGTAAGAGGTCAAAGAGAAAGAGAGAATCTTGAAAGCAGCAAAAAAAAAGCAATCCATCATATACAATGGAAGCCCAATAAGACTATGCATATATTTCTCAGCAGAAACCATGGAGGAAAGAAGACAGTGGGATGATATATTTAAATTACTAAAAGAGAAAAACTGCCAACCAAGAATTCTATATCCAGCAAAACTGTCCTTCAAAAATGAGGGGGAAATTAAAACATTTTCAGACAAAAAATCACTGAGAGAATTTGTGACCAAGACACCAGCTCTGCAAGAAATACTAAAGGGAGCACTAGAGGCAGAAACAAAAAGGCAGAAGAAAGGTGTGGAGAAGAGTGTAGAAATGAAGACTATCAGTAAAGGCAAAAAGAAGAAAAATTAGATATGACATATAAAATCCAAAAGGCAAAATGGTAAAAAAAAGTACTACCCATACAGTAATAACACTAAATGCTAATGGATTAAACTCTACAATCAAAAGACAAAGACTGGCAGAATGGATTAAAAAACAGGACCCATCTATAAGCTGCCTACAGGAAACACATCTTAGGCCCAAGGATAAACACAGGTTGAAAGTGAAAGGTTTGGAAAAGATATTTCATGCAAATAACAATCAGAAAAGACTAGAAGTAGCTATACTAATATCCAACAAATTAGACTTCAAATGCAAAACAGTTAAAAGAGACAAAGGAGGACATTATGTATTAATAAAAGGAACAATTAAACAAGAAGATACAACAATCATAAATATTTATGCACCAAGCCAGAATGCTCCAAAATACATGAGGCAAACACTGAAAACAGAAATTGACACGTCTACCATAATGGTTGGAGACTTCAATGCCACACTCTCATCAATGGACAGATCATCTAGACAGAGTATCAATAAGGAACAGAAAATTTGAATAATACAATAAATGAGCTAGACTTAACAGACATTTATAGAACATTACACCTCACAACAGCAGGATACATCTTTTTTTCAAGTGCTCATGGATCATTCTCAAGGATAGGCCATATGCTGGGTCACAAAGCAAGCCTCAATAAATGAAAAAGATTTAAATCATACTAAACACTTCCTCAGATTATAAAGGAATGAAGTTGGAAATCAATAATAGGCAGAATGCCAGAAAATTCACAAATAGGTGGAGGCTCAACAACACACTCTTAAACAGCCAGTGGGTCAAGGAAGAAATTACAAGAGAAATCAGTAAATATCTCAAGGCAAATGAAAATGAAAACACAACATATCAAAACTTATGGGATGCAGCAAAAGCAGTGCTAAGAGGGAAATTTATTGCCCTAAATGCCTATATCAAAAAAGAAGAAAGGGCAAAAATCAAGGAATTAACTGCCTACTTGGAAGAGGTAGAGAAAGAACAACAAACTAACCCCAGGGCAAGCAAAAGGAAAGAAATAATGAAGATTAGAGCAGAAATAAATTGAGAACATGAAAACAACTGAGAAAAGTAACAAAACCAGAAGTTGGTTCTATGAGAAAATCAACAAGATTGATGGACCCTTAACAAGATTGACAAAAAGAAGGAGAGAGAGGATGCAAATAAATAAGATCAGAAATGGAAGAGGAGACATAACCATTGATCTCACAGAAATAAAGGAAGTAATGACAGGATACTATGAAAAACTTTATGCTAATAAATACGACAATGTAGATGGATTGAAACAAGGAAGGAAAATGACATTCTACTTGTGCAATTTTTTAAACACAAGTTTGAATTAAATTAAATTATCTAAAATTCCAAAAAAAAAAAAAAAAGAAAGAAAAGAAAGAAAAAGGTTAGGCAGTTTCATGTGACCTGGAGTTGATGTGTGCAGAAGTTTTTATAGCCCAGGGCCTGTTTCCCCATAGCAGTTTTCTATTGCTGGAGAAAGAGAAAATGCTCTGGATCTCTTTAAGACTCTTGGTCTTTTGGGCATGCCACAAATTGAGGTGAGGGAAGAAGAAGGAAAATCACCTGGATTCCTGCAGGATTAATTTGTTCAAAAAGGAAAAACACTCAACATGCAACAATTTTGCAAAGAAAATGAAGGAAAGACACAGAACATGCCAAAGGTTGCAGAAGACTGCCCTTTGGAAGATGCACCACAGAAGGCAGAAGGAAACCCTCAACATTATGGAGAAGGTATGAGCCAGAAAGCAGAGAAAAAAACCTTAGAGAAGGGCTAGCTCAACCTCACCAGGGATTTAAGAGGATACTCCCATTAGGCATTTGGACCCTGAAGAAATGATATATGAGGAGCAGATGAGTTCGAAAGACTTAGGGAAGAGATAAGAGGAGTAAAGTTTGTGATGACGCATTGGAAGCAAAGACATTCATGCTGCCGTCCTTATCCTGTGTGCTTTAGGCCTTGAATTATTTTTTATCTCATAGTGAAATCTGACGTGTTTTCTTTTTGTTAGTATTTTCTGATGTATTTTGACATCCGTTTTACTTGTAATCTTCTGGCAGCAATTTGTTTTAAGTAGTTTCCTTCTTATCAGCATCTTGTTGGATTTTGTATTTTGACTCATTGTCCAAGTCTGTTTTTCTTTTGGGTAATTTCACACATATACATATACATTGAAAAATGTTTATTCATATTGTAAAATAAAACAACAGCTTACAAAACATCATAGTGATTATCACCCTACATATATAGGATTCAAACTGTGTTTGTATGTGCATTATATATATATATACACACACATGCACACATATCAATAATGTGACTGCTTATTTCTATATGGTGTGAGTTTTTGGTTTTTTTTCTCATATGTATTTTTAATGAACATATTACTTATGTCACACACACGCATAAAGAAATAAAAGTTTTTTTAATAAGTAAGAGTCAATCAAATAATTTACAACCAGCTTATAAGAAAGGGTTAATGAGGGCATGTAAACTCTTTTCTTTTTTTGTTCTTTATTTAAGCAAGGTCACATAAAAGTTTGAAAGTAAATAGATAAGTTAACATGATTTTAAAAAGAAAAAATTTTTTTAAGCTTTATTGCATTTCGCAGACACTGGTTTTTTACAAATGGAAGGTTTGTGGCAATGCTCATCAAGCAAATCTATCAGTTACATTTTTCATACAGCATTTGTTCACTTTATGTCTGTAATACATTTTAATTAAAGTATATACATTGGGGTTTTTTGACACAATGCTTTTGCCCACTTAATAGACTACAGTATAGTACAAACATAACTGTGATATGCACTGGTAAACCAAAAAATCTATGACTAGCTTTACTGCGGTGGTCTGGAGCAAACCTGCATTATCTTCATGGTATGCCTGCATTATTTCTGTCTCAGATTACATCTTTATATATTTTATGCACACTAACATAGATCAAAAACATTATTTTACACATTTGGCTATTACATCGTTAAGGAGGTAGGGGCAGCAGTTAAAATCCAAAAGTTCAATAACAGGTTTTATTTATACCAATCTTCTTTATTGCTTCTTATGGCTCTGAGCTACTGTCCACTATCATTTTTTATTTAAACCTAAAGGACTCCCTTTAGCATTTCTCGTGGGCAGGAAAGACTTTTTTTTTTCAAAAGTGAGGAGGCATTGTCTAAAACAATAAGGAAGGAGACAGTCAACATACATATCAATAAGTATTTTGGTCTGGTAAGACAGAATCTTTGTCATCTAGGCAGATGACTCAGATGGTTACAAGCCTCTTATAGTTTCTAAGAGCAAACAAATAATCTAAGAAAAATTATCATTTTTTTTATCAGAATGAAAATCAAATTCTTGTTTTGCATGAAGATACATTTGATAAGAAAACTATTAAAAATCTTATACAACTATAAAATCTTAGCCAACCTTAACCACAACCAACAACATTTGCCTCCAACAAGACTTTTGCAACTTTGTATATCCATTCATTTTGTCCTATACATTTCTGTTTCTCATTCTGCTATAATCAGTTATTTTACTTTAGGGGAAAAAGTACTGTTTTTCTTTAACAAAAATACTTCCTGCATACTTTACATACTTAAATTACCAAAGAAGATCTTGAAATCAATCTTCAAACCAACATCCTACAAAACACAATTCTTTTTTTTTTGGTTTTTCTTTCTTTTGAAAAATAACTTTTATACAAAAAAGCAATTTCAAAGCACATCATAACAATTAGTTGTAGAACAGATTTCAGAGTTTGGTCTGGGTTACAATTCCACAAGTTTAGATTTTTACTTCTAGCTGCTCTAAGACACTGGAGACTAAAAAAATATCAATATAACGATTAAGCAATCATACTTGTTTGTTAAACCCTACCTTCTCTATATAATTCCACCATTAACTTTGATCTTTCTCCCACTCTATAGGGGTATTTGGGCTATGCCCATTCTAAGTTTTTCATGTTGGAAGGGACTGTTGATAATTTGGGATGGGGGATGGATCTAGTTGATGTTCTAGAGAGAGGCTGGGTCCTCTGCATTTCAGGACTTATCTGATGGCACTTAAACTCTTGATGAAAGAACTATAAACAAAGAAATGTAAACCTCAAATTACCCCTAGATCTCTGAGCAACAGGAATACAACTGGCAGTTATTACAGAAAAAAGAAAAGAGAAGAGAAAAGAAAAAGGCTACTTAAAAGTGGTAGGTTCTCCTTGCTCCCTGGCTTGTTCCTCCCTTAACCCCTCCCAGGCTCTGCATGGAGCTGGCCTACACTCCCATTGTACTCTTTTCTGGGGGGGGACAGATTAACTTCTGTGCACATACTGGTAGCATATATGTCTAGCCCAGTTTGTCTGGTGGTGGCCAGAGAGACCTGCCATCCCAGAACTTGCCAAATGTATGGAATGCAGTTCACAGAGCTCTCCTACAGAATGCTGTGGGAGAGCAGTCAAATGGGTGCCTGGGACAAGGGATTGCAGGCTGTAGAATACACAGTGCAGTGCCTGGCACCATGAGGAAACTGTTTCCTAGAGAAGAGGGGATATTTGTATCCATGGAAAAGGGGGAATTCATAGGGCCATATATACATGCTGAGATGAGACACAGGGGCAGAAGGGGTCAGGGAGACCCCTAAGTGTTGGCCTGGAGCTATTCTCTAAACTCACTGTATTGCTAAACCCTGACAGAGAGCCCTTGCACAGGTCAATTTGCAAAGACTAGGAAAGTTGTCTTTTGTTTCTTTTTTTGTTTGTTTTTAAAATAAGCTCCCAGCATTCAAGGAAAGCTCTGTTATAACACTAGCTGGTTAGTAACAGAAAGAACAGATACCTCAGAGACTAAACTCATCTCAGAGTCTAAGTCCCAGTGATAACACATTAAAATATTAAAATGTCCAGGTTTTAACACAAGATTATAAAACATACAAAGAAACAGGAAGTAATGAGCAGGGAAAGGAGAAAATTAAAGCATTAAAAACCATCAATGGGGAAGACTTGATCTGAGGCATACCAGGCAAAGACTTTTGCTCAAAGAGCTAAAGGAAACCATGGAGAAAGACTAAAGGATACCAGGAAAATGATAGACGAATACAAAGAAAGTATCAATAGAGAGATGAAAATAATAAAAAGGAACAAAAGAGAGCTAAAGACCATGCACGGAAATTCAAAATTCCCTAGAGGGATTCAATAGAAGATTGGGGCTTGCAGAAGAAAGAATTAGTAACCTTGATGACAGAATAATTATTTCAATTGTTTCTGTCTGAGAAGCAGAAAGAAAAGGAATGAAGGAAAGTGAACAGTCTGAGGAGCCTACAGGACACACTCAAGCCTACAGATGCGTGCGATGCAGGAGACCTAGAAGGAGAAGAACGAGAAAACGGGGCACAGAGAGTATTCAAAGAAACAATGGCTGGAAATTTCCAACTAAAAAAACAAATGGCACGAATATACACATCCAAGATGTTCAAGAAGCTCCAAACAGTATAAACCTAAACAGACCCACACCAAGGCATGTTATAATCAAACTGCCCAATGCCAAAGATAAGGAGAGAATTTTGAAAACTGTGAGAGAAGCAATATGCTACATACAAGGGAGGCTGATTAAGATTAAATACTGATTTCTTATTGGAAATGATGGAGGTAAGAAAGCAGTGGGATTATATATCTAATAAGTGCCGGGAAAAAAAAATTAGCAACCAAGAATTCTGTATCTTGCAAAACTGTCTTTCAAAAATGAGGGAGAGATTAAGACATTCTCAGATAAACAAAAGCTGAGGGAGTTTGTCACCACTAGACTGGCCCTAGAAGAGAGAAGCCAAAGAGTTCTTTAAATTTAAAGCGGAAGTTGCTGAAAGTGGTTCCTTCTTGAATGTTGGACCCAGAGGAAGGAAGGGTAAGAAGAAGGACTACTGCTTTTATGTCTCTTGTTGTATTATTTGATTTTTTTAATCATGTGTAAAATTGGCTAAAAATTTATAAAAATGTATACACTAAGGTGGGAAGATCTCCAGGTAATATTGTCAAGTTTAAAAAAGCACATTTCAGCCTGCCATGCTGGAGACCCGGGTTCAGTTCCTGGTGCCTGCCCATGCAAAAAAAAAGCATGTTTCAGAATGATATATATATAATGATGCCATTTATACAAAAAGGAGCATGACCCCATATCATTCCTTCTGTTCTGTACAAATATATGTATATTTGTATGTGAATGTACAGAAAAAAAGTCTGGAAGGGTTTACTTACACCAAACTGACAGCAATGTTACCCTCAGGTGGGAATATAGGGTTGGGAATTGGCGAGCAGGTGGTCAAGGGCAAAGCTTCTGCAGGACAATGATTCACTGTGCAAGGTCTATGTAACTATGTACAGCACTGCAGAAGGGATGCTTTAACTTTATCTGTAATGTAAAATATTTATGGCAAAAAAATATATTCCTTTTGCAATAAAAATGAATAAACTTTAAAAAATTATGATGAGTGATAGTAAAAAAAAAAAAAAGAGTTGTTTAGGTTGAAAGGAAAGGACAATAAATAGGTTAAAGCCACATAAAGAAATAAAGATCTCTGGTGAGGGTCATGACATGGGTAAATATAAATGCCAGCACTATTGTATTTTTGGTGTGCAGCTCCACTTTTTACTTTACAGGATCTAAAAGACAAACTTAGGACACATAATGAAAAAAATCAGTAGTTTCAAACTCATAATGTATAAGTATGCAATTTGTGACAAGAACTACATAAAGGTGGGGTGAGGGAGGAACGGCTAAGGATAAAGGAACATAGTTTGTGCATACTATTGAAAGTAAGTTAGAATTAAAGTAAAAAAGATCGTTATAGATTTAAGATGTTAAATTTAAGCCCATGGTAACTACAAGAAAATACTCGAGAATATACAAGCTCCTAGAAACAGAAATTAAAGTACATGCTGCCAGGGCAAATGGGAAGATAATACACAATGGGTATAGGGTTCTGTGTGGGGAGGTGAGAAAGTTTTAGTATGAGAAGGTGGTGAGGGTACCATAATATTGTAAATGTGATTAATCCCACTGAATAGTATAGTTGGGAGTGACTGAGATGGGAAAGTTTATGTTGTGTATATGTTCCCACACTAAAAAAAAGAAAGAGCAACTAAAGAATGAACTTGGATAATTTCGGTTAAGAACAGAAGTCATTAGGAGATAGAAATAGGGTAGATATTGGGTAATTGGAACTAAAGGGATACAGATTGTGCAACGGGACTGATTGTAAAGATTCAGAAATGGATAGCACAATACTACCTAACTGTAATACATTAATGTTAGACCCCTGAATGAAGCTGAATGTGAGAATGATACAGGGAGGAAGCCTGGGGGCACAAATGAAATCAGAAGGAAAGATAGACGATAAAGACTGAGACGGTATAATCTAGGAATGCCTAGAGTGTATAATGATAGTGACTAAATGTACAAATTTAAAAATGTTTTTGCATGAGGAAGAACAAAGGAATATCAACACTGCAGGGTGTTGAAAACAGAAGGTAATTAATATTTTAAAACTTTAACTTCTGTGTGAGACTAAAGCAAAAAATGTTTATTTGGTACAAAACATATTTTGACTAGTGCAGTTCCTAATATAACTTATGTGGACAGCTTAATTGAACACCATAAGTACATGGAACCTTGAGTTGGGCATGAGATTTTGTAGGTTTGTCCAGAGTGATGCCTTGATAAATCTCAGAAGGATTTGAACAGTGAATAAAAAAGTATTTGCAAAGTCCCCCTGGGGGAAAATTCAACTTCCTCAAGTGGACAATTCTTGATATTCTCACAGTGTGGACAACCAAAGCAATAGGCTGAGCCCCCAATCTTGGGGTTTGTTCATATGAAACTTAACCCTGCAAAGGGCAGACTAAGTTTACTTAAAATTAGGTCTAAGAGTCACCCCCAAGAGAACCTGTTCTGTTGCTCAGATGTGGCCTCTCTCTCAGCCAACATGCCAAGCAAACTCACTGCCCTCCCCCTCTCTACATGGGACATGACTCCCAGGGGTGTGACCTTCCTGGCAACGTGGAACAGAAATCCTAGAATGAGCTGGGACTCAGCACCAAGGGATTGAGAAAATCTTCTTGACCAAAAGGGGGAAGAGTGAAATGAGACAAAATAAAGTGTCAATGGCTGAGAGATTCCAAACAGAGTCATGAGGTTATTCTTACACATTAAATAGATATCATCTTTTTAGTTAAGGCATAACAGAGAGGCTGGAGGGAACTGCCTGAAAATGTAGAGCTGTGTTCCAGTAGCCATGTTTCTTGAAGATGATTGTATAATGATATAATTTTCACAATGTGACTGTGTGATTGTGAAAACCTTGTGTCTGATGCTTCTTTTATCTACCTATGGACAGATGAGTAAAACATGTGGATTAAAAATAAATAAATAATAGGGGGAACAAATGTTAAAATAAATATAGTAGATTGAAATGCTAGTGATCAATGAAAGGGAGGGGTAAGGGGTGTGGTATGTATGAATTTTTTTGTTTTCTTTTTGTTTTTCTGAATTGATGCAAATGTTCTAAGAAATGATCATGATGATGAATATACAACTATGTGATGAAAAAAAGAATGTTCTTATTGATTGTATGTTGATTGGTTTTATTAATAAAAATTAAAAAAAAAAAACCCTATGGCAGCCTTGATAAGCTACTTTCAATCCAAAGGCAGCCATGATAGGCTGCTTTACCTACAGTGTATATTAAATCCTATTTCTTTGGAAAAATGTTTTCAGTGTTCAACCATTCATTGCTAAGCTTTTATCTTCTGACCCTGCTCTACCTTGGCTTCCTGGCTGCAAATGGCCAAACTTTCTCTGACGCAAGACACTACTTTTACTTGAAGTGAATTTGAGAGAGAATTTTTTTTAAGTCATTCTTATGAAGGTGCTTTTTCTAATCTCTTTACTTCTCTAGGAAATCTTCTGGATGTACCTGGCTGTAGATCCAGCTATTTACATACTGTTTAGGTTCTGTTTAAATCAGTGAAAGTCTGTACCCATCAAGTAATCTTATAATCTGAACTTGCAGATAGGAAGATGAATTAATGCAAATAACGAGTTTTATTTCTACTGTAGCTATGTTTACACATTTTATTTCTTTTCCTCGTCATATTGCTCAGATAAGGACCTCCAGATGTTGAAAAAAGTGATGATAACAAGTATCTTTGTTTCTCATTCCTGATCTTTCAGAAGAGAAGTATTCATAGTTCACCGTTATATATGGTATTTGCTTGTTCTGTCCTCTATTTTTTAAAGTCAGGTTGAGGAAATTCAATTCCCAGTTTGCTAAGCTTTTACAAATGTTTATCATGAATGAGAGCTGCATTATATCAAATGCCTTTTTCCCACCTACAGAAATGCTTATATAGTTTTCTATTTTATTCTGTTAACATGAAGGATTATATAGATTTTTGAATATTACATCAAAATTGCATTCCTGGAATTTAAGTTCTCAGTACATAATGTGATACCTTATATATTTTACAGGTCACTGGATCTGGTCTTAATATCTGTTATCATCTGAGAGATTTGCCTGTAATATTTCCTTTCTTATAATATTCTCGTTTAGGTTTAGTATCTTGTTAGGTTTTTGCAGCCTCATAAAACAAGCTGCAAAATGCCCCCTCTTTTTAATCTCTGGAAAAATTGTACTTTAATGTCACTTTCTTTTTAATTGCTACAGGATCTGTACTATTGTCCCCTTTTCATTCCCAATATTGGTAATGTGAACCTTCTTTTTTTCATGATCAGTCTTGGAAGGAGTTGATCAAGTGTTTTCAAAAAACAAATTTTGAGTGTTATTCTTTTTCCAGATGTTTTCTATTTCAATAAGTTTCACTTTTATCTTTAATATTTCTTTCCTTCTACTATCTTTGGATTTAATTTGCTTTTCCTTTTCCTAACTTCTTGAGGTAGATATTTAGATCAGTGATTTTCAATTTTCTTATCTAATATAAGTATTTTAAGGTTACAAATTTTCCTCAAGGTGCAGAGTAAGCTGTATCTCACAAGTTTTGACAGATCATATTTTCATTATCATTCTTTTAAAAATATTTTCTAATTTTCATTGGAATGTCTTGATACACAATTAACATTAAATTCCTGCTATTTCCTATTGATGGACATTGTTTCCAATCATGTTATTACAAACAACTGTGGGAAGAAAGCCAACATTGGAAGAGGAGACTAGTAATCAGTGAGTCTCCCATTTTTTACAGTTTATTGCCGAAGAATAGTTCCCAGTTAGTACCATGCAGGGAGAATAAAACTTATATAGGATCTGGCTGAGGAAGATTTAGGCAACCATGGCAGCTGGTAAGTGAGGAATCCCAGAAAGGAGTGCACTACAGAGTGAGGGCCATAAATTCTGTGTATGAACCCTACCTAAATCTCTGGATGACTCCTAACCTGTGCATATGCAGGGTAGGCTCCAAATAGAATCAAGCCCCACAAGTCTTAGCTTGTACAGTCCTAGGCACAAGGGAGGTGCCTTGAACTACAAAAGAAATTTGACTATTCAGGAAACAATCATTTTTTACCCCTCTTTCTTCTCCAAATAAATATTCTTAAATATATGGATTTAGGAAGGCTAATTAACTTCATACTGATACTGGAGGGATCTTTCAAGAATTAAAAATCAGATTTTATGTTAAAATAAATTTAGTTTGAAATGCCAGTGATCAATGAAAGCGAGGGGTAAGGGGTATGGTATGTAAAATTTTTTTTTTCTGTTTTTGTTTTATTTTTCTGTTGTCTTTTTATGTCCTTTTCTGAATTGATGCAAATGTGTGGGAAATGATCATGATGATGAATATGCAACTATGTGATGATATTGTGAATTGCTGAGTGTAGGTGTTGGGAATGTTTGTGCTTCTTGTAATTTTTTTTAATTAATAAAAAAAATGAAAAAAAAAAGAACTAAAAGATATGCTCAAGAATATAAAGGAAACTTGAACAAGATGAGGAAAGAAATGGATCTTATATCGGCTCTCTCAACTCTGCTTTACATACCTTGAACTTGGGAGGCTTCATGAAGCCTCATAGATGTCTCCTTGCAGCCAGTGCTTGTTGCTTGAGAAGCAGTGAGGGGTTGAGGCAAGCATATTGGACTTAGAGTTTGAATTATCACTCTAATTTTGTTACTGAGAAACAGTCTAGAGCTACACTGTTCAATATGGTAGCCACTAACCATATTTGGCTACTGACCAAGGAACTGAGTTTTTCATTTAATTTTAGTTCAATTTAAATTTGATTTAAAACCTGAAATAATATGTTTTTCTGTTAAACACATAGTATAAAATACTGTTAGTGTGTGTATTAGATGCCTATGTAGTTTCTAGCATTATATATAAATGCATCTCTGATTCAGTTGCATCAATGGATTGATTGATTTGAATGACTGTTTTAATATACCAATTGTAACATTAAAAAAAATAAGATTTTATTTTTAAGTGAATGTCATTAAAAATTACCAAATTTTTTACTTTTAGATAATTTAATACTGTCTTAACATAGCTTGATAACATAAGTGATACTTTTTAAGCTACTCACCTCTACCAACCAAAGGGTCTGGTGAAATATTTGCATTATTTTTTTACCTTTAAAGTTATACTACTTTTGTATTGTTGACACTCAATATTTAGTATAAAAGATATATATAGCAACCATTCTTTAGAATTCTCTCACCAAGGAAGAACATCCTACAGAATTACTTTAAAAAGTAAAATAAATCCACCTGTGAGGGTTAATTTCATGTGTCAACTTGGCCAGGTTATGGTGTCCAGTTGTTTGGTCAAGAAGCACTGGCCTGAGCTACTGGGAGGGTATTTCATAGATGGATTTAAATCATTAGTCAGCTGATTGTAAGTATGGCTGATTACTTTACAATCAACACAGTAGACTGCCTTCAGGAATGAGAAGAGTTAGGATTTCAGCCATCAGAAATAAGAATTTCTATCTCTATTTCAGCCAGCCAGCTTCTCCTGGGGAATTCAACATTATCTTCATGGGCAGTTCCAAGCACCTGACCTATGGAATTTGGACTCGCCAATCCCACAGTTGCATGAGTCAATTCCTAAAATAAATTTCTCTCTCTCTCTCTCTCTATATATATATCCATATCTTGTCGGTTCTGTTTCTCTGGAGAATCCTAATACACCACCCCAAACACATCTGCAAATCTGTTGTCACCAAGCTAATTACGGCAATCTTGGAGCCCTTCCAATTAAGAACTCATGTCAGAGTCTATCATCACATATCATTCTCTTAGGCACAGTTATTAGGGTTAAATAATGGACTCATGATCCAGTTAGGACCAAGGAAACTCTAGTGGAAATTCTATAGGGACTTTAGAGAAAAATTTGAGAGACAGCACAGGGAGAAAAAAATAAAGGCCTATTGTTTTGTTGTCTTTGTCTTGCATGGAAGTATGTGATCCTGAATTGCTGAGCCACCTTGCTAAAGTTTGAGGATAAAATCAACACACAGAAGAGAGAAGAACTGAGAGAAATACAGCCTGAGACACTTGTCTCAATTGAACTATTGGTAAAGTCTGACTTTGAATTGTTTTTTCAGTTACTTAGAGATAAAATGCCCACTTATCTACTATTCCCATCTCTACATCTCTAAATTCTATCCATCATCCTTTGATGTCTAATATAAATAAAGCCTCCATAAAGCCCTCTCTGGTCTAATAAGGCCATGAGTCCAGTTCCTTACACAGTATAGGATTCTTTTAAGAAAGATAAAAACTTGTTGAATCTTGTCAGATGATACGTGCTGTATAAGATTAATTTAGCTTTTGTTAATACACAATCAGGCCTAATCAGGCTAAGGATAATTTAGAAAAAGCCACAGGGCTAAAGAAGATATTGAAATATATTTAAAACATCTTTAAGGGAGAAAATACCACTATATTCAGATTATCTAATTCGAAATTTATTCAACTTCCTTCTATGAAAGATAAGAATTTAGTTCTCTTACCCTAATTGCCCTCTTCTCTTTTGGCTTCCTCTTCTACTCCTAGATAATAATTCTTTATAACAGCACCAACTTTGTCCTATCTATGTCTGTGATCATACTTGTTAGTTTGTATTCCATTTATTCTGTATCTATTTCCCCTATCAGACTGTGCCACACTCAGCTTTGCAAATTCAGAGGGTAAATCAGTGTCTGGTCCTTAGTGAGAACTTAAAAGTTTGCTGAACTGAATTAAACTGAAAGTAATCTGCCTTTATTAGGTGACAACTGCAGACAGCCACCAACACTATGGACATAGTTAACTGACTCCACCAGGCCGAGGTTAGTAGGACAAGAATAACTCAGAATTCCAGAAAATTCTTGTACCAAAAATAGATTCACAGACAAGAAGAGAAACCGTTAAATTGAAATATAAGAATATCTTCCAGCATTCAATTACGGAAGTTTTGCTTTAAGCCATTGTCTTGAGGTAAGCAATTAAGGCCTAATCCTCAACATACTACAATGGAATATTTTTAGTTTCCCTTTGGAACCATTAGAAAGCTTAAAAAAAGAAACAAACAAACAGCAATACCTCAGTTATCTGAATGTGGCTTCAGCAACATAAACTTTTACGCACTTTAATAAAAAGGATAAATCAAGGCAGGTATCTTAAAAGACTCCATCAGTAGCACACCTGGGCTCATACTGGAAAATCATTTTGAGTGACTTTAACATTTATGTGGACAGAAAGATGGCAAATACTCAGCACCTTAGTATTCCCTCCATAGTCAGGGATCTTGAGTCCATCCAGCTCATCGCAAGAGTCAAAGCTATAGCAAAATCATCATGCTACTTGAAGATACAAGTAATGATTGTTTCATTGTTTAGACCTTGAATTTATTTATCTATATCTTTATTTGTTTTACATCCTTTAAGACACAGTAAGATGCGTAACAAATGCATGAGTGAAATAAGTAAGTAAAAAGATCGCATTAGTACACTTGCTTAAGAGAATCACTATGAAACTTTCCATATGCCTAACGAAATTTTAAAACTTTTTATTTCAAAATCACTTCAAACTCAGAGATTATACAAAATCGTACAAAGAATTCACATATAAACTTCAGTGGGTTTTTGTTGTGTAGTGGTTATCATATTCTCCTAACACATATAAACTTCACCCACATTTCCTAAAAGTTAATATTTCCTGCATCTGTTTTATCCTACTGTTCTTTTTCTTGATATGTACATATATATTTTTTCAAATATTTTTATTGAGAAATCTTCACACATACAGTCCATACACTGTATACAATCAATGGCTCACAATATCATTACAAAGTTGTACATTCATCACCATGATCATTTTCAGAACATTTGCATCACTCCGGAAAAAGAAATAAAAAGAAAAAAGAATAAACTCATACATCTCATACCCCTTGCCCCTCCCTTTCTCGCTGACCACTAGTATTTCAATCTATCCAATTTTTACCTCTTATCTCCTGCTATTATTTATTTATTATCCTTCTTTTTTTTTTTTACTCATCTGTCTATACCTAGGATAAAAGGAGCATCAGACACAAGGTTTTCACAATTACATAGCCACATTATAAAAGCTATATATAGTTATACAGTCTTCTTTAAGAACTAAGGCTACTGGGACACAGTTCAATAGTTTCAGTATTTTCCTCTAGCCACTCTTAATATACCATAAACTGAAAAAGGGTATCTATATAATGTGCAATCCAGGATAACCTTCTCAATTGTTTGCAATCTCTCAGCCACTGAGACTTTATTTTGTCTCCTTTCTCTCTTTCCCCTTTTGAACAAGAAGGCTTTCTCATTCCCATGATGTCAGGTCCCAGGTCATCCCTGGGAGTCAAGTCCCACGCTGCCAGGGAGATTTACACCCCTGGGAGTCATGTCCCACATAGAGGGGAGGACAGTGAGTTCATCTGCCGAGTTGGCTTAGAGAGAGATTTCCTCAATTTTTGAGAGTAAGTTTTAGATGTGCACTCTAAGTAATTCAGTCATATTTTCTAAATATAGGATTGCCTTTTATATAACCACAGTGCAATGGCCAAAATCAGAAATTTGACATGGATTTAATACTATTATCAAATCTATAATCTATAAACATTATTCAAATTTTGCCAGCTGTCCCACTAACGTTATTTATTACAGCTACAACAAGAAAACATGAAAGAAAAAAAGGCACCATGCTTTAGGAAGACAAATCTAGCAGTAATATATAAGACAAACTGAAGTAGAGAAACAATATTAATAAAGAAACATGTAATAGGCAAATATACTCTAGGTAAGAGGTAATAAAGACTGAGATAGGCTGTGGCATTTAGGAAAAGAAAAAGAATGAATCAAAAACACGTACATAGGAATTGGCAGCTAAATATGAGAGATGGGATAAAATAAAAAATGGAAGACTCAACAGAATTCCAAAATTTTCAGTCTGGGTGAAAAGTGCAATGGTGTCAACATAAACCTCAACTGGAAAGTCAGGAGAAATAAGTTTGAATGATGGTAAATGAGTTCAGTTTTTAAAAACTTTAGGCGTGAAGAAAGTAATATGGCATCCAGGTAGAGAGAAAAGTAAGTTAAATAAGGAGTTGGAACTTGGGAGAAAAAGTGTAAAGGTATATTTATAGACAAGTCATTTCTATATTCTCTCCTTCCATGAATTCATTCTCCACAGCAAGAAACAGGACCCTGGAGATGGCATAAATTTAAAGCAGTCTGTCAGAGACAGTTAACATAGGATCCTATAGTAAACAAACGATTCAGAAAAAAAAGACCTCTCTGGCACATCTTCTGACTAGAGGATTCTGAAAAGAAATTAGGCACATCTTCTTACTAGAGGATGGGGATTTTAATTTATTTGAACTAATTCACCTCTTTCAAATTTTCAACTTTATTATAGAAACACAGACTTCAATCCACAATATAGTCAAATCTCAATTGAGAACATTTATTTGATGCCTCTATTTCTCAGATTCAACGACTTCAAGTAACTAAAAGTTAAACAGTGATTAGTGAGAATTATACTTAAATTAAATTCAAATTTACACTGCAAAATTTCTGGATTGGGATGGGGGGTTTGGTTTACAAGATGGCAGAATGCGATATACAAGAAATGCAATGGCTTTTAAAAGGGGGAATTTAATATGTTATAAGTTTATAGTTCTAAGCCTATAAAAATGCCCAAACATAGGTACCCAGGAAAAGACACCTTAATTCAGGAAGGCCAATAAATCTAGAGCACCTCTGTCAGCTAGAAAGTCACGTGGCTGGCATCTGCTGGTCTGTTGCTCCTGGATGCAACTGCTTTCAGCCTCTGTTCCTGTGGGGGTTTCTTACTTTGTTTCTTCTCCAAGGCTAGCTTTCATCTCTTGGCTTCCTTTGGCTCTCTCCAGGTTTTGGCTTGTTTAACATCTCATGGTGACGTCTGCTAGGCTCCAAGTATCTCCAAACACCCATATCTCTATTCTCTGAAGCAACTGTTCTTCAAGTATAGAACAAGCTCTCTCTGTTGGCTCTCCTCTGTCAGCTCTGCTCTGAAGTTTCTTTGGCTCTATCATTTCTGGGGTTTCTGTCGTTTCTGACTCTCTCCTTCAACTGGTTGCATCACATCTCCCTGGAGATAATCTAATCAAAAGTTTCTGTCCTACAATATTGAATTGAGATTCAAAGAAACAGCTGTCCCCACAAGACTGAATCAAGATTAAAACATGGCTTTTCTGGGGTATATAATATTCTCAACTGGCATGGCAGGAAGGGGGCAAAATATTTATCACCTCTAAATTAAATTAGAAAATAAAAAATGTTTTTAATACTAACGGCAGTCACTAGACCTTGAAAGTACATTAAAGTGAAAAAGACATGCTGAACCTCCAAAGACAAAGCAGGTAGACAGCTATTCATATTTTCCAATGCTTATTTCCAGTCACTCATCAGATTATAAAGTTCTCCAAATCAGACTTTATTTATTGAAAACATCTTAATAATTAGATTTATGTTTTTTTTTATGTTAACTAAAAAAATTCATTCCTTATATTTGAAAAGAAATTAGGCACATCTTCTGACTACAGGATGGGGATTTTAATTTATTGAACTAATTCACCTCTTTCAAATTTTCAACTTTATTATAGAAACACAGACTTCAATCCACAATATAGTCAAATCTCAATTGAGAACATTTATTTGATGCCTTCAATATCTTGAATGGGTCAAACTAAAATATTTAATTTTTAAAAAGGAAACGGGAAAAAACTGCTGGGCATGGGGGGGGAAGAACTTGTGGATGGTGAACATCAATAAAATTAGCCATTGTTTTAGTTTGCTCATGCTACCATAATGCAATATACCAGAAATGGATCAGCTTTTATAAAGGGAATTTATTAATTCATAAGTTTATAGTTCCAAGGAAGGCCATAAGAATGTCCAAACTAAGGCATCCAGGGAAAGATACCTTGACTCAAAGGGTCGATGAAGTTCAGTGTTTCTTTGTCAGCTGGGAGGGCACATGATGACATTTGTTACCTTTCTCTCCCAGCTTATTTCAAAAGGCTTCCCTCCTGTATCTCTAAAGGTCTCTTGTCTGCATCAGCTCTTAAGCTTTTTCCAAAATGGTTCTCTCTCTTACAGGACGCTAGTGAGTGACCCATTTTGAATGGATAGAGACACATCTCCATAGAAACCACTTAATCGAAAAGATCCCATTCAGCAATATTGAATCAGGATTAAAGAATATGGCTTTTCTGGAGTACACAACAATTTCAAACAAGTACAGCAACATAGAACTAAAAACTTAAAGATTAAACAATACGTAATTTCTAATTTTCCAGCTGGAAGTTCTGAATAGTGACTAATGGCTAAAAAATCTGGCCTTTTCCAGGGAAGCACTAGGAAACAGGGGCAAAGCAATAGAAAACAAGAGCTAAGAAAAGCAAACAGAAAGAAGAAGAGAGTCATTAGATTATCATAGTGGTAATATAGTGAAATGAGCAATAATTATAAGCAATGATAGAGAAAAGACTCGGCATAAGAAAAATTAAAGATAGGACAGTCTTGGGCGGGCCATGGTGGCTCAGCAGGCAGAGTTCTCGCCTGCCATGCCAGAGACTCACGTTTGATTCCCAGTACCTGCCTATGTGAAAAAAATAGTCATTCTTTTTTCTAAAATAAACAAACAAAAGCCATGTTTAATTCAAGAATCCTCAAAGACAATCTTATTATCCCACTCCCAGATGACTATTTTTGAACTGGGGTTGAGGGTAGCAAACCCCTCAGCATTTATCATTAGTACCTAAGTGTGTAGCACTTAAGAGTCACTCATAGTTATTGGGAAAACCCGAAGAGAAAATTGGTCCCCAATATAGTGAATGACCAATTTATACCGTATTAACTTTATTCTAATTTTATACCAAAAATACTATATAAATTTAAACTTAAAACTCAGTTTTAAATGTTTTTGCATGAAGAAGAACAAAGGAATGCCATTACTGCAGGGTCCTGAAAATAGATGGTAATTAATATTTTAAAATTTCAACTTATGTGTGAGACTAAAGCAAAAAATGCTGATTTAGTACAAAATTTATATTTTGACTACGGCATTTCTTAATATAACTTATGTAGACAGCCTAATTGAACACCATAAGTACATGGAACCTTGACTAGGACAGGAGATTTTGTTGGTGTGTCCAGAGTGATGCCCCGATAAATCCAGAGTGATTTGATCAGTGAGTAAAAAAGTATTCGCAAAGTCCCCTTTGGGGAATGGTGAGAATGAGATAAAATTCAACTTCCCCAAGTTGAATTCCTGATATTCTCACAAGCAGTGTGGACAACAAAAGCTATAGGCTGAGCCCCCAGTCTTGGGGTTTGTTCATATGAAACTTAACCCCACAAAGGGTAGGTCAAGCCTACTTAAAATTAGGACTAAGAGTCACCTCCAAGAGAACCTCTTTTGTTGCTCAGATGTGGCCTCCCTCTCCAGCCAACACAACAAGCAAACTCACCATCCTCCCCCTGTCTACGTGAGACATGACTCCCAGGGTGTGGACCTTCCTGGCAACATGAGACAGAAATCCTAGAATGAGCTGAGACTCAGCATCAAGGGATTGAGAAAACCTTCTCGACCAAAAGGGGGAAGAGTGAAATGAGACAAAGTATCAATGGCTGAGAGATTCCAAACAGAGTCAAGAGATTATTCTGGAGGTTATTCTTACGCATTAAGTTAGATATCACCTTGTTCTTCAAGATGTAATGGAGAGCCTGGAGGGAACTGCCTGAAACTGTAGAGCTGTGTTCCAGTAGCCATGTTTCTTGAGGATGATTGAATAATGATATAGCTTTCACAATGTGACTGTGTGATTGTGAAAACCATGTGTCTGATGCTCTTTTTATCTACCTTGTCAACAGATGAGTAGAACATATGGAATAAAAATAAATAATAGGGGGAACAAATGTAAAAATAAATTTAGTTTCAAATGCTAGTGATCAATGAAAGGGAGGGCTAAGGGGTATGGTAAATTTTTTTTCTGTTTTCATTTTATTTCTTTTTCTGAATAAATGCAAATGTTTCAAGAAATGATCATGATGATGAGTATGTAACTATGTGATGATATTGTGAATTACTGATTATATATATAGAACAGAATGATCAAAGTAGGGATGTTTGCATTTGTTTGGTGTTTTTTGGTATTTAACAAAATAAAATTTAAAAATTATAAAAAAATAATTCCAATAAAAGGAAAAGGAAAAAAAATTCAGTTTTAAATTATGAATAGAAGAATAGATTATGAAAATCTAGATTACATACCCTATTTCAAGACCCTTGAATTAAAAGGGAAACTCTAGTTAGCATCTATTAAAAGTACCCATTTGGGGTGGTGTGATGGTGGCTCAGTGGCAGAATTCTCAGCTGCCACGCCAGAGACCAGGATTCGATTCCCCGTTCCTGCCCATGCAAAAAAAAAAAAAGTAGCCATTTTATTAGTGAACTTATTAAATTCTTATAACTACCTGATGAAAATGTTTTTGTTGCAATCATTCAAATAATTATTAAACCCAAAATTCTAAATTTTGCAATTTCTTTATAAAATTAATTTAATTGAAGAATAAATATATGCACATTGTAAAAAAATTCAACAATACAGTGAGAAGATCCCCTTCCAGAGGCAATCACTGTCACAACCAAATAGCAACTACAGGCATACCTTGGGGACACTGCAGTTTGGTTCCAGACCCTGTAATAAAGCAACTATGACAATAAAGCAAGCCACATAGTATAAAAGTTATGTTTATACTATACCATAGTCGGCTATGTGTACAGTAGCATTGTGTCTAAAAAAAACAACGTATAAGGTATTAAAAAATACTTAACTGCTAAAAAATCTTAATGATTCTCTGAGTCTTCAGCGAGTTATAATCTTTTTCCTGGTGGAGGATCTTGCCTGAGTGTTGATCGGTGTTGCCTGATCAGAATGGTAGTTGCTGAAGGTTGGGGTGGCTGTGGCAATTTCTTTTTTTTAAATTTTTATCACAGATTTTGCTTCCAAATTTGAATTATTGAGGAAAAGCAGTTAAAATATAACTTTTGAAACAACTGTTACTATTATAAGAGTGTTTTTAAAAACAAGGCCATTGTTCAATGTAGTCATATTTCGTTTTTAAAAACAGACCACGAAATGATTCACAGATGCTGATTTATGACAAAATTAGCAAATTATATAAACTTGAAAGTATTTGAAGGAAGGGCAGAGGCCCTCATTAGAAAGCATTCCCTAAGAAGCACCTCCTTCTCTGTGACTTCCCAGGGGTTTCCAGCATGGGAGGGTAAATGTACACCAGTCCCTGCATTCGGCTGCACACAGTGACTGATGATGTGAGTACTCAGGGAACGCTTTCTACAGGAGTGAGGCCTAGCAAGGCTGGATTCAGAAGTAGTAATTTTCAAAAGCTGGTCTATACTGGAATCACTTGGAATACTAGTTAATGTTGATTCCTAGGCCCCACCCCTAGAAATTCAGATTTACTATGCCTCGGGGTGGCTCCCAGAAATCTGCATGCAAAGCCTGCATTCCAGGTTGATCTGATACAGGTGGATCAAGGGCTACCCTTGAGAAAACAACCTCTAAGGGATACACCATTGACTTCATTTTCCTACTCTGAGAGTCAGAATCTTCCTGGCAATTGCCAATCGAGTTCATCTGGTCCATCCAGTGGTTTTTATTAATACCTGATGGGGTTTTTAATGCCCAATTTTTTTGAAGTGTGGCAATTTCTTAAAATAAGACAATGAAGTCTTATTTTCTATTGCTGCATCAATTGATTCTTCCTTTCACAAAAGATTTCTCTATAGTATGCAATGCTGTTTGATAGTATTTTACCTCCATAACTTCTATCAAAATTGGAGTCAATCCTCCCAAAACTTGCCACTGCTTTATCATATTTTATGTCATATTCAAAATCCTTTGTTGTCATTTCAATATTGACAGCATCTTACCAGGAGTAGATTCCATTTCAGGGAACCACTTTGCTCATCCATAAGAAGTAACTCCTCATCTGTTCAAGTTTTATCATGAGATGGCAGCAAATCATTCACATCTTCAGGCTCCATTTCTAATTCTAATTCTCTTGCTATTTCCACCACTGCTGCAATTACTTTCTCCACTGAAGTCCTGAATCCCTCAAGTCATCCATGAGGGTTGGAATCAGTGTCTTCCAAACTCCTGTTCACGTTGATATTTTGACCTCTTCCTATGAATTATGAATGTTCTTATGGAATCTTAATGGAATCTAGAATGATGAATCCTTTCCAGAAGGTTTTCAACTGACTTCACTCAGATCCATCAGAGGAATCACTATCTATAGCAGCTACAGCCTTATGAAATGTGTTTCTTAAGTAATAAGATTTCAAAGTAGAAACTGTTGCTTCATCCATGGGCTACAGAGTTAGGAGGCATGAAAACATTAATCTTATTGTACATCTCCACCGGAGTTCTTAGGCGACTAAGAGCACTGTCAACAAGCCTAAAATCTTGAGTGATTTTTTTTTTCCTGAGCAGTAGGTCTCTACAGATAGCTTAAAATATTTAGCAAACCATGTTGTAAACAGATATGTTGTCATCCTGGCTTTGTTGTTCCATTTATAGAGCACAGGCAGAGTAGATTTAGCATAATTCTTAAGGGTCCTGGAATTTTTGGAATGATAAATGAGCATTGGCTTCAACTCAGAGTCACCAGCTGCATTAATCCTTACAAGAGAGTCAGCCCTTTAAAAGTGGAGTAGCACTCTTAATTTCCGTCAAGAACTTTTCCTTTGCATTCACAATTTGGCAGTTTGGCATAAGTGATCTAGTTTTCAGCTTATCTTGGCTTTCAACATGTCTTCCTCATTAAGCTTAATCAATTCTAGCTTTTGATTTAAAGTGAGAGATATGTGACTTTCTTTCACTTGAACAGTTAGAGGCCATTGCAGGGTTATTAATTGGCCTAATATCAATATTGTTGTATCTCAGGGAATAGGGAGGCCTGAGGAGAGGGAGAGAGACTGGGAACAAATGGTTGGTGGGTCAGAGGAGTCAACTGACTCTCTAATTAAAAGGCAGATATTAACAGAGTGGAATAATATATACATAATCCAGCTATTGCTATTTATAAGAAACTCACTTTAGAACCCAAAACACAAAAATGGATTGAAAGCAGAAGAAAGAAAAGATAATTCATAAAAATACTAACTGAAAGAGAACTGGAGTGGCCACATTAACATAGATAAGATAGATTGTAAGACAAAAATTGTTACAACAGGTAAAGGACATCACATATTGATAAAAGGATAAATCTATCAAGAAGATATAACATTTATAAACATATACGCACAAGGAACATTATTCTAGGTAGACCATATGTTTGGCCACAAAAATAAATGTCAATACATTTAAAAAAATTGAAATTACCCGAAGTATCTTCTCTGACCACAATGGAATGAAATTAGAAATCAGTAGAAGGAAAATTCACAAATATGTGGAATTTAAGAAAACATTATCTTAAACAATGGATCAAAGAAGAAATCATAAGCCAAATTAGTAAATACTTGCAGGTGAATGAAAATGAAAACACAACATACCAAAACTTCTTGGATGATGAAAAAGCAGTACTCAGAGCAAAATTTATAGATATGCCTATATTTTAAAAGAAAGATGACAAAACAATAACCTAACCTTCCACTTTAAAGAAGAGGAAATCCAGCAGATGGGAGGAAATAAAGTTTAGAGTGAAGTTAAGTGAAATAGAGCACATTAAAACAATAGACTTAATAAAGCCAAGAACTGTTTCTCTGAAAAGATCAATAAAATTGATACCAACAAAGTTTGATCATTAAAGAAAATTCAAAAGACTAAAATCAGCAATAAAGTGAGGACATTACTATCAATATCACAGAAATAAAAAGAATTATAAGAGACTAATATGAATGACTGTATGCCAACAAATTAGATAACCTATATGAAATGGACAGAACTGCATAAATTCCAAGAAACGAACTGCTAAAACCGACACAAGAAGAAATAGAAAATCTGTGTAGGCCTATAATAAACAGAATGAATCAGTAATCAAAAATCTTCCAACAACAAATAAGTCTAGGACCAGAGCTTCACTGATGGCTCTATCAAACATTTATATACAGATGCAATTCTTCTCAAACCCTGCCAAAAATACAGAGGAGGAAATACCTCCAACTCATTCTATAAGATACATATTACCTTGACAGCAAAGACAAAGACAGCACAAGAAAGGAAAGCTACAGATCAATATTCTAATGAGTATACATGTAAAAATCCTCAGCAAAATGTTAGGAAACTGAATCCAACATATTAAAAGGATTATATACCATGACCAAGTAATTCCAAACCAAAGTATATACCCAACAGAATTAAAAACAGGTGTTCAAACATAGAGTCATACAAAAATGCTCAGAGGCATTTTCACGATAGAAAGAATGGAAAGAATCCAAATATCCATTAAATAATGAATAGGTAAACAAAATATGGTATATATATACCATAGAATATTGTTTGGCTACAAATAGCAATGATGTACTGTTACATACTACAACACAGAACCTTGAAAACATTGTTCTGTGAAGGAAACTAGATTAAAAACCCCATATTACGTGATTCCATTCATACGAACTGTCCAGAATAGACAAATCCATAGACACAGAAAGGTCAACATTTGCCAGGGGCTGGCGAGAAGGGCAATGGGGCATGACTGCTTAATGAGTATGGGGTTTCTTTAAGGGATGATGAAAATGTTCTGGAATTAGTGGAGATGGTTGTATAACATTTGGAATGTTCTGGAAGTTTCTGAATTGTACATTTTAAGACAGTTAAAATAATGAATTTTATGTTATATGAATTTTATACTTCAATAAAATTAAATAAATTTTTAATAAAGGACACCATTGATTTTTCTGTAATGATTTGATATCAAGATTGCCGAACTCTATAAATAGTTGGTCCATTCAGTTTCCCGGATTTTCTATTTAGATTACGAATAATCCCAGTGGATTATTTACAGTTCTTTTTTCAATTAAGCTTAGAACTTCCTAATACCTTTGTAGTTTCCAATACAGGAGAGAAAAGATTTATTTTAATGGCTCAAACAATATAAGAGTATGGACCTTTTTACACCACTGCTATGAAGACATCTAAGCAAAGCTGATACTCTTTATGTGTTACACGCCAGAAACAGCCTCCATACTACACTAACATTATTTTGAGTTTATAAAAAAATTTTCAGTTTTCCATATTGTTCAATTTAATACCTTACTTTTCATTCATTATAAATAATATTTGTTTTTAAAGCGATGTGAGAGAGATGGAGTCAGAAGGTGCTATTTTTTCCAAAAAGCACTGGATTTATTTGTATTAAAAATTCAAAGTAATAACAGTATTCAAAAACAATCTCTGAGAGACAACAAGACATTGTACATCTCTTGATGGATGTAAACATTACCACCTATGGAGTATTCATTGTCAAACAATTTCAAATGTCAAACTGATGAAGCTTTGATATCTACCTACTGATTTATAGGAAATAAAGGGAACAGAGAAATACACAGGAAATCAGCAAAATCCAAACTGTAGAAAACTCTACAGGGCAAATAATCTCATATGCCAAAAAAATAAGCTACAAGGAAAAGAAAAAAGAGACAGAGAGAATATTTATGCATACAAAGAAACTTAAGAGATATATATCAACCAACTGCAATCTATGAGACAATCCAGGAAATTTGATAACTAACTAGATATTTGATGGTATTAATGAATTGCCATTAATGTTTTTAGGTATTCATTACCTAAAAAAAGAACATCTTTTTTTTGTTTGTTTTGTTTTCCAAAGAGAATACTAACAATGTAGAGAATATATAATGAAAAAATGAAGGAGATGACATTTGAGACTTGCTTCAAAATAATCAAGTGGGGTGGGGGTCTGGGAAATAGCACAAGTTGATAATTGTTGAAGGTATGTAATGTTGGGAGTTCATTAATAGGTTTGTAATTTTCCAAAATAAGTTTTGAAATTTTGGAAAATCCATGGAACTGCATCACACAAATAGTGAACCCTAAGTTAAACCATGGGTATAGTTAATTGTACAATTATAAATATGTGCTTTCATCAATTGTAACAAATGTTCCACACCAATGCAAAGTTAATAAATATGGTGGTATATGGGGGAATCCTGTATTTTATGCATGATTATTCTATAAGCCTGCACCTTCTCTAATTAAAAAAAGAAGTTTTGGGAAAATAAATATTTCTGAAATTACAGCGTTTAAAACTTATTTAAAAGCTTATGACTTTTCTGTTTTACTGTTTTAGGGGGTAAGGGTAAAAACGGAAAGGAAAATAAAAATGTCTATAACATACATACATAGTTTTATGCATGAAATTACTAAAATATTATACACTGTTTTTAAGTGTTGGTGATTTCCCTCCTAGGTAAGTTTTTCCCTCATTTCCTTGACAATCACTCTCACAATGCAGATGTAATTTTAATAAAACTCTCCAAACTATTATCAGAATTAACAGATTAAATATATTCATTATAAAGGAAATAATCTAAAGCATGGGAGAAAAATTTATATGTGCGAAGATATTCAGCATAGTGTTATTTAAAATCAAGAATAAAATCTGAAGAGTCTATCACCAGTAGGAAAATGGGTAATTAAATATATCCAACTAAAAAGAATTTCAGAAAGCTATTAAAAACACAGAAATTTCATAAATGCTTATAAAATCTGTAATACTGGGTGCACGGGTGGCTTGGTGGTAGAATGTTCACCTTACATAAAGGAGACCCAGGTTCGATTCTCAGATCACAATCAAAAAAAAAACAAAAAAAGTGTAACCTTGACTTCTAGCATATGTATAGTTCATTGAAATGTTATGTCAGAAACAGTATAATATAAATACCATTTATGCATATTACAACTAGCTACCTCAAAAACATAAGAATATTAGAAGTAAATATAAAAAAGGAATTTTATATGAGCACGCTGGGAAATATTTTTCCTCTATTCAAATATTTTTCATAATTACATGCTTTTACAATAAAAATAAATTTGATAGCTTACAATATAGGGAATATCTAATAACATTAAAGAAGATTAATCCTTTAACCTCAAATATCTAAAATACTATCATTTCAATAATATGCAATCAATATAAAAATTATTAATGAGATATTCTTTTTTTCATATTAAAGTCTTTGAAATCCAGTGTTGATTTTACTATTACATCATATCTCTATTTGGACTATTCATATTTTTAACTGCTCAGGAGCCACATGTGGCTAATGGCTGGATAATAAATGTCTAGAGAGCATGAACTTTAGCATTCATACAGTCAATAAATATTGAATTTCTAATGTGTGCCAGGTATTGTTCTTGGAATATAACTACGAACAAGGCAAACAAAGTACCTGTTTTCATGAAGCTTACACTCTAGGCAGGGAAGACAGACATAAATGAGTAAATCATTAAGCTTTCCAATAGTGATTGCTTCAATTTCTAGATAAAGATGCCACCACCTTTTCCTAATTTCATGTTTCACAGCAGTGCATTTTACTACAATTTGCAAGATTATCATAATTATTTTGTAAATAGCAAACTTGAAGCTGAAATATTTACCCTTTCAAACCAATCAGATTTACAAAAATCAAAGATGTTGGACAAATATATAAGAAAAGGTGATCTTTTCAATAAAGCTAATTGGATTCTAATCTGATATAATCATTTTGAAAACTGTTTGATTACATCCAGGTAAAGGTGAAAATGCACATACTCTATGATCTAGCAATTCCACCGCAGGTACATACATCCCTAACCTAAATTCTCACTCTCATGTTATACTCTCACTCTCACAAATACAGTCATTGAAAGAAGTATCAGAATGCTAAATGCAACATTGTAATAGCAAAAAAAGACTGAAACAATAAATAATCCAATAAGAAAATTAATAAATAATGAGTGATATTCATATGATGGCAAACTATACAAATAAAATAGCTGAAATGAATGAAATGGAGCTATAGATGTAAAAATAAAAATAAAAAGATCTAGGAACTAATATAGAACAGATAAATACATGTTGCAAAATGTAATACAATATAATTTTATAAATTTTTTAAAACATACAAAACAATATTGTGTGTGTGTGTGTGTGTGTGTAATAAAAGAACAGAGACAGAGCCTCTGCAGGTGCTTGGAGAAACAGTTGCTTCAGAGCTGACAGAGACATGGGCAGAGCCCAGTAGACATGGCTATGTGTCTTCCTAGGAGATGCTAAGCAAGCCAGAACCCAGAGTTGTGTCCCAGAGAAGCTAAGTGAAGGCCCACAGATGGCATGTGAGGAACCCGCATGGGAAACAGAGGCTGAAAGAAAAGGAGCCCAGAAGCAAGGAAATGGCAGATGCCACCCGCATGCCTTCGCAGCTGACAGAGGTGTTTCAGATGGTACCAGCCTTTCTTTTTTTTTCACATGGGCAGGCACTGGGAATCAAACCCAGATCTCTAGAATGGCAGGCGAGAACTCTGCCTGCTGAGCCTCCGTGGCGCGTCTGACACCAGCCTTTCATGAGTGAAGGAAACATTTTGGAGAAAGCTTCAGAGCCACAGAGCCACAGAACCCACACAGCCAGAGACCTGGGGAGATGAAGAAGGAATACACTCCCGGGGAAGCTTCATGAAACAAGAAGCCTGAGAGAAAGCTAGCAGATGCTG
The DNA here is from genome assembly GCF_023851605.1 of Tamandua tetradactyla. Classification (NCBI taxonomy): domain Eukaryota; kingdom Metazoa; phylum Chordata; class Mammalia; order Pilosa; family Myrmecophagidae; genus Tamandua; species Tamandua tetradactyla. The sequence goes on along the minus strand of NC_135330.1, from coordinate 70,312,670 downwards.
CCATGTTCACCAGATGCCTTTCCAGTTGAGAGAGGAACTCTAAACATCATCGGCCCTCTTGGACCAAGAGGCATATATCATAAGACTCCAAGCCAGAAAATAAAGCAAAATTATGTCTCCATGGAAATGACCTAATACTAATGAAGCCCATGGATAGCTTCAGGAAATAAACACCAAAGAGCTTGCTCACATGCTTTTATAAAAAGCAACATCCAAGACAATTTCCTTTCCTTACGTTAATTATCTAGTTTTAAATGATGGGAAGGTAATTTTGATCACCTATCTTAGGCAGCGAAAATATTTTCAATCTGGACACCTCCAATACAGAGCATACTTTAACACTTACACTTTTAATTATGTGATATTGAGTAAATTGCTTTAAATTTCATGGCTTTGATTTCTTTATTTCTAAATAAGCATAACAATATATACCCTACTAGCTTCATAATTTCTGAAAGTTAGGAGGATATATATATATATATATAATTTATATATTATTTATATAATGCATAAATATTAAGTAAAATGCTTTAAGAAAATAAGGGGTTGCATAATATTGATAATACACATATCAGACAGTATATGTTTGCCATTTAGATAGAAAACTTCATATCTATAGTGGTTTGAAAATGTATGTATCTCAGAAAAACATGTTCTTAAAGTTAATCCAATTCTGTGGGTGTGAATCCATTGTAAGTAGGACTTTTGATGAGGCTACTTCAGTTAAAGTGTGACCCATCTCATTCAGGATGGGTTTTAATCCTATTACTGGAAACCTTTATAAGAGAATAAAATGCAGACAGACAGAGAAAGCCATGGAAGCTAGAAGCTGAACGCAACAAAACCTGGAAGAGAACGGAGTAACCAGTAGACGCGGTGGGCGTTTTTGTTTCCAACAAAACCTGGAAGAGAAGGCAGATGCCACGTGGCAATGTGGCAAAGGAGCCAAGGATTGCTGGCAGCTGGTCTTCAGGAAGAAAGCATCGTCTTGATGATGCCTTGATTTGGATATTTTCATGGCCTCAAAACTGTAAGCTAATAAATTCCCTTTGTTCAAGCCAACCCTTTTTCATGGTATTTGCTTGGTGCAGCCTAAGAAACTAAAACAATATCTAAGAACACTAATAATAAACATCACTGAGAATACTATGCCAGTATTGTAACAATTCATTGTAAAAACAGTTTTTACCCTCAGTCCAAAAGTTGTAAATGCAATACCTATATGAAAAATTAATAACAAATAAACTAAAAAAAAAAATCTAATGCAAAAAAAAAGAAAAGAACAGAGACAGTGAGGATGTAAAGCAAATTTATGATGGTGGTGGCCTTGTGGATGGGAAAAAATAGGTATGGAACTGGGAAGGGGAACAATGGAAACTTTCCATGTGACAGAGATCCCTGGATATCAGCTGCATTTCCTCAGAGAAGGTATCTTCCTTTAGATGCCTTAATTTGGACATTTTCATGGCCTTAGAACTATACATTTGTAACCTAATAAATCCCCACTGAAAAAGCCAACCCATTTCTGGTACAGTGCATTTCAGTAGCTCTAGAAAACTGAACCCAATTATAATTTCCAAGAAGAGAAAGGAAATATATTTAAGGAAATGAAAATTACCCTGCCCTGTGCTTCCCAAGTGAATTCTGATGGTAAGTGAATTCTGATGGTAAGGAATGTCATGGTATATGAACACAGTTATGTACCATCCAGAGGCAGATTCTGTGGCTCACAGCCTGCATCAGGAGGTACTGCACAGGACAGGACAGTTATTGTCCTCTATGAAATTTACCTCAAATATATGGAAACTTTTCAATACTTAAAAGTCTCCTAAATCTGTTTATACTTTCAACTTGATGTTTCTCTTACAATTATATGTATGTTTCATTCAATTATTACATCTTCAAATTTGTTTTGATATGATGTAAAATGACTACCTTTAAAGTAGCTTTAGTGTTCTAGGATTAGAGGGAAAACATCTATTATAGTTATTTTCAAAACTTCTATTCAATATCTATTTCTTTTAAAATGGAGAATTTAAATTCATGAAATATTCTAAGTGGGGTCTGATAAATGCTGGACATAATTAAATAATTACTTTCTGATTCTCAATGTCATACTCCCCTAGATCATGCTGAGAAAAAACTAGTAGCAACTCTAACTTGCCCAGCTACACCATAACTAATTCTCAAGAATGAGAGCTGCTTTATTAAAAAAAGAGTCAGCTGAACTTAAAAAGAATTCCTTTTATCATGTGAAGCAAAACTGTACCAACTGGGTTGTCTGGATAAATTACATTTAATGGCATGTAGTTTTTTAAACTTGCCTATAGTGTAAATAAGTAAGCCAATACTAAGTAAAACTACTGTTTTCTAGTGAACTCTATAGTTTTCAGACTACCTTTCCCTAGCCTCTGGGCACCCACTCTCCTCTTCAAGCAGTCAGTGCTGTTCAGTTTTTTGTCAACAGCCTCCCCCAGTAAAAGGGAACTTCAGTTATTTATATTATTAACCTGTGTGTGTGTGTTTGTATATATATATATATATATATATATATATATATAGAGAGAGAGAGAGAGAGAGAGAGAGAGAGAGAGAGCACCTCCAATGTTGCATTTTAAACCTCTTATTCTAGTTGAAAACGTGATTCCAGCTTTAAATTTTTCAAACATTATCAAACAACTAGGGAATCTGAACTCAAACCAATCTTTCTTTCCCTATTCCCCATGGTGTCCTGCCAGTCTATAACAATGCAACAAAGATTTCCTGCGAGCTGCTTGAGACATGGCCCATGTCCTTTCTCACAAGCTTCTCCCAAAACCTCAAAACTATCCTGACATAAGTCAGGTTACACCAGGACACCTCTGTTCCCTCTTATCCCTTTCATTTGTCTGACCTTTCTTACCCAGACACAGGTCCTTTCCCTTTCCTAACACTGGTTAGACAATTATTTTCTATTAAATTTCTGGGAAGAAAAGGAAAATATCTCTCTTCACTTGTCCTACAACTCTAAGGGTGTGTGTATATGTTTGTATAAATAAAGAATCAGGCATTATTTATACAACAATACTTTGGAATATGATACTATAATATAATTTAATCTCTGCTAATCAGAATTTTTTATTACTTCTATTCTAATAATAAAATTTCTATAAATAAATAAATTTCTGAGGTTTCTTTTTTATTAAGATAAGTTTTTTTTAATCAAACTAATCATCTTCTATCTAATATATATATATTTTATGTTCGGTTTTGATCTTTAAACTGGGAGTCCATAATCTTTTTTTAGTCCACAGAGCCCTGTGAGAGTAGTGTAAAAGCTATGAGACTTCTCTGCAGAAAATTGCAAATATACACAAAAGTTTTCATAGAGATCCAGTTCAAAAGTTCTTTGAGGTACATCCATGAATTTAAGAGACCTGCTTGCGCTTGTTCCTGTTAAAGTAACTCTGCTAAAAAAGGGGTGATTTCTTCAATTTTTAATTAAAGATCTCTTACGATTTCATTCCTTTTATTGTGTGGATCACTAAATTAGAATTTCATCTATTTATTGGTTAAAAAAGAAAAGCAGAGGATGCACAGGTGGTTCAGTGGTAGCATGCCTGCCTTCCATGCAGGAACCTGGATTCAACTCCTGGACCATGCACCCCCCACCCCACCCAAAACAGAAAAGCAGGGTCAACTGTAATAGAATGCCTATAAAATAGCATGCTTTCTTCCTTGTCTCAGTTCTCTTTGCATATCATCTACTAGGCAGATTGACATATATCCAATACATCCATATATGCAACATACATAAAGCCACATATTTCTAGCTCAGGCTTTAGAATTTATCTTCACTTATAGATCAGAATTGAAAAACGTACTGAAGGCTAGATGTTTTTCATTTACATGAAAATATAACTGTTCCTAAAGAAATTCTTCGAGGGCCAAGCACATCACCTTGTACAAAGTAAGGGCTCAAGACATTAAGTAAAATGAACAAATTACATGGAATGGAGTAAGATAGCAGTCATTAGAAATTACTTTACCTTACACATGAACTGTATAACGTAGCAACATAAGTCACATACTAGAATGTGTGTGACCTATTTTAACTTATCAACTTATAGTCATTCACATCAAAAACCCAAAATGCAACACTTAAGTTTCAAATTCTTCCAACTGTGTCTTTTATTTGTAAAACTCACGCTTTTCACATATTAAAACACGCCACTCATCTACTGTCAACGGCATGTAATTTTGGTAGTTTTTCTCTTAACTGGGGCTTTTGTGGCATTTGATCATACTTGGGACCAATTCCTCACATTTGTTAGTTAGTTGGCATGGGTTAAGATCTTTTGACAAGGAAATAGAGTAAATCTAAATGGACTATAAAGTGATCAGATCTATTTAGGACTTATTAGCACCATACTTTGATATAAATACCCATACACATTTACATAAAACACTTTTTTGGGAGGGCACATGGTCTGAGAATATAAAGTACTTTTTGAAAAAAGAAGTGTACATTAAATCTTAAGAAGCTAGTACAGTAGATATTCAATAAATATTTTTGCTATTATTTATGCAAGTGACAGCTGTATTGAGATATTAAAAAATTTTTAAGTATAAGTCATATTTATTCTTGATGTTCCCTGTAAGTTACTTTTACTCAAGAGAGTGAGGCAATCGAATAAACGTAGTGACTCTAGAATGCCATTTTTAGACTTTATCACTCAATGAAAATAAATACTTCCAATGACATTTTCATATAAAAAATTTAGCATTAGAATGATTTAGGGGTCAACTATTTCCGCTGCCTTATTAAAAATCAAATATTAAAATAGCCACACTGTCATGAGGTAGTTAGTTCTTTATATTGGATATACACTGAGAACTAAAGTAGAACTCCTACCTGTAATGCACATGTGTGACTGATGGTTTTCTGTATCCAAGGATCCAGGTTTGAATATCTATGGGTTCAGCTTTGGGATAAGCTATGGTTGTATCTATAATCCACTGGAGGCCTTTTGATTTGCTGTCTAAGAACAAAAAAAAATGACTTAAATTGGATCAATTTTTAGATTATTTGCCACAAATAACATAGTAGATTACTTGAACAGTGTAAAGCATACCAACATACGTAACTTTAAAAAAAACTGGATGAATTTTGTGCTACTATTCTATCTAATGCACTCAGGATGAAATTAAGCATTTCCTATTAAATTACAGAATGGATGATTCTCAAAAAAATTAACAAGTAACAGAGAACTATTATTTATTGACTCTGCACATTCAAGTATTAACATAATTATATACCATAAAGGCCTAGTTTATATTTCATCATACATAGAAAAACTGGCCTATGAAAAAGTCAAGCTAAAGTATGAGATTACAAAAGTGAAAAACAACCTTAAAAATAAAATAAAACAAATCCATTCACTAAATATAACAATATAATACAAAAACTAAGATTTATGTTACTTCAGAGAAGTTAAAAAATATTAGAAGATATGAAGTACTTTATTGCCACACATAATTGCAGGTTCCAGCTCTTGTTCACAAAAAAACAAAATCTTCTCTAATTTTAGCAAGAGTTACACACAAAGCAATAAAGCATCTCGTCTTTTGAAAGGCACAATAGGTAACTACACCCTTGGGGAGAGGGTATAGGGAGGTTCCGTTTACTTTGGTCCTTTGCGTAGTACTGTTTTTATTCCCAGCATGGGGTACAAAGTTGATCAAAAACTGAGAGGGGGGAAAAACTGAGAGGGGATTCCTCACAGAGAATGCTGACAGCCAGACTTTAAATTGTAATTGTCTGTTTTTTGTTTGAAGTATCTCAAAAAGAGTTCTCTTAAAAAACAAACAAACAAAAAACCCGTTCTCAAGCGTAAGGCCCAAAATGTATTAGGAATCAATAATACACTATAAGTGTTCAGATAATTAAAAACTGGGTTTAAATACTTCAAAGGTTTTAGAATAACATTCAGAAGGAAAAAAATATCTGTAAAAAAATTGGTAAAAGAAATTCCAATTTTTAGATAACATTGCTAAAGGAAAAGAGTTTGTTAAAGAATGTTAAAGAAACATTTTAAAAAGTTATCAGTGATAATAATGCTAAAATGTTTACAGGTAAATATACTGATTCCTATAACTTATTTCAAAATGCATTAAAAAAACCCCAAAATTGCTTTATACAGGGATGGATAGAGAGAGATGTGATAAAGAAAATATAATAAAACATTAACTGTAAATATAGTTGCCAGCTCATGGACGTTCACTGTAAAAATTTTTCAATTTTTAGGTGTTTGAAAATTTTATAATAAAATTATAGGAATAAATTACCAGAGTTCAGTCCAAAATCTGTTAAATCACACAATAAACAAACAATACTAACCTTTTCAAAGTTAATCTGCAACAACGTAATTTTGCCGTATGTGTATGGGACACATATCAAAAACAAACCCAAAGGTGTGGTTTGTATTTACATGGAACAAAACACTACATAATTAATATAAATGCTAAAGAAAATAAAATGCAAAAATACCAAAACATACAAAAGAAATGCTAAAATACAGAAAAAATTAGTTTACTAATCAACAACTTCCTAGAATTTCTTATGATTTTTCTAAACAGAAAAATCTTTAAACAAAAATGTTTAAAGTAAAATAAGTAGTGAACTATTTTGCTTTGGTTATAATCAGAAATAGTTTCTCTACAAAGAAAAAAAATTTTTTTCACTATTGTGCAATCAGTATTTAGAACACCACAGGGTTCTGGCTAAGTGGAACTACTTAAAAGACAACAGTCTTTATTGGTGCAACTAAACCTATTGGAAAACCTTAGCCTTTAAAGCTTTGGATTGGCCCCAGCAGAAGCAATTCTGAACTTCCATGTTCTATTAAAAGACTCTTTCAATTTCTTTTTTTAATATACAATGAAAGATTAATTGTGCTGACTGCTAAGCATCTGCTTAGAAAAACTGAAGAAAGGAAAACTCAGTGCAATCTCATGGGCATTATTTCTACATCTGGTCCTTAAGGCCATTTAAAAACACATTTTTGAAAGCCAAGCAATTCAATTTGTATCTAAAGAATATAAAAAGAAATAGCAAAATGCTACTAAGAAAACAGGCCCTGAGAGTTTCTTTCAGCTGTTTATTATTTACCATCAAACTAATAGTGTCTTAGATAAACTTATTCAAAACTATCTCTATGAGACAGAAATTTCTTCTCCCAAACTTCACAATTCATCAGACTATTTTCAAGATAGTTGCTTCTTTGAGTGTGGTTTGTGTTTTCTGATCATAAAAGTAATAAATGCTCATTATTAAAAAAGCAGGAAAGTATTAAGAAATAGGGAAAATCATCCATAATGTTACAACTCAGAGAAGCAATCACTGGTATTTGGTTTCTTTCCTTTCACTCATTTTCTTCTGTCTTATTGCTTACATACTTGAGCTCACACTGTTTTCACAACAGGTTACATGTTCTCTACACCCCATTAACATTATAGTATATGCATTTTCCAAAGCCAGTAAAAACTCTCCACAAACACCCTGTAATGGCTGTGTTGTATTCCACTGTATAGATATTTAATAATTACTTATCCATTCTACCTCTGGCTACTAAAGCTATTTTCAGTTTTTTTTTGCTATTATAAATAATGCTATGATAACCTCCCTTTGCCTGTATTTCAGATTATTTCCTTTTGATAAGTATTATTAGCAATGGAAATACTGGATCACTAATCTCAGCATTATTAAGACTTCTAACAAATACTGCCAAATCACATTAAGTTCATTCTCTGTATCAAAAACAAAACAAAGATGCTTCCTTAATTTGATAAGAGAAAATTAAACATACATCATTACTATCTAAATTTGTATAACTATGATTATTTCTTCAAATTTATTAGTCATTTCTACATCTTTATCTTTTAACCTAGTAACTCCACTTTCAAGAATATTATTACTCCAGAAATAGTTCCACAAAAATGTAAAGGTATATTTACAAGTGTGCTTACTGAAGTAGTAGTCATGATCAGGGTAAGAGTAGGTAGGCAAAGGAAAGACACCTTTGCCTTTATACCTTTCTGGATTACTCAAATTATGGTAAGTGTGGACTACTTTTGTAAATAAGAACAATAAAATATATTTATGGTTTCATCTTCTCCCCAAGTATTATTTCTATTTGACAAAAAAATTATAAATATAAAAAAGAACAAAGAAGCCATCTTCTGGAACTCCAGATATCCTTTAATTCCAATAAGGGGGAAAAAGGCTAAAAATCATCATACCTAATTCTTTAGCATCTCCTCCTGCTGGAATTCCATTTTCCTGTCGTGCTACAAGTGCACTCAAAATAATTTTTGTTGCTCCAATCCTTGGCAGGGTGACATGTGTAAGAAATGGCAAGTTATTTTTCTTTGCAAATGCCTGACTTGTTTCTCGTCTCTTCCTGAGGAAGCCCCCTTCTGGAAACAAAACAATCCATTTTCGATCTCTGCTCCTGTAATTATTTTCTAGGTGCTTTTTTAAAAGGAGAAGCTGTTGGTCACGATGCAATCGTCCCTAGAAGAAATACACAAATATAATAAGTATAGGTACATCTGAAATTTTAATGCCACACAATTAAATAGAAATAACAGCTTCTAAATTAAAACCCACTCATAGAATAGCAATTTCCCCCCCTTCCCTTTTTGATCAATGGTGAAGATACAGAAATTATTAGTATTTAAGCCCTTGTTTTAAAAAACATTTTTTATGGATAAATCTTAACACACAAGCATTCCATACATGGTATACAATCAATGGCTCACAATATCCTCACATAGTTGTGTATTCATCACCATGATCATTTTTTAGTACATTTGTATCACTCCAGAAAAAATAAAAAGAAAAAAGAAAAACTCATACATACCATATCCCTTACACATCCGTCTCATTGACCACTACTATTTCCAGCTACCCAATTTATTTTAACCTTTGTCCCCCCTATTATTTATTTTTATCCATATTTTCTACTCATCTGTCCATACCCTAGATTTCACAATCACACAGTCAAACTGTAAAAACTGTATCATTATCCAGTAGTCTCCAAGAATCAAGGCTACAGGAACACAGCCCAACAGTTTCAGGTACTTCCCTCCAGCCACTCCAGTACACCATAAACTAAAAAGGGGTATATAATGTGTAAGAATAACTTCTCGACTCTGTTTGAAATCTCTCAGCCATTGAAACTTAACTTTGTCTCATTACTCTCTTCCCCCTTTTCATCAAGAAGGCTTTCTCAGTCCCTTGATGTTGGGTACTGGCTCATCCGGGGATTTCTGTCCCACATTGCCAGGGAGATTTATATCCCTGGGAGTCATGTCCCACGTAGTGGGGGAGGGCAGTGAGTTCACCTGCTGTGTTGGCTCAGAGAGAGAGGCCACATCTGAGCAACAAAAGAGTTTCTCTAGGGGTGACTCTCAGGCCTAATTTTAAGTAGGCTTAGCCTATACTTTTGAGGCAATAAGTTTCAAGGGGTAAACCCCAAGACTGAGAAGCCCTTTTTTTGTGAAGGAAAAGCAAACTGCTCTGACTGTGCTGAATAGTCATTCATTTATCAACTCATTGACTATTTACTGAGTGCCAATTTGGCAGGCACTGTCCTAGACATGGGAGATAAGAGGAATAAATAAGACACTCATTTACAGTTCATGTTCTAGTGGAGAAGATAGTAAATGAGGAGTATAAATTCAATTAGTGATATGTACTAGGAAGAAACGCAAAGTAAAAGGATAGAGTCAAAGGTCAGAGAAAGAAGCTCTGAGGAGATGACAAAGAGCTGATAAGGTAAGAGAAACAAGCCACATGGGAAGAGAGTTATAAAAACAAAAAGGACAAAGGCCTGAGTAGGAACAAATTTAGCATATTAGAGAACCAGTACAAAGGCCCATAGTGAGTAAGGAACAGGGAAGACAGGGGTAGGAGAGGGAAATAGAGACTAATAAGAAGGGCCTTCTGCAAGATAAGTAATTTGGAATGGAAAGTCACTGAATAGTTATGGGCTGAGAGTGGAACGATCTTAATCGACACTAAATAAAAAAAAGTGATACAGGAGGTGTTAGGAGACATTGCAGTAGTCCAGACAAGGGAGTTTAATGAGGTGTCCTGAGAAGTAGTTACATTTAGGAAAAAAAACTGAAGCTAAAGCTAAAAGGATATACTGATGGAATAGATCTTTGCTGTCAGGGAAAGAAAGGAAAGAGGATGACTTGGGGACTGAAAAAAAGTGTCCAGGAAATTTGAAGGAAGGCCCAAAACCCACAAGTAAATATCTTTTTCTACCAATACAATTACAGATGTTCCCAAAAATAATTAACATACTTTTAGTCTATAGATTAAATATATTCCAAATGCAAAACCAGTAAGATATTTTTTTACTTAGTTTACTGAACTGAATTATGATTAAGGTAGTTATTAAGTTCCCAAGACTACATGTAAAATATTTTTACTGTTTTTTGGGAATATATTGTCAAAACAGTCTAGTGAAAGCAAGACACTTTTTTTTTCCACATTAATAATTTCTCCCCCTGTCCCCTACAAGGTAGAGATTTTTATTACTAATTTATGGAGGGTGTGTATGGGTGTGTGTGTGTGCGTGCGCAGAAATATTGCTCTTTAAGAGAAAAGAATCATTAAATCTCCCATATACTTTTAAGTGTAGACTTTAATATGCAACAAAATGTAATAAAAGAGAAATGTTTTGGGAAACACAAATTTCTACTTCTAGCCTTTCAAAGCATACTAGTAATTTAGTATAACTTAGTCTCTTCATGACACTTAAGGATCATCACTATAATGAGGGAGCTGCTATTTATTATTCTCATTTGAAAAATGAGGAAACTTTGAGAGTTTAAGTAACTTTCCCAATTCACATAGCTAAGAAGCAAAGAGCAAGGATATATATGACAGGTGATTGATAAATGTTTACAGTACTCAAATATGTCTGCTAAAATAGAAGGGTAGAGATTAGAATATTTGTATTATCAGGCTTTTAATATTTATGCAAACAAATTCAGATCAAAATAAATGTTTTGGGTAACAAAAATTCATAGGACGCATTCCCTAAGACTACAAGAACTGGTCTTACTTATTATGATTGGCTTTAATATGCCTCTTTTCATAATAAAGAATGAGCTATCACTGGGGAAAAAATACTCACTACTTACCTGTCTTATAAAGAAGTCTCCATGAATTAGAGAAACAATTCCAAAGTTTGTGTACTTAAAAATATGATCCATCAACCACATCATTTGAGCAACAACCTAAAATATTTAAAAGCAAGAAATAATTAAATATTGGATAAAAGAAACTTGACTATAGTCTAGTCTAGTCTCCAAGTTTTAAAGATAATCATCTAAGCATATTCTTAATCAACCTAAATATCTTAAATCTAATGTTATTTCTACATATAAAGTACAGTCACTAATAGAGTACATGAGAAATTACCCTGCAAGGCTTGGAATCCTAAATCACAGCTCATCACTGTATACCAAATGAAGCTGAACTAACTTCTTAAACTTGGACTTAATGAGTTCAAATTTCTTCTACCTTAAAGTCACTGGTAATTCTTATGTCGCTTATAAAATTATTTTAAAATAATACAATAAAATGGTTAAAGTTATCAAATGAGGGCCATGTTTAATAAAAATAAAAAGTACTAAGGCTTTATAAAATGTGAGTGTACCTTAATGGCTAAATAAATTTGACTAAATAATGTTCCATATAAAAGAACATTTAAAATCTCAGTTAACCCAGGTTTGCTTCCCAGTGCCTACCCACGTAAAAACACAAACAAAAAAAAACCTCAGTTAAGGGCGGGCAACAGTGGCTCAGTGGCAGAGCTCTTGCCTGCTATGTCAGAAACCCAGGTTCAATTCTTGGTGTCTGCCTATGCTAAAAAAAAAAAAAAGAATGTAGCAGAACTCTACTCCAGTTTCCCACAGGAAAAATAAATATAAACACCACCTCTATGCATCAAAATAGGTGAATTTATATATAAGGAAAAAGTTAACCACTGACTAAGGAAAACATTCACTATTACAAAAGCTCAAACAATATAGCATTAGAGCTTCTGCCTTAATTCTTCAGTATCAGTTACACAACTCCTATTCCATCATCTTCATAAAAATGAAGATAAGTGTACAGTAAAGAAGTGATTCTCCAAGTTAATTTACACAGATGAAAATAATCACCACCATCTCATTTTTCAATCTTGTTTTGCTTTCCAGTGATGGCTACTTGGTTTAAATAAACTGAGATTTGAACTTTATGGAATTTGCTAAAAAGTACCCTAAATAACAAAGAGCAAATGGATTCCAATTTATAAACCATTTTAGCTTTATATACAGTACAAAGTTTAGCTGCAATTTACTGGCCTTTCTGTTTAAAATATCAACATTAAAGTCACTAGCTTCTTTAAAAATATTTTTTTATTGAGAAATCTTTACGCATATACAATCCACACACGGTGTACAATCAATGGCTTACGATATCATCCACCATGATTGTTGTGTATTCATCACCATAATCATTTTTAGAAAATCTGCATCACTCCAGAAAAAGTTATAAAAAGAAAAAAACTCATACATCCCATATCTGTTACTCCTCCCTCTCACTGACCACTAGTATTTCAATCTACCCAATTTATTTTAACCCTTATCCCGCTATTATTTATTTATTTTTTATCCATACTTTTTTTACTCATCAGTTCATACCTTGGATAAAAGGAGCATCAGACAAAAGGTTTTCACAATCACAGTCACACTGTAAAAGCTATATCATTATACAATAGCCTTCGAGAATCAAGGCTTAAAAAAAGTAAGCTTTTATGTGTAACCTTAAGATCCACTCATGCTAGATTTACATTTTTAATTAGAAGGGTCATCTAAAACAAATAAATTCTATAATATAGTAAAGTAAATTCTGAGTTTTGTATGGATAATTCAGCCCTCTCTAACTTATTTTAGGGGACTCATGTACAAAATAATAAATGCTTAAACATCTAATAAAGCGCTCTTAACAGAAATAAAAATTCTTAGTTTTATATTAAAATGACTCCTTATTTCACAGAAACTTACTTAAAATGTAGCAGCTCATGCAGAAAACACAATCAATTCTTTCATATTACTCAAAATAGAGGAACTGTACACAAAAGCTGCCTGAATCAACTGTCAGTATTTGATAGGCTTACCCCTCAGAACTTGAAGTATTTGCAAAAGACAAAATTGGTCTACATCAATTATTCTTTATCAGGAAGCATAGATTTTCTGCATATTAAGATATCTAGAGAAGCTTAAATAATGTTTTTATTCTTCACATCTTTTTTAAAGTAGGGTCAATGATTCTTCACTGGGTGAGTACAGAAATTTATAGAACATGTTTTATTGTCACAATGACTAAGGAGTACTACTAATATTTAGAGAGCAGTAGCTGGGGCTGCAAAATGTCCAACAATGCCCAGGGAAGTCCAGAAGAACAGTACCAAAATCAAACAATACCCCCATTAAGAATCGCTGGCAGGGTGCTCCAAGAAGTCTCTAAACTCAAAAAGTTATGTTACAGTCACATCACCATTAAACTGATTTTTTAAAACTGGCCCACAATGTAGCATTAGTTTTCCTTCTTTGACTGTACCCATGGAGTTTACAATAAACATTCCTACTAGTAAATATAAATTAATACTGCCCTGTACTTATTAGGTAGGAGGGAGAGATTACAATGCTTCTACCTTATATTTTTCATTTACTCCTCTAGGACAGAAGATAATAAATTCTTCTAGATTTTGAATTATTCAGTAATATGAGTATTATAAAATTTTTCAGCATTAATTAATCTGAAATAAAAGCAAAATTATGCTGAACAGAAAAATAAAGCCAGACAAAGAAATGCAAATCTTTTTACAAACGTGTACAAATAAACAAAGCTTTCTTTTGTTCACATTATTGGTGAATTTCAGATAACATAACATTCTGGTTAATACAGTTATTATCCATGCCAAGTGGAAGTTAGAATACAATTAGACATATTCATACCAACCTTTTTTCCCCCCAAATTTCATTAAATGAATACCAACCATTTAATCGTTGAGATTAAAAAACCACTTAAGAACACTGCAGGCCCTCAGAATAATCACTATAAATATAATTATTGTGTCAGCAAAAATATAGTGTTAGCTAACTGGAGTTTCGTGTTGTAAAGTAGTTTTTACAAAATTTTGACATCAAAATTTAGGGAACAGAAAAATCTTATTATAAATGCAAATACGTCAACATAATGTTATTATTTCATTTCAACAATTTAAGATTATGATCATAAACAACTGAATTTATTCTATATTCCAGAAAGGCTATGTCTCTGCTTTTAAGATAAGCAAGGAAAACAAATTTCTGAATAATCAAATAAACATTTTCTTTTCATCTCACTTCATTTCCTGAATTAAATTTTCTAAGAACTAAACAGCAGTCTTATTCCTGCCTCTCGGTTTTTGCTAAAATTGTTTGACACTTCACCACTCTATCTAACAAAATTCTACTCATTTTTCTAGGCCAAGTTTATGCTCACTCTCCTTCCACAAAGTTTTCTATTTTTATCAGATCCATGGTGAATTCATCTACCACTGAATATGTTTCTTTTTATAATTAAGTATTGTTTGTGACACCTCCTTCCACCCACCACTGGACTATAAACTTCTTGATAAGAATGATGGTGTTTTATATTTTTTATATCCACTGACCATGAATATTAAGCACTTAATACACCTCTATTGATTTGTATTCTTTACTAATAGGCCAAAAATTAACTCCATTAATTTTACATACTTCCTATTTATTTCGTTCTATGAACATAACTTCTTTAGCTTCTGCTAGGGTGATAATTCTTTAATACTAAGGACTGAATTTATTTTAAAATCGACCCAGTATTTTAGTTATCAACATAAGCAATGTAAAATCAACAGTTTAACTATAGCCTTAGTAACAATAGATAAAGCAGTCCTAATATCTTCTCTTCTGGCTGAAGATCCCAAGATCACCTAATCCACTAACCAATTTTACTTTTCTGTCTAAAGCAATACTGGACAAGACAGTCCCCAATTTGACCCATATTAACTTTATTTTCATTTTAGTAACTTTTCCCCACCTGGAGTGACTAAGAATTATGTGTTTTTTCTTTAATATTTTCTACATTTTTAAGAAAAGTATACACATTAAAACCCATGTATATGTTCCAAACTATACTTGAACTGATTCTTTTTAAAGAAAAAAATATAAAAGAACAAATAAGTGTATCAACCACAATACAGGAAAAAAATTTCTTTTCCCTTTCTGGGTGACTACCAATTGTCTTCAGGAAAACTTACCAGTCCTTTGTCCTGCAGGCACATCATCAGAGTGCACACATCTCCTGTCGCCTGATGATTCACCAGCATGACTGCTTCATCCTTTGAAATTGCTTTAACAT
This sequence comes from Tamandua tetradactyla, assembly GCF_023851605.1. NCBI lineage: Eukaryota > Metazoa > Chordata > Mammalia > Pilosa > Myrmecophagidae > Tamandua > Tamandua tetradactyla. The sequence goes on along the minus strand of NC_135330.1, from coordinate 70,297,180 downwards.
CTTCCCCCCATTCTATCACTGTAAGAATAAAAAGTTTGAAAGCTGTCATTTTAAAGATTTTTAAATTACTGTAAAATTTATATTAGAAAAACTGGTGTACATTAATGATTATGCTAAAATTTCTGAAAGGTTAGATAGAACTAAGTTTATACCACATAAAAATCAGGATGGTAATATAACATTTTATAGAATCCAAAAATATTGATCAAAATGTAAAAAGATCAAACTTTTAAACTGGAAATTCTACTTCTAGGAGTTTGTCCATATAGGGAAAGATATGTGTATAAAGGACGTTTACTGCAATTTAAATGTTCACTAACAGGGAATGGATCAGAAGATTATGATATAATGGGATAGTATAAAGCCATTAAAATAATGGAGGAATCTATACAAGCTAACCCAGCAATTATCTATATATGGTTACACAGCATATTATCAAGTGAACAAAGATATTCATAAACACTATATATAATATGATAGCATCTCTTTAAAGGAGAAATAAAATCTATATGTTAGTTTATGCATTAAAAAGTCTAGGTAGGCCACGGTGGCTCAGCAGGCAGAGTTCTCGCTTGCCATGCCAGAGACCCGGGTTTGATTCCTGGTGCCTGACCATGCCAAAAAAAAAAAAAAAGTCCATGTAAATTAATTCCAAACTATTAATACTGATCATCACTGGGAGGTAGTTCCCAAAGTCATTCAAATTCTAACAAGCATTGCAAATATATATAAGAACATATTGCTTTTAAAATTAGAAATCTAATATACTAAATTTTTTAAAGTCTCCTGATGAAAAGCCATCGCACCAAAAACTATATGTACAGTCTGATTAAATTCAACGCAGTTAGCCCTACGTTGATTTCTCAGGAAAAATAAAATTAAGCCTATGTTTTCAAACATCTGGAGTCTACAAAGAAGCTTCCAGAGTTTATGTGTGACTTGAATTATCAGAAGCTGGTTATAAATTAGTATTCACTTTTACCCCATCCTCATCTTACTGCTACAAGGAAAGAAGTCAAGCCACCTATGTGTAACAGTTCTGCATCAAAAAAGGATGGGTAGACCACCTGCTTTCCTCCTCCCACCTCCCTCCTTCCTCTCTCATCCCTCATCACCACTCCAAGACAGAGGAGCTCCTCAGAAAGTAGTGGAACTCCTCTTAAGTGTTCATTTGACAAAAGGGTTCTGCTTATTTTTTTCTTTCTATTAACACCTGTGGTAGTTAGATTCAGTTGTCAACTTGGTCAGGTGAAAGCACCTAGTTCTGTTGCTGTGGACATGAGCCAATGGTAGGTGAATCTCATCTGTTGCTAATTACATCCGCAGTCGGCTAGGAGGCGTGTCTGCTGCAATGAGTGACGTTTAACTTAATTGGCTTGTGCTTAAATGAGAGAACGCAATGTAGCACAGTCTAGCAGCTTGGCATTCCTCATCTCAGCACTTGCAGCTCAGCCCGGGCCCTTGGAGGTGGAGAAAGAAATCACCCCGGGGAAAGTTGTTGGAACCCAGGGGCCTGGAGAGAAGACCAGCAGAGACCATCCTGTGCCTTCCACGTAAGAAAAGAGCCTCAGTGGAAAGTTAGCTGCCTTTCCTCTGAAGAACCAACAAAATAAATCCCCTTTTATTAAAAGCCAATCCGTCTCTGGTGTGTTGCATTCCGGCAGCTAGCAAACTAGAACAACACCTATTGAAGCAAGGCATCTATTTATTCATTTTTAATCCTGAAATTTTCTATTAAGAAATGTTTCAGCTGGGTTGAACATATATTAAATTGTGGCATCTACTTAAGTGAAGTTTTCATTATGAATACTCAAAAAGCTTACAATATAGGTGAAAAAAAAAGCACTTTATTCTTTAAACATGAATGAGAGCATGAAAAATATTTTACAGAAACTTTAAATATGATGTCAGATGATTCTAGGGATAAACATAGAACACCAAGAGAGCCCTAGCCTCTTGAAAAATTTAGCAGCACCAACTTTTCTTCAGAGTGGCTTTTCCTTTCCCAAGTTCCCAATTCAGTTCAGCTGAAAAGCTAACTTTACTAAAACATATCTAAAAATCTGATCTATCTCATACATCTGGAGGAAGTATATATTAGCACAATTCTTTTAGAAGCCAATTTGGCAACATATAACAAAATTTTAAAATTCTGAAATCTTTTAACCCAGAAATCCTACTTCTAAGAATTCCTCCTACAGATATACTCATTTAGAGTCCAAATGACATATCAAAGCCACTTGCTGCAGCATTGTTTATGCAGCAAAGATGAAAACAACCAAAGAAGGGGATTAATTTAAAAAATTATAATATATATGGAGTGAAAAACTGTAAGTAATAAAAGCAACATGGAGAACAGTGTGCAAGAGATGCCACTAGGTGGGTTAAAAAAACAGTATGGAGAAGAATATATTTACTAAATGCAAACTCCCCATTCTCATGGCCCTTTTAAATTACCCTTCAATAGATACACACACATACACACACACACACAGATACATACCCCATTCATCCATTTTTTACTAATAAATCATTGTCAAGAATTGTTTGGGGTTGAGATATAAAATAAATTAGATATTTCAAGTATTACTCTAATATGAATACTAGCTAAAATTCTCAAGATAAGTCTATCTTTGCTCTATAAGTACAGTGATAAGATCACATTAAGTGATATGTCAACAGTTAACATCATAAAAGATGGTAGAGTAGGAAGTTCCAGGAACTGATTCTTCCATTAAACTAGCTACTGAGCTAGCAAGAACTGTTAGAATCAACTATTTCAGAACTTCAATATCTAGTTTCACCCAGGGAACTGCTTGAGGAAGAAGCTGGTAAATTTTGGCCCTATGTGTAGTGGCTACCATTCCCTGTACCCCAGTCCTGCAGGCATGGGGACAACTGACACACATTCCAGTATGGCTTGCTGGTGCTAGGGGGTGCATAAGGACACTGCCCTCAGAAAATTGGGGCTGTGTGTTTTGATTTGCCTGGCAGGTTTCTGAGGGACTGGTACAGAAGCTGTCCATTATTTCAATGAAATTTTCCAGGTTGTGTCTGTCAAAGAAATTTAAAGACACAAAACACCTTTTTTGTTGTTCTTTTCCTATTGGATTCAGGCAGTCAAGAAAGTCTGTCAGGTCACTAGCTGCCCACAGAGAGAACACAACAGGCACTTCATTGACTACACACACCAATATTTGCAAAAAGTCACTGATCTAGTTTTACTTCCTTCTCTGAATAGATGCAAATGTTCCAAGAAATGATCATGATGATGAATTTGCAACTATGTGATGATATTGTGAATTACTGATGATATATGTAGAACGGAATGATCAAAAGAGGAATGTTTGCGTTTCTTACATGTTTTTTGGTATTTAAAAAAATTAAATTAAATTAAAATTAAAAAAAAAACAAAAAGTCAATGATCTGAATGGACAACTGCAATCCCAAACAAGAATCAACAGTAATCTCTGGGGTAGTAGGGAGAATCTGATTTTTAATTACCAAATTACAATATTCAAAATACATAGTTTGCAACAAAAAATACAAAGCATATAAAGAAACAGCAGAGTATGGCCCACTGATAGGAAAAAAGAAACTGACAGCAAGCATCCCTGAAGAAGCCTGGACATTGAATTTACCAGATAGTCTTTAAATCGAATGACTTAACAACATTCAAAGAGTTGAAGGAAACCACAGACAAAAAACTAAAGGCAATCAGAATGATACATGAACAAGTATGGGATCTCAATAAAGAGACAGAAAATGTAAAAAAGAAACAGAAATTCTGGAGCTCAAAAACTACAATAGCTGAGATGAAAAACTCACTAGAGAAGTTCAAGAGCAGATTTAAGCAGCAGAAGAAAGAATCACTGAACCTGAAGACAGGGCAATTGAAATCAACCATTCTGAAGTGCAGACAGAAAAATGAACAGAAAAATGAGATGATGGTTTAGTAGCCATAACAAACTCTGGGATCTGTCCTGTAACTACTTGCTGAAGAGAGCTTTGAAAACTATTGCTTTTTTCTTTCTTGGCTTTGTATATATGTTATATTATACAATTTAAAAAGTTAAAAAAAAATCTTCCTACAAAGAAAAGCCCAGGTCCAGATGCCTTCACAGGGGAACGCTATAAAACATTTCAAAAAGAACTAACACCAATCCTGCTCAAACTTTTCCATAAAATTGAGGAAAAACAAACTTTACCTAAATCATTTTAGGAAGCTAACATCACTTTAATACCAAAACAGGGTAGAGATGCTACAGGAAAAGAAAACTACAGGCCAATCTCCCTAGTGAACAGAGATGCAAAAATCCTCAACAAAATACTAGCAAATCATATCCAACAACACATTAAAAGAATTATACACTACGAGCAAGTAGGGCTTATATCAGGAATAAAAGGATGGTTCAACACAAGAAAATATAATACAGCACATTAAGAAAGTGAAAAAATCACATGATCATCTTGATTGATGTTGAAAAATGATTCAACAAAATTCAACATCTTTTTCAGATAAAAATACTTCAAAAGGTAGGAATCAAAGATAACTTCCTCAATATTATAAAGGGCATATATAAAAACCCATAGCCAGCATCATACTCAATGCTGAGAGGCTGAAAGCTTTCCCCCTAAGACTGAGAACAAAACAAGGATGCCCACTGTCACCACTATTATTCAACATTGAATTAGTTCTAGCTAGGAGCAATCAGGCAGGAAGAAGAAATAAAAGGCACCCAAATTGGAAAGGAAGAAGTAAAACTTTCATTATTTTCAGATGATATGATACTAGGAAAGTCCTGAGAAATCTACCACAAAGTTACTTGAGTTAATAAACAAATTCAGCAAGGTGGCAGGATATAAAATTAATGTGCCAAAATCAATAATGCCAAAAAATCCACATGAAAACTACGAGAGCTAATAAATGAGTACAGCAAAGTGGCAGTTTACAAGATCAACACTCAAAAATCTATAGTGTTTCTATACACTAGTAGTGAACAATCTGAGGGGGAAATCAAGAAAAAACTTCCATTTAAAATTGCAACCAAAAGAATAAAATATTTAGGAATAAACTTAACTAAAGAGACATAAGACCAATACAAAGAAATATACAAGAAATTGTTAAAAGAAATCACAGAAGACCTAAATAGATGGAAGGGCATACCGTGTTCATGGATTGGAAGACTAAATATAGTTAAGATGTCAATTCTACCTAAATTGATTTACAGATTCAATGCAATACCAATTAAAATCCCCAAAACTTACTTTTCAGAACTAGAAAAACCAAGAACCAAATTTATCTGGAAGGGCAGGATGCCCCAAACAGCTAAAAGTATCCTGAGGTAAAAAAATGAAGCCAGAGGTCTCATGCTACCTGACTTTAAGGCATATTATGAAGCTATAGTGATCAAAATAGCATGGTACTGGCATAAAAACAGATATACTGACCAATGGAATTGAATAGAGTGCTCAGATATAGACCCTCTCATCTATGGACAACTAAAGGCAGCCAAGCCAATTCACCTGGGACAGAACAGTCTCTTCAATAAATGGTGCCGAGAGAACTGGATATTCATATGCAAAAGAATGAAAGAGGACCCATCTCTCACACTCTATACAAAACTTAACTCAAAACGGATCAGAGACCTAATTAGATCTAAGACCATAAAACTGTTTAGAAGAAAATGTAGGGAAATATCTTATGAATCTTATACTTAGAGGCAGTTTTCTGACCTTATATCAAAGCAAGAGCATTGAAGAAATAAAAAATAAATGGGAACTCCTCAAAATTAAATACTTTTGCGCATCAAAGAACTTCATTAAGCAAGTAAAGACAGCCTACACAATGGGAGACAATATTTGGAAACAACATATCAGGCAAAGGTCTAGTAGCCAGAATTTATAAAGAGATTGTTCAACTCAACAACAAAAAGACAGCCGAACCAATTACAAATGGGCAAAAGACCTGAAGAGACACTTCTCAGAAGAGGAAATACAAATGGCCAAAAGGCACTTGAAGAGATGCTCAACTTCCCTGGCTATTAGAGAAATACAAATCAAAACCACAATGAGCTCTTTCTCCGCCGGCGGCGCTCCCGCCGCCAGTCAGCCCTCCTCTCCCTCTTTCTCCGCCGGCAGCGCTCCATCCGCCATCTTATCCTTCCCTTTCTCCTCCTGCTCCGGCAGCTCTCCAACCACCACCGTGCCCTCTTCCGCCTTCACCGGCTCCTCCGCCACCGTCCTCGACAGCCTTGCCACCCTCACCTTTCCTCCTCCAGAACAGCTACTGGGGGAGTGGAGACGATACAGAGCAGCTCCCGGAGCCATGACGGAGATCAAAGGGACGGCGTACCCCATCCTGGAACGGCTGACTGTCTGGGAGAACCAGCTCCGGTGAGATCGCCGCGGGGTGCGGGCTTTCCTGCGCGGGACGGCAAGCGGTCGGAGTCCCTCCCTTCCTCCTTCCCAGGCCAGCTGGCAGAATTGGGCAGGCGGTCCCCTCGGGCTGTGGCAGCTGTCACCCCCACCACGCGAGGCCCCCCAGACCAACTGAGAGAGTTGGGTTGGAAATCCCCAGACCGCGGAGAACGGTGACTGGGGGGGTCCCTTCCAAACACGTGACTCCCCGGTCCGGCTGGGATGCGCTCTCCCGGGATGCGGCGGCTGGCGCGCTCCCGCCACACTTGGCGCCCCGGGCCGACTAGGAAATTCAGTCGGGCGCTCTCCCGGGCTGCGGCGGCCGGCGACCCTCCCCGCGTTCAGACCCCCGGGCCGGCTGGCACTCTTCCAAGCCGCTTCGGCAGGCGAACCTCCCCCACGGCGGAAGTTTTCCAAAATAAAAGGACCCACAGCACCTTTTACTGGTGGAACCCGCAGACAAACGTGTGCCACAAGCGCCACCTACTGGGCACGATAAGAAAAACAGAACCCAGAGATTTCACAGAAAAATCTTTCAACCTGTTGGGTCCAACACCCAGGGAAATCTGACTAAATGCCCAGACGCCAGAGGAAGATAACGGATCACGCTCAGAAAATTGAAAATATGGCCCAGTCAAAGGAACAAACCAATAGTTCAAATCAGATACAGGAGCTGAGACAACTAATGCTGAATATACGAACAGAAATGGAAAACCTCTTCAAATAAGAAATCGATAAATCGAGGGAGGACATGAAGAAGACATGGGCTGAACAAAAAGAAGAAATAGAAAAACTGAAAACACAAATCACAGAGCTTATGGAAGTGAAGGATAAAGTAGAAAAGATGGAAAAAACAATGGATACCTACAATGATAGATTTAAAGAGACAGAAGATAGAATTAGTGATTTGGAGGATGGAACATCTGAATTCCAAAAAGAAACACAAACTATCGGGAAAAGAATGGAAAAATTTGAACAGGGTATCAGGGAACTCAAGGACAATATGAACCGCGCAAATATATGTGTTGTGGGTGTCCCAGAAGGAGAGGAGAAGGGGAAAGGAGGAGAAAAACTAATGGAAGAAATTATCACTGAAAATTTCCCAACTCTTATGAAAGACCAAAAATTACAGATCCAAGAAGGGCAGCGCACCCCAAAGAGATTAGACCCAAATAGGCGTTCTCCAAGACACTTACTAGTTAGAATGTCAGAGGTCAAAGAGAAAGAGAGGATCTTGAAAGAAGCAAGAGAAAAACAATCCATCACATACAAGGGAAACCCAATAAGACTATGTGTAGATTTCTCAGCAGAAACCATGGAAGCTAGAAGACAGTGGGATGATATATTTAAATTACTAAAAGAGAAAAACTGCCAACCAAGACTCCTATATCCAGCAAAATTATCCTTCAAAAATGAGGGAGAAATTAAAACATTCTCAGACAAAAAGTCACTGAGAGAATTTGTGACCAAGAGACCAGCTCTGCAAGAAATACTAAAGGGAGCACTAGAGTCAGATACAAAAAGACAGAAGAGAGAGGTATGGAGAAGAGTGAAGAAAGAAGGAAAATCAGATATGATATATATAATACAAAAGCCAAAATGTTAGAGGAAAATATTATCCAAAGAGTAATAACACTAAATGTCAATGGACTGAATTCCCCAATCAAAAGACATAGATTGGCAGAATGGATTAAAAAACAGGATCCTTCTATATGCTGTCTACAGGAAACACATCTTAGACCCAAAGATAAACATAGGTTGAAAGTGAAAGGTTGGGAAAAGATATTTCATGCAAATAACAACCAGAAAAGAGCAGGAGTGGCTATACTAATATCCAACAAATTAGACTTCAAATGTAAAACAGTTAAAAGAGACAAAGAAGGACACTATATACTAATAAAAGGAACAATTAAACAAGAAGACATAACAATCATAAATATTTATGCACCGAACCAGAATGCCCCAAAATACGTGAGGAATATACTGCAAACACTGAAAAGGGAAATAGACACATATACCATAATAGTTGGAGACTTCAATTCACCAATCTCATCAATGGACAGAACATCTAGACAGAGGATCAATAAAGAAATAGAGAATCTGAATATTACTATAAATGAGCTAGACTTAACAGACATTTACAGGACATTACATCCCACAACAGCACGATACACCTTTTTCTCAAGTGCTCATGGATCATTCTCAAAGATAGACCATATGCTGGGTCACAAAGCAAGTCTTAACAAATTTAAAAAGATTGAAATCATACACAACACTTTCTCGGATCATAAAGGAATGAAGTTGGAAATCAATAATAGGCGGAGTGCCAGAAAATTCACAAATACGTGGAGGCTCAACAACACACTCTTAAACAACGAGTGGGTCAAAGAAGAAATTGCAAGAGAAATTAGTAAATACCTCGAGGCGAATGAAAATGAAAACACAACATATCAAAACTTATGGGATGCAGCAAAGGCAGTGCTAAGAGGGAAATTTATTGCCCTAAATGCCTATATCAGAAAAGAAGAAAAAGCAAAAATGCAGGAATTAACTATCCACTTAGAAGAACTGGAGAAAGAACAGCAAACTAATCCCAAAGCAAGCAAAAGGAAAGAAATAACAAAGATTAGAGCAGAAATAAATGAAATTGAAAACATGAAAACAATGGAGAAAATCAATAAGGCCAGGAGTTGGTTCTATGAGAAAATCAATAAGATTGATGGGCCCTTATCAAGATTGACAAAAAGAAGAAGAGAGAGGATGCAAATAAATAAGATCAGAAATGGAAGAGGAGATATAACTACTGACCTCACAGAAATAAAGGAGGTAATAACAGGATACTATGAACAACTTTACGCTAATAAATACAACAATTTAGATGAAATGGACGGGTTCCTGGAAAGACATGAACAACCAACTTTGACTCAAGAAGAAATAGATGACCTCAACAAACCAATCACAAGTAAAGAAATTGAATTAGTCATTCAAAAGCTTCCTAAAAAGAAAAGTCCAGGACCAGACAGCTTCACATGTGAATTCTATCAAACATTCCAGAAAGAATTAGTACCAACTCTCCTCAAACTCTTCAAAAAAATCGAAGTGGAGGGAAAACTACCTAATTCATTCTATGAAGCCAACATTACCCTCATACCAAAACCAGGCAAAGATATTACAAAAAAAGAAAACTACAGACCAATCTCTCTAATGAATACAGATGCAAAAATCCTCAATAAAATTCTAGCAAATCGTATCCAACAACACATTAAAAGAATTATACATCATGACCAAGTAGGATTCAACCCAGGTATGCAAGGATGGTTCAACATAAGAAAATCAATTAATGTAATACACCATATCAACAAATCAAAGCAGAAAAATCACATGATCATCTCAATTGATGCAGAGAAGGCATCTGACAAGATTCAACATCCTTTCCTGTTGAAAACACTTCAAAAGATAGGAATACAAGGGAACTTCCTTACAATGATAAAGGGAATATATGAAAAACACACAACTAATATCATCCTCAATGGGGAAAAATTGAAAACTTTCAGGAACAAGACAAGGATGTCCACTATCACCACTATTATTCAACATTGTGTTGGAGGTTCTATCCAGAGCAATTAAACAAGAAAAAGAAATACAAGGCATCAAAATTGGAAAGGAAGAAGTAAAACTATCACTGTTTGCAGACGATGTGATACTATACGTCGAAAACCCGGAAAAATCCACAACAAAACTACTAGAGCTAATAAATGAGTACAGCAAAGTAGCAGGTTACAAGATCAACATTCAAAAATCTGTAGCATTTCTATACACTAGTAATGAACAAGCTGAGGGGGAAATCAAGAAACGAATCCCATTTACAATCGCAACTAAAAGAATAAAATACCTAGGAATAAATTTAACTAAAGAGACAAAAAACCTATATAAAGAAAACTACAAAAAACTGCTAAAAGAAATCACAGAAGACCTAAATAGATGGAAGGGCATACCGTGTTCATGGATTGGAAGACTGAATATAATTAAGATGTCAATCCTACCTAAATTGATCTACAGATTCAATGCAATACCAATCAAAATCCCAACAACTTATTTTTCAGAAATAGAAAAACCAATAAGCAAATTTATCTGGAAAGGCAGGGTGCCCCGAATTGCTAAAAACATCTTGAGGAAAAAAAACGAAGCTGGAGGTCTCGCGCTGCCGGACTTTAAGGCATATTATGAAGCCACAGTGGTCAAAACAGCATGGTATTGGCATAAAGATAGATATATCGACCAATGGAATCGAATAGAGTGCTCAGATATAGACCCTCTCATCTATGGACATTTAATCTTTGATAAGGCAGTCAAGCCAACTCACCTGGGACAGAACAGTCTCTTCAATAAATGGTGCCTAGAGATTGGATATCCATATGCAAAAGAATGAAAGAAGACCCATATCTCACACCTTATACAAAAGTTAACTCAAAATGGATCAAAGAACTAAACTTTAGGTCTAAGACCATAAAACAGTTAGAGGAAAATGTAGGGAGATATCTTATGAAACTTACAATTGGAGGCGGTTTTATGGACCTTAAACCTAAAGCAAGAGCACTGAAGAAGGAAAGAAAGAAATGGGAGCTCCTCAAAATTAAACACTTTTGTGCATCAAAGAACTTCATCAAGAAAGTAGAAAGACAGCCTACACAATGGGAGATAATATTTGGAAATGACATATCAGATAAAGGTCTAGTATCCAGAATTTATAAAGAGATTGTTCAACTCAACAACAAAAAGACAGCCAACTCAATTACAAAATGGGAAAAAGACTTGAACAGACACCTACCAGAAGAGGAAATACAAATGGCCGAAAGACACATGAAGAGATGCTCAATGTCCCTGGCCATTAGAGAAATGCAAATCAAAACTACAATGAGATATCATCTCACACCCACCAGAATGGCCATTATGAACAAAACAGAAAATGACAAGTGCTGGAGAGGATGCGGAGAAAGAGGCACACTTATCCACTGTTGGTGGGAATGTCAAATGGTGCAACCACTGTGGAAGGCAGTTTGGCGGTTCCTCAAAAAGCTGAATATAGAATTGCCATACGACCCAGCAATACCATTGCTAGGTATCTACTCAAAGGACTTAAGGGCAAAGACACAAACGGACATTTGCACACCAATGTTTATAGCGTTATTTACAATTGCAAAGAGATGGAAATAGCCAAAATGTCCATCAACAGAAGAATGGCTAAACAAACTGTGATATATACATACGATGGAATATTATGCAGCTTTAAGACAGGATAAACTTATGAAGCATGTAATAACATGGATGGACCTAGAGAACATTATGCTGAGTGAGTCCAGCCAAAAACTAAAGGACAAATACTGTATGGTCCCACTGATGTGAACGGACATTCGAGAATAAACTTGGAATATGTCATTGGTAACAGAGGCCAGCAGGAGTTAGAAACAGGGTAAGATAATGGGTAATTGGAGCTGAAGGGATACAGACTGTGCAACAGGACTAGATACAAAAACTCAAAAATGGACAGCACAATAATACCTAATTGTAAAGTAATCATGTTAAAACACTGAATGAAGCTGCATCTCAGCTATAGGTTTTTTTTTTTTTTACTATTATTATTACTTTTATTTCTTTTCTCTATATTAACATTCTATATCTTTTTCTGTTGTGTTGCTAGTTCTTCTAAACCGATGCAAATGTACTAAGAAACGATGATCATGCATCTATGTGATGATGTTAAGAATTACTGATCGCATATGTAGAATGGTATGATCTCTAAATGTTGGGTTAATTTCTTTTTTTCTGTTAATTAATAAAAAAAAAAAACCACAATGAGATATCATCTCACACCCACTAGAATGGCCATTATCAATAAAACAGAAAATGACAAGTGCTGGAGAGGATGTGGAGAAAGAGGCACACTTATCCACTGTGGGTGGGAATGTCAAATGGTACAACCGCTGTGGAAGGCAGTTTGGTGGTTCCTCAAAAAGCTAAATATAGAATTGCCATATGACCTGGCAATACCATTGCTAGGTATCTACTCAGAGGACATGAGAGCAAGGACACAAACAGACATTTGAACACCAATGTTTATAGCAGCATGATTTACAATTGCGAAGAGACAGAAACAGCCAAAATGTCCATCAACAGACAAGTAGCTAAACAAACTGTGGTATATACATACGACGGAATATTACACAGCTGTAAGACAGAATAAAGTTATGAAGCATGTAACAACATGGATGGACCTTAAGGACATTATGCTGAGTGAGATTAGCCAGAAGCAAAAGGACAAATATTGTATGGTTTCACTGATATGAACTGACATTAGTGAATAAACTTGGAGAATTTCCTTGGTAACAGAGACCATCAGGAGATAGAAATAGGGTAAGATATTGGGAACTGGAGCTGAAGGGATACAGACTGTACAACACGACTGAATACAAAAACTCAGAAATGGACAGCACAATACTACCTAACTAATACAATTATGTTAAAACATTGAATGAAGCTGAATGTGAGAATGATAGAGGCAGAGGGCTGGGGGCACAAATGAAATAAGAAAGAAAGATAGACGATAAAGTTTGAGATGGTATAATCTAGGCATGTCTACAGTGTATAATGATAGTGACTAAACGTACAAATTTTAAAAATGTTTTTGCATGAGGAAGAACAAACGAATGTCATTACTGCAAGGTGCTGAAAATAGATGGTAATTAACATTTTAAAATTTCAATTTATGTGTGAGACTAAAGCAAAAATGTTTATTTGTTACAAAATTTATATTTTGACTACTGCATTTCCTAATATACCTTATGTAGACAGCTTAATTGAACACCATAAGTACATGGAACCTTGAGTAGGACAGGTGATTTTGTTGGTTTGTCCAGAGTGATGCCCCGATAAACCCCAGAGTGATTTGAACAGTGAATAAAAATGTGTTTGCAAAGTCCCCTTCAGGAAAGGGTGAGAACAGGGGAAATTTCAACTTCCCCAAGTTGAATTCCTGATATTCTCACAAGCAGTGTGGACAACCAAAGCTAGAGGCTGAGCCCCCAATCTTGGGGTCTGTTCATATGAAATTTAACCCCACAAAGGATAGGCTAAGCCTACTTAAAATTAGGCCTAAGAGTCACCCCCAAGAGAACCTCTTTTGTTGCTCAGATGTGGCCTCTCTCTCCAGCCCACACAAGCAAACTCACCACCCTCCCCCTTCTACATGGGACATGACTCCCAGGGGTATGCATGGGCCTTCTTGGAAACATGGGACAGAAATCCTAGAAGGAGCTGAGACTCAGCACCAAGGGATTGAGAAAAACCCTAGAATGAGCTGAGACTCAGCATCAAGGGATTGAGAAAACCTTCTCGACCAAAAGGGGAAAAGAGAGAAATGAGACAGTGTCAATTCTGAGAGATTCCAAACAGAGTCGAGAGGTTATCCTGGAGGTTATTCTTATGCATTAAGTAGATATCACCTTGTTAGTCAAGATGTAATGGAGAGGCTGGAGGGAACTGCCTGAAAATGTGGAGCTGTGTTCCAGTAGCCATGTTTCTTGAAGATGATTGTATAATGATATAGCTTTCACAGTGTGACTGTGTGATTGTGAAAACCTTGTGTCTGATGCTTCTTTTATCTACCTTGTCAACAGACGAGTAGAACATATGGAATAAAAATAAATAATAGGGGGAACAAATGTAAAAATAAATTTGGTTTGAAATCCTTGTGATCAATGGGGGGAGGGGTAAGGGCTATGGTATGTATAATTTTCTTTTTCTGTTTTCATTTTATTTCTTTTTCTGAATTGATGCAAATGTTCTAAGAAATGATCATGATGATGAATATGCGACTATGTGATGATATTGTGAATTACTGATCATGTATGTAGAATGGAAAAAGCATAAGAAAAAAATCTCATTTCATAAAGGTAGAATAATCCCTATTCAAAACTGTATGTTTGAAACTGTAATCAGATCATCTCCCTGGATGATGTAATTTAGTCAAGAGTGTTTGTTAAACTGGATTAGGTGACGACATGTCTCCACCCATTTTGGCGGGTCTTGATTGGTTTATTGGTGTCCTATAAAAGAGGAAACATTTTGGCGAATAGGAGATTCAGAGGGAGCAGAGCAGAACGATATAGCCATGAGAAGTCGAAGTCCACCAGCCAGCGACCTTTGGAGATAAAGAAGGGAAAAGCCTTCCAGGGAGCTTCATGAAACAGGAGAAGAAGCATGCAGATGACACTGTGTTCACCATGTGCCCTTCCAGATGAGAGAGGAACCCTGATTGTGTTTTCATATGCCTTTCCAGATGAGAGAGAAACTGTGACTGTTTGCCATGTGCCTTCTCACTTGAGAGAGAAACCCTGAACTTCATCAGCCTTCTTGAACCAAGGTATCTTTCCCTGGATGCCTTAGATTGGACATTTCTATAGACTTGCTTTAATTGGGACATTTTCTCGGCCTTAAAACCGTAACCTAGCAACTCATTAAATTCCTCTTTTTAAAAGCCAAAAAAAAAGTGGGCAATGGACTTCAATAGATATTTCTCCAAAGAAGATATATATGACCTATAAGCACACGAAAAGATACTCAACTTCATTGGTCATTAAGGAATTCTGATCAAAACCACAGTGTGGCACCATTTCAGGATGTCTGTAATCAAAATAACAGAATATAACAAGTGTTGGTGAGGATGTGGACAAAAGGGATCCTTGGCACACTCCTGATGGGAATGTGAAATGGTACAGCTGCTGTGAAAACGAGTTTGTTAAATCCTCAAAAATCTAAACACAGAATTATGATCTGACCCACCATTTCTAATCCTAGATGTATACCTCCCCAAAATGAAAACATTTCAGAAGGGAGCGTTGACAGCAGCATTATTCATAATAAGCAAAGGTGGAAACAAGCCAAATATCCATCAAGGGATGAACAGACAAACAAATTGTAGTATATACATACAATGGAATATTATTGAGCCTAAAAGAGGAATGAAGTATTGTCTACATGTTACAATTTGGATAGAACTTGAAAGCATTATGCAAAATCAAAAGATTCCAAACACAAAAGGTGACATACTGTATTATTTCTTTATATAAAATATTCAGGATAGGCAAATCCATAGAGACAAAAGCAGATTAGTGATTGCCAGGTGATGGGAGTAGTAGGGAACGGGGAGTGCTGTATAGTTTAAGAGTGATAAAAAAGCTTTGAACTAGAGAGGAGTGTTGGTAGCAAAAACATTGTAAATAAACTAAATGTCTTTGAACTATATGCTTTAACATGGTAAATGCATGTTATATGAATCTCACCTCAATTTTTTAAAAAATCATTATTTTACCAGGTTAAAGAAGAAAACAAACCAAGGTAATGGGAAAAATCTGCCTTCACAATTGTACAGATGTTTCAAAACCAAATATTCCTTTAATGCTATTTCTGCCACATAAATGGAAAATACTAATACATAGGCCTATGCAAAGCAAAAACATAAATGTGAACATAACTGCAAATAAATATAAGTTGCTTAAATAAAATGTATCTTATCTGTTTATATAAAATAAATAAATATAATAGATGTAATTGGTTCAAATTATCAAAACATACATAAATATAGAGACCTGTGATGGTTTGAATCTATTATGTACCCCAGAAAAGCCATGTTTTAATCCTGACTCCAATTCTGTAGAAGCAGCTGTTTCTTTGAATCCTGATTCAATTCTGCAGATTGGAATATTTTGAATAGATGATCTCCATGGAGATGTGACACACCCAGTTATGGGTATTAAACTTTGATTAGATGGAGACGTGACTCTACCCATTTTGGGTGGGTCTTGATTAGTTTACTGGAATCCTTTAAAAGAGGGAACATTTTGGAAAAAGTCAGAACTGACAGAAATATCAGAAGCCTCAGAGCCTATAAAAAGTTCATAGCAGAGCTGACATAGATGTGGACATGTGGAGAATAGAGACACGGATGTTTGGAGATGCTTGGAGCCCAGCAGATGTTGCCATGAGATGTTAAGCAAGCCAGAACCTAGAGAGGCAGATGCCAGCCATGTGACTACCCAGCTGATAAAGGTGTCCCTAACACATGGACCTTCCTTGAATTAAGGAACCTCTTGTTGGTGTCTTAATTTGGGCATCTTCATTGCCTTAGAACTGTAAACTTGTAACTTATTAAATTCCCCCATTGAAAAGCCATTCCAGTTCTGGCATATCACATTCCAGAAGCTTGCAAACTAACACAAGACAAAATTAGATAACAGAGTACCAGGGGTGAGAGTGAAGAATGGGGAGTTAATATTTAACTGGTACAGAGTTACTGTTTGGGGTAATGGAAAAGTTTTGGTAATAGATGGTGGTGATGGTAGCATAATATTGTGAATTTAGCACCAATGACTTGTATACTTGCAAGTGGTTAAAATGGGAAATGGTACATTGTATATGTTACCACATTTACAGAATTTTCCAATTTTTCCTTTCTTTCCCCTTTCTATACTATTACTCCCAACATTGTGGTTTTCTTTCTTATCAAGTTTAGGAAAGCCACACATATACTGTACTCTAAATATTGATAAATCTTTAAAATACAATTTTATTGAGATATACTCATAAACCATATAATCATCCAAAGTATACAATGGCACTCAGTATCATCATACAGTTGTGCATTCATCACCACCACAATTTTAGAACACTTTCATTACCTCAAAAGTAAAAAAAAGAACACCCAAAACATCCCACACCCCTTCTCCCTCCCCCCATTATTTATTTGTTTTTTGCCTTTATCTTCTTACTCATCTGCACATAGAGTGGATGAAGAAAGTGTCAGTCACAAGGTTTTCACAATCACATAGTGGGGAGGGTATTGAGTTTATTTGCAGAGTTTGCTTAGAGAGAGGTCACATCTGAGCAATAAAAGAGGTTCTTTGGGATTGACTCTTAGGCATAATTGTAAGTAGGCTTAGCTTCTTCCATGCAGGATTAAGTTTCATAAGGGCAAGTTCTAAGATCGAGGGCTTGATTTATTAAACCGGGAGTCCCTAATGCATGAGAGAATATCAGGAATTCCTCAGGTGGGGAAGTTTAATATTTCCACATTTCCCCAAAGTACTTCAAGGGGACTCTGCAAATGTTTTTTTTTATTTTCTACCCTAAATACTCTGGGATATATCAGGGTATTATATTAATATAATATATATTATATTATATATTATAAGATATATATAATAATATATATATAAGATCTCATTCCCTATTCAAAATTTATATTGTTTAAACATAGACCCACATTAAACTTAGACCATACAGGTTAAATTAGATAGGTGCTACAGAAAATATAAATTTTGTACCTGATAAATAACTCTTCCTTTGATCTCACACAGAAGTTGAAGTTTTAAAATACAGTCAATATCATCCTTTACCCTTGTGTGCTAGTTTGCAAGCTGCTGGAATGCACTATACCAGAAAAGGAACGGCTTTTAAAAAGGAGAATTTATTAAGTTGCAAGTTTACAGTTCTAAGACTGCGAAAAATGTTCAAATTAAGGCAAGGCTATGAAAATGTCTAAATTAAGGCACCAACAAGAAGATACCTTCACTCAAGAAAGGCCAATGAATTCAGGGTTTCCCTCTTAGCTGGAAGGGCACGTGGAGAAGTCTTCTAGCTTTCTCTTCAGCTTCTTGTTTCATGAAGTTCCCCCAGGGGTGTTTTCTCTATCACCGAAGGTCTCTGGCTACATGGGCTCTGTTGGTTCTGGTGACTCTAAAGCCTTTTCTAAAATGGTTTCCTCTTAAAGGGCTCTAGTAAGCAACCCTACCTTGAATGGATGGTGACACATCTCTATGGTAACCATGTGTTCTAGTTTGCTAGCTGCCAGAATGCAACACACTAGAGACGGATTGGCTTTCAATAAAAGGGGATTTATTTTGTTGGTTCTTCAGAGGAAAGGCAGCTAACTTTCCACTGAGGTTCTTTCTTATGTGGAAGGCACAGGATGGTCTCTGCTGGTATTCTCTCCAGGCCCCTGGGTTCCAACAACTTTCCCCTGGGTGACTTCTTTCTGCATCTCCAAAGGCCTGGGCTGAGCTGCTAGTGCCGAGATGAGGAATGCCGAGCTGCTTAGCCGTGCTACATTGCATTCTCTCATTTAAGCACCAGCCAATTAAGTCAAACGTCACTCATTGCAGCAGACACGCCTCCTAGCTGACTGCAGATGTAATTAGCAACAGATGAGGTTCACATACCATTGGCTTATGTCCGCAGCAACAAGACTAGGTATGCTCACCTGGCCAAGTTGACAACTGAATCTAACTAACACACCATGTAATCAAAGGTTCCCACCCACAATTGGGTAGGTCACATCTTCATGGAAACAATAAGAAAGATACCACCCAGCAATACTGAATGAGGATTAAAGGACATGGCTTTTCTGGGGTACATAATACTCCATACATAAAGAGCCTAATTTACCTTAGATGTAACCAAGTCTGTTTCATTCATATATCTAATTGAAGTCTGATCTCTTTTTCAGCTTCTTTAACATAAGTTCCTGTATGGAATAATGGTGATTCTCAATTCTGCTGAACTAACTCTGAATCTCGGGTGTCACACAAATACCCCCAAAGTTCCAGAGAACTACCAGATTATACACAAAGAGCTCAGCATTTATGCTGAGTTAGAAATAACATTTAAAACTCAGAAATAGATGTGACTGCTCTAAGAGCTTACAATCTAGGAATCTTTACAATAAGCTTTATTAAACATTCTGTATTCCTTAATCATCAATTGCCCAATCTCTGCCCCTGTTCTATCCCTTGCTAACCTATGCTCTCAAATTCAATTCTCAGAGTTTGCTCATTATATTTAGTCCATATTAATAGGCCCTACAATATTTGTTCTTTTGTTTCTGGCTTATTTCACTCAACATATTGTCCTTAAGGTTCATTCATCTAGTTGCATGCTTCATAACTTCATTCCTTCTTGCAGCTGCTCAAAAGTCCATTGTATGTATACACCACAGTTCACCTTTCTGAACAACCGTGGATGTACCCTTATGCCACCTCCAACCGTTGCAAATCGTGAATAATGTCTCCAAAAACACCAGCACGTAAATGTGCATACATGTCTCTGCTTTCAGTTCTTCCAAGTATATACCTAATAACAGGGTTGTAGGATCATAGCAACCCTATACATAGCCTCCTGTGAAACCACCACATTATCCTCCAGAGGGCTGCACCAATCTACTTCCCTATCAAGAGTGAATAGATATTTATCTCTCTCCACATCTTCTCCAGCACTTGTATCTGTTTATTTTTTAAACTGTTTTATTCACACACCACACAATCCATTCTAAGTAAATAATTAATGGGTCCTAGTATAACCACATAGTTATGCATTCACCACCAGAAGTTATAGGAGAACATTTCCATTCCTTTCACAAAGAAAGAAGAGGAAAAAATAAAGAATAAAAAATAAATAAAAAGGAGAAACAACAAAAAGAAACCAATACCTTTCCCTTATATATCCCCCTCTTATTGACATTTAGCTTTGGTATATTGCTTTTGTTACAATTAGTGGAAGCATATTAAATTGTTACTATTAACTACAGACCCTAGTTTGCATTAATTGTGGTTTTTTTCCATATATCAGCTCATTTTCAAGTTCTCCCTCAAGGAAAAACTTTCTTGTATTTGTTCACTCAATCAACATCATTGAGTACTCTAAGTTTCCCTAAGTTACACAATTCCAGTTTTTATTCTATCTTTCCTTCCGGTGTCATGCATGCCCCCAGCCTTCCTCTTTCAACATACATTCAGCTTTCTTCATTATACTTCAAATATTGTGCTACCATTAGCTATTTTTGCAATCCGTTTCTGGATCTTTACAATCAAACATTAGCTATTGTACAATTCTTTTCTGGATCTCCACAATCAATCCTGTTGAATATTCTGTACTCCTTCAGCATGAAATGCCCAATCGCTATCCTCTCTATCTACTGATAACCTGTATTCTGAAATTTAACTTTGAATTTGCTCATTCTAGTTAGTTATATTAGTGAGACCACACAGTATTTGTCCGTGTGTTTCAGGCTAATTTCACTCAACATATGATCAAGGTTCATCCACACTGCTGCATGCATGCATCATGACTTTATTCCACCTTACAGCTGTGTAATATTCCACTGTATGTATATATCACAGTTTGTTTATCCACTCACCTGTTGATGGACATTTGGGCTGTTTCCATCTCTTGGCAATCGTGAATAATGCCTCCATAAACATCAGTGCACAAATGTCCATGTACCTTGGCATTCAGTTCCTCCAAATATATACCTAGTAATGGGATTGCTGGATCATACAGCAATTCTATATGTAGCTTCCTAAGGAATTGCCAAACTGCCTTCCAGAGTAGTTGCACCATTCTACACAGATATCAACAGTGAATAAATGTACCCCTTTCTCCACATCCTCTCCAGCACTTGTGGCTTTCTGTTTTGTTTTGTTGTGTTTTTATAAGGGTATTCTGGTGGGTGTGAGATATCTCACTGTGGTTTTGATTTGCATTTTCCTAATAGCCAGTGAAGCAAGCATCTTTTCATATGTTTTTGATCCATTTGCATTTCCTCTTCAGAAAAGTATCCGTGTATTCAATACTGCTCATGTTTTTTTCTTTTCTGAAGTTTTACTGAGATATATATTCACATATCATACAATCCATCTGTCATGGTCAGGTTCACGTGTCAACGTGGCCAGGTGGTGGTGCCCGGTTGCCTGGTTGGGCAAGTGCTGGCCTGTCTGTTGCTATGAGGACATTTCATGGACTTAAATCATGACCACATTGGCTGCATCCACAGATAACTGCATCTGCAATCAGCTAAGTATCTTCTGTAATGAGTGATGCTTAATCTCATCACCAGAAGGCTTTTAAGGAGGACTCAGAAGAGACAATCACTCTTCCTGCTTCAGCCAGCCACCTCTCCTGAGAGTTCACTGAGGACTATCATTGGAGATGCCAGCTCACGGGCTGCCCTACAGACCTTGAACTCTACATTCCCACAGTTACATGAGATACTTTTATGAATTTTATATTTACAGATATCTCCTGCTGATTCTGTTTCTCTAGAGAGCCCTACCTAACATACCATCTAAAGTGTACAATGGGTCACACTATCATCACATGGCTGTACATTCCTCACCACGCTCAATTTTAGGACAAGATATATATATATATTTAAATTACATGGGCAGGCACTGGGAATCAACCCGGGTCTCTGGCATAGCAGGCGAGAACTCTACCTGCTGAGCCACCATGGCGTGCCCAAGATATATTTTTAAAATAAGAAATATATAAGAAAAATGGGTCAGAAAAATCAAAAAATAAAAAAATGGGCAAAAGCATACAAAATAAATACAAAATACAAAAATATATCAGGTAAACTAGAATCCAGGCCCAAAGGCACATCAAAGGACTCTTTATAATCCCAAAAGCTAAAATTCAAAATGAAATACAACCACCACAAAAATCCATGAAATTCTGATAAAGTACAAATTCTAGCTAAAAGACAAATTCTAAAAAGCACATTAAAAACGGGAATCTTCTCTAAGTCAAATTGGCAGGTGAACTCATATCCCTTTCCCCTATATGGGACTTGACTCTCAGGGATGTAAATCTCCCTGGCAACGTGGGACAGAAATCCCGGGATAAGCCAGGACCTGGCAACATGGGATTGAGAAAGCCTTCTTGGCCAAAAAGAGGAAGAGCAAAATGAGACAAAATGAGTTCAAACAGAATTGAGAGGTTATCCTGCAGTTTATACTTATGCATTATATATTGACATCCCTTTTTAGTTTATGCTGTATTGCAGTGCCTAAAGGGAAGTACCTGAAAATGTTGAGCTGTGCTCTAGTAGCCTTGATCTTTTTTTTTCATTCGGTGTACTTATACTATTGTGCTACAGTCAGGTAGTATTGTGCTATCCATTTCTGACTTTTAATAATCAGTCCTGTTGTACAATCTGTATTTCTTCAGCAGCAACTTCCCAATCTCTACCCTATTTCTATCTCCAGATAACTTACGTTAACTTAAATTCTCCAAGTTCACTCAATGTTAGTTCATATTAGTGAGACCATACAGTATTCATCCTTTTGTTTCTGGTTAATTGCATGCAGCATTATGTTCTCAAGGTTCATCCACGTTGTTACATGTTTCATGACTTTATTCTGCCTTACAGCTGCGTAATATTCCATCATATGTATATCCCACAGCTTGTTTAGTCACTCATCCGTTGATAGGTATTTGGGCTGTTTCCATCTCTTAGCAACTGTAAATAATGCTGCTATAAACATTGGTGTGCAAATGTCCATTTGTGTCCTTACCCACAGGTCCTCTGAATATATACCAAGTAAGGGGATTGCTGGATCATATGGCAATTCTATACTTAGCTTCCTGAGAAACTGTCAAGCTGCCTTCCAGAGTGGCTGTACCATTTTACATTCCCCACCAACAGTGGATAAGTGTGCCTCTTTCTCCACATCCCTTCCAGCATTTGTGTTTTCTATTTTATTGATCATGGCCATTCTAGTGGGTGTCACTTGATATCATTGTGGTTTTGATTTGCATTTCCATAACAGCCAAGTGAAGTTGAGCATCTTTTCAGGTACCTTTTAGCCATTTGTATTTACTCTTCTGAGACATGTCTGCTCATGTCTTTCGCCCATTTTAAAAATTCAGTTGTTTGTCTTTTTGTTGTTGAGTTGAGGAATCTCTTTATATATTCTGGACACTAAACCTTTATCTGATATGTGGTTTCCAAATATTATCTCCCATTGTGTAGGCTACTTTTTTATTTTTTGACAAAGTTCTTTGATGCACAAAAGTGTTTAATTTTGAGGAGTTTCCATTTATCTATTTCTTTCTTCAATGCTTGTGCTTTGGGTATCAGGTCTAGGAAACTGCCTCCTATTATAAGTTTTATAAGATATTTCCCTACAACTGCCTCCTATTATAAGTTTTATAAGCTATTTCCCTACATTTTCTTCTAAAAGTTTATGGTCTTAGCTCCACTGTTTAGGACCATTTTGAGTTAATTTTGTATAGGGTGTGAGATATGGATCCTCTTTCATTGTTTCCCACATGGATATCCAGTTCTTCAGCATATCTAGCACATTTATTGAAGAGGCTACTCTGTCCCAAGTGGATTGGCTTGACTGCCTTATCAGAGATCAATTGTCCATAGAGGAGAGGTTCTATTTCTGAACACTGTATTGGATTTCACTGTCAGTACATCTGTCTTTATGCCAGTACCACGCTGTTTTGACTACTGTAGCTTCGTAATATGCTTTGAAGGTGGTTAGTCTGAAACATTCCACTTCATTTTTCTTTCAAGATATTTTTAGCTATTCGGGGCACCATTACCTTCTACATCATTTGGTTATTGGTTTTCTTTTTCTGCAAAGTAAGTGTTTGGGATATTAATTGGTATTGCATTGAATTGCTAAAGAAATTTGGGTAGAACTGACATTTTAACTATATTTAGTCTTCCAATCCATAAGGATGGTATGCCCTTCCATTCATTTAGGTCTTCTATGATTTCTTTTACCAATTTCTTGTAATTTTCTGTGTACAGGTCTTTTGTACCCTTAAATTGATTCCTAAATATTTTATTCTTTTGGTTGCTATCATAAATGGATTTTTTCCCTTGATTTCCTCCTCATATTGCTTATTACTAGTGTATATATAGAAACACTACTGATTTGGGGGTGTTATCTTGTTCCCTGCCACTTTGCTGTACTCATTTATATTAGCTCTAACAGTTTTGTTACAGATTTTGGGGATTTTCAACATATAGTATCACATCATCTGCAAACATTTTTGAAGGACATTTTTGCTGGATATAGAATTCCTGTTGGCAGTTTTTCTCAATATATTCTTTCTTCTGCCTCTTCAAATCTATTGTAGGTTTCCAACTTTTTTTTTTATCTCTTCCATTGTTCCTTTCATTCCCATAAGTTCTGTGATTTGTTTTTTCAAACTTTACAGCTCTTCTTTTTGTTTGCCCATTATCTTCTTTATAATTTCCCTCAACTCACTGATATTATTTTTGATGAGATTTTCCGTATCTATTTAAACATCCTGAATTAAGTTATTTCAACTCCTGTACCTCATTTGATGTGTTTGTTTGTTCCCTTGACTGGGCCTTATCTTTGATTTTTCCTAGTAAGACTCCTATTTTGCTGGCATCTAGGCATTTGACTTCCATAAGTAGTTTATTTTGGAGGTTGTCTGCACTTCTTTACCTAGGACGTTCTTGCTGATGGCTGTGTACTCTACCTGTTCTTTAACATTCAGCTCAACTTATTCTAGACCTCTAGCATAAGTTCTGTTTAACAGATCAGAATTTTTTAGTTCTTGCTTTTCTGTTTCTTGCCCTTCTTATACAGAGTTTTTTTTTTTGAAGAGGGTCTCCTCAGATATTATAGATCTCAGTTAGATTTTCCCCAACCAGACAGGCCCACATCTGAGAAGGAAATTGTAGCCAGCACAAGTTTTCCCTGAAGGTGAGACTCAGCCGGTTCACAGACTTCCCTATGAAGTCTCTATACTTTGTGTTTTTCCTATCCTGCTCAGCATGTGGCACTTGCCTTCCTGTGGCTTCCCACCAGTGTAAAGTCATGTGGTGCCTTTAACTTCAGCAGACTCTCCCTGCTGGGGGCGTGGCTGAAACAGAGGTGAGGTAATATGATGGCTTCAATTGCTTCACTTTTCCAATCCTTGGGGCCTGTATTCCTTGAAGGAGGAATTCCACTTGAGCTGGGTCCCACCTTTCTCTTGGGGAAGATACACCCTTTAGGTAATTAATTCCTTTCACCTGGCTAGTTACTTTGTCTCTCAGACAAGGCTTAATTCACCCTTGTCTGGGGAAGCCTGAGAGAGTTTCCAATTCTATCTAATGAGAGTTCTCTGTGGGGTCTCAGCTGTTCTACCTGGTCCGCTGATATACACTGTGTGTTTGGTCACTGATGTTCCCTAGCAGTTGTTCTGTACTGTTTCTGGCTATTTACTAGCTGCTCTGTAGGATGAACTAAATTCCATACCTCACTATGCCACCATCTAGCCCCCAGAAAGCTTTGATTCTTGAAGACGATTATATAATGAGACAGCTTTTACAATGTGACTATATGATTGTGAAAACCTTGTGTCTGGTGCTCCTTTTATCCAGGGTATAGACAGATGAATAAAAAATATGGATAAGTAAATAAATAAATAATAGGGGGATAAGGAGTAAAATAAATTGGGTAGATTGAAATACAAGTGGTCAATGAAAGGGAGGGGCAAGGGGTATGGTATGCATGAGTTTTTTCTTTTTATTTCTTTTACTGGAGTAATGCCAATGTTCTAAAAATGATCGTAATGATAAATACACAATTGTGCAGTTTTGTATCTGTCATGTACTCCAGAAAAGCCATGTCCTTCAATTCTCATTCAGTATTGCTGGGTGGTATCCTTTTTATTGTTTCCATGGAGATGTGGCCCACCCAATTGTGGGTGGTAACTTCTGATTACACAGTTTCCATGGAGAGGTGTCTCCACCCATTCAAGGTGGGGTTGCTTACTGGAGCCCTTCTGGGCTTTAGAGCCATGACAGCCATAGAACCCATGCAGCCAGAGACCTTTGGAGATGAAAAAAGAAAACAGCCCTGGGGCAGCTTCATTAAACAAGAAGCCTGTAAAGAAAGCTAACAGACATCGCTATGTTCACCATGTGCCTTTTCAGTTGTGAGAGAAACCCTGAATGTCGTTGACCTTCCTGAACCAAGGTATCTTTCCCTGGATGCCTTAGATTGGACATTTCTATAGACTTGCTTTAATCTGGATATTTTCACAGCTTAGAACTGTAAACTTGCAACTTAATAAATTTCCCTTCTTAAAAGCCATTCTGTTTCTGGTATAGTGTGTTTCAGCAGCTTGCAAATTAGAACAGATTTTGGTACTGGAGAAGTGGGGGTGCTCCTGCAGTGTGCAAATAACAAAAATTGGAACAGCTTTTGAATGGATAAGGGGAAGACTGTGGATGAGTTGTGAGGAGCTTGATAGATAATGGCCTAGAATGCTTTGAAGAAACGGTTGGTAGAAATGTGGACTCTAAAGATACTTCTGATGAGGATCTATACAGAAATGAGGCATGTGTTATTGCGAACTGGAAAGAAGGTGGCCCTTGTTTTAAAATGGCAGATAATGTGACAAAATTGACTAGTGGCTTTGGCTGGGAGGTAGATTTTAAAAGCCATGAAATTGGATATTAAACAGAAGAGATTTCCAAATTAAATGTGAAAAGTACAATCTGTTTCCTCCTTGCAGCTTACATGAAATGCAACAGGAAAGAGAGAAAGCTGAGAACTGAACTCTACGGTACAAAGAAATCAGAAATTGATGCTTTGGATTATTCTGGGCTTCCAGGAAGGGAGACCCCAGAGAATGGTGCCACATGTGAGGATTTGGTCAAATGTGGAACCAGTCAGCCATTTCAGAGAAAGACAAGATTGGAGACAGAGTTATCCAGAAAGGATTTATGGAAACTCCTGCTGTCTGATGGGCAAAATCCTTGCTTACTGCATAGAAAGCCAACAAGAGTGTTGTGGGACTTGTATCAGTGGAACTGCTGCCAGTCTGGACTGGGGTACTCAGAAAAGGGACAATGTGAAGGTAAAATGTCTTCAGAGGTAGAACCATGGAAACTAAAGTCTGAAGTCAAGAAACTTCAAGCCATAATTGAACACCATAAGTACATGGAACCTTGAGCAGGGCATGAGATTTTGTTCGTTTGGCCAGAGTGATGCCCAGATAAATTCCAGAGTGATTTGAATATGAATAAAAAAGCATATAACCCCATTATAAAAAAAGCATATAAAACCCCATTATAAAAAAAGCATATAAAACCCCATTATAAAAAAGCATATAATGAGGGCCATTAATCCTATATAGCTTAATGTAATGCCTGGATACATCCTAGAATATAGTAAGCACATAATCAAAAAGTATTCGCAAAGTCCCTTGAGGGATGGGAGAAAAAATATGGAACTATTAAACTTTACCACTGGGGAAAACCCTGAGACTGTGTCAAACAGTAGGGACACCCAAATCAAAACGCCAAGCCCTTGATACTGAGGCTTGCTCTTGTGAAGCCTATGTATGTAGCAGAGAAGCTTAGCCTACCTACAGCTATACCTAACACTTACCTCCAGAGGATCTGTTTTGTTGCTCAAATATGGCCTCACTCTTTCTAAGCCCAACTCTGCAAGTGAAATCACTGCCCTCCCCACTATGTGGGACATGACATCCAGGGATGAAAGTTTCCTTGGCAGCATGGGAGATGACTCTCAGGGATGAGTCTGGCCATGGCCCCATGGGATCAACAATGCCATCCTGATCAAAAAGGAGAAAAAGAAAGAAAAAGGTGGGGGGGGGGAAGAAGTGTAACAAATAAAGTATCAGTGGCTGAGAGAGTTCAAATAGAGTTGAGAGGCTACTCTGGAGGTCACTCTTAATATAAGCTTCAGTTAGACATTGCTACCTACCATAACTTGCCAACCCCCAACCAAAACCTTTTCAGCCAATCCTAAAGAACACCTAGGGCAATATATAAAATTCTACAAAGGTTCTGTGCACTAGAGTAACACTCCAGAAATCTACAACCTCCAGATGGGTCCCTGGACCATATAAGTCCTGACACCTAGAAGGGCCAGCCTCTCCAGAACATCAGCTAGTTTCATCTCCCTATCCCTTATTATTGATAGGTCCTTCCAACATGAAAAAGTTAGAATGGGCATAGTCCAAATACCCCTAAAGAGGGGGAGAAAGATCAAAGGTGATGGTGGAATTATACAGAGAAGGTAGTGTTTAACAAATGAGAATGATTGCTGAATCATTACATTGATATTTCTTTTAGTCTCCAGTATCTTAGAACAGCTAGAAGTAAAATCCTAAAATTGTGGAGCTGTAACCCATACCAAATTCTGAAATCTGTTCTACAACTAATTGTTGCTCTATGCTTTGAAACTTATTGCTTTTTTGTATATATGTTATTTTTCATGAAAAAGAAAAAAAATCTATTGTGATGGTAAATATTTATTCCTTCTTGCCTCCACTGTTCTGGAGCAGCTAGAAGGAAAAATATGTCATGGTAGCTCATGACAAACTCTGGGATCTGTTCCATAACTACTTGTTGAAGTGTGCTTTGAAAACTATTGCTTTTTCCTTTCTTTCATTTGTATATATGTTGTATTATATAATAAAAAAGTTCAAAAAAATCAGCTCTCATCTTAAAATACTTAAACTCTCAGTAGCATTCAACAGGTCCCTCATCCATCTCAACAGCTTTAAATGCCATTGATAATTTCCCAATTTACCTTTCTAGCCTGGGCTTCCTTTCTGAGTTCCAGATTGAATATCCTTATGTCTGTTTCAGAGCACCACCTGGATATTTTGCATCTCCTATGCATCATTTTTAATTTTTCCTCTCAATGTTGCTTCTTCCCCAGCTGCTCACACCAAAAGGCTCATGGTCATTTCTGTTCCTGCCCCTCTACTGCCCCCTCCATATCCAATCCCTCAGTGAGTCCTGACAATTTTACTTCCTGTATAACTCTCCAATCTGTTCACTTCAATCCATCTCCACTGCTATCACCCTTAGACCAAGCAACTATCATCTGCACTGAATAAGGTAAGCATCTCACTTCTCTCTGTTCAACCTCCACAAAGCAGGCAGAGTGGAGAATTACAAATTTAAACCTGATTTCATCATTCACTTACTTAAAATTTTTCAATACTTTCCTCTTAGGTTAAATTTCAAAATCCTTAATATGTACTACTTAGTCTCAAAGGATTTGACCTGGCCAGCTTCCCCACCCTCCAACCCCTTGTGGTGCCTCTTTCTCACTCACTCCATACTACAGCCAATCTGGCCTTCCCTTTGCCCCTCAAATATGCCACCCTCTTTACTGCCTTTGTAAGTGCTGCCCCTCCCCCTTCACCTTCACCAATAATAACTTCTACTTATTCCTTAGGTTTCAGTCTCAAAAACTCTTTTCCCATGAGACTATTCTTTCCTGGCATCATTTGTCTCTAGATCAAGTCCTCTAATACATACTTTTATTGCCTCTACCCATTATTCTTCTTAGCACTTTTCACAACTCCAATTATATGGTTATTTACTTACTCTTGTTTAACACCTGTGTCCCACATTTAAACATAAACTCCTTAAGAATAGGAGCTATGTTGTTTTGTTGGCT
Organism: Tamandua tetradactyla; assembly: GCF_023851605.1. Classification (NCBI taxonomy): domain Eukaryota; kingdom Metazoa; phylum Chordata; class Mammalia; order Pilosa; family Myrmecophagidae; genus Tamandua; species Tamandua tetradactyla. The sequence goes on along the minus strand of NC_135330.1, from coordinate 70,267,445 downwards.
CTGCATCCCCCAGCTATCAGCACAATGCCTGCCTGGTACAGAGTGGCACACAATATAAATACTTTATATTAGAATAAGTGACTGAATTAATTAAAGGACAGTTAAGCCTAAATTGCTTTGAAGCATTTCAAAATTTATAAACATACAATTTGGTTAGTTAATATTTTACTTAGACTATAGTTTTAAAAACTTTCATCTATTAATTAAAACAAGAGCTCTACTGAGCTATACCATTAGCCAAGCTTGAGTATCCTCAAATACATAAAAGCAGATATTTCCAAAACTATGCTACAAATTAGCCCTTATTCATTTAGATATGCCTTTCCCCCAAAAGATTAGCATAGCTGTTTTCCTCAGCATTCATACAGTAGTAATAACAATAATGATGATGTTATCATTATAGAGTACCACACAGCATGCCATTCCCTTTAAGCTTCACAAGAGATAAGTATTATAACCCCCATTTTTTTTACAGATGATGAAACTGCAACTCAGAGAAGTTAAGCAATTAGCCCAAAATTATATAAATAGTAAGTGGTAGTGACAGGACCCAAATTCAGACTAGCTCAAGTCAATGTGTTTTTTTCCCAATACAGTTTGTTTTCTCCAATATCACACTTACTTAGCAATAACTGTATAAATACAGCATCTATATGTGATGCTTAAAACAGCTTAACACAATTGTTTAAGCTTCAAAATGACTGCCCAATATTGGCTCTCATGTACAAAATACAATTCTATTCTGTTCACAAAAAACAGCATGAGACTTCTACTTCAAATAACACCCTTGTTCCTTCCCCATGTGATCTTTTAAATTTATTCTAAAATATAAATTCAGCCTCCAAATAACTTTCTTCTCTGCAGGGACCTCAATTAACTTCAAAAAAGAACTATCACTAGAAGGGAATATGTGCACAGTGATTTCCATTTTCCAGAAAACTTCTTACAGGTGCATTTTGTACAAAGTTCATACTAAACTGAACTATTACCTAAACTGTCTATCAGAAAAACACTATGCCAAAAAATCACTTCACCAAACCCCAACCAAAACCATTCCTGACAATCCTAAAGAACACCTAGGGCGTTATATAAGATTCTACCAAAGGTTCCACGTACTAAAGTACATTCCATAAACCTACAACCTCCTTAGATCAGATAAGTCCTGAAATGCAGAAGGACCACCCTCTCCAGAATGTCAACTAGTTCCACCCCACTATCCCATATTATCAACAGCTCCTTTCAACATGAAAAAGTTAGAATGGGCATAGCCCAAACAGCCGTAAAGAGCTGGAGAAAGATCAAAGCTGACAGTGGAGTTATACAGAGAAGGTAGGAGTTAACAAATGAGTATGATTGCTGAATCATTATATTGATACTTCTTTTAGTCTCCAGTATCTTAGAGCAGCTAGAAGTCAAAGCCTAAAATTGTGAAATTACAACCCACACCAAACTCTGAAATCTGTTCTACAACTATTGTGATATGCTTTGAAATTTATTGTTTTTGTATACATGTTATTTTTCACAAAAAAAGTCAAAAAAAATCACTTCAGCAGGAATTACTCTAAATCATACTATGTAGCAATGTTTTACAAATCAATAGCTTTGCTAACTGGTAGTAGGTACTCAATAAACATTTGACTGATCAATCACCTAACAAGATGCTTCTATAACTGATGCTCCATTTTATTTGAGAGACTAAACAGGAAATATTGTTATATCTAAAAATATTTATATGTGAGGCATGCAACTAGGTGAAAACCTTAGGACAGAATGTCGAATTAAATGTCAGAAAGAAAAGGAGAAATATTATCATGCCTCACTCCTATGGACTAATTATAATAGAGGGAGGAGGGCTGGGGGCACAAATGAAATCATAAAGAAAGATAGATGATAAAAACTGAGATGGTATAATCTAGGAATGCCTAGAGATAGTGACTAAATGTACAAGTTTAAAAACTATTTTTGCATGAGAAAGAACAAAGGAATGTCATCACTGCAGGGGCTGAAAATAGATGGTAATTAGTATTTTAAAATTTTAACTTATGTGTGAGACTAAAGCAAAAATGTTCACTTGGTACAATTTATATTTTTACTAGTGCAACTTATGTAGACAGCTTAACTGAACACCATAAGTACATGGAACCTTGAACAGGACAGAAGATTTTGCTGGTTTGTCCAGAGTGATGCCCCTGATAAATCCCAGAGTGATCTGAACAGTGAATAAAAATGTATTTACAAAGTCCCCTTTGGGGAATGGTGAGAAAGGGGGAAAATTCAACTTCCCCAAGTTGAATTCTTGATACTCTCTCAAGCAGTGCGGACAATCAAAGCTATAGGCTGAGCCCCCAATCTTGGGGTTTGTTCATATGAAACTTAACCCCACAAAGGATAGGCTAAGCCTACTTAAAATTGGGCCTAGGGTTCACCCCTAAGAGAACCTCATTTGTTGCTCAGATGTGGCCTCTCTCTCCAGCCCACACAACAAGCAAACTCACCACCCTCCCCCTGTCTACGTGAGACATGACTCCCAGGGGTGTGGACCTTCCTGGCAACATGGGACAGAAATCCCAGAATGAGCTGAGACTCAGAATCAGAATTGAGAAAACCTTCTCGATCAAAACGGGGAAAAGTGAAATGGGACAAAATAAAGTATCAATGGTTAAGAGATTCCAAACAGAGTAGAGAGGTTATTCTTACGCATTAAATAGATATCACCTTGTTAGTCAAGAATTAGTGGAGAAGCTGGAGGGAACTGCCTGAAAATGTGGAGCTGCGTTCCAGTAGCCTTGTTTCTTGAAGATGATTGTATAATGATATAGCTTTCACAATGTGACTGTGTAATTGTGAAAACCTTGTGTCTGATGCCTCTTTTATCTACCTTATCAACAGACGAGTAAAGCATATGGAATAAAGATGAATAATAGGGAGAACAAATGTTAAAATAAATTTAGAGTGAAATGTTGGTGATCGGTGAGGGGGAGGGGTGGAGGGTACGGTATTTATGAATTTTTTCTGTTGTCTCTTTATTTCTTTTTCTGAATAGACACAAATGTTCCAAGAAATGATCATGATGATGAATATGCAACTATGTGATGACATTGTGAATTACTGATTATATATGCAGAACGAATGATCAAAAATTACGAATGTTTTTGTTTGTTTGGTGTTCTTTGGTATTTAAAAAAAAAAATTTAAATACAAAAAAAAAAAAAAACCCCAACTCAGTGAGGGCGGTGAAATGGTGGCTCAGTGGCAAGAATTCTCGCCTGCTGAGCTGTAGACCCAAGTTCAATTCCCAGAGCCTGCCCATGCCAAAAAAAAAACAAAAACTCGGTGAACTGAAATCGAGAATATGTATCATATTGGGCCTATTGTAGGACATGACTCCCAGGGGTGAAAATCTCCTTGGCCACGTGGGACAGAAATCCAGGGACGAGCCAGGACCTGGCGTCAGGGGATTAAGCAAGTCTTCCTGACCAAAAGGGGAAAGAGACAAATGAGACAAAATAAAGTTTCAGTGGCTGAGAAATTTCAAACAGAGTTGAGAGGTTATCCTGGGGGGTATTATTACACATTATATGGATATCCTTTTTAGTTTATGGTATATTGGAGTGGATAAAGGGAATTACCCGTAACTGTGGATCTGTGTTCCAGCAGCCTTGTTTCTTGAAGACGAATGTATAATGATACAGCTTTTACAATGTGATTGTGTGACTGTGAAAACTTTGTGTCTGATGCTCCTTTTATATAAGGTATAGACAGATGAGTAAAAAATATGGATAAAAAATAAATAAATAAGAGAGGGGACAAAGGTTAAAATAAATAAAATAATAAGAAATAAATTGGGTAGATGGAAATATTAGAGGTCAATGAGAGAGAGGAACAAGGGGCATGATATGTACGAGTTTTTTTTCTTTTTTCTATTTCTTTTTCTGGAGTGACAGAACTGTTCTAAAAAATGATCATAATGATGAATACACAACATATACTGTGAGCCATATATGGCATGTTTATGTGTTAAATTTATCAATAAAAATATCTAAAATAAATTTATAGGACAACTCCTAATAAAATATATAACTAGTAAGCATTTCTTCAACATGAAGAAAGGAGTCATTTAATCCAATTATATTATTAAACTCTTGAAAAACACTGTTCTAACTCAGAAAACACTTTTAAATCCAAAATGGTTTGAAATCAGGATTTTTGATCACTGAATTAGCCTCATTATCAAAGTCATAATACATGACAAAGAGGATCATGAATTTCTAACGAATTAAAATACAAGAAAATACAATTAACACTCAAAACTTAATACAAAACTACAGTAATCAAGGCAGTGTGGTACTGGCATAAGGAAAGACATATAATGGAATGGAATTGAGAACCCAAACATAAACCAATAGATCTAGGGTCAACTGATTTTCTATGGTCAATTGACTTTCAACAAGGTGCCAAGATTATTCAATGGGAAAAGAAATAGTCTTTTCAACATATGATACTGGGACAAGTGGAGATCCATGTGCAAAAGGATGAATTTGGACCCCTATGCCAAACTATATACAAAAATTATTTTAAAATGTGTATTAAAATAATTTAAAATTATTTAAAAATGTATATTAAAATACTATATACAAAGACTTAAATGTAAGATCTAAACTATAAACCTCTTAGAAGAAAATAAGGGTAAATCATCACCTTAGATATGACAACAAAAGTACAAGCAACCAAAGAAAAATAGTGTTCTCCATATATTCTGGATACCAGACCCTAACAATTCAACAATGATAAGCAAAATAACCCAATTTAAAGTGTACAAAGCATCTAGATGGAAATTTCTTCAACGAAGATATACAAATGGTCAATAAGCAATTGAAAAGATGCTCATAATCAATCATCAGAAAAACACAAATCAACTCCACAATGAAATACCACTTCACACCCACTAGAATAATTTTTAGAAATGGAAATGGATGTGGAGAAATTGGAATCCTCATACTAGTAGGAATATAAAATTATGCAGCTGCTGTGGAAAACAGTTGGGCTGTTCCTCAAAAAGTTAAACATAGAGTTGTAAGATAATCCAGAAATTCCATTCCTTGGTATATGCCCAAGAAAATTGAAAACATATGTTCACACAAAAACTTGTACATGAATCTTCACAGTAGCATTATTCATGATAACCAAAAAGTGGAAACAACCCAAATGCCCACTGATATTTGTTTATCACTGAATAAACAAAATGTGGGCTCTCCATAAATGGATTATTTGACATAAAAAACAATGAAGTACTGATACATGCTACAGAATGGATGAACTTTGACCATATCATGCTAAGTAAATGCCAGACACAAACGGCCACAAATAGTACAATTCCATTTATATGAAATGTCCATTATAGACAAATTCATAGAGACAGAATGCACATTAGCATCATGGAGCTAGGAAGAGGGGAATAAGGAGTGACTGCTAATGGGTACAGGGTTTCTTTTTTGGGGTAATGAAAATGTACAGGATTAGAACAGGTGGTAACTGCTCAACCTTGCAAATATACTAAAAATCATTGAAATGTACAGTTTAAAAGGATGAATTTTATGGTATGTGAATTATATCAATAAAAAGTACAAATATACTTAATACTAAATGTATTAGTTTGGTAAGCTGCCAAAAAGCAATATACCAGAAATGGAACAGCTTTTATAAAGGTAATTTAATAAGTTATAAGGCTACAGTTCTAAGGCCTTAAATATGTCCTAACCAAGGCATTCAGAAAAAGATACCTTGGCTCAAGAAAGGATGATCTGGAAAGGCCCGTGATTGGCGTTTGCTGATCCTTGTTCCTGGCTTTGTTGCTTCCAGCTTCTGATGCCAGTGGTTTCCTCTCTCACCATCTGTATGAGCTCTCTGTCGGCTCTGAACTTTCTCCAAATGTTTCCTCTTCTAAAGGATTTCAGTAAACTAATCAAGATCCACCTTGAATAGTGGCATCATATTTTATCTAATTAAAATGTCACACCCACAATCGGATGTGTCATATTTCCATGGGGACATTCTAATCAAAAGTTTCCTCCCTACAATGTTGAATTGGGATTAAAAGAAATGGCTGCTTCCACAAGATTGGATAAGGATTAAAACAGGACTTTTATGGGGTATATAATACTTTCAAACTAAAGCTATACTGAACATTAGTATGTTTTTGGAGACTCAGAAGCATTCTGATGTTCAATGAATAAATGCTTTTCCCCTAAGGGTCAAATCATAAGAACTTCTAATTAAGAGCATACACACAATGTGTCATATACATGATTCATAATGCTTTAAGGTCTAAAAAATTTTCTGAAGATTGAGGAGGAGGTTTTGCTAAGCCTTAAGAAAAAGTATAACCTTGTGACTAAAATTTATGCTTGCTTTTTACAATGCTATATTTTTAATTTGCATATTATAATTTTAAATAATAACTAGAAATCAACTAGGCTTGTTTTATTTTTTCTATTTTAAATACATGAAATATCAAAGAGAAGTTACTGATTTTTTATAATGTAAATTTTATATAATTATAAGTAAAACTAAAGCATTCACTAACTACCGAGTACACACACAGCTGCAAACATTTCACCAGGTTAGTAATACAGTACACATGAAACTTGAAAAACCTTGTGACCACGTTCTTACTAATGGCACTTCATTTTTCAATTCCCATCATATGCCTCTTTCATGAAATCAGCAACTGTGGTCACTCACAATCTTTTAGTCTTAAGGGTAAGAGTTCATTAGTTTACAAACACTCCTAATGCATAAATGTAAAACTATCATATGACCAACAGAAATAGATTAGTAATTGTGATTTAAATTTTTTTTAAGTGAACATCATCCAGAGGCCTATAGGGTCCAGGGAGATGATATAAATGAGCAAAGCAGCCCAAAGACAGACAAGATCCATGGGTTTTCTTTGGTGAGCTGGAGAACGCAAGCCCCACCTAAAAGGGGCAGTCACTATTCAGTTCTAGCAAATTGCTGTCAGGCAGGAATGAGAACTCACCATCGCCAGATTTTTAATTTCTCAAGAGTAGCTGGAAATCTTGATTTTTTTCCATGTTTTGTGAAATCTAATTTCTAAATGTTGGCAACTAATTAAAAAATTTTTTTTAATAATGATAAGGCCAATTTAGTGATGGAGAGGACATGGAGAAACAGGAACACTTATTCACTGATGGTGGGAATGTAAAATGGTACAGCCAATGTGGAGGATGGTTTGGCAGTTCCTCAGGAAGCTAAATATAGAGTTGCCTTGCGACCCGGTATGTACCCAGATCTGAAAGCAGTGACACGAACAGACATTTGCACACTGATGCTCACAGAGGCATTATTCACAATTGCCAAAAGACAGAAACATTCCAAGTGTCCATCAACGGATGAATGGACAAACAAAATGTGATACATTCATATAATAGAATATTATTCAGCAGTAAGAGGGAACGAAGTCCTGAAGCATGTGACAACATGGATGAATCTTGAGGACATTATGTTAAGTGAAATAAGTCAGAAACGAAAGGACAGATATTGTATGATCTCACTGACACGAAGTAACTATAATATAGAATATAGGTCACCAGAATATAGAATGCAGCTAGAGAAGGGGACACAGCTGCTTAATACGTGCAGAATATTAACTAGGTTGAGCATAAACATTTGGAAGTGAACAGAGCTGACAGTAGCACATTATTATGAGAATAATTAACAGTGCTGAATTGTGGATGAAGGTAGTAGAAAGGGAGAAGTTTAGAGTCATGGAAGGAAAGCTGGAGGTTAAAACATGGGAATGCAAAACTCAGAAACGCTTGTGGGAGAAGATGACTGTGATTAACTGTACAAATATAAAAATGTCCTTTCATGAACTAGAACAACTGTATAATACTGTTATAAGATGTTAACAATAGAGGGATATATGGGGGGAAAATGTACCTACTGCAAACTATGGACCATAGTTAACAGAAATATCTTAATATCCTTTCATCAACACTAACAAATGTACCACACCAATACAATGGGTCAATAACAGGCAGTAGAGACAAGGGGTATGGGATGTTTTGAGTTTATTTTTTCTATTTTCATTTCTTCTTCCAGAGCAATGAAAATGTTCTGAAACTGATCATGGTGATGAATGCACAACTATGTGATGATACTGTGAGTCACTCATCATAAACTCTGGATGGTTTGTATGGTGTATGAATATATCTCAATAAAATCACATTAAAAAATAATAATAATAATGCTAGGGCCAAATTAAAACACATCAGCTGCTGAATATAGCCACTGGTTTGCAAACTGAAAAGAAATTCTTCAAACAAAGGCAAACACTCAGTAAAGCCTAATTTTAGATCAGGAATGACAAACACAGAACCTAGTTTCAACAATATTTAGCAAAGTTTGGGGGACACTGGTGATTCTTAAAAGTTTTCAAGGTGACCCACAGACCAGACCCAAGAAGAGTAGTATTAATGTCACATTTCAACCATATTCTTCCCTGATATGCCATAGATAACTCACTTCTTCTATTCACTTTAGTGATGTCTTCTTACTGTAGCCAAGTGGAAACAGTAGATGACTTAATTACTGCATTAGTAAGTAATCTAAGAATCAAAATAGTCTTGGAATTACTGGGAGGAAAAAAAATACATTTTGTAAGCTCCTTATTGCTTCTGGACAGACCTCAAAGACAGTTAATTAGATGGTAAAATTGGTCTCCATTTTATAACAATCAACTAGAGAACAGTAAAATGGCTACAGAGCTATCTGAATTATAATTACATAGCTGAATAAAAATCTTGTGTTATACTTTCTGATAGGAACATGGTAGAGTTGTACACATGACTCTTCCTGGAAAACACGTATACACAGCAACAAGGTGAAAGGGGGGAAAGAACCACAAATCCCCTTTTCAGCAAACCTAGGAAAAAGAAATCTAAAATGTCTCAGCAGTGCTGAGACCAAACAAGGCTGACGTCAGACAGAATTTATGTTGGGTATGGGGTACAGAGACAAACAAGGCCAATGTAAGACAGAATCTACGTTGGGTATGGGGTACATGGCATGTGATGAGGAGGGCCCAGAAATGGCAGATATCAGAAAACAACAGCAAATATTATACTTCCTTAAGGGGGAAAACTAGAATTGGCAGCAGGAGACCTCCTAGACCCAGTACAGTTTGGAGGAGATTTGTGGCAACACATAGATACATATAATCTTGAAATATACCCTGATTCCAGCCACAAACCTGCAAATATCTGACTGAGGAAATTCAACCATGAAATCAAAGGACTAAAAGGGTAATTGACACGCAGATAATATCAGAAAAATGGTAGAATGGGAAGAGGGGAAGGAATTTCAAAAGAATTTTGCCACCGTTCATAAAGGGCAACTAATCGTTACTAAACTTTTTAGTTTTAGAGAACTAAAAACATTATATAAAGTAAATAGTAAGACAAAAACACAAACCTTCCTAAATATCAGAACAACAACAAAAGAGCAAAGAAAGACTCAGTGAAAGACTTTAATAAATATATACATATATATTCAGAAAAAATATAATGCAATGACAGAGCTAAGATATATCTAACATATCAATAAATGTAAATGCATTCAAATCATATTAGAAGACTTTTAAGCAAAACCTAACCCTATAATATATACTAGAGATGTATCTCGCGTGTTTGAAAACAAAAGGATGTGCAAAGATATAATGTGTGTGTGTGTATATATATATATATATATATATATATATATATATATAGCTATCATAAAACAAAAAGAAAGCAGGATTTATTTAACCCAGCTAATTCCAAATCTTGAGCTCTTAACCACTACAAATATTACATACACTGCCTCACATGTTTATGTAATTGTGCATGTGGGTATGTATGCATGCATGAATATACATTAGATATTTAAAAATAACTATCTAAAATAATTATTATAAACTTTTTTGAGTAAGATCAGATATCAAGTTTGTACTCCTACCAGATGGCTTGAGTTTAAAGCAATTAGTCATATCTACCTTTAACAGTATATTTTCCTATAAAAATCAAAACACTGTACTGAAAACTTGCTACTTGACTTATGTGAAGATCAGCTGTCAATCTAATATCATGCAGTAAAACTCCTGTGATGACAATTTACTGTCAAGTATTCAAAAAATAAAATTCCAGTTGAGTTTTTGCTCTCCATTAGGGCAGAGACTTAAGGAAGTGGTATTTTATGAAATTTATAGTATACTACAAACATTTCTATTCAAAAAGCAACAATTTTTTTTTACCCTTTTGCAGAAATCCAAACTATGCTATCACTTTTAGGTATAGAAGAGGTGTAGCTTCAGAAAAAAAACTTCATGCCTCAGAAACAAAAGGCTATATGGGTAGGAAAAATTAAGAAACTCTAGAAATACTACATAAAGGTCAATAATGGCTCTTTAAAACAAAAATAAACTTGTGGTAACTCAAATTAATGCTTAAGGGAACTGTGAAATATCTGTGCTTCAGTTTCAACATCAAAAACAAAATAGGTAATGTAATGCTTGGATACATCCTAGAGTATATTAAGCAAATAACCAAAAAGTATTGGCAAAGTCCCTTGAGGGATGGGAGAAAAAAAATACAGAACTATTAAACTTTACCACCATGGAAACCCCTGATACTGTGTCAAACATTTGGGACACCCAAATGAATAGGCCAAGGATTTGATCTTGAGATTTGCTCATATGAAGGTTATATACGCAGCAGAGAAGCTTAGCCTACCTATAGCTATGCCTACGAGTCACTTCTGGAGGCCCACTTTTGTTGCTCAGATTTGGCCTCTCTGCTTCTAAGCTCAACTCTGCAAGTGAAATCATTGCCCTCCCTGCTACATGGGACACGACATCCAGGATTGAAATTCTCCCTGGCAGTGTGGGAGATGACTCCCAGGGATGAGCCTGGCCCTGGCACTGCGGGATCAACAATGCCATCCTGACAAAAAGGGGGAAAAGAAGTGTAACAATAAAGTATCAGTGGCTGAGAGAGTTCAAATAGAGTTGAGAGGCTACTCTGGAGGTCACTCTTACACAAGCTTCAGCTAGACATTGCTACTTACCACAACTTGCCAAACCCCAAGCAAAAACATTCCAGCCAATCCTAAAGAATACCTAGGATGTTATATGAGGTTCTACAAAGGTTCCATGCACTACAGTGACATTTCAGAAACCTACAACCTCCAGATGGGTCCCTGGACCAGATAAGTCCTGAAATCTAGAGGGGCCAGCTTCTCCAGAACATCAACAAGTTTCATCCCCCTATCCCATATTATCTACAGCCCCTTCCAACATGAAAAAGTTAGAATGGCCAATAACTCCAAATACACGCAAAGAGTGGGAGAAAGATCAAAGATGATGGTGGAGTTATAGAAGATAGGGTTTAAGAAATGAGTATGAAAAAAAAAAGAAAGAAAGAAATGAGTATGATTGCTGATTCATTATAATATTTCTTTTAGTCTCCAATATCTTAAAGCAGTGCGAAGTAAAAACTTAAGATGGTGGAACTGTAAGCCATACCAAACTAAAATCTGTTCTACAATTAAGGGTGTTGAGAAATGCTTTGAAATTTATTGCTTTCTTGTATATATGTTACTTTTCACAAAAAAAGAAAAAATATATATCTCTTCTAGCCTCTAATGTTTTGGAGCAGCTAGGAGGAAAAATTTGAAATAGTGGAATGGTAACCCACAACAAACTCTGAAATCTGTTCTGTATCTACTTGTTGAAGTGTACTTTGGAAATCATTGTTTTTTCTTTCTTTTCTTTGTATATATGCTATATTTAACAATTAAAAAATGTCTTTAAAACAAACATACAAAAAACAGAAAAGGGAGGGAAATAATTATAATAGTACTAACCTGATAAGACTGTTGTGAGGATTAAATAAGTGAAGCACTTACAACACTGTTTGGTTTACATTTCAATAAATGTTAGCTAATAATGTTCACAACAAAGATGCAAATTTAAAACTGACATATTCATATATTAAAGATTTATCCAAGCCTTTAAATCTACTATAATTACCGATGAAAGCTAGACAAGAAATCCATGGAAAAACACTTCCCCAAAAGAAAAAAAAAAAAGGAATTTGAAGCCTCCTTCCCCTAAATTTCCTATTTTCTCCCTCCCACCACCAACACAGATGCTAGATCAGGAGGCCCACCTTTTAATCCCACTCTAGTATAGAATAATCCCAGCATACATTCATAGTTGGTGTACTCATCTCCCCACCAAGACTACTGTGAGATCCTTAAAGTCAGTGATTACATCTTGTATATCTCAGTACCTGCAGGGCACCTGTTCTGAAATAAATGTGTTATTTTTGTATGTTAATAAATGTGGTGTTATAGGAAATATATGTATATACACATGATCTCATTCAGAATTTGTATTTTGCAGACTGCAATGATCTTGCTATAAAACCTTTCAGAAAAGTAGGCAAACGAAGTCACTTCAACTGGGACCAAGAAAGAGAAAGGGGATCATTCAAGAAACACTTACTGAGTATATCAGGCAAGGAGCTGGGCTCCTGAGTCATAAAGACCATGTCTCTGCCTCTAAAGAACTCCCAGCCTGGCAGCATACAACAGGTAAGGATCTCCCCTCATCACTGAGTAGAAATGTGAAAGCTGGAGACAGCTGACTCCAAGTTCTCCTAAATATGGTGCTATTTCCACTAAAACAATGCCTTTCAAAAACTGGTGGTAGTACTCACAGTAAAAAAATATATTCTTAGCACTGCCCACCACACAGATACACACGTTCCTGATCTTTTATATTTAATGCAATTCTGACTGTAATCCTTAACATATATTTAATGCTATTCTATTTCACTTCCAAAAAAATGTTCATGTTGACTAAATTGGATTTATGACTCAAAGACTGAAAAACACTGTTCTAGAAAATATATTTTTAAACTTTCTCTAGAATTTCAAGATCACATATCATTCCTAATAATTACTTTTTCTCACACACTGAATTTATTTCACACCAAAAATAAATAAACTAACATACAACCATGGCAGCTGTCACTTGGGAGGGAGGGAGCTGGGAGGAGACTAAATCTAATCTCCCTCAGCTTTCCCTAAAGCCTTCCCAATCTAAGGAAAACAGCATTTGCTAAGAAAGAAAAAGCTTGGTGGCAAGTCCCCTTGCACTCCAGCCACCTTTCAGCCAGACTGTAGCCCATTAAGATTCTTACCCTATATAGAAATTCTGGAGTTTCCGCTGTAATGAATATTTTGAAACTATTTTATATACAGAAACTATAAGTGTTTGGACAGGGAACAATGAATTTATCAAAATAAGGGAATGAAAATCAAAATAAGCAATTTTAAATAAACATTTTTTAAAAATCTCTCTCTGAAATTTGGCAATCATCTCCTAAACTGGGGGGTGAGGGCTGGCACTGGGGGGCTGATTTATCCCAGATCTGAATAAAACATGCAGAAGTGGATCATTAAACTAGTATTTCTTCTGGTTTGCCCTTGAAGTACCGGGGCAAAGGCAGCATAAAGCTTTTCTTCAACATGAAATGTTCGGGTGGGAATGTGTAACAATCATCACTACCCAGTAGCAATCTAGGGACCAACAAACCCCAGTGCCATCAGACTTCTTTCAAGAACTGCATTCTCCTGATGAGACACAAAGTCAGAAACAGACAAAGTCGAAAAACTTCCTTTTCATCTTCTGTCCATGGGCAGTAACTTCAACTCTGAGAATGCAAAACGAAGTAAAAGTATTTTCACCCAAACTCTTGGACTCACTAACCTCACAAATCCCTACCCAAGAAGAATGTTAGCGTTGGGCTTATACAAACAGTCTTAATACTTTAAAGGACTCATATTTGTGAAATCTGCCTCAAATTAAGAGAGTTTTATAAAACTTTAACAAATCTTGTCTTCTCAAAAAAAAATCTGTTTGGAATGAAAAAGATGTTATTTTTATAAACTGCATTTTTCCTAAGAAAAGGGAGAAAGTCACACTTAGTATTTACCAGCTCTGTGCAATATAGAACTTTCTGTGATGACGTAAATGTTCTACAACCGAGTTTTCTAATACAGTAGCAACTTGAAATGTGAGCACTTGAAATGCGATTGGTGTGACAGGAACTGAATTTTAAACCTTATTTCATTTTAATTAATTTATATTTAAATAGCCACATGTAGCTAGCGGCTACCACATGGGGTGGTGTAGCTCAGATATTCAACATAAATCCTTAGCTACAAGCTAAGTAATTGTTAGACTGAATGTCACAATTTGAAAAACTGGCATTCTAAACCAACATTCCATTGTCATCTCCCCAGTTAATATCTAAGGCTTATCAGGCTTCTTCAGAAGTTGTTTTTCAATAAAGTTTTGGCAATACTTATTCTAAAACAGAAACATAACTAGGTCTACTGAGAAGAATTCCTTTGGCAATATTCAATTTTCCATCTGAAACTTAGGAAAAGGGAGAGAGGAGGGAAAAAAAAAACATCTTAGCAGGCCCACCCTCCTCTTGACACAAAGGAAAGAAATGATCTCTTATTCATTTCTCCTATTTAAGGAGAAATGGACTCCTATGGACTCCTATTTATGTTTGCTTCTTTTAAGCCTAGTTGTGGCTTTCAAACTCATTCCTACAGTTATTTGGCCTCTTTGACTGTGTTCTATAATGATCAAACTATGACTAAATCCTCTAAAATCAAGTATTGGAAAACCATTTAAAACATATATACTAAAATATTCTATATTTAAATGAAACAAATCAATCAAACTGGCAAAATGCAGCAGTCTAAAGAAGAGCAGATGCTTCAGAGAGACTAAAATATGCACACCATGCCAAGACCACATTTCAGGCAGGTGGCAAAAGAAACTACACAATTCCAAAGTCAGCAAGGAAAAGACATCCTAAGAAAATATACTTAAAAACACACTGCAGCCATGCTGTGACCACAGCACAACTAACTTTAACTCCAAGAGGCACCATTACATTTCCTATAATTTCAAAATCAATGTCAAATTAATTTTTTCAGCTTCCCATCATGATAACACTTATACATAAATGTACCACATTTACAAGAACAAACATTAATTTCATAATGCTTAACCTGTATATAAAAATACTATGAGCTCATTTAAAACAAGCAAAGCCAAGTATATAAAGACACTAGTACCACATAACATATTTGGTGAAAATCAAACTATACCCAGCAAAGCAATTCTAAGACAGTCATGACATTCAGATAAGAATACAGCACCACAGACTAGAATTTCATTTTATCTCAACCACTGCTACTGCTACCACCATGTCCTAAAAAAGGACTAAATGCTTACCTACTGTATTCAAAGAGAACTAGCATTTCAACAAGACGCATGACAAGGAAGCAATGCATATACTATTCCAGAGGCTTCAGTTTTTCTAGAATAATAAATGGCATTGCCAGAAGGAGAAAAGGCTTCATCAGGGCAAGTGAGAGCACTCTGTCATAGAGTCTGTCAGACTCCAACCAAGCAGTGTGCTGTCAGTCCTTTTCTCATGTGCATGGATAAAATCTGCAGATGCAGCCTGAGCAGGAAAGAAGGAGACAGAGAATTTACAATGGGAAACTGCTGTTAGAAGTGGAGAGTTTTATCATAGAATTTTGTAACAGGCAAGTTCCGTAGAGATCATGCTGCAGATTCACAGCCAATAGGGTCTGTAGTTCATAGCTTGGAAGAGTGAAGAGGGTACTTTCTTGAGTAGCACAGCAAAGGCAAAAATTCTCAAAGTACACAAAGTTTATAACCAGTAAATAAACAAAACACTACTTCTCATTTAGTCTCACAAGTCTGCTTCAGAACAGTTACCCCTCCTTTCCAAAATACAATTTAAAAGCAGAAATAAAAATCTACTTAAAGACATTAGCTTTACATAAAACTCAACTTTTTATATATAATATTCTATATATAATAAAAAGATAAAATATCGATTACAGTAAACAAAAGAAACATACGTAACAGAAAAGAAGGCCATTTTTGCTTGGCTTATACTATTGTTAACACAGTGTATACCACATTAAATGAAAAACTTAGCACAAATATGGATCAGTCATTTTCTAAATTCCTAAGGTTTATGGGCTAAATATCTTAACTTTTCACTTTTTATAAGCCCTCAACTCCTTTTTAGCTTTTATTTCTCTAAGAAATATTTTCTATAAACAATTTTAATAAATGAATCTCAATCGCATTAAAAACCCTAAGGAATTTAGCAATATATAATTACAAAACTACACTTCTGAAACTATCATGCTTCCTAATAGAATTGTTTTCTATTATTTTTTTCAATAATCAAAGCATAAAAGCATCTGCAATCCAAACCGTAATATATAAATTTAATCATGGCCCGAGTTAAGCGAACATTATACATTTTTCATATATATTAAACAAAAGTGCTCCTCCTTACCTGTATATCCAGCATACCATCCCCAAGAAGCCACCATTCCTAAAAGCCATTTATACATGATTCCTTCAATGTACCAGAACCGCTTACTGTCCAGCACTCGCAGAGGCTGAAGTATGATTACATAGCAGATGTAGGAAGGAATAGCCACCAGGTTGTTGGCAACCATGAAGGCAAACCTCATCACGGCTCTCACCAAAGTCCAGCCCAGCCAGGGAGCTTCCTCCAAAGTCATCGCCATTCTCACATTGGAGTCGGCCCTGGCTTTCTGCGGTGAAAGAAAAAAATTATTTTAAAAAAGGATTAAACATATCTAACTAGTCACCAGCAAAGAAAACGCTTCCAGCATAAAAAGAAAAGACAAGACGAGGGTCTAAGCTTTCCCGGTGTAGTACCTCAGTGATCTCTCTGGGAAATTCCAGAGGGGGACAGAGAGCGAGGAAGGAGGAGCCGCACAAGGTCAAGGGAGCTGTTCACAGAGACAGAGGGTATGTCACGATATATTCAGCAAATGATAATACAATTCACACCAACGGATGGCTCGTTGACCGCCCCCCCCTCCCCGGACCGCGTCTCACTGCAGTCGTCTATTAGGATTTTAAAGAAGAAAAATAAACCCACATGCTTCAGGCACCCTCAGTATTGCAAAACTGACGACACGCGTGAAAAGGCTGAAACATGGACCTCTCCATCAGATTCCCAGACACCGAGAACCCCGCTATCCTCACCAATACCATTCCTGCACACTGATCCATGGTTTAAAAAGCATTAGCATTAGTCAAGACTGAGGCTAAGATTTTTCATTTGTGGCAGGAGGGGCGTTATTTTCCCTTTTTTAAGAAAAAAAAAGGACAAGGGCCTGGAAAAGAGAGAACATAAAGGTGAGAGGAAGAAAGTGGACGTAATAGGAGGAAAAAGAGGAAGGGCAGCAGAAGGGGGGGGGGGCAGAAGGAGGGAAAGGGCCAGGGGCCAGGGATGAAGAGAATAAATTCTCCGACCAGAGAACGGGGAAGCGAACGACGATAAAAGCAGCCGGGAAGAAGGGGAGACAACAGCGCTAAAGGGGCGGGTGGAGCTCGCAGCGGTTTACAAGGACGTGGAGAGGGTCGGAGCGGCGGGCGCGGCCAGCGCGCGCGGCTCACCTCGGCGGGCGCGGACGGCGGGCGGGCGGCGGCGGAGCGCGAGGCGGACGGCGTGTGTCCCCGGCCGAGGAGTCGCGGTCATGGGCGCGGCGGCGGCCGAGGAGGCGCGAGTCGCGGCGCGGACGGGCGCGCGGGCGCCCTACTCCCCTCGCGGCTGCCTGCGGACAGAGGGACGGCGGGGACTCAAAGGCCGGACCTGTCACCGGGGCGGGTCCCGGGGAGGCGGGCGGATGCCCCGCGCCCCCGCCTCCTCCCCCGGGCCTACCGCGCCCTGGTCCCTCCGCTTAGCCCCTCACGCCGCCGCCGCCGCCTCCCTGAGGAGGTTACGCGACGACGACACCCCCTCCCCGCCCCCCAGCGTCTCCCCGGGCCCGTTTCCGCAGCCGCCTCAGGGCCTGCGCCCGCCGGGCTGGGGGTTACCTCGGGCTGGCCGGGCCCCGGCCCGGGTGGCGGGAGCCGGAGCAGCCGGAAGAATGCATGGCCGGAGCCGGTAGAAAGAGGCGGCAGCGGGGCCCAGCCCCGCTTCGGCTGCGGCGCGACTCGCGCCCAGTCTCCGGCAGCGCCGAGACTCGGTCCCCAGGGCCTGGCCGCGTTCTCCGGTCTAGCAGGGAGGGGCGACGGGGAGGAAGCGGCGGGAGCCGGGACTGCGGCGGAGGCGCCCCCAGAGCGCCCTCTAATGAAGGCGCAGCGGCCACCGCGGCCCGCGCCCCAAACCCTGCTGGTTAAGGGTCGGGGCCCTTAGGGCTGCCTGGCGGCTAGGCCAGGACCTCCCCGAGCCAAGGACCGAGGAAAGGACTGCCCGGGGAAGATCTAGGAATGAGCCCGAATCCGTACGCCACACGAGGAGTGTTTTGGTCCAAATTGAGAGATCTCTTTTCAGCCAAAACTGCTGCTTTTCATTGTTGGGGTTCTCTTGTCTAACAGGCCCACCACTGCCCAAACTGGGAGCTATCTCCTTGAAGATGGAATCTCTTTTTCTTAATGCCCTCATGGCTTTTCTTCAGAATCTTTCTAGCGTATTAAGGTCCAGAATTTAAAGAGCAATTCATTTTAAGCTCCAGATTTTGTTTCTGGAAAACACCTGGAACATTAACAACAATTCCTATTCCCCATCCACTCCTCTTCCCCCACCCTCACCCCCCAATTCAATGGGAATGTGAGATCTACACAGAGAGACTGAAATTTAGTCAAGGAGGGAAAAGTGCTTAATCAGGTGGCTGGTCTTGAGTAAGTGCTCAAAACACGGTGGCCACAGGTACCCCTGGACAGGCTTCTTCCCTCCTGGAGTACTGTAGCTGTATTCTGTTTCAGAGGTGGGACCACTCCATGGAGAATAGAGAAAGCAGGCCAATGACTTGCCCACCTGAACATTCTCAAATGGCCTGCCCAAAGTTAAGTTAAAAAAAAGAAGGGGAAAAAAAAAACTTATAAAACTTTATGTCCAGGTGAACTCACTGCCTTCCCCCCTATATGGGGACATACCTCCGAGGGGTGTAAATCTCCCTGGCAACGTGGAACAGGACTCCAGGGATGAGCCAGGACCTAACATCATGAGATTGAGAAAGCCTTCTTGACCAAAAGGGAGAGGAGAGAAGTGAGGCAAAATAAAGTTTCAGTGGCTGAGAGAGTTCAAACAGAGTCAAGCAGTTATCCTGGAGGTTATCCGTTTTTAGTTTATGGTGTGTTGGACTGGCTGGAGGGAGATACTTGAAACTGTTGAACTGTGTCCAGTAGCCTAGATTCTTGAGGATGATTGTATGATGATATAGTTTTTACAATGTGATTGTGTGAGTGTGAAAACCTTGTTTCTGATGCTCATTTTATCCAGGGTATGGACAGATGAGTAAAAAATTATGGATAAAAAATAAATAATAGGAGGGATAGGGGTAAAACAAATTGGAAAGATTGAAATACTAGTGGTCAATGACAGGGAAGGATAAGGGGTATGGGATCTATGAGTTTTTCTTTTTATTTCTTTTTCTGAAGTGATGGAAATATTTTTAAAATGATCATAGTGATGAATACAACTGATGATAATGTGAGCCATTGATTGTACGCCATGTATGGACTTTATGTGTGTGACGATTTATCAATAAAACATTAAAATAAAATAATAAAAACCTTATGTCCCTTAACCATATTTGTAAATGAGGAAGGAGGAGGCAATTTTTACATGTCCCCAGTTAGCTGCCATATTTAAGTCCGAATGCTACCTGTTCTGCCTGCTTTGAAAATGTTCCTCACTCTGATTGTTTGGACCCTCAACTTTATCTTTTTTAATTTCAGTTCCTCTTTAGTTCACAGAATATAATGAGGTGAAGGAAGAAAATTCACCTTATACCATATAAAAGAATATTTTATATTTCCGTTCATCATGGCATAAGGTAATATTTGAATGCACAGAGTCTGGCTGAAAGTGTTTATTAGAGTCCTTTCCATTTATTATTTGTTTTTATTTATATATTTCACTAATATATTTTAACTGTACAGGGCATAAAAGGGCAGAGGCTCTGTCTGGGAACTTTCCATGTAAGTTTAACTGATGTATAGTAATAGGAGAATTAGATATTCCAGTTCTGTTCCCTGTAGTCCATCTGAGAATTTAGGTGCTAAGGTGAAAGGATTTTTAAATAAGTCTCATGAGAGAAATAACATATGTACTGTAGATTATTATTAGAAATATGCCATTGTATTCTTAAGTAAGATGAGGCACAAGCTTCTTCTGAGACTCAAGAGTAAACTCCCCAAAGGATACTGGGCCACGTTCATGATCCATCCCACTCAATCTGGTGCACCTGCCAGGTAAGCACTGACTGATACCTAGAAAGAGATAACCTACCCTGGGATTTACACCCTACCTCTGAATCACAGAGCATCTGCCTAAGAGCTAGACACACCTGCACTTAATGAGATGTAGTTAGTACAGGGCAGCGAGGCCTAGTGAAGTGCCAGAGTTCTGGCAGAATCTCCCAACGTGGCTCTCAAACTGAAGTGCAAAAAACATCATTTGGAGTGTCTACCCAAAAGATATTTTACTCCTCATATCTCCTTGATCATTTCAGCTTCTTCTCTTAACTTGCTCCAAACTCATTAGACTCTTTGGAGCAGTAAACAGGACTGGCAGTATTCCAGGTGTAGATATGCCCTGGTTTTGTGCCCAGGGTGGAAGGGGTTTGGAATTACCTTCTTAACTTTCTTGACTAGAGCAGCACGTTCAGTTTCAAGGCATTATTGCACCTACAATGGATAAGAAACTCTGGGCTGATTTCTTCAGGGAACAATTTCAAATGATGCTTTTATTTATTTCTCATACTTCAGAGGTCATCTTGGATATACAATTTGCATTCTTTCACCTTAGGTATAATTCCTGTTTCTTGCCTACACTAAAAATTTTTGCCCTTCCATCGTTCAATCCACTTAAGTAGTCTCCTTAGATTTATATATATATATATATATAGTTTATCATCACAGCACCACATCAGACAGATGCATAAATGCTCTGAATGACTAATGGAAAGGCAGGTGGCCAATTCTTCAGTGTGACCAGATCTTTAGAAAGCAAGGATATTCTTCAGTGACTAGTATCTTCTCACCCACTGTCCTCCTACCTCAGAGCCATCTTTACCAAAACAAACATTAAGTCAAGAATTTCAGAGCCTTCCTTGTACCCCAGTGCTGGAAAAAGAGAAAACATACACCTCAGTGGGGAGAAAGAGAAAACAGACTCCACCCTATTGCCATAGGCGTTACAGTTTCAGTTTCAAAAGCCCACATTTGAACCACAAGAGGATGGTCTTTTGAAAGAGAAATAAAACTTCTCACATTTCCTGGAGTCTCCAGACATTTGAAAACAATATAACCACAAACACCTTAGAAAGTTTAATTCTACCCATCTGGTCCACATACATATAGCAAATTAGGTTATAACCAGGGAGGGACTCCCTCGAGTAGAAGAATCCTCCTGGGCCCTCTCTTTTTTCTAGTGGCAATTATGAAAACATTTCACCTACTTGTGCTGGTTTCTGCACCAAAGTTCCAATGAATTATTCCCTCTCTAGGGGAAACCCTATCAGCACTTTTATAAATGTGCAGTGACGTGCATAATCCCCCTCCCCTCCCTCATTACTAGGAACCAGTTGCAATCTAGAAAATTAGCATCCTAAAAGAGTCATGCATTCTGAGTGCGCAGGGTTTAACTCCAAACAAAGAGGGAAATAAACACATAGATTTTTTTTTCTATATTAGTATCAGTCATCATTTTATATCAAATATGGGATATTTTTGATATGTAGTTAGTACAGGGCAGCGTATAACCTTACAATTTTTTAGTCCAGGTAGGGAGAAATTAAGATTTAACTGCTACTTTAAGCTATTTCAGCAGCTCTTTATTAACAGGATTGGCCTAAAGCAATATTGTGAAGTAAACATTGATGTTTTTCTGTCTTTCTACCCTTCTACTGATTTTCCATTCCTCTCGTAAAGCTAAAATGATCCCTAGTTGCCAAAGGGCTCAGAAGACACCCCCCTAAGATCCCCCAACAGACAACTTTCTCCTCATCTGTCCAACCGTACATTTCCTTAGCTCAGCCCTATCCATCCTGTCTTGTGTGGCAAAGCAATCCATGCTGAAGTACTTACGACTAATGGTATTCCTCTTCCTGAAATAGTAACATTTTGCGAAGGAAATCTGAAAAACCCCAAAACCTTAATGCATTTCTGTTGGAAGAGTATTCATGTAAGATATTTTGCAGAAGGCAATTTCACCATGTTTCTCTACTAGCAGAACCTATGAAATCATGTAGTGCACCCATGAATAAGATGAATTCAGATTTAAAATTGTATTTTCCTAATGTAAGAACAAAAATAATGACATATTATTGCTGATTATGTTTTTAAAAATAATAATAGCTGACTTTTATTGGACACTCAGAACATTCAGGCCCTAATCTAAATGCTTTACATGTATCAACTCATTTAATCTTCATAACAATCTTATAAGAACCATATCGTTATTTATATTTTACAGATAAGGAGATTACACAACTTGTCCTGGTTCACTCAGCTAGCAAGTGAGGGAACCGGAATTCAATGTCCAAATTTCTGGCTCCAGAGCCCATGCTACTGACCAGAGTGCCTCTCTAGGAAAGATTGATTGAAAAGCAACTCTCCACTAAGAAACATTGGAAGTTTCAGAAGTTGCTAGTATTTTTAGCCACACCTTTTATCATTCCTTTCTTGCCTCTCACCTCCCCGGTCCCGCCACCCCTATTATACAAGCACACTGAGATATTATCTTGAAACAAAGCACTGTGCAACTTCACACACATAAGTCTTTAATTTGATCATATTCACCTCTGGTGGTCCAGCTAAAATAGCAAAGGGTCCATACCCCTGCGTCTAGCCCTAATTTTAGAATTAATTGCATCTTACTTTGGATATATGCTTCTATAAGAGTGCTTACAGATTGTAACAAACCTGGATAGTTTATATTTCAGGATCTCTGCTAAGACTGGGAGTTCTATATCACATGTCTGTTTTCATTCAATGTTGAAATTAAATCTTTTTTTTAAGTTAACAGGATAATTTAAATGGTGACATCATCATTATCACCCAAACTGGTGCCAGAAGAAATAAAGTTATTAATACCTCATTTAAATTTTATGTCAGCCTTTTATTGTTTCAATAATATTCAGCAGCTACGAGTACCTCAGCTGAATCACTGACTGTACAATCACTAGCTTTACTATTACAGTATCTTCCTCCATTCACAAGCTATTCCCTGCTCCTAACCCATCATAAAGAATATGACTGAAGCATCTTTCTTAAAATACCAATTTCACATTTCATTTCCCTGTTCAAGTTCATTTTGTTTTTCCATTTTTCCATTGTTTGTTCTACCAAATCAAGACTGAATATGGACTTCTGTACCTAATTCCTCACTTGCTTTCTAGAGTTTATCATCCAATGGGCCATGCACACTGCTGTGCCTTGATAAGGTTCAGGTACAAAGCCAGGGTCCACTGGATCTCCATTTAATTATTTCCATTTTCAATGAGCTCCATGAAGTGAAAGGTTGGGAAATATTGTATTCTACTTTAATTCCCATTATTTCCCAAACAGCCTCCTCTACTTTGAGCCATTCCCACAGCTTCATTTTGGTGGTCCCCTCCCCACCTCCCACCTAGAATGACTGCCTTCTTTCTTTCTTACCAGGCTTTCAAAACCAGGTGAAGCTTGTCTCCTTGTCTAGGACTTCTGAGCCCCTGCTCTGAATAAGTATCGCATTTTTAGAAAGAACCACCCCCATTTTGACTTAATTTTCTTCTCTTTCACACATGCCTTCTGCATGTTTACTGCAACATATAACCCACAATAAACTGCCCAACTATTTACCTATAGTTCAAGGAGTCCTCAGGGTACAAATAACACACATTTGAGAAGTTTCAGGCACACAGTTTCATGTTCCTCTGTTCAGACTGCAGACAAGTTCTAATCTGCTGGTCCTTTGGTGCTGGATTATTTCAGTCATTCTGTTTCCACTCTCCATCCTCCAGTTTAAAGCCAAATCCATTTTCTTCAGCCTCTCTAGTCCCTCAAAAGAGCTAGGTCAGGGCAGGCAATGGTAGCGCACTGGCAGAG
This sequence comes from Tamandua tetradactyla, assembly GCF_023851605.1. Lineage (NCBI taxonomy): Eukaryota > Metazoa > Chordata > Mammalia > Pilosa > Myrmecophagidae > Tamandua > Tamandua tetradactyla. The sequence goes on along the minus strand of NC_135330.1, from coordinate 70,243,177 downwards.
CTCTTGCCTGCCATACCAGAGACCCGGGTTTGATTGCTGGTGCCGGCCCATGTGAAAAAAGAAAGAAAAAAAAAAGCTAGGTCTTCTCAAGGTTCAGAGTACCCCTTAGTTTCTCGCCATAACTATTCTCCTCACAGCCACCTGAATTCCAGCTTGGCAATGTCCCTGGACTCTGTCCACAGAATTCCCAGCACTCCTGACCTCTTTCTGGAAACATGGTACCCTGACTAGCTGCTTTGAACTAGTTTCTTCCCCCTTTCCTCTACCCTCATCTTCATACCCAGGAGACCCCATTAAATCTTATGTCGCAAGCTTTCATTTACAATGCCATCTCCTAGCACTGAAAATGACTTCATAATTTATTCTAGAACATTGTCTCTCACAAATACCCTATGTTTCTGGGTTTTCCCACAGGTTCCAAAGAACCTCTGAAACATCTTGATGTTGGGGTAATGGAATTTAGTGATGTCTGGCCTGGGAAAGGAATACCCACCCCACCCACTGGAAAAAGAACACAGGTTCATTCCATCCATGAATGGGAGAAATAAGGTTTGGAGAAGTTAGTTGGCTTGTTCGTCATAAAGAGTATCAGAAATTGATCTAGTGTGGTCTTAAACTGACCAACTCATCCTGGTTTGCTCAGGACTTTCACAGTGTTAGAATTGAAAACGCCATGTCCCAGGAAACCCCTCGTCCTGGCAGGACAGGATGTTTGGTGACCCTGTGTGGTCTCCTAATTCCTGGGTCTCCACTCTGCCTCTTAGTGAGATTACAGAGGTTCAACTTCCCTTCCCTCCACCCTACTATACCTGCTTCCTGATGATCTGATGATAAGAGGTTAACAAGCCACTCAGGGCTGATAGTGGTGTTTAATGTTTCTTCTAAAGCATATTATTTACCCTTACCTGGGTCAAATTTCCCAGTCTTATCCAAGCACTCTGCAGCACAGCTTGGCTCTTTCCATGGTTCCCCTCACTTTAAATCATAAATGGTTTCAGCAAAACCTCTTAATCCACTCCTACTCCAGCTGTGTGCTTAAGGTTAATTCGTCATTTTGAGGATGAAGCCTGTTGGCTCTGTTGTAATGAAAATCATGCTACCTTGCATTTCTGTAGTTGAAACTCCTTTCACACAAACGTGAAAACTCCTTTTACACAAAAAATTACCCTCCGGGGTAGGTAGGCAGATACTTATTAGTGGAAAGAAGTAAGAAGGGTAAGGAGAGTTTCTTTATAAGTGGTTTTCTCTTAAAATGTTTTCAAGAAACATTTTATGAAACATACTTTCAAATCCTTTGTTTCTCTTAAACTTTGTCTTCAAAGCATTGACTGAAGTGGAGATCTAAATTATTTGGAGTCAGTTGCTGGCAACCACATAGCCTTGAGAAACCCTGGAGTGGGGGTGGGAGATCCTTGGACCAGCCCCTCCCTCCAGACACAGATGCCATCAGGCCAGGAGTGAGGGGTCTCCCTCTGTCACCCCTCTCTACCGCCTCTCAGAGTGTTATTTCTATGAAAATATGCAAATTTACAAACACTTTCTTGAAACATGACCTGATTGTAAATTGAGAACTGTCAATAAAGAATACCTCATCCTTGGGTTCCTATTCTATAGTCTCTATATGCTCCTCCTAAGTGCTATGAGTTAAATCAAAGCAATGAGCAAAATGTGAGGCCAAAATGCTACCTCTCAAAGCATAGAATATTTAAAGTTTAGAACCATTCAAGTTAAATTCATTGCATAGTTTAAGTTTCTTTAACAGTTTTTAGTTAAGGCCCTCTTTCATTGAACTGAATGGCATTGTTCCAAAAAGCTACCTACCCTATCTCAATGCTCTTTATAAGAATTATCTGAAGTTTTTCTTTAGTGTTTGTTCTAATTTGCAAGCTGCTGGGATGAAATATACCAGAAACAGAATGGCTTTTAAAAAGGGGGATTTATTAAGTTGCCATTTTACATGTTCTTAGGCCTTGAAAATGTCCAAGTTAAAGCAAGGCTAGTAAAACATCCACTCTAAGGCATCCAGGGAAAGATACCTTGGCTCAAGAAGGCTGATGACGTTCAGGATTTCTATCTCAACTGGAAAGGCACATGGCAAGCATGGCAACGTCTGTTAGCTTTCTCTCCAGGCTCCTTGTTTCATGAAGCTCCCCCAGGAGTCTTTTCCTTCTTTATCTCCAAAGGTCTCTGGCTGTGTGGGCTCTCCTAGCTCTGAAGCTGTTCCAAAATGTTTCCTCTTTAAAGAATTCCGGTAAAGTAATCAAGACCCACCTGGAATGGGAGGGGTCACATCTCCCTCTAATCAAAGGATAATACCCACAGTTGGGTGTGTCACAGCTCCGTGGAGATAATCTAATCAGTTTCCAATCTACAGTGCTGAATGGGGATTAAAAGAAACAGCTGCCTCCACAAGATGGCTCAGGAGTAAAACATGGCTTTTGTAGGGCACATAATCCTTTCAAACCAGCACAGTGTCTATACAAATCTTTTAGAGATCTTTTTTTTTTTCAAATCTGAATTAAACATTTTATATTCTAAAATTTGATTTATGTTCCATTAGGGTGATTGGCCTGTAGTTTTCCTTTCTTTTAGAATCTTTACCCAGTTTGGGTATTAAAGTGATGTTAATTTCATAAAATGAGTTAGGTAGTGTTCTTTTTTCTTCATTTTTGGAAAAGTTTGAGCAGGATTGGTCTTAGTTCTTTGGGGAATGTTTGATAAAACTGGAGATCTTTTTAAAATGCAAAATCTTGGACCCCATTCCAGAGATTCTGATTCAATGGGTCTGAGTGGGACCTAGGGATTTTTTTTGGCTTTAGAAAGGATCTTAAGGTGATCTAATGCAGATGAGAGGGGGACCTCTACAGTCTTGTTATTAAAAGTATGCTCTGTCAACATCAGCTTCTCCTGGGAGCTCATTAGAAATGCAGAAGCTCAGGCTCCACCATGCCCTCCTAAATCAGGACCTGCATTTTAACAATCCCCGGATGATTTGTGTCCCCATTAAAGTTTGAAAAGTAGTGCACTACCATACTGACATTAATTCAAAAACTGAAATCCAGTGAGAGCTATAAATGGATAACCTGGAACAAGCCCTTTTGCACAGGGACTTTTAATATGTATTCAGTAAATATTTGTTGTATGGGCGTATATTTTCATGACGAAGGACTGTAGAAGTCTCATTGTGAAAACGAACTTTCATTGGCAAACATCACGAATAAACCAGTGGTCTCGATAAGTGTTAGAATAGTTAACTAAAGCTTATTTTGGTTTGCTAAAGCTACTGAAATGCAATATACCAGAAACAGAATGCCCTTTATAGAGGGAATTTATTATGTTAAAGTTTATAGTCCTAGGGCCACAGAAATGTCCAAACTAAGGCATCCAGAAAAAGATATTTTGACTCACTGTCTGTCACGTGAGAAGGCACATGGCTGGTGTCTGCTGGTCCTTGTTCCCAGTTCTGTTGCTTCCAGCTTCTGATTCCAGTGGTTTCCTCTCTAAGCATCTGTGGGGCTTCACTTAGCTCCTCCAGGACACAACTCTGGGTTCTGGCTTGCTCAGCATCTCACAGGAAGGCACATGGCAACATCTGCTGGGATCTGCCGGTGTCTGGGCATCTACTCTCTCTGTTGGCACTCCAAGCATCTCCAAACATCCATGTCCTGTAACCTCTGAAGCAACAGTTCTCCAAGCATCTGCATCTGAGGTTTCTCCAAAATGTTTTCCCTTTTGAAGGAGGCTAGTAAACTAATCAAGACCCTTACTTTGAATGGGTGGAGTCACATCTTCATCTAATCAAAAGGCCACACCCACAATTGTCACATCTCCATGGAAACAATCAATCACAATTTCTCACCCTAAACAATAGGTCTGGCCCCACAAAACTGGATCCAGATTAAAACGTGGCTTTTCTGGGGTTACATAACAGTTTCAAACTGGCACAAGGCTGTTTCATATATTGTTAAATATATTTATTGGGTGTTTGCCATGTGCCCAGAACTTTGTTTCTCTCATTTTATTTGGGGGAAAGAAAGCAAATGCAGTAGAGACGTTTAGAGAATAATGAAATGCCCCTATCTACAAGAAAAAATTGATACTTGAGTTTGGAGTTCAAAGAAGGGGAAGAAGACAGACTGGAATAGTCAGAGGGCTCTCTGAAGGAAGGTTGTGAGCTGGTCAATAAAGTGAAGGTATGGAGGCTGACAGGAGGCCTAGTCAAGAAGGGGAGAGAACAAGGAGAGTAAAATAGAAAATGGGCTTGATTTGTCTGGGAGATAGAGAGGTGAATGGTCCCATTGTGCAAAGGTTTATGGCGAGGGAGTGGAAAATAAGAAGGTGTGTAGGATGAAACAAAATTGTAAATAGTTTTGGAATTCAGTGGTAGAACCTGCCATATAGCATGTATGTGTCTGACATATCCATTCTTTCCTTTTTCCTTGTAAGAGCATCCCTGATATATTTTAGTGGCTGAGCCCATAGCTGACCAAAACATAAACTACATTTTCCAGCCTCCTTCGCAGTGAGGGGGTAAATGGGATGTAAACAGAAGTATCAGTTATGGCTTCGTTAAAGTATCCTTAAAGGATGCGTGCATAACCTTCTTTACACCTTCTTCCCTTATGTCTTCCTCTTTGCTGTCAACCTAATAGGCTTGAGGATACCTGGAGCTCAAGTTGACATTTTGGGCAGAAGGTGAAAGCCACACACACTACGGGTGAATAAGCAGCAACATAGGAGGAGCCTGGGTCCATGATGCTCAAGGACTGCCATTCTAATCCTAGACTTTAAAATGAGAGAAATATAATTTTCTACCTGTCTGCACCACTATTACTGAACTTTGGGCTTTTCTGTCATGCATAGCCAAACCTAATTCTTTCTAATAAAATATATAATTGGAAGTCAAAAATGCAAGGGTTTAGGTATGAGACACCTTCCTGGTTCCATCTCTTATTAGCCTTATTTCCCTAATAGAGAAGTTACCTACTATCTCTAAACCTTTTGTCTACCCACATATAAAACAGAGAGAGCATTTACCCCTCCCCAGCTGTGGTTGTGAGGAGCACATTGGATGACATAGTGTCTAGCACAGTACTGGCGTGCAGTACACTCTCAATAAATGTTCCCTTTTCTCATTATATAGAGGGCATAGCAGCAGTACCAATATGGGACATAGTGATATTTGGAAATTCCGAGGGTATCCACATCTAGAAGATTAGCATGTCAGTAGTAGATTGTGTGGTTTAGAATATGAATAAACTTGAAATCCTTAAAAAAAATTTTCAAGCTGTGGAGTTAGCAGTAGAATCAAAGGGGATATTTATTGAACCCTTTTTATATGCCAGGTATATTCTAGGAGTTAAATCCACAGTGATAAATAAAATGCACATGGTTCTTACACTTAGAGAGTTTATAGCCTAATATGAGGGTTAGACATTAAACTTAGAATGAGTAATTATATAACTACAAACTATGGTAAGTGCTATGAAGGAATGGAATAGAACGATCTAAGAACTTGTGTCAGAGGGACCTAAAATAGTGTCCTAATTTAACCGAGTAAAAGGAGGCAGAAAGTAAATTCCAGCCAGGGAAATGAAAGGCAAAAGTCCTGAGGTGGAAAGGAGCATGATGAGTTCCTATAATTAAGATAAAGTCAGTAAACATGGAGTGATGAGCACAAAGGGGAGGCTGGTATGAGATGAGCAGAAAAGATAGGAAAAAAGAGGCCATATAGGGCCTTGCACACTATGGTAAAGGGTTTTATTCCAAGGATGACTGGAGGCTGCTGACAGATTTTGAACAGAATTCTGGAATGAACAACCATCTCAGTTTGTCTGAAGATGAGGGATGTGGGATCTTCAGTGCTAAAATGGGACAGCCATGGGCAAACCAAAGTTGTTGGTCACCTGGTAGTTAGATGATCTGATTTACTTTTTCTTAAGATCACTCTGGTTGCTGTGTGGAAAACAAATCCTAGAGAGACAGAGTGGCATCATTAAGACCAGTTAGTGTTGAACTGTGTTCCAGTAGCTTTGATTCTTGAAGATGATTGTATAGCTACATAGATTTTACAATGTGACCGTGTGACTGTGAAAACCTTGTGTCTGAAGCTTCTTTTATCCAGGGTATGGACAGATGAGTTAAAAAAAAAAAAAGAAGGATAAAAAATAAATAAATAATAGGGAATAAAGGGTAAAAAATTGGGTAGATTGAAATACTGCTGGTCAATGAGAGGGAGGGGTAAGGGGTCTGGTATATATGAGTTTTTTCTTTTTTCTTTTTATTTCTTTTTCTGGAGTGATGCAAATATTCTAAAAATGACCATGGTGATAAATAACAATTATGTGATGATATTGTGATGCGTTGATCATATATTATGTTTGGACTGTAGGTGTGTGAAGATTTCTCAATAAAAGTATTAAAAAGAAAGAAAGAAAGAAAGAAATAGCCAGAACCTGAAAAGAAGAAATCTCCGGCCCTGGGAGATGCTCAGATAAGAGATGAAATTCAGAGTTTTGCCCCAGAGAAGCTAAAGTGAGGGCCAACGGATGCTTAGAGAGGAAACCACTGAAATCAGAAATTGGATGCAATGGAATCTGGAACAAGAACCAGTAGATGCCAACCACGTGTCTTCCCATGTGACAGACATCAGCCTTTCTTTAAGTCAAGGTATATTTCACAGGATGTCTTAGTTTGGACACTTTTAAAGCCTTAGAAGTGCAAACTTGTAACCAAATAAATCCCTTTTAAAAAGCCAAAAAAAATGAAGACAAGTTAGGAGATAACTGGAGCATTCAAGCGAGAGAGGATAATATCTTGGGCTGGGGTGGTAGCAGTAGGGTTGAAGAGGATGGATTTGAGGTAAGATTGGCAGGACATGGTAAATGACTGGAGGTGCTACTTCCAAGAGCACATGAATTAACTCCAGTGTAAAAGTGAAACCTGGGCTTAAATTCTACATATGATTTCTCTAAGTATATTCTTTTGAGCACTGAAACACTAGGTAGACCTAAGACAATACCACTATAGCCAAAAAAAAAAGAGAGTCAAAGTCTGTAAAGAAAAACTAATGAGCTCTTTAACTTGTTGCCTTTCAGCAAAGGCCACTGAAACCACCTCAGATCAATGTGTTCCCCAAGAAAAACAATCTTCTATGTAGCCTAACAACACCTAACCCCAAACAGAGTCACTGTAATTGAAGCCAAGAACTCTTTCACTTGAAAATGCTTTAGAATATTTTTCTTCCTACTAGAAAGTGTTGCAATAGTTTCCATGAGTTATTTATATAGGTTGTATTGGTATGAGAACTGCACCCTGACAGTACTTTTAAACAATTTGCTTCTGTCAGTTTTTCTAAACTCATGCTAAAGATAGTTAAGAAAATTGTTTACTTATGATTATCATTTTGGTTTATGACAATTTTTTGCAAGATGCTCCACCTTTTTGGTTGGTATAGGAAACAGTATATATAACCTCTTTAATGGGGTACTCTGTTTTTGCATCCTATAACTAACTGGTGGCTTTAAAAATAAGAGGTTAAGAAGTTGGTTCTATGAGAAAATCAATAAGATTGATGGGCCCTTAGCAAGATTGACAAAAAGAAGAAGAGAGAGGATGCAAATAAATAAGATCAGAAATGGAAGAGGAGACATAACCACTGACCTTACAGAAATAAAGGAGGTAATAACAGGATACTATGAACAACTTTATGCTAATAAATACAACAATGTAGATGAAATGGACAAGTTCCTAGAAAGGAATGAACAACCAACTTTGACTCAAGAAGAAATAGATGACCTCAACAAACCAATCACAAGTAAAGAAATGGAATCAGTCATTAAAAAGCTTCCCAAAAAGAAAAGTCCAGGACCAGACGGCTTCACATGTGAATTCTACCAAACATTCCAGAAAGATTTAGTACCGACCCTGCTCAAACTCTTCAAAAAAATTGAAGTGGAGGGAAAGCTACCTAATTCATTCTATGAAGCCAACATCACCCTCATACCAAAACCAGGCAAAGATATTACAAAAAAAGAAAACTACAGACCAATCTCTCTAATGAATATAGATGCAAAAATCCTCAACAAAATTCTAGCAAATCGAATCCAGCAACACATTAAAAGAATTATACATCATGAGCAAGTAGGATTCATCCCAGGTATGCAAGGATGGTTTAACATAAGAAAATCAATTAATGTAATACACCATATCAACAAATCAAAGCAGAAAAATCACATGATCATCTCAATTGATGCAGAGAAGGCATTTGACAAGATTCAACATCCTTTCCTGTTGAAAACACCTCAAAGGATAGGAATACAAGGGAACTTCCTTAAAATGATAGAGGGAATATATGAAAAACACACAGCTAATATCATCCTCAATGGGGAAAAATTGAAAACTTTCCCCCTAAGATCAGGAACAAGACAAGGATGTCCACTATCACCACTGTTATTCAACATTGTGTTGGAAGTTCTAGCCAGAGCAATTAGGCAAGAAAAAGAAATACAAGGCATCAAAATTGGAGAGGAAGAAGTAAAACTATCACTGTTTGCAGATGATATGATACTATACATCGAAAACCCTGAAAAATCTACAGCAAAACTACTAGAGCTAATAAACGAGTACAGCAAAGTGGCAGGTTACAAGATCAACATTCAAAAATCTGTAGTGTTTCTATACACTAGCAATGAACAAGCTGAGGGGGCAATCAAGAAACAAATTCCATTTACAATTGCAACTAAAAGAATAAAATACTTGGAAATAAATTTAACTAAAGAGACAAAAGACCTATACAAAGAAAACTACAAGAAACTGTTAAAAGAAATCACAGAAGACCTAAATAGATGGAAGGACATACCGTGTTCATGGATTGGAAGATTAAATATAGTTAAGATGTCAATTCTACCTAAACTGATTTACAGATTCAACACAATACCAATCAAAATCTCAACAACTTACTTTTCAGAAATAGAAAAACCAATAAGCAAATTTATCTGGAAGGGCAGGGTGCCTCGAATTGCTAAAAGTATCTTGAGGAAAAAAACGAAACTGGAGGTCTCATGCTGCCTCACTTTAAGGCATATTATGAAGCCACAGTGGTCAAAACAGCATGGAACTGGCATAAAGATAGATATATTGACCAATGGAATCGAATAGAGTGCTCAGATAAAGACCCTCTCATCTATGGACATTTGATCTTTGATAAGGTAGTCAATCCAACCCATTTGGGACAGAACAGTCTCTTCAATAAATGGTGCCTAGAGAACTGGTTATCTATATGCAAAAGAATGAAAGAGGACCCATATCTCACACCCTATACAAAAGTTAACTCAAAATGGATCAAAGATCTAAACATTAGGTCTAAGACCATAAAACAGTTAGAGGAAAATGTAGGGAGATATCTTATGAATCTTATAATTGGAGGTGGTTTTATGGACCCTACACCTAAAGCAAGAGCACTGAAGAAATAAATAAATAAATGGGAGCTCCTCAAAATTAAACACTTTTGTGCATCAAAGAACTTCATCAAGAAGGTAAAAAGACAGCCTACACAATTGGAGACAATATTTGGAAACGACATATCAGATAAAGGTCTAGTGTCCAGAATTTATAAAGAGATAGTTCAACTCAACAACAAAAAGACAGCCAATCTGTTCTAGTTTTCTAGCTGCCGGAATGCAATATACCAGAGACGGAATGGCTTTTAACAAGAGGTAATTTAATGAGTTGCTAGTTTACAGTTCTAAGGCCGAGAAAATGTCCCAATTAAAACAAGTCTATAGAAATGTCCAATCAGAGGCATCCGGGGAAAGATACTTGGTTCAAGATGGCCGATGAAGTTCAGGGTTTCTTTCTCAAGTGAGAAGGCACATGGCGAACACAGTCAGGGCTTCTTTCTCAGCTGGAAGGGCACATGGTGGACACGGCATCATCTGCTAGCTTTCTCTCCTGGCTTCCTATTTCATGAAGCTCCCCGGGAGGCATTTCCCTTCTTCATCTCCAAAGGTCACTGGCTGGTGGACTCTCTGCTTCGTGGTGCTGCAGCATTCTCTGCTCTCTCCGAATCTCTCTCTCCAAAATGTTTCTTCTTTTATAGGACTTCATAAACTAATCAAAACCCACTCAAATGGGTGGAGACACGTCATCCCCTAATCCAGTTTAACAACCACTCTTGACTAAATCACATCATCCAGGGAGGTAATCTCATTACAGTTTCAAACATACAGTATTGAATATGGATTATTCTACCTTTATGAAATGGGATATATATTAAAACATGGCTTTTCTTAGGGGGCATACTTCCTTTCAAACCAGCACACAATCCAATTACAAAATGGGAAAAAGACTTGAACAGACACTTCTCAGAAGAGGAAATACAAATGGCCAAAAGGCACATGAAGAGATGCTCAATGTCCCTGGCCATTAGAGAAATGCAAATCAAAATCACAATGAGATATCATCTCACACTCACCAGAATGGCCAGTATCAACAAAACAGAAAATGACAAGTGCTGGAGAGGATGTGGAGAAAGAGGCACACTTATTCACTGTTGGTGGGAATGTCAAATGGTGCAACCACTGTGGAAGGCAGTTTGGCGGTTCCTCAAAAAGCTGAATATAGAATTGCCATATGATCCAGCAATACCATTGCTAGGTATCTACCCAGAAGACTTAAGGGTAAAGACACAAATGGACATTTGCACACCAATGTTTATAGCAGCCTTATTTACAATTGCAAGGAGATGGAAACAGCCAAAATGTCCATCAACAGACGAGTGGCTAAACAAACTGTGGTAAATACATACGATGGAATATTATGCAGCTCTAAGACAGAATAAACTTATGAAGTATGTAATAACATGGATGGACCTAGAGAACATTATGCTGAGTGAGACTAGCCAAAAACTAAAGGACAAATACTGTATGGTCTCACTGATATGAACCGACATTAGTGAATAAACTTGGAATATGTCATTGGTAATAGAGACCATCAGGAGATAGAAATAGGGTAAGATAGTGGGTAATTGGAACTGAAGGGATACAGACTATGCAACAGGACTGGATACAAAAACTCAGAAATGGACAGCACAATACTACCTAACTGTAATGTAATTATGTTAAAACACTGAATGAAGCTGCATGTGAGAATGATAGAGGGAGGAGGGCTGGGGTCATAAATGAAATCAGAAGGAAAGATAAATGTTAAAGATCAAGATGGTATAATCTAGGAATGCCTAGAGTGTATAATAATAGTGAAATGTACAATGTACAAATTTTAAAAATGTTTTTGCATGAGGAAGAACAAAGGAATGTCATTATTGCAGGGTGCTGAAAATAGATGATAATTAATACTTTAAAATGTGACCTTATGTGTGAGACTAAAGCAAAAAATGCTTATTTGTTACAAAATTTAGATTTTGACTAGAGCATTTCCTAATATAACTCATGTAGATAGTTTGATTGAATGTCATAAGTACATGGAATCTCAGGTAGCACATGAGATTTTGTGGGTTTGTCCAGAGTGATGCCCCGATGAATCCCAGAATGATTTGATCAGTGAGTGGAAAAGTATTTGCAAGCCCCCTTCAGGGAATGGTGAGAATGGGGAGAAATTAAACTTCCCCAAGTTGAATTCTTAATATTCTCACAAGCAGTGTGGACAACCAAAGCAATAGGCTGAGCCCCCAGTCTTGGGGTTTGTTCACATGAAACTTAACCACACAAAGGATAGGTCAAGTCTACTTAAAAATTAGACCTAAGAGTCACCCCCAAGAGAGCCTCTTGTGTTGCTCAGATGTGGCCTCTCCCTCCAGCCAATATGATGAGCAGTCTCACCACCCTCCCCCTCTCTGCGTGGGACATGACCCCCAGGGGTGTGGACCTTCCTGGCAACGAGGGACAAAGATCCTGGAATGAGCTGAGACTCAGCATCAAAGGAATGAGAAAAACCCTAGAATGAGCTGAGAATTAACATCAAGGGATTGAGAGAATCTTCTAGACCAAAAGGGGGAGGAGTAAAATGAGACAAAGTGTCAATGGCTGAGAGATTCCAAACAGAGTTGAGAGGTTATCCTGGAGGTTATTCTTACGCATTAAGTAGATATTACCTTGTTGTTTAAGTTGTAGTGGAGAGGCTGGAGGGAATTGCCTGAAAATGTAGTGCTGTGTTTCAGTAGCCATGTTTCCTGATGATGACTGAACAATGATATAGCTTTCACAATGAGACTCTATGAATGTGGAAACCTTATGTCTGATGTTCCTTTTAGCTACTATATCAACAGAAGAGTAGAACACATGGAATAAAAATAAATAATAGGGGAACAAATGCTAAAATAAATTCAGTTTGAAATAGTGGTAAATGAAAGCGAGGGGTAAGGGGTATGGTACGTATAGTTTTTTTTCTCTATTATCATTTATTTCTTTTTCTGTTGTCTTTTTATCTCTTTTTCTAAATCGATGCAAATGTACTGAGAAATGATGAATATGCAACTATGTGATGATATTAAGAATTACTGATTGTATATGTAGAATGGAATGATTTCTAAATGTTTTGTTTGTTAATTTTTTTTAATTAATAAAAAGTTAAAAAAAAATAAGAGGTTAGTGTTGTGAGATAGGCAAATGACAAAGAAAAAGCTTGATTTAATAGACTCAAAATTTACACTAAAAGTTCTTACTGGTTTGTTTTTCTCCGTTTATATTTAATCTAAAGTCTGTAATAAACCTGTTGGAAGTCCTTTGTTTGTGTATCCTGTGTCAATAAAGTACATAAATATTTTCTGTGCAAAATAATATCTTGGTATTTAGATTTTACTCTAATGGAACTCAATTATTTTGCTCTGCAGTATTGAACAATTTTAACTAAATTAATTAATTTCATTGTTAAAAGACTAACAATGATGTTATTGAAATACTGAAAGTCTTATGACTGTGACCAGGAGCTTGGGATCAGGCATGTTTCTCTCTCTCTTCTAAAGGTAACAGTAAATCCTGTCTCCATTCTTGAGGATGATAATTGATTCTGTCAAAAAATCTAAAAGGCTTTCCCACTATGTAGGAGCTCTAAGGAAGCCAATTATTTAGGGATTATGTAGCAGATGCCCACCAGCAATACACTTTCAGGGCCTCTTTAAACCTTATCACTATCTAGAACTCCTTCAATTACGACATTTCAGTTTCTCTTTTCCAGCCTCTGACAACAGGTCATGTTTTCCCAGCTCGCACTCCTTCGCTCCCACTTCCCTGAAGTCCCACACTCTTCCTTTTTCTCCCGCTGCATCATTCCCCTCCTGGCTCCACTTCCCTCACCTCTCACTTAAATCATTCTTACTATTCCCTTTAACTTGCCACTCCCCTACTCTTTCTACTACCCCTGCCTTGCAAAACCTGGGCCTTGAATCAATTTTTTTGTTATTGATTCAGTATTGTTATATTGGGGCTACTGGATTCAGTCGGAAAAAAAAAAAAAACCCACGCAATTCTGTTGAGAAGGGCATCACAATACAGTTATGGTGTCACTTGGAAATGCTTTAATATAGCCTTGATCAGCTCTTCATCTCATTTCTCATTTCAAATACATTATCCTCTTCACATCAAACCTCCAATCTAAATGGTCTCCCCTCAGTTTCTTCCTGCCCCCCAACTAGAAACCTATTTATAACTGCAGCCCTCTTCATATGCTTCCCATCATTTAGAAAAGTTTTCACTCATGTTTCTTAGACACATTAAGCAAAAGAGTTACTAGTAATTTCCTTGTTTTGTATCGCTATTTAAAAACCATCCATCTCCTAAGTAGCCATGAAAACCTATTGACCAATGCTGTCTCTGAGAGGAAAGGAGAAAAAGACACAGACATGAAGGCTTTATTGAGATGTAATTTACACACCAAATAATTCACCCATTTAAAGTTTGCAATTCAGTGGATTTTAGTCTATTCCGACTTGTACAACCATCACCTAAATAAAATTGATAACCTTTTCATCACTCCAATAAGTCCATCCCTATTAGCAGTTAGTTACCTGCATTCTCTCCCAACCCATTCATCCCAGCCCTAGGGATCTACTCATTTACTTTCTGTCTGTGTGGATTTGCATTTTCTGAACATTTATTTACATGGAATCATACAATATGAGGTGTTTTATAATTGGCTTGGGTCTATACCTAGGCGTGGAATTGATGAGCCATATGGTAACTCTATGTTTAACGTTTTGAGGACCTGTCAGACTGTTTTTCCAAGTGGCTGTAACATTTTTTTTTTTTTTTTTTTTTTTAAGAAAGAGGGAGGAAGGGAAGGAAAGACAGAGAGAAGGAAGGAAGGAAGGAAGAAAGGGAAACATCTTTAAACATTTTCTTGTTTTATTGTATTTTGTTTGTTTGTTTGTTTTTTACATGGGCTGGGGCCGGGAATCGAACCGAGGTCCTCCGGCATGGCAGGCAAGCACTTTGCCCGCTGAGCCACCGCGGCCCGCCCGGCTGTAACATTTTGTATCCCCACCAGCAGTGTATGAGGGTTCCAATTTCTCCACATCCTCCCTAAAACTTGTTATTGTCTAACTTCGGGATTTTAGGCATCTCAGTGGATATAAAGTGGTATCTCATTGTGGTTTTAATTTGCATTTTCCTGATGACTGATGATAGTGTCTTTTCATGGGCTTATTGGCTATTTGTGTATCTTCTCTGGAGAAATGTTTGTTCAGATCCTTTGCAATTTTTAAATTGGGATTAATGACTTTTTTTTTTTTTTTTTTTTGCATGGGTAGGCCCTGGGAATCGAACAGGGATCTCCGGCATAGCAGGCAAGAACTCTGCCTGAGAACTTTGCCTGCTGAGCCACCGTGGCCTGCCTGATTAATGTCTTTTTTATTGTTGAGTGTAAGAGTTAATATATTCTAATTCAACTCTCCTATCAGATATAGGATTTGCAAATATTTTCTCCCATTCTGTGGGTTTCTGTGGATTGTCTTTTGCTTTCTTTGTAAAGTCCTTTGAAGCACAATTTTTTTTGCATTTTGATGATGTCCAGTTTATCTATTTTTTGGTTGTTGCTTGTGCTTTTCATATCTGAGAGACCATTGTCTAATCTAATCTAAGATCACCAAGGTTTATGCCTGTATTTCCTTCTAAGAGCTTGAGTTTTAGCTCCTACATTTTGATTAATTTTTGCATATACTGTGAGATATTGGTTTCTTAATTTTATTTTCAGATTGTTCTCTGCAAGTGTGTAGAAATATAATTGATTTCTGTATGTTAATTTTGTATCCTGTCACCTTGCTGAAATCATTTATTAGTTTTAATAGGTTTTAGTGGATTCCTTCGGGTGTTCTGTCTACAAAAGCATGTCATCTTCAACCTGAAGGTCTTAAAGGTCCAGATAACTACATTGAGTAGGGGCTAAATTGGAATTGGTTATTTAATCCCTTCAAAATGTGATAATGCTTTTGCTGAATGCTTTTCATTTTTCTTATTAGAAAAAAATTAATCTCTCAATAACAAAAATCATTACTAACTGTTTACGCATTTCATTTCAAGTGATACAACTGGGAAAAAAAACACATTTTTGTTTTCATCTCAAGGGTTGCACTTATAAAATCAGCATAAATCTATAAGGCCATGATTCCAAAAATTGTAGATATATATCTCTTTCATTCAGGAAATGGCATGGTTTAATGGAAAGAGCTCAACCTCTGGAATTGGAAGGCTGGTTTCCAGCTCAGATCTGTCCATTATTGAAGTGAGGCTTGCATGTATGCTAATACCTGCCTTACAAACTTCACATCCTATTTTTGAGGACCCAAAGAGCCAAGGCATGGAAGTCTATGTAAATTGCAAAGGATCAAACATTAGCTATTATTCTCACTAACTTCACTTCTTATGGCTTTTATTTTTAGCCTGTCTCCTCTGCAGAGTATTGGGTCTCAAAGGAGTGGTAGTGCCCTGGACCAGGCGAGGCAGGACTGCTGAGTTGTATCCTTAGGTCCTGCCTGCCTCTTCGGAGTCATCAGAAATAATTCTTTTGTTACTTTAAAGCTCTTGCCACATCCCACTTCAATCAGGAAACCCTCCCATGTTAAGGATGGGTGTATCTTTAGTGAACATATATCCAGACCTCACCCTATCTGGTGCCTGTAGGCTGAAGAGTATCTAAGAGACAGATGGGGAAATCACAGTAATGATCAGGAGGGGCGAATGAGCTGTGGCCTTATCTTAGTGAGAGAGCTAAGAGTTTGTCACCAGGATGAGGATTAACAAGGGGAGTTCCATACCTTATCATAATGCTTATTGCATGATCTGTACCACTGCTTCCTTTCTTAGTACGCAATTGAAAGCTGACTTTATAAGACATAAATAACATGTAGGTTTTATGGAAGCCAAAGCCTACAATCTTAACATATGGGTCCCCAACTAGGCTCAATAGCATAGCGGCAAAATTTTGGTCCCAAGTCATTCTCTCCTTGATTTCCATCTTGGCTCTATCCTTTAATAGCTATGTGAACTTAGCAATTTATTTAACCTTTTTATGCCCCCCTTTCCTCTTCTGTAAAAAAGAGGATAGTTACGGTAATTCACAGATGTTATTGTGAGAATTGGGTAAAATATATACAGTGCCTGCCACATGATAAGCACACAATGTAGTTTAGCTATTAATAATAAGAGGAGTAGCAGTATTGAAATAGTATACTTCAAGTAGTATTCTCCAATTCTGCTAAGAAATTAAGAAAGCTAAGAAAATGCATTAGCCAATGTAAAGCATTTTAACTGACTTTTATTTGAGGTCTACCCCAGTGGTTCTCAAATTTTAGTATCAATAAGAATCCTCAATAATATGTATTTTTTTCATAGTGAAAATTCCCAAGCTCTACCTACAGAATTTCTGATTCTCTCAGATACCCTTTACTAAATTTCACCAATTTTTAATACCATAAATGACAGCAAAATTTTTTTGTGAACCATTTGAGAGTAGAATGCATACATTGTGGCTCTTTACCTTTTAAAACTTGTGTTTATTTCCTAAGAAGCAGATTCTCTCTACATAACCATTGTTTACTTATCAAATTTAGGAAATATAATATTGATAAAATACTTTTATCTAACATACAATCTGTTAAGTATTGAATCAAGTCCGCCACAAAGATATGTTCAAGTGCTAATCCTGGGTCTTCTGTATGTGAACCCATTTGTAAACAGGAACTTTGAAGTTGTTATTAGTTAAGGTGAAGCCAAACTGAATTGGGACTTGGGGGTATTTGGGCTATGCCATTCTAGCTTTTTTCATGTTTGAAGGGGCTGTTGATAATCTGGAATGAAAACATAGGGGATGAAACTAGCTGATGTTCTGGAAAGGCTGGCCCCTCTGCATTTCAGGACTTACCTGATCCAGGAACCCATCTGGAAGTCTTTGGTTTCTGGAAAGTTACCCTAGTCCATGGAAACTGTAGAATCTTATATAACACCCTAGGTGTTCTTTAGGATTGGCAGGAATGGTTTTGGTTGGGGTTTCATTTGCCTCTTTTTTAAAACATTTTTTCTTATATGTGGTTAGTCTTTTTTAATGTATTTTTTTTTTTTTAATTACATTGATTTTACAAGAGTCAGGCTGGCTTTCACATAGAATGTCCCTGACATTGGATTTGTCTGTTCTGTATCATTTCACTTGTTTTAATTTTTTTTATTAGAGGAGTTGTAAGTAAATAGAAAAATCAGGTGGAAAATACAGAGCTCTCATATACCCCACATCATTATTAACACTTTGTATTAGTGTGATACCTTTTTTTATAGTTGATGTAAACATATTATAATAATTACATTATTAACTATAGTCTATTGTTTACATTAGAGCTCATTGTTTGGGTTGTCCTGGTCTATGTTTTTAAAAAAATTTTTATTCTAGTAACCTAAAATTTCCCTTTTTAACCGTGTTTGCATATATAATACAGTGCTGTTAATTATGTTCACAATATTGTGCTACTATCATCACCATCCATTACCAAAACTTTTCCATCATCCCGAAAGAAACTTTGTGCCAATGAAGTAATAACTCCCCATATCCTTCCATGATCATGGCCCCTGGAACCTATGAGTTTGCTTATTCTCATGATTTCATATTAGTGAGATCACGTTGTATGTATCCTTTTTGTACTAGTTTATTTCACTCTCCATGATTTCTTCAAGATTCATCCATTTTGTAACATATATCAGAACTTCATTCCTTTTTATGGCTGAATGGTATTCTATTATGTGCATGCACCACATTTTGTTTATCAGCTCATCTGTTGATGGGCATTTGGGTTGCTTTCATCTTTTGGCAATTGTGAATCATGCCACTGTGAACATTGGTGTGCAAATATTTATTCAAGTTCTTACTTTCTATTCTTTTAGGTATACACCTAGAAGTGGGAATGCTGGGTCATATGGTAATTCTATACTTAACTTTCTGAGGAACTGCCAAACTGCCTTCCATGGCAAGCACATCATTTTACACTCCCACCACTAATTAATGAATGTTCATATTTTTCCTCATCCTCTCCAATGCTTGTCATTTTCTCCTTTGCACTAATAGCCATTCAAGTGTGTGTGAGATGGTATTGATTTGCAATTCCCTAATGACTAATAATGTTTGAGCATCTTCTAATGTGGTTTTGGGCCTTTTTTATGTCTTCTTTGGAGAAATGTCTATTCAAATCTTTTTCCCATTTTTAATTTGGTTGTCTTTTTTGTTGTTGAAATATAAAATTTCTTTATATATCCTCGGTATTAAACTCTTATCAGATATGTGGTTTACAAATATTTCCTCCTATTCTTAGGTTATCTTTTACTTTCATGATAGAGATCTTTGATGCACAGAAGTTTTTAATTTTGATGAGGTCCCATTTTTCTACTTCTTCTTTTGTTGCTTGTGCTTTGGGTGTAAAAATCCAAGAACCCATTGCCTAACCAAGGTCCTGAAAATACTTGCCTATGTGTTCTTTTAGGAATTTGATAGTTTGGGTTCATGTATTTAAGCCTTAGATTCACTTTGAGTTTATTTTTTGTATATGGCATGAGGTAGGGGTCTACTTTCATTCTTCTGCAAATGGAGATTCAGTTTTCCCAGCACCATTTGTTGAAGAGGTTATTTTTCCCCAATTGAGTTGCATAGTACTTTTGTAAAAAGTTAGTTGGCCACTGATTTTATGGTGACATTATTCATGGAGATGGCCAAAGGGTACATTAAGTAACAAGCAGAAGGGTGAAGTGTGGTGTATATGTACGATGGAATATGGTATGGCTACAGAAAGAAATGAAGTAATGAGGCATGCAATGAGGTGAATGAACCATGAAGATATTATGTTAAACAAAATAAGCCAGGAACAAAAGGATAAATATTGTATGGTCTCTTTTAGAAAATATTTGTAAGAAAATAAGGGCCTAGATTGTAAACTCTTATAGCAGCCACATTTATTCTGGAGCTTTAAGTATTGTTTCTAAATTCAGAGACATTGTATAACCTGGTATTTTCCTGGAATTCTGGGTATCTGTGTGACACCTAAGACTCAGAGTTGGAGTTCTGTAGCTCTGAAAGTCAGCATTTCTACATAGAGTAACTGTTAAAGAAGCTGAAAAAGAGATCAGGCTTCAATTAGAGATAAGAACAAAGCTGATCTGTTTGGGACTAAGATAAATCAGAATACAGGGCAAAGGAAGATATTGTCAGCACTTTAGAGTTTCACCTACTAGATGAGACCAAAGGAAGAAAGGTTTATTTTGTCCAAAACCCAAATTTTCTGTAGCACACAATCTGACTTAACCTATCTAGCCAGTTCAGTTAAATAACCTTTCTAGATTTTATTGGGGGTCCAAATGCATGGCCTAAACACATGGATCCTAGAACTGGGAAGAAGATCTTGCAGTTCTCCTTCTGTAATACCTCAGTATATCCCAGAGTATGCTGGGCAGTTAATTATGAAGTTTGGGCAAAGTCCCTTGAGGGACTGGAGAAAAAATATGGCAGTATTAAACTCCCACCTGAGAAGTCCCTAATACACTCTCAAATATTAGGGACTCCCAAGGTAGTAGGCCAAGCTCTTGCTCATTTTTTTTATTTGCCTGAAAAAAATTTTTTTAACTA
This sequence comes from Tamandua tetradactyla, assembly GCF_023851605.1. Classification (NCBI taxonomy): domain Eukaryota; kingdom Metazoa; phylum Chordata; class Mammalia; order Pilosa; family Myrmecophagidae; genus Tamandua; species Tamandua tetradactyla. The sequence continues at coordinate 70,223,071 of NC_135330.1, read as the reverse complement.
TTTTTACTGAGAAATATTCACACACATACAGTCCAACCATAATATACAATAAATAGCTCACAATATCATCACACAGTTTTGTATTCATCATCATGATCATTTTAAGAATATTTGCATCACTCTAGAAAAAGAAACTAAAAGAAAAAAAAGAACTCATACATCCCATATCCCTTACCCCTCCCTCTCGTTGACCCACAGTATTTCAAGCTCCCCAATTTTTACCCTTTATCTCCCACTATTATTTATTTTTATCCTAATTTTTTAAACTCATCTGTCCATACCCTATATGAAAGGAGTATCAGACAGGTGCCATGGTGGCTTGGTGACAGAGTTCTTGCCTGCCATGCTGGAGACCCAGGTTCAATTCCCAGTGCCTGTACATGCAGGAGAAAGAAAAAAAAAAAAGAGCATCAGAAATAGTTTTTCACAATCATACAGTCACATTGTAAAAGCTATATAGTTTTACAGTCTTCTTCAAGAATCAAGGCTACTGGAATAGTTCAGAAGTTTCAGGTACTTCCTTCTAGTCACTCCAATACACCATAAACTAAAAACGGATCTCTTTATAATGCATACAAATAATCTCCAGGATAACCTCTCAACTCTGTTTGAAATCTCTCAGCCACTGAGATTTTATTTTGTCTCATTTCTCTCTTCCCCCTTTTTGTCAAAAAGGCTTTCTCATTCCCATGATGCCAGTTTCTGGCTCATCCCCAGGAGTAAGGACCCATGTTGCCAAGGAGATTTACATCCCTGGGAGTCATGTCCCATATAGTGGGGAGGGCAATGAGTTCACCTGCCAAGTTGGCTTAGAGAGAAAGACCACATCTGAGCAACAAAAGAGGTTCTCTGGGGGAGGTTCTTAGGCATAATTATCAGTAGGCTTAGCTTCTCCTTTGCAGAAATAAGCTTCATAGGGACGAGCCCCAAAATTGAGGGCTCAGCCTATTGAATTGGTTGTCCCCACTGCTTGTGAGAAAATCAGAAATTCCCCCAGATGGGGAGATTGAATATTTCCTCCTTTCTCTCTAGTCCTGTAAGGGAACTTTGCAAATACTTTTTTATTCTCTGCCCAAATTACTCTGCTAAGCCCTTGAAATTGAGGCTTGCTCTTATGAAACTTATATCTATAATGGAGAAGCTAAGTTTACCTATAATAATTCTTAAGAGTACTTCCAATTCTACAAATAAAATCATTATCGTACCCTCTATGTGGGACATGGCATCCAGGGATGTAAGTTTCCTTGGCAATGTGGGACATGACTCCCAGGGATGAGCCTGGCCCTGGCACCATGGGATTGACAACACCTTCCTGGCCAAAAGGGGGAGAGAAGTGTAATGAAAATAAGGGACCAGTTGCTAAGAGATTTCAAATAGAATTGAGAGGCTAGTATGGAGGTTATGCTTATGTAAGCTTCAGCTAGATATTATTAATTGCTGTGATATGCCAAACCCCAACCAACAATATTCCTGAAAACCAACAATTTTCCTTCAAGAGCAGTAAAAGGACAAGTATGCCCACTGTCACACTGTTATTCAACATGGTACAAGGAGTTTCAGCCAGACTTATTAAGGAATAAAAAGAAATAACAGCATCCAGATTGGAAAGTAAGAAGTAAAACTTTCACTATTTCATGATTACATGATCCTATATAAAGAAAATCCTAAAAAATCCACAACATAGCTGTAGAACTAATAAATGAAAAGTAAAAATACTCAGGGCTTTATCTGAGATTCTATAAAACTTTCGCTCATTTTTTTTTTCCCCAGAAACCTACAACCTTTATATGGTTCCTAGGTCAAACAAGCCCTGAAATTCATAGTTATCAGACTTTCCAAAAGCATCAACCAGTTGCATCCCCTAACCTCATAATATCAACACCCTTTTTAACATGAAGCAGTTAGAATTGCTGTTGCCCAAATATCCTTAAAGAGTAGGAGAAGGATCAAACAAGGAGGAGTTGTATTAGAGAAGATAGGATTTAACAAATGACTATCACTACTGAATCTTTATACTGATAGTTACTTTTAGTCTCCAGTGTCTTAGAGCAGTTAGAAGGAAACCTCTAAAATGGTGGCACTGTAACCCATACCATATTTTGAAATTTGTTCTAAAATTACTTGGTAAAATGTACATTAAAATTTAACACTTTTTTTTTTGCATTTTTGTTGTATTTCACAATAAAAAATGTAAAAAAAAAAGTCAGTCGGCCATAGATTTGAGGATTTATTTCTAAATTTTCCTAATTCTATTCCATTAGTTTATATGTCTGTTCTTGGCAAGTAACATGATATTATGTTTATAGTGACTTTGTAATAAATTTTAAACTTGGGAAGTGTGAGTCTTCCAACTTCATTCTTCTTTTTGAAGATGGCTTTGATTCTTTGGGGCCCCTTTCCCTTCCATATAAATCTGTTGACTGGCTTTTCCATTCCTTCAAAGAAGGTTGTTGGAATTTTTTGATGAGATGGTGCTGAATCTGTCAATCAGTTCAGGTAGAATTAAAAATATTTAGTCTCCCACTCCATGAACATAGAATGCCCTTCCATTTACTTAAATCTTCTTTGATTTCCTTTTTTTTTTACCTTATCAGTAATTATTTGTTTATTTTTTAATAATTAAAAAAAATTACAAGAAAGAAACACAAACATTCTTAACATATGCTCATTCCATTCTTTGATTTCTTTTATCAATGTTTTGTAGTTTTCTGCTTACTAGTCCTTTACTTCCTTGCTTAGATTTATTCCTAGATATTTGCTTTTTTATTTGCTATTTTAAGTAGAATTTTTATAATCTTCAGATTGTTCATTACAATTATAGAAACACTCCTGATTTTTGCATGTTGATCTTTACCCTGCCACTTTCCTGAATTCATTTATCAGTTCTACAGCTATGTTGTGGATTTTTTAGGATTTTCTTTATATAGGATCATGTAATCATCAAATAGTGAAAGTTTTACTTCTTACTTTCCAATCTAGATGCTGTTATTTCTTTTTATTCCTTAATAAGTCTGGCTGGAACTCCTTGTACCATGTTGAATAACAGTGTGACAGTGGGCATACTTGTCCTTTTACTGTTCTTGAAGGAAAGCTTTCAGTCTTTCACCAGTGACTAAGATACTAGCAGTGGGTTTTTGTTGTCGTCGTCGTCATTAACTCTTTTACTTAAGAAAACAAACAATACACTTAAAACCACCAAAAATGAATATCTTAGTCAGCTTAACCATATGTATATTTAAATAAAGTATCCATATAATCATTGTAAAGCCTGTGTTTGCACAGTAAGTTCCATAAAATAATTTAAAATTAAGGCAACAAAGAAAAATATCTGCATATTCAGATGACAGAGTTCTTAATTCTAAGTAGTAAACCCTAACTTAGATACCATTTGATCACCTGTCAAGACTTAGCAGTGGGTTTCTAACATATGCCCTTTACCATGTCAAAGATGTTTCCTTCTATCCCTAATTTTCTAAGTGTTTTTATCATAAGTGGTTTTGAATTTTTTGAAATACCTTTTCTGCATCAATTGAAATGAGTGGTTTTTATCCTTTGCTCTATTAATGTGATGTATTACATTAATTGTTTTTCTTATGTTGAATCACCTTGCATAATAGGATAAAGCTCAGTTTATCACAGCATATCATTCTTTTTATGTGCTATTGTACTCACTTTGCTCCTATTTTGTTAAGGACTTTTGCATCCACATCCATAAAAGATAATGGTTTGTAATTTTCTTTCTTGTGGTATCTTTGTCTGGCTTTGGAATTAATGTGATGTTGGCCTCATGGAATGCATTAGGAAGTGTTGCCTCCTCTTCAGTTTTTTGAAATTTGAGTAGTTTGTGTGTTCCTAGGAACTTGACCATTTCATCTAGGTTACCTAATTTGTTGACATAAAGTTATTCGTAGTATCCTCTTATAATCCTTTTTATTTCTGTGGTGTTGGTAGTAATGTCCCTCTTTTTTTTTTTTTCTGATTTAACTGTGCCCTTCTTTTTTTTTTTCTGTGTCAGTCTATTTAAAGTTTTGCTGTTTCCTTTTGTTGTTTCCATCTTTTCAAAGAATGACGTTTTAGTTGTATCAATTCTCTGGTTTTTTTTTTTCCTTTAGTCTTGATTTCTTTCTCTCTGACAATTTTTGTTATTTCCTTCCTTCCGCTTGCTTTGGATTTAGTTTGCTCTTCTATTTCTAGATCCTCCATCTGGAAGGTTAGGTCTCTGATTTGACACCTTTCCTTTTTTAATGTAAGCATTTAGAGCTATCAGTTTCCTGCTCAGCACTGCCTTTACTGCAACCCATAAGTTTTGGTATGTTGTGTTTTTATTTTTATTTGCCTCAAGATATTTCCTAATTTCCTTTGTGATTTCTTCTTTGAGTCATTGGTTGTTTAAGAGTGTGTTGTTTAATTTTCACATCTGTGTGAATTTTCCAGTTCTTCCTCTGTTATTGATTTCTAGCATCATTCCACTGTGGTCAGAGAAGATGTATTTTTTTTTTTTTTTTTTATCTGGCAGGCACTGGGAACCGAACCCAGGTCCTCTGGCATGGCAGGCAAGCATTCTTGCCTGCTGAGCCACCGTGGCCCACCCAGAGAAGATGTATTTTATGATTTCAAATTTTTTTAATTTATTGAGACATTTTATGTCCAACATATGATCTATCTTGGAGAATGATCTATGTTAACTAGAGAAGAATGCATATTCTGTTGTAGTTGGGTGAAGTGATACATATAATATATATGTATACCATAGAAATTTACATGGTTTTACATGAGAAATTAGATTAATCTTACTGGAACTCCATTATACATTACATGTTGCTTTTCTCTTGCAGCTTTCACAACTCTCTCTTCGTATTTGGCATTTGACAGTTTTACTACTATAACTACTATGTATCTGGGCTTGGTTCTCTTTGAGTTTATCCTATTTGCGGTTCATTGGGATTCTTGAATGTGCACATTCATGTCTGTTAAATTTAGGAAGTTTTCTGCCATTATTTATTTGACTATTCCTTATGCCCCTTCTTCTTTTCTTCTCTTTCCAGCACTCCTATAATGCATATCCTGGTGCACTTGGTGATGTCCTGCAAGTCTCTTAGGTCCTGTTTGCTTTAAATTTTTTTCTTTCTGCTTATCAGCTTGAATCATTTAAAAATATCTTTTCTTCAAGATCACTGATTCTTTCTTCTGCCAGCTCCAATCTGCTATTTCGGTTTGACTCCTATTTAAATTTCTCTTTATTGAGATTCTCATAGTGTTCATTCATTGCTTTCCTCATATCTTTTAGTTTCTTCCATGTTTTTCTTAATCTCCTAGAGCACACTGAGGATCTTTTTTTTAAGTCTTTGTCCATTATGTTCAAAATCTGGTCCTCTTCATTTTTGGTTTCTGGATTCTTGTCTTATGTCTTTGGATTGGCCATCATTTCCTGTTTTTAATTTTTTGTTGTTTTTGTTTTTTTTTTGTTGTTTTCCTTGTCTTGTAATCTTTAGTTGTACACTGTATATCTTAATATTTTAATGTGTTATCTCTGGGATTTAGTTCTTGAGTTCTCTGTTCTTTAAGTTTGCATCCAGATAAAGATTTCCTTGGGTACCATAAACTAGCAAAACAAACCAATGCCAAAAAAATTCACAGTCTTTACAAATTGGCTCTGTTTTGCCTGTGGTTCTTCAGAGTTTAGCCTTCTGTCAAAAAGATCAGCCCTCTTTTTGAATGCAAAAGAAATGCAAAATGCAGGATCCTCTCAGTCATCCTGTTTTTTGTCTGGAGCTTGTGAATTGCTCCTGGATTTAGGAATGACCCTGGTTTACAGGAATTTGAATGACCCCTTCACACTCTGTGAAATACCCTGTATCTCCCTGTCTGGTGCTCTATTTTATGACTTAATGCAGGTAATCCTTTGCCCCAGGCCACTTTGGCCCAATTGCATTTTACATTGCTTTAGCTGCCTGTAAACTGCTTCTTCCTGCAGGACAAGTTCTGGGATGGCAAGCATGATTTACAGGCACCCCAGTATGTGCATACGGGTTACTCTGGTCCTTGCAGGACAGGGCCAGTGTCCCACAAAAGGAAGACAGGTTGGTGCCACACCACACTTGAGAGGGGTGTGGGGGGCAACTAACAAGAGTGCCTCAAACTTCACCTCCCATTTTTCAATCTGTGTTTTCTTCTTTTTTTTAAATAACAATCTTTTATTGGCTTTTGTATTTGCTGTGATGTGTAATTATTAGAGTAGTTATTGTTCTAATTTACAGTAATTACATTGTTTTACTAAGCTGTTCCTGAATTATTTAATAATGCAATTTTATTTTATACAAATTACCTTACAATTCATCTTGAACTCAAAATTAATGCCATTAATTATCACGGATTTAAATAACCCATTTTCTATGTGTGGATTGAAGTAAGAATTGCCCACACATGCCCTGTTTCATCATGTAAATCAGAAGTCAAACACTCTTTTCAAGCCTGTCAATGACATTTGTCATACTAACTCATTTCGCTAAATTAAAAGAGTCACAAAGGTAGAGGCTCCCTTTGTTTTTCTGACTATTGTTTCCCCAAATCCTAGAACAGGGCATATTATGTAGTGGGTGGTCCATAAATATTTCTTGAGTCTATGAATTTATGGTCTGATCTCAAGTTGTTGGGAATCCTGTTACAAAAAACTTAACATCTATTGCTGCTTTTTCTTAGTCTTTAGACCCCGAGATTCAATGTATAATCTTGAGAGAACATAAAATGGAAATAAAAGTCCAAACATGATCAAACAATGCCTTTAGAATGTTCAAAAACGCAAAACCTATTGACCCAAGAGGTAATCTCCAAGTCAGTTATATAAACTTATTTGAGTAGTTCATTTAGTCCTTAAATATGAATGTGTAGTGGTCTAATTTTACTCCCCTGTGTGCAAGGAAGGATGTATACTATAAATCACATTTGCAGTTAGTTCAATTATATTTTCAAAAATATGTTTCCATATAGAAAGTTCTGCCAATTTACAAAGAAATTAACTCAAATATGTTAATATGAAGTTTAAATGGTACCTGTCTTTGGTAAAAATATATCCTTATTTTGAATATTTCCCTCTTTATTTCTGAAGGAAAAATTAATCAAATATCAATTAATATGCTCCTTCACATCATTTAAATTAAATAAAAGATTAAAATTTATTTTCACTTTGAGTTTCTAAACAACTATAGAGAAACTGGGTATTGATGTAGACACAGTAGAACTAACAGGTTTTGTGTATCTCACCTGGTAAAATGTCCACATCGATGCACCTTTCAAAGATAACTTTGGCAAACTGTGTTTTCTTGATTCAGCATTTTCCCAGATACTGCAACCTTTCAGCTGTTTTTCAGATTTTGAGGAAGACAGCTCTGCCGGTTTTTGCTAGTTGCTGAAAGATTCTGTAGGGAAACAGTACCCTGGAGTATCTTATGCCACCATCTTGCCAACCAGATCCCATTTGTCTTTTATTGGTGAGACAGACCACACTTTGAATAATGCTTGACTAGCCACTTTCTGCTCTAAGAGGCTTCAGAAACTAAATGGTCCAAAAAGGAATAAGCCCTTTTCTATTCTGAATTTTCTGTTTGATTGTTGGTTTGTCAAGGGGCCTATCCATCTATTTCCTTATATACCACAGAGGATGATCACATATTAACCACAGCTGCTATTATGTTCAAAACCACAAGACACCTTTGTGTTTAACTTATGCAATTGCTCACCTCCATCCCCACCCCTCTTTTCATTCTGACGAATGACTTTTATTTTGTGGCTTATACAAATAATCTATGTGATATACCATGGCATAACCAGACCCATCCATGTTATTGATGATAGTTTGAGGCTAGTAAAGACAACATAATTAATTTATTGCATAACACATTTTATAATGATGTATTATCTTTCTCTTCAATGGTATGTTTGTAAATATTCATTTATTCTTGCTTTATCTCTAAAATCTATCATCCATGAACAGTAACTAATGTTTTATTTTTTTACTTATATATTTCCATGAAAAATTACTGGCTTGCTCTCTCAGTGTACCTACTTCATTGTTGACATTTTAATTCTTCTGACATTCATTCATTCTTTCAACAAATAGAAGTTAGTACTCATTACATACCAGGTTTATGCCAATGACTATTACATATATTACCTCACTACAGGCAGAGAGGAATGTTTTGATACCACCATTTTATAGGTGAGCAAACACAATGAAATAACTTACTTGATGCCATGCAACTAATAAGTAATAAAACCAGGATTTACCCCTACATTTGATTCACTCAAACTATACTCTTTCTGTGTATCATCTTATCACCTATAAAACTGCAGCAGTAAAGATAGGGTGAACAAAATTAAATTAAGACATTTCAGAACGCCAGAAATAGAGCATGCCTCTCAAAATTGAGGATGTAATTTAAGGTCAAATGAAAACATTACCTTACAAAGTGGCCAGGAAACATAAAGAACTTTTGTTCTCAGGGCCCTTCAGGAACAAAACAGAAGTTTCATAATAGATTACCTTGAAAATTAGGCTTCTATGCTCTGTCCCATTGTCTCAGACATTCTACTTCTTCCTTTCCCATAGGCTGTATTATTGTGATTTTATATATTGCATAAATAATGTTGTTAAACAATATAGATAGATACAAAAAAATGTATGCTAGATATAATATTATATGACTTGATATTTGTGCTGGTTTGAATCTCTTACATACCCCAGGAAAGCCTATACTCTTTTTAATCCAATCTTGTGGGGTAGACCCAATGCTGGGTGGGAAATTTTGATTAGGTTATTTCCATGGAGATGTGACCTCACTGTTCAAAGTGGGTCTTAATATGCTTGCTGGAGTTCTTTAAGAGAGAGCTGAGCCAGATTTGGGGCCAGTAGGTCATCTGCCCACCTAATACACACTCAGTAATAAACTATTTCTCTCTTTGAAACCCCAGTGTCTCAGGAATTGGTTATTGAGCACACTGGGCACAAGAACCCAGAGCCTTTGTCCAGTAACAATTTGGTCATCTTCCGAGATTAAAGCCCAAGACTTTGGAGCCCCAGCAGAGCAGATAAACCAGGTGACCAAGCCTTTTGCAGCTGCTGGACTGAAGTTAGCCTAGCAGCTGGGCAACCAGGGTTTCTTTGTTCTGCTGGCACTCCAGAGACTTTTGACCTCTTAGAACACTTCAAAGAGTAAACTGTTTCCAATTCCATGTCAGAACATTTGACTGGGTAAGTGGGTCATCAGGGTAAAGTTCCCTTCACTAGGCTGGTTCACGCTTCCAGAATGATCCCCTTTGCTCTGACGTCTACACCTGTTTCCTGGGTACCATACTGTACAGGGTTTGATGCTCTGACCTAAATTTGTCTGTTGAGCATACTCCTAAAACAAATAAGTAATCCAACAATTAATTGGCATTCAATGAAATTAAGTAGGACTATTTAAGTGCTAGCTGGTTTGTTACCCGGGTATAGTAAGAGTTTAATGCCTGTTTAATTGTTAATCGGTGTGTTAAGCATTCCATGCCTGTTCAGTTAGTTTGTGTGTTTGGTCTAGATATTAAGTGGTGTGTTATGCAAATATAATCAGTGTTAAATGTCTGTTTAAATCTGTTGCTTGGTATGTTCCTGCATTTGTATTGGTCAAATGTTCCTAATTGGTTACTAAATACAGAAATTCTTTTAAAAAGGAAACTGAAAATTGAAAAGATTTTAGTTATGAGTCTATGAAAAAAGGCTTATTTCTGAAACATAGTCTGGCCTCAAAATGATTTAAAATGAAAATACTACCATTACAGTTAAAATTAAATATGTTATAGGGTGGCCACGGTGGCTCAGCAGGCAGAGTTCTTGCCTTCCATGCCAGAGACTCAGGTTCAATTCCCAGTGCCTGCTCACGTAAAAAAAAAAAAGTAAATATATTACAGTTAAAATTGTTCTGCAAAAAAGGTAGAATGGGATGAGATAATATATTCAATCCTTTATTTGGCCTTTTCAAAAGTATTTCTTTGTTTCTGTTTTCTTGCGTAATGAACTTCCTATTTGTGTCTTTCTGCCTGTTCAGTGTATATTCTCATACCTCCAGATGATAATAGCAAAATAATAAGAAAATTCTTAAAGAGCTGTTTTGGAACAGCTTAGAAATAATTAGGCATCTCATATAAATATATAAAATCATCACTTCTGAAATAGAAAGGAAAATCTCTCTAAATGCAAGATTCAAAACCTTAGTTTTGTAATTACTGTAAACAAACCTGGAGATTAGAAAAGAAACTGCCCCTAGAATTTCCCTAGGGCAGCAGAACACTGCCAAAGTGCTGCCTCTGGAAACAGCATAGACCTTTTGCAATTGTCCTGGTTGCAGTATTTGGTAAAATAGATCTAATAACTGGAAATAGTTAAAGAAAGGCATAAAACAGATCCAATAATTGGAAATAGTTAAAAAAATACCACAGCCCTCACCTAAAACTCTCAACAAGCCAGGCTTCATTCTGCCTGAAGGCCCAGCCACCTAAAGCAGGATGGGGGAAGGGCTAGACACAGAATCATAAGAGAGGTATGGCTTAGAAATATTTTTTTTACTGGGCCTGGAGATTAAAAATAGTAAGCACAAAAAATACTACAGATTAGGCTATGTTAATATTATTTTATCCAATAATTCCTTTGCAGTGGTAACTGCAGTAATCAGATCATTATTAAAATATAAATAGCCATGGGATAGGAGCAACTATAAACTCTATACTCAAAATACCCTAAATTTATGAAAGCTTACTGATAAAATAAACCAGCCTAACTAAACAGGTTGTTACATAAACTGAGCAATGTACCTGGTAGTTATAACACATATAAAGCATAAGAAAATTTAAAATATGTTAATGCTTCAAACATATTCTATCTAAGAAATCAGTTACATTTAATAAGAAATATAAATGGAAAAAAAAGAAACATAAATGGATTTTTTTATAACATTGACTACCTGGATTTCAAAGAATCTGGCTTTTGGTTACTTGGACATTTCTTACCTCAGTATGTGGAAAGATTTGAATTTGTAGTGGCTTTCTTAATGTCAATCAGTATATTTTTGTTAGTAAATGCCGTCATGAATACAGAAGACATAATTCTTAGCTTCAAAGAGTTTACATTCTAGTTAGAATATACATCTACTAGAGTATACTATAAAACAGTGGTAATGAAGGAATAAAAATGCTGGAAGACTTCAAAAAGCAGATAGATAAAGCATGACCTAAGAAGACCTCACAGAAGAATTGACTCTATGAGAAAGTAATATTTAAATAAATATAGCTCTGAACAAGTTTTTCTTAAAAGCCCAAACTTTTTGTGAACTAACATATTTCTGGTGTTATTTAGCATTTGGAAGTAATGTTGAGAAAAATTTTGAGTTTTTTTCTGGATATAAATCCCTTAAATATTGAAAAGCTGATTATATTTCAAACTTGGGGCTTTTCTGACCTTTGAAGATAGTGCTGAATTTAGGCAAATTGTAAAGTAATCATTTGTTTATTTTGAGTATAGAGTTTATAGATGTCTGGCTGTGTTCCAAACCCAAGCATACATTTCTTCCTTCTTCCATTATTTTGTAGTATTTCTGTCTTTTCTCCCTTCCTGAAGACAGTTATTGGAAGGAAGTATGTATGTTCAAACAATTTTGTGAATTTGTTATCCAATTTGTTTCTGATTATGTGCAGTCTGGATAAATAAAAACCATTTGGGTTGGATGGTTATGGAAGGTGATAAAAAGTTTAAGAAAATGGATTTGTTGGCTATAGTAATTGTTGACTACAAGCCCTAAATAGATACAAAGAAAGCAGTAGAGAGCTGGAGGAGGTGATTTTGCTTGTTATAGTCATTATTTGCCTCGAGATATTTACTGATTTCTCTTGTAATTTCTTCCTTGACCCACTGGTTGTTTAAGAGTGTGTTGTTGAGCCTCCACATATTTGTGAATTTTCTGGCCCTCTGCCTATTATTGATTTCCAACTTCATTCCTTTATGATCTGAGAAAGTGTTCTGTATGATTTCAATCTTTTTAAATTTATTGAGACTTGCTTTGTGACCCAGCATATGGTCTATCTTCAAGAATGTTCCATGAGCACTTGAGAAAAAGGTGTATCCTGCTGTTGTGGGGTGTAATGTTCTATAAATGTCTGTTAAGTCTAGTTCATTTATTGTATTATTCAAATTCTCTGTTTCTTTATTGATCCTCTGTCTAGATGTTCTGTCCATTGATGAGAGTAGGGAATTGAAGTCTCCAACTATTATGGTAGATGTGTCTATTTCTCTTTTCAGTGTTTTCAGTGTTTGCCACATGTATTTTGGAACATTCTAGTTCAGTGCATAAATATTTATGATTGTTATGTCTTCGTGCTGAATTGTTCCTTTTATTAGTACATAGTATCCTTCCTTGTCTCTTTTAACTGCTTTACATTTGAAGTCTAATTTGTTGGATATTAGTATAGCTACTCCTTCCCTTTTTTGATTGTTATTTGCATGGAATATCTTTTCCCAACCCTTCACTTTCAACCTATGTTTATCCTTGGGTCTAAGATGTGTTTCCTGTAGACAGCATATAGATGGGCCCTGTTTTTTAACCCATTCTGCCAGTCTATGTCTTTTGATTGGGGAGTTTAATCCATTAACATTTAGTGTTATTACTGTTTGGGTAGTACTTTTGTCTACCATTTTGTCTTTTGGATTTTATGTGTCATATCTAATTTTACTTCTTTTTACCTTTACTCATAGTCTTCCTTTCTACACTCTTCTCCACACCTCTCTCTTTTTTCTTTTCATATCTGTCTCTAGTGTTCCCTTTAGTATTTCTTGCAGAGCTGGTCTCTCGGTCACAAATTCTGTCAGTGATTTTTTGTCTGAAAATGTTTTAATTTCCCCCTCATTTTTTGAAGGACAATTTTGCTGGATATAGAATTCTTGGTTGGCAGTTTTTCTCTTTTAGTAATTTAAATATATCATCCCACTGTCTTCTCGCCTCCATGGTTTCTGCTGAGAAATCTATGCATAGTCTTATTGGGTTTCCCTTGTATATGATGGATTGCTTTTCTCTTGCTGCTTTCAAGATTCTCTCTTTCTCTTTGACCTCTGACATTCTGACTAGTAAGTGTCTTGGAGTACATCTATTTGGATCTATTCTCTTTGGGGTATGCTGCACTTCTTGGATCTATAATTTTAAGCCTTTCATAAGAGTTGGGAAATTTTCAGTGATAATCTCCTCCATTAGTTTTTCTCCTCCTTTTCCCTTCTCTTCTCCTTCTGGGACACCCACAACACTTACGTTTGTGCACTTCAAATTGTCATTCAATTCCCTGAGTCCTTGCTCATATTTTTCCATTTTTTCCCCCTATAGTTTCTGTTTCTTGCTGGATTTCAGATGTTCCATCCTCCAGTTCACTAATCCTATCTTCTGCCTCTCGAAATCTACGATTGTAGGTTTCCATTGTTTTTTCATCTCTTCTACTGAGCCTTTCATTCCCATAAGTTCTGTGATTTGTTTTTTCAGACTTTCAATTTCTTCTTTTTGTTCATTCCTTGCCTTCTTTATATCCTCCCTCAATTCATTGATTTGGTTTTTGATGAGGTTTTCCATGTCTGTTTGTATATTCTGAATTAATTGTTTCAGCACCTGTATGTCATTTGAATTGTTGGTTTGTTCCTTTGATTGGGCCATATCTTCAATTTTCTTGGTGTGATTTGTTATTTTTTGCTGTTGTCTAGACATTTAATTACCTTAACTAGTTTATTCTGGAGATTGCTTTCACTTCTTTTACCTAGGGTTTTCTTGCTGGATGAATTTGTTGTCTATCTGTTCTTTGACATTCAGTTCAGCTTATTCTGGACCTCTAGCTTAGGTTTTGTTTAACAGAGGAGAATTTTTCAGTTCTTGTTTCCTTGTTTCTTGCCCTGCTTGTATGGCGCCTTCCCCCCCCCCCACCCTTAGGAGGGTCTGCTTAGGTATAATAGACTCCAGCTGTATTTTCCCAGACCAAACTGGCCTCTTGTGAGAAGGAAAGATTCACCTGCATTGGTTTTCCCTGAGGGTGAGACCCAGTAAGTTGAAAGACTTCCCCATGAAGTCTCTGGGCTCTGTTTTTCTTATCCGCCCAGTATGTGGCACTTGTCTGCCTGCGGGTCCCACCACCATAAGATGATGCAGTACCTTTAACTTTGTCATACTCTCCCTGCTGGGGGCGTGGTGGAGACAGAGGAGAGGTTGTAGGTTGGTTTTAATGGCTTCAAATTACCAAGCCCTGGTGTCTGAATTCCTTAAGTGAGGGATTCCACCTGAGTTGGGCTTCACCCTTCCCCTGAGGAAGGCACAGTTTCCAGACAAGCCCTCAAATGAGCTTGTTTCTGCCTATGCCTGGGGCAGTTGCAGTCTGAGACGTCCTGCCACTGAATCCAAAGGCAGTCAAGCCTGTAGAAACACAGCCACAAAAACCTCTGTTTCCTTTTTTTTTTTTTCCTTTTTCCATCAGCCCTGCCCCCTTGGCATCTGGGCAAAAATGAGTGACCTCTGCTTTGACCAGGTTCACCTGAGCTGGGGGCCTATTTTTAGTAGTCAGAATTTGTTAATTAATGCCACAACTGGTGTTTGACTGGGCTCAGCCCCTGCTGCTGGTAAAGTCTCTTTCCTTTCCCCTCTGGGAAGCAGCCTGTGGGGGAGGGCCACCCGCCGCCAGAGGCTTGGAGAACTCATGGTTCTGGGGGGAATCGCAGCCAGTCCAGCTGGTCCAGACTGGGGTACACTGTGTGTCCGGTCACTGATGTGGCCCCAGGAGCTGTTCTGTACTGTTTCTGGTTATTCAGTAGTTGTTCTGGAGGACGAACTAAGACATCCACATTGCTAAGCCGCCATCTTGGCCCCTCATTCGTTAGTCATTATTGACTGTAAGCTCTCAATGAATATACAGGGTGGTAAAAAAAAGAGTTTATGAAAGTGGATTCTGCCTGTCATAGTCAGTGCTGACCAACATGTATTAAGCTTGCTTATCATATATTTGAAGAAGAAGGAAGGCGTTTGTGTCAAACTGGGTAGTCATACAAAACCAAAGTTTAGTTTTATCCCTGTTAAAAAAAGCGTGGATTGTAGTCTGCTCTTAATGCAAAGTTTTTAAAAAGTTTTTCTTAATCATCTGAATATGCTGTCTAGAAAACGAAGATTTTATATCACAATAATAAGCTCATTAATGTTTATGTTAGTGTTTTCATTCTATATTTCAGAAGACAAGTTCTCTCATTGTTATGGGAAAAACTGTTACAAATAATTTGTTCTTTCACCTTGAGTAAGTAAGGTGCTAAAATATTTAACATATTGCATAGGAGGTGTTTTGAAAGTGTTTTAAAAAGATTTTCTATCCTATTACTGGTTAAATTTGTATAGGCAAAATAGTATTATGTATATATTTAGAGATTTTATAAAATTCCTAAAAATTTGACAATGTTCTCACTATCCATGTTATCTCTTGATACTAATCTGTATGATATTAAACAATACTATGGTATTGTTAGTCATAGTTGTAGTTATTTTTAAAAAGCTACAGATCAGCTAACTAAGATATCCATTTTTTGGTGGTTCTAAGTGTATTGCTTATTTTCTTAACTAAAAAAGGGGGGCATTAAATTAAATCTTCAGCACACACCAAAAAAGCTACAAGTCATAGAAACAGCTAAGTTAACAGTTGCACTACTTTGTTCTGATACTTCTCTAAAATTGTATATATCACCAGCTATAGGTCAGAGCTCTATCTATATCAAGGAAAGACTTAAAAAAGAAAGGCAGGACAAATATATATAAATTATATTTTATCTGTTAATTAACACAACTCTGGTAAATGTGTAAAAGTGAAACATAAGCTCTGCCATGGTTTGTTAATATAAAACAACTGTCTAATGTTTTATTTCTGAAAGTAGCTTCATTTAGAATGCTTTTAAAGTTAGAGCTTAGAATATAAACTTTAACTGCTTATCTTTAAATTCTAAAACACTAAAAAAAAATTCTAAAATGCTTTGCTCTTTGTATAACCTAATAGTTCTCTGGAACTTTAAGTATCTGTATGACACCCGAGACTCAGATTTAGTTCTCTAGCTCTGAAAGTCAGCGTAAGTTCATATAGCAACTGTTAGAAAAAAAAAACTGAAAAAGATCAAACTCTGATTAAAGATGTGATGGAATTGATCATGATCAGATTAAAACTGAGAGTATTTTGAGCAGAAAATATTTGCAAAGTCCCCTGAGGGACCGGAAGAATAGAACTATTAAACTTCCCATCTGGGGAATTCTTGTTATTTTCTTAAGCAAGAGGGGCATTACTCCTGACAAAAAAGAAAAAAGAAAAAAACACATTTCATACCCCTTACTCTTTCCTCTCATTGACCACTAGTATTGCAAACTATCCAATTTGTTTTACCCCTTATTTCCCAGTTTTATTTATTTATTTCTTTGTCCTTATGTTTTTACTCATCTGTCCACACCCTGGAAAAAGGAAGCATCAGTCTCAAGGTTTTCACAATCACATGGCAACACTGTAAAAGCTATATAGTTATACAATCACCTTTAAGAATTAAGACTACTGGAATACAGTTCAACAGGTATTTTCTTCCAGCTATTATAATACACTAAAAACCAAAAAGGGATATCCATATAATGCATAAGAATAACTTTCAGAATAACCTCTTGACTCTGTGAAATCTCTCAGCCACTGAGATTTTATCTCCTTTCTCTCTTCCCCTTTTTGGTCAAGAAGCCTTTATCAGTCCCATGATGCTGAATCTTGGCTCATCCCTGGAAATCACGTACCACATTGCCAGGGAGATTTACAACCCTGAGAGTCATGTCCCACATAGTGGGGAGGGCAGTGAGTTCACCTGCTGAGGTGGCTTTGAGAGAGAGGCAACCTCTGAGCAACAAAAGAGGTTCTCTTTGGGGGAGACTCTTAGGCATAATTATAAGTAGATTTAGCTTTTCTTTTGCAGGAATAAGTTTTTAGGGGCAAACCCTAAGATCAATGGCTTGGCATATATGCTGGTTTGAAGCTATAATGCACCCCAGAAAAGCCATGTTTTTAATCTTCATTCATTATTGCTAGGTAGAATCTTTTTTATTGTTTCCATGGAGATATGATCCACCCAATTGTGGGTGGTAACTTTCGATTAGATGGTTTCCATGGAGATGTGTTTCCACCCATTCAAGTGGGGTTGCTTACTGGAGCCCTATAAGAGGGAACCATTCTGGAAAAATCTTTATAGTCACTAGAACCGACAGAGCCAACAGAACAGACAGAGCCCCAGGGAAGCTGTTGAAGAAGTCAGGAGAGAAAGTTGTCAGATGTTGCCATGTGCCTTTCCAGCTGAGAGAGAAACCCCAAAAACATCGGCCTTCTTGAACCAAGGTATCTTTCCCTAGATGCCTTAATTTGAAAATTTTTGTAGGCTTGCCTTAATTTGGAATTTTTCATGGACTTAGAATTGTAAATTTGCAACCTAATAAATTAACCTTTTTAAAAGCCTTTCCAGTTCTGGTATATCGCATTTCAGCAGCTTGCAAACTAGAACAGCCTATTAAATTCCTTGTCCCCAGTGCTTGAAAGGATATCTGGAATTCCCCAGGTGGGGAAGTTGAATATTTCCTCCTTTCTCATCTGTCCTTCAAGGGGAATTTGCAAATATTTTTTTGTTCTCTGCCAAAATTACTCTGGGTTATGTTAGGCCATCACACTAATCTGTACAAACCAACAAGATCTCATTCCCTGTTTAAGATTCTTATGGTGTGTAAATAAACTGACCATACAGGTTACATTAGATGGTGTGCTCCCTTATCCAGTTGTTTAGTCAAGCAAGCACTGGCCTGATTGGAACTGTGGAGATATTTTGTAGGTTTATTTAAATTATTAGTCAATTGAATTGTGTCTATGTTTGATTATATTTACAATCAACAAAGGAGATTACCTTCAGCAATGAGGGCAGTCACCTTATCCAATCAGTCAGAGCCCTTAAAGTGAGAACTGCAAAAGTCAGCAGTCAAAAAGAATTTCTTTCTCTACTTCAGCCAGCTTCTTTTTGGGAGTTCAATGTCGCCTTTATCAAGTTTCCAACTTGAGGCCTACCTTATGATGGGGTTTGGACTCGCCAATTCCCTTGGCCACATAAGCCAATTTTTATAATAAATTTCTTAATATTCACACACACACACATGCACATATATAGCTCCTGTTGGTTCTGTTTCTCTGGAGAACTCTGACTAATATAATTTCCCATTATTGTTTGAAAATGGTTAATTAACTTTGTCTTTTTATATCATTGAAGCATCAAGGATTTAAACATGAATTTAAGCCACATATTTGGTGGATTTCTGTTCACTCCCATTTTTATCCTTTTTATAGCTTAAGTGACCTCATCTTTAGCCAGTGAGAGTCTCTTCAATTGGCTCCTGAGTTCTTTTGATATTATTCTAGTAATCTTTAATACCTTCCTTGCTATCTGGTATATTCCAGGTGCATTTTGAGAATCTTCTGCTATGGACCTTGAGTCAGCCAGTTCCCAAAGAAGCTTGTTTTTTTCAGTGAGGAATGGTATTTCAAAACTGTGATCTGAAAAAAAAAACCAAACTATGATCTGGGTGCTAGGGGTACTCATTGCTATTTTATAGGCCTACTAAATTTCCTGGACTGCTTAGGCACATACCATGAAATAGGCTGGCTTAAACAGTGGGAATTTATTAGCTCATGGTTTTGAGTCTGAGAACATATACAAATGAAAGCATCATCAAGTTAATGCTTCTCAAAGACCAGCTGTTGGTGATCCTTGGCTCCTCTGCCCCGTGGCAGGGCACATGGCGGCATCTCCTAGTCTCTCCCTTCTCTTCCAGATTTCAGCTTTGTGCTTCGGTGGCTCTCTCTCTGTATTCATTCTGTATATTATGGACTCCAGTATGATAGTCATGACCCATTCCGAATGAGGTGGGTCACACCTTAACTGATGTAACTTCAGCAAAATGTCCCACTTAACAATGGGTCCACACATACAGGAATGGGTGAGCTGTAAGGACAGGTTTTCCTGGGGTACATACAGCTTCAAGCCACCACAGTCTCCATGCTTCATGGGTTCCTACTGGCACTTCCTTTCAGGGTTTTTCCATAAACTGCTTCTCTATTACATTTGAATTTTCTTTCTCCACAACAAGAATCCTGGTTCATAAGGACACATGGAATAATTGAATTAGAAAATTCCATAATAACTCATTGATTTTACTCAACATAATGCACATAATCTCAGAAAAACAATACTAATACTACCACTACAGATATAATTATTAAGAATAATTTTTAAAATACTTTTAACATATGTGCTCTTCATTCCCACCCAACCCCATTTTTTTAAGCTGTACCACATCTATACTCCCTAAGCATATAGCCATCATATACTGTATACTATCTCTGTTGTCTTTATCAGATTTGTATTCCTTCTATTATTTAATTTTATCCTTATTTTTTTTTTTACTCATCTGTCCATACCCTGTATAAAAAAAGCATCAGACACAAGGTTTTCATAATCACATGGTCATATTGTGAAAACTATAGAGTTATACAGTCTTCTTCAAGAATTAAGGCTACTGGAACACAGTTCAACAGTTTAGGTACTTACCTCTAGCCACTCCAATACACCATAAACCAAAAAGAGATATCTATATAATGCATAAGAATAACCTCCAGGATAACCTCTCAAATCTGTTTGAAATCTCTCAGCCACTGAAACATTTTGTCTCATTTCTCTCTCCTTCCTTTTGGTCATGAGGCTTTCTCAATCCCATGATGCTGGGTCCCAGCTCATCCCAGGAGTCCTGTTCCATGTTGTCAGGGAGATTTACATTCCTGGGAGTCATACTCCATGTTGGGGGGAAGGCAATGAGTTCACCTGCCAAGTTGGTTTAGAGAGAGGTCACATGTGAGCAACAAAAGAGGTTCTCTTTGGGAGTGACTCTTAGGCATAAATATAAGTAGGCTTAGCTTCTCCTTTGCAGGAATAAGTTTCACAGGGGTGATCCCCAAGATTTAGGGCTCAGATTATTGAATTGGTTGTCCCCATTGCTTGTGAGAATATTTGGAACTCCCCAGATGGGGAAGGTTGATATTTCCTCCTTTCTCCCCAATCCCCCCAAGAAGCCTTTGCAAATACTTTTTTATTCTTTGCCCAAATTACTCTGGGATATACTGCAGGCATCACACTAATCTGTACAAACCAAAAAGATCTCATATCCTATTCAAGATTCAATGTAATTATGGTTTTCAAATAAACTGATCATACAGGTTAAATTTGATAATGCACTACCCAAGTGAGTATTTTTTAAAATATTTCTGAGGAGTATATTTTTTCTTGTGCTTCCTGAATTGTCTCCTTTCTTCTATGTCCTCCTTTTCTGTTTGTTGGTTGTGGGTTTTTTTGTATTTATCTTTCATGTTAGAAACTTTCCCCAAATCTTCTTGTGATCCTTGGCCAACCATACACGTATATGAGTGAGGCACTAAATTGCTGATTAAAGCTCTAGTTGTCTATGTGTGTAACTAGAGAGAGTAATTGATGACTAGTTTATCTTTAGTACTACTGGTGAAAATACAGTTGTTTGGGGGGATGCCCCAAATATCAGCATTTGCAATTTTCTGGGAGATGCAGTAAGTCTCCCAGAGGAAGACTCCTCTAACCTGCTTATTGGGCAAGAAAGATGGCTGCCAGCATCCTGGGAACCAGCATATGAAAACTGTATTCCCCTGGTTTTAGCAAACCATTTCACTGCCTGACCTTAGCCACATCAAGAATCTAATTCTCTCTCTAGTTCAGTTTCCCCAGAGAGTAAATCTTGAGTTAGTCCAATCAGTATGGTTGGGGAGGGATATGATTGTGCCATGGTGGGAGAAGCAGACAATCTAGGAGGAGTCTAACCTTTCTTTATACAAACTTTCACACAGTTCTTTGGCTTTCAGTTCCATTTTCTTGGGCTCTGCCTAGGTATTAGCTTGCTGCTTCTTTCCTCCCTGAAAGTACTAGTATTTCTGCATTCTCCTCTCTACTATGATAGTTGTAATCAACTGAAAATCTACCTATTTTCGATCTTCAAAAATGTTGCTGACAACTCTCATAAGCTGTGGTTTCCTTGCCTGTACTCCACTTCCTTGTGGCCTTGTTCATCCTTTTTTGGGGGTGGGGGGGTGCATGGTCCAGGAATCGAACCCAGGTCTCCAGCATGAAAGGTGGGCATTCTACGACTGAACCACCTGTGCACCCTCATTCATTTTCTTTTTTAACATTTTATTGAAGTTTTTGGAGAGAACAGAAATAAAAGTATTTAATTCATTAGGTTACCTAGAAGTCTATTTATTTTTCATTTATCATCATCGTTTAAAAAAATGATGGCCAGAGAACTGAAACAGAGTTATAGGGCCTCTTTCAAATTTAAGTGGGCCTGATACCCATGATCTTCATAAACTCCTCCTGAGAGAGAATTCCAAATGAATTATGAGTCAGACCCAATATCAACATTCTTTCATATATATATATATATATATATATATATATATATAATATTTATTTATTTATTCATTTATTTTACATGGGCAAGCACCAGGAATCAAATCCGGGTCTCCTGCATGGCAGGCGAGAACTCTGCCAGTGAGCCTCCGTGGCCCACCCCATTCCCATATTTTTATGTACAAACATAAAGTAGTGGCATAATTATCTGCTTTACAAAGGAATTTACTATGGGAAATAGTGAACTCCCCTAGAATATTTAAAGTGGAATTTTATTAGCAAAAAACTGAATTTATAGCTTAAAAGATATAGTCATTATGTTTAATATAATATACTTACATCTTCTTGCTAGCCAAATTCTAATTCACTCAGAATTTCTTGATTTGTGCTTAGTAAATGGCACAAATGTTTTAATCAGATTATGGCCTTAAAAAAAGAGAATCTGCAAGGAAGAGGAGGACAAGAAGGACAAAAACAGGCTTTCAGGACGCTTGGACAACAAATAGAGACAAACTTGGATGACAGCCAGAGGGAGAAGAGGCCATCTGTGTAACTGGGAAAAGGTATTCCTAAGATAATAAAAAACCATGATGGGTCCTTGCTCAGAGGCAGGCAGCTGGAAGATTGGAAATGGCCATTGCACACATTAATCAAGTATCAGAGTCATAATCGAGGGCATGACTAGTATTGAAACAAATAGTTTCTAAGTCATAAGATGCTCTGGTTTTGTATTACAGGTTGATACATTAATAGTGCCCTAAATTAAAATAATAAGGGCAAAGAGAAAGGACCTGTAGAATTTAAGAAAAATGAAAAATAATCAAATAGAACCCATAAAGATCAGAAAGAAAGAATCCAAAGAAACACTTCTAAGTTGATTTCAGAGTGCTGAAAGTATAGATTTTTCAAAAGGGAAAATGCAATTGTGGGTCATTTACAAGGAAATAGAATATATGATGACATTAGGGACAGCCAAAGAAAAGTAAATGATATGGGCCTCAAAATAACATTAACATAATAACTAAGGTTTATTAAGCATTTACTATGTGGTAAGCACATGCTAAATGCCCTATCAGAACTATTGCATCTAATATTTATTGCAACTCTATAGCACAGGATCTATTTCCTACCTTTTACCGATGTGGAAACTGAGGCTTTCTGACTTCAGATAACACGCTTACTAGGGCTGGGATCCAAACTCTGATTGGAGATGACTTGACTCCAGTGTTGGAGCATGTGTTTCTACCAAATTAATAATATCAATAATAATTATTATTTGTCAAATATTCCTGATGAGTCACGCATTTTACATACATCGTCTTTTCCCTTACTACAACTCTGTGCGATGCATTTTAATAATATCTTGGTATTAATTGAGATAACATTGCCTTATTAAATATTATAGTAGCCTTACAATAATCCTGTGATGTGGCTATTACAGATATTTATGTGATATTACCTTATTTGTTATTAATTAATAATTTGGTTATTTTTAAAAATTTATTTTTATTTGCATAAGAAAGTCCTAAATCCGTGGTGTTTTAAAAACAAAATCACAGAAGGAAAGCCTGAAAATTTTGCCCAGACTCCACAATTTAGTACAATATCACATTATAAGCCAGGCTAGGTAAGTAAACTAAATAAATGAGCACAAACTGAGAAAACTGAACAAATAGTACAACCAGATAGAGATAACTTAATTATTAATAATAGCCTAATAGAACTCCTAATGGGGAGTCACAATCAAAAGTAGGAAAAGCTGATGTTGAATTCTCTCAAAAGCAAACCACCTTTAGCTTCTCTATTTCTCCTTCTTATCCTATGAAAATGGACAGTGAGATAGAGTGGAAAGAGATGGGTTTGGCTCCTACTGACTCAGGATCAGATTCCAGCATAGTTGGATAAATAACTCAAGAGATTTTCTTATGACATACACAACCCCTCTAACTTCTTTATAATTTTCCTTTATGTATGCTGTGGCTATAGCGTCTTGTTTGCCAGGGAGCAGGGTGAATTCTGAGACCTCTAACTTGTATCAGAGAGGTTAAAAGAGAAGGCATAAAAAAAGATAATGTTGGAGAATTAACGTAATTCTTCACGGCAAATAAGAAAACTAAAAGAGCCGAGGAATAAAATAGAAACTGCCCATAGGAAACATGAGCCCCTAGAATTATGGCATATCACAGGGAAGACTTTAATTATCTGGGGAGAAAAACAAAAAGACATGCCTCTAATATTGTGCAACTTGTCCTCATTGCTTGAGGGATGGTTTGCAGTTCTAGCATGAAAGATATTCAGACTCATTGCTTTTCTATTACCATTGCTTGTTTTGGATCACTCTGTTGTCCATTTGTAGCATTGCCAGTGGGTGGGCAATGGAAGGGAGAAGGAGATGGATCCATGACTTAATGGTAATTTTGATCAAAGATTTGATGAGAGGAGTGAGGAAGATGACATTATTGGTTAAAATTAGTTTTCTATGTTAGCTAAGTGTTTCGAATACCCATGATTAAAAGAACACTTGGAGTCAGGATGAGGTTTCTGTTGGTTCATTGGGATGACTTCTTTGACTAGGGTATTAACTAAACACACCTTCTTGGTTTGCAATTTGCCTCTTCTCCGAGGTTATATAATATAAAGATCACAGCACATTAGCCACTCACGGGTAACTGGTGTCAGCACAGGGGAGATGAGTAGATGAGCGCAGCTGTCAGGGGATACTAACGGGAAAACTCCCTCTTCTGCCTTGTCCCTGATGGAACCACACATGCTATTATCAGTCTTCCCCCAAACCCCACTCTATATAGAGTGAACTCTATACTTCACTCAGCGGTCAGACACCAGGAGAATTTCTGAATGAAAAGATGTCTGTCCTTGTTAGAATGGAAACACAGTACTTGTCAGGAATCTTGGTTACTGGAATGACAGCAGTAGTAATGTTGAAACATAGATACTTTCTATTAATTATGCTAAAGATGGCAATTAGTTGAAATGGCCTGTGATTTTTGGCATGCCAGTCAAACCTTGAGGAGCAAAGTTAAAATCAAGTAATCCTATCCCCAGTTCTGATACATAAGTATCTGGTCAATCCAAATCATGAAGATAACTGTGGCTCCGATCATTTTTTATTTCATGGATCTAGAAAACTCCTAATTTCAAATTTCTCTTAGCAGGTTTAATGATGCTTCCATGGGCAATGGCTACTCTCCCCTATCCCATGCTGTGTTAGTTTGGAAGCTGCTGGAATGTGATCTACCAGAAGTGGAACGGCTTTTATGAAGGGGAATTTAATAAGTTACAAGTTTACAATTCCAAGGAAGTGAAAGTGTTCAAATTAAGGTACCATCAAGAGTTTACCTTCCCACAAGAAAGGCTGATACGCCCTAGAACAGCTCTGTCAGCTGGGAAGTCACATGGCTGGCATCAGCAGGTCCTTTGCTCCTGGGCTCCACTTTGCTTCTCTGGGGTCTAGCTTTCATCTCTTGGCTTCCCTTGCCTCTCTCCAGGTTCTGGATCTCATGGTGATGTGTGCTGGGCTCCAAGTGTCTCCAAGCATCCGTGTTTCTGCTCTCCCTGTCAGCCCCTCTCTGTCGGTTCTGTCTTTTCTGTAGTTTCTGACTCTCTCCAAAATGTTTCCTCTTTTAAAATATTCCAGTAATCAGTCAAGACCCACCTGAAATGGGTGGAGTCACATCTCCATCTAATCAAAGGTCACACCCACAATTGGGTGTATGACATCTCTGTGGAAGTAATTTAATCAATGTTCTGCCCTACAATATTGAATTAGCATTAAAAGAAATGGCTGCTCCCACAAAATTGGATTAGGATTAAGGCATGGCTTTTCTGCTCCAATATTCTGGGGCAGCTAGAAGGAAAACTCTGAGATGATGGTATGGTAGCCCATGACAAACTCTGGGATCTGTCCTGTAAATACTTGTTGAAGAGTGCTTTGAAAACTATTGCTTTTTTCTTTCTTTGCTTTGTATATATGTATATACATATATATTGTATTATATTATACAATTTTAAAAAGATATTAAAAAACATGGCTTTTCTAGGGTATATAATACTTTCAAAGCTGTACACATGCCAGTGGCATGAAGAGCTTGCAGGGTTCACTTCACCCTACCTTCCATCCATTAGATCAAGAGAGATTCTGTCTAGTGGCTCTTACCTTGTGTCAGCCTTGGTCTCATTCTCTCTTTCTCTGCATTTTCCAGCAAATCACAGCTGGGTTCACTGCTGAATCCTACACACAGTCCTAGCCACTTCTCATACCCCATTACTGAATCCTTCCTAACCAAGAAAGTATTTAGTATTTTACAGGCTCAGTCTCTCCCCACAACTCCATCACACGGGGCTGAGAAATAAGTCTACTCCTTAAGTCCTGGAGTCTCTGGTACCTTAGTTATGGCTGCTAGATGCCTGTGTGTCCTGCCCATTCATTACCTGGTGTGCTGGTTTGAAAGGAAGTATGCCCCTTAAGAAAAGCCATGTTTTAATGTAAATCCCATTTCATAAAGGTAGGATAATCTTTATTTAATACTGTGTGTTTGAAGCTGTAATGAGATCATCTCCCTGGATGATGTGGTTGGGGGACGACATGTCTCCACCCATTTGGGTGGGTCTTGATTGGTTTATTGGAGTCCTATAAAAGAGGAAATATTTTGGAGAATGAGAGATTCAGAGAGAGCAGAGAATGCTGCAGCACCACGAAGCAGAGTCCACCAGCCAGTGACCTTTGGAGATGAAGAAGGAAAATGCCTCCGGGGAGCTTCATGAAACAGGAAGCCAGGAGACCAAGCTAGCAGATGACACCGTATTCGCCATGTGCCTGTCCAGCCGAGAGAGAAGCCCTGACTGTGTTCGCCATGTGCCTTCTCACTTGAGAGAGAAACCCTGAACTTCATCAGCCTTCTTGAACCAAGGTATCTTCCCCTGGATGCCTTTGATTGGACATTTCTATAGACTTGTTTTAATTGGGACATTTTCTTGGCCTTAGAACTGTAAACTATCAACTCATTAAATTCCCCTTTTTAAAAGCCATTCCGTTTCTGTTATATTATATTCCGGCAGCTAGCAAACTAGAACACCTGGTTTCTTTGGTTTCTGAGCAGACCTGGGAATAGCTGTTTCTCAGCGATGCATAGGGGATGATTGTGCTGACCTGTGAAGCACACCTCTCCTGACTGCCTGGTCCCCACCATCCCTATTCCTGAATCTGACTATTTACCCTGCGCAGGATCTCAGTGCTGCAGATGAAAACCAAAGCTCAGTATAGCTGATAGAACTGCTTATTTCTAGCCCTGGGTTGTCACAGTTCTCCAGACTTTAGATTTGGGTTGCAGTCTTGATTCCCTCTTGCTGTGCTTCTTCTTAGTTTTTAATTGTTAAAATAAAACAACATACAAATACAAATATTCTTAACATATGAACATTCCATACCTGGTGTATAATCAATGGCTTATAATATCATCACACAGTTGTATATTCATCACCATGAGAATTTCTTAGAACATTTGTATCACTCCAGAAAAAGAAATAAAAAGATAAAAGAAAAAATTCATACATACTATACCCCTTACCAGTCCCTCTCATTGACCACTAGTATTTCTATCTACCCAATATATTTTAACCTTTGTTCCCCTATTTTCTTCTATAGCCCTTACCATTCCCTTTCATTGATCACTAGTATTTCAATCTACTCAATTTATTTTAACATTTGTTCCCCCATTATTTATTTATTTTTAATCCGTATTTTTTTACTCATCTCTCCATACTGTGGATAAAAGGAGAATCAGACACAAGGTTTTCACAATCACACAGTCACATTGTGAAAGCTATATCATTATACAATCATCTTCAAGAAACATGGCTACGCGAACACAGCTCTGCAATTTCAGGCAGTTCTCACTTTGCTTTGCTTCTTGCTGATCTCTAATCTATCTCCCAGTGCCAAGTTTTCTGAAATTGTGATTAAATGGCTGGGCCTTCTGCCTACTCTGTCAGCCTGGGCCTCCATCCAGAGCTAGCACACTGCAGCAGGGGAAAACCCAGAGGTGGCTTTCCCATAAACCTTGCTTGGGATACTTAAACTTCAGACCTCCTCATTCATATGGGCCTCTGGGGGTTCTGGAGTTGTAGAGTGTGTGGTGGGGAGAGAAAACCAGGTTGTCATTAGGAAAAAATTTGCTGGTAAATTGCCTACAGTTATGTCAAATGAGAGGGATATGAATCTCCAAAACACCAGTATTTTGCCATGAGTTCTTTTCTCATTCAGAACAATTATTTACTTCCATACCAAATTCTGTATTAATAATATGTATCCTCTTTCTTAAAGAGGAACCCCACCCCCCAGTTTTATAAGCTTCAAGCTCAACAAGATTTGGATCTACCCTAGGAAAGACCCATGCCTAAGACCCATCTGAAGAGAGTATAATTTAAATGGTCTAGGGCAGTGGATAGCAACTGGAGTAGATTTTAACCCGCAGGGAATATTTGGAAATTCAAGTGACGTTTTTGGTTGTTTCAACGGTGGGTCTATGCATGTGCATGCGTACTGTTGTTATCTAATAGGTAGAGGCCACAGATGTGCTAAACATTTTATAACACACAGGACAGTCCCCCTCAACAAAGAATTATTTGGCCTAAAATGTCGATAGTTCCACAGGTGAGACATTCTGATCTAGGATGGGGCTTCGAGCATCACAGTTTTTTGATATCTTCCAAATGTAATCTTTCCAAATTAATTTGAATAGCTAACCTTAACTGAGCACTTAATATGTGCCAACCACCATTCTGAATTCTTTACATGGATTAACTCATTTAATCTTTGGAATAAGCTTATGACATAGGTTCTATCATTATTTCCATTTTACAGACGAGGAAGCAGATAACAAAGTGTTAAGATACATGGCCATGTTCCCACTGGAATTCAGTCCCGGGCAGTTAGGCTCCAAAGCCTGAGCTGCTAACCGGTATTGCATCCCTGAACTCTGGAGAGTCCCTGGCTGCTCCCAAAGCTGCAGTCCTCTGTTTGCCCCCATCACCCAGAAAGGAAAAGGTACAAAGATACCAAAGGAGACACAGTGAGATGAGAGGACATGTATGGAACCACTTCAAAATGTGTGCCTTACCTCTCTCTCCAGCCAACACAACAAGCAAACTCACCACCCTCCCTCTGGCTACATGGGACACAACTCCCAGGGGTGTGGACATTCCTGGCAACATGGGACAGAAACCCTAGAATGAGTTGAGACTCAGCATCAAGGGATTGAGAAAACCTTCTCCACGAAAAAGGGAAAGAGTGAAATGAGACAAAATAAAGTGTCAATAGCTAAGAGATTCCAAACAAAGTCGAGAGGTTATCCTGGAGGTTATTCTTTCGCATTAAATAGATATCACCTTGTTAGTCAAGATGTAATGGAGAGGCTGGAGGGAACTGCCTGAAAATGTAGAGCTGTGTTCCAGTAGCCATGTTTCTTGAAGATGATTGTATAGCTTCTTCAACGTGACTGTGTGATTGTGAAAACCTTGTATCTGATGCTCCTTTTATCTACCTTATCAACAGACAAATAAAACATATGAAATAAAAATAAATAATAGGGGGAACAAATGTTAAAATAAATTTAGGCTGAAATGCTAGTGATCAATGAAAAGGAGGGGTAAGGGGTATGGTATGTATGAATTTTTTTCTGTTGTCTTTTTATTTCTTTTTCTGAATTGATGCAGATGTTCTAAGAAATGATCATGATGATGAAAATGCAACTATGTGATGATATTGTGAATTACTGATTTTATACGTAGAATGGAATGATCATATGTTAAGAATGTTTGTGTTTGTTTGTTGTTATATATTTTTTTTAATTTGAAAATTAAAAAAAAAACGTGTGCCTTAGGTGAGCTCACTGCCCTCCCTCTTATGTGGGACATGACTCCCAGGGTGTAAGTCTCCCTGGCAATGTGGGAACTGAATCCTAGGGATGAGCCAGGACCCAGCATCATGAAACTGAGAAAGCCTTCTTGACCGAAAGGGGGAAGACAGAAATGAGACCAAATAAAGTGTCGGTGGCTGAGAGATTTCAGAGTCGAGAGGTTATTCGGGAGGTTATTCTTATGCATAATATAGATATCTCTTTTTAGTTTATGGTGTATTGGAGTGGCTGGAGGGAAGTGCCTGAAACTGTTGAACTGTGTTCCAGTAGCCTTGATTCTTGAAGAGGACTATATAATGATATAGCTTTTGCAATATGACTGTGTGATTGTGAAAACCTTGTGTCTGATGCTCCTTTTATCCAGGGTATGGAGGCGAGTAAAAAAGTAAGGAAAATAAAGTGTCTGTTGTTTCCTAAAGTAAAGCTTCAGACCCCCTGAAAAAAAAAAGTAAGGAAAAATAAATAGATCAATAATAGGGGGGGATAAGGGGCAAAAAAATTGGGGTAGATTGAAATACTAGTGGTCAATGAAGGGGGTAGGGGTATAGGATGTATGAGTTTTTCCTTTTTATTTCTTTTTCTGGAGTGATGCAAATGTTCTAAAAATGACCATGGTGATGAATACACAACTATTTGATGATATTGTGAAGCATTGATTGTATACTGTGGATGGACTGCATGTGTGTGAAGGTTTCTCAACAAAAAAATATATTATTTTTAAATGTGTGTCTAGTGGGAGTATGGGTATGTTTCAATTTCTCAGATATGTCTGTGTTTAGTTCAATTTGCTGACTGCAATTTCTTAAAATGGAAGTTTTATCCAGATATGGCAGATCCATGTTCAGGTAAGAGTTCTGAAAGACAGTTCCTTGGCTCATTAGACTGTAAGTAAATGATAGTAATTTTTGCTACCATCACCAGCTCCGCAGCAGCAGTGGGCTTTGCAGCAATGTATCCTTTACAGATGGATGTCTTTAATTGAAAGCCATGCCAAGTAGCTGTCAGAAATGCTGACTACCTAATGGGGGAAAGTCCTGCCAAAAGGGAGGAATGCAGACAAGTTCTGTGGCAAATGGCAGAAATATATAAACCCAAGATGACTCTGTTTCTTCACTGTTATGAAATACTCAAGCAGGAAAGAAAAGTACCAGTACGCTTGAATTTCTTGGTTCGATTCCACAAGTTTAGGAATGAGGAGGACACAGTCTCATTCTTCAGGTTAGGTTATGTGATGAGGTAAGCCAAAGACACAAATATTTCTAAAAACAGGTTATGGAAAGAGCCATAAGAAGTAAAATAAAGAGCTATGGAAATTCCTAGAAAGGAAAGGTCCCATCTAGTGAGGAGTCATCAAAAATAGGCCTAATGAATGTATGGTATCTGAGAGGAAATATTTTCTAACAGCTTTATTGAGGTTTAATGCACATATAAAAATTGCATACAAATCAAGTGTATAATTTGATAAGTTTTGACATATGTATATACCATCACCACAATAAAAATAATGAATTTATCCATCACTCTCAAATTTCCTCCTGTCCCTTTGTAATCCCACATGCCCACCCCTCTGTGTCTTTCTCCACCCATGGTGCCAGTCTCCAAGCAGCCACAGATTTGCTTTCTGTCATGATAGATTCATTTGCACTTTCTAGAGTTTTATATAAATGGAGCTATAGAACATGTTCTTTTTTTTTTTGTCTGTCTTCTTTCACTCACCATGTTGTTGTGTGTAACAACACTTCTTTTTATCTATTTATTTTTAACCTTTTAATTTTGGAATAATTTTAGCTTCACAGAAAAGTTAAAAAAGGATATGAGATTTTGTTGGCTTGTCCAGAGTGATGCCCTGATAAACCCCAGAATGATTTGATCAGTGAATAAAAAAGTATTTGCAAAAAAAAAAAAGGTTAAAAAGAGAATATAGAGTTCCCATATACCCCTCAATTAGTTTCCCTTAATATTAACATTTTACGTTGCAATGGTAAATTTGTCAAAACTAAGAAACCAACATTAATATATTGCTATTAACTAAATTCCAGACCTCGTTCAGAGTTCACCAGTTCTTCCACTCACGTGCTTCAGAGTCCCAGAAATCCAATATCACATTTGGTCATGATGTTTCTGTAGTCTCTTCGAGTCTATGGCATTTTCTCAGACTTTCCTTATTTCCCATGACCTTAACAGTCTTGAGGAGTACTGACCAGGTGTTTTGTAAAATGTCCCTCAACCTGGGTTTGGTTGATGTTTTCCTTATGATTACAAAGGGGCTGTGGGCTTGGAGGAAGCCTACACAGAGGTGAAGTGCACTTCTCATAGCAGCATATGAAGTATTATATTTTACACCTTGATTAGGGTGATTTGTGCTAAGTTTCTCTACCATAAAGTTACTATTTTTTCCCTCTAATCTTTGGAAGCAGGTCACTAAGTCCAGCCTCTCAAGGTAAGATGGGGGAGGAGGGATTAAACTCCATTTAGAGGGCTTAGTGTCTACTTATATTAATAAGGAATCATGTTCCATTGTAGGGATATATCACAATTTGTTTATCTTTTCTCTTGCTGATGAACAGTTGGGATGTTTCCAGTTTGGGACTATTACAAATAAAGCTGCTTTGATTTCTTTTTGGTAAATGCCTAGTAGTATAATGGCTGGATTACATTGTAGGGTGATTATTTTTAACTTTTTAAGAAATTGTAACTGTTTTCCAAAATGATTGTACCATTGACATTGTCATCAGCAATAGATGAGAATTCTACTTCTTCACATCCTTGTCAACACTTGGCATGGTTGGTCTTTTTAATTTTAGCCATTCTGATAGTTTTTTAGTGGTATGTCATTGTAGGTTTATTTGTATTTCCCCAGTAACTAGTTATGTTGAACATCTTTTCATGTGATGTCTTCCACCTGTATGCTTGGTGTTGTATCTATTCAAATCTTTGGCACATTTTACAAATGCATTGTCTGTTTTCTTATTACTGAGTCTTGAGAGTTTTTATATGTATTACAGATCTTTAACAGATACATAATTAGCAAATATTTCTCCTGGTCTGTGGCTTTTATTTATTTATTTTTTAATTAATTTTTTTTTTTTTTTGGTCTGTGTCTTTTATAATAAAGCAAGAATGACTAAAGTGGAACCAAGAATCCAAAGGACATACCTAGATCCAAGGATTATTCCCAAGCCTTGAAACCTAGCCAATGAACTCTGATAAGAGTTTGCCAAGGGAACAGAAAGTTTGGACTTCTATTTTCGATCCTTTGCTGCATGACAACTTTTTATAGGAGGCCCTGTATTTGTAAGTATGCTGGGCAGTCACTCCCTCAGTGCTCTCTAGGGATCTACTATCCAAACGAATTTTTCCTTCAAGGATAACTTTCACTGTCACCAGCAGAGACAGGTTCCACTAATGAAATGCTAGGGTTACCTGGGAGGGGATTAGTACATCAGCTTATTAGCCATTTTCTTAGGAGACACAGAATGCCTAGAAAGGAGTCAAATAAAGGACTGGATTGACAAGGAGAGGTGAAAAGCACATCTGAGAGGTGAGGGCACCAGGACACTGCTGACAAGATGAGACTCCAATTCATAATTTTGTTCAGGGCTCACTCTGTGGCTCTGTGACATTTCTTCATGTTCACTTTTGCGGTGACTTTGAAATATGTCCACTAATTCTTTGATATGTTTCCCTTTAAGACGTGGAGTTTGATACTCTTACCTTTGAGTATGGGCTGGACTTAGTGACTCACTTCCCTTGAACAGTATGTGGCCAAAGTAACAGTGTGTCACTTTCGTGTCTAAGCCATAGTGGACATTGTGACTTCCATGGTGAGTACTGTCTCTCGGATCACTTGCTCTGGGGGAAGCCAGCTATTGCTCTCATGTTGCGAGAGATCCATGTTGAATGGAACGGAGACCTCCTGCCACATGTAAGCAAGCCATTTTGAGAATTGATTCCCCTGCCCCAGTGAAGCCTTAAATGACTGCAGCCTCTGTTGACATCCTGACTGCCACTTCATGAGAGACCATGAGTCATGAGCCATCCAGCTAAGCTGCTGCTTAATTCCCGGCCTAAAGAAACTGTGAGATAATAAAGAAACTTAAGTCACCAAGTTGTGGAGTAGTTTGTTATGTAGCAATAGATAGCTACTAATTCGTCCAATGGATCTCTAGTCAGTTGTTTTAGGTCCATATAATTCAGAGACTCTTAGCATGGATGGGCCCACCCCTCAGAGATTGCTGAGTAAGACCAATCTCTTTATTTGACATATAGGAAATTCATGTTCCCTCATTTAGCTCAATGATAATTTTGGCTAAGCGATTATTAATGACAATGCCTGTAGCCTAACTGGGGCTGTATTTCTGTTTTAAGGGGCCCCAGTCAAGGTTCCCAGCAAAAGGTTGTGATACTTTGGTCCCAGGCTCTCCTCTGTGGACTGGAATTTTCTTCCTCTAACCAGGCCTCTCTGCTTGATTAGCCTTGCTGTACCCTGTGTTACAGCTGCTTTCTTAACCCTCCTGGGGAGATAACAGAGAATGCTGGTGCAAACTGAATTATAGATTAAACAAATCAAAAAGGTTCATGTTCTTAGTAGATTGGTTATTAACATTTATTTTTTGCATCCCAGGATTTAGCACAGGCTCTGGCTCAAAAACTGAATGAATGCATGAGAAAACAAAAGGATGACCATAGGCCTGTTCCTCTACTCCACCCCCATCCCAGAATTGTGAAAGTCCAAAATTGTGTCAGTCTGGCAAGCAAGTGATGCCTTTCCAGATTTTGTGATAATAAGAAGCTTTGGCCAGAGATCCTTAATTCTTTACTCGGAGAACAATGACCTTTAAAGATTTTCTTTCCTGTACTTTTCCTTTTTAAATGCAAAGAGCAATATAACTTTATGGGGCAGGGAATTCTTATCCCAAATCTCTTTATTATGTTTGAGCCCCACCTCACCACTCTTTCCTGGTCCCACAACCTCTCCCATTCCCAGGAAGGGCCCTGCCCCCACCTCTCGGGTTTAATTCAAACAAGCACCCCAGTAAGGTCTAATATCTGCATCCCAGTCCAGGGGGGCCCTCTCTACCCTGGGCCTCAGCTGACAAAGGAAGGCCCTTCAGTTCTTTCTGCCTAACCAATCTGTGTGTATGTGTGTGGACAACCCCCACTCCTCACTCCATGCCCCCTCAGTTATATTAATATATTAATCAGATGAGACCGCTATTTTGTATATTCAGAAGGCTTTCACTTTGAATATTTGAAGTTGCTTTGCAGGTGCCTGCTCTGATTTATTGATTTTTAAAAAAATCTCTTTATTTCCAAATCCATGAAGTCTTCCTCACAGTTTGCCTTAAAAGACAGCTGTGCACTCTTCTCCCCTTATCTTTCCCTTTCTGGCACCTCAACAATATGTTATGGTACCTTCCTTTTGAGTTCCTCAATACCACTGACTATTCTAGCTCATGGGTGTAGTACTAAAAGTTCAGCAGCCCCAGGTGAGCCCATTTTGATCCACCCTCTGCCCAGGTCCTTCCCTTGTTCTTCAGTTATTTGCTCATCCAGCAATCATCTACCAAGTACCCACCTATGGCCAGGGTACACACACCTTCAAGGATCACACAGTAAGTGAGTCATCGAAATGCAACATATACAGTAAAGTGATGAAAATATCTCTTAAGAGGAACCCCAAAGCAGGGAAGGGGAAAGTGACTAGGGGATGAGGGGACTGAGGAGGAGATGCCTGGGCAAGGTCTTAAATGTTCAGAAGGCAATAGCCTGATGAATATGAGAGGATATAAATGTACAGTTATCATTCATCCAACAAATATGTATTGAGGCTGGACCTCACCATGCCAGGCAAAATTCTAGGTGCTGGGGAGACAGCAGTGGACAAAAGAGAATGTCCCTGCCCACAAAAAACATTACATCTAGTGTGAGGAGAAAGTGAGCAAAATAAATAAGTAAAATGTATAGTATGTTAGAAGGTGATAAATATTATATATAGGGGAACAAATCAGATCAAGATGGTGGAGTGAGAAGCTTCAGGGTTCTATCCCTCCACAGAAGCTTTGAACAACTACCAAGAGCTGACAGAAACATCTTTCTCAAATCTCCAGAAAACAATTAAAGGATTACATGAACAGGGTGAGGACCAGATCAAGAAAAAGACAACTTAAAAGAAGCAGAATCTTAACGTGTTCTAGTTGGCCCCTTCCCCATCTCCTCACTGGCTCAGCACAGAGCCAGCCCCTACTTAGTGTGGTTCCCTAGTCCCAGTTCTGGAGGAAGCAGAGTAACCCTTGTGCACATACTGGAAAAGGCACGTTTTCTCCCCTAATCCAAACTTGTGGGGGCAGATCTATTGTTTAGGGTGGTAACTGATTGGACTGTTTCCATGGAATGTGACACGCCCAAATGTGTGACCTTTTGATTAGATGGAGATGTGATTCAAAATGGGTCTTGATTAACTTACTGCAGTCCTTTGAAAGGGGAAACACTTTGGAGGAAGCTCAGATGCTTGGAGAACGATTGCTTCAGAGCCAACAACGATGCACACATTTGGAGATGCTTGGAGTACGGACAGAGAGCAGATGCCCAGACAAGGACGTTTGGAGATGCACAGCCCAGCATATGTTGCTATGTGCCTTCCCATGAGATGCTAAACAAACCAGAACCCAGGGTTGTGTCCCAGATGAGCTAAAGTAAAGGTTCACAGATGCTTAGAGAGAAAAGCACAGGCATCAGAAGCTGGAAGCAACAAAACCAGGAACAAGGGCCAGCAGATGCCAGCCATGTGCCTTCCCATGTGACAGACATTGGCCTTCCTTGAATCTTTCTCTGGATACCTTGGTTTGGACATTTTTAAGGCCTTAGTTCTATATACTTGTAACTTAATATGTCCCCTTTATAAAAGCTATTCCATGTCTAGCATATTGCATCTTGGTAGCATTTAGCAAACCAAAACTTGAGGACACTATTTCCTGGGGAAGAGGGACATTCATACTGATGTAAATAGAGAAATTCCTAGGGCCACACATGCATGCCCAAGACAAGACACATGTGTAGAAGGGACCAGGAGGACCTTATGCATTGGCCTTGAGATATTATCTACACTTATTTATGATTAAGCTCTGAAGGAGGCCACTTGTAAAGGTCAATCTGCAAAGACTTGGAAAGATAGTTATTGTTTTCCTTTTTTTAAAAAAAGCTTTGTCATATACTAGCTTGGATTCAAGCTTAAGGAATAGACACCTCAGAGTCTAAATTCCAGAGATAACACAATAAAATATCAAAATATCCAGGTTTCAACAAAAGGTTACAATATGCACATAGAAACAAGATGCATTGGCCTAAGCATAGGAGAAGATTAAAGCATTAGAAACCATCAGTGAGGAGGACCAGACCTCAGCTATCAGACAAAGACTTTTATTAAATGATCCTCAGTGTGCTCAAATAGCTAAAGGAAAACATGGATAAAGAACAAAAGGTGATCAGGAAAAGAATAGATGAACACAAAGAGAATATCAATAGAGATGGAAATTATGAAAAGGAACCAAACAGAGCTGAAGACCAGAGTAACAGAAATTAAAAATTCCCTAAAGGGGTTCAATAGCAGATTGGAGCTGGAAGAAGAAAGAATCAGTGAACATGAAGTTAAAGACAATTGAAATTATTCAGTCTGAGGAACAGAAAAAGAAAGAATGAAGAAAAGTTAACAGAGCCTGAAGAAACTGTGAAACACCATCAAGTATACTAATATATGAAATGAGGGGTCCCAAAAGGAGAAGAAAGAGAGAGAGGAGCAGAAACAATATTCAAAGAAACAGTGGCTGAAAACTTCCTAAATTTGATGAAAGACATTAATATACATGTCTAAGATGTCCAGTGAACTGCAAACAGGATAAACCAAAATAGATCAACACCATGACATATTGTAATCAAACTGTCAATGTCAATGATAAAGAGAGAATTCTAAATGTGCGAGAGAAGCAATATGTCATATACAAGGAACCCTGAATAAGATTAAGTGCTGAAAATGTTATAAGAAATGATCATGATAATGAATATGCAACTATGTGATGATATCATGAATTACTGATTATATATGTAGAATGGAATGATCATATGTTAAGAACGTTTGTGTTTCTTTCTTGTCATATTTTTTTAAATTTAAAGATTAATAAAAAATTTTTTTAAAAATATGAGCTCACTTATAACCTAGCTATATGTGCATATCCTAATTATGAGTGTATATCCTAGCATATCCTAGTTATAAGCATATGCTAGTTATAAGTGTATGAGCTCACTTATAACTAGCATATGCATATTCAAAGAAACAAGATTACAGGGTATCAGGGGTTAGGTTCAGGGGTGGGGATTTAATGGGTACGGAGTTTCTTTCTGGGGTGGTAGGAAGTTTGGGTGTAGATAGCTGTGATGGTAGCACAGCCCTGTGACTGTAACAACACTGAATTCTATGCTTGAAATGTTATGTTGTATATATATTACCAAAATAAAAATTCAAAAAAAAAAAAAAAAGATTAAGTGCTGATTTCTCACCAGAAACTGTGGCGCCAAGAAGAAAGTGGGATGACATATTTAGTATGCTGAAAGTAAAAAAAAAAAAAAAAAAAAAAAAGCCAACCAAGCATTCTATATCTGGCAAAACTCTCTTTCAAAAATGAGGGAGAAAGTAAGAGGTTCTCAGATAAACAGAAATTGAGGGATTTCTTCACCACTAGCCTGGCCCTACAGGACACACTAAAGAGAGTTCTGCAGTTTGAAAGGAAAGGACAATAGATAATAGATTGATGCTGAATGAAGAAATAAAAATCTCTTGTAAGGGTAACAACAACAGGGATAAATGTAAATGCCAATACTTCCTACAGGATCTGAAAGGCAAATGCATAAAATGTAATGATCACTCAATGGTTTTGAATTCATAAAGTATAAATGTGTTATTTGTGACTTGGACCTAAGGAGGAGAAAGGAAAGGATTGAAGAAAGGAAAGAAAAATAGAGGTCAGGAAGCAACAAACTGCCTCGGGTCACCTCAAAAATCACACCCCGGATTTAATACACCAGCCTTCTGGTTTATCAACCAGCCACTTGAAATATCCTTGCAGCCACAGTCAGGTCAGTGCTTGCCTGACCAGACAATTGGGCATCATCATTTGGCCAAGTTGACACCAGAACCTAACCATCACATGCATGGACATTGAACCTGTGTCTTCCACATGGCAGAGAATCGAACCCGGGTCTTCAGTATGGCAGGTCTTAAAATTTATCATCGCTCAGAGTCAGAGCTCTGAAGCTATGAAAGTCAGCAGTACCCCATAAAGGAACTGTTTTAAAAAACTGAAAAAGTGATCAGACATTGAGTAGAGATATGAATGACGCTGATCTGAATAGGACTAAGATATATCAGAAGACTGGAGAAAGAATGATATCATCCATATCTTAAAACTTCAACTTCTGTGTGAGACTAAAGGGAGAGATGTGTATTTGGTGCAAAATGTATATTTTGGGTAGTGCATTTCCTAGTTTAACTTGTATGGTTATTCACCATAGGTATAGCGAATCTTGAATAAAGGATGAGATTTTGTTGGTTTGTCCAGGTTAGTGTGATGCCCTGATAAATCCCAGAGAGATTTGGACAGTGAATAAAGAAATATTTGCAGGGTCCCCTTAGGGGAATGGGGAGAAAGGGGGAAATTTTCAACTTCCCCATTTGGAGAATTTCTGATAATCTTGCAAGCAGTAGGTACAAACAAATCAATAGGCTGAGTCCCTGATCTTGGGGTTCACCCCTATGAAACTTATTCCTACAAAGGATAGGCTAGGCCTACTTAAAATTAGGCCTAAGAGTCACCCTCAGAAAACTCTTTTGTTGCTCATATGTGGCCTCTCTCTCAGCCAACATGACAAGCAAACTCACTGCCCTCCCCCTCTCTACGTGGGACATGACTCCCAGGGATGTGGACCTTCCTGTCCAGATGGGACAGAAATCCTGGAATGAGCTGGGACTCAGCACCAAGGGATTGAGAAAACCTTCCTGACCAAAAGGGAAAAGAGCAAAATGAGACAAAATAAAGTGTCAGTGACTGAGAGATTTCAAACAGAGTC
Organism: Tamandua tetradactyla; assembly: GCF_023851605.1. Classification (NCBI taxonomy): domain Eukaryota; kingdom Metazoa; phylum Chordata; class Mammalia; order Pilosa; family Myrmecophagidae; genus Tamandua; species Tamandua tetradactyla. The sequence continues at coordinate 70,183,453 of NC_135330.1, read as the reverse complement.
AAGAGGTTATCCTGGAGGTTCTTCTTACACATTATCAGCTTATGATGTGTTTGAATGACTGGAGGGAAGTACCTGAAACTGTGGAGCTGTGTTCCAGTAGCCAGGTTTCTTGAAGATGATTGTATAATAATATAGCTTTTGCAATGTGACTGTGTGATTATGAAAACCTGTGTCTGATGTTCCCTTTATCTAGGGTATGACAGATGAGTAAAAAATATGGATAAAAGAAATAAACAAATAAAGGTTAAAATATATTGGGTCAGTGTGCACGGGTGGTGCAGTGCTCACCTTTCATGCAGAAGACTCAGGTTTGATTCCTGGACCATGCACCCCCACCCCCACCCCCACCCCCCCAAAAAAACCAGGAAACTATATTAAGTAGTGGTCAGTGAGAAGGTATGATATGTATGATTTTTTTTCTTTTTTTCTTTAAATTGCTTTTTCTGGAGTGATGCAAATATTCAAAAAAAATGATCATGGTGATGACTATACAACTATGTGATGATACTGTGAACCACTGATGGTACACCATGTATAGAATGTTTGTATGTTAAGATTGTTTGTGTTTGTATGTTGTTTTATCAACAAAAATACATATATTTTAAATTTGTCATCAAAAGCTGCATTGACTAACAGAAACTCAAGGGATATTATCTACCTCTATAATGAAGAAAAGTAGGGGTGTGATGACAGTGACGGCTGATTATCTAAGCCTTGGGAATCACATATGGTGGGGTCTTTGGCAACTCCTCCTAAGAAGTTTGTGATGTACACATCCTCTTGGGCTCTATTACGTGAAGTGTGGTCCTAAAACTAGCACTGTTAGCATCACCAAGGTTTTTACTAGAAATGCAGAATCTCAGACCACATCTCAGACTTCCCTTCCAGATTATATTTTAACAAGATCCTAACGGTGACTAAATAAATACATATTGTTTGAGAAGCACTGCTCTACATTATCTGAAGAGGTCTTTAAACTCAACATTTTCATAGGTTTGAACTTTGAATGTAGCTTGAGTAAATCCTACAGTTCTTCCAGTAACACACTTGGGATTGACCTCTGGAGAGGGAGAAGGTATTGCTCAGGAAATTTACAGTTACCACCACTGTCCCAAAGACAGAGTAAAAGGTAAGGACTCCTGAGAGAGACGGCATTTCCTGACTGACCATTGACAACACTTTCAAGTACTGCCATTACAACTGTAAGCCAGGAATGGATGGCACTTGTACAGTTGCACCAGTTGTTAAAATATTGAAATGCTTCCATACCAACTGGTAACTATATGCTTTCCTGAATTCCCTGAGTGCCACATACTACTTCCCTACCCTCAGAATTTCCCACAGTCTGACAACTAGAGAAGTACTGACTAGTACAGGAGGGGTCATGGTTTGGTGGGTGTTGGTGCAAAACCTGTTGTTAAATATTTTAAACAACTCAATTATATGTACCTCACAAAGTCTGAGTTAATTTAACTCAAGGCCATTTTTGGAGTCTTGGAATTATTCTTCCCTTAGAAATATCAAATACAGACTTCACTATTTGGGACAAGTTTGTTTCCTTTCTGTGCTGAATTTATTCAGTTGTACAGAGGGGGCGATAATTTTCACTTCACAAACTATTCTGGGGATTTAATAAGGTAATCTATATAAGGTGCCTAGCATAGTAAAAATTATATGTGAGACAATCAGCAAATGTTAGTTTCTCTTCTCTTGATCATTATCCAATAAAACCTTATGAATATTAAAAAAAAATCACACTCATTTGCTGAAGATTTAATATATGTTGATGTGTTTTGAGAGGTTAATAGTGTTACCAAATTGTAAAGTGTTGTTTTCTAGGGTGGAAATAACCAGGCACTGGATGGACCGTTCTGGAATTCATACTGTCCGCTAGGTTTGCTGGCAGATTGCTTGCTGGTCTTTCCTTTATCTAATTTTTAACTCACAAATAAAATATTGTAACTCAACTGTGAGTTGCCAGCGTCCACCTTCAGAGCTTTGAGGAGGGTGCTATTTTTAAATTAGTGAGTGTGGTGGCTCAGCAGGCAGAGTTCTCGCCTGCCATGCTGGAGACTCGGGTTCGACTCCTGGTGCCTGCCCATGCAAAAATTAAAAAAAAAGTAAACTAGAGAGTGTGGAAATTTTCCAAGTCACATTAACCTTTTGCTAACCTAACTGAGAGTATCAGGTTACGACATGCAGCTCTTCCCTGAGGTCCTGGCATAATAACTATTATTACAGAAAAAAGGAGGAGTTGTAAGAAAAGTCACCGGCTTTCAGATCTCAGCATCTGCCACAGTCTGCTACAGTTTAGCTGTGCTCCCTATGCCTTTTGGCCAATGATTCTCTAAATGCCACCCAAAGGAAGACAGTTTTATGGTTCTTCAGAAAGTTACACATAGAATTGTCATATATACCCTCAAATAATTGAAAGCTGGGACTCAAACAGATATTTTCACACTGATACTCATAGCAGCATTATTCACAATAACCAAAAAATGGAAACAATCCAAGGGTCCATCAGTAGATGAGCAGATAAACAAAACGTGGTACACAGGAATATTATTCAGCCATAAAAAGGAATAAAGTAGTATTCTGATACATGCTACAACATGAATGAAATTGGAAGACATCATGTTGAGTGAAATAAGTAGATACAAAAGGACAAGTATTGTGTGATCTCACTTATATGAAATAACCCGAAGTTGCAAATTTATAGAGACAGGAAGTCTATTACAGATTACGCCGGATATAGGTGGGAGTGGGTTAACGCTCAATGGATACAGTGTTTCTGCCTGGGGTGATGGAAATGTTTTGGCAAGGAATGGTGGTGATGATAACAGAACACTGTGAACGTAATTAATACCACTGAATTGAATACTTGAAAGTGGTTAAAATAGGAAATTTTATATTGTATATGTTACCACCAGGAAAAGTGTTTTAAATCATAGAACTATACAACACAAAGAATGAACTCTAATGTAAATTATTGACTTTAGTTAATCATATGATTATCATAATACTGGCTCATCACAATAGTACCACACTAATGCAAAATGTTAAAAATAGGGAACTGTATTTGTGATGGGGGAGGTATAAGGGAACCCTGTATTTTCTCCATGACTTTTCGGTAAACCTATAGGCACTCCAAGAATTAATTAACTTCTAAAAAATGCTACTGAAGGCCCAATGGGCAGGCCACAAACTGATCCAGAAAGCAAGTCTTTCCTTTAGCCCATTGGAATGAATGATTTACAAAACCACATACTCTTATTTTAATGTATATCTAAGACCAACTTACTAATAGCTTGTTAAGTGATTATTACAGGTGAATCCAACTTGGAATTCATAAATAAAAATTAATGAGTTCCCAAATTTTATGGAGGATTCCAACTTAGTTTTCTGCTAAGAGATCTGGCTTCTGGGTAAAGTGAGGCCTGGGAGAAAGTCTTGATGAGCCTTGCTCACAGCTGCTGTGGACTGATGCTTCATTATCCTTGTTCTCAGGTGTGGGACAAGGGCTGCAATTGCTGCTATTTTTGCTTTAATTATAATTTACTGTTAAGTTTGCTTCATTATTATCAAATAGGTAGGATTTGTTTGGTTAACTTTAAAGTGAGTAATGATGTATATTTGCTTCCATGGCATTTCGGGCCTTTAATTTTCTAGTAATTATACCTAAAGACAATTATGCACTGTAATTTGAAAGTGAATCACTTATGACTTGATCGCTAAAATATTTGGTCCTCCAATGGTATCCTTAAGTTATTTTTCCACTGGTAGGTAAGAGAGGATGGGATAGATAGATTGTGGGTTATTTTACCTCCTTAAAAAAGTTGAAAACTACTGTTTTAGACTCCTGGAATAAACAACCGATGTACTGCACACTTTGCAAGTAGTTTGCAAATGTTTATATAAACTCATTTTCCTAGGCAGATGCCTGGAAGTAAATATACATGCTTACCTTTTTCCATCCCCCACTCTGTTGCATGCCTACTAAGATTGTGGCAGGAAGCAATGGAGGCAGAGTGAGCAGGCAGCAGAGCAGTGATAGGTCTCAGCTCCCAAAGCTAAGGTTTTAGGACAACTGCAAATTCGAGTGGCAAAGTCCCCATGGTGGCTTGAAGCTGTACGTACCCCAGAAAAACATGCTCTTAAATCTAATCCATTCCTGGGGTGTGACCCCATGGTAGGTAGGACGTTTTGCATGAGGCTACTTCAGTTAAAGCATGACCATGACAATTAGGATGAGTCCTAATCCATTACTGGAGTCTTTTATTAGAGAGTGAAATTCAGACACAGAGCAAAACAAAAACAAAAACAAAAAACACACCAGAGGCAAGCAGTTGAACAGAAGAGAAGGGAGAGACCAGGAGATGCCACCATGAGCCTCACCATGTGACAGGGACCAAGGATTGCTGGCAGCCACAGTCTTTGGGGAGAAAACATCACTTTGATGAGTCCTTGATTTGGACTTTTTCCCAGCCTGAAGTCGTAGGCAAATAAACTCCCATTGTTTAAGCTGAACCATTTCATGGTATTTGCTTAAGCACAGTCACAAACTCTGAGCTCTACAAATAGTGGTCACAGCTTGCAGCAATAAATTTCTATTCAGGGTTGTGAAAGCTGCAAATCTCACATCAATAAATGGCCAGTGCTCAAGAAAACCAAAAGCAACTTTGGGAGACAGTCACTCTAGGTTTTCTTTAGGCATCCAAGTCTTCAGGACTCTCCCAGAGCTGGGCCTAGGTTGCCTTGAGGCCCAATTGTTGTCACTCCCACTCCTGGGCCCTATCGGATTTTACTTCTAGCTCTGTTACAACATTGTGTTCTGTTTGCTTTATAGTTGTGTAAAGGTCTAACTTTCTTGCAGCCTTTGTTTCTTTGTGGCAGAACAAGGTTTTACCCATCTTTGGAAGGCAACTAGGCAGAATGCCAGCAGCAGAGCTGGGGGGTGGGGGAGGGTCAGAGAGACCTGGTGTGAATCCAAGCTCCTGTGTGACTGCCCAAGTGATTTTTAGTCAAGTGGCTTCTCTGAACCTCAATCACTTATAGGATTGCTGGGAGGATTGAAGAGGAGTCTATTAGGACTGTCTCTGCTCTAAGTATTTGAAACCCAACTCAGACTAGCTTACGCCAAAAAGAGAAGTTATTGTTTCAAAGAGGCACTGTTAGTTTATGTTATGACTCAGTCCAAAGACTAAAATAATGCTGTCAGGTCTCTTGCTTTCTACCCATGTATCTATTTACGTTATCTCTCATCTCTCCATCTCTCTCTTTCTCCCCCACCCCCTTTCTCTTTCGCTCTTTCAACACATACACACACACACAAGCAATGAATTCTGCTTCTCTCTGTGTCCCCCATTTTCTCCTACCTCAAATGAATTCCTCCACACAAGGGGTAGCAATGGTAGCAGATAGTTCCAGTTCTTTTTTTTTTTTTTTTTTTTTAAATTTCTTTTTAGCATCCCCAGAGGGAAAGAGGGCTTCTCCTTCCCAGTGTCAGTATATGCAGGTTCAGAGTAGGCTCTGATCAGCTGGGTGTGAGCTGCATGCCGCACCTGTGGCGAGAGGAGAGGTTTTTGTTTGGTGGTCTCACCAGAACCATGTGGAGCAGAAAGAGAAAATTCCTCAGAGAAAAGGATGGTATAGATGCACGCTATTGCCACAAATAAGGGAGGGAGGTGTTGGGGCAGACAAAATAGCGGCTATTTTAATCAAAGGATGCCATACAAAAGCTACAGTACCCAATACCTAAATAGACAGTAAACCAAGTCACCCATTTCTTGCTTCATCCATCAGCCCCTAATTCCTCTGTTGTTTGCACCTCCTTCCTCCTTCCCCAAATTCTGCTCTCCCAGCTTCACCCAGAGTCCCTTCTAAACATGTGGGTAAACTGCAGCCAAGGAGGCTGACAGGGCCCTGTCCTTCCTGACTCCCTCCAGAAGCAGGAAACATTCCTTCCCATGCAGGAGACTCAGCACAGGGAGCCAAGAGCTGAGGTGTCTGAGCTGGAAGCAGAGAGTAGTTTAACCGAGGCCCAGATAAGACCTAGTTGGGGCCATACCAGAATTCAATCCATGATGCCTTTTTTGAGTCAGTGGCAGAGAGGACATGTGTGTGTGTTGGGGGTGGGGGTGGGGGTGTTTGATAGGCCAGGGCTCTCCTGAGACCTGATCATGCAGCAAGTATAGCACCAGCAATACTTCAGAGCCATAAGGAACCATTCCCCCAGGATTGGGAGAAGCCAACACCTGTATAAGGAAAGATGATGAGCCTCCTTTTTTTTTTCCATTGAAAGTATATTCCAGTAAGTCTGGAGTGCAGAGAGAAAGAGGTAATCTATGGTTCCCTAAGTTCTTGGTCGTAGGAGCTACCTGGTACAGGTTGGGCACAGTGAGAGTCAGACATGGGGGAAGCTATCTATACAGCTGCGATATAGAGAAAAAAGAACAGGACATGGAATCAGAAGATCTGAATTTAAAGCCAAACTCAACCAGTCACTTGCTGTGAAATCTTGGGCAAGCCACTCAACTCTTCTGTCTCTGAATTTCCTCATTTGCAAAAAATACAATTATACTTCACGGGTTGTTGTCAAGATTAAAGGAGCTGTTCATGGGCTGTTCCATTTCTCTGTGTACCTTCCCCAGGAAGCTACAGAGTACAATTGTTAAGAGCTTAGAATCTGGTATTTGACAGAGCTGGGCTCAAATCCCCATTCTGAACTATGAAGAAGATATTTATGAACAAAATGACCAGATGCCTGGGATTTGCTCAAAATAATACAGGAAGTGGGGGATGGGTAGGGTGGCTGCAGAAACAAGATTGTCCGAGAGTGTACAGTGGTTGAAGCTGGTTGTTGGATACCTGGGGTTTACTACACTAATCTGCCTACTTTGTATATACAGGTGGTCATCACTCTGCGTGTCCCAATGTGCATGGATTTAGGTTCCAGTGGTTTAGTTAAATAACATCAGTCCCCCAACAACATGGTTCGGATTTCAGTTAGCATGGTAAATGCATGAAGTGCAAACTTTGCTGTTGGCTCTTCCATCTACAAATCACTGTATACATAGCGGCGGCGCATTATGATCTGTGAGCAGGCGTGGCACCTCTTTACATCTGTTACCAGTTGGTCACTCACAGAGTGGAAAGCATGTAACCATGTGGCCTCCTTCCCTCTCTGGATAACTCACGTGACATTGTACAAAAACGGACATTTGAGAAAAGGGAATTGGCTAACAAAAATGAAACTTTCACAAAGAAAGGAGAAGTGCTAATACTGAAAGTGAAATTTGAGCCAAATGCAAATAGAATTATAGAAGGAATACTTGGGAATGTTGACAACGCCACCATCCACGTATGCCATCTACGTATGCAGCCACAAGTACTTAGTGAAGACGTACTTACTGACAGAAAAGAGGAAAGTGGTTGTTCCAAAGAAAGTGATGCCGGATTATACATTCACATTAAAGGGACGCTTAGGGGAATTTCACAACCTTGAAAGCACAAAGGATAAAATGTTTATCTGCCCCCCCCCCCCCCCCCCCCGTTTTGCCTTCAACCCTGACCACTCTTGTCTCCTTTCTAAGAGAACCCTGAATTTGTCTGATTAATCCGGTCTTCCACTTGGGCATGTACTCACTTGGCCAGTCAGCCTATCACACTGATTAGGAATGGGCCCGTGACCTCACCCTGGGCAATGAGATGTGAGGTGATCTGCCAGGTGGCTTTGGGGAAAGGTTTCTTCACTAATTAAAAAAAAAAGACGCACAGGAAGAGATGGCCTTTTTCCACTAGGTTTGTCACAAGGAAATAGGTTGACTTGAACTCTAGCAGCTAGCTATCTTAGGGAGTTAGCTATAGGCCTAACTGATACTCTGAAATATGGGAACAACCAGGGTTCTTAATGACACTGAGCCACTGAATTTATCAATCCTGGGGTTTCCCTACTTTGGGACTCTGCTATATAAGGTAATACTTTTTCCTTCTTGCTTTGGCTTGCTGAGTCGGTGTTTCCAATTACTTGTAGCCGAAAGGATCCTAGGTGATGCAGGAAAACAAAAAAAGAGATGGACTAACAAAATAATTTTGGACAAATACACTAATAAAAAGTCAAAGTATTAAGAGTGTTGCATTTTGGAGATAAACAAAGGAAACACGCTCTATTCCATCCCTGGGTAATCTTTCCCTGTTCATAGTTTCAGCTGTGACAGCTCTGGATGTCTGGGTTGGAATTCTACTTGTCCATTGATAAACTGGATGGCTGTGGTAAATTACTTTTTTGAATGTCAGTTGCCTTTTATGTAAAATTGACACAGGGATATCTGTACAGGATTGTGAGGATTAAAAGAAATAATATGAATAGAGTTTAGAATAGGTCTGGCAGATACATACATATTGTTTAATAAATATTAGCTCTTACTATGAAAATTTATTTTATGCTGACATTGTCTAATACTACTTCTACAGCCCTGTCCTGCCCCAAATGTTCTCAATATTTTCACTTAGATGTTTCTGTTACTACAAATCTAAACTCATTTCCAGCCTCCCCTAAATTACCACTTCACCTCTTATGCTCCCAATCCCAGTGAAGTTTCATGTTGCTCTTTTAATCTAGAATGTTCTAGTTCTATACCTTTCAAAAATGCATCTGTCACGGTCCAGCTCCTTGATCCCTCGGGTACCATCAATGGTCTTCTCTAGTCTTCATAGCACTTTGTAGCTCCCATATTACTCTTTTGTTAGAGTATATTACAATTCTGTCTCCCCTCTAAATTATAAACTCCTTGCAGAATGAAACTGTAATGAACACAGCATTCTTTCTGCCATTCCCTGCCGGTAACTCAATTTCCATTCAAGTTTCTACTTACTGGCCCAGTAGTTTTAGGGGATGATGACCTCACACCCTAACTCCAGAGGTGAGTCCAGAGGCTAGAGGTAACCCTATGCTGCTTGCCAAGGCAATTGGTTTAGCCTTGGGTCTCTGAAGCAATCAGTGCATGGCATTTCTCTGCCATTCAGGGGATTGGGAGGAGCATGTGACTCAGTGTTTGACCAGTGAAAAATGAGGCAAACTTTGCTTCCGGAAAAGAAATGCCTTTAAAGTGAACCCCCATAGGAAGTTTCCTCACTTTTGTGAGTCCTGGTATCTATAACGATCATTTTGCTACAATGAGGGCAACCAGTTCCCATCAGCTCCCCTCCTCTGACTTTGAGGCTTCTGGTAGGAGTAGGTTCTTATTTTCAAAAAATAAAGCAGAGAGCCCTTCTAGGTCCTCCTTCCTGCGCACAAAGAGCCTTCGCTGGAAGGAGCGTGACGCGCGGATGAGTGAAGGAGTTCTCACGAGAGCGAAAGCAAGTCTCGGGGTGCGTTTTTTTGCCTAGCGACTGACCACAGGCGGGTCACTGCAAGTGGAAGCTCTTAAGTGGCCAGGCCTAAGATTGGAGTGAGCCCCAGTCCAAGACTGGGGTTCTTTCCATATAGAGGAGACGGATTCGGAGGGGCTACAGACCGAGATCGTTGAAAACCAGACGTATGATGAGCGTCTAGAGATTAACGATTCTGAAGAGGTTGCAAGTAAATATACTACAACCCCACGATATCCAGGACTTCCTCGCTCTGCCCTTCTTCCTAACAAGACTATGGCTGATAACAGCAGCGATGAATATGAAGAGGAAAATTACAAGGAGAAGAAGAAAACGTCACAGTTGACACCTCAACGGGGGTTTAGTGAAAATGATGATGATGATGATGATGACTCATCTGAAACGGATTCTGATGAAGATGATGATGAAGAGCATGGAGCTCCTCTGGAAGGGGCTTATGATCCTGCAGACTATGAGCATTTGCCAGTTTCTGCTGAGATTAAGGAACTCTTCCAGTATATCAGTAGGTACACACCTCAGTTGATTGACCTGGACCACAAACTGAAACCTTTCATTCCCGATTTTATCCCGGCTGTTGGGGATATTGATGCATTCTTAAAGGTCCCACGCCCAGATGGAAAGCCTGATAACCTTGGCCTTTTGGTACTGGACGAGCCTTCTACAAAGCAGTCGGACCCTACAGTACTCTCACTTTGGTTAACAGAGAACTCCAAGCAGCACAACATCACACAACATATGAAAGTAAAGAGCCTAGAAGATGCAGAAAAGAATCCCAAAGCCATTGACACATGGATTGAGAGCATCTCTGAGTTACACCGATCTAAGCCGCCTGCGACTGTGCATTATACCAGGCCCATGCCTGATATTGACACACTAATGCAAGAATGGTCCCTGGATTTTGAAGAGCTGTTGTCCAAGGTGAGCCTGCCCATTGCAGAGATTGATTGCAGCCTGGCGGAGTACATTGACATGATCTGTGCCATCCTAGACATCCCTATTTACAAGAGTCGGATTCAGTCCCTCCACCTGCTCTTTTCCCTCTACTCTGAATTCAAGAACTCACAGCATTTTAAAGCTCTAGCTGAGGGCAAGAAAGCATTCACCCCTCCATCCAACTCTACCTCTCAAGTTGGAGATGCGGAGACATTAACCTTTAGCTGAGACACCTCCCAAGTTGCTCTGTTTCAAAGCTGAGCTGGATCTTTTATCCCAGCTGAGAAGAGGTCATTATCAGCCCACCTGGCATCTTTGCCTGAGTCACAGCTTGACACAGGGACAATGTACTTCCTGCTACTCTCTGCCTGAGAGTCCTGCAAGTGTTTGTTAAATGTCTTCTGCTTGCCTCAGATTTCCTTCCTGTTGGAGCTATGTATCTACACCACTGTGGGGATTTGAGTTAGAAGAATTGAAATTTCTGGGGTTCCAAAGAGCTTACTTTGGGAGGACAGCTTACAAGATGTTCTTTCAAGGATGAATATAGAATTATTTTCTTTCATTCTTTAAGTTAGTTGGCAAAGATTTTATAAATAAAATGCTCTGTCTTTCAGGTTAAAAAAAAAAAAAATAAAGCAGAGATTCCTGAAGGGAGAGGATGGTTCATGTCTATCCAGTCCAGATCTCTTTTGGAAATTCCTCAGTGAACACCAGTAAATCTTACCTCACTGATTTGGACTGTCACCTTTTAGATTGAGGTTCTAGTTTTCATTTCAGCACACTTTCATGAAGATTTAAGTTTATTACTTCGGGATGATAATTTTGGACTCACCTTAATCTGATCAATAAGCTGTCAACAAATCACATTTTATGCTGTGATATTGTTTGTAAGTATTCAGTTACCAAATATTTGCACTATAAAGTCCCATGCTATGTGATATAGTTTCAAAGAAGTTTCCTATTGATTATTTTCTTCATCCCTGGATGCAGATTTATTAAAAGCTTTATTGTAATGAGTATTATTTCTTGACTTGAATATTTTATCTGTAGTCTAATATCCTCCTACCTCCATCATTTATTGATCATTTATAAAATGATACTCCCCTGCCTTAGATATAACACATAGGACAAGAGACTGGCACTGACCCTACTACAGGAGTCTATAGGCTGCCCAGTACCTGGGAAATGGTCTGGCATGAGAGTATCACCCAACTACCCTGTCCTGTTCAGTATATGAGCAACCGATTAGATCATCTCTCAGAGATTCTGGATGTGAACCATAGACAGAGAGGGATATAGACCGAGGAATGAAGAGATTGATAAATTCAACTGTATTATCTCTAGAGGTAAGAACTTAATAGGCAAGTGGTCGGTCTTTCAAATTATTGCAGGTAATGGTTTTGCCAAACGTTTTTGCCTCAGCATAACAAAGGATGCTGGCCTTCCAGTCTACAATGTCAATTTCCTCATCTCCCAACTGCTGAGCCACTATTAGTCTGTTAAAACTAACCGTTTGTATAAGTTTTCTCATCTCCCAATTGCTGAGCAATATAACCAAAAATGGATCTTTTTATTTCTTATTTTTTTGCATGGGCAGGCACCAGGAACTGAACCCCAGTCTCCAGCATGGTAGGCAAGAATTCTGCCACAGAGCCACCGTCACACCACCCATGGATCAGCTTTTTTTTTTTTTTTTTTTTTTTTTAACATGGGCAGGCACCGGGAATCAAACCTGGGTCCTCTGGCATGGCAGGCAAGCATTCTTGCCTGCTGAGCCACTGTGGCCTGCCCTAGATCAGCTTTTATAAAGGGGATTTATTTAGTTGCAAGTTTACAATTCTAAGGCTGAGAAAATGTCCAAACTAGGGCACCAACAAGAGGTTACCTTCACTCAAGAAAGGCTGATGCCATCCAGAACACCTCAGTCAGCTGGGGAGGCACACGGCTGGCATCTGCTGCTCCCTTGCTCCTGGGCTCCATTGATTTCAGCCTCTGTTTCCTGTGGCAATTCCTCACTTGGCGTCTCCGGGTCTTCACTTAGCTCTGCTGGGACACAGCTCTAGGTTCTGGCTTGCTTAGTATCTCATAGGAAGACACACAGTGATGTTTGCTGGGTCCTGCATCTCCAAATGTCTGGGTTCTGTGTTTGCTCTGTCACTTCTGTTCTCCAAGCACCTGCATTGACTCTGGGCTTTCCCCAAAATATTTCCTCTTTTAAAGGACTCCAGTAAACTAATCAAGATCCACCCTGAATGTGTGGAGTCACATCTATCAAAAAATCACATACACAATTGGACATGTCACATTTCTGTGGGGGATAATCTAATCAAAATTTTCTGCCCTGTGGTTTTAAATGGGATTAAAAGAATTGGCTGCCCCCAGAAGATTGGATCAGGATTAAAACATGGCTTTTCTAGGGTACATAATATTTTCAAACCAGCACAGACCCCATGCCACGTATTTTAGGTTTTTGTAACAGCAGTACCATCGTTTCAGTACAATTTCCATATTAGTTAGGTAAGGTTATGTTGTTCTGCCAAAGAGACCCATCAATAATCCCTTAAATTAAAGAGGGTAGGTAGTTTTCTGTCATGTAACAGCCCATGGTGAATGTTCCAGGTAGTGGGTGACTCTGCTCCACCTGATCATTCAGGAATCCAGGTTTCTTGCAGCTTGTTGTTCCTCCTTCCCCTTGGACTGATGTTACCTGCATGGTCAAGGTCGAGTCGCCACGTTATCTGGGTCCCCGGAGGGAAGGGAAAAGAGAACAGGAGGAAACATACCCAGATCTTAAGGCGCAGGCCTGGAAGTGGCACATAGCATGTCTGCTCAATTCATTTGGAGGAAAGTTAGTTATTTGACCGCAAGAAGGGCTGGGAGATGTGATCAGGATGAAGGAAAGAACAGATTTCGGTGGAAACTAGAGCCATATTAACCAAAAATGTTCAATCTCAAGCATTCGAGTTACTTTGTAGTTCCGGGACTACGAAAAGACTCAGGACACTGACTAAAATGAGAACCACACAGAAGATTAGAAATACGAGATAAAGCTCTCCTCTCACACGTTATCTATCAAAGAACCAAGCCGTTTCACAAACATCTTGCCAAAATGGTAGGGAATTGAAACCTTGAAAATTGTCTTCCAAGCTAGATGTGGTAACAGGAAATTAGTTGTGCTGAGTCCATTATTAGTAATGTAAGATATATAAAATTTCTTCCATATGCTTCTTAATAAAAATGAAAAGAAAAGCCTGGTGTAAAGTTCCCCTCCGTTCTGAGTTTCCTTTCACTACATTTATTTCTCTCCAGAGGCTGTCCTGGCTCACCTACAAGAAGGTGATGTGGCCCAGGATAGCAGAGTCACCTGCTGCTGCCCAGTAACTTGGAGAGCAAAGGCAGCTGCACTAACATGGTTTCCAGGTTGCCAGGTCACGCGAGGGTGTCACTACCAAAGAGTGGCATCTTGAAACCCACATGGTGGCAACGACCGTGTCACACACATACAGCTTCCTTCTCATTAAGGCCTCTCCTGGCAGGCATGCCTCTTCTCACCCCTCTCTCCTCTCTAGCCTCATTTACTTTCTGGTCCAATTACTTCTTATCTTTCTTTCTTTTTTTTTGTTTTGATAGACTTTATTTTTTTTAGAGGAGTTGTAGGTTTATAGGAAAATCATGCAGAAAGTACAGAGATCCCATATACACCCCCTTACACACACACAGTTTGCCCTAATTATTAAATTTTGCATTGATGTGATACATCTGTTGCAACTGATGACCCGCCATTATTATAACTGTATTATTAACTGAAGTCCATAGAGCTACATTAGGGTTCACTCTTTGTGTGGTACAGTTTTTTGGTTTGTTTAGTTTTTATTGCGGTAACATATTCAACGTAAAATTTCCCATTTCAACAACATTCAAGTATATGGTTCAGTGATGTTAATTACATTCATAGTACTGAACTATCACCACTATCCATTACCAAAACTTTTCCATCACCCCAAGCAGAAACTCTATCCACTGAGCATTAACTCCCCATTCCCCACCCCTACCTCTGCCTCTGGTGACCTGTACTCTGCTTCCTGGCTCTATGAGTTTGCATATTCTGATTATTCATACCAGTGAGATCATACAATACTGTCCTTTTTATCTAGCTTATTTCATGCAACACGGTGTCTTCAAGGTTCATCCATGTTGTGGCATGTATCAGAACTTCATGATTTTTTTTTGTGGCTGAATAACATATTCCATCATGTGTAAATACCACATTTTGTTTATCCATTCATCTGTCATTGGACATGTGAATCGCTTCCATCTTCTGACTATTGTGAATAATGTTGCCGTGCACATTGATGTGCAAATACCTATTTGAATCCCTGCTTCCAACTTTGGGAAGTATACACCTACAAGCGGGATTGTGGGTTATATGGTCATTCTATACTTAACTTTCTGAGGAACCACCAAACTATTTTACATGGTGGCTGCACCACTTTACATTCCCACCAACAACGCACGAGGGCCCCATTTTTTCATGTCCTAGCCAGCACCTGTCAATCTCATCTTGCCAAGCCTCTGTCTCTGCCTTACAGTGGAAAGGAGGCACAACCTGTAAGAACTGCCCTGGGGGGCGTTCATCCTTCGCATGTTATGCAACTGCTGCCTGACCCGCGAGGACACTGGTGATGTCCCAGAGGCCACATGGGTTCTTGTTTGTTCTGTTTAGGCAGGTCTGAATGTGCAGGAATATGATGTGATGGATTTGCACAAGTTCAATCAGGGCAATCAAACAGATGCCTCTATTTCTGCATGTTTGAGTAAATACCTGTCTGGGTAATCTAAGCTAAAGATCACTCATGTTGAATCTAAAGCCCTGTATTGAACAATGTCCACTGTCAAGAGGTAGCCAGCCATTAGGAGAGGAGGGAAAAAGAACAGTAAAGAAAGAGCCAGCCAAGAAACTCCCTGGAAAATAATAAGCACCAGGATTACTATGATTTTGAGTTCTGCAAAACTAAAACAAAACTACACACACATACACACAAAACATGAATTGACACCAACTGTACATAAAATCTTGTGGTAGGAGGTTCCCCTACTATGAAGGGCTTCCCTTCCCTTCATAGTCCTTCAGGTAGACAAGGGAAAAAAACAGGGAAGACAAAATTATCCTAAAAGAAATATCGTCAGTGCAGTAAAATAGAGCATATTTAATGCATCAGACTGTAGAGACAGTGAATGAAATGAATCTGGGAAAGAAAGAGCTTGTTATTTTCTTATTCATTTATTTATTCAATCACTCACTTCACAAACATTTAATTACTAACTATATGCTGTTCACTGCACAGGGATAAAAACAAATAGGACACAGACCTTGCCTTCTATAGACACAGGCAGACAGGTGGACAAACAAGTCAGAGCACAACTATGTTGTCAGTGTTATTATATCCATAAGGACAAACTCCAAGGCAATTGATTCCAACTGGGGAGTTTGTGGACAGAGGCCACAAGAAAGCTTGCAAGAAGGGGTCGTGAACGAGAGTTCTGATGGGTGATGGGACCATAGTGGGTAGAGTCACGTGCAGAGTCTATGGGGGTGGGAAGCTGAGGCCAGGCTAGGGCAGCTGGAAAAGTCTTAGAAACCACAGTTCCTAAAGGAATTGCTTCTCTGGTATGTCACTAAAACCTAGAAAACAACTTTATAGGAAAGGTGCATACTATTACAGGGAGAGCATAATGATGGAGATCTAGCAAACCACATACACTAGTTGGGTTACTGCTGGTCAACCTCCTGCCCTCATCCACATCTGAGCAGCTGGTTATCAGGTTATCAGTTAGTGAAATCTAATTGACATAGGAAGCACCTTCCTAAATCAAAGTGTAAGCCACCCCACCAAACCTTCTTAATTGCTTTTTATTTTTTGCATGGGCAGGCCCTGGGAATTGAACCCAGGTCTCAAGCATGGCAGGAAAAAATTCTGCCACTGAGCCACCATCGCACTGCCCCCAAACGTCCTTTTAGAAAATGTTACCCTAAAATTGTCAGGAGGTCCAGGAGTCCCCTATAGACTGACTCTGGGGGTAGACAGATCTAAGTTGGAAGACTGGCCCTTTACTTAATAGATAGACAAAATACTTGTATTAATAAGAACTTACTGGTTGCAAGGAACAGACACTCAAGATTGCCTAAGTAGAAAGATGTAGGGTTGTTTCAAACCCGAAGGGAGGAAAGCATCTGAATCTCAGAGAGAACCAAGGAAGTGGATGACTGCCCACAGCCATCTGTCTCATCTCTTTCTTTCTCTTTCTCTCTCTCCTCAGAATGGAATATGTTGCCCACAGTGCCCTCATTTTGATATTACAGCTCCCATCATATGGAGTGCCTGGATCTCTTGGTCACAATTCCAAAAGTCTGGGAGAAGGACTCTGATTCAGCTGAGGTCATAATTATGAGCAGCATTCATGCTGGACAGTTGCTGTGTGGAAATATCCCTGTGGACAAGGGCATTAAAGAGGGCTCTTAGGAGTCAGGAATTCCAAAAGAGGTCAACCATAGTTCTTATCTCTGCACACTGGTCCCTGGTGATAATAGTCAATGCTTTACCTGGCTGTTGAACTGATTTGATGAGTTAATCCATGTAAAGAACCTACCATATAGTAGGTTCTCTGTAAACTGAGGTGATTAACATTATTCTATCATTAAATAAAGACACAGGTGATTGATCAGTTTTTAGGAAAAGCCAATTTAGGACACTGGCATGCAGGTTTCCTTCCTACTCCAAGGCTATAATTTACAGTAATGTAAAGGAGTGGGACAGGCCTCTCCTTCTTTGCCTCAATTCATATTCTCCTCATCTCTCACCTCTTAGTTACAGCTTAAGGCTTCCACCCCCATAGCCCCCAGGCTTTCTTTGCTATTACAAATCAGTCATTTGCTCTTCGGGCTCTTGCTTCCCTCACAGGACCCTTGAACTTATCTTTAATGACTGTATTTAGGAGTGTTAAATTTATAGGGTGATTATGTTTTTCCTCTCTATTAAGTTGTAAACTTGTGGGCCGACATACCACCTCTTTACACCCAGGACATTGCTGTACACCTAGGGTTGACTTGATAACATTTAATTCATCATGTTTTCACAGCAAGGGTAATGCCCATTTATAGACTCATAAAAGGAACCTCAAGAACTCATTTATTTCAGATCACTGCCTTTAGCAGGATAAGATTTAAGCTTCCTAAATAAATGACCACATATTTTATTTCCACTCCCACATAAACCTATCATTATAAAACCTTGGATTTGGAAGGCACTTGGCAGGTCTTCTAGGCCAGCTTCTTTGCCCAAGGTGGGAAGGCCTCTTTAGACCTCTTGAGACAGGGGCATCTGGTCTTCAGTTGAAGAAGAAACTTGTTCCTAGTCAGCTCATTCCAACTTTATTCTCTTACAGTTGAGAGTTCTGCTTGGTATGAAGCTCAAACCTGCCTCTGAATTACTCAATGCTTCTAAACTGGCAGGACTAGAGCTAATAATTCCTCTGTTTACTCTAATATACCCGAAAGCAAAAAGAATTATAATGATTCAGTAATGAAAATCATCCCTTAAATCCTAATTTCTCAGTTACAACTTGATATATAGTGTTCACCTTTGTGAATCCTTCTTAATGTTCAGAGTCCAGCACTGCATGTAACATTCCAGTGTTGTCTGCTTGGTGGGGGAGTGGGATTAGGACCACCTTTGTTCTATATTAGCTACTGTGTTTTTATTAATACTGTGTAAATTTGTGCCAGGTTTGTGTATGTGTGTGTTTTGCTTTGTTTGTTTTTTGGTAGAATTATCACAGCCTTGGTTCATATTAAGTTTTTTTTTTTGCATGGGCAGGCACCGGGAATCGAACCCAGGTCTCCTGTATGGCAGGCAAGAACTCTACCTGCTGAGCCACTGTGGCCCACCCTCATATTAAGTTTTTTTTTTTTTTTTTTTTTTTTTTTTTTTTAAGGAAAGACAGAGAGAAGGAAGGAAGGAAGGAAGAAAGGGAAACATCTTTAAACATTTTCTTGTTTTATTGTATTCTGTTTCTCCGTTTTTGTTACATGGGCTGGGGCCGGGAATCGAACCGAGGTCCTCCGGCATAGCAGGCAAGCACTTTGCCCGCTGAGCCACCGCGGCCCGCCCCTCATATTAAGTTTTAAAACCTTATATTTTTTCAAATTATGGAGATTGTTTATTCTAATAGTAACATATATACAACCTAAAATTTTCCCTTTTAACCTCATTCACATATATAATTCAATGCTTGTTTCAACCCAGCTCTTAGAGGGCTTGGGTCAGAGCAGCCTAAAGACCAAAAGACAGGTCAGCACAGAGTTAGACATGGCGGGGAATGCTCTCAATATTGAGGGGAATCCCGGGCCTGGATGCCCACAACCCACCTCCACACAGCAAAGTATGTTGACAGTAGGACAGACATTGAATCCATACAGCAGAACACTAGGAGTTCCCCGCATAGAGGTCACAACCCCACAAAGGGATGCTGCCGTGGCCAAGAAAGAGAATTAAATTATTTCCCAGTTATTAGGAGTATGGGGTGAAAAGTTACATGAGTTAGCGGGGACATAGGGCTGTCCCCATGTACAATGTCCTGTAAATGAGAAGAACCTTTTTCAGATTTTATGATGTGTTGAATTCTGCCAGTCCAATTAGCAGGGGTCACAGTCTAAGAAAGGCTTGTAGCGCCTGATGATGGCAGGTCTGTGCAAATCCAACATTGGGCTCAATTGTGGGCATGAGTTACTGCTGAAGCCCACTATAGGAAGGTATTTGCTAAGGTGCTAGGGGCAAAAAGAAAGACGTTTTGGGGGAACAATGAGGGGTGATTAGTTCCATTGATTGATACTAAGGTAGCAGGCAGAGGAATAATTTGGAGGTTTTAAATATCAGATATTCTCTTTCTGCAAATTTTGAGAGACTCCACCATGACATTAATCATTAATTTAGGCATAAGAAGGGTCCATATAGTTAGTTATACACAAGGTTCCCATGGGAATAGGAGACCCTGGATTGGTGATAAAAATTTTAACAGGCTTTTTTGCGTCAGATTACAATATTTTGGGTGCTTCCTATTCCTCATGGGTTTAAGATTCCCAACCTAGTGTAGCTGCATAGGTCAGCACTAAAGTCAAAGGACCTAATTTTCTCCCATTTGGTATGGTCTGAGGTATAGCCAACAAAAAATTATTATTCCCCCTTTTGGGCTGTAAAGCAGTTGGCCCTTTAATTTGTATCCTCAGGGCCTACGTTGGTCTTCCATTAGCATTTCAGTAGGAGCTGGAGCTGCAGCCCCCATCACTGCATTCAAGTGAGTTAAGGTCTGAGTGTTTTTTCAGTTCACTGCTACAAGGACCTCTTATCATCTTTTAGCTCTTCCTTTAACAAACCACTCATTGTTCCAATGAGGTCTGCACCTGTGGGATTGTAGAGCAGATGGACCGTCCATATGATGTCCTGATCCATGGCCCAGGATTGGACTATCTGTCCAGTGAGAGGGGTCTCCTAATCACAGTCTATTTGTGTAGGCACAAATACAGAGCACTCACTTTCTCCAAACATCTGATGGTGGCCCTCTGGTTCGCCTTCCCCACCGGGAAAGCTAACAGCAGCCTTTTAGCCATGTCCACAGCAGTAAAAGCATACCTTGCCCCCACCAAGAGTGGAAGGGGACTGGTGTAGTCCACTTGCCACCAGGTCACAGGGATTTGAGACTGGCTGCTGATGTGCCCCATCTGGTGAGGTAACCCATGAGGTTGATGCAGGGAGCGCTAAAGGGCAATCTCTAGTGACGTCTGAAAGGAAAGTGAAGGAGAATAGAGAAGGAGAATGCATGAAAAGAAGAAATGGACAGACCTCAAAGGATCATGGCAAACTTTATTAGAGAGCTTGAGAGGGACGGCCTGAAGAGCAGTCAAGCTGACTGAACCAAGAGCTGTGCTAAGGGGAGGGAGAGTGGCATATTTATAGAGCAGGGTTTATTGAAACCAACAAAAAAAAAAACAACAGAACAATGTCTTTTGTGGTTATACTTCTGTAGTTAAACATTTGGTATGCTTCGGAGATTGTTAGGAATAGGCAAGTGGGGCTTTCCAGTTCGCGAGGGTGGGCGAAGTTCAATCAGACGTGACAGGTTAGGTCAGTTTGTTAGTTTCATCAATGTCCACTAGTTGCTGGTGCATGACAGGGTTTGTTGCCCTTGGTGTCACTTTTCTGATGAAGCCATTCTGTCACTTCCTTGGTTTCAGCTGTGCTCAGTTGGGCACTGCCAGAGCATAGCTTAGGAGCTTGTGTTGGTTATCCACCCCTGAATAGGGATGGCCATTTTCAAGGCCATTTTACGGGCATCTTTGTGTCAGTCCCTCTACTTGCAATAAGGAATTATATGCAGCATACAATTGCTTTTCCATGTGGTTGTATTTCAGTTTTGCCTTTTCATAATTGTAACCAAAAGCCAAGGGGGAATTCATTTAGAATTTTGCCTCTGCCACTGCCACACAAAGCCAATATCATTGCTGGCTATGTCAATTCACAGGGCAAGTCTGGATCTGCTCCTCCCAGTGCTGGTGCTATTGCCTTGTTCGCTTTGCCAAAAGCAACCTGCTGGAGGTCCTCCCATTTCCAAGTATGATCTTTTCTAATTAACATATACAAAGGTTTTAGCATTTGGACTAAGTGAGGAACAAAAGGTTTCCAATACCCCAACAATTCCAAGAAATCCATTAGCTGTTTTGACCTATACAGCATAGGAAAACAATGTGCCTTATCAATTACTGAAGAAGGAATCACTTTTTCTTACCCAACCATACAACACCTAAGAATTTGACAGGGCAGTCAAGGCGTTGCTGTTTGTTGCAGATTAATTGCCATCCCTGTCTATTAAGGTGAGTGAACAATGAGCCTGAGGCTTCTTTTTGTTCTGAAAGAGAGTTACTAATTAATATGACATAATCAATATAGTGAAACAGACTTTTCCACTTAGGCAAATCCTTTGCCAAGAGACCATGGCAGATGGTCGGACTATGAAAATAGCCCTTTGGGAACGTGGTGAACGTCCTTTGTTTTCCTTTCCAGGTGAAGGCAAAAGCAGGTTGACTGGTCTTAATTAAGGGAATATTAAAGAAAACATTAGTTGACTCTAAGACAAAGTGACAATGACATAATTGAGTGCTAACTCCTTGTTGTAAAGAGGCAATCTTTGGAACCATTGCATATAAAGGTGGTGTTACTTTATCCTTTGCTTTCCAAACCTCTTCTAAATGGTGGGCAGTAGCTTTTGCCATTTGTTCTGCCTTGGTAACCACTTGCAGGGCTCCTAAGAGGGGCCATGCTATGGCTACCACCCTTTGGCCTGCTATCTGTTGCAAAATAGTCATCAACCCCACCAGAGTTTTCAGGGTGCCCCCATACTGTTGTGACAGTGTCCATTCATGTAGGCGCGCAGCCATTCCTCCCCCAATGGGAGTAGCGATTCCTCCCCACATGGACAATAGAGGCCAATGTGGGATTTCCCCATGGATTCTCCCTTCCCAGGACTCATGTCTGCTATGCCGATGGCTCTTTGGTTTCCTGGATGGCTCACCAATTGTTCCAGCCCAGCTGTTGAAGCAGCCCAAAGACCAAAGAACATGTCAGGCATGGAGTTAGATGTGACTTTTATTGGGACATGTGAAAAGGAGAAGATTCTTCCCAATGGCAAATAATCGGGAAATGGAAGCTAATGCTCTGCAAAGGGGACGGGGGGATTGCAAGGGTTTATAAGAGTGCAAGACAAAGAAATTTCATAGGGTGTGATGGTAGATGCTGGAGACCTAGGTTCAATTCCCGGTGCCTGCCCAGTGAAAAAAAAAAAAAAAAGAAATGGATGCCCTCACAAGATTAAATCAGAAATTAAACATGGCTTTTCTGGGGTACATGATACTCTGTCCAGCAGGAGGCCTAGAGATTTAACACAGGCTGACATCCAGCTCAGGCACATGGTGGGTGGTCTTGCCCTCAGCTTCCCTTTCCTAATTTCCAATTAGGAAGGATTACAAGAGGAGGAAATACCCTCAAAGAGAATTCAATGGATATTATGTGTTGCCTAGTGTTGCTGCTAAATATTTTGTTAAATGAATGAATATAGTAAAAACTATGAGGTTTTTTTTCTCATGAAAGAATATATGAATATATATTTTATCAAGGAATATTTTACAAATCAATGTGGCATGTTGTTGGTTTCCACTGGGAGCTAGCTCTGTTCTCCACAGTTCAAGGTCTCTTCCAGCTCTGTGATGCTG
Source organism: Tamandua tetradactyla (assembly GCF_023851605.1). Lineage (NCBI taxonomy): Eukaryota > Metazoa > Chordata > Mammalia > Pilosa > Myrmecophagidae > Tamandua > Tamandua tetradactyla. The sequence continues at coordinate 70,160,811 of NC_135330.1, read as the reverse complement.
GTTCAAAGGCCAGACCTACTAATCAGCCCAGCTGTTGCTCAATGTGTGACCCTGGGTGAGTCAGCTGGCCTCTCTACATTTTGGCTAGTCTCTCTGGATCAATAAAGTAAACAGATAAAAAAAAATGAAATCATGGTATCTCAGGCTTGGGAAGCAACCTAAGAGCTTACTCCTAATTACGGTAGCTGTTGCTTGCTTATCTCCTTCCAACCCCTCTCTTCTCTTGACCTTACACTTAGCTGGGACCCCCTAGTCATGTACCACTGCCCCACCACTGCAGACAGCAGGCAGGAGGCTGGGGATGGTGCACTCAGGCCTCTGTCGGTCTAAGAACTGAAATGAGTATTTAAAAACAGATATTTCCTCATATAGACTTAGGGACCCTAAATTAAGAAAAGAGCATTGTTGCCCAGATTGACAAGGGTCATGGACAGCAGAGTACCTGAGGTGAGGGCTAGAACTTGGAACATGTAAGAGGAAGAATAATTTATTCCAAACAAGAAGGAAGCAAATAGCCACTATTATTTGGCATCTAGTATGTGCTGTACACTTTATATCTCTTAACCTTTAATCCTCACAACAATCCTCTGGCTTGCCATATTTGCACAGGACTTTGTCTAAAATTGGGAAAACATCAGTTTGACAAAGAAGGAGATAACTGTGTAGTGGTAGAGTGAGGTGATGATGGAAATTAAAGTGGGGTGGGTAAAGTTTCCCCAACCCTGTTCTTGAAATCAGCATAGACATAGGTAAAAATATATCATACATATACAGACTGGAAAAATGCATGTGGGAATCAGGGAGCTTGGCTCTACCACTAACTGACTGGGGCAAGTTATTATCCTGCAAGGTAGGTTTTGCAATCTCCAATTTATAAATGAGTAAACTGAGGTCCAGAAATCTCAACTAACATGCCAGAAGTTTCACAGCTGGTAAGTGGCAGAGCTGGGATGCCAGACACTTTGGAATGACTCCAGCCTCTGTTCTCTTGCTATACACAACCCTGTATCTCTGCACTCATCTCTCAGTCATGCTTGATTAAGGTCCTTTTCTGATCTCCTAGTAAGAAGGGAATTGGAAGCCATTTGATCATATCATATAATAGTATATATCATATTTTATTAGGGGTTGGTTGGGTAACTTTACAATTAAGCAAAACAATTATCTTTTAGTCAGGCAGATTTAGTTATCCTTACCTTCACTTTTTGTTGTTTATATACATACTCCAGTTGTATAAATGGCCTGGGTATGTGAATTGGCTAGATTCTGCCAAGCTTGACCCAATCAAGATCGGGTCCCCTGTCCTGGTAAACCAAGGGAGTAGCAGCCCTTCTCCAAAGTTGCTTTGACAAGGCTTATTTGATTCTCTTACACATCACATCTGTTCTTACTTCTGTCCTCAGAACCTCCTGAATTATACTAGAGCTCTGACTGTAGCACAGAGGATAATAACTTGCCCCAGTCAGTTAGTGGTAGAGCCAAGCTCCCTGATTCCCACATGCATTTTTCCAGTCTGTATATGTATGATATATTTTTACCTATGTCTATGCTGATTTCAAGAACAGGGTTGGGGAAACTTTACCCACCCCACTTTAATTTCCATCATCACCTCACTCTACCACTACAGTTATCTCCTTCTTTGTCAAACTGATGTTTTCCCAATTTTAGACAAAGTCCTGTGCAAATATGGCAAGCCAGATTTGCAAGCCAGATCCCCCCCAACCAAGCGAGCTCCCTAAGTATTTTCTGTGTGGAAATTTGGAACCACCTGCACATTCTCTCCTTTGAGACTATTAGCTCTTTCCTTAGGGCCAGAAGTAGACCTCCTCTTTCTCTCTGATGCCCTAAAAAAGTGTAACAAGGGTTCTGTGCATGGTAGACCCACAATGAATATTTGTTAAGGTGCCTGCTATTGCGATTGCTGGCTGTGTTTATTCCTGAGAAAGCTTGTCTGTTTGGAAATATATATTTCTTGCATATCACCTGTAACACAGGAATGGAGTTAAAAGATAAGATGGATTTAAAAGTTTTGTAGCTCATGCCACTTCACTGTTACATATCATGAACTCTCACCCTAGACTGTGGGTTCCTTGAGCAAAGCAACCATGGATCAGGTGTGTAGTTGCTACTCTGTCTGCCTGAGCAAATGACTAAGCATCTGAAAACATGATCCTAATAGTATAGGATATATAATACAAGGGTAGCATACCTCTGAAAGGCAACCTAGCAGTCAGACTGTACTATCACTTAACAGCAAATGATCACAAGGTACTTTTTACTGCCAGAAAGAGGTAAATAAAATGAATTATACCACATAATGTAAAATTTGAAGGCAGTCATTGGTCATCTCCATGCCTTCTGTTTTCACATTTGAGTGACTTAAAAACATGCTTATAGGAAAGGTAGGTACACACTTCAGAATTGCAGTGGACACCTACTGGGTTATCTGCTCAGCTGTTCTTTTTGGGGAATAGTTCAACTTCCCCTCCCACCTTCTGACCTATACACATCTATCAGACCCCACAGGAGCTTCCAGGCCTTCATGTTTATGTCCAGACCTACCCAGACTGGACCAGCCAGATTCCTTCTCCCAGGAATTTGGAATTTTGAACTAGAGATATAAGGAGAGAGGGTTGTTTGAGGAGGTAAGACTATTAATGACAGCCCTCTGGAGGGACACTACACTACCATATGCTGCTGTAAACACTAGTCTGCCTCAGTAATTTGCCCTTCTGGGGCCAGTACAACACAGAAAAATAGAATATGGAATTAAGTAGCCTCTATTTAAAGATACACACACACACTATAGATGAAATCAGAAAGCAATGTATAGGATTTTGACATGAATTAATCTATTCCTTTGTTGCTTTCTGTGGTATAACTTATCAAGCTTGTATTTTATTTCACATTTCATGCACTTCTATAAGCCCATGAGTAGAGCAAAATGGAGGGCAAGGATGTGTCTTACCTTTGTACTTCCCACAGGCCTGACCAATCCCTGACCCTCTTGGCACTCAATGAAGGTTGATACACATTTGATTAATTATATTGACAAAAATAGTGAATCTGCATGCTTCTGGGGTAAACAATATTAAAACTATACTTAAATTTAAGCTCCCATCCTTCCCTGTCGTGCTTAACTTTTCATTATCTAGAGATCTGTCCTTACCACATAGAGAACAAAAATCCAACTGAGCTGTGTTCCAAGCAATTCTTTGCTTCTTATTCAAGGGAGTGGAAGTAATGGTAGTTTCTCCCCACAACTCAGCAGATAGGCTGAACTTATTAGAGCAGGAAAATCTCACCAAAGTGAGAACACCTGAGGGTCAAAACCGGTTGGCCTATAAAAGACTGAATGAACTCTCGAGCAATAGCCTGGCTAAGCACCGCTCCCACAGGGGCTGTTGATTGCTCAAGCTTTTACAATTCTCAAGCCCTGTTCCAAGGAGCTTTTGTGGTTTAAATCAATGTGCTTCTAGGATAAGTGCCTTTATTATTCCTAGTTCACATTATTTGTTGTACTCTTATACCACTGACATAATACCCTTTGTACAGCTGTACAGTAATGGTACTTTCAGGAATCTCTAAGAGCTCTCTAATTAGGACTCACAGCCACATGGCAGATGGAGAAACTGAAGCCCGCAGACAGGGATGACTAATCTTCTCGGTCACCAAGGAGGCTGCAGGGTCTGGGCTATCTCACTTTACCCAGAAATTGCAGTGGCTGCAGTATTATCAGACTGCCAGATTTCATGGCAGTGCATGCTGAGCTCTTTGCAATTCTGATTAGGGTCACCTGATATCGAGTCGAGGACTGAGAAATAGAAATGTTCATGAATTGGCTGGGCAATGAATGACTCAAGTATGTTTTGTTTTTTTTTTCAATGTTTTGACTCAAGTATTTTCAGTGACTGGGTTCCTAGGAACAGAAACTGCATTAAGACTAGGTCATTTGAAATTGAATTCTGCATTAAATAATTAAACTGTATCAACTACCTACTAGGTACCAGACACCATGCTGTGATGAGGAATGCGGAGATGAAAAACCAAATCTCTCTCATTGGATGTTTACAGCCTAGAAGAGGAGATAAAAATGTAGATAAGGAGTTATAGGAAGCTGACTGCTTTGAAAAAGACTAGAACAGAAGGCTCAGGTAGACCCAGCTCTAAAGGGTTTTCAGAGAAAGCTTCCTAAAAAGGAGGGCTTTCAGCCTGGGCAAATCTTAAAAGATGGACTGGAATGTTTTTGGACAGAGCTAAGGAGAGAAGATACTTTCAATATCTTATTTTGGATGTGAAAAAGACTGAATATCTTTTTTTTGGTCTTTGTACTATTGCTTTAACTCTCCATGTCTCCCTGGGGCATCGTGGATGCCTTGACTAGGAAAAGATCATGAATTGGGAAATGCCCATTAAATAACACAGAAGATTAATATTTCACTACATCATAAGGACACAGAGCAGTCAGGGAACTGTAGGCAGAAACCCAACTGAATCTTCTTCTTTTACCACCTGTAGGACAAAGAACATGGTCTCTGACCACTCCTGATATTACCTGTAACAAGTCTAGCCACCCAGAAGTAAGTCCTGTGGTCTAAAGCTTCTGGACCAGAAGGCAACTACAGAAAGCAGATCAAATGGTCTGGGGTGTGATGTATGAAGATAATAGGGGACTGAATCAGGATTCCACAAAAGGAATGTTCATGTCCCTACCCCTGGTCCTTTTGCTGTGAACCCATTTGCAAATAAGACCTTTGAAGATGTTATGAGTTAAGGTGGGCCATCATCAAATATGGCCGAAATTCTTATAAACAAAGGAAATTGAATATGGAGAAAAGAAGCCACAGGAAGCAGCCAGAACCTGAAAGTCTATGGAACCCAAAGAGAAAGGAGATGCCACCATGTACATTGCCATGTGACAGGAAAGCCAATGAACCTCAAAGACTACTGGCCAGTCAGAAGAAACTGACCTCAGGAAGAAGCAAACCTTCTAGCCTCTGAAACCATGAGCCAATAAATCCCTGTTTTTAAGCCAACCCATCATATGGTATCTGTTTCAGCACCCAGGAAACTAAAACAAGGGGGAAACACAAGCTGGCGAGCAACCTAATAGATGACCAATATAGGGGTGAATGAGGAGGGTTTGAGCTTTAAGGATCTAATTCACAGCTAGCTCTGGAGTCAGGCTTGATTGGAGTGGTGAGAAACTGATACTTCTGGCTTCCTGTCCTTTGTCTTTCTCTGTGTCCTCCAGTACCCACTCTACTTTTCACAGGGTCTCCCATGTAGCGTTTTATATACATCCTTTGTCAATGAGAATAATGCAGTGTCCTTCTTAAATCTCACCTCAATGAGATTCCGCCACCTCAGCTAGACCCACCTACCATGGACAAACCACTTGCTGATCACCCTGACGTTATGACAACTTAAGTTTTCTTAGAGCAGGGATTTCACATCTTGCAAATAACAGGTACACAATCCACCCATGAAAAAGAAAGGTAGGGAGAGAGAAAGGGATGGTAGAGGGAGAAAGGGAAATAATGAAGCCCAAATCATGAAATGCAACATCACATTCTAAATTCTGAACAAGAGAAGGCTGTTGCGGGAGCAGAGTAAGGAGGACTATAAAAAATAGATGGATGAGCTTTCCTCCCTGTTCCCTCTGCCCCCCACATTCTTGTGAGCTCTAGTTACAGGTGTACTGTTCCCTCCTGAAATCTCAGATCCAGAGCCTCAGCCACACTCCAGGCCTGCACCAGGCCCTCCTGAGCTACGCTCCTGCCTTTATACCACTCTAAGTTTGAGCTGTCTGTAAGTTTATCACACACTTTCTTGTCTCCAATACAAATATTCAGGTATGGTCAGTAGATGCATCAGTTAGGCATATGAACCTGGGCTGGAAGCCACATGATATTGGGCATGGGACAGTGGAGGGAGCTGCTTGTTCCCATCAACAGGACATGGTAACATTTGCCACCATTTGTCCATTTTAATGCTGCCCTGAGGGCCAGGTGGCCTATTTTACACAAGACTGAACATCATACCAGCCATGGAGAGAGAGGAATCAGGACATATTGAGATGGATATTGTGTTGGTTTGTACCCCAGAAAAGCCATGTTTTTAAAATCTAGTCTTGTGGGGCAAACTTATTGTTAGGTGGATTCTTCTGATTAGGTCGTTTCCATAGAGATGTGACTCAGCCCATTCAAGGTGAGTCTTAATCCACTTACTGGGATCCTTTCAGAGATGATATTCAGAGTTTGCCCCAGAGAAGCTAAGAGAGGACCCTGAAATCAGAAGCTGCAAGCAACAAGCCAGGAGCAAGGACCAGCAGATGCCAGCCACGTGCCTTCCCAGTTGACGGAGGTGTTCCAGATGCAGTGGACTTTCTTCAGAGTTCAAGAATCATTGTTTTTGATGCCTTAATTTGGACATTTACATGGCTTTAGAACTGTAAATTTGTACCCTAATAAATTCCCTTTGTAAAACTCAATTCATTTCGGGTATGTTGCATTCCAACAGCCCTACCAAACCAAGACAGACAGGTTTTTGATGGGTGGAAGGGAGAGTATTCACAGGCAGATAAAATATGAGCAAAGCAATGAAGGTGAGAAAATTCAGAGTTCATGAAATGTCCAGGGGAAGCTAGTTTTCCTGCAGTCTGGAATATACCCAGAAAGGAGGTAAGAGGTGAGGCTGGGGTCTATTTATAGTGGGTCTTAAATGACAGACTGAAGAATTTGTGCAGTATCTGGAACACAATGGGAGTGAAGTTTTTGACCAGAACAGTAAATTGGGAAACAATGTTAAGTAAAGATTTATTCAAATGAGACAGAGACTAGCAACCAGGAAAATTGGAAACTAAAGCAATGTTCTCGGAAGACACAATGAGGCTGTGAGCTACGATGATAGTAGTGGGAACAGAAAGGAACTTCCTCAAAAGTAGGACAGCTCTTCTCCCTGCCTAAACACATATCTCATATAAACATACATACACATTTAGAAGGCAAGATAAAACAAAGCCTCATCACCATCATTCTTTTCTCAGTCATCAGCCTGGGTCTCCCCATACTGTCCTCCCTTCCCCCACTCACACTTTCCCTCCTCTCTGCACCCTTCTCCTATTCCCTCAATCCCATTCTAGGCAATGGCTGGAGTTATTTGCTCCAAGGACAGAAAGAGTCACATGGGGGTGGGGTAGTTATTTATATCTAAATCTGCACTGCCTGAGCCTCTGTCTGGAGGGCATGGGTTTGGTAGGGAGATGGGCCACACCCCCATCACCCAGGCAAAGCAGCTGTAGCTCCTGGAAAGCCTGCTGATCGAATGGGGCTGAAAGGTCATATAGTCCATACCTCTACCTCCAGACGGGTTCTTGGCAAATTCATCCTGTGGATGACAAACCTCCTGTCTCAAAGCCCTTTAGAAGAATTCACACAGCCCAAATCCTCCTTCCTTTAGAATTTAACTATTTTTCACAGTTCAGTAAGTTCTTCCTTATAGTTCAGCCTAAATTTTTATTGCAATTTTAAATCTCCTTGCTCCATGCTTTATGCTTGGGGTGGCAAACCCTCAAAAATCTTGCTCATAATGAGAAATAGTTCTTATTAGTCAGGTCTGAAGTATTCACTGAAGCACAGGGCTAACGTCCAATAGATGTGATGGCATAAATTAACTTTGGATATAAGCCCATTTATTTTGCAGCTGACTAAATAAGACTTAGAAAGAATGACAGAAGAGCCTGGGCTGCCTCACTGAGCATGCCACACCCCTCCCATTTCTTCCATGAAATGGGCTCAAGACTCGTGCAGTCCAGAAAGCCTGGGATCTTGCCCTCCTCCCAAGAGAGGCGAATAAACTTCTCTTAATCCACAAACTTTTAGCCCCTTTTAGGTCCTCAATGACCTGGATCATCATCCTTCTTGGCTGAAATGACTTGAAACATCACTGCTTTATAAGGCTGAATTTCTTATCTGTTCTTTGGGCCGCGAGGCCAAAGTTGGCCACTCCACCATAAAGGAAGCACCTGCCAAGTACCAGGTTTAGTGCATGTTATCCTATTATTCCTCACAACTCTTCAACACAGTAGTTATTATCCCTATTTCACAGATGAAACCAAGGCTCGGGGAGATGTTATGAAACTAAGTCAGAGAACAGCCAGGGGGCTGATAGGAGATGTGAAACAGGAGACAGGAGTGGTTTGTTCCTATTAACAGGGCATGGTAACATTAGCCACAATTTGTCCTTATTTATGCTGGCCCCAACAGGGTCAGACAGCCTGACCATATTGGATTATGATATTGGTCACAGAAGGATACAAAGTATCACATCTGACAGGAGTCAGGGTGAGAGTGTTTTTGTTGGATCTGGAGAGACAGGTGTGTTTTCCAACGTGAAACAGTTTGAACAGGAGAGGCAGCATTCTGATTACAGCTATTTCTCTACTGATTCAGTTTTGGGAGAGTTTGACATCTCCCTCAACACATAATTGAAACAGGAGGCTTAAAATCACAGGGAGGGGTTTAGGGTGGGTATAAGAAAATCTTACTTAACTATAAAGATGGCTAAATTCCAAAGGAGGGGACATTCAGGCTGAGGGAACTTTTGTGAACAGCCACACAGGAACAGCACCAGCTGACCAGCAGTTCTCTCCAAATCTATTCCTTTCTCTTCACTGTCAACCATGTGAGGAAATTTAGATTCACCCAGTGCAATCAAAGCCAGAGTGGGTTTCTCATCACCCTCCCTTCCAAGATGGTCTGTGCAAAAAGAGAAGTGGCATGGGCTGTGACCCCATCATCATATTCTGAGACATTGGTTAACTGTAGATGTTCAATAAACATTTTTATTGTGTTCTTGCCTTTGCCATGCCTTTGGCATACATCTAGGAAATGTGTTCAAATTCACAAACTCCTGCTCAAATACTGCTGACTGAGTTACCCTCAGTACTTTGGATGAAGGAAAAGTGCTTTGCATCAGCTAGTCCTCCTGGTCAGTCACTTCTGGTTATGTGTGGGGTGAGGCCACTGGGGGAGGTAATGCTTAGGATAGACACACAGGCTCTCACTGTGTCAAGGGCCCTCAAGGAGAGACTCCAAGTACGCATGCGTTTCCCGAGAGAACAATTCTAGCCAGGGCTAATAGGCTTTTGAGCATCCCAAGGGACACAGTAACTATTAAGTAGGATAGATCTGATGTTGCTTAAGTGGTTTTGTGATTATGATTATTTCTCCCTAATGCCCTGGTACCTCAAATGTGACACTGAGGGATTCATGTCATCCAACAGCCTGGCCAGAAGCAGCAGCAGCTTCTGCAACATGAGAGAACATTTAATTCTTTTTGAAAGTAAGCTGCTACCTTTTCAAGGCTGGATATTTACTATACTTTTGGAGTATAACTTTTTTCTTTTAAATCCTATTGTCCTTGGAATCAACATCAACTTTGAAGAGAAAAAGGCACAACACAAGCAAAGAAGTTGAGGCAGTCATTTAAAAAAGAAATTTGCAGGAACCATGCCCTGTTTTCTCTTAGGAGCTGCATGCAGCCCAACTGACTGTATCATCAACATTTGCAATCCTGTGCTCCCAGATGTTTAGAAATCATGACTCCAAAGCACTAAATGATCCCAAATTAGGAAAGGAAAGGTTAAATTATACCTAGTTTACTGTATTAAGACAAGAAAGAATAATATTATATTTTATAATTGTTTTCAGCCAGAATTGAAATAGATAAAAAGATAATTTTCAGTATTAATCAGAAAAATTCCATACCTTGAGCAATCCAAATAACTGAGATTGTGTTATAGAGACTGTTCTTATTAGACAATCACATCTATTATTACATAACTCACCAAGCAGAAAACCAAACCAAAGATCATCCCCTCACCCCAAACTTAAAAACATTAAGATAATGTGTGATTTTTTCTTCACTATTAGAAACAATGTACAAAGTCTGTATTATATGTGGCCTCATACATATTAGAAAAAACAAACATACCACTAATTTTGATTAATTTTCAATTGTTCTACGTAATCACTAGCTGCTCTTTGGGTCAATTAAATACTAGCACAATAAATTAAGATTGCTTTAGCACAGAAAGAGATAGATAAGTAGTTGAAATAATCCAATAGGATATTTTAATCCTGTTAGATTACATTCGTTCACAAATTAGGGTGTTTTAAGGGATACTTTTGAGTCCATCAATGGAAGGAAGGGCTCAGTTTTTGCCACCAGGGATAAACTTTACACATACTAGTCAGAACTTCCTGATGCCAAGCTCAGAATTTCAGGTCTGTAATAGGCAGCAAAGGATGCATTTTGGTAGAGAAGTAATCAAATTTACTAATTCAGTGATCCAAATATATAACTATTCTTGAAACAGGAAGCTCAGCAACAGATAAAATAAATCAATAACAAAACAGTGAAAATGTTAAATGAGGTAAAAGTCTTGATTTAAGAAGGAAGAAAAAATCTTTCTGACTAGGAACCCAATTATTTCTCAAACTAAATTTTTAAGTAAAAAAAACGACTTTCCAGAATATCACAATTCAGAATTCAATAAGTGGATGCTACATTATGACGTTCATATCTCAATTCATATGAAAAAGCAAATTATTTTTGCCAACTTGATTAATCCCTTTAAAGTGTGTAGCGTATGCATTGCATGATTAAAATCGTGTGTAGGCATTTCGCTGTTGCTGCTGTTGTAAGGGCTGCTGGGCTTGCTGCTGTTGTAGGCGAATTTGTTGGGAATAAGGGTCTTCCAAGGATTTTACAAATATGGTAGTTCTGGGACCAGTCTTCCACACGATACCATTGGCATCTTTCACTGAAGATTCCACTGTAATGTTGTGTGTTCCAAGGATAGCAAAATTCAACAGAAATTGAGTACTGAAGTAATCATTATGAGGCTCAACCCTCTGTTCCATCTCATTGGTCATATTGTCAATGGGTATCTGGAATGAAAGAATTGTTAAATAATAATAGCTAAAATTTACTGAGAATTTACTTTGGACTAGGCCCTGCTCTTAGTATTTTTTTAACCCTTGAACAACCAAGAGGTAGTTACTACCATATTCCTTGCTTTACAAATGAGTAAACTGAGGTTGAGAGGTTAAGTAATTTCTCTTAGGTCAAACAGCTAATGAGTGGTGGGGTTGGAATTTGAATCCAGGTAGGCTAACTCCAAAGCAAGTCAGCCCACACTCTTAACCATTAAGCTATACTGCTTCCTTACGAACTCTGAGTATACAGAAGGAGCTCCCAAAACCCTTTGCAACCCCTTCACACGCTGGTCTTTCTTCTACGCTTACTTGGCCCAATCTCCAATCCCCATCTTTCTTCAGTCTGTGAAAAGATATTCTGAAGAAACAGATGCAGCCACCTGTTAAGGAAGTTTAAAATCTAAGGGTCTAAAAAGAACAAAACACTAAGTAATTTAAGCTATGTTTTTACCCCAAGCTAGTCTGATTTCATAATTAGTTATTTAAATAAAATAGCGATTCCTTCCTCCATTAAAAAATTACCTTTAGAACTTGTACACTGCTCACTTAATAATCATGTTTTGTTCAGAATGGCAGTATGTTATAAAACATAGACTTACGGGCTCATTCATTTACTTAGCCAGACACTCATGCCTTTATTCTTCAAAGAATAAATAAAACCTGCTGGTGTCTTCTTACTTGTGCCCAAGATGAACCAGGTCAACAGAGACTTATTATGTATGAGAAAGCACATGAAGGTAATTTTACTGAATATTTGATCAGACTGTATTATGTTTTTGTTATATAATTAGTTATATAAATCTCTCCTGAAGCTTTGTGTCTCAATAAGCAGTTTTCAAAAGTCAGTTTTTCAGAGGAATTTAACTGTAACATTAATGAAGTGAAGTTGCCAACCAATACAAGATCTTGGAATTATTCAGTTATAATATAGGTACTTAAAAAATTTTTTTAGCATTTCAACTTCTGTAGGGTTTTAAAATTTCCCTTGAGAATATGCCTACTAAACAAGAACATCCTTAAAAGAGTGAGGCACAGGCTCAGGCAATATGATCATCCTGAATAGATGGTTGTATGTTAAGTTACAAAATTACAACCAAATTACAAAGCTATTATGTGGAGGGTGGTTATTATGTCAGCTTCTTAACTTTAATCAATGCCTCTTGAGAGGTAAGTCAACAAGCAGAAGACCACGACTTCTAGGCTTGAATGGTATTTTCTTAACAGTAGAAATCATTATGTACAAGGCACAAAGAAAATCTTGGTTACTGTCACTGCAAACTCAAAGAGAGGAGAGAGGTGAAGACAGGGATAAGTTAACTATGTAAATTATTATTACAACATTCTGTCACAACAGAGATACTGAACTATAAGAGTTGTACTCTAAATACAGTAACTGTTCAATAAATACTGTTTAGTTAAAAAAAAAATTCACGAAATGTTTACTGAGTGGCTACATATGGTACCATGCTTTGTGTTATGGAACTCAAAAGATGAGAGGAAGAGAATGAAGACCAAACCTTAGAAAAGAGTGGAAAAAGAGGTGCCAGAGAGATAAGTAATGTTATCAAAGCAAAGAAGTTATGATGGCTTAAACCAGACATTCCCTTGCTTTTTTAGATTAAAAGATCTGAAGAGAACTAGATGCTGTTCTTTTAATATCATACTGATATTCTTTCCTTGCTGAATGACCTTAGTTCAGTCAAGGTATGCCAATAAAAAACTTGGACACAGTCAATTTTTTCATTTGAACAATTCCACTCACACAACTATGCATTTGTTTCCTTGCTCCACTCATTGTGGATAAGCCACGAAGGAATTAGAAAGAAATGCTTAAAGAAAAGAACATTCTATATTAGGAACATTGGTATTTCATGGGCATAGGCTCAGAATCTTAGCTTTGGCTAACAAAATAAGCTAATCTGTTCAATACTTGCCTATCTCATGACTTCTCAGAGCAGCAAATTCTTATGGTATGTCAGTGCTACTATATTCTTTCTTTTCCAAAATGCAGAAATTTATTTTAAATAGAGAAAAACAGAGGTGTGCTTTCTGTGGGATGGTTTGGGGTGACACTTATTTCCCATTTTTGATATTTTCTTCCATGTGGAGTGACTTTTCATTAGTTTAAAAGTACTGGCCTCTAGGGGAAAAGGTGAGCCCTTCCAATTGGTAAATTTCAGGACAGGAACTGGGCACGACAAGGTAAGCACCATCTTTTCCCTTTCTTCTTTGGGTATCAGGGTATTCTTCCCTGTAATAAGTTTTATGGGAACAACCTCTCATGCAGGCTGAGACCGGGTAGGAAAGTTAAATTCAGAGGTACAAGGTTAGGAAGTCCTTGCTGCCAAAGACCTAAGCCAGGTTATATGACAGTCTCTAAAATCAATAAAACACAAATTTTGATTTCTATCTGCCTGAAAGCTTTCTTTCTTTATCAAACTGTTCTGAAGTCAAGCTGAGAAAAGAGAACTATTATCAGTCCCCTAAGGTCCCCCATGTGTTTTTTTATCCCCCCCCCCCCACCATGTGCTTTTAACTTATATCCATTTGATCCTTTTGGAGGTATACCTGCCATCTGCTTAACTGGGGAAAACATGGGAAAACTTTCATTGATGAGTTGATAAAATCTGCTTCACAATTCTGTCTCTTTTGTAAATTACCTTGTAGTCTTGTCCAGATTTACTCTGCAGTGTGGAAGAAACATTCAGACAGACAGATTGAATTTTACGAAAGAGTCCTGGTTTTGATCCATGCTGAACTACTCCCTCTACCTTTAATGTCAGCTGCTGATTATTCTGGACAGCGATGGGCTCTGCAGGGTTCCGGGGGGACGGTGACAGAGCAAGCTGGAAAACCAACATTAAAATAAATGCCAACGTCCAAGAGCACGCTTCCTTCCAACAACCATGTTAGTGCTAATCACTGACTACAGGTTAAAAAACACACACACACAATAGTAATGGCATGACTGTGCTGGGACTAACCAGACCAGACATACTTTTAGAGTTAAGCGCTTCTCAATCCTAATTTTATCTTTTAAATACCATGGTGCTTTTCCCTCAGTTCTATTTGAAAGCAACAGAAGATTAGAAAAAAAATGAAGGTATACTGTTCTCCCAATTTTTGTGGTGGGACATTTTTTTTAATGCTGAAATGTTTCTTTCAGGGAAATGTACCGTGTAAATTTTTATATCCAATTGATGTTTCCCTGGTCTTAGATAAGAAATCTTATATGGACTAAATGTGAATACAAATGAACTTAATATGCCATGTTTATTTATACAATCAAGTCACCATGGTATAAAGTTAATTTCCTCAGATAAATCAAATGACATTTTAAATATCTCATTAGTTTTTCTTTGAAAACCCAAATACCTCATACTGCAATTACAGAAAGCTCAATTTTGCTAAATGAAAAGATGTAAAAACTTGGATCTTTTGATAATGTTCTTGATCCACTAAACTAATCAACCTGGAGACACTCTACTTTAGGACTTCTTAGATAGATAACCTATTTTCCATGTCATTTTGAAATGGAGGACTCTACAATCTGTAATTGAAAGCATTCATATGGATGCAAAAAAGTGCACTAAAGACATTTACAAAGAGGGATTATCCAGGAAATCTCAGAAATGACAATTTTCACCCCTTTCCAACAATTCTATTTTTTGAACCAAAAATACCTCTAGGAATTTTGAGTAGCTGAAATATTTAAAAATATTAGCTCAACTCATAGGCCAGTTCCTTCAAAGGCAAAAGTGCTTAGGAGGTGGACCTGGTGATAATTTACTAGACTTATTTCATTCTAAGTTGAATATGAATAGGTTTATCAGTTATGGACTCAGTCCAAGAAACTTGTAAGTTACTATGATGAAAATTACTTAAATTATTCCTAGAGTTAAGAAACAAGGGACAGTGCTTCAGTTACGCAACAAATGTCTCACTGCATTTGAACTGACAGTTAAAAAGGGAGAGGGTTTAACTCCCAAATCCCATCCCTTTCACCAAATCACTTGATAAAGGAGGAGAGGCTTACAACTAGGAGTTATAAGCTTCTTCAACAACAATATTGAAGTAGAGCTATGTCTCATTATCATCAGAAGATAATTAAATGTTTAACCAACATTAACCTTAGTATTTTTCCTACCATACCTTAATGCTAGTAGACTGCAGTTTCTGGAAAAAATATCTCTGAAATGAAAGTGGAACTTTCAGCAAAGCAATGATGGCATTGCAGAGGCATGCTGTATGCTGGAGAAAAAAAGAAAACTAAGTCAAATAAAGCAAAATTTAAAATTCTACCAACAAATAGTACTTTCAAGAAATTTACTGTTCCCCTGGAAAGGATAGGCTAAGCCTACTTAAAATTAGGCCTGGGCGGGCCGCGGTGGCTCAGCGGGCAAAGTGCTTGCCTGCTATGCCGGAGGACCTCGGTTCGATTCCCGGCCCCAGCCCATGTAACAAAAACGGAGAAACAGAATACAATAAAACAAGAAAATGTTTAAAAATGTTTCCCTTTCTTCCTTCCTTCCTTCTATCCTTCCTTCCTTCTCTCTGTCTTAAAAAAAAAAAAAAAAAAAAAAAAAAAAAAAAAAAATTAGGCCTAAGAGTCACCCCCCCGAGAACCTCTTTTGTTGCTCAGATGTGGCCTCTCTCTTTCTCAGCCAATACAGCAAGCAAACTGACTGCCCTCCCCTTCTCTACGTGCGAAATGACTTCCAGGGGTGTGGACCTTCCTGGCAATGTAGGACAGAAATACTAGAATAAGCTGGGACTCAGCATCAATGGATTGAGAAAACCTCCTCGACCGAAAGGGGGAAGAAAGAAAGGAGAAAAAAAAAAGTATCAGTGGCTGAGAGATTTCAAACAGAGTCAAGAGGTTATCCTGGAGGTTATTCTTAAACATTTTTATAGATATCCCCTTTTTAGTTTAAGGTATATTAGAGAGACTAAAGGGAAGTGCCTTAAACTGTAGAGCTGTGTTCCAGTAGCCATGTTTCTTGAAGATGACTGTATAATGATTTAGCTTTCACACTGTGACTGTGTGATCGTGAAAACCTTGTATCTGATGCTCCTTTTATCTACAGTATGGCAGAGAAGTAAAAAATATGGATTAAAAATAAATAAGGGCAGGGTGGGCCATGGTGGCTCAGCAGGCAGAGTTCTCACCTGCCATGCCAGAGACCTAGGTTTGATTCCTGGTGCCTACCCATGCAAATAAAAAGAAAAGAAAAGAGAAAAATAAATAAATAATAGAGGGAACAAATGTTAAAATTAAAAAATATATAAAAAGAAGTTTAAAACTACAAATGTGCATATGGATTATTACAAAAGTAGATCAATCATGTAATATGCAGAACATCCAAGAACTGTGTACATCTGCCATACCATTTATGTCAAGAAGTACAATTATAAATTTTTACTTTATTTTGTAAAAATTCAGTAAAAAATAATGACAGATGAGAGAAAACTTTTCACCAGGTCAAGCAATAGGCAAATTTTGCATTTCTGCAGAGCTTAGAGCTATTAGACAGATACATTAAAAAATTGTTTTAGATACTAAAATATGGAATAAATGTCATATGCAGAGTATGATAGAGAATATGGTAAAGGAGCCACAACAGTATGTAGAAATCTAGGCCTGACAACAAAACCCATGAAATCTTAGCTTTGAACTGCCTCATTCCTTTAATCCCATCTCCACTAGGTGGCTCCTGTCTCTATGGCTCTATGTAAGCAAAGGTGGAAGCCTACTGGAAATTTAGTTTAAGGATGACTATATAATCCAAAGCTATGGAATTGTGAAACTTTAATAAATGCCTTACTTCTAAATGTATTTCACAAATTTAACTGAGTTTTGTAAATCACAGACATTTATAAAAAAGAGCAACAGAAGCATTATAGTGAATCCTTTGAGTTTCAGCAGTGAAAGTCGTTATAGTAGAATCAGAATTTAAGAGTTCAAAGATATTTTAATGATCACCCAGTGTAATCCTCAATTTTGCTGATGACAAAGGACACAATGGCAGGTAATGGAACAATCTGGGACTAGAACTTAGGTTGTTTATTACTTCACTGCTTTCTTCTATTCATCAATAATAGGCAAATTTAATAGAAAAAGTATCGATGCATCAGATCATCACTTTATAACTTTGGGCGACCAAGAACCACTCCTGCTTGGTCCACCGTTTCACCCTATTTCCCTCACAGCAGGACCCCAAGACACCACAGGTCGAAAACTAAGGCACTATAGAATGCCATCTGTCCTACAAAGATCTGCTTTCAAGCAGGATACCACTTAGTGGTCTATACTGCAAATATTTTTAAAAAGTTGAACACGAAGGATAAATGCCAGACGAAGCCATTCCTCATTGGTTTCAGGCAGTTGAGCATTTTGAGCCCAAGAGAGTCAATACAATGCCAGATCTACTACTTGTAGATAAATACAGCAGATAGATGCCACAGGTTCTATTTATTCAGGCTGAACTGCTAAAGCAGCACCATTCATCTTGCTGTAACTAGGAATTTGGGAAGCATTTGCAGAATCATTCTACACCCGTGGAGCCTTTAATGTTACCATAGTGTTTATGGAGAAAAATATCTTTAAAAGGTGGACCAAGAGGACCACAAGTGGCCCCAGGCTGCTTCTGGACAGACAGCTACCCTTTCACTTTTTGAAAGAATGGACATAGGTTTTGCAATTCTCCACTTGAAATACCTGAACTGGCTCTGAGGTGACTAGCACCTTAGGCATACCTCTACAGATACATTAGTTAGCAGATTACTCTTAAAAGTAACAGTCTGGAAATGTGAAATTACAAATGACAGATTAGTAAATCAGCAAAACTAACTCTTCACTAACACTCTCTTATTTGTTAAATACAGTAGACACTTTTCAGTATGTATTTTTTGATATCTCTGTGACACCTGATAATGTAGATGACACACTTTTTCTATGAAATCTCATTTAATGGTCCCTGCCCTTTTTTTAAAAAAAATTTTTTTTTAATTATGAAATATAACATAAACAATAAAGTAATAAATTTCAAAGTACATTGCAATAAGCAATTATAGAGATTTCAGAGTTTGGTATGGGTTACTGTTTCACAATTTTAGGTTTATCCTTCTAGCTGCTCCAAGACACTGGAGACTAAAATACCAATATCATTTGTTAAATCCTATCTTCTCTGTTATAACTTCTCCTTCTCCATTGATCCTTTTCCCAATATTTAGGCGTTTGGGTTCTGCTCATTCTAACTTCTTCATGTTGGAGAGTGGTGTCCATGTCCATAATATGGGATGGGGATAAAACTAATTATGTTCTTGGAGAGGCTGGTCCTTCTGGGTATCAGGACTTAACTGGCCTAGGAACTCATCTGCTGGTTGTAGGTTTCTGGGAAGTAATCGTGGTATGTGAAACTTTTGTAGAATCTCAGATAGAGCCCTAGGTGATCTTTAGGGTTAATAGGAATGGTTTTGGTTGGAATTTGGCAAACTGTGGGAATGTGCAATATCTAGCTAAAGCTAGTGTTAAGAGTAGCCTCCACAAAGATCCTGGAATGAGCTGAGACTCAGCATCAAAGGATGGAGAAAAACCCTAGAATGAGCTGAGAATTAACATCAAGAGACTGAGAGAACCTTCTCGACCAAAAGGGGGAAGAGTAAAATGAGGCAAAGTGTCAATGGCTGAGAGATTCCAAACAGAGTCGAGAGGTTATCCTGGAGGTTATTCTTATGCATTAAGTAGATATCACCTTGTTGTTCAAGATGTAGTGGAGAGGCTGGAGGGAATTGCCTGAAAATGTAGAGCTGTGTTCCAGTAGCCATGTTTCTTGAAGATGATTGTATAATGATATAGCTTTCACAATGTGACTGTGTGATTGTGAAAACCTCGTGTCTGATGCTCCTTTTAGCTACTATATCAACAGAAGAGTAGAACATATGGAATAAAAATAAATAACAGGGGGAACAGATGTTAAAATAAATTCAGTTTGAAATAGTGGTAGGTGAAGGTGAGGGGTAAGGGGTATAGTACGTATCGTTTTTTTTTTTTCTAATATTGTTTATTTCTTTTTCTAAATCGATGCAAATGTACTAAGAAATGATGAATATGCAACTATGTGATATTAAGAATTACTGATTGTATATGTAGAATGGAATGATTTCTAAATGTTTTGTAATTTTTTTTTAATTAATAAAAAAAAAAAAAAAAAAAGAGTAGCCTCCAGAATAGGCTCCTGACTCTATCTGATCTCTCTTAGACATTGATACCTTATTTCTTCTTTTCCAACTTTTGGTCAGGATGGAATTGTTTATCCCATGATGCCGGGTCTGGATTCATCCCTGGGAGTCATCTCCCACGTTGCTAGGGAGACTTATACCCTTGGATGTCATGTCCCATGTAGGGGGGAGGGTAATGATTTTACTTAGAGATATGGGCTTAGAGAGAGAAAGAGGTCACATCTAAGCAACAAAAGAAGTTTTCTGGAAGTAACTCTTAGGCATTACTACAGGTAGACGTAGGTTCTCTGCTACAGAAATAAGCTTTACAAAAGCAAGCCTCAAGATCAAGGGCTTGGCCTATTGACTTGGGAACCTCTAATATTTGAGCCAGTATCAGGAGTTAGTGTAAAGCTTAATAGTTTCAATTCTTTTCCATATCCCTCAAGGGAGTTTACCAATACCTCATTTTGTTTTGGGGTAGGGGCAGTTAAAAGAAGGTTTTTTTTGTTTGTTTGACCACAGTTTTTATTGCAGAGATTGCCAGTACTTTTAAGTTAATTGGCCAACATACTCTGGGATTTATCTGGATATTACCTTAAGATACACAGAATTGTAAGCCCTCATTCCCAATTTGGGTTCCATAATGTTTGAGTTGTTTAAATGAACTGTCCAGACAAGTTAAGTTAGATTATGTGCTACAGAAAATTTAGGTTTTGGACAAAATAAACATCTGTTTGGTCTCATACAGGAGGTAAAGTTCTAAAATACAATGTCCTTCTTACCTCTGTATTCTGATTTACCTTGGCCACGACCCTACTGGCTTTGTTCTTATCTCTGATAGAAATTGTACCAGTAAAGGTACCAGAAGTATGTCAAAGAATGTATCTTTCCTTAATTCCAACCTGACTCTTTAACACAACCTGCCAATTTCTTTTCAAAAACTTGATAAAGGGTAAGAGTATAGAATGAAGAAAGTAGGAACCAGGAGAGAAATACAGGAAACACAATCATCTGACTTGTGGGCAGGGGAAGAGAAATTTCCAAGGTGTAAAGTTTAAAGAAGATTGGCGAATGGATAGACAGAGAGGTGAAAGTCGGGGTGAAGTGTGTCAGTCTGTCCTGTGATTGGCAATTCAGGGGGTAATATTTAATAAACAGGGAGTGCTCAACAGCATCAAAGATGGCAGAGATTCAGTGGGCTAAAGGTTGTAAAGTATACCCAAAAACATTCTCATCATCTGGTAAGAATTGATTTATTGTTAGTCAACAAGCCCAGTTCTTTGGGTTTCAACTGGCTAGTGGTTCTTAACTCTGGTGGCATAACAGAATCACCTGGGTGCTTTTAGAAATATTAAAGCCTGTGTGTGATAAATTTAACTATACCAACTGAGACATGTTCTTAATCCCAATCCACGACCCTGTGTGTGTGAACCCACTACAAACAGGGCGTTTGAAGATACCATTTTTAGTTGAAGTGAGGTGAGCTGAAGCAGAGTAGGTATTAATCTGATTACAGGAAGCTTTATAAAGAGAAAGCCATGGGTGGGGAGAAGCCAGAAGCCAGAAGATGGCAGAAACCAGAAGAGAAAAGAGAGGCCATTACCATGTGACACAGGCAGAAGTACAGGTCAAGGATCACTAGCAGCCAGGACCAGGATGTTAGACTTTGGGGAGAAAGCACTGCCTTGCTGGGGCTTCAATTTTTGCCTCAAAAACTGTGAGCCAATAAATACCCATTATTTAAACTAAATCATTGTGTGGTATTTCTCACAGCACCCCGACAAACTAAAACACAGGGCCTCACTCTGACATTCAGAGTGTACTGGTCTACGGTGGGACCTCGATATTGATATATTTTTTAAAAAGTTCTCAAAGTGATTCTAAAATATAATCAGGGATGAGAATGATTATAACTTTTGTTAAATTGTTAAAAAAGAAAGAAAAGTTTTATATGCATTCTGGTAGTACAAATTTTATTTCTTAATATGACTACATGGCAGCCAGAGAAGTGCTAAATGTTTTATATGGATTATTTCACTACATCTGCACAATGATGTGATAAGAACGGTACTAAATTAACCGTTTTATAGATGAGGAAACAGGCACAGACAGTTCAATTTGCTGAAGTTACATAGTAAGAGCCAGAGTTGCATAAAAACCCACTTTCATATAACTCAATAAAACAAATGCCACTTGCCATATAAGAAACCGGGGTATATTTCCGACTAAGTGATTCCACCTCCTCCAGCACATGATTATACACAGACATCATTCTTCTCTCATATTCACTGTCAGCATGGGCTGCTCCAGTAGATCCATATTCCTGGAAACTGAAGTCAAAACCTCATCAATTAATCAACCAAAACAGTAACTGTTTTAATGCCTAAATGTGTCAAGCACTTTCCACTCATTTTCATTTCAACATTTAAAATAATGAAATAGGTGCTGGTTATTTCCATATTATGCATGAGGAAATGAGGCTTGGAGAAGTAACTTGCCTATAGTCCCATAACTATTTAGCAAACCGAAATTCAAACCCAGTTATAATCACTTTGGTTGTTAGTTGGTAAAAAAGCATTTAAGTGTTAAATAATGAATAAAAATATATAAATAGTAAGATCAGAATATAACAAAGGCCAAGGAATGCCACAGAAAACATCAGTTGACCAAATTACTAGGCAAGTAGGATAAATAAGATTTGGAAAAACGTTAAGTATAGAGGGCATTTATGGCTAGGTAAATGGCATGAACTTAAAACTTTACACACAAGCATGCTGGAAAATGGTTTGAGATAGTTTTACCAAGATTTATTCCTTTTTCCTCCACTTTGCCTCAAGCCCAAAAATATTTCTAAAAATGTTTTGAAGTGAGAAAAGAAGGCATACTTTTGCATTTTAATTAAATTTTAAGAAGGCTATTTGAAAATGTAATGTAGATAATTTAACTATACTGGGTATAAAACTATTCTTATTATTCTTTTAATGCCTACTATGTGCGAAGTACTTTAGCTAGGTACTTTATATAGGTTATTTCATTTAACCCATACAATCACTCTACGAGATAAGCATCATTATTTATTCGCAGTTTATGCATGAGACACCTATAGCTCAGTGTGATAAAATAACAAGTATATATTCATACTACGAGTGAGTTGTATGTCTGCCTGGCTCCAAAGCTCTATTTCCTGCTCAGTACTATATCTTCAGTCCCACAAAAGCAAAAAGTGAATCTCATTTATATGATGGACTTTAAGGAAAACTACTTCACAAATAAAACAAAGAAGTTATAGTCTTTTACAAAGTACTTGGTAATAAAAGGGCCTAAATTTCCTTCTACATTTTGTATTGCTTTATTAACTTTATAACTAACCTTTAGTGATAAATTATACACAAAAATGAACCCATTTGAAGTATCACTTCCTAGTCAATCCCCAACTCTGGCTCTAGGAAATCACAGATTTGCTTTGTATCACTATAAATGAGACTTACATTCCCTGGTATTTCATGTAAATAGTCAAACAGTATGCGCACTTTGTATCTGGTTTCTTCCACTTAGCATAATGTTTCTGAGAGTCATTCATATATTGTCTATACATCAGTAGATCATTCATCTTTACTGCTGAGTAGCAATCCATTGTAAGATACACTAAAATTTGTTTATCAATTTGCCTATTGAGGCTGTGCTGGCTTGAAACTGTTATGTACACCAGGATAAGGCATTCTTTTACTCCATTCTTATAGGTGCAGTCCTGTTGTGGGTGAGACCTTTTGGTTAGGTTATTTCAATTTGAGATGTGACCCACCTCATCTTAATCCTTTTACTGGAGTCCAGTATGAGAGGATAAAGGACAGAAAAAGCTGAGAGAGTTCAGAGAGAAACACCCAGAGAAGTCTGGAGAAAGCACAGATAGATAAGTCCTAGAGAATAGTAAGGACTCATAGAAGCTGAAAGAGCCCTGAAGCCAGAAGGTGAAAGCAACAAAACCTAGGAAAGAAGGATGAGCAGACATTAGCCATGTGCCTTTCCATATCCCAGATAGCAGCAGGGTATCCTCCTGTTGATGCCTTAATATGGACACTTTCACGGCCTTAGAATTGTAACTTGTAAGCTAATAAATCCCCACTGTTAAAGAATCAGTCCATTTCTGGTATACTGTACTTTGGCAGATTAGCAAACTGAAACAGGGACACTGAGATTTTTTTCAATTTTTGCCTTCAATGAAAAAAGCTGCAATGAATGCTTCTGTATAAAAAAATCTGTGTAGAATTATGTTTTCATTTCTCCTGGGCAAATAACTAGGAGTAGAATTTGCTGGTCATAGAAAATAGTGTTTATCTTTATCATAAAATGCCAAACAGTTTCCAAAAGTAGCTGAGTCATTCTGCATTTCCAACAATGTACAAATTCCAGCTGCTCCATAACCTCCAATACTTGGCAATGAAGATCATGTTAATTTTAGCTGTTCTAGTGGGTGTTTAGTGGGAGACAATTGTGATTTTAATTTTCATTTCTATAATGACTGATGTTAACCATCTTCTCAGGTGCTTATTGGACACTGGCATATCTACTTATTTGAAGTGTTTGTTCAAATATTTTCAATTTTTAAAAATTAAGTTATCTTGAGTTCATGTGGCCTTTATATGTCCTGACACATGTCCTTTGATGGAATGTTTTCTGTCTGTGACTTATCATTTTCTTAGTGGTATATTTTAAAGAGCATATGTTCAAAATTTCAATTTAACAAACATTTCTTTTATGGTAACTATTCTCTGCATCCTAAGAAATCTTTGCCTACCTGAAGGTTATGAAGATTTCCTCCAATGTAGTCTTCTAGAAAATTTGGAATTAATTTTTGTATATGGTCTAAGGAAACGTCAAGATTGTTATTTTTTTCCAATTATCCAGTTGTTTCAGCACAATATGTTAAAAAGACTATTCTTTTTCCACTGAATTACTTAGCATGTTCTGTCAAAAATCAAGTGACAATATTTCTGCATCTATTTTTAGACTCTAGTCCATTCTTAAGCCAATATTACAGTCTTGATTACTGTAGGTATATAACAAGTCTTAAAATCAGAAGTGAATCCTCCCACTTTAGTTTCCTTCCCTTATTCTTCAATATGACAAATTATATTGATTTTCAAATGTAAACCAACCTTGCATTCCTCAAATAAACCCTACTTGGTCATAATGTATTACGCTTTTATATATTGGTGAATCCAATTCACTAAATATTTTTATGTCTATGTTCCGGAAGAATATATGAATTCATCCTGTTCACCTAATTAATCTAATTTATTGGTATAAAGTTGTTCTTATTATTCCCTTATTATGCTTTTAATGTCTTCAGACTTTATACTGATATATTTAATTTCTGATATTGTTTTTCTTCTTGATCAGACTAGCTATACTAGCTTAATCAATTTTATCAATCTTTTCAAAGAAAAAGCTTTTATTTCATTGTTTCCACTGTTTGTTCACATTCTTATTTATTAATTTTCACTCTTTGTTTCCTTCTTTCTAATTAACTTGGGTTAATTAGCTTTTTTGTTTCATAATGTGGAAGGTTAGATTATGAAAAATTTTAAATATAAACATTTAAGGATATATATAGTTCCCTCTAAGTTCTGCTTTAGCTTTATCCCACAAATTCTGATGTGTTCTCATTTTCATTCAGTTCAACATACTTCCTAATTTTCCTTTTGATTTCTTTGACTTACTGAATTACTTAGAAGTGTTGTCTAATCTCCAGATATTTGGGGATTTTCCAGAGATCATTATTCTTTTCTAATGTAATTCTTTAAGAGAACATATGAGCAGCACTTGTAGACTACCAGCCCATGATCCTTATCCTCCTTGCCATGGGTAATGAACAAGGGCAATGTGATTTTGCATACCTCAATGCTGGGGAACGTTGAAGCACTAGGTCTTCCTGGTGTCAGCAAAGGTGACTGGGGAGTGCAGCATGACAGGAGTGTCCTAGTAGGGTGATGCCACATTCATAGTGACACCTTGCCAGTGCTCTGCCCATAAAGGATAATGCTGTTGGGGCTGATACCATACCTGGTACACAGAGCCTGTCAGGCAGAGATAATGCCCATGTAGAGGTTTTTCTCCAAGGGATTCCCCGAGCTCAACTGGCCTGAATAGCCAGAGATGGCAGCTGATGTAGAATCTGCTCATGTGGCCCATGTTCACCATGGTAAAATAATCATGTACTTGATGCAAGACAATGCAAATGCTTGAGTTGCTTTCAATCAGGAGGACTTTGATGGTGTTGACCTTCTGCTGTCCGTACTGGAAATCAACATCCTTGGCCAAATGGAACTTGCGGCACCTGGGGTTGTCAACAAAGGCCCACAGGGTCCCTGAAGGGGTGGCCCTTCCCTGCCAAGTCCCAGCTTAGGCTCAGACACCAGTAAGGAGATGAGTTCCAGTGGCAAGAAGGTGAGCTTGGTGGCAATGGGTTTGGGCACAGTGGCAGCAGAGTCTGCTCACCAACAGGGCATTCATGTTGGTACAGGGACTAAGGTAGGCCTCTTCTGGGGCTCCTGCCACAGTCATTGCTGTGTCTCAGTCAGCAGGGGAGATACGAATGCCCTGAGACATGGGCAGTTGGAAGGGTCCCCCCTAGTCACTGACCCAGATAAGAGCCCTGTTAGGAAGCTGCAGCCCAGCCTATTGTGGTTCAAGTTGAGCCAATGGGAGACTTACAGCCTCATTTCCATGTTGTGAAGTGGGAAGCCCTACCTGGCCTATGGCCCCCCCAGGCCCTGGCCAGTACTCCATGATGCCAGGCTACCTGACCAATTATCCATTGATCCTTCCACACACCTGGCCAGGTTCCTGTACCACCTTAAGCCCGTCTTTATATTTTAAATTGGTTTCTTACAGTAAGCATATAGGTTGTTGCTTTCCTATTCAATTGACAAATCAGAATTAAGATCATCTACATTTACTGTAATTATCAATATGATTGGGTTTAAGTATACCATTTTGTGATTTGTTTTCTACTTTATCCATCTGTTCTATTTTTTTCCTCTTTTCCTGCCTTCTTTTGGGTTAACTGTGAATTTTTTTTTTTTTTTAGTCCATTCTATCTCCTTTACTGCCTTGTTTATTTTTTAGTGGTTGCTCCACAGAGTTTAAAATATTCATTCTTAAATTATCATAATTTACTTTCAAATAATATACCAATTCATGTAAAGTATAAAAACTTAACAACTACATCACTTTCATTTCTTTCTTCCTGTCATTTGTGTTATCCCATACATTTCACTTCAACATGTTATATAAGCCCCAAACACATTGTTACTACTTTTGCTTTAAATATCAGTTTTCTTAAAATTAAAGAATGAGAAAAAAATCTGTTATATAAAATTTCTCCACATATTTACCATTTCTAGTGCTCTTCAATCATTTTGTAACTCTAAATTTACATCTGAAATAATTTTTCTTCAGCCAGAAGAACTTTCTTTAACATTTCTTGTAGTGCACTTCTGCTGGTGACAAATTTTCTCAGACTCTGTCTGAAAGTGTCTTTATTAGGGCTTAATTATTGAAGGACATTTTTACTGAATAAAACAGATTGGCATCTGTTTTTTTTTCTTTCATTAAAGATGTTGCTTCAACTGCTTCTGGCTTATATTATTATTTCTGAGGAGAACTCAATGGTTATTGTTACCTTTCTTACCCTGTACATAATAGGCTACTCTGGCTACTTTAAAATTTTCTCCTTATCTTTTTTATCCAGCAATTTGATTATAATACGTGCCTTGCTGTGGTTTTCTGTGTATCCTGCTTGGGATTATTTTCCAAATAAGTGGGTGTACCAGTTTGAAACTACTATATACCCCCAGAAAAGCCATGTTTTAATTCTGACCCAATCTCGTGGCACCAGACCTATTGCGTAGGGTGGGAAACTTTGTTCCATGAAGATGTGACACACCCAGTTGTGGACACAACCTCTTGGCTAGATTATATCCATGGAAATATGACCCACCCAATTGTGGATGTGGCCTTTTGAATAGGCGGAGATGTGATTCTACCCATTCAAGGTGAGTATTGATAGCTGATGAGTTTACAAAAGTCTTTTACAAGGGGAAACATTTTGGAGAAACCTCAGGTACAGACACTTGGAGAACAGCTGCTTCAGAGCTGACAAAGACACAGATGTTTAGACATGGGCAGAGCCCAGTAGACACTGCCATGTGCCTTCCCATTAGATGCTAAGCAAGCCAGAACCCAGAGAAACTCAAGGGAAGCCAAGTGATGAAACCCAGCCATGGAGAAGCCAAGCGAGGAAACCCTACAAGAAACATAGGCTGAAAGCCATGGAGCCCAAGAGCTAGGGACCAGCAGATGCCAGGCAGATGCCGTCCTAGCTGACAAGAGGTGTTCTAGACGGCTTCAGCCTTTCTTGAGTGAAGGCACGCTCTTGTTGGTGCCTTAGACATTTCACGGCCTTAGAATTGCAAACTTGCAACTTAATAAATACTCTTTTAAAAAGTCGTTCCATTTCTGGTATATTGCATTCCAGCAGATTTAGTAAATGAATACAGTGGTTTTTTTCTTTCTTTTTTTTTTTAATTAAAATTGGAAACTTTTTAGTTATTGTTTCTTTAAATACATTTTCCTAGTCTTCCTCTTTGTCCTTCTAAGACTCTAATCACATGCTATTGAGTCCAACTGATATTATCCCTCAGGCCAATTTTCATTTTCATTTTTGTCACACTTTTTTATCTATTCTAGTTCGGATAGTTTCTGTTTCTATTATTGTGTCTTCACTGATCATTTCTTTTGCAGTATCTACTTTACTGTTAAGGCCAAACTAGTTAACTCAGAATTCTACACCCATCATAATTATACTTCAAAAATAAAAGCAAAATCAAGACACTGCATTTTTCAGCTCTAGAAAGTTCCATCTGATTCTTCTGATTATATTAACCAATTACCATGAAAACATTATATTAGCTATTTTATGGTCTGAGCCTGTTAATTCCATTATTTTTGTCATGTCTGAGCCTGTTTTCTAATTCACTAAATTTTCTTGTGGTTAGTCGTAATACTTTCCTGCTTCTTCACACATCTAGCAATTTTTTTTACTAGAAACTAGTATTCTGGTTCTTACTAGTGCTGAGCTTTTGGATCTTTTTGTGTTTAATGAATATATATATATTTTTTGATATATATAGTCAAGTTACTTGCCCATCAGCTTGAATTTTTTCAAACTTTATTTAAAAGCTTTGTTAGATTAGGTCTATAGTAGTCTTTACTTTAGAGTCAGCCTTGCCCTACTACTCATGTGTCTGACCATTCTGTTGTCTTCTCAGTGCCATGGGTTTTCCAAAGGTCTCTCAAAGGCTGGTTGGAACTCAAACATGTTTCAATCTTGTATCAGCTCTGAGATTTGTTTGGCTTACAGCTTCTTGGTAAATAAACTTTCCTTAGTAGTCATGTTTTGCTTAGCATCATGAGGTTTCACCTTATATACATGCAGCTTGGTATTCAGCCAAAGATTCACAGAGTCTATTCAGATTTCTGGAGGTCCTTCTCTGGGAAGCGTCTTCCACATCCTATATATACCCTTACTTGCAAATTTCAGCATCCTCAGGTTCTCTGACCCTTGATCTTTGTATCTTCACCTAAGCAAGACCACCCATGTTCTGCTTGGGTCTCTCCTTGAGCAGCAGTTCATAAAGTACCTCCAGACAGAAAGAAGAGACTGTTGTAGTCTCATTTTGAGTCCCTCCCAGGGCTTATATTTCTGTGCTTCATATTGTCCAACATCCAAAAACAGTTAATTCATGCATTTTATCCAGTTTTCTAATTGTTATAGCAGGTGGGAAAGGCCAACACTAGTTGCTCTGCCATGGCTAGTGGCAATTCTCTTATTTTACAGGCAGTGGAAATAAACATTAAGCCAAAGGAATCATAAAGAGTGAATAAAAAGCTAGCACAGAAGGACATAATGCTGAGTATCCCAAAATACATTTTCTTGATAATCCTGTAAAGTTGTTATGAGGTGGATGATAACATTCATATTTATAAATATCTACCTCATCTTAATCCATATTTATTGAATACACTGGCTCAGATACTATTAGTTACTGGAGATACAAAGTTGAATAAGAAAAGGTCCCTTCTCCCTCACAAAACCTTCTAGGTTATGGAAGAGACAGACAGATTTCTATAAAAAATAGAGTGATGCAGTCAATGCAGCTACAGTTTCAGAGAATAATTCTGAGTATGCTTCACCCTCTCAAGGTTCTTCTCAGTAGCAGGTTCTTCTTCATTTCCAAGTCATAAAAGCACACAATATCAAGAACAGAACTTTTAGAAGGATTCTATTCCTTGCAGTTATACATTATTGAGAATGAGAGACTCAAAGCTCTGTCATTCAACGTAAAAAGCTAAAGAAAGAATTCAATTTTTAATTGCTATGAAGGACCGAGGCCAGGGAATGGGCTGAGGAATGGGTGAGCATGGAGAAGACCAGAAAAAGGTGGTAGGAGGGGTAGACGTGCAAGATGTCTAGATAACCCCATTCATCCCACTCCTACTGACAATGTACCTATCTCTTTGGTAAAGAGTCATTTGGGGAAAACATCATGTCACTCAATAATATGATGACATTTGTGCGCTGAAGAGACATGATCAGATAGTTGAACTTGTTATATCATTAAGAAAGACTCTGTGAAAGATGTGGGGTGTTCAAGAATATTTTGAAATTTAAAAGGGAAGTAACTTGGCTTATAGAAAAAGAATATTTCATGTTCGAGGGGAAAAGATAGATAAGAATAAGAGAAAAAAAAAGATAGTGAAAATTAGTATGTCATAAAAATATCAAAATAAATCAAATGAGTGATGGAGATAAAAGAGGCTAAGTGACATAGTTTGAGAATAGCTATCACTTTTAAACAGAAGGTAAGGATCTTGGTACTACCCTTTGTGAAAGGAAGTCAATGCTTAGGGGAGAGAAACTTAAAATGCCTTGTTGACTACATTTTTCTTTAAGGAAGCAGATCTTAGAATCACAGGCCTTACAGCATTGTTATGATAGATGGCTGAACAAGCATATTAAAAAAACAGAATACTACACTGAGGAAGAATGAATGGATCATGTATTAATAAAAATATTTTGAACAATTATCTGTCAAGGAGGGTTAGAAGAAGTAAAATAAAGCAAAAAAAAGGAATATCTTTTTGTTTTGGAAGTCGAAGAATAAAAATTTTCAGTTAAAGCTTAATTGTATTATTAGTTCAATCTTTCCATACCAAAGTTTAGTTATGTATATAACAGAAAATTATTATAGGATAAACAGGATAGATAATTCACTCCCAGTTATTTCTCAAAATCAATATTTAAGGGGGAAAAAGAGGCAAGAGGTAAGTAAATAGTGGAGTTAGATTTGGTCACTAGCTATGCCACTTTGGAGAAACGCAGGTAGAGTTCTTTCTTTGTTTCTTCTACTATAATATCTTTCTTCTAAAGCACTGTAACACCGGTAATATATCTGAAAGATTTTTGTAATGTAAACTATTAGAATTACCTTGCTGATTCTGGATCCAAAATTAGGGCTTCAATTGTGTGAGATATCAGTAAACAGCTCTGCTGCTGTCTGGATTAATGTTAAGGTTATACATGAAAATAAAGAAATTCACTATAGGCTTTTACTATCCGAATAGTAAATGATGTCAAGATTAGGATGGTAACCATATGTTTTCAACTCAAATGGTCCAAGGTTCCAATTTCCTTTTAAGTGATAACCTGCTGTCTATAATAGCGGTTTTCAAACTCTGTCCCAGGAAGGGTACTTCAGAGGCTGCCTCATATGGGAAGAGGAAACCAAGCAACAGGCTCTGGGCTTCCTTGATTCAATTATAGCAACTGTTTTTTTAAAAAAAATATCTATTTTAGATACGGGGGTTTCTTGTAAACTTTGAAACAAATAAAAAAAAGTTGCACTCACAAAACTTTGAAAACAACCAATGCCTTTACCCTAGAGGCTCAGAAGTTGAGACTCAAGGGATCAGTTAACACCTTTGAAATTATACGCAAATTTCTGCACACACATTTTGTAGGGCAGAGGACCCAGACCATTCACTGATTCTTAATCAGTTAACCAATATGCCAAAAATTATTGATTTATAAGTGCTATAATTTAAATATAATTTCTTTGGCTTTGTTTCAAAAAGCATTTGAGGCTGCTAATAAACAATCGTGGAGAACTAAAAGAAGATTTAGGGAATAAAGGTAATGACAAAATATTGAATAGATCATTAACAAACGTGGTGGGAACAAGGGCTGTTAGCTATGAAAAAAAGAAAGGTGAGGTAAAACAGAAAACGGCTGTATAGTAGACAAATGTACTGTGTTGCCTTTTGTAGCTCAAGTAAGCACACACTAAGTAAAACTAGTAGGACTTGGTATATT
Source organism: Tamandua tetradactyla (assembly GCF_023851605.1). Taxonomy (NCBI): domain Eukaryota; kingdom Metazoa; phylum Chordata; class Mammalia; order Pilosa; family Myrmecophagidae; genus Tamandua; species Tamandua tetradactyla. The sequence continues at coordinate 70,129,149 of NC_135330.1, read as the reverse complement.
GATGTTTTTCCTAGAGGTGACAGAATATCACCATTCAGTCACCACATTCTCTTTTAAAGCTTGGCTGGCCTTAAAAGGTAAAAGTATACTGATAGAAGGGACAGGAGGGCAACTGAGGCAGTGATTCAGGAGTGCGGCTGACGTGGGAGAGCCTTCTGCACCACATGTGGTAGCCCTGGTAGCAGAGGCTGAGGAGGAACTGAGAGGCAGAAAGCTGGAGCCTGGTGCAGAGGGGTAGAGCCCGCAGGACTGCACAGACAGGAGCGTGGGACTAGGAATAGTCCTAGAAAAGCGAATGCACACAGCCATCAGCCTCACTTGCCAACTCTGAGAAAGTATTGACTTACGCAGTTGGGTCACATCTCACCCAATCCACGAAGGCGTTAATGCAGACCTGATGCCACAGCTCCATGCATGCACACAAAGAGCCCCGTGCCTTAGACCAGTGCACACCAGGGTTACGTACCCCATACCTGTGCACCCCGCACAGCTACATCCTCCCTGGCCAATGGCAGCCCAAATTCACAAGCATCAGGGTAACATCCCCAACCTGCACCCATACCTGCCCTGAAACAAATCACTGTACTGAGTGCTCAACCCTGTGCCCTGCTTCCTGCTGTACAACCATCCTGCAAACACAAAGCCTTAGAATGCTGAAAGAAATCAACTCCCAAAGAAAATTAATCAAGATATTTATATGCCACGAAGACAGCAGAAGATTGCTAAGCATATCATAATGCAGACAGATACAGCCCTGCCTAATAACCAAATTAAAACACCAGAGGAGACAGACACTGGGACACCTAATCAAAGATGTTCATATAACTCTACTTAATAAAATAAGTGGGACAGCAAATGACATAAAGGAGATCAAGAAGACAACTGAAGAGTATAAAGAGGAATTTGAAAGAATAAATAGAAAAATAGCAGATATCACAGAGATTAAAGATTCTGTTCACCAAATAAAAAACATACTGGAGGCACACAACACCAGATTTGAAGAGACAGAAGAAAGAATAAGTGATATAAGGACAGGATAACTGACTTCAAAGACTTAAAACAGCAAATGGCAAAAAATGGGAAAAACTGAATTGAACTCAGGGAAATGATAGACAAAACAAAGTGTGAAATAAGACTGAGTTCAGACTATTCAACTAGCTGAATAGTTCAGATTATTCAACCAGCACCCTGGAGGCAAGAAGGCAGTGGTATGATATATTCAAGATTCTGAAAGAGAAAAACTCCCAGCCAAGAATTCTATACCCAGTCAAATTGTCCTTCAAAATTCAGGGAGAGATTACAGTTTTCACAATGAAGTCCTGAAAGAATTTATCAAGAAGAGATCGGCCCTACAAGAAATACTAAATGGAGTTCTGCCAGCTGAAAAAAAAAAAAGACAGGAGAGTGAGATCTGGAGGAGGGCACAGAATTGAAGAGTATCACTAAGGGTAAAGAATACAAACAGAAAGAGGATACAAATAGATTGAAAGGGAAAGGATGAAAAAAAGATTTTCCACACAAGTTGTAACCAAAAGAAAACAGGAGTAACTATAAGAATATTGGACAAAATAGACTTTAACTATAAAGACATCATAAGAAACAAAGAAGGACACTATATACTAATTAAAGGGCCAATTTGCCAAGAAGATATAACAATCATAAATGTTTATGCTTCCAATCAAGGAGCATGAACATACATGAGACAGACATTGGCAAAACTGAAGGGAGCAATAGATGTATCAACAATAATAGTAGGAGACTTCAATATACCACTCTACTCTATAGGTAGCAGAATTTATGGGATGCGGCAAAGGCTGTGTTGAGAGGGAAATTTATTGTCCTATATGTCTGTATTAAAAAACAAGAATGAGCAAAAAATTGAGGACTTAACAGCAAAACAGGAGGAACCTGAGAAAGAACAGCAAACTAACCCCAAAGCAAATAGGAAAAGAGAAATAACAAAAATTAAAGCACAGATAAATGAATGGGAGAACAAAAAAAACAACAGAAAGAATCAATAAAACCAAAAGTTGGTTATTTGAGAAAATCAACAAAATTGACAGGCCACTAGCAAGACTGACAAAGAAAAAAAGAGAGAGGATGCAAATAAATAAAATCAGAAATGAGAAGGGGTGGGTTACCACAGACCCTGAAGAAACAAAAGAAATCATAAGAGGATACTATGAACAACTATATGCCAACAGACTAGACAACTTAGATGAAATGGATAAATTCCTGGAGACACACAAACAAGCTACACTGATTCAAGAATAAATAGAAGATCTCAACAAACCAGTCACAAGTAAAGAGATTCAATCAGTCATAAAAAATCTTCCTACAAATAAAAGCCCAGGGCCAAATGGTTTCACAGTGGAATTTTATCAAACACTCGTTTAAAGATTTAACACGAATCCTGCTCAAACTTTTCAAAAAACTGCGAAAAAAGGAATCTACCTAACTCACTATATGAAGCTAGTTTCATGTTAATACCAAAACCGGGTAAAGATGCTATAAGAAAGGAAAACTACAGGCCAATCTCCCTATTGACCATAGATGCAAAAATTCTCAATAAAATATTAGGAAATCGAATCCAGCAGCACACTATATACCATGACCAAGTGGAGTTTATGCCAGGAATGCAAGGATGGTTCAACCCAAGAAAATCAATTAATGTAATCCAGCATGTTAACAAATCGAAAGAGAAATATCACATGATCATCTCAATTGATATTGAAAAAGCTTTCGACAAAATTCAGCATCCTTTTCTGATAAAAACCCTCCAAAAGATAGGAATCAAAGGTAACCACCTCAATATGTTAAAAGGAACATATGAAATACAAATAGCCAACATCATATTCAATGGAGAGAGAGAGAAAGCTTTCCTCCTAAGATCAAGAAAAGGATGCCCACTGTCACCATTATTATTTAACATTATGCTAGAAGTTCTAGCTAGAGCAATCAGGCAGGACATGAAAATAAAAGGCATCCAAATTGGAAAGGAAGAAGTAAAACTCCCATCATTTGCAGATGATATGATACTATACTTGGAAGATCCCGAGAAATCTATAGCAAAAGTTAGCTGAGTTAATAAAGAGATTCAGCAAGGTGGCAGGATATAAAACTAATATGCAAAATCAATGACATTTCTATGCACAAACAATGAACTAGCTGAGGAGTCAGTTAAGGGAAAAATCCCATTCAAAATAGCAACTAAAAGAATCAAATACTTAGGAATGAACTTAACTAGGGATATAAGGGATTTGTGCACAGAAAACTATATAACATTGCTAAAAGAAATCAAAAGAGATCTAAATAGGGGGAAAGACATTCTCTGCTCATGGACAGGAAGGCTAAACATAGTTAAGATGTTAATTCTTCCCAAATTGATCTACAGATTCAACACAGTACCAATCAAAATTCCAACAACCTACTTTGAAAATTTGGAAAAGCTAAGTATCAAATTTATATGGAAGGGACAGAGACTCCGAATAGCTAAAAGCTCCTAAAAAGAAGAACAAGGTGGGAGGATTAATACTCCCTGACTTTAAAACCTATTATAAAGCCACAGTGGTCAAAACAGCATGGTACTGGGTGGGCCACAGTGGTTCAGCAGGCAGAGTTCTCGCCCGTCATGCTGGAGACATGGGTTTGATTCCTGGTACCTGCCCATGCAAAAACAACAACAACAAAAACAAACAAAAAAAACCCCAGCATGGTACTGGCACAAAGACAGAAGCATTGACCAATGGAATCAAATCGAGGGTGCAGAAATAGACCACCAAATCTATGGTCAACTGATTTTTTTTTCTATTTTAAATATACTGTTTTTAAGAAATCATATTAAAAATATAAATTAGCAGAAAATGATAGACCTAATAAAGCAGTGTCACACTTGCATAAAGGTATTTAATTGTACATATGTATTAATTATCAAAAGAAGGGGTCAACTAATTCTTTAATACAAACTTGAACATTGTTTGTAAATGACTCATTTAAAGTAGTGGAGTAGGGGAAAAGTTTAGAAAAATCCAAGTAATAAAATGTATTCAACTACTTGGTTAAGTTAAAAACTAATGCAACAATGTTACTTCCAGATAAAAAACATTATTTAAAAGCAATTCAAATACCAAAAAGGATTTCAAATTGAATATTTTATTAACATGATAGTTGTGTTTTTAACATGTACACACACAATCGCACACTCAGAATGATCTGCCTGGGGAAAATAGCCTAAATATGCCTAAGGGGAAAATGGAAAAAAAAAAAAAATTCCTGTAGGTTTTCATTATTATAGGCAATTAGGTTCACATCACTTACAAAGCTACTGCCAAATCTGTCCAAGGAAGCAGTGTGAGAGGGGAAGGAAAAAATTTGGGGAAAAATTCAACAGTGGTGTAGCAGAGCTCTCAATATGAGAAAGCTGACATAATGTGGACGTTTGCTATGAATTTTCTCTTTGCAAAATATGGGGAGAGGTTTGTTAAAGGGGAGAAAATAAGAGAAGGCGTTGTGAAGTAAGCTTTTGCAGTCAATTTTCCTCATAGTATCGTGTTGGGTCATCAAAATGCTTAGTTTTTCTTTCTCAGGAACCAGTTTTAGAACTTTTCCAATTGCAATGGTCTTACCTTCATCTCTTAAAAGTAAAACGACCCATTTGAGGGAAGTCTTTAAAAGTCTCAAGGGAGATGGTTCTTGCTGTCCTTAAACGAGTGATGCATACTTGATCTTGTTTCACAAAATGGGGTCGTCTTACTTTTTTCTCCTGATTTTTTGTCTACCAAGCAGATTAATGCGGTTATTTCAGCTTTCTCAACACAGGTATGAAAGTGCAGCAATGCATTATAACCTGGGCAGATGATGGGTTTGTGCTCAATAATCACTATCTGGGCATCAAATGTGCATCCAGAATGACAAAGATTGTTAGGATCACAAAGTATGAATCCTAGAAGAATTTCCTTCTTCAATTCCTTTCAGTCTGATTTTGAGGTTTTCACCTGGGGCTATAGAATCAGTTTCTACATCATCAGAAAGGATTCCAAGAACTTTCACATTGTGTTTGTTTGGCATCATCACCAGCTGCTGGCCTTTACAAACAGATCCTGATTCCAGCTTTCCCAGGACCACAATGCCCATATCCTTGTACTTATACACAATTGGCAGCCTGATTGGTCCATCAACTGATTAAGTTTGGCAAATTATCCAGATATGGAATAAATGGTAATCCACTGCACCAAGGACAGAAATCTGATTGTTCTTTAAGATTTGCTCTAGTCAGTCCTGAGCAAGGCATAAAATGAATGTTCTTTTTGGAACTGAAGACAACTTTTTTCAAAACTGGCACTAGTTTCTATTTACATTCCTCGTATCGCTCATTGTTCCAATTTACTGTTGGGTCATCCATCTTATTAATTAGCACAATTAAATGCTTTATACCTGCTGTCTTCGCCAACATTGCACGTTCTCTGGTCTATCCTCCTTTTTCAAATCCAATTTCAAATTCTCTCTTCCTGGCAGAGATTATCAGAATAGCCAAATCAGCTTGAGAAGCACCACCAATAATGTTTGGGACAAGACTCTTGTGACCAGGAACATCTAGAATTGTGAAATACTTCTTTTCTGTTTCAAAACAGGCAAGGCCCACTTCTACTGTTGTACCCTTACCTTGTTCTTCTTGATTTGTGTCTAAGGCCCAAGACAAATACCAAGTTTCTCTGTTTTTTCTTTAGCTTCTCTTTCATATTTCTCAAGTGTCATTTTGTCAACCATGCCAGTCAAATACATTATATGACCTCCAATGGTTGACCTGCCAGCATCTACATACCCAATGAATACTACATTTACATGTTCTGTTTTAGGAGCACCTGGCAGTGCCAGCACAGATTCAGGTTTTGGTGTTTCTTCGTCTTCCTCCATCATTTCTCGGGCATTTTCCTCCAGGGGCTTTCCATCTTGCAAGGAACCTTCCCCTGGCTCTGCTTCACTTATTTCTTCTTTGTGCTCCCATGATTCTTCTGGAGGCATCTCTGTCTCTCCATTTTCCACAACAGGCTCTGAAAGTTCCATGTAACAGCCTAATCTGAACCTTTATACAACGACTGTTTGTCTTGAGAAAATTCCACAGGTGCTGAAGAGCCTCCAATGCCGCTACCGACTCAGTGGTTGCTGTTGGTGCCATTGGGTGGGGCTGGTGGGGGCTGGGCCGGACCCCGCAGGAAGGACGGCATGAACTTGGTGGTGTGGACGCTGGGCACAAAAGGTTTGGCACTGACACTGAGTTGCTGACTAAAGGCCGTGCTGAGGTGCTCATGCTGGGCCTTGGCCGCCACCAAGGAGGGAGCACTGCTGCCTCAAGGGCTCAGCCCAGGGGCTTCCATGTCTGCCTGTTCCCAGCAGTTGAGCGGCGAGTAGCTGCCTCTGCCACCACTACCCTGATCTATGATAGGGGTGGGGAGGCTGTGTGTGTGATGAATCGAGGACAGGAAATGGAGGTGGGGGCGACGGGTTGGGGAGGAGCAAATCGCTTTGACTGAACAAAGGCAGTGAAGCAGAAAGGCCGGGGGCTAGCCACACAATCTCCCACGTAGTGGCAGCTGCAGCTCCAGTCCAAATTCCGCACTCGTGACGGTGGCGGAGGTGACTCAATCCTCCTCTGGTCAACTGATTTTTTGACAAAGCCCTCAAATCCTCTGAACTGGACAAAATAGTCTTTTCAATAATCCGGCAGGCAAGAACTGGATATCAATAGCCAAAAGGATGAAAGAGGACCCCTATCTTACACCCTTCATGAAAATTAACTCAAAGTGGATCAAACACCTAACCATAAGAACTAACACCGTAAAGTTTCTAGAAGAAAATGTAGGGAAACATCTTCAAGACCTGGTAATAGGAGGTAGCTTTCTAAACTTTACACCGAAAGCACAAGCAACAAAAGAAACAATAGATAATTGGGAACTCCTCAAAATCAAATGCTTTTGCACCTCAAAAGACTTTGTCAAAAAGGTGAAGAGGCAGCCAAGTAAATGGGAGAAAATATATGGAAATCACATATCAAGTAAAGGCTTGATTTCCTGTATATTCAAAGAAGTCATACAACTCAACAAAAAAGAACAAATGACCCAATTATAAAATGGGCTAAAGATATGGATAGGCATTTTTCTGAAGAGCAAATACAGATGGCTCAGAAGGACATGAAGAGATGCTCATTTTCATCGGCTATAAGGAAAATAAATGTACATCAAGACTACAATGAGGATGTGGAGAAACTGGGACACTTACGCACTGCTGGTGGGAATGTATAATGGTGCAGTCACTATGGAAGATTGGTTGGAGGTTCCTTAGGAAACTAAATATTGAGTTGATCTATGTGACCCAGCAACAGCACTACTTGGTATATATACCCAGAAGAGCTGAAAGCAATGACACAAACAGACATTTGCACACCAATGTTCACAGCAGCATTATTCACAATGACCAAAAGATGGAAACAAACCAAACGCCCATCAATAGAAGAGATCAACAAAATGTGGTATATACATATGATGGAATATTATGCAGCAGTAAGACAAAATGACATCCTGAAGCACATGACAAGATGGATGAATCTTGAGGACATAATGCTGAACGAAGTTAGTCAGACATAAAAGGATAGATACTGTATGATTCCACTTTTATGACCAGAATAAAGGTATAATCAGAGGCTTACAATACAGAATATAGGGGACTCAGAGATACAAAGAAGCTAGAGATGGGTGAATCATTAGCTAATGAGGTTGAACTCCAAGGTGAGGGAATAGATAGGAGTGAAGGTGATTCTCTAGTAGGTCTAGAAGTAATATCATATTGAAGATGAACAAGATTGAAAGGGGTTGTATAGACCTACGTGCCCCCAGTGATTCACATTAGAAATATGAATTAGTTCTTGCAAGAATTACTTCAAAGATATGATTCTTGTATAAAGACTGTTTAAGTCCAGGGTACAGGGGGAAAATTGCTATTGCATGCTATGAGCTATGTTCAAACGGAAACCATCAGCACTACCACAGCAACTACAGAGGTAAATAATGGGGTGAGGGACAAGTCAGGGGGAGGTTTAGATTTCCTATTTGGCAAGGGTGTGGTTATTGGTTTTGTTTCTCTTGGGAACAATGAAATTATACAAAATTGAGAATGTTGATGGACTGTGGACTTTGGGCCTTCCACATGACGCCCGATGAACGTAGGTGGCGGAAGGACGCACTGATGGAGTAGATTGGTGAACAATGGTGTACACTTATGAACGAAGGCCGTGAAGCATGCAACGAAGTGAATGAATATGTGGGATATTTGGTGAGGCAAAATAAGCCAGAAACAAAAGAACACAATGGCATGGTCACCTTTGGAAATGCTTATAAGAAAATGTTTAGATTGTAAGCTTTTAGAGCAGACACATTAAGTCTGGAGTGGTGATTATTATTTCTGGATTTTGAGAGGCTGTTATATATATAACCTGATATTTAGAGATAAGAATGAAGTTGAACAGGTTGGGGTTAAAGTAATTGAGAACATAGGGGTAAGGAAGATAGTGTCTGTATTTTAGAACCACACATACTCTTTGAGACCAAAGGAAGAAAGGTTTATTTGATCTGCAACTGAAGTTTTCTATAGTGCGTAATCTAATTCAACCTATCTGTATAGCTCATTTGAATAACTGAAACACAGGAAGCACAGATTAAGAAAGAGGTCCTTGATCCTGCACAGTTTATTTTAATGCCTGGAAACATACTAGAGTATATTAAGCAGATAATCAAGAAGTATTGGCAAAGTCCCCCGAGGGAGGGGAGAAAGACTATGGAACTATTAAACCTCACCATCAGGGAATTCCCTGATACTGTGTCAAACTTTAGGGACACCCAAAATAATAGGTCATGCCCTCGATCATGAGGCTTACTCTTGTGAAGCTTATGTAGGTAGTGGAGAAGCTCAGACTACCTATAGGCATGCCTACGAGTTACTTCTAGAGGACCTCTGTTGTTGCTCAGATGTGATCTCACTCTCTCTTAGTTCAACTCTGGAAGAGAAATCACTGCCCTCTCCTCCACGTGGGGCACGACATGATGTCGTGCCCCACGTGGAGGGGAGGGCAGAAAGGACTCAGGGCAGAAAGGACGTCAGAAAGGACTCCCAGGGATGAATCCAGATCTGGCACTGTGGGATCAACAATTACATCCTGACCAAAAGGGGGAAAAGAAGTATAATTAATAAAGTATCAGTGGCAGAGAGAGTTCAAATAGGGTTGAGAGGCTACTTTGGAGGCTGCTCTTACACAAGCTTCAGGTAGACCTTGCTACCTCATAACCTGTCAACCCCTAACGAGGACCATTCCTAATCCTAAAGAACACCTAGGGCAATATATAAAGATTCCACAAGGGTTCAATGCACTAGAGTTAACTTTCTAGAAACCTACAACCTCCAGATGGGTCCCTGGTCCAGTTAAGTCCTGAAACCTAGCCCAGGCTCTCCAGAACATCAGATAGTTCCATCTCCTTACCCCTTATTAGTGACAGACTCTTCCAATATGAAAAATTTAGAATTGCCAAAGTACAAACAACCCTAAAGAGAGATATGGAAAGTTCAAAGGTGATGGTAGAGTTATACATAGAAGGTAAGATTTAATAAATGAATGGGAATGCTGAATCATTAAATTGATCTCTTTTAGTCTCCAGTACTTTAGAGTAGCTAGAAGTAAATACTTAAAATTGTGAAACTGTAACCCATGTCAAATTCTGAAATATGTTCTACAACTAACTGTGCTGCTGTGCTTTGAAATTTGTAGCTTTTTTGCATGTATGTTATTTTTTTACAAAAAAAGAAGGGAAAAAAGTCAATTGTGATGAAAAAAAATATTTAAGCTCTCTACCCTCTTATATTCTGGTGCAGCTAGAAGGAAAAATATGAGAGGATCATATGGTACCCCATGACAAACTCTGGGATCTGTCCTGGAACCACTTGTTGAAGAGTGCTTTGAAAACTATTGCTTTTTTATTTCTTTGCTTTGCATACACACTATACTATACAATAAGAAAAGTTAAAAAAAAAAAGTAGACTACTCATACTAGATTTCAAAGGGGAAAGTATTAATTATGAAACATTTGTAGCCTTATATAATTTGTAGTTAAGCATAACTGAAGCATTTACATTTAAAAGGACTCTTCCCCAAAATAAGAAATAAAGGATACAGTTCGACATTCCTCAAAGTTGCTGAATCAGCATCAAAAGATGCCTGATAAAGATCCCCATATCGGGATGCAAGGCCTCGAAATTCTTCCATGGACTGTTTCATCTGGAAAAAAGGAAAAATATCAATTGTGACAAACATACTATCATTATTGTATAAACAACAACAACAAAAACATCAAAACAAAACAAAAACTATCCTCAAACAATAAGAATCCAAAAAATTACTGGAACTCTTTCACTGTCATTCCATTCATTTTTATAAATATTCTTAAATAAAACCCACAAAGATGATAAGAGAATAAATGAAGGGCAGGCCACGGTGGTTCAGCAGGCAAGAATGCTCACCTGCCATGCCAGAGGACCCGGGTTCGATTCCCGGTGCCTGCCCATGTAAAAAAAAAAAAAAAAAAGAATAAATGAAAAAATAAAAAAAGAATAAATGTACACAAGTTTATGTAATATATAAAAACAGAAAACATTTGCATTTTTAGCTTCAAGTTCCACTGAAATAATTAATATAGTTATGAACATTCTTCAATTTCTTCACAATGCAAGCCTCTTCTCTTTTAATATAAATATGTAGTAGTGAGATATCATCAATCACTCTGTCATCCTCTCTAGTAACACAGCCTATTTCTGGCAAGACAGATGAGTTAATAAGCATTTGATGCTTTAAAACTTCTGAGTCTAACCACTGATTTTATAAATTTTTTGGGGGGGATGTGGTAGGTAGAGTCAGTTGTCAATTTGGCCAGGTGAACGTGCCTAGTTTTGTTGTTGCGGACATGAGCCAATGGTACGTGAACCTCATCTGTTGCTAATTACATCTGCAGTCAGCTAGGAGGCGTGTTTGCTGCAATGAGTGACATTTGACTTAATTGGCTGATGCTTAAATGAGAGAGTGCAACGTAGCACAGCCCAAGCAGCTTGGCATACCTCATCTCAGCACTCATACCTCAGCCCAGGCCTTTGGAGATGCAGAAAGAAATCACCCAAGGGAAAGCTGTTGGAACCCAGAGGCCTGGAGAGAAAGCCAGCAGAGACCATCCTGTGCCTTCCCACGTAAGAAAGAACCTCAGATGAAAGTTAGCTGCCTTTCCTCTGAAGAACTAACAAAATAAATCCCCATTTATTAAAAGCCAATCCATCTCTGGTGTGTTGCATTCCTGCAGCTAGCAAACTAGAACAGGGAGGGTGGTCAGCGAACTGAATTTGGGTTTCCTGCATGGAAGGCGAACATTCTACCACTGAACCACCCATGCACCCCATCTTAACCACTGATTTTAACTTTCAGAATCTCTTACAACTAACCCTCAAAACCTCTTATAAATAAAAAGTGCACTGAAAATAAAATTAAGACATGCCTGATTGGAGATGCGACCACATCTCTGAAGGTCATTTCCTAAGGTCATAGCAATTGTTGTGGCAATTGCAGGTGGGGGACTTGTCTTTAGGCTGTTACAAGTACAGATAAGTTGAGAGAAGGACTGTAGAAGGTCAATCCTGAGTTTTACAAATTCACACTGAAAACTTAAAGGATTCAGCGGTGTACTGGCAGCCTGGAAAAAAAAAATGGAGACAAAGTGAACACAGCAAATGGTACAGTATCAAGTATTTTTCAATTTGTGCAAAAGAGCAGTAGTACTAACACTGATGCATAAACATGTAAATTATAAGGGAAAACAAGTAACGTAGAAAGAAAAACTTATTAATATTAGTGTGCTGATTTGAATCTGTTATGTACCCTAGATGTTCCTTTAATCCATTTCTGTGGACGCAGACCTATTGTTGGGTGGTACCTTTTGCTTAGGTTGTTTCCATGGAGATGTGACCCAGCCCATTCAATGTGGGTCTTGATCCCTTTGCTGGAGTCCTTTACTTGGCAGAGACATTTTTGAGAGAGCTGAGAGTAAAGAAAGTGTCCCAGCAGAACCCACAGGAACTGAGAGAGCCATTTTGAAACCAGAATCCAGGAGAGAAAGGACCAGGAAATGTTGCCTTTTGTTTTCCCACGTGACATAGGAACCCTGGATGCCTGCAGCTTTTCCTCAGAGAAAGTATGATGCCTTAATGTGGACAAATTTTCATGGCCTTAGAACTGTAAATCTGTAACCTAATAAATCCCCTTTGTAAAAGCCAACCCATTTCTGGTAGGTTGCACTCCAGCAGCTTTAGCTAACCAAACAATTAGCATTGAAAACCTGAACATTACAGCAACATCAAAGGTTCCTTACTTCCTACATTCACAAAGAGACCCTACAACTCAAAACTGGACGTTCCTACATCCTTTAATTTGAGAGGTAGCCAGACCATCATCAACAAAATATCATAAAAGGGATGTTGTAAGGACATCATTATTACCACCCAAATCTCCTTATCACCTTCTTACCTTTCTAACCTGAAATTACTACCACTTGAATCGTTACAGTATTTTTTTTTTAAGTGGGGGAAAAGAGAGGAGGAAAAGAAAGATAGGGATAGGAAAAATGTTTCTAAACAATTGTTTAAAAAGAACATTGCCTTAAAGCTGCCTTCTTCCACTGTTAGCTCATATTAATTTTTTTTTTTTTCTTTTTTTGGCATGGGCAGGCTCCAGGAATTGAACCCAGGTCTCCAGCTCAGTAGGTGAGAATTCTTGCCAATGAGCCACCGGTGCACCACCCCAGCTCATTTTCAATTTAAGAACAAATTCTCAGTGGACAGCGTTGAGAGCACAGAGGCCAACTAAGGAATAAGGTGTAACATACAAGTAAGTTTTCAATGAGTACTAAAGGGTGGCAGGAGTAAAATTATGGCTAGCCAACAGTAGCATTAGCTAGCTAGAGGGATTAAAGAACGGTATATCAAGCCAATGTGGGCAGAGAACTAAAGTAATCTCCAACTATTTAACAACTGTCCTAGCAGAGAAGCCAACACTATGCTTTTAATAAAAGGCACATGCTAAAATTTTCTAATTTAACAATAAATGGAAACACAGTGAAATTCATTTTCCTCTATGACACAACTAATTAAAACGTGGTGATCCTGTTTCTTAGATACTCTCACATTTATCTTTTAACAGGAAAGCCAAGCATATGGTTTTGGGATTCTAGAAGTCAGCTACAATATTACCCATCTGGCTAAGTACCATATATTAACCTTTGTGTGGTCCTCTCTACTACTAATTGTCAAGTGATAAATTTCATTATTTGGTAGTAGTCACATTTTACTCTTCAAAATAGCAAATCACTGTGTATATCCTTTATAAGAAGAAACACTTGGTCTAGTATCTCTGTCAAACTACAAAGGCCCTTGAAGTATTTTATATAAGGTAGATAAGCTAGAGGTATTAACTATACTGAATATTTAATTTTATGGTTCTAGTGATGAAATAGCACAGATTAGGAAGTTACAGAGACCATTTCAGTCGTTTTCCATTTCTTAATTAGATTGATTTGATCTTATGAAAGGACAAATCATCTTCTTACCTCCAAAACCCTCAGCCCGCTGCTTGCTATTTTCAATTTACTGCCTGTCAGCAACTTCGGAAGCGAGAGGAGTACAAGTATGTGTATATGATATAAATAGAGTGCAGACCATTTTACCAGACAAAAAACATGGAAAACTGTCCTAACATGCATTATAAAACTGAAAGAGAAGCAATATATAGTTGTAATGCGGGAGATTTGCTGCTACTCTGGATTTTATTTCTGACTAACAAGAAATATTTGATGGATGATATAAGATGGTAATCTTAAAGGTAATTGTGCTATCTTGGACTGTGTTATGCTGAAGCAAAGCAATACTAGATATAACATATGTGCCTAAAAAAGAACAGAAAAAAAGATAGCTGTTACCTAATACACAAAGACTTTAAAAGGCAATATTGTCCAGAAATGAAGGGAAATCTATAAGAAATAAAATTCAAACTATAGAAATATGATTAATACCAGTGAGGAGCAAAATGAATATATATTTGCTTTTCTTTACAGTGGAGCTAAAGCTTAAGTGGATTTTAGGATCTAAGGTCAGCAGGGAAAACAAAAATTGTATATAATCAAAACTACCCCTGAAAATTCTTTATGAAAGAATTATTTCCAGTAAATTCAATCTAGCCAGATGAAGGAATAGCAGACCAGAATTCCCTTCTAATGCTAACTTTAGAATATAAGCTAATTGAGAAGAATTCAAATAGTTCTCAGTAGTTAAACGCTATTTTTCTTTCCCCTTATTTAAATTGTGGTTTTTCTTCTTTATGTCTTTTCTTTTTGCTAATTACGCATAGTTAAATTTATGCTAAATATGCATATGCTATTTCATTGAATTTCTCATTTGTAAAGCACATACTGCTTTCTACATAGACTAGCTAAAAAAACCAATGTGGCTAAAGAGAAAACTGATAACCTCAGCTTCTAAAAGAAAAGCCACGCTTCAAATAATAGTGAACTAGATTGCTTTGAATTAATCCTCTGGTAAGAACTATGAAAACTGAACAAAATATTTAAAACATATATTTGAAATCACTGAAGAACTACTAAGAGAGCAAGGACTTATGTAGCCAATACCATGGAGAGACAAGAAGGAAACTCCAGTAACTGACATTTGGTAAAATCTATTAATTTGAAAACTACTACTGGGAGGCTGAGAAACCAAGGCAGTCTCATATGGTTACATATGGTGGAAACACCAAAGGGTTATACCCCTAGAAGTTAGGAGAAACCAAAAATACACTGGCCCTCACAAAGTCTGAAGCCTGGACTGGAATTAGTTCAATCCTTGGGGTTAGCCCAACTGCATGCCAGAAGCAAAGAAAAGAATATTTGAAGTTCTAGATGATGTAATTAATCACAGTGATTTGCACATACACTGTCCAAAACGTAATAAAAAATAAGCATACAAGAAAGACAGATTTTGCCAAGCCAAGAGTAGAAATAAAGAGCAAAGACACAAGTCACAAGAGATATTAGATATCAATTTAAAAATAACTATGATTAATATGCTAAAGAAATTAATGACAAGAGAATCCTGTCAGAGAACTGGAAAATACAGAATTATTTCTAGAAGTAGAAAAACAATAAATGAAATTAAAAATTCAATGAATGGGTTGATAGATTACACAAAGCTGAAGAGAAAACTTGACTGGGTCAGAAGAAAACATTTAGAGTGAAGTATAGAAAGATAAAAAGATGGGATATGTATAAAAGAATGTAAGAGATATACACAACCTGGTAGAAGGAACTAACATATGTTTACTGTGAGTCCCAAATAAAAGAGAAAGGGAGCAGAAGAGATAATGGCCAAATGTTCCAAAACTGATCCAAGTTATCAAGCCATGTGTATTAGTTAGGGTTCTCTAGAGAAACAGAATCAACAGGGAATACTCACAAATATAAAATTTATAAAACTCTCACGTGACCATGGGAAAACAGAGTACAAAATCCGCAGGGCAGGCTATGAAGCCGACGATTCCAATGGAGGGTCTGGATGAAGCCTATCTCTTCTGAATTCTCCTTAAAAGGCGTCTGGTGATTAGAGGAAGCATCACTCAATGCAGAAGACACTCCCCTTGGCTGATTACAAATGGAATCAGCTGTGGATACAGCTGACATGATCATGATTTAATTCTATGAAATATCCTCAGTGCAACAGAAAGGCCAGCACTTGCCCAACCAAACAGGTATCACCACTTGGCCAAGTTGACACATGAACCTGACCATGACACCATAGATTCAAGAAGCACTATGAATGCCAAAAGGCATAGTGGTAAGAGTATAAGTTAGAAACACCATGGGCAGCTGTTTGGTAGTTATCTTTTAAAACTGAACCTAAGCATATCCTATGACCTAGCACGCCACCCAGAAGAAATGGACACCTAAACCAAAAGATGTGTATAAGAACATTCATAGCCAAATTATTCTTAGTAACTCCAAACTGGAAATAACCCAAATGTTCCTCAACAATAAAATGGAAAAACAGACTGCATAACAGTTATCCAATGAAATACTACAGAGAATGATTCACTTCAGCATACAACAAAAAACATGAATGAATCATACAAACTTAATGCTAAGTAAAATAAGCTAGAAGTAAAAGAATCATAATGTATGATTCCTTAAATAAGGTTGAAAAAACAAGGAAACACAGTTCTAGAAATCAAAATATTGGTTACTTCAGGGGAGAAGGGTAAAGGCTGTGAGTGGAAGGGGGCATGAATCATCTTCTGAAGTGCTATTAATACTCTTTATGGCCCAGATGACCTAGTGATAATTTATTAATTAAGCAGTTTACTTTTCTCTGTTCATCTCTTTGCTCAGAATAAGATGGATGAGAGACTTACTTACTCACTGTTAAGGAAACTGGTGTAATGTCAATGATGACAGGATCAAACTTACTAAGCCCCTATTTTGCCACCATCTTCTCCAATGAGAATATCTTCAAAGAAATTTGGAAAAGCTGAACAAACATGATTAAGAGGTAATTAAGTCCCTAGATAAGTGAAAAGTGAAGAGCTAGTAAAAAAAGATCCAGAAGCTACAAATGAGTCTACATCTCAATGCATGGATGCACATGTGTGTTGGGAAACCACAATGATCAGGACAGGTTCTACTATACACAGCAAACTCTTTCAAAAAGGGTGCATAACCTCTCCCCTCTACGTGGGACATGACTCCCAGGGTGTGGACCTTCCTGGCAATGTGAGACAGAAATCCTAGAATGAGCTGGGACTCAGTACCAAAGGATTGAGAAAACCTTATCGACTGAAAGGGGGAAGAGAGAAATGAGACAAAATGAAGTGTCAATGGCTGAGAGAGTCCAAACAGAGTTGAGAGGTTATCCTGGAGGTTATTCTTATGCATTAAATAGATACCACCTTCTTAGTTAAGGTGTAACAGAGAGGCTGGAGGGAACTGTCTGAAAATGTAGAGCTGTGTTTCAGAAGTCATGTTTCTTGAAGATGATTATTTTCTGTTTTCTTTTTATTTCTTTTTCTGAATTGATGCAAATGTTCTAAGAAATGACCATGATGATGAATATACAACTATATGACAAAAAAATAAATTAAAAAAAACAAAGGGTGCATAAGCTTAATGTTATCCTTGTAATTATAAGCACATACATTAACAAACTGGGAAATCATTTAGAGGCACAAAACCAGACTGATGAGATGCCACAGAGGTTACCGAAAGAACACCTGAAGGAAGACAGGTGTTCAGAAAGGAGAAGGAAAAACTTAGGGGAAACATGACACCTTTTTTTCCCCCCAAATACTTAAAAGGCTGTATTCAGAAGATAAAAAGTATTATACTCTGTGTCAGTTTTAAGGTCAGAGAAAAGGGTTATGAGTAAAGTTGTGGGGAGACAGATTTATAGTTAATATGAAGAAGACATCTAATTGGTGTGGGTTTCAAAACATAAATGCCAAATAATCCCAGGCTATTTCAGCTTTCAACAAATGTTTACTATCTGCCAAGTGCCAGGCACTTTACTAAGTACTTCATACAAATTAAGGAACAGGAGACATAATACCCGTCTTCATGGAACTCAAGAGTCCAGAGAAAAAGACAATAAAACCAGCCTATTTTCACTTTTACATAAAGTGAAAGAAGTTTTATAGGATAGTAAGGAAGAAGCTAGTCAAAAGGGATCAAGGGCTGTATCTTGAATGGAGGAAGTAGCACTTTGGTCACAACCTAAAGGATACACAGCAGTAAATCAAGTAAAAGAGAGAAGGAGAAAGGAGGAAGTAAGAATGTTTTAGGCAGCAAAAAATAGTCACTGGTTGAGAATCTGTGTCCTACAGAATCTTTGCACAGGTCCATCAAAAGACATGCACACACACATAAAAAAGACATGTACAAGAATGTACACAGAAGTATTGCCTATAATCCACCCCAAACTAGAAAAACTCAAATGTTCATCAACAGTAGAATAAGAAAATAAATTAATATATATTCATACAATGCAAGAGTGTATGCAGCAGTGAAACTGACCTGATGATCAGTGAAACTGATCATCCATTTACTAATTTGGGTGCCAGTTATGCTTGGATATTTGCTGTACTATCTGTTTTCATACCCTACATAATATATACATATATATATATATATTTAATAGTCAATATTTGATAACAGAAATAAAGAACACCATTAGGCAGAATGTTACAATGGCTCCTGTGATTCCCACCCACTGGTATTTATGCATTTGAATAATCTTCTAATTTTAAATGTGTGTAGGACCTGCAATTTGCTTCTAACCAATGGAATATGGCAAAAGTGATAGAATTTGAGGATGTAATTAAGGCTCCTAATGACTTGACTTCAAGTTAAAGAAAAGGGAGATCATTCTGGATGGACCTGACTTAATCACGCAAGCCCTTTAAAAGGGAGTCTAGAGAGGAGAGATTCTCCCACTGGTCTTGTAGAAGTAAACTTGGTCTTCTACAAGTTTAGTAGCTGCAATGAAATGAATTCTGCCAACAACTACACGAGCTTAGAAGAGGTCCCTGAGCATGAGATGAGGTTGGGCCTGGCCAACACCTTGACTGCACCTTTGTAAGACTAAGAACAGAAGACCCAGCTAACCCACACTCAGACTTCCTACTCACTAAAGCTGTGAAATAAGAAACAAATGTTTTAGACTACTAAATTTATGGTAATTTGTTACATAGCATAAAAAACTAATACAAACACTTTTTATAATTTTCATTCCTAAGATGTAAGACATGTCTAGTATTTCCTTCTGTTTTCATATGTGCCCCCAGCCTTCCTCCCTCTATCATTCTCACATTCAGCTTCACTCAGTGGATATGCCTATTATTAGGAAATTAAAACATGCAATATTGCCACAGCGTTCCCAGAAGCACAGAATTTTGAACAACTGTTTAGTTTGGCTAAAGCAGGTAAAAAGCTTGATTCTCATAGCTGTATAATTTTAGGTATGGATCATTAGGCATCAAAAAGTAAAAGTGCAGCCCCCCATGCTCATTTCTGCTCAGTTAAAAAGACAGAAAATTACTGTCAAATCCAAATCGGTTAAATGAACAGATTTTTAAAAACTTAAAAACACTGACAGTGTTGAAGAATCAGAAATTGAGATGTTCAAACGAGTGTAAGGATCACACTGCCTTTTCCCTCTGAATTATTCTCAAGTGGAGAATCACTCCTTGTTTTTTTGTACCCAAAAGCTGTGCCTGACACATTGTGCTTAAAATCTGTTGAATAAAAAAATCTTTTTACTTCAAAAGGAGAAAATCTGAAGCCCAAAGACCCGCTTATGGTCACACTATGTTAATGGCAGAGCACAGACTTAAGACAAGGATTTCCTGCCTGTCAACTGAGCGTTTTCACCTTATGTCAGAATTCAATCCTTAACTAATGTCAAGCCTCATTAAAGACATTAATACATACATCATTAAAACAGAGCATTAAATAGTCAACAGAATTTTCCAATACATTAACTGCTTCTGCTTCATTATTTGGGAGCCTGTTGCTTCACAATTCTTACCATTTTTATTGCACTAAATGATAAATAATTTTCTGGTCCACATATACTAGAAAATGAAATAATTCTATTAATCTGAATCATGTGCCACAGGCAACAACCTATCTTTTCCCAGAATAATCAAGAGTAAAGAATTCACAAAGTCAGTGATACCCTTTAAATTGGAGAGGAGACACTATTCTTGTTTTAAACAGCAATTAATCCTAGCAAAAAATAATACTTAAAAAATTATGTGCGCCACACTAGTCTGAATTTTTGGTCTCTGTGATTTCTCCTTATCCTTTGTTCTACTATGAAGTACTTCTTTTGGAAAGGTACACCGTTAAAATATTTTAGATATGTGATAAATAATGAATAAGTACCTAAATTTTATAGCTCCATTTTAATAGATACAATTTTAAATGTTGTCTGACAGTATTTTTTAAATGTTTAATGTTTATTAGGTAAACTCTTTACTCTTATGAGGCAAAAGTCTCTGAATTAAAAAAGAAAACATTTATTTTATAGAATAGGTTCTTACTCGGGACTATAACTAATTTCAAGAAAACATAAGAAAGGTTAAGGGTCTACTCTCTCTGCACTCCCTTTACGTTTTCATCAGAGAAAATGGCATAAAAGATGGGAGAGATGGGCATGTTTTATGTTTGAAGGTGGTAGTGACCCTGATTGGGGTGTTCCTAACAGGAGTCTGGAAAGGAAGGGTCCTAACTGTATAACACTTACTCTTACTGCATGGATTTTAGCGATCCTCCTTACATGGTATCCAGTACTTTACAAAAACAAAATAATAAACTTTTATGAAGGTATGGATGTTGAGGAGAGAGGGGGATGGTGCGAAGATTTACTTTCAGACCCTATCTGTTGTTACTGCCAAATATGTATATCAGCAAGTTTTTCAAGGTAGTTGAAAAAGGATAACCTAAAAAGATAAGGGGGACCATTTGCACATAAGTCATCATCACCGAAGGACAATGAAAATAACTTACCGTTAAGGAAGCAATGCCTTTGTGGTAGAATTTTAAAGACTCAGCTATGCAAGAAAGTGCTGAACTGTAATTCTCCTCTTGCAACCCAGTCAGACACTGTTCTGCTTGTGAGAACTCCTTCAAACTATTCAGCCAAAAGTAGAAGTGTTCGGAGGCAACTTGAGTCAGCAAACTCTGATAAAGCTCTCTTGCCATATCATGATTACCCTAAAAAAAAAAAAGAAAAGAAGAGGAGGGTACATGTGAGATTCTTGCACTTGAAACAGTTGATGCAGCAGCTAAAAGACCAACCAAAACCTTGGATACGTTTTAGCAATCATTCCTCATATTATATAATTCTTTGAGACTCAGTCTAAATATTTCTGCACAGAAAATATGCAGAGCAGCTTTTAGGTAACATAATGTCTGAAGTTCTTTACTAAAACAGTTTCAAAGAGAAAAAAATGGAATGAACCATAATCCAAGCCTAAAATTTCAGTCTAAAATATAGAAAGTATACTCATTGCATGTTTTTCTGGATAAACTATTTGTGGGGATGAGGAGAAATCCAGTAAGTTTCCTCAAGGGATTTTTAAAAATGGGCAGAACTGTACAGAAGTATAAAGATGGTTTTTGGTTCTCTAGACGACTGGAGATGGGGAAGGGGAGTAGGTAAATGATTGCCATTTAATATCTAGGGGCCAGGGATGCTTACTGTCTTGGGACAATCCAGTACAGTGAAGAACTATCTTGTAAATAGTGCTCGTCCCCCTATTTGAGAAACTGCAAACTGAGAACATGTGCTTCAATCACCTAGAATAATGCTTCTCAAACTTTGTTCTCCAGACTTCTCCCCAAAGGATTCTGTCCACTCCAAGCTCTACATTTTTCCTCAAACCTGAGAAAGGTACAGCATACTTAATGTTTCCTGTTTTCACTAAAGAACGATACGTTTGGGGAGAGGAAGGTAAGAAAGATGTGGCATATTTACAAGGGTGGACAGAAGCAGTTGTGGGAGGTAGCTTTGGTTATGATGACACAGAGCCAGATGAAAGTAGCATTAACAACCTACAGTCAGAAAGAGTCAGATTTTTGAAATTCCTACGGAACTTCACTTAATATATACCTACAACACTCACACACACATACCATTAATTTAGTATAGATACACACACACACACACACACACACACACACACACACATATACCATGAATATATATGAAAAGTTAAAAATTAGATCCTTTTCTTCATGACTTTCAAAACCATGACTAAAAAGTACTCCCTTCTTTATTTTCAGTTTTGACTGTGACTAATAATCACACTATTTAAGGTTTATAACCTGATATTTCCACCAACCCAGTCTACATAAAATGATCATACATACCATTCTGGATGCCTGTCTCGCAATTCGGTACACAGTCCATCCATTAGAGACACTTTCAAGTTGCTGCTTAATTACTGCTTTCACTTCAGCAGATAACGCTTTCTGACTGGCTACAAAAATCACCGTAGCCAAACTCACCTAACATTGAATAAGAAGTAAGAAAAATCACGTAATTCCATCCAATGTCAAAAATAACCTACTCTAAAGGGAGAAAAATAAGGCTGAGGCCATCAGAAATGAACAATTTTTTTTCCATCGACATTAATTTTTTATTTTGAAATCTCTAAGCAATTTATTTCATTAACTCAGAACACTGCTTATAACAGCAAATAATTAGAAATAAGGCTCTTAAAAATGGAGAAATAAATCATGATACAATCAGCAATGAAATATTAATGAAATGGATGAACTAGAGATGTATACACATCAACAAAATAGGCGAAATGGAAAAGATTATATATAGCATAATATTTACATGTTAAAAATATGTAAAACACTGCATATAACTTAGAGATATATACTTACATAGTGAAAACTTATAACAATATGCATACGAATGATAAAAAACAAATTCAGGATAGTAATTACACCCTGGAGTATGGAGGAGATGCCATCAGGGAGGTAAGTATACAGGGGGATTCAACTGCACTGGTAGTATATTTTTTTCTTAAGCTAGGTGGTGGATGCAAAGTTTTCATTGTATTATTCCTTACATTTTTAAAATAGTTGTTTCATAATTTAAAATTCCCTTGAAGTAGTACTAAAAAAATGTTCAAAATGCTACTCCAATAAAAATAAATTTCGCTAACTGCTTCAGTATTCCAAAGCTGATCCATACAAAGTCCACACTTATTTGTGTAACTGTGATGTCATTTCCAGAACCACTGCTATTTAGTCATCATGGAAACCTCTACTGATAGCAAACTTTGAGATGGAGGTGATTTTCTACAAAATGCCCTCTGAAGGATTAAATATAAAACAGGTTTGAATAAGTGATTTCATGACTTTTTTCAAAGCCCTAAATTCAGATGAACTGGAACAATATTGAAGTCAACTTATGGTTTACTAATAATTTATGCCTATTTAGAATGCGGCCTATTCCTAGCGTCGGAGGACTTTATAACTAAACATTATGACCTTCATAGCTTCTCTTTCATTCTAACCATTCACCTTTCCTAAACCCAAACATAGACAGATTGGATCCTAAACAACTAAAGAGGTCCTAGAGATTGGAAAGGAAGAATTTGTGCTAATTTATATTCATGGTTATCATTAAATCTTTAACATATTTTCTTTTAGTTCAGTATTTATTTGCTTTGTATAAGGCAGAAAAAATATTCATTTTTTCCTCTGTAATAGAACAAACATCATATTGAAGACTCTGACTTCACTAAACTACCTTGACAAGGCTGAGGAAGAAAGCAATTTAAAATTTGAACTTAAGAGAGCTTTCTATATCAAAAGTGAAATAGTAAAAAGCTCATAGTTCTAACTCTGTTTTGATTTCAGCATGCTCTTGATCTTAAATAAATACTTTAATCCACTCTTTGTATATGCTTGTTTTGTTAATTAAAGTCTCACCCAACCAGACCCTGTTTATCCACAACATGTTCAAAATGTAGCTCTTTACCAGAAGTTCTTGTTGCTTGTCTGTGGCTGATCGTCCAATCACCTTGTAGAGCTCCATGAGGTCACCAAGCATACCATCACCGAGCACGGGCAGCTGCATGGCAATGGCTGCCAGGCAATGGCACATCAGAATCCGAGCAGCATCCTGAGCGCTGTGCACCTGAGTCAACAAGGTCTCAACCACTGACTGGCTAAGATGGGGCCTGCCCTTGGCCAGCTTCACCATACAATTCAAAGCAATCTGTACAAGGTATTAAGGGAAGGTATTAAGGTATTTAAAGAAAATAACTTTATACATTTATTGGGGAAAAATCAAATATAGTTTTTTTAGAAGGCATAACATTTTTTTCACAATGAACACTTTACATACTGAGTCCCACCTTAGGATTTGCAAAGTGCACCATATTTAAAACTAAAATAACACCAAGTCAGGGCTGAATACCAATCATGCATTTCAATGTAAGACTATTAAAAAAAAAAAAAAGACTTGAGAAAAAAATCATAAGGAATGATGCTGAAGAGGCAAATATATCCCAAATTAATGTGACCTCTTACTGAACTTTCATTACTTATCTGAAGTGTGGTCTATAAACTACTTATATTGGCATTACCCAGGATGTTAATAAAATACACACACACACATACATATATAAATTTAAGATGGCCCTGCCCATATCAAATTTAATTGGGGGGAAAGGGTGGGGTTGGGGTTACCAAGACTTTGCACTTTAAAACAAAATGCCAGGGCCACGGTGGCTCAGCAGGCAGGAATGCTTGCCTGCGATGCCAGAGGACCCAGGTTCGTTTTCCGGTGCCTGCCCATGTTAAAAAAAGAAAAAAAAAAAAAAAAAGCCCTAGGTGGCCCTTAAGCACAGCACACCGAAATGGGGGAAAGACTTCTAATTTTCTCTCATTTTTCAACTGCCATCTAAAACTAACTGGCTATAGACTTCTCCTACTTATGTCTAATTAATGATCTCACTAATATCTCGGCCACCAAACTAGAAATCCAGAAGTTTTCTCACCTTTAGGAAGCCAAGTGGCAACGTCTAGTCATTTCTACTTCTGACAAATCTCTAATAGCCAGCTCTTTAGCTCCATTCAATTCTATCATAATATAAATCTCTCCCTGATTCCAATATCAACGAAGAGACAGACTCATCAACATATCCTTCACACTACAACCATGTAGCTTTCCATACATTATTAGGAGAAAAAAATGAATTTTGGAGTTTGATAGACCCAGGGTTAAAGCTCAGCTTGTCCCTTATTTGTTGGGCAGCTTTGAGCAATTTACTTCTTCTGTCTAAGCGTAAATTTCCTCATGAGTATAAGAGGGGATATATTTCACCTTGTGAGTGGTAATTTTTGAGAAGACAGTTTCCATGGGGATGTTCCTCTACTGGAGCCGTTTGAAAGGGAACCACCTTGGAAAAAGCTTTAGAACCAAAAGAGCAACCACAGCCATGAGATCTGACAGAGCCCACACAGCCAGAGACCTTTGGAAATGAAGAAGGGAAATGTCCCCAGGAGAGCTTCATGAAAGAAGAAGCTAGGAGAGAAAGGTAGCAGACTTCGCCATGTGCCCTCCCAGCTGAGAGAGAAACCCTGACCTTCATTGGCCTTTCTGGAGATGAATTGCAAACTTGCAACTTAATAAATTCTCCTTTTAAAAATCTGTTCCTTTTCTGGTATAGTGCATCCCAGCAGCTTACAAACTACAACACCTTCCTTCAAACCATATCTTAGAAAATCTAAAGTTTTTACATTTTTCAATGTCTACCTCACAGCCTTTTACTACTACTAACCTTGTTTTTAATGATCAATTTTGCACCATAACAAACTATAGTTCATATTTCATTGAATAATAGTCTTATTTCACATTAAAAATATCTTAAACATTTCCAAGATGATTTCTGTAATTAAGTGACAGTGAAAATTCTTTATAATAATTCTTCCCTTGGCCTAAAAAAGTACAGCTCTTACACTCAGGAAATAAATTCTTAAACATTTATGAGTTTTTTGTGTGTGAGTTCTTATTGGTTATTACCTCCAATTATAAACATCTAAGAGTGCAAGGGCTGCCTATTTAACTTTGCTTTATACTGTATACTTCTAGAATTATATCTTATTTATCTATTACAATTTAATAAAGACCAGTTTGCAGAGTAAAGATCAAGGGCAAATGTTTGTTTAGGGCAGGTATCTGAAAACAGGACCAAATCTAGCCTGCTGCTTTTTATTTTTTTCTTAAATATTTTATTGACATATTTTCACACACCATATAGTCTGTTCAAAGTATACAATCAATGGCTTACAATACCATCATATAGTTGTGCATTCATCATAATCATTTTTAGAACATATGCATCACTGCAGGAGAAAAACCCATACATCCCATACACCTAACCCTTCTCTCTCCCACAAGTATTATAATCTACCCAATTTTTTTCACCCCTTATTAATTTATTTTCTGTCCTTATTTTTTACTCATCTGCCCATAACCTGGATAAACAGAGCATCAGATTACAAGGTTTTCACAATCACTCAGTCAAATTTTAAAAGCTATGTATAAATTGTCTTCGAGAATCAACTGCTGCCTGTTTTTGTAAATAAACTTTCATGGGAACATAGCCACACCCATTCTTTTACACTGTCTATGGCTGGTTTTGTCCTACAATGCAAGTAGTTGTGACACAGAGTAAATGGCCTGCAAAGCTTAAAATATTTGCTTATACGTAATGTCTTCACCTTTAAAGTGGCTTGAGCACCTGGACTATTATCTTGACTACAAAGTACCAGTAGGGATTCCAGACCAAACACAGCATCTTGTTCCAATGCCAAAAGGTCTAGGGAAAAAACAAAGTTTTATAATGGTTAAGTAGAAGATTAACCATACGTGCACGCATGCACTGGCACACAGACACACTCTGAAGGAAAAAAATTCAGGAGCCTAAGATAGAGGAAACACTGAAATGCATAAACTTAAGCTTCCTGAGAAAGTACATGTGGCATTACTTCAGAAATAAAAGGCTATCTTCAGAATGCTGTTATTTCCACCGTTTTTCTGAAGATCAGAAAAACATATATATACTTTTAATCAAGAGCTAAAGTCACAAAAGCTATAAATAAAACAAACGAAATAGTTATTACATACTACATAACTGAAATAGCTTAGTTAAGGCAAATACTAGGAATATCAAACAATTCAGTATGTGTTACTCTTTCTAATCAGAAATAAATTATACAGAACTGTTTTCACTGAGCATGTGAATTTTTCCAGCTTCTAATGAAAGCCGAACCGTTTTTAGGAAATAATAAAGACCCTACATAATTCCATTAATGTTTTAAGTCTATCCATGAAGAATGAACCCTTCAGATACGTATGTAATAGTAGTACTATAGCATCTTTTCACTACTTTAGGGCTAACATTTCTCCAGAGGTTCCAGAAAATTCTGAATGTTATTAATTAAATCCATTTAAGATATATTAGCTTTGAAAAATACCACAGTTTTCTATGTTACATGGTAAAAAATACTCTCTATTATGTCAAAGAAAAAGCAGGTTTAATTATTCATATTGGAATCAATATCCAACTTATAGGAGTATCTCCTGAGAGTAGAGGTTTGGCAACAGTATAAAGGTTAGTGAAGGTCAGAATGCTAAACAATATACAGGTACTAGAACTAGCAGTCATGAAGGCTGGTGGGGATAAGAGAAACTGTTGAGCTTATTATGATCCTTAATAAAGATCAAAATAAGCACCGAAACAGATAGTTGATCTCAAATAAAATGCAAGCTCTGTGTCTGAATACTTGCCGAACCGTCTCAAGTTTTACGGTCAGAAGATGTTAGGAATACAATAAATAGGTACATTATTTTCTTATGCACATCACTTTAATGTTACAGATAGCTAAAAAAAAAAGTTCTGTTATTTTAATCACATTGTTCTGTTTAAGTCATTTGTCTGTAGGTGAAACTAGTTGTTATTTAAGCCCCTTGAATAACGTAAGGTATTTTTTCCTAAACCTTCTAGGTTTTTGTATGTGTGAACAGACTATCTTATACCATAGGGGCAGAATCATAAGCGATATCTATCAACAGCACCATATATGTAAAATAAACAGTAGAAGGAAATGGGCAATGCTTCACAAAAACTTTCAGTTCCACAACACCAAGCCCAAGGTTCTCATATTTTAAATTTTTCACAAGGATAAAGTAGCCTTGAGAAAGCTTGCTCTAAAAACACTTAGAAAGGAGACAACTATAACAGATCAAAGCTCACATGCTAAAAATAACAAGGGATTAAAAAAACCAACCAACCCAACTTCCCAAAGGTCCAGGCCAAAAGTTTGTACATAATATTTGTCCTGATCAAACTTACCTTTTTCTTGACAAGAGACAGTTATATTAGTCAGGACTCTCACTCCATGAGCTGCAATGCCTCTATTATTATGGTAACAACACTCTTGGGCTAATCTGACTAAATCAGATGATCTGGGGGAAGAACCCACATTTCCTAAACAAGCAGAAAAAAGCACAAATGGGAATTCACTGACATAGTTCAAAAGCATTTCAACTTATAGATTTACTTCTCTCACTTTTAACAGAAAATCTAATAGTACACTTGACCAAAATTTACTATCTCTTCCCCACTATCACTATAAATCACTATTTCTCTTACTTTTGTCAAGGTACTTAGTTTAGCATAGGTGTGTCAATATTTTTGGAATAACTAAGATCTAAAACCAACATAGGACTTTATTATAAAAGTATTAATAAAAAGTGACTGAAAAACAGCACAAAAGTCAAAACAATTACAGACTGTATTTTTGGAGTTCTAATGGATTCTGAATTAAAAAGAACTTCATTATAGGCTTCTTGTCAGACAACACCATACTTGAAGAAAGGACAGAAAAGAGAAGCCAAAAATCTTAAGTCTGCTTTTTCCCACTTCAGTGTGCTGGCAGGTATAGTTTATATAGATACCTCAAAAGGTTTATGTAAGAACTCATGATTTTAGAGTTGGAAAGGATTTTGGGATCATCTGATTCAACACCTACTTTTACAGAAGAAATAAAAACTTCAAAAATATTAAGTATCTTACCACGAAGGTCACAAAACTTGTTAGTTTATCACTACCTCTTGTTTTTCATATGTAAGTTCTAAGCTATAGATTGCAGCAGTTTTTAAAATCCACATTTGAAATTCTGTAACATAAGGCTTGTGGTGTGAATATTTTATTTATCCTAGAGAAGCTCTAAATTATAAGTGAAAAAGCTTTAAGAAGAATAAGGAGATTAAAACAAATTTAACTTCTTAGAAGAGCCTTTCATTCCTGTCTTCCTTTCCCTTGTTTATTTTTCTATGATTCACTCTCAACTCCAAACTTGTCTTTGATGCCAAGGGTGACCATATTTTTGAGGCTGACGGGGACAGCAGTAATACTTATAATAGGCATAAACCAAGACTCCCAGGCAAATTTGGACATATGGTAAAAGTACTCAATTCCAGTTTAACATAAATATACTAAGCTTAGGTGAAAGCTTCAGTGTTTTAAAAATAAGCATAGGTAAGGAACATGAAACTACATGTTCATTAACTCAAAGTTATAAAAACAGTGTTTCCTCCATTCTTTTTCTTGTCCATACGATATGGACATTGCAGACCCATCTATAAATTTACAAGCATAAATTTCTTTCTTTTCCTACTTTTATAGTTTTGTAATCTGCTTTTTCCTTTTTAGTTTCCCTATCAAGACTCATCATACAAAACCAGGGGGGAATTAAAAAAAAAACAGAAAAAGCCAAAGAAGAAAACAAAAATCATTCCAAATCACACAAGCCAGAATGACCTTACTGCTAACTTTCTGGAACATTAATTTTGAATCTTTTCCCCCTTATGTAAACCAATACAATTTAAAAATTCATATAAAATCAATATATGTATTATTAGCCAAAAACCTGCTTGTAATAATATACTTTTAAAATCTTATTTTTGTTAACTTTTTTAAAATTGTGAAGTATATATACCAAAACGCAATAAATTTTAAAGCATACTGTAACAAGTAATTACAGAATAGATTTCAGAGTCTGGTATGGGTTACAATTCCACAATTTTAGGTTTTTTCTTCTAGCTGCTCCAAGAAACTGGAGACTAAAATAAATATCAATATAAGGATCATTAGTCACACTTAGTGTTTAAATCTTATCTTCTCTGTTATAATCTCCTCCTTCTCCTTTGATCCTTCACCCAATCTTTAGGGTTATGTGGGCTACGCTCATTCTAATTTTTCCATGTTGGAAAGGGGTGTTCATAACATGGGATAGGGAGATGGAACTAGATGATGTTCTTAGAGAGATCTGCTAACTTTTACAGGGACAAAATTATTTTTTTAAATCTAATTTTTATTTATTTTGAAAAGATTTTCTAAGATAAAGTCACACAGTTCAAACAGTACTTTAAAAAGGTAAACAAAAATAAAAGGTTATTGAGTAAGTCATCCTCTTAGTCCACTGACCCTTATTCACCTAATGTTATCAAGTACTTGTGTATCATCCCAGAGTCTATAAATTTGCAAACATATATATTCCTTTCTACCTTTTTAACTGACTGTTCTGCCCTTTGCTTTATCAGCCTTTAAATATATCTGAGATTGTTCCATGCCAGTAATTATTTTTAATAAGTTGCATTAATTTCCTTTGCAGTGGTATATCATAACTTCTTTAATGAGTCCCCTACTGATAAAATTTTATGCTACTACATCTCCTACTGATGGACAATATTTTGCTCTTACATACAATGATGCCACAAATAACCCTGTACATACGTCATTTCTCAAATGTCTTATCAATGGGATAAAATCCTAGAAGTAGAATTTGAGTATCAGTTGCAATTTTGAGGAATATTTACAAGTCAGCAATGCAGAAATTTAGTAATTTACATTCCCATTAACTTAGAAGGAAAGAAGATATTACCCATACCCTTGTGGATGCTACCATGTTATCAAATTTCTGAATCTTTGCCAATCTGATGGATTAAAAAAAATACTATTTTAATGTTGCATTAATATAACGGGGCATTCTGTCAAAACTAAATGACAACAAATGTTAAAACAAATTTAGTTTGAAATGCTAGTGATCAATGAAAGCGAGGGGTAAGGGGTATGGTATGTATAATCTTTTTTTTCTGTTTTTGTTTTATTTCTTTTTCTGTTGTCTTTTTATTTCTTTTTTTGAATTGATGCAAATGTTCTAAGAAATGATGAATATGCAACTAAGTGATGATATTGTGAATTACTGATTATATGTTAATGTTTTAGTTCATTTGTTAATTTTTTTTAATTAATAAATAAATAAAAAAAAAGAACTAAATGACAACAAGTGAGGGCCATGGGGGAGGTGTATGGATTCTATGCAGAAGAAAAGGAAATGTCTTCATATAGATTATGGTGCCAAAGGCATGCCTACTTACTTAGGTTAGATTTTATGATGTGCAAATAAAACCGTATTAAAATGAACAGAGAGAAACAAGTGCTAGAGAAAATATGGAGAAAGAGATGAACCTATTCACTGTTAGTAGGGAAGCTGAGAGGTACAGACCCTTGGAGGGCAGTGTGGTGGTTCCACAGGAAGCTAGGGGTGGGGTTGCCATATGATTTTGCAACCCTGTTGCTAGGTATGTATTTGAAGGAACTGAGTGTGGGAACACAAATGGACATTCGTACACTAGTGTTTATATACAATAGACTACTGAGCAGCTGCAAGAAAGAATGAAATTGTGAGTCATGCAACTAGGTGAATGAATCTTTAGGACAATATGTTGAATAAAATGTCTGAAATAAAAAGACAAATATTATCATGCCTCATTCATATGGATTAATAACTATTATGTACAAATTCAGAGAACTGAAGTTGAGAGCATAGGTTATCAGGTTGGGGCCTATTGTAAAGTTCCTAGAATGTAAGCTCTTAAAGTAGTCACATATATTTAGGAATTGTAACTGATATTTCTAAATTCTGAGATACTGAGCTATTTGTATATAACCTGGCCATTCCCTGAAACTTCAGATATTTATGTGGTACTTGACACTCAGTGTTAGAACACTGAAGCTACGCAAGTCAGCATTACCCCATACAGCAACTGTTAAAAGAGCTGAAAAAGTAACCCGACTTTGTTGACAGATATGAATGAAGCTGATCTGGATAGGACTAAGGTAAATCAGAATGCTGGGTAAAGGATGAAAACTTCAACTTTTGTGTGAGACCAAAGGGAGAGATCTTTATTTGGTGAAAAATTTTTATTTTGGGTAGCACATTATGTAATTTAACTTGTCTGGTCAGTTTAGAGGAACACCATAATTATATGGAATCTTGAACAGGGCATGAGATCCTGTTAGTTTGTACAGTGTGATGCCCCAATATCCAAGAGTAATTTGGGCAGAAAATAATAAAGTATTTGCAAAGTTCCTCGGGGGACTAGGGAGAAAGGAAGAAACATTAAAATTCCCCAGCTGAGGAATTTCTGATATTCTCACAGGCAGTGGAGACAAGCAATTCAATAAGCTGAGCCCGCAATCTTGGGGCTTGCCACTAGGAAGCTTATTCCTGCAAAGGACAAGCTAAACCTACTTATAATTATGCCTAAAAGTCACCTTCAGGAAATCTCTTTTGCTGCTCAGCTGTGGCTTCTCTCACTCTAAGCCAACTTGACAGGGGAACTCACTGCCCTCCCCCTTCCACGGGACATGACTCCCAGGGGTGTAAATCTCCCTGGCAATGGGATGAGCTGGGACTCAGTGGAATGGTATTGAGAAAGCCTCCTTGACCAAAATAGTCTCAGTAGCTGAGAGATTTCAAACAGAGTTGAGAGGTTATCATGGAGGTTATTCTTATGCATTATATAGACATCCTTTTTAGTTTATGGTGTATTGCAGTGGCTAGAGGGAAGTACCCAAATTGTTGAACTGTGTTCCAGTAGCCTTGATTGTTGAAGAAGACTATAACTATATAGCTTTTACAGTGTGAATGCATATTGTGAAAACTTTGTATCTGATGCTCCTTTTATCCAGAGTATGGACAGATGTGTACAAAATAAATGAATAATTGGGGGAGATAAAAAGTAAAAATTCAGTAGATTGAAATTCTGTGGGTCAATGAGAAGGAGGAGTACGGGGTATGGTATATATGAGTTTTTCCTTAGATATGCACAATATTCAAGATTTTATATATTTAAGAGCCATTTGTTAGTGATAATTTAGACACACTAAATTTAAGTTTGTTTTATAAACTATTTCTTCTGGTTATACTGAAAAATCCTACATAATGGAAATATAATAGCATTTACTATTATCTATGGAAATAATCTAACTTTATCTGACTTTTATTTCATATAAATGTTACCTAATTTAGTTATTTAAGCCTTTTGCATAATTCCACCCACATACACACTACAATTCAACCAACTTCAATAAAAGCACAAAGAAGAACATCTAGTTTGAAAGAGTACTTGAATATTATAACTGATACAATGCTAATGTCTTTAGATCTGAAAAATAATGAAAAAGTAAGGCAGCCTGTCTCCAGAACATCAGCTAGTTCCATCCCCCATCACATATTATCAACAGCCCTTTCCAACATTAAAAAATTAGAATGGCCATAGCTCAAATAACCCTAAAGAGTGGAAGAATGATCAATGGCAAATGTGGCATTATAACAAAGATAGGATTTAACAAATAAGTATGGCTGCTAAATCATTATGCTGATATTTCTTTTAGTTTCCAGTATCTTGAAGCAGCTAGAAGTAAAAACCTAAAATTGTGGAATTGCCGTGATGTGCTTTGAAATTTATTGTTTTGTATATGTTATTTTTCATAATTAAACGCCCCTCCCCCCAAAAAAACCAAAATAGAAACAAACCCCAAACATCCTAGCATCTCAGAGTCAGGGGAAACTAGAAAGTTCATTGATACTAGTGGTTGTCTAGTAATTGGGTGGTTTCTTTTTTCTTTTTACAGTTGGTCCATTTGAAATTTATTCTTGTGTAGCGAGTGAGGTATGACTCGAATGCTGTTTCCAAACAACTAACCAATTTTCCCAGAAGTGTTTGATAAGAGGTTATATTTACTCCAGTGATTGGAAATGCAACCTTCATCAATTATCAAATTTCTAATATGTGCCATGGTCTCTTTTGGACTTTTCCTTTTTTCCATTGATCAGCTTGTCTATTTATGCACTAGTCACCATGCTGTTTTAAAAGGTGTGTCTTAATGTCTGGGGAAGAATTCCTGCCTACTGGGCATGAAATACTGTTCTTGAATGTATCACTGACTACCGGAAGAAAGGTGAACACTGTTTTAAAGTGGCACAGGATTTGGCAAATTTGAGTCCTGTTGTTGGTGTTGGATGGAAGGCAGAATTTGAAAGTGATGACCTTGGCTATCTAGCTGAGGAAATTTCCAAGCTAAACATGGAAAACACAGGCTGGCTTCTCCTTACAGCTTATAATAAAATGTGAAATGAAAGGAAAAACTTAGAACTGAACTCTATGATTCAAAGAAACCAGAAATTGGTAGTTTGGAAAATCTTCAGTTTCCAGAAAGTGAGTCCCAGAAAATAGCACCCCATGTGAGGATTTAACCAGTCAGCCATTTCAGTGCAAGTCAGGCTGGGAGATGGAGTTATTCACAAAGGATTTCTGGGAAGTCCTATTGTCTGACAGTTAGGACTCCTGTGTGCTGCATGTGAAACTGGCAACTTTGTTGTACAATCTGTATAAATGAAACCACTGCCAGTCTGGACTAAAAGGGACAGAAAGGGGATAGATGAGTGAAAAATGACTCCAAATGCAGAACCTTGGAAGCTATTGTCTGTAGCGAAGAAAGTTTGTGCCAAGACAGCAGACCCACCCATGCACACGGAAAGACTAAGTTTGACCCAGAGTTTGCAGGAGGGTGGACCTTCCACTCCATTGTTCAGAAAGAATGTTAACATCCCTGGACTTTCAGATGTCTGGAGAATTGAGGGGACCTTGACTGCTCATTCAGGAAGAATGCTGCCACCCCAGACCTCAGAGAGGGTGAAACACACTCCTCAGGGATTGGGGAGGCTGGCCATGATCCTATTGTTCAGAGGGATGAGCTTGTGCCCCAGAGATGGCAGAAAGTCTGGTTGATAACCAGATGTTTGAAGAGGGTGGAACAGAGAACATGATTGTCTCCCCAATATTTTAAGATGTTGGAGCCCTTACCCCAGTGTTCGGAGAAAGCAGGGCTGCTGCGCAAGCCCTTGGAAAGGGCTGGACTGCTGCTTTCTCAAGCTCCAAGGATAAAATGTCATTCTTTGGTGACTTTCAGACATGCAAATCTAATGAGGTTTGCCCTGAAGGTTTTGGAACTGTTATGGACCGCTGACCCTTGTTTTCCTTCCAATTTCTCTTTATGAAAATGGGAACATTCACTCTATGACTGTTCCTCTTCTGTATACTGTAAACAAATAACTTGTTTTATGTTACACAAGGTCACAGCCAGAGATGAACTTTGCCTTCAGAGAGACCATGTCTTTAACTGATTTTTTGGCATGGGCATGCACTGGGAATTGAACTCGGGTCTCTGAGAGTTCTGCCGCTGAGCCACCGTCACACCATGTCTAAAACTGATTTTGATGAGACCTTGTACTTAATACTGTTACTGAAATGATTTAAGGCTTTTGTGATACTGTGGTGGAATGAATGCATTTTGCATATGGAAAGAATATGTTCAGATAGTGCAGTGTGCTTGTTTGAAGCTACTATACCCCAGAAAAGGACATGTTCTTTTAATCCATTCCCATGGATGCAGATGTATAGTAAGCGGGTCCTTTTGATTAGGTTGTTTCAATTGAGATGTGACCTACTATATCGGTTTGAAGCTATTATGTACCCCAGAAGATCCATGTTCTTTCATCCTCATTCAGTATTGCTGGGTGGGAACTTTTTTATTATTTGCATAGAGATGTGACGCTCCCAATTGTGGGTGGTAACTTCTGATTAGATGGTTTCTATGGAGATGTGTCTCCACCCATTCAAGGTGGGATTGCTTAAAGAGGGAACCATTTTGGAAAAGGCTAAGAACCAAAAGAAAACATACAGACCGAGACCTCTGGAGAAAAAGCTGGCAGTTGTCACCATGTGCCTTTCCAGCAGAGAGAGAAACCCCGAACATCATGTCTTCTTGAACCAAGGTATCTTTCCTTGGATGCCTTAGTTTGGATATTTTTATAGCCTTGCCTTAATTTGGACATTTTCACAGCCTTAGAACTGTAAACTTGAAAATTAATAAAATTCCTTAAAAAAAAAATGTGTCAATTGTCTATTTCCCATGAAGAAGCTTGTTGGTATTTTTATAAGAACTGCTTTTAAATTTATAAATTTATTTAAGGAAACTGACATCTTTGATGTTGTTATCTTATCAAAGCACATGAAATGCCTTTCCATTTCTTTATATCCATTTTCTTTTTCAGGAATGTTGAAAAGTTTTCCTCCTATGGTTTTTGCATGTTTTTTAAATTATTCCTTATACCTTATTGTCTTTGTTGCTAGTACAAAAGGGGTTTTCTCTACCTTAAAAGAATTGATTATTGTTAGTGTAACAAACAGGCTATTGATGTCTGTATGCTAATTTCATATCCTGCTACCTTACAGACTTTTTTTTAAAAAAGAACATCAGTGTTTTTCAAATCTGTGATGTCCATAAGAGCTGCCTCAGCGGTATTTTCTAATATAGATGCCTAGACTTCCCCCACCTTCCCCCAAGGTCCGTTAGAATGTCAAGAAAGAAGGAAGGGACAATACACAGTTCTGATGGTGCTCTTTCTGGTCCCAAACTACTGGATTTTCAGATATTAACTGAGAGCAGCCCAGATCCAGGAATCACAGAAAGTGGGGCTGGCTGAGCAAGGGGCTCACCACAGTGTGGTGACTGCATTTCCTTGAGGACAGAGAGGGGAGCAGGGAGTGCAAATGCAAACAAATTACAGTGAGAGAAGAATTGTAAAGGATCGCAGCAGCCTTGGGCAAAAGGCTTGGTGGCCATCAGAGCAGAGCTCAGTCCCAGGAACGAAGAGGTGGGAGCTCCTGCCCCCAGCACAACTCCTGTGGTCCCTCTAGCAGTGAGGAAGAAGTGAGACCCAAGGGTGAGTGCCAGGGGGGACCAGGAAGGGGATTTTTCTAGATGCCTGTGGTTATTTATGTATTTACGTGTTTATTTTTGGACTTTAGGTGCAGAGTTTAGCTGACTGTACTGACTTCATGCTACACAATCACTGTCAGTCCAGGGAAGGCT
This sequence comes from Tamandua tetradactyla, assembly GCF_023851605.1. Lineage (NCBI taxonomy): Eukaryota > Metazoa > Chordata > Mammalia > Pilosa > Myrmecophagidae > Tamandua > Tamandua tetradactyla. The sequence goes on along the minus strand of NC_135330.1, from coordinate 70,092,155 downwards.
GCTTTATTTTACTTTATTTCTATTTTTCTTCTTTCTTACGTAGTCATTACTTGCATTCATTATTATTTATTTTTATTTACCTTAATTTTACTATCATTTTTAATTTATCACATCATTTCTGTATTTATAAATCATCTTACATATTGCTCTTGTATTATTTTCATATACAAGATATAACATAACATATTGCATTATATCTCTCATATATCTTATATTTTCATATCAATATACTATAATTATTTCTTGAACCCCCAGATCCCGTTCCCATTCTCCTTCCAAGCAAATAAACAACTTATTCTTGAAAAAAAAAAAAGCAAACCCTGAGGGCGGTGCAATAGTAGCTCGGTGGCAGAATTTTCACCTGCCATGCCAGACAACCAGCTTCAATTCCTAGAGCCTGCCCATGCCAAAACAAAAACAAAGAAAAAAGAACCCTGAGTGAGAACCCTTGGGTTCAGGTGTAGGTTTAAGCCTTCATAAATATGTGACTTTGGACATATTATTGAACCTTTGCAAGCCTCAGTTTCACTACTTACAAAGTCCTTGTACCTGCCTCATTCTCACTTAAAAGACGATCTGTAAGGAATCAATAAGACCCTATATGGGAAGGCTCTTTTAAGTTATGAGGTACTAATACTTTGCCTACTGCAGGTCTTTGAAAGTGTGTTGTCAGACAAGGATATTAAGTGCAAGCTAAGAAACTGACACTGGCCAATTTATGCAGAAATTTATTGAAAGCACATTGGGTATATATGGTAGATTGTTTATAAAGAAGGCTATGATAATCTCTTCATATCTAGCAGGCATACCTCTTTGCAATGTGACTTTTCCATTTCTCCTGTCAAAAGGTATTTATTTCTCCACTTATCTGGGCCTCCCATGTGACTTACTTCGTCCAATCAGACATTAAAAAACATGATGCAAGGAAAATCTTATAAAACGCTTATGTGTTGTTGTTGGTTTACTTTCTTCTGCTATAGCTAGAACTCTGACAAGGTAAGGTAAACAAGCCCAAGCTGGCTTGCAAGACAAAAGTCTTTCAACTGTAAGGCTTTGATTGAGGTCATCTTAGACCACCCAGTTCTGGTCAAAGTTTGAGATGACTGCAGCTGTATGAATTAGTCCAAATGTGCTGACTCCCAGAATAAGAGCAAATAAAACAGTCACGGTTCTAAGCCACTAAGCTGTTGTTTTTTTTTTTTTTTGGCTTGTTTGTTTTAAAGTTTTGCATCCTTTTAATAAACACATTTGCATAGTCACTAAGTTTTAGGATTTGTTAATAGATAACTGATTCAGGGTAGTTTTTACAGAATTACTGGAAGGCTGGAAAACTAAGCTTGGTAAATGGACAGGAACAGATAAAGCTAGAGAGCAACCAAGATTACAGCCCAAACAGTGCCGTGGAATTAGTCTAGTGAAGACACTGGAGCCACTGTTACAGATTAATTGATGACAAAGCTTACATCGTTACCACAGGTACCAGACATGGCAAACAGCCTCTACTGCAGTATACTGTGAAAATGGATATTGGTCACTGATGTAGCATGGGGATGGATTCTCCCTCATCTCTATAGCTTTTCTCTTTGGTTCCCAATTCAGTTTGTGGTATGGGAAATGAACAGTTGAGTTCAGGCCGGGTGTTAGCACCCTAGCTGGAAGGAGAGCTTGGCAATAGTAACTATCAGGTCTTTTCCGTTTCCTATAAAGACTTATGTGATGGGAAGCTCTTTTCACACAGAAAGTAAGTTCACATGTTTTGCATTATAAAAAAACAAATGTACATTATAGTTATTTAATAAATTAAAATTAATGGACTAGAAAAGGAAGCAACAGATATCCTACAACACAAACCTTTCATTAAAAAAACAAAACAAAAATTAAGCCTTAAATATTTTAGATAAGCAAATTTTTCACTGGACATTAATGAAGACATTTTAGAGTTAATTATCATGAGTAGGCAACCTGGAAAGCATTACCGAATTGGAATGAAGTTTTATTTTAATCATATGCCAGAGAGATAATACACAGCTGAAAGGAAGTATATGACATTTACTTTTAAAATTTACAACCACTTGGCCTTTGAAATGTACTTAAATTCAAAGAGCAAACTAAGTCAGAGATATACAAAAGCAAACCAGCTATTTTAGCAATCCTTAAAATATTTTCTCACTGACACATAATTCAGAAAAGGGCAAATCTAGAAAAATAATATCCGTGAGTTAAGATTAAGGATGCAGATTTTATCATAGGCATTAGTTAAGAAATCCTTTTCAAATAAATTAAAAAAAATGAAACCTTCCTGATTTTAAAACTTTACAGAGGACAAAACTTAAAACAACTTGAAAGATAAACATGACTGAATTAATTATCACATTATCCAAAGGTTATCTACTTTTTCCTCCTCACCTGGAGTAATGTTGAAGTAATGTTTGATGGCGATGGTCCCTGACAATGTAGAAAGGACAGACAACATCCCTAGTTTTAAGCTGTCATAAGGAGTCTGGAGGGCACATTCACAGAGTGCCTGAAATGCAGAAGAGGAATAAACACAGAGATTTAAACAACAATAGTCTTCTAAAACGGTCTCAGTTTAAATTTTTCTAGGTTTTAGAATAATTATATAACAATATCTGTTTTCCATGATTAAAAACTTAAGTCAACCTGCCACAACCAAGAGGCGCCTAAGGAGATATGATGAACAAATGTAATATGGTATCCTGGACAGGGTCTTAGAAGAGAAAAAGTACATTATGTAAAAACTAAGGAAATGTGAATAAAGCATGCACTTTAGTTAATAATAATATTTCAATTCTGGTTCATTAAATGTAACAAAAATAACATTACAGTAAGATGTCAATAATACAGGAAACAGGGTGAAGGGTATATGGGAACTCTCTGTACTATCTTCTCAATATTTCTGCAAATTAAAAACTCTTCTAAAAATAAAGTCTATTAAAAAGCACAGTCATCATGTCAATGACTTTTATTTTTTATTTTTTTTAATTTAATTTTTATTTTTTTATTTTATTTTATTTTTTTACATGGGCAGGCACCGGGAATCAAACCCGTGTCCTCGGGCATGGCAGGCAAGCACTCTTACCTGCTGAGCCACCGTGGCCCGCCCAATGACTTTTAATTAAGACTATATGAAATATGTATTGTTTAGTTCTCACAATTAGAACTTTTAACATATCTCTGCTTAGCTAACATATATGAACATTAGTTCATATATGCGCATTCAAAAAAAATAGAGGATATGGCACTTCGATCTTGTTTACAAGTGAGTGAGCTATCCTCTTCCTATTTCTGATCAGTTACTTTACTTCTAAGCGATGTGAGGTATTACCAAAAACAAGATGCTAAGTTTTCCTTCCAATGCACTGGACTGTGAATATATGCTCTTAGTACACTGACTCTTGCCTCATCTAGTGTGATGGTTTGAAAGGAAGTATGCCCCCTAAGAAAAGCCATGTTTTAATATAAATCCCATTTCATAAAGGTAGAATAATCTCTATTCAATACTGTATGTTTGAAACTGTAATGAGATCATTTCCCTGGATGATGTGATTTAGTCAAGAGTGGTTGTTAAACTGGATTAAGGGACGACATGTCTCCACCCATTTGGGTGGGTCTTGATTGGCTTATTGGAGTCCTATAAAAGAGGAAATATTTTGGAGAATGAGAGATTCGGAGAGAGCAGAACGACATAGCCACGAGAAGCAGAGTCCACCAGTCAGCGACCTTTGGAGATGAAGAAGGAAAATGCCTCCTGGGGAGCTTCACGAAACAGGAAGGCAGGAGAAGACGCTAGCAGATGATGCCGTGTTCGCCATGTGCCCTTCCAGATGAGAAAGAAACCCTGACCGTGTTCACCATGTGCCTTTCCAGATGAGAGAGAAACCCTGAACTCCATTGGCCTTCTTGAACCAAGGTATCTTTTCTTGGATGCCTTTGATTGGACATTTCTATAGACTTGTTTTAATTGGGACATTTTCTCAGCCTTAGAACTATAAACTAGCAACTCATTAAGTTCCCCTTTTTAATAGCCATTCCGTTTCTGGTATATTGCATTCCAGCAGCTAGTAAACTAGAACATCTAGTATATTTACTATTAGGACTCTATATTACATGACTACATGTAATATAAATAGTCAAATAGCCACCTTATAAATTAAACTAATTCCTACACTCTCATAAAGACAAAGGTTCAGAAGTGAGAAAAACAAAGTCGGGGAAGGGGGAAATCAATAAAATTTCAGAAAGGGTTAAGTTAAATAATAACTAACTTACTATGGTCCCAATTATAATATCAACAAGATTTTGAAGGAAGGAACTTAGATAATCTGATTATAAATATATCAAAAAACAACATCAGAAAAAATATTTTAAAATTCTGATAAGATGGCGGGCCGCGGTGGCTCAGCGGGCAAAGTGCTTGCCTGCTATGCCGGAGGACCTCGGTTCGATTCCCGGCCCCAGCCCATGTAACAAAAACGGAGAAACAGAATACAATAAAACAAGAAAATGTTTAAAAATGTTTCCCTTTCTTCCTTCCTTCCTTCCTTCTATCCTTCCTTCCTTCTCTCTGTCTTTCCTTTAAAAAAAAAAAAAAAAAAAAAAAAAAAAAAAATTCTGATAAGATATAATCAGGGACAATATAAGCCCTGTCAAATATTAAAATGTACAATAAACCTATAAAAATAAAAAGTTTTTACATGTCCATGAATAAAGAAATCAATGAATAAGAATTGAGCCCAGAAAAAGATTCAAATAAATACTAGAATATCACATATTATATTACAATATGAATAAATTTAATATATTACAATGGCATTTCAAATCAGAAGGAACATCCAATAAATAGTGCTAAGACAACTGACCAGGCATCTGTTGTAAGATAAAACTAGATCCCTGTTTCTTTTCTTTATGGCAAATAAAGAATGAAACTGTAAAAAGCACTAGGAATTGACATGGGGGAAAAAACTCTCATCATGAAGAAAGCCTTTCTAAGTGGAACCAAGAGGCCAAAAAGGGAAAAAAATAGTGATAAATCTTACTATGTAAAACAATAAAGAGCCTTGATACTTAAAATACTAATATATTATATTAATATAATATATAACCTTAAAAAGAAAAGGCTCTCACTAGCAAATAGGCAAACAATTCAATAGGTAAAATGGTAGTTCACTGAAATAATAGATACAAATGTCTTTTAAATATGAGGCTTAGCCTTCTAATTTTAAAATTTTAATTAACACCACTATCAGATTGGCCAAGATCAAGTTTGATAATATACAAGGGAAACAGGTGCACAAATGTAGTTAATAGCAGGCTAAAATGGTGTAAACCTCATTAACTATCAAAATTAAAAATGTACAAGAATTATTTAATCTGGAAATTACTTTCCTAGAAATTTATGTTTGCAATGATGATTTTTACAAAGCAGACATTGTAAACAATGGAAATACTAACACTAAGAGTAGTGGAAACAGCTCCGATGTCTATGAAGAGGGAACTGGAAATATACAGGGAATACCACATAGCTGATAAAAGAATGCAGTGGATCTTTCTGCCAATATGGAATGTTAAGTGATAAAAGGTTCAGAATATATATATATATTTACTTATACAGAAAAAAAGTGGGGACACATACACAGGCATGTGCTTCCTCATGGATGAAATAAGTCCAGAAGGACACACAAAAAACTAATAACAGTGATCACCTCTGCAGAGAAGGAATGAAGACAGAAAAAAAAAAGTTATCTTTCCCAATTTAAAACTCGATGAATCTTTTATCATGTACATGTATTACTTTTTCAATTAAAAGAAAGCCTAGTTAAAAATAGTAGCAGCGAGGTATACCCAGAGGAACTGAGAGTGGGGACACAAATGGAATTTGCACATTGGTGTTTGTGGCGGCACAGTTTGCCATTCCCCATGGATGGAGGTGGCTTAAGGGTACAACAATGGACTACCAAATGGCTGTAAGAAGGAATGAAATTGTAAGGCATGCAACCAGATGAATGAACCTTGAGGACTGTATGTTGAATAAAATGTCAGAAACAAAAAGACACATATTATTATGCCTAACTATAATATACCAACTCAGAGAACCGAAGTTGAGAGCATGGATTATCAGGTTGGGGCCTATTTTAAAGGTTCTTAGGTTGTAAGCTCTTACAGCACCCACATATATTTAGGAGTTGTAACTGGTGTTTCTGAATTCTGAGATACTGAGTTTTTCGTATATAACCTGGTCATTCCCTGAAACTTTGGGTATTTATGTGAAATCCGACACTCAAGAGTTAGAGCACTTTTAGATGTGGCCTATCTCTCTCTCAGCCAATGGCAAGCAAACTCACTGCCTTCCCTCTCTCTATGTGGGATATTACTCCCAGGGGTGTAAACCTCCCTGGCAAAGTGGGACTGAAATCCTAGAACAAACTGGGACTCAGTATCAAAGGATTGAGAAAACCTTCTCAACCAAAAGGGGGAAGAGAGAAATGAGACAAAATAAAGTGTCAATGGCTGAGAGATTTCAGAGTCGAGAGGTTATCCTGGAGGTCATTCTTATGCATTTTATAGATATTCCCTTTTTAGTTTAAGGTGTATTAGAGAGGGTACAGGGAGATGCCTGAAATTGTAGGGCTGTGTTCCAGTAGCCATGTTTCTTGAAGACGACTGTATAATGATATAGCTTTCACAATGTGACTATGTGATTGTGAAAACCTTGTGTCTGATGCTCCTTTTATCTACGGTATGGACAGATGAGTGAAAAAATATGGATTAAAATAAATAAATAATAGGGGGAACAAATGTTAAAATAAACCGAGTAGACTGAAATACTAGTGATCAATGAAAGGGAGTGATAAGGGGTATAGGAAAAAACAGGGGGAACAAAGGTTAAAATATATTGGGCAGATGGAAATACTAGTGGTCAATGAGAGGGAGGGGTAAGGGGTAGGGCATGTATGAGTTTTTCTTTTTCTTTTCCTGGAGTGAGGCAAATGTTCTAAGAAATGAACATGGTGATGAGTATACAACTATGTGATGGTATGTGAGCCACTGATTATACACCAAGTATATAATGTTTATATGTTAAGAATGTTCACGTTTGTATGTTGTTTTGTTTTGTCTTGTCAATAAAAATAAAAATAACTGGGACTGTATATCTTAGCAAAATCTAGAGTCAACAATGATAGTGATTAAATGCATAGATAAAAGAAGATTTTTACAAGAGGGAGAACAAATGAATGTCACAATTGTAAGGTGTTGAAAAAAGGATGACATGACATCCAGGGATGAAAGCCTCCCTGGCGGCATGGAAGAGGGCCCCGGCACTGTGGGATCAACAATGCCATCCTGACCAAAAAAGGGGGAAAAAAGTGTACAAATAAGGCATCAGTGGCTGAGAGAGAGCAATAAAGTGGAGAGGCTACACTGAGGTCACTCTAACATATGTTTCAGTTATATATCGCTACCTATCATAACTTGCCAACCCCCAATCAAAACCATTTCTGCCAATCCTAAAGAATAATTAGAGCATTAAGTAAGATTCTACAAACGTTTTATGCACTAGGGTAACTTTCCAAAACCTCTAACATCCAGATGGGTCTCTGGACCAGATAAGTCCTGAAACGCAGAGGGGCCAGCCTCTCCAGAACATCAGCTAGTTCCATCCCCCTATCTCATATTATCATCAGCTTCTTCCAACACGAAAAAGTTAGAATGGGCATAGCCTAAACACCCCTAAAGAGTGGGAGAAAGATCAAAGGTGATGGTGGAGTTATACAGAGAAGGTAGGGTTTAACAAATGAGTATGTTGGCTGAATCATTATACTGGTATTTCTTTTAGTCCCCACTATCTTAGAGCAGCTGGAAGTAAAAACATAAAATTGTGGATAGTTTGGTAACCCATACCAAACTCTGAAATCTGTTCTACAACTAATTGTTGTAATGTACTTCGAAATTTATTGCTTTTATGTATAGATGTTATTTAAAGAGAAGGAAACGTATAGCAGAGAAGATAGTATTTAGCAAATGAGTATGACTGCTGAATCATTGTATTGACATTTCTGTTGGTCTCTAGTGTCTTGGAGCAGCTAGGGGAAAAATGAACCCATATCAAACTTTAAAATCTGTTCTATAATTACTTGTTAAAATGTACTTGGAAATCCACTGTTTTGTATATATATTTCACAATAAAAAAGTTAAAAAAAAAGAATTAGAGCACTGAAGCTATGAAAGTCAGCATTATCTCATACAGCAATTGTTTAAAAAGCAGAAAAAGTGATCAGACTTAGACTAGAGATATGAATGAAGCTAATCTGGATAGGACTAACGTAAATCAGAACACTGGGTAAAGGATGATATGGCCCATTATTTTCAAATTTCAACCTCTGTGCGAGACCAAAGGGAGAGATGTTTAATTGGTGCAAAATTTACATTCTGGGTAGCACATTATTTAATTTAACCTGTATGGTCAGTTTAGTTGAACACCATAACTACAATGAATCTTGAATAGGGCATGAGATCTTGTTGGTTTGTACAGGTTAGTGTGATGTCCGGTATATCCCAGAGTAATTTGGGCAGAGAATAAAAAGTTTTTGCCAAGTCCCCTTGGGGGACTAGGAAGAAAAAAGGAAATATTAAACATCCCCAGCTAAAGACTACCTGATATTCTCACAAGCAGTGGGGACAACCAACTCAACAGGCTAAGCTCTCAATCGTGAGGCTTGCCCCTGTGAAGCTTATTCCTGCAAAGGAGAAGTTAAGCCTACTTATAATTATACCTAAGAGTCATCCCCAGAGAACCTCTTTTATTGCTCAGATGTGTCCCCTCTCTGTAAGCCAATTTGGCAGGTGAGTTCACTGCCCTGCCCCCTACATGGGAAATGACTCTCAGGGATGTCCTCGCAATGTAGGACCTGAATCCCAAGGATGGGCCAGGACCTGTATTCATGGAATTGAGAAAGCCTTCTTGACCAATGGGGAAGAAAGAAATTAGACAAAATAAAGTCTCAGTGGCTGAGAGACTTCAGAGTAGAGAAGTTATCCTGGAGGTTATTCTTATACATTATATAGATATCTCTTTTTAGTTTGTGGTGTCTTGGAATGGCAGAGGGAAGTACCTAAAGCTGTTAAACTGTGTTCCAGCAGCCTTAATTCCTGAAGAAGACTGTTTAACTATGTAGTTTTTACAACGTGACTATGTGATTATGAAAACCTTGTTCTTGATGCTCCTTTTATCCATGGTACGGACAGAAGAGTAAAAATATAAGGATAAAAATGGAGGGGGATAAAGGATAAAAAAAATTGGGTAGATTGAAATACTGGTGGTCGATGAGAGGGAAGGGTAAGAGGTATGGGATGTAGGAGTTTTTTTTATCTCTTTTTCTGGAGTGAGCAAATGTTAAAATGGTCATGGTGATGGATATACAACTATGTGACAATATTGTGAGTCAATGATTAAATAATATGGTTGGGCTGTATGTGTGTGAAGATTTCTTAATAAAAATATTTTTAAAAAAAATAGCAGCAGTAGCAGCAGCAAAAATTCCACAGGATGAATGGAAATGCACTTGAAAGTTGGGTAGGTTTCTGGTGATGGAAGAGAAGACAGATGAGATAATGCAAAGAAGAACTTCAGAAGGAATGCCAGAATATGTACTATTTATTCATGGCCCAAGAAGAGATATGTCCAAAAGAAAAGGAAACTAACAGAGACAAATGCTGTATAAGTAGGGTCAGGTCAGATTATAGAGGACCATAAAATTAGGCAGAGGAATTAAAACTTCATGAAAATAGTAAAAGGAAGCGACTGGAGAGGAAAAATGGCACCTCAAACATTAGGGAAGATTATTCTGGCAACGGTAACAGAATAAATTCACAAAGGTAGCTGAGAGTTAAGGAGGCCAATCTAGGTAATTCAGACAGGTGCCGAACTAGAGCTTGGCTGCAGGAATGGAGACGAGAGGACAAATTATGACAGATATTTTGAACTATTACATATGAGGGTAAGAACTGGAAAGATTCAAAGAAATGACTGTTAGAAAATTTCAAACCTGATGACCAAAGAATTATGATTCCATTTACGAAGACAGAAAATATGGGGATAAGCTGATTTTAGACAAAGGACAGAAAACAGATGAAGGTATGAAGTTGAAGAAGAAATATCCATCAGGATTTACAATCTGAGATCAGCAGATTTTAAATTGGAAAACTCGCACATTAAAATTCTGGCTCTGCCACTTACCATCTCTGTGACCTCAGTCAACTAATGAAATCTTTGAGTTTCAATTTATTTGTCTATAAAATGGGTATAACTTTTTACACAGAATTGCTGATTTTCACATATAACACTCGGGAAGAACACACAAGAAATCAGACATTAGTTATCACTGGGTAAGGAATTGAGTGGTTGGGAAAATAGTAAGTGGAGATATTCTACAGTATTCTCTTTAATGGATTCTGAATTTTGACAATGTGAATGTACTGGCATTCAAAATAAATAAAGTAATTTAAAATAAAAAAATAAAATATAGTAGTGGTGACATGTCTGTCAGGAAGACTGAACAGCTTCAGAAAGTCAAAACTGCAACCCATATAAAGCATCTGTCCTAAAGAACAGTGCAGAAGCTCGGGTAAAAGAACTGGGCGGTTGGAGACTGCACATATTGGTGTTAAATGAAGTTATCAGAATGGCAGAGAAATAACAGAAGAGAGCATAGAGGGCCAAAGACTAAACTCTGAGGAAAAGGGGCACAACATAGGGAAGGTATAATTTACAGAGTGGAAAGTGAGGAGAGTTATCTGCCAAAAAACCAAAAGAATAAAGAAGCAAATGAAGAAGAAGGTTGACAGTGTGAAATATATGTAAGAGGAAAAAAAATAAAGGCAGAAAACCCTAAGAATTTAGCATTAAGAAGTACCTTTAAGAAGTGACAGAGAAAAAGATTTCAATGTAAGTGTATTAAAGAGTAGTGGATGAAGAAATAACAGTAATAGATGTAAATACTGTTTTTGTAGCACAAGAGGACAAATTGTTTAAAAGGTAATTATCATTAAGATAATACTATAGTTTTCAACTATTAATTTAAATACTTAGGCCAATTCCAATTATTCATTTGCTTAAATTTTCCTTCTTAGCATTCTTAATTAATTTGTGCTTAGGAAAAATATTCCCAAACAAATGGCTCCAGAGGGAAAGGATCATGTCCTGTATTTTCTATGTATTCCAAACTATGTCTTATAGAATGCTCTGTGCATAATACACATCTAACTATGAGACAACCAAGAAGGCAAGTGAACCACTTTATATAAGATGATAATGTTATTAATAATTTTAAAGAAGAAGAATTTTACCATTTGAAAAACTGAACAAAATGCTAGGAAAACCTCATAAAATTACAATGTCATCTTTGATTACTTAGCACCTAGCACAATACTGGGTACCTAAAATGCTCTCAGTAAATACCTACTGATTTAAAGTTAATTAATTCAAATTAGTAAGCTTAACACAGCAAATCATAAAGTTCCCTTTATGACGGCTTATCAATCACACCCAGGAGTGTGGACCTTCCTGGCCACGTGAGACAGAAATCCTGGAATGAGCAGAGACTCAGCAACAAGGGATTGAGAAAAACCCTAGAATGAGCTGAGAAGTAACATCAAGGGACTGAGAGAAACTTCTCGAACAAAAGGGGGAAGAGTGAAATAAGACAAAGCGTCAATGGCTGAGAGATTCCAAACAGAGTTGAGAGGTTATCCTGGAGGTTATTCTTACGCATTAAGTAGATATCACCTTGTTGTTCAAGATGTAGTAGAGAGGCTGGAGGGAACTGCCTGAAATGTAGAGCTGTGTTCCAGTAGCCATGTTTCTTGATGATGATTGAACAATGACATAGCTTTCACAATGTGACTGTGTGATTGTGAAAACCTTGTGTCTGATGCTCCTTTTACCTACCATATCAACAGACGAGTAGAACATATGGAATAAAAATAAATAATAGGGGGAACAAATGTTAAAATAAATTTAGTTTGAAATGCTAGTGATAAATGAAAGCGAGGGGTAGGGGGTATGGTATGTATAATCTTTTTTTTTTCTGTTATCGTTTTATTTCTTTTTTTGTTGTCTTTTTATTTCTTTTTCTAAATCGATGCAAATGTTCTAAGAAATGATGAATATGCAACTATGTGATGATATTGAGAACTACAGATTGCATACGTAGAATGGAATATGTTAATATTTTTGAATGTTTGTTGTTAATTTTTTAAATTAATAAATAAAAAAAGAATTAAAAAAATTAAAAAAAAAAAGAATGTTTTTCCCCTGCTGTATTTCAATATTGTCAAAAATATACGGAGGGGTTGCAAGGGTAATTCAGTGGTAGAATTCTCATGTGCCATGTAAGAGACCCAGGTTCGATTCCCAGTCCATGCACTTTCCAAAAAACAAACAAACAAGCAAAACAAACAAACCAAAATTCAACATATGGTGCAATAATGGGATACTCACATGGAAAAATAATGAAATGTGACCCCGCCACAGAGCATACCAAAACAAGCAAACAAACAAACAAGATATATATATATATATATATATAGAGAGAGAGAGAGAGAGAGAGAGACTTTAAAAAATAATTATTTGAGCACATCTATTTATAATTAATGCACTCAGATTTCAGCCACAATCTTCGTGGGAGATGCAAACATTTAAAGACATATTTTCAATTGTCTTAAGATTTAAAGATACTAAAATATTTCTTTAAGGGTTATGTTTCTGGGTACTTTTGTACAACTTAGTCTGTCTTTCCTAATAATGATCAATACTCACAAAGATAACCATATCTCAATATGGTAACAAAACCTAAAATAGGCAGAAAGAATGGGACTGTAAAACTTAGTGATGCCTAGAATGAAAAATGATGGTGATTAAATATATAAATATAAGAATGTTTTTACATGAGGAAGGACAAATGAATGTCAGCATTGCAAGGTGTTGAAAATGGGATGGTATGGGGGGAATACAATCAATGCAAACTAGTGTCTATAGTTAACATTAACATTGTAATATGCTTCCACTGAATGTAACAAAGGCAATACGTCAAAGCTAAATGTCAATAAGTGGGAGAAGTTGGGGAAGGGTATGGGATCTTTGCAGTAGAAATCCTTATATGGACTGTGGTGAAGATATGGCTGTGTGATTATACCAGGAACCACTGGTTTTTTTATTTAGGTTGGATTATATGATGTGTGGATGTACCTAGCCATTGTTGGTAGGGAAGTAGAGTGGCACAGCCCCTCTGAAGGACAGTGTTGTGGCTCCACGGAAGGCTAGGGGTGGGGTTGTCGTATCATCTTGCAACTCGGGAGTTAAGTGTATACTTGAGGACCTGAGAACAGGGACAGGAATGGACCATTGCACGCTGGTATTTATGGCGGCAGTGTTCAGAATCTGCAACAGATGAAGGTGGCCTAAGGGTACACAGACTGAAGAACAGAAGAGGGAACTGTGGTGTAATAGAAAGGACTACTGAGTGGCTGCAAGAAAGAATGAAGATATGAGGCATATGAAGAGGTGAATGAACCTTGAGGACAATATGTTGAGTGAAACAAGCCAGAAATGAAAACATCTCACTAATATGGACTAACCATAAGGTACAAATTCTGAGAACGGAATTGAAGAACATAGGTTATAAGGTGAAAACCTATTGTAAAGGTTCCTAGATTGCAAGCTCTTACTGAAGTCGTCTATTCCTGAGTTGTAACTGTGATTACCAAATTCTGAAAAGCTAAGCTCTTTATGTATAACCTGGTCATTAACTGGATCTTTGGGTATTTGTGCGACACCTGAGACTCAGGCCTAGAATTCTGCAGCTACAAAAGTCAGCATTACCCCCATAGAGCAATTGCTACAAAACTGAAAAAGTTATCAGACTTCAATTAGAGATATGAATGAAGCTGATGTGGGTAGGCCTAACGCAAATCAAACTAAAGGGCAAAGGATGATATAGATTGATTTTAAAACTTCATCTTCTGTGCAACACCAAAGGGAAAGAGTTTTGTGCAAAATTTATATTTTTGATAGCACACTATATAATTTGACTTGGTCAGCTTTTTTGAACATCATTATTACATGGACCCTTGAATCTGGAGTGAGATCTTGTTGATTTGTACAGGATGGTGTGATGCCTCGATACATCCCAGAGTAATGTGGGCAGAAGACTATTATTTACAAGGTCCCCTTGAGGGGCTGGGGAAAAAGGTGGAAATATTAAATGTGTCCTGCCAATCTGATGGACCAGGCCCTTGATAATGGGGCTGGTCCTTATGAAACATATTACTGCAGAGGAGAAGCTAAGCTTACTTATGATTATGCCTAATAGTCAACCCCAGAGAACATATTTTGTTGCTCAAATGTGTCCTCTCTCTCTAGCCAACTCCATAGGTGAACCCACTGTCCTCCCCCACTATGTGGGACATCACTCCCAGGAGTGTAAATCTTCCTGGCAATGTGGGACATGACTTCTGGGGATGAGCCTGGCTCTGGCAATGTGGGAATAAGAAAGCCTTCTTGACCAAAAGAGGGAAGAGAAATGAAACAAAATAAAGTTTCAGTGGCTGAGAGATTTCAAATAGACTTGATAGGTCATTCTGAAGGATATTCTCGTACAGTATACAGCTATCCCCTTTCAGTTTTTGTTGTATTGGTGTAGCTAGAGGGAAATATCTGACACTGCTGAACCATAATCCAATAGCTTTGATTCTTGAAGACAACTGAATAAGTACACAGTTTTTACGGTCTGTTCATGTGAGTGTGAAAACCTCGTGACCGACACTTCTTTCACTGGTGTAAGGATAGATGAGTAAGGAAAAAAAGATAAAAAAATAAGCAATGAGGGTATGGGATGATTTCAATGTTCTTTATACTTTTATTTTTATTTTCTTTAAAAAAAATACACAGAGCTGCTACCTGGAATGATGGGAATGTTTTATTAATGGATGGTGGTGATGGAAGCATGACATTGTGAACAGGATTAATGGCACTGAAATATATATCTGAATGTGGCTAACAGGGAAATGTATATATGGTAACAGAATAAGCATTTAAAAAAAATCTATTAAACTGCATGTGCTGGTTTGAAAGGATGTATGCCCCTTAGAAAAGCCATGTTTTAATCAAAATCCCATTTCATAAAGATAGAATAATCCCTACTCAATACTGTATGTTTGAAACTGTAATCAGATCATCTCCCTGGATGATGTGATTTAGTTAACAGTGGTTGTTAAACTGGATTAGGTGACAACATGTCTCCACCCATTAGGGTGGGTCTTGATTGGTTTATTAGAGTCCTATAAAAAAGGAAACATTTTGGAGAAAGAAGGAGATTCAGACAGAGCACAGCAGAACAACATAGCCATGAGAGTCCACCAGCCAGTGACCTTTGGAGATGAAGAAGGAAAATGCCTCCTGGGGAGCTTCATGAAACCGGAAGCCAGGAGAGAAAGCTAGCAGATGACACCGTATTCGCCATGTGCCCTTTCAGATGAGAGAGGAACCCTGACCATGTTCACTATGTGCCTTTCCAGATGAGAAACTCTAACTGTGTTTACCATGTGCCCTTCCACTTGAGAGAGAAACCCTGAACTTCAGCCTTCTTGAACCAAGGTATCTTTCCCTGGATGGCTTTGACTGGACATTATTCTATAGACTTGTTTTAACTGGGACATTTTCTTGACCTCAGAACTGTAAACTAGCAACTTAACAAATTCCCCTGTTTGAAAGCCATTCTGTTTCTGGTATATTGCATTCCAGTAGCTAGCAAACTAGAACACTGCACTATACAGATGGTAAACTCCAAGTTAAACCATAGACTAGAGTTAATAGAGCAATTATAAAAATTTTTAAAAAACACCTCAAATGGGAACAAAGATACTTAAAATAAAATCTTCGAAGGAAAATGATTATGACCAAGATTCTATATCGTATTTACATGTAAAAGCAAAAGGAACACATTTTTCAGATATTTAAGAATGCAGAAAACCTATTATCAACTATCTTTTCTGGAAAAAAAACCCAAAAAACCAAAGGCAGTATTCACAAGGACGATAAATCAGAATAAAAACCTCAAGATAAGGGAATATGTAATGTAATGAAGTAATATTAGTAAGCTGTGAAATGAGAATAGGTACATCTAAGTAATGTTAATATGGCTGCGGGCTCAAGGTAAATATTATAGATTTATTATGAATAGAAGTCTCACAGTGTAAAAAAAGAGATTAATGGTAAACTCCTGATTATTTTCACAAGATAGATACAAGGTCCTACCACATCTATCTATTCACCCACATTAGTACCCATATAACTACTGTCTTCCTTCTGATTCTATGTGAATACTTCTATATTAGACCCCTTCCAATCTCACCTACTCAAAAACTTGCTCTTACAAGTTTTCTGACCTCTACACTAGGTCACTTTCATGAATATAACATGTGTCACAATTCTCCCACGATAAACTGCAAACAACATCCACACCTCAACCCCTTAGTAATACCATCTCATTTCTTGGCTTCCTTTAGAGCAGAATCTAATAAATTCTGCATTTAAAAAGTTGTCTATATACATGGTCTCTCATGAAGGTAATCAATGGAAATAAATGGAGTAGGACTAATATACATTTAATTGATAATTCAGAACTTGAGGAGAAAGAGACAGTGGCAAAATCTGAAGGAATTATGGGATGACAACTTCCCCAAACAGGTGAAAGACACCGATCTTTGAATTCAGGAGGCAATGAAATCTAGATAGTTTGAATAAATGAAAACTACAACCAGACATTTCATAATGAAACTGCAAAATACCAGATAAAGATTTTGAAGGCAGAAAAAACATTCCTTCAAAAGAGTGTTGCTACTTCTAAGCAATAACACAAGCCAGGAGACAGGAGAACGTATCCTTGAAATGCTGAGAATACTATTCCCAGAAAAAGTATCTTTTAACAACAAGGGCAAAATGAAAACATTTTCAGACAAGCAAATACTGGGAGAGTTTACTACTACAGACCCTATTTAAAGGACCTGCCAAGCCTAAGGTACAAGAAGAAAAGCAAAGAGAATAGAAGGTCCAAATGAACATGAAATTTAAAAAAACAAGAAGAAAATCATATAAGAAAAGACAGAATTAAAATAAATGATAACAATAACAAAAGTATATAAGGATGCAAAAAGAGTTGTGTTCTAAAGTCTTTAACTTTAGACTTTGATAAAATAACTATGCATGTTGTAATTTCTAGAATAACAACTAAAAACACATAAACTTCCAAACAATTCAAAGGAAAAAAAAAAGAAAAAATACTTAATAAAAAAGTCAATATACCTCCCCTCCAAAAAGAGAGAGAGAAACAAAATAGGGGAAATAGAGAAAGCACAAAATAAGACGGTAGATTTAAAACACAAATGCTCCAATTTAAAAAAACAGAGTGCAGAGCTGGATTAAAAATAATCCAATCAAATGCTGTTTACAAGAAATAACTGAAACAAAAAGATTGAAAGTAAAATGACGGCAAACAATTTACCATGTAAGTACATTAAGAAGAAAGTGCAAGTAGCTATGGTAATTACAGACAAAACAGTCTAAAGCAAAAACTGCTTTAAAGAGATCTAAATAAATGGAAAGCTATAACATGTTCATGACTTGTAAGAATTAATATAAAGACAATTTTTTTACAAGCTGATCTTTATAATCAATGCAATCACAATCACAAAACCAACAGGTTTTGGCTTGTATGTGTGTATACGTTTGCATGCACATGTGTATAATCAGATCAGCTGATTCTAATATTTACATAGAATTGTCAAGACCAACAAAGAACGAGTATCCAGACTATATAAAGAATGACTATAAATTGGGCAATGTGATGGTGGCTCAGTGGCAGAATTCTCAACTGCCATGCTACAGACCTGGGTTCTATTCCCGGTACCCGCCCACGCAAAAAAAAAAAAAAGAATAACTATAAATCAACAGAAAAACAGGCAAGAGATTTAATAGCCATGACACTAAAGAAGAAATCCAGACTTCCGGAGAAGATGGCGGCTTAGTAAGACGCGCGGGTCTTAGTTCCTCCTCCAGAAAAGCAACTAAAGAAACAGAAACAATACGAAACAGCTCCCAGAGCCACGAAAGAGACCAAAAAGACAGCGTACCCCATTCTGGAACGGCTGAACGGGCAGGGAGAATCCGCTGCGGTGAGATACCCGAGGGGCGCGCGTTTTCCCGGCCAGGGCGGCTGGCGACTGGGGTCCCCTCCATGCACGTGGCTCCCCGGTCTGACTGAGAACGTTGGATAGCGGGGCCCTCCCGCCACACTTGGCGTCTCGGGCCAGCTGGGCAATTTGGACCGGCACTCCCCCAAGCAGCGGCGGCCGGCGACCACCCCCCTCCACGCTTGGTTTCCCGGGCCGACTGCAAGATTTGGATTGGCAAGTTAAAGGAGCCACAGTATCTTTTACTGGTGGGCCCCGCAGACAGACGAGTGCCACGAGTGCCACCTACTGGGCAGGAAAAGAAAAACAGCCCAGAGATTTCACAGAAAAACCTTTCAACCAGCCAGGTCCCACACCCAGGGAAATCTGATCAAATGCCCAGACACCAGCAGAAAATAATGGATGACGCTCGGAAAATTGAAGATATGGCCCAGTCAAAGGAACAAACTAATAGTTCAAATGAGATACAGGAGCTGAGACAACTAATGCTGAATATACGAACAGAAATGGAAAAACTCTTCAAAAACCAAATCAATAAATTGAGGGAGGACATGAAGAAGACATGGGCTGAACAAAAAGAACATAGAAAATCTGAAAAAACAAATCACAGAACTTATGGGAGTGAAGGACAAAGAAGAAAAAATGGAAAAAACAATGGATACCTACAATGGTAGATCTAAAGAGACAGAAGCTACAATTAGTGAATTGGAGGATGGAACATCTGAATTCCAAAAAGAAACAGAAACTATAGGGAAAAGAATGGAAAAACTTGAGCAGGGGATCAGGGAACTGAATGACAATATGAAGCGCACAAATATACGTGTTGTGGGTGTCCCAGAAGGAGAAGAGAAGGGAAAAGGAGGAGAAAAACTAATAGAAGAAATTATCACTGAAAATTTCCCAACTCTTATGAAAGACCTAAATTTACAGATCCAAGAAGTGCAGCGCACCCCAAAGAGAATAGACCCAAATAGGCGTTCTCCAAGACACTTACTAGTTAGAATGTCAGAGGTCAAAGAGAAAGAGAGGATCTTGAAAGCAGCAAGAGAAAAACAATCTGTCACATACAAGGGAAACCCAATAAGACTATGTGTAGATTTCTCAGCAGAAACCATGGAAGCTAGAAGACAGTGGGATGATATATTTAAATTACTAAAAGAGAAAAACTGCCAACCAAGACTTCTATATCCAGCAAAATTGTCCTTCAAAAATGAAGGAGAAATTAAAACATTTATAGACAAAAAGTCACTGAGAGAATTTATGACCAAGAGACCAGCTCTGCAAGAAATACTAAAGGGAGCACTAGAGTCAGATACGAAAAGACAGAAGAGAGAGGTATGGAGTAAAGTGTAGAAAGAAGGAAAATCAGATATGATATATATAATACAAAAGCCAAAATGGTAGAGGAAAATATTACCCAAACAGTAATAACACTAAAAGTTAATGGACTGAATTTCCCAATCAAAAGACATAGAATGGCAGAATGGATTACGACCCAGCAATACCACTGCTAGGTATCTACTCAAAGGACTTAAGGGCAAAGACACAGACAGACATTTGCACACCAGTGTTTATAGCAGCATTATCTACAATTGCAAGGAGATGGAAACAGCCAAAATGTCCATCAACAGACGAGTGGCTAAACAAACTGTGGCGTATACCTACGATGGAATATTATGCAGCTTTAAGACAGACTAAACTTATGAAGCATGTAATAACATGGATGGACCTAGAGAACATGCTGAGTGAGTCTAGCCAAAAACTAAAGGACAAATACTGTATGGTCCCACTGATGTGAACCGACATTCGAGAATCAGCTTGGAATATATCATTGGTAACAGAGACCAGCAGGAGTTAGAAACAGGGTAAGATAATGGGTAATTGGAGCTGAGGGGATACAAACTGTGCAACAGGACTAGATACAAAAACTCAAAAATGGACAGCACAATAATACCTAAGTGTAATGTAACTATGTTGGAACACTGAATGAAGCTGCACCTGAAATATGGTTTTTTGTTTGTGTGTATCTTTTATTTTTGTTTTTTTTTCCTTTTTATATATATATATATTTTTATTAGTATTATTATTTCAATTCTCTTCTCTATATTAACATTCTATATCTTTTTCTGCTGTTTTGCTAGTTCTTTTCCTAAATCGATGCAAATGTACTAAGAAATGATGATCATACATCTATGTGATGATACTAAGAATTACTGAGTGCATGTGTAGAATGGAATGATTTCTAAATGGAATAAAGTCTAAATTTCTTTTCTAAAAAAAAGAAGAACTCCAAGTGGTCAAAAAATATAATTAAAAGATCTTCAACTTTCTTAGTAATCAAGGAATTACAAATGAAAACTGTACCGTCTATCCTGGCAAAATCTTAAAAGTCTTAAAATTGTATGTGCTGGCAAGGATGTGGTTCAATGGGCACTCTCGTACACTGCTGTTGGAAATGTAAATTGATTCAATCATTTTGGAAAACAAGCCTGACTTATTTGGTAAAGCTAAAAATAACCATATTCTATAAGTCAACAATTTCACTCCTAAGCATATACTCTAAAGAAACACTTGCACTATTTGCACCAGGAGACAGATGCAAGAATATTCCTATCAGCATTGTTTGCAACAGCCCCATGTTAGAAATAAACCATCAAGAGCAAATAAACTATGGTACAGTCAAACAGTAGAACACTACACAGCAATTAAAGAGACTAAACAAGCTACCTAAATTAGTCTTAACAATGCTGAACTAAAAGAAGCAAAATAAAACAAAACTAAACAATATTCTTTAGGGAGGTATACAACGATATAAAACTATAAAAAGCCAAGAAATGATTACCATAAAAGTCAGAATAGTGATTTCCTCTGGGTAGATGTGAGATCAGGGAGAACTATTGGGGGAAGGGACAGAAAAGGTAGACACAGGATTCTGTGATCCTACAATGTTCTATCCTTAGCTGAATGGTGGCTGTGTGCGTTTTTGCTTAAAATTTTTGTTCCAACTATTGAATATACATACTTTTCTGTATATATGATCTATTTTAAAATAAGAAAAAAATGAGAAGGAATAATACAAAGCTCCTAATACTCTTTCAAGTTAACTCTGTCTGGTTTCATGTACAGGTTCCCTAAAGTGTCTAGAACACATTCTCTTCCTAAAGACAGCATTGTTTGGCAGAAAAAGAACTGGACAACCAAATCAGAGGACGGAAGCTCTTAATTCTGTATGACCCTGGACATATTAAGTCTCTCTGAACCTTAATTTGTTCATCATTAAATGCAGGCAGTATTAACTGCTCTTATCTCTTGGGGAATCTAGAACTATCAAATCATAATACATGAAAATGTGCTTAGAAAATTACAAATGAAAAAATTAAAAGAGCGGCTGAGTTTTCATCATTTGAAATTCAAAAGTTTTATGCTACACTGAGCCCCCCATGATGGTAGCTGGAGATAAACATATAATCCATGAGACAGACATGGAGTATGTGTAAATAAAATTTTAAAACAACAACAACTAAGAACAATATTTATCCATGAAAATTAAAGGCCAAATTCTAACATTCTATCATGTCACTTTAAATAGCATTATTTAGAAAATAGCACATCTGTTATCAGTAACAGGAAAACAAATAGGGTTCCATTTTGAGAAAAAAATAAATATGAAACATTAATGTAACCTAAGAAATGATAAGAAAGATGTCACATTAAAAGTCTAGAGACTGGGCAATGGCAGTCTCAGTGGCAGAGTTCTCGCCTGACATGCTGGAGACTTGGGTTTGCTTCCCAGTGCCTGCACATGCGAAAAAAAAAAAAAGAGGTCTAGAGACTGAGGTCTGCTTTTGTATCTACAAAAGAAAACTTGATGTCTCTTGCACTCCTTGCAAAGAATATAGTTTACCAGGTTATTCATTCGGCGCCTTCTCCATAATAAATCAGTGAGCACCTAAATTATTTTCTCTAATTTGAGTAAAGGAGACAAGAATAAAATAATACAGTTTAACTGGACTTCTCAATTAACCTCAGTGCTGCAATGGGAAAATTAACAAGCAATTGAGAATTAAATCTAACTCACTAAAATGAATTTAAACATTGAAGGATGGGAGTTTTTGGCATTTATTTTGCTACTTATAAAACAACTTTTGCCACAAATATCAACAATGATTTTAACAATGTATCAAATATATTCATCCATTTAGAAGATGATAAAAATGTAAATCAATTTATTCTGTTTTATTATATTGTTTTCCTATATAAAATATCAACATCCAAAGTCCCGTATACCTGAATGTTTTCTCTACTCCAAGTATGTGGTGTTTTATTGGCAAGTAATTTCAGATCTTGAATAGCAAGTCTCTTTATTGCTTTCCTTGGGTCATTCTTCAAGTACTGCAATAGAAGCTGGATCTATAAAGGAAAGAGGTCATTTCATGAACAAAATTGCCATGGAAATTATCATTAGGGATAGCAGTTTAGTTAGTGAAATTTTTAGATTTGAGAAAGGGATAATTTCAAATCACATGGTTGGGTCTCTTTCTGCTTGTGTGTTAAAATAATGATATTATCATTGAACATGGAAGGTTTAGCCATGGATTTGGCATTTTAAAGAAATTCTTGTTTCTTTTCTTTACTGCCAACTCCAGGCCATGCCATGTACTTCCTCTCTCCCTCACTAGACCATTTTCCTTAAGAGCTCAAAGCACAGGTTCTATAAATAAAGACAAACAAAAATCAAGCAAAAAGAGGCTGGGCAACGGTGGCTCAGTGGCAGAGTTCTAACCTGCCATGCCGGAGACCCAGGTTTGATTCCTGGAGCCTGCTCATGCCAAACAAACAAAACAAAGAAATTTAAAAAATCAAGCAAAAAGAAATTAACCCGCTCTTTATCAAGGAAAAGGACTTTAACGTTATCAAAACTTAGGAATACTTTTATTTATCATATACTTAGTATGCAAGTTTACTGGAAAAAAAAAAAAGGCAGTTTAGAGAAGAAAATAAAATGACCTGTTTAGGTGTATCCACCAAAGATGAAGCTGCAAGCAGAGTAAAAGTGTGCAGAGAAACAATCACCATTTTGGTGGAAGGATAGGACGTGACTAGCTGTTGCAAAAGCTGACGAGCACTAGAAGCCAGGATTGCATCATGGTGCATGTGCTGGAGGATGGGGATCAACTTCAGCTTCAAGTCTACTGGTGTGGCTAAACCTAGATGAAAAAACAATTCTTAGTAATTTCTGATCATCATCAGTATTTCAGATTTCAAATATATGATTCAATTGGCAAAATGTCCATTTAAAACCAAATACCATCATAATGTTATGTTTATAATATTAAAGAAAATTATAGTAGAGCTTATCAGTAAGTTTAAGTTTCTCTCAAAAGTATTTATTTTAAACATTAACGTTTCAGTGATTATAAAATTACATGTGTATCACAGAACATGTCTTTGACATGCATGGCAGAAAGCAGTCTATTATTTATTGCCTAATTCTTATAATAGCACACTAAAAAGACATACAAACATACACACACACACACACTCTCTCTCTCTCTCTACAATTGATTTGCTTATGCTTAAATATTAGATATTTTCCTTCAACACTGATTCAACATCAGGCTATGACTAGCCTGCATGGGGAATAGTTTTTAAGTTCTTAGAACTTTGTGTAGCAATGCCTTTCTTTACTACATACACAACTGGAACGCCACAAAGACTAACTCCAAGACATTTTATTCAGTCAACATTGCAGCTAAATAAACAAATAAAAATTTTCTCTTCTATACATTGACTTTGCAGTGATAAGAGAAAAATTTCTCAATTATAATGTGCTGCATATATGCCAAAAGCCAATTCATATTCTGCAAATCACTGATTTTTCCATTGTGAAGTAACTGTCAGTGTGAGCATATCTTAGTATTGTGATATCCAACAATGTCATTTGATAAAGGAATTCTGTCAGTATTTTATTGTTTTCTGTCTTTGACCACCATATTTTTTAAATCTTTTTTTTTTTTAACTTTTTATTGTATAGTATAACATATATACAAAGTAAAGAAATAAGAAAGCAATAGCTTTCAAAGCACTCTTCAACAAGTAGTTATAGGACAGATCCCAGAACTTGTCATGGGCTACCATATGATCCTCTCAGATTTTTCTTCTAGCTGCTCCAGAATATAGGAGACTAGAAGGCTTAAATTTTTTTTATCATCACAATTGACTTTTTTCCCTTTTTTTTGTGAAAAATAACATAAATAAAAAAAAGCAATAAATTTCAAAGCACAGCACCACAATTAGTTGTAGAACATATTTCAGAGTTTGACATGGGTTATAATTTCACAATTTTAGTTGTAAATTACAGTGCTCGAAGATACTGGAGACAAAAGGAAATATCAATTTAGTGATTAAGCAATTACATTCATATTTATGTTGAAAACTTGATTAGATTATCCCCACAGAGATATGACTAACCCAATTGTGGGTAATAACCTTTTATTAGAGGGAGACGTGACAACACCCATTCCAGATGGGTCTTGATTAGTTTACTGCAATCCTTTAAAAGCATTTGGAGAGAGAGAAAGAGAATGATAAGAGAGCCAGGAGAATCAGAGAGCTCATGCAGCCAGAGACCTCTGGAGATGAAGGAGTATGTCCCTGGGAGAGCTTTATGAAACAAGAAGCCTGAAGAGAAAGCTAGCAAACATTGCCATGTTTGCCATGTGCCTTTTCAGTTGAGACAGAAACCCTGGACTTCATCAGCCTATCTGTCCCTGAATGTCTTAGATTGGACATTTCTATATCCTTGCTTTAATTTGGACATTTTTATGCCTTTTGAACTGTAAAACTGCAACTTAATACATTCCCATTTTTAAAAGCCATTCTGTTTCTGGTATATCGTATTCCAGCAGCTAGTAAACTAGAAAAATAGCAGGCAGTATGGCAGTTCAGTGTGGTGTATGTATATGTGTGTTTTAAACGAAGGAAACAGCAATGAAAAGGCTAGGAGTTGAGAGAGATCAAGGAATGGAATGAAGTTTGATATGACTGGAGTATAGAGTTAGAGGCAGAGAGTGGTATGAGATGAAACTAGAGGAACAGGCAGAGACCACACCAACAGAGATCTTACTGAGAAATCTGGACCACAGCCTATATAGGGAATGGAAAGTAAAACGTTTTAATCAGAGAAGTAAATGACCACAGTATACACAGCATGGATTATATGAAGAGAACCTAGGGGTAGGCTGATGAGGTAGAGATAATGGCTTGGATTAAAGAATAGAGATGGAGAAAAGATATATTTAAGAGGTATTTGAAAGGTAAATAGCACTTGGTGACTCGTTAGAGGAAATATCTTCGACAGCTGTCAATCAGTATTTATAGGTAGGTTTACTTTTAGAAACAGGGAAAAATAAAATGGAACCAAATCTGGTGAATAAAATGGATAATTGGGCTGGTAATAGTATTTCTAAATCAAGTAGATAATGAAATACGACCCTGAAGACAACTGCAAAATAAGCATGCCGTGTACTACAAAATTTATCCATTTAACCAAGTTTTCTACAAATATTTAACAACCTAGGTCTCTGCCAATGGTGTTGGGCACGCAAGATAAAGTGGTGAAAAAGAGCTTATAGTCTTATGGGGAGAAAAACAATAAAGAGACAAACCAGAAAAACACAACACAGTAAAAAGTGCTATGCAAACAACATAAAATAGGGTAATGTGATACATTAGATAAACAATGATTTTATATAAGGGCAAGGGTGATTACATTAAATCAAATGCTATCAAAAGTCCTGAAGAGGTGACATTCAAGATGAAATTTGAAAATGACAAGGTGGTAACTATAAGGTAATCTGAGAGAAGAGCATTCTCATGCAAATGATCTGAAACAGTCAATAAGACTTGTGTGGCTGGTATTAATGGGAAGTGTAGGAGACTAAGGAGAGAGACAGGTGGGGACAGGTATCATGTAAGGTTTTTTAAGTCAAGGTAAGAAGTTCAAATTTTCCATATGTAAATGGAAACCACTGAACAGCTTTAAAAAAGGGAATGTTATGATCTGATTTGCCTTTTTAAAAGCTGCTATGTGAAGAACGGACAGTAGAGGAATAAGAAGAGTAACAAAAAGACCAATTAAGAGGCTAGCACAGTAATCCAAGAAAGAGATGATGACCTGAATTAGGGAGGGTAATAATAAGAGATGGACTCAAAATATAACTTAGGTGTAGAGTCAACTAGAGTTGCTGCAAGACTGTATGTGGTGAGTGAAGAAGACACTCAAGAATAATGTGCACATTTTTGGCTTGATTAGGTAGATAGTATTATTCTTTTTGAGATGGAGAAGACCTAAGAAGCAGATTTGGTTTTCTCTTTGGGTCACATTAAGTTTGAGATGCCTGTTTTACAAATGGAGAAGCCAAACAGAGAGTTGAACATGTGTTTCCAGAGTGCTGGGGAGAAGGAAAAGTCTGGAGATCTACCAGTATTAGTGGAGTATGAAATAATTTTCTAAATAAAAACCTAAATATTCATGGTCTCCAACCACAGCAGGATCCTCACTGCTGTCCAGCAATCCTTACAGGTTTCCTAGTCAATTTCTCTTCCATTCACAAAATGGCTACCAAACTGCCACTCTCTTAAACCTCTGATTCCATCCAACAGATGAACCTTTTTACATCACAAAGAAAACTTGAATTACCACAGAATAAAAAGATTAGGGGTATGTTTAAACCTTTCTGGGAAGGAGCCAAGATACAGCACAGCCTTTATGAACTTAGGAGGACATAGAGGAACAGAGCAAGAGATGGGTTACCAGTGTAGGTAAATGTGTATGACTGATGGCATGAGAGGAATAAGAGGCAGTACTGTACTGCATAGCAGTTAACAGTATAGATTCTGGAGCTAGACTGTCTGGGTTTGCTTACAAGCTATGTGATCTCGGGCCATGAGAGTCCCAGTAAAAGATGGCAGGGAGAACAACAAGATCAAAACATTTACTCCCTTTCAGCAATTTTAAAACCTTTGAGTTTCCGTTTCCCCGTGCATGTAACAGGGATAATATTAAACTGAACCATATTAAATTATTTGAATATCAGCAATTTCAAATGGTTCAACATACTAGTCACATCTATATCACAGAATCATGAGGATTAAATGCATTTAAAACAAGTAAAATGCTTAGTACAGGAGATTGGATAGATGGAAAGCATGAGATAAACATGTGGCTGTTGTTACATTGATTCTTAAGGTACCATCTACATTTAACATTGCTGACCACTCTATCTTTGAAATGCTCTCTTAAAATGGCCTGTGTTTTTTTTAGACTCTTCCTGGCTTTTGTCCTCTTTCTGGCTGTTCCCTCTCAATCTCCTTTATAGTCTCCTCTTTATCCACCCTTAATTGCTGGTATTCCTTAAGTTTTGTACTAAATGCTCTTTTCATTGTATTACTTTGCTTGAGTAAATTCATATAGTCCCATGGTTTCCATTATCAGCTAGCTATATGTTAACTATATGCTACATGCCTTCCAACCTTCCCTCCATTTCCCCAGCCCCAACTCTAGATACAAATATTCCATTATTTCCTTGACATTTCCATTAGTCTCAGCTTTTGCAGTTAATAGGGTCCAAAGAGAATTCCCAATCTTCCAGCTCGAAATCACCCCTCAAAAACTTCCCTAGCTCAGTAAATGGCAACTCCATCGTCATGACTCCTCAAGTCTTATAGTCTTTCTTGATTCTCTTCTTTCTCTCACATACCATATCCAAATTTATTAGCTAATTTTGCTGGTTATCTTCAAAATATAACTGAAATTTAACTTTTTCTACCTCCATTTCCATCAACCTGGTCCATTTCCATTACCATCTCTTGAATGATCATCGCAAAAGTCTCCTGTTTTACCTACTAAAGGCCTTTCCCCTTGACAGCCTCCTGCTTCATATCCCCCCTTCTTCTCAGTGTTTTAATTTCTTTTTAAGGTATATTTGTAAACAATAAAATGCTCATCTTAAATGCACATATGAAGATACCCATAAAACCATCATCCAGATGTACAGAACACTCCCAGGAGTTTATATTCATAAACTCTCCTGCTATTTGCCCTCTGTTTGGGTCTGGTCAATGGACAGTCCCAGTAGGAGTTGGGAAGGAGAAGAGTAAGATTAGAGAATGAAGAAGTCGTTTCTTAAAAAAGCCTTTTTTTGGTAGTAGGGAGAAAAAAAGACAAAGGAATAAAAGACAATAGACATAAGCGCAATCACTATGTTGGCTATCAATTAAATGACTGTCAGTATTTATGCAAAACGAGCAAGTTCTCTTTAATACTGAATACTCTTAAGAAATTCATGCTCTGGAAAGGCAAAACAGTACCTTGGTTAAAAACATGAGCCTCAATTAGAGCTCTGAGGCTATGAAAGTCAGCAGTTCCCCATACAGGAACTATTTAAAACGTTGAAAGAGTGATCAGACATCGAGTAGAGTTATGAAGTTGATCTGGATAGGACTAAGGTATATCAGAAGACTGGGTAAAGGATGACATTGTCCATATTTAAAAACTTCAATTTACCTGTGTGAGACTAAAGGTAGAGATGTTTATTTGGTGCAAAATTTATATTTTGGGTAGCGCATTTCCTAATTTAACTTGCATGGTCAGTTTAGTGGACCACCGTTAAGTACATGGAATCTTGAATAGGGCATGAGACTTTGTTGGTTTGTTCAGGTTAATATGATGCCCTGATAAATCCCAAAGTGATCTGGACATTGAACTAAGAAGTATTTGCAAAGTCCCCTTGGGGGAATGGAGACAAAGGGGGAAATATTCAACATCCCCACTTGAAGAATTTCTGATATTTTCATAAGCAGTGGGGACAACCAAATTAATAGGCTGAGCCCTCAATCTTGGGGTGTGCCCCTATGAAACTTATTCCTGCAAAGGATAGGCTAAGCCTACTTAAAATTAGGCCTAGGAGTCACCCGCAGAGAACCTCTTTTGTTGCTCAGATGTGGCCTCTCTCTCCAAGCTGACATGGCAAGTGAACTCACTGCCCTGTCCCTACATGGGACATGACTCCCAGGGGTGTAAATCTCCCTGGCAATGTGGGACAGAAATCCTGGGATGAGACAGGACCCAGCACCCATTATCAAGGGATTGAGAAAAACTTTTTGACCAAAATGGGGGAGAGAGAAATGAGAAAAAATAAAACGTCAGTGGTTGAGAGATTTCAAGCAGAGTTGAGAGGTTATTCTGGAGGTTATTCTTATGCAATTACATAGACATATCTTTTTAGTTTATGGTATATTGGAGTGGCTTAAGGGGAAGCATTTGAAACTGTAGAACTGTGTTCCAGTAGCCTTGTTTCTTGAAGATGATTGTATAATAATATAGCTTTTACAATGTGACTAGGTGATTGTGGCATGAAAGATGAGATTAGAAAGCTAGGACTTTACAGACCATGGTGAGGAATTTAGATTGGATTCTAGTTCTAACTAGAAGCCACTAGACGGATATCAGCAGAGTGAAGAGAGGGCCACAGAGTTTCTAGTATCACTGCTCCGCCGTTAATCAGAATGTTCTTCCCCTAGAGATCTGCATTACTCATTCCTTCCCCTCCTTCATATCTCAAATATCACTCCATCAGAGGTCTTTCCTGACCAACATATATAGAATAGTAGTCTCACCAACCTCCTGCTATCTACTCTCAGACTCTATCCTTACCTTATATTTCTTTCTATAGCGAAGAAAAATTCTGTTGAGAATATGAGTCTTCTAATTTCTCTTTTTAAAACTAACAATCCTAACAATTTTAAAACTAACAAAAACTAACAATTCTCTTAAATATAAAGAAATATAAATATTTTACAAATAAACTTTATTTTACTTTAGAATAAAATGAGAAATTTTTAAATAAAATAATTTTAGATAATGTTGAATTTTATTTTAAAAATCTTTCAAAGCTTCATTACAAGATAAGGTGCACTTTTTGTTATAAGCACAAGGTGTAACCTTCAGTAAAATATGATTCTCACATCATATTTTTGTTTATTGCTTCCCTCCACCCCACCACTAGAACGTACATTACATGAAAGTAAGGACTTTGTTGGTTCATTATTGTATCCTCAGCAACTACAGCCCTGTTGTAGCTTCATTTTGAGACCAAATAAATATTACTTGAATGAATGAATGAATGAATGGTGTCTATCACACAGTAAGTACTTAATAAAGGTTAGCAACTACTACTAATATAAATTCCACTAAGTCAATTCATAATATTAAATGAAGCATGCATACATACCTTGAATCATTTCACTGATTTTGTTACAGATTCCTACAGCAAAATCCCTTTGGAAAGAGAGAATAGTAAAAATTTTAAAACAAAAATATTAAATTTGGTTAAGTTTCCTAGGACTTAAAAGCACAAATAGTAAAACAAACAACAGTCGAAATGTAATACTCCAAATCATAACTAATATTCAGAGGTCAAGTGTTGTTGTGGGATTGGGGTAGAGTACAAAAGATAGCTGAAAAAAAAACCCAACCACTAAGTGGTTTATGTCAACATCATTCTCACATGATATTAAAGGAAAGGTGCTATAATGTATTAGTGTTGTTCTAATTTGCAACACTCAGTGACATTGAAAAATATAAGGTCACTCACTATCTCAGTCTATGATGTTTTAGGATATACTTTCAATTAAGAAAAGCTTCTAACACAAATTGTGATTATTCAAGCAATAAAATCTATTTCTAATATTCTGAATTTTAGAAAGTAGGTATGAAGTAGTAGAAATGAAGTAGGAAATATGACAAAATCTTACTAAATGAGAACTACATAAAGTTAGTCTTTTTCTTTAATATCATGTGTAAAGTATTTCCAAAGGATTGCTTTGGCCAGTATGACTACTGATTCTATTATAATAGAAATATTACTGAATGTTGCCAATTTTTATGAACATTTGGGATAAAGTATTACATAACATGTAAGGAAATACGCCAGAGATAATGGGGTCAGACTTGGCTTATTCAGCAAATGTATATTTAAATAAAATATTTGCCTTTTAACTTTCATTCTCTCACAAATGTACAATGTTTTCTTGAAACTACATGATATGCAATGATGTCACCTGAAAGCCGGAATGTGTTTGTGTATTCTTATGTTTTCTATTATATTCTAAGGTAGGTGGTTTAGGATATAAACATGTGTTTTCTGAGATCAAGTTTGTTCTCAATTATTCTACTGTGCTTTTACTATGTTCAGTTAAATCTGCTATCAACTCTGTAACCTCATTATCATCTAATACACTGTTTTGAAATTCTGAAGGTTACACCTTTTGCTTATAACAAAAAGTGCACCTAATCTTATAATGAAGCTTTGAAAGACTTTTAAAATAAAATTCAACGTTATCTAAAATTATTTTATTTAAAAATTTCTCATTATTTTATTCTAAAGTAAAATCAAGTTTATTTGTAAAATATTTATATTTCTTTATATTTAAGAGAATTGTTAGTTTTTGTTAGTTTTAAAATTGTTAGTGATTGTTAGTTTTAAAAAGAGAAATTAGAAGACTCATATTCTCAAATGAAGCAGTACTGTCTAGGTCTGAAATTGATGAAAAAGATGAAACTGACATATTCAGTTTTCTAAGTCATGGAAGGGAAGAATCTCCTCTAAAGAAAACAGCAAAACTGTAAATAAGAAACAAAAATATGACCAAAATTTCAACTTTACAGATATTAATTTAATAATTTACCTTATTGTATCTTATGTAAGAGAACATTTTTGAAAAGCAATATGGTGTCAGTTATGTTGTGGCTTCATTTTGAGACCAATTATTTAGAATGTGAAGAAACAGGAACTGAATATTTTAAATGTATATGCTATAGGCTATTTAAAAGCAAAAAAATTGTTACAGCTTTCCACACTAGATATGATAACAGGATAAGTTATCATAACGCATTAAGCTAGAGAGGTATACATAACAGCTGAGAGACCTGGACAATTAACAATATTGAATGTCTGCTGGATGAAAAGTGAATAAAGGAAATCAAGTCACTGCCATTTTTCAATATAAAGATTATGTTAATAGCTCATTTACAGAATTCTTTTTTCTTTAAAACGGGCAAATCTACATATGTGGCTGGACATACTGTTTTGCTTACACATATCTGGTGTCAGTACCACTTGAGCATAGAATAGCCAAGAATTCACATAAATTGTAACAAGCACAATTAGTGCTGAAATTTTCAAAGTGAGTAACTTTTTTAATCTCACAATTTATTCTGTAACAACAGTACTGATATTTTAAAACTTTGCTGCAAAAGCAACAGTGAGTAAAATTGCTGGCACCTTAGCAAGAATCAAGGCAGTGGCAACAAACTGTACCAGAAGTCTTTACCATTCTGCATTCACAGAATGTATTCTTTACCAATGCATTCACAAAAGAAAAGCCAGTTTCACTTAAGAGTGCCCTAGGTAAAACAGTAAAAATTACTAATTTTATTAAATTTCAATGCTTGAGTGCATGTCTTTTTTATATTTTCTGACAAAATGGAAAGCACATATAAAGTACACATGGTTGTCCCCAGAAGCAGTACAAGTTCAACTTTTGAGTTATGAAATGAACTAGCTATTTTTCATAAAATGCCATAGTTTTTAGACATGGCTATATGGCAGACATTTTCTTGAAAATGAGCTTGTAACCTGAAGGAAGATAACTTGGAATATTTGTTGCCAATTATAACATTTGAGCTTTTAAGCAAAAACCAGAATTTCAGCAAACCTGTATCTGTCATAATAAACTTGGTAGCTTAATAATTAAAAGATCTGCTAGATAAGATTGGTTATATTAACAAATGTGATCCTTTGATATTATGTAGTGAAATGTATCAATATGTGGAAGACCTGCATAACACAGCAAATCAGTATTTTCTAAAAAACCACATAAATAATGTTATAAAATCATACAGAAGTATAAGAGCTCAATGGATTGCAATGTAATACAGAACAAAACATTCATTGATATGGTTTCACAGTCCACACTGCAACTTACCTTTAAAATCAACTGTCAAGTTTTGGTATAGAATCAAAGAAGAATATTCATAATTATCTATAGTCTTTAAAACTATTCCTCCCTTTTCCAACTATATATCTTGTGAAGCTGGATTTTCTTCATATATTTTAATCAAAAGAATATACCATAACAGATTGAATACAGTAGAAAATGTGAGAATCCAGGTATCTTTAAGTCAGACATTAAAGAGATCTGACAAATTTTTTAAAGCAATGCCACTCTACTCAAATTTTTTTGTGTGGAAAAGAGTTATTTTTATAAAAATGTTTTTATGTTAACATATTATAGGTTTGTTATTATATTTAAAATACACACATATAAATTTATCATTCATTCTTAATTTGTAATATAGCAAATATCAATAAATATTGCCACATAAACAAAGCTCTTCAAGGACTTCAGCACTGTTTCAGAATGTGAAGGAATTATGACACTAAAATGTTATCAGTTACATAAGAAAAAAGTAAATTATAAATGTCTTCTAAGTATAAGGCAAGAAGTATATATTATCTATAGATGACATTTCCATTTCAAAGAACTCTTGCACTTACTATTCCTTCTGTTTGGAATATTCTTTCTCTAGATTTCTGCATGGCTACCTCTTTCTTATCACAGAGATTCAGTTCAGTATCACCTCTTCATAAAGGCCTTCCCAGATCACCCTAGCTAAAGCAGCTAACTCAGGTCTTATCACAATACTCTTTTATTTTCTCAAAATACTAACCAGCACCTGATGTCATTTTATGTATTTACATATCCAGTAAATTCTTGTTATTTGCAGTGGTTTTGTTCTATATTCACTGAATTTGTAAATATCAAATCATTCTGAGGAGAAATACAGGGTAAGTTTCCTTCAAGCCTTAATCAGAGCAATAAATAATCTTGTTTTATATGTTTCTGTTTAAAAGAACCATAATATCTTTTGTTTCCTCCTCAAACTTGTATACAATGATTCTCTAGTAAGTTCTTATTTTCAGCTACCTTTTGAGAGTGACCTTATTAAACTTCACCTAGAAGTACTTATTATTGCCTTCAGAACATTTTAGAATATTTAAACTAAGCCTCAACACAAATTTAAGCACATATAACTATAAATCACATGGGGCGAGGCAGGTAAATGGAGCTCATTAAAGAAGGTGCTGATTCATTAACATTGAACTCAGAGCCAACAGCATTCTAACTTCTAACACATGTACTTTCTCTGTAAAGTACTACAGCATTCTGGCACTTAGGAATACTTGATAATACTTTGGCACTATGTTTGGGGGCCATTTTAAATAATGAAATCACCAAAGAAGCACAAAAAAATGCAAAAAGCATGGCACTAAATACATTGTTGAAAAGATACATGCTTACAGCATGAAAACTGAAACAAGAAGATAGACCATCACCTTCTCAGTTGGGAATGTGTGTGCAGGTGACTCAAATTCTTCTCTGCTCTGTACACGTCTGAGAAAAAGTGGGAAAGCGATGCAAATACTGATTTTGGGGTTACAAATAAATTTTAGCAAGTAGGCAAACTGGCAAATATGTAATCTGGAACAATGATGATCAAATGTATGTTACCTAATTTGCTCCACTAGAACATCAAGTCAAGACAATAAGGCTTTTTCTTTTTCACCTTTGCATTACTAACTGCTTGGAACAGCATTTGGACATAGTAGTTATCCAATTAGTATTCTAAGTATACAATAACTTTTATAACAACTCAAAATTTAAAAATATATTCAAGTCTTTAAGGTATATATTAATTACAATTTATTTTCTCTAATATATTTTTTTCTTAATGTCAACATTTAAATATGCTGAGACTAAACAGAATAATCTGATTTTCCAGTTTCTCCTGGGGAAAAAAAAAAGATCCGACAACATCAGGCATACATTCCTTCACAGTAACAATTGACCGGAAGGGGAATCTACCCTTTTCAGAAGATACCTCCTTCTCCAATTCATCCCAATAGCTATGAGAGGACACTTTTCTCACTGACAATGTTTGTCTGGCACTTGAAAGCATTTAGACTTCTAACTCCTACTTTAGGACCCAAAGACTAGGTCTTTAAAAATATGAAATCTTAGATTTTTTGGAACAAATTATGTGTGGTTATGGTAGTAGGGGAAAAACAGAATTAAATAAATCCTCAAAGCCTTATTTGGCCAGTTCCTTTGATTTATTTAAATCCCAAAATTAATAGAGATACTAAGACAAAAATCCATCAGTATTGTTGAGATATTTGATCTCAAGCCAGGATTTACTTCTGGGGGAGGAGATAAACACTGATATCAAAAAGATATATTTCTTTAAAGTTATGCTCTGATACACAGTAGTTTTTAGATTGGTCCTTCAGGCATTGCTACTGGACTAGATCGGTATTTCCTAATAACACAAATTACTGTATCAGATTGAAGCCTACCTAGTACGTCAAAAATTGCTTCTACATAAATATTCCATAAGTGAGGAATCTTGCTGTATGTTATTTAGTATGAATGATTTCCAAGTCAGATAAGAAATTCCACATTTGAAATAAAATTAGATTTGGAAAATAACACAAGAGAAAAACTGAACTAAACACAATTCTTGTATGTGAAATTTAACTACTAAAAACCTCCTAAATTTAAAAATTAAATTGAGAAAACTATTTCTAGAAGCACTGGAAGTACATATTAATCTGACAGATTATAAAGCTCTGACACCTTGACAATGGTAATCAGATTAGTATTCACTAAATAAAACTCCTTATCTAATAAAAGTGATTTTAAAAAGTTCTCTTGATAAGGGAAAAAATCTTTTTCTAAAGCACAAACAGGAACTGTATTTACTCAGATATTTCTCCCCCTTCTTCCTACCTTGTCTATTAATTTTGAGCAGTAAATTAAGAATTTTCTATTTTCTACTCTCCCTTCCCAATGAGTAATCCTGTAATTCTGAAGGCTGGACAAGAAAAGGCATAGAGAAAAGTATGCATGTAATTAAAATGTGAAGAAAGTTGATTAACTATTTCAAGTCTTATCCAAATTTAGCAGAAGACTTTAATGGAGATGCTTTTTTTATGTTAAAAAAAGTAACATTTATTATTCATCTGAATATAAAACCAAAACTTACTCATGGTAAGAAAATAAAAATTATATACCATCTTATCACCCAGAGACAACATTTTGATATATATCCTAGTGTTTTTTCTAGTCACACAAATACCAATACTTGCTTTTTGTTTTCTACACAAATCTGGAATATCACATGTAAATATTTTTAAAAATATATTTGTTAAAAGTTAATATAGTATATTATTGTATGCTGGTATCATAATTTATCTAAGTACATTTCCACTGGTTGGAATTTAGGTTGCTTCTAATTTCTTTTGCTATTATAATTAACACTACAACTAGCATCTGTGCCAATAAATATCAGAACACACTGTTAATTCCTTGGATAAATTCTTAAGAGCAGATTTTCTGGGTGTTTAAGGATTTATCAAAACAATCCACAGAAGGCAATGCTGCTCCTGATACCAGTCAGCAAAGGTAATATTATATTTTTACAGAGGGTAAACAGTCATGCTCAGCACAGTAACTTTTCATCCAAAAAAAAGTAATTTATAAGATAATATGGACATTGAAATTCTAAGTTAAATTTGTTGAAATCTGGTTTCAATTCAAGTTACTTAGTCAAACTGTGCATATAGTTCTAAATGCTTAACATTAGAAGTAGTAATTTAGTATTGGGAATGAGTACTTTTGGGGAAGGGTCTTCAACTGATAAAGTTTCTGCTCCCCCAATGAGGCCCTCCCCAAATATTCTAATCTAAGATGATCTCATCCTTTTGGAAACTCTTACTGCATTTACATTTTAATGCCAATGCTCTGTCCTTAAATTTTCTCTTTCAAATCTTGTTTCCTTAATGTATAAAATCTCTTGAAAAATATACCTTGCCATTTACAGTTTCTGTATCCCTTAGTGTTTAAATATATTGATCAGTTATTTCCTTAAAAACTCTCCTTGGGAAGCCAAATTATCAAAAGGCCTATGCTTACTTTGACTGTGCTGAGAAGTTTGCAGCAGCAAAAACAGCAGCTTCAACTTCTACATTATCATGTGAATCCAGACTTTGACGAATACTGTGATGAGCATTCTTCCTCTCAGGAATTATTGATGCCAGACTTCCCAACATCCTAGAGAAATAGAGAAACCCAAGGAGAATGGAGATACAATAAATTCAAGGTTAGGAAAAGAAGTAAGGTGAAATTAGGTTCTCAAAACTAAAGCTTGTAGTAATTACATAAATCTCAGGTTAATAAAGCATCAGCTTCAGGGACGAAGCAGTGATTTGAATTCTAAACACTTACAGATACTTCAATATGTCAGAAAAATTAGGTGAGTTATTTTTCAAAAGAAATAATATGTCTATTAATCTTTTATATAACAAAAGATTGGGCTAATATTGATTAATAGTTTGTTACTACGAAATACAAAAAGGCAGAAAAGTATACCCTGGTCATTAATATTAAAATATTCTTAGCACATCATTTGAAATACGATATCTTCTAGCTTTTCCTTCTATTTGTTGTCTTAATTTATAAATGTAAGGTAATGAGTAAAAAATAAAACATCTTTAACATATATCCTCTTTCCTCTTTTCACTCCCCTTTTAAGTTTAAATAATTCTTACTACTAAAAATTGCTTAGTGTTTGAAAGGTATTACTTTTTTTCTTTACTTCATATGTCTACTTATTAATACATTTTTCTAGAAATTAAGTTGCTTGAAGTCAGAGTTCCCAACTTTCATCTACCTTCCTTAAAATACACTGTTCAGGACATTCTCCTTAATGGCCGTATCATTCATCAGTCCCAATATTTTCTTTTTTTTTTTTTTTTTTTTTTTTTTTTTTTTTTTTATTAACGGAAAGAAAAAAAAGAAATTAACACATTTAGAAATCATACCATTCTACATATGCACTCAGTAATTCTTAACATCATCACATAGATGCATGATCATTGTTTCTTAGTACATTTGCATCAGTTTAGAGGAACTAGCAACACAACAGAAAAAGATATAAAATGTTAATATAAAGAAAAGAAATAAAAGTAGTAGTAATAGTAAAAAACAACAACAACAAACAAACCAACAAGCAAACAAAAACAAAAAAAAAAACCCTATAGCTCAGATGCAGCTTCATTCAGTATTTTAACATGATTACTTTACAATTAGGTATTATTGTGCTGTCCATTTTTGAGTTTTTGTATCTAGTCCTGTTGCACAATCTGTATCCCTTCAGCTTCAATTACCCATTGTCTTACCCTGTTTCTAACTCCTGCTGAACTCTGTTACCAATGACATATTTCAAGTTTATTCTCGAATGTCCATTCACAACAGTGGGACCATACAGTATTTGTCCTTTAGTTTTTGGCTGGATTCACTCAGCATAATATTCTCTAGGTCCATCCATGTTATTACATGGTTCACAAGTTTATCTTGTCTTAAAGCTGCATAATATTCCATCGTATGTATATACCACAGTTTGTTTAGCCACTCTGCTGTTGATGGAGATTTTGGCTGTTTCCATCTCTTTGCAATTGTAAATAACGCTGCTATAAACATTGGTGTGCAAATGTCCGTTTGTGTCTTTGCCCTTAAGTCCTTTGAGTAGATACCTAGCAGTGGTATTGCTGGGTCGTATGGCAATTCTATATTCAGCTTTTTGAGGAACCGCCAAACTGCCTTCCACAGTGGTTGCACCCTTTGACATTCCCACCAACAGTGAATAAGTGTGCCTCTTTCTCCGCATCCTCTCCAGCACTTGTCATTTTCTGTTTTGTTGATAATGGCCATTCTGGTGGGTGTGAGATGATATCTCATTGTGGTTTTGATTTGCATTTCTCTAATGGCCAGGGACATTGAGCATCTCTTCATGTGCCTCTTGGCCATCTGTATTTCCTCTTCTGAGAGGTGTCTGTTCAAGTCTTTTTCCCATTTTGTAATTGGGTTGGCTGTCTTTTTGTTGTTGAGTTGAATAATCTCTTTATAAATTCTGGATACTAGACCTTTATCTGATATGTCGTTTCCAAATATTGTCTCCCACTGTGTAGGCTGTCTTTCTACTTTCTTGATGAAGTTCTCTGATGCACAAAAGTGTTTAATTTTGAGGAGCTCCCATTTATTTATTTCCTTCTTCAGTGTTCTTGCTTTAGGTTTAAGGTCCATAAAACCACCTCCAGTTGTAAGATCCATAAGATATCTCCCAACATTTTCCTCTATCTGTTTTATGGTCTTAGACCTAATGTTTAGATCTTTGATCCATTTTGAGTTAACTTTTGTATAGGGTGTGAGAGATGGGTCTTTTTTCATTCTTTTGCATATGGATATCCAGTTCTCTAGGCACCATTTATTGAAGAGACTGCTCTGTCCCAGGTGAGTTGGCTTGACTGCCTTATCAAAGATCAAATGTCCATAGGTGAGAGGGTCTATATCTGAGCACTCTGTTCGATTCCATTGGTCGATATATCTATCTTTATGCCAATACCATGCTGTTTTGACCACTGTGGCTTCATAGTATGCCTTAAAGTCAGGCAGCGCGAGACCTCCAGCTTCGTTTTTTTTCCTCAAGATGTTTTTAGCAATTCGGGGCACCCTGCCCTTCCAGATAAATTTGCTTATTGGTTTTTCCAATATTTTCTTTATAGAGTTTATATTACTCCTTAACAGAATCCTTCTTAATGATATTCTAATATTTCTCAACCAAAAAGTCACGGTCCTACAAAAATTAACATTCTTACTGTATCACATCTTCTTTACTAAAACAGCATTACAGCCAAAATAAATATTTATACAAAGAAGGAAAGAAAATGTAGTCACTCAAATGCCCAATACCTTAACAAAGATACATTTTAGGAGCCAGAGTCTTGACATTTCCATGGTGATATTAAAACTTTTTTGCATAAGTTTGCATTTTATCATAAAGGAAATAAATGAATTGTGTTAAGGTGGGTTTTATTTTTCTCATTTTACATCAAGGAATGTGGTTTATTAAGGCAGCTTATTAGAATGTAAGTTTGGACTTGGAACCAAAGTCTCCTACACATACCAGCTGAATTTTTCTCCAGTTGACTAGGCCACTGCTTCCCGAACAGGGCCTCAAAAGAATGTTAATGGGGGAGTGGGGAGTTACATCACTTGTTAAAAATTATGAAAGTATTACTTTTCCCTTTCTACAGCAGAACATTTTGAAAAGCTCATAGTACAAACTGAAAGAATATATGCAACACTTAGTGGAGATAGGGATACTCATGGCTTGGTCACTTGGTTTTACACTGCCAGAAGCTGGGGTGGTTCTGAGAGCTGCACAGCCTGAAACTGTTTTTATTCTGATGCATATATTATTCAATTTATAGTTAAAGACAGAAAACAAAAGAAACAATGATACTGAAATATAAAAAGAAAAAGCACAAAAATGGTAGTAATTCTGTTAATGGCTATAGTAGGTTGAATTATGTGCCTCATTCCTGTGGATATGAAACACACATATCCTGTTGTGTATCTTTTTCCTGTTGTAAAAAGATCTCTTGAAGATGTTATTTTTAGTTAAGATGAGGGTGGGTCTTAAGCCTATTAATTAGAGGCCTTACAGAAAAAAAGCCATGGGAGGAGACAGAAGGCAAAGTCAGTGAAAACAGGGACCTGGAAAAGAAAGGAAAGGACACAGCCATGTGACCAGAAAGCCAAGGAACCCAAAGAACACCAGCTGGCCAGAATGCTACTAACCCTGACCCTGAAAGAAGCAAAATTTCTATCCTCTAAAATTCTGAGGTAACAGATTTCCATTGTTTATACCAACCCATTATACGGTATATGTCTAAGGAGCCAGGAAACTAAGACAATGGCTTTCAGAAAGAAGAATGGCTTTCTGAAAGAGTTTTCTTCTATTTCTTAAGTGATTTGTAAAACATCTAACACACAGAGGACTGGTATCCAGAATATACAAAGAACTCCTACAATTCTATAACAAAAAGACAAACAATATCATAAAATCTAAAAACTCTAGTGAAGAAAATGGCTAAAAGATTTCAACAGACACTTCACCAAATAATATGAACAGTCAAAAGGCACAAGAAGAGGTATTCAACATCATCACCATCTGGGAAATATAAATCAAAACCACTGTTCTCACGTTAGAATGGCTAAAATGTAAAAGTCCAACACCACAAGTTAGTGAAGGTGTGGAGCAAGCAGAATCTTCATACACTGTTGGTGGGAATATAAAATGGTTAAAAGTTCTTTGGAAAAAGATTTGGCAGTTTCTTATAAAACTAAACATAAACCTACCCTATGGCTCAGCATTTCTGCCCCTATATTCAAAGAAATGAAAACATGTTCATAAAAAGTCTTGTACAAGGATATTCATAGAAATTTTATTTATAATAGCTTCAAATCAGAAACAGCTTAAGTATTCAACAGTAAAATGGATAAACTGTGTGATGGGTATATAGTGGAAAACTACTCAGCAATAAAAAGGAATGAATTCCCATATACAACATGGATTAATCTCAAAAACTATGCTGAGTCAAAGAAGCCACATAAAAGGATACCGCTATATGACTCCATTATATGAAGTTTGAAAACAGACAAAAGCTAATCTAATCCATGGTGGGGAAAACCATCAGAACAGCAATTACCTCTAAGGAGGTAGGTGTGGGAACTGACTGGGGAAGTGACATTAGAGAACTTCCTGGGGTGATGTTAAATTCCAGTCTTGATAGGGGCTGGGAGACATCTGTTAATACTAAGTGAATGTATACTTAAGTTTGTGCATTTCCTTTTAAGTAAATTTTACGTTAAAAATCACCTCATTGCACCAGTTAAATTATACTATTTCTCTTTCTTCTTTATTTTTGTCTTCTGATTATAAAAATAATCCATGTTTGTGAAAAAAAATTCAAACATTATAAAACCACATGGATCAATGGCAGAATTCTCACCTGCCAAGCCAGAGACCCAGGTTTGATTCCCGGAGCCTACCCATGCCAAAAACAAAAACAAAACACAACACATGGAAAAGTCTCCTATAATCCAATGGCCACTGCCAAACCCTGCCCAAAATAATCACTGTTAACAGTACACAACCCTTCAGAATTTTTCCTAAGTCTATATAAATGTTTATATTACTGACAAAAAAAATGAGTTAATAAAAATGGATACATTTGACCACTTTTTTTAACATAATATCTCTTTCTATGTTAGAACAGATATTTTTACCTCATATTTGGTAATGATTATATACTTAGTGGTCCGTAAGGTTAACTTTTCTAATGTTGATAGATATATGATTTTTCCCAGTTTTTCACTTTTTACAAAAGTGATACTGCGATCATCCTTATATTTAATATTTATTCACCAACTTATAAAAGGATTATAGAAAAAATTCCTGTAAGTGAATCTGCCAAATCAAAGGGTAAGAATATCTTAAATTTAAATTCTATTCTATTGAATGTAGTTAAAAAAAGAGAAAAATCAGTCAAGTTACTTTAAAATATCAAGGAGCTACCTATAATTTAACCACTCAAAAGGCAGAGGAACAAAAAAAGTACTCTGGACTTAATTCTGAGGAAGAAGGAAGAACTGATTTCTAATGAGGAAAAATGGAAACTTACAGTAGAAGTGACATCTTGGACTCCATGAATTAAAAAGGGAATTGTGTGGGCAGGGTAGGTAAAAAATGAGTCCTGAGCCTAGGAAAGTAAATTTTTAAAAATCTGAAAAAATAATATAATTTCATAGAGAGCGGGGCTAAAAAGAACATGCTTCATGCTGGATATAGGCTTACAAAAGAAAATTCTAACAAAATAAATTATTTTTTTAAATGCCAAAGAAGAAAAGGAAAGGCTAAAGAAACTCCAGAAATAACACTTAATAATCTCCAATGAGTTCAAGTATAAATTATTGCATACAAAAATGAGTAGATAACTATGAATTAATAAAAAAAACTGACATGAAACAATAGAACAGAGTTAGGAAGGCAAAAGTTCAAAATGAGCAGAGGCTACACTGTATTCAGATCCATCAAGTTATCTGATCAGAGTACCAACAAAGAGGAACATTTCAAACACATGGAACTATTCGACTGGAAAGGGTTTACAGAATGAGATGGTTACTAAATTTTTGCATTGAGTCTTAGCTCAAAAACCAAAACCAAATCCTTAAAATTCAAAACGAAAAAAGCAAATATATTGCCTTTTTTATTTTTGGCATGGGCAGGCACCGGGAATTGAATCCTGGTCTCCGACATGGCAGGTGAGAATGTTGCTTCCTGAGCCACTGTGGCTTGCCCTATATTGCCTTTTTTATAAATAATCACATAATTATTTATAAAATAATTGTAGTGAATTATTACAGTAACATAGTATACCGGAGTGTGATGGCTCTTGCCACAGGATCATTACTGTGAATCACAGAGAAAATTCTCTTCACAAATTCATCCACATTTAGAATCTTCTCCAAATGCTTCTCGCTTTGCTGGGTAACTTTAAGAACACACAGCCGCAGGAAATTGTTTCTATGAAAAAAAAACACAGATAAAATAAATCAGACCACTTTAGGAGAATAATATTTAACTAGGAATCAAAGCAACACTAAAGATATTACATTTTAACAAAAGGCAAATGTCTTTCATTCTTATTCACCACTAAAGGAGTTACCTGAAGTCTGTACTTTAGGTAGTTAAGCTTAATCGATTAGCTATTTAGTTAGTTCCTGCTGCAGGACACCAAAATGGCATAAAACAGATGAAGCCTCGGAGCCGAACTAAATCTCCTCAATCACATTATAACCAGGACTGAGAAGAGAGGTCAGATGGCCTTCCTCCTCTCTTAGGCTATTCCTACAAGATCTTTTCTTCTTCAAGTCTGATTTAGTGTGTGTGTTGTGTGTGTGTGCGTGCATGCGCACATAAGAATGTATGTGGAACAGTAGAAAGGTGGGGAGGGAGAGGAAATGGTGGGGAGAAAATACAATCGGGGATTTATTCAGTGCTTACGTGTTTGAGGCACTTCACAGACATGCATCTCATATTATAAAACAAGCTAATAAATCAGAAACTTCTCAAAGTAATCTGTATAAAGCCACAGATATTTTCAAAATATACAGCAACATATTAAAAGAGTTTAAATTTGATTTATCCTGTTCTCCAAAGAAATACTGTGGATTACACTCTTCATTTTTGCTTAAAACCCCAT
This sequence comes from Tamandua tetradactyla, assembly GCF_023851605.1. Classification (NCBI taxonomy): domain Eukaryota; kingdom Metazoa; phylum Chordata; class Mammalia; order Pilosa; family Myrmecophagidae; genus Tamandua; species Tamandua tetradactyla. Next base: position 70,047,600 of record NC_135330.1, on the reverse strand, counting down.
TATGTCTCATACCAAAGCACTGCACACTGCCACATGTGTCCAAAAATCCTAACTAGTGACACGGTAATGCTAAAAGACAAAAGAACAAAGACCACAATATAAAACAGAACTACAAAGTGCTTTAGGACTTCGAAGCTTTAAAAAGACTTACCCAACTCTGAAAACATCAGCTAACTTCAGGAATGCAGAATTGATAAGAATAGGGAATGGATACTTCTGAAAGAGCCTGGGAAAGCGCACAACTGCTTCACATTGTTCACCAAGTTTGCCAGATCTTAGACCTATGAAAAAAGCATATAAAGAGGAGAATAGATTGCAAATTTGTAGCTACAAAGCAAAGATGCAAATACCGCTGAATTACACAGTAAAGTAACTATTTCTTAGTCATTATTAACAATCAGATAAATAGATACAACTGTAACCCATTATCTCTTAAAAATAAAAATGGTATATAAAATAGCTATTTGGTAAATTGCCACTTTTAGATATGACAATAATGAAGAATACACTTTAAAAATTAAAAAGATTAAGAATTGATTAAGAATATTTGGACCATAAAAACCTCAACAAATTTAAAACAACTGAATCATACAAAGCATTTTCTCAGCCCACAACAGAATTAAATTAGAAACGAACAAGAGAAAAAGATGTAGAAAATTCTCAAATATTTGGAAATTAAGCAAAAAAGTTTTCTAAATAAATAACTCATGAATCAAAGAAGAACCAGAAGGGAAATAAGAAAAATATTTTGAATTGAATGAAAATGAAAGCCCAATCTGTGGAATACAGCTAATGCTTCAAAGAGTATTCATAACATTAAACGTTTGTATTCAAAAAGAAAAATCTCAAACCAATGATCTAACAAAGGTGTCAAGATAATTCAATATGGAAAGGATAATCTTTTGAACACATGATTCTGGAACAACTGGACATCCATAAGCCACAAAAAAAAAAATACTTCCACTCTTAATTTGTAACCATATATAAATATTAACTCAAACGGAATCAGACACAAATGTAAGAGCTAAAACTATAAACCACGTGGAAGAAAAAATAGGAGAAATCTGTATGATCTTGGGTTAGATGAAGAATTCTTAGATAAAACAGAAAAGCAAGAACCACAAAATTAAAACGATAAGTGAACACCATCAAAATTTAAAACTGTTGCTCTTCAAAGGATACTATTAAGGCAATGAAGAGACAAGCCACACTCTGGAAGAAAGCATCTACTAAACATGTATCTGATAAAGGATTTCGTCCATAATTCTTATAACTCAATAGTAAGGCAAACAACCCAATTCTTCTTTCTTTCTTTTTTTGGGGGGAGGGCATGGGCCAGGAATTGAACCCAGTTCTCCTGCATGGCAGGGGAGCTCTACCACTGAACCACCCAATCCAATTTTTCAAAAGAGAAGATTTGAAGAAAAACTTCATTAAAGAGGAAATATGAGTGGCAAATAAATACTTGAATAGATGCTTGATACTATAGGAGGCAACCCTCGTTTGCCCAAGCCATTTCCTCTCACAGAAGGCAGGCCCCTGTATACTCAGGCCATTTCCCCTTTGAGAAGTCTCCTTCGCCAGGCCCGGTGTTGTAGTTTGCTAGCTGCCAGAATGCAACACACCAGAAATGGACTGGCTATTAATATAAGGGGATTTATTTTGTTAGTTCTTCAGAGGAAAGGCAGCTAACTTTCCACTGAGGTTCTTTCTTACATGGGAAGGCAAAGGATGGTCTCTGCTGGCCTTGTACCCAGGCCTCTGGGTTCCAGCAACTTTCCCAAGGGTGATTCCTTTCTACATCTCCAAAGGCCTGGGCTGAACTGCGAATGCTGAGCTGCTTGGGCTGTGCTATGCTGTGCTCTCTCATTTAAGCACCAGCCAATTAAGTCACATCATTCACTTCAGCAGGCACACCTCCTAGCTGACTGCAGATGTAATCAGCAACAGATGGGGTTCACGTACCATTGGCTCATGTCCACAGCAACAGAACTAGGTATGTTCACCTGGCCAAGTTGACAACTGAATCTAACTACCACACCCAGTAACGTTTAAAACTGCACATATGCAGGATAGAAAAATTCCTGTAGTGACCCCTCCCCTTCTGTACATCAGCACATTGCCAAGCGCATCCCTTAAAATCTTGTAACAACCCCTGTTTGGGGCTCAGGCTTTCAGAGGCTACTTGGCTGAGCCCTATGGCCACAGATAAATAAAAACCTACTTCCTGAAACTTTGGAGCCTCGGCCTTGGTTTGCTCTATTTCTGCGTAACATTCCTGGAGGCTTGCAGCCTTGTCTCTGGTTTCATGCAACAATACCTCTACCTATTAGGGAAATGCAGATTAAAAACTACTACCAATCCACTAGAATGGCAAAAATTTTTAAAAGACTGACAACACCAAGGGCTAGTGAGGATGTGGAACAACCACAACTCTCATGCAGTGCTTGTGGGAATGCAAAATGATAGTTACTTGGAAAACAATTTGGCAGCCTTTTATAAAGGCAGATAAACTCAGCAATTCTACTTCAAGATATTTACTAGATAATTATCTAAATGAAATGAAACATATGTCCACACAAAGATATAAACATTCACAGCAGTTTATTCACAGTAGTTCCCAAATGGAAACAGCCCAAAGTCCTTCAACTGGTGAATGAATAAACAAATTCTGGTATATCCATACAATGGAATATTACTCAGAAATAAAAAAGAACCAATTACTGATTCAGGTAACAGTGGGTGTGGATCTCTAAATCACTAGGCTAACTAAAAAACCAGACCCAGATTACCACACAGGGTATGATTCCATTTTATAAGACATTCAGGAAAAGGCAAAACTAAAGTGAAGTAGAGAAAAACTCCAAACACCACACAAGAAAGCACTGGAGCCTCTGAGAAATGGACAAGCTTGTTATTGCCAGCAGGCTCAAAAAACTTCTGTCCAAAGTCTGAGCCCCCAATAGCCTTAGTTTCCGGATTATATAGGCTAGCTTTCGAGGTGGGAGTTACCATGGGAACAGACAGACACAGCAGACACTTCGTTTCACTACCTCTATCAGAAAGCAAGTTTTTACACATTCTTGAGAGTACATAAATTCATAAGATTAATTTAGTAAGGAAATACATCAACAACACTGGGGCCACTCTTATGAACTACCTCAAAAGGTACTAATAAAGAAAGAAAGAAAAAAACACTTTAGAAGAAAACAGATCAGTGGTTGCTAGGGACTGAACAGAGAAGACTGTCTGCAAAGGGGTACAAGGAAACTTCCTGAGGTAAAGGGTACAATTTATGTATTGATTGTAATAGGGATTTCTTGACTGCTTTCATTTGTCAAAATTCATCAAAATGTACACTTACAAATGATGAATTTTATCACATAAATTATACTTTAATAAACTTGAATTAAAAAATTGAAAATAAACAGTAAGAGTTAATGCTCAAACCTTAAAAATAATCATTAAGAATGACTAACAGCACCAGTTTCAAATGTTTCCTTCTTTTAATATTTTGCCATTTCACAAAATGCTGATATATCTGCACAAGGAATAAATTTACTAGAATATCTTTGTTCAGTAGCCTATGTTCATTGTTAAAAAACGACAAAGGATATTTTTATCTGAAGGTTTTATACTGGTTGCTCCTATGCTTCAATATAAGACAACCACACACTAAATCTGCACAGGGAATTTCTACAAATTACTAATGGATAATGTTCTGTAAACGTACTCATGCTAGTTATTTGGTACTTGAGACATATTTACTCATGAGACATACACCATTATCAGTACTCATAGTAGTCCAAAACCTAATAATCACTTATTTTATTTTATTTTTTTTTACATGGGCAGGCATCGGGAATTGAACCCGGGTCCTCTGGCATGGCAGCCAAGCATTCTTGCCTGCTGAGCCACCGTGGCCCGGCCCTAATAGTCACTTTTAATAAAAGTTTCCATGAAAAAAATTAATTCAAAGTTAATTCAAATTTCTAACTTGAGATATTGAGACCATATCCCTCCTTCACCTGCTCCCTTTCTCCTCACTCCATCCTCCAAACATACAAAAAGAACTACTGCTGAAATGCTAGGAGCCTTCTTCCCACCAAACAACAAGGGGGAGAGTAGAGCCAACAGAGACGTTCTAGTGTCTAAGCAGCTGGCAGTGGCTCAGGTAGGCTGAGAAAGGCTTTTGGAAAGGTATGACAGGAAAAAGGGGCCAAGAGATACAAAGATAAGATAGGCAATAATACCAGGAAAGGGCAGAAGAGGAAGGGCAAGGGCTGAGGATGGGAGACAAAAGGAAGAGAGAAGGAACAGATGCACACTTAATGTATGTATGCTAGAAGAAGTTGTTGGCTAATCCACAGTAATAGGATTTTTTTCTCTTCCTCTTCTCTATTTTTCTTCATCTTCTTGCCTGTAGGTGAGTTAAATGAAAAGGATAGTAAAGTTCTATTTGTAATGAATCACCCGTCATTGGGACAAACAATATAAAGTAGGAAACAGTCCATGAACAGAGTAGTCTTCGCTACAGAATACAATCATGTTTTTTTAATTTCAGAATCACAGCCATGTTGATTTGTTTAAACGTGCTGGTTTAAAATGTACCAAAAATAATTTGAACATGGTCAGAAAAATGTTTTGATTTCTAGGCAGATTCTCATTCCTCTTTTTTGGGCCATTAAGTCTATGCCAATTTGAAGCTATTACACACCCCAGAAAAGTCATGTTTTAATCCTGATCCTATTTTATGGAGGGCAGCTGTTTTTTAAAACCTAATCCAACACTTTGAGGCAGAAAATGTTGATTAGATTATTTCCACAGAGATGTAGCATATCCAATTGTGGGTGTGACCTTTTGATTAGTTGGAGATGTGACTCCACCCATTTTAGGTGGATCTTGATTAGTGTACTGGAATTTTTAAAAGGGAAGCATTTTGGGGAAACCTCAGAACTATGGAGATGCTCAGGGCCAAAATACATGTTTGGAGATGGAGACAGAAATAGCCGAGGTGCTAAGCAAGCACTCAGAGAAATAGTCAGAACCTGAAGAGAAAAAAATCTCTTGCCCCAGTGGATGCTAAGCTAAGAGATGAAACCCAGAGTTTTGTCCCAGAGCAGCTAAGCGAATGCCCACAGATGCTTAGAGAAGAAACCACCGGCATCAGAAGCTGGAAGCAAATGAACTGGGAACAAGGACCAACAGACGCCAGCCAAGTGCCTTCCCAGATTACCCTTTCTTGAGCCAGGGTATCTTTCTCAGGATGCCATTGGGACATATTTATGGCCTTAGAGCTTAACTCTTATAACTTATTAAATTCCCCCTTTAAAAGTCATCCTATTTCTGATATATTGCATTCCAGCAGTTTAACAAACTAATGCAAAGTTTAATGAGTTAAGAATAGTAAATCTCTTCTCATTTTCTGATGTAATAGTTTAGGAGAGAGGAAGCAGAAAGCTAGTATGGCTCTGCAAGACAGGAACTAGGGTGCAAAAGAAAGGGAAACATTTTTTCAAAAGGCCTTCACAATAATCTTGGGCTGGGGCGGCTATGACATCCATTTTGCTTACTCTAAGGTCAATTCTGACTTTATAAATCAAACCTAAAGAAAGAGCTCAGCACAATCAAATCCTGGTGGGGTGGGGCTAATCACTTTTTTTTTCTATTGCCAGCCTACCCTCAATTTGAGGGCGAATGCCCTAATCACAGGATTTGAGATCAGAGATAAGATTAAAGCAGAGGGATGTGAATGCTGTTTCTATATTTTACTTTTTATTGTCCCTCCAAAGAAAAAGATCTTTTTTTTTTAACAGTGCTTAATTCAGTTGCAATATGCAGGTAGACTAAGGGGAACTAAAATAGGCAAAGAGCAATTAATTCAGCAGCTTGCCTAAGATTCAACAGCTAATAAAATGGCAGAGCTGGGATTAGAATCCTGGCAATCCAGCTCCAACCAACATCTATGGTTCTAACCATTATGCTAAAATGTATCTTTAGCAAGCAACTGTTACTACAGAGGTTATGATTAAAGACCCGGCTATCTGAAATAGTGACTTAGAGTAAACTAATTCTAAAAATGACAAATTCCAGGGAACTGAGGAGGAATAATATAAACCATGGTAAACTTGGTATTTGTGGTTTACTTAAAAAAGTTTTCACAATAGCACCATTTCCTGGTAATATATATTAGTCAGGGTTCATAGCTGCAAGCAACTGAAGCTGACTCTGGCCGACTAAACAGAAGATGAGTTTATTAAAAGACTACTAAACAGTTCAAGACTAAACTTCTAGGAACACCTAATACCACACTGCCAGACTGGTTAGATGAGGAAACTATTGCTGCTAGCCAACTCCAGATACTACAATTAGCCTGCTGTCATCTAGAAATGTTGCGGCCATAACTGCTTCTACTATATATTAAAGAACACACAACTGCTACTGCCAGGACAGGGAATTGTGAGTGTACTCTTCACTCTTTTCTTCTTGCATCTCTAATACCTAAATCAGAGAGAATGGAGCATGCTGTCCAATGTAGTAGGACAATGTGCAGAGTCTAGGTCATAATCTGTGCTCTTGGTGAGGAAAGCTGGAAGTTGAGTTTTGACTTCTACTTTGGAGAGAAAGACAAGGTTTATGATGTGGGAAATTGCTCAAGCATAGGAAGAGCATTGAAAAGATGTTAAGCAACCACCAACATGTAATATTAACTACAAACAGCATGACTTATAAAGCATTACCATACAAACAGGTTTTAGGAGAATTTGTATATTTGCTTTAGCTAAGGGGAAAAGACAATTCAAACTTAAACCACAATACGTACACATCTTAAGGTCTATTAATTTAAAAAGGTGGGAGAAAGAAGAAATATTATAAGGTAACCTAATGATCCACAGCTTATTAAATTGATAATGACAAAGCCTCAATAATTTATACTTAAATAGCAAGAATAGAAACAACTGAAATGACAGTCAATTCAACTGATGGATATATTAATAATAAAGCATCTTCTCCAAAATTTGAGAAATTCTGTCTGCATACACACATGGTGGGATGTATACGATATTGTGCTATATCTACATTTCTCAGGATACTGATTTAGAATCCTAAACAAATTTGTTTACTAATATCAACTTTTAGGAACGGTTAATAATTCATTTCATAAGTTACAAGATAGTAGCTTTTGGCCACACATAAAAATGAGTCTATGAATGTCAGTAAAAACTGAGGAGGGGTCTTGTATCTTTGGATCAGTTCATGGCCCATCAAGGGTTCACCGACCAGGTTTTGAGAAAAGGTCCTTTCCTAATATTGGTTTTTATGTAGCTGTGATTTTATAGGTCAACTTCTATAAAATGATTTTTTTTATAGGTTTACTACTCAACATTATCAGTTTGGTCTAATAGTGCAGATTCTCAAGAGAAAGAATCAATTAAATTCAGTATGGATCACAAGTCCACTTCTGAATCAATCAGTTATGGCTGATATTAATCACCTGCTACAAACTTTGCTGCTGAGGCCTCTGCCTTTGGCAGGCTCTATGGAGAAGGGGCCTCATATTTGTTTATCATAACATCTGTGCCAATATAGTTAATTTAACAGCAATCTGTGGTCTCTTTCAGACTAGGAATTCAGATATTTTGGATTCAAGTAAGAAATCAGGGAGAACAGGCAGTTGATTAATATCATTTATCTGCCTTGTATATTTAATTGAATATACCATCAAACTCTTAATAGCAGGAAGTTCACCAACAACTCTAGAAGCAATTCTGCCCTCTACATTTCTCCCCTTTCAATTTCCCCAGCTACAAGAAAAGGAATGAGGGCCACTGCTTTCTCCTTCATTCTTTCACCAAGTACAACCTACATGAAAGAAGATAGGCTGAATGACATCATTTATGGGAGACTCTCTCCCCTTCCCCCAGAGTGAAGGAGATCTTGCATAAATTTTCCTACATCACCAGGACAACTTCCTGTCAGCTGACCTAAAAATGTTTATGACCATGAAGAAGGTGCACTAGAGAAAAAGCTACACTAAGTAGAGTAATTTATATGAGATGGTCCTTTATCATGCCTATAATATGCAGGAATGATTATCTATGAGATGTGTCAGATAAATGTTGTAAATTATATCTGATTGACCCTTAACTCTGCTTATACTTGCTCTGTTTTCACAGACGCTCAGTCAACACAGTGATTAGTCTGTAAGTAAAAAAGAGGTAGACAACAAGATCACCACACAGGAGCTAGAGTGATTTTTTAAAGTGTGCATCAATTCATATCAGTCCTCAGTTTTAAAACTTTCACTGCCTTCCCACAGGAAGCATAAAATAAAATCCAAATTTCTTGTCCTGGCCAACAAGGCCATTCTGTGTGTGTGTGTGCACGCGCGTGCACAAACATGCATGTGTGAAATATAACATATATACAAAAAAGTAATAAATTTCAAAGCACATTTTAACAAGTAGTTACAGAACAGATTTCATAAAGTTTGGTATGGGTCACAGTTCCACAATTTCAGGCTTTTCCTTCTAGCTGCTCCAAGAAACCAGAGACTAAAAAGAAATCTCAATATAATGTTTCAGTAGACATGCTCGTTTGTTAAATCCTAACTTCTCTACCATAACTCCTCCTCCTCCTTCGATCCTTCTCCCAATCTTTAAGGATATTTGGGTGATGCCCATCCTAACTTTTTTCATTATGTTATAAGGGGTGTCAACAATATGGGATAAAGGAATGGAATTACTTTATGTTCTTGGAGATACTGGCATGTCTGGGTTTCAGGATAAACTGGCCTAGGAACCATTCAAAGATTTTATGTTTCTGAAAAGTGAATAGTGCATGCAACTTTTGGAGATCTCAGATAGAGCCCTGGGTGTTCTTTAGGAATGATATTGGTTGGGGTTTGGTAAACCATGTCAATTAGCAATATCTAGTTGAAGCTTGCAGAAGAGAAGCCTCTAGATTAGCCTCTCAACTCTAAACTCTCTTAGCCACTGATACCTTATTTTGTTACATTTCTTTTTCCCATTTTAGTCAGGAAGGCATGGTGGATCCCATGGTACCAGGGCCTGGCTCATCCCTGGGAGCCATGTCCCATGCTGCCAGGGAGACTCACCCCCTGGACATAATGTACCACGTAGGGGGGAGGGTAGTGATTTTCCTTGCAGAGTTAGAGCTGAGAGATAAAAAGGTCAGATCTAGCTAGGTCTGTTTCCTCTGTATTAAGACTTCTATTGTTCACTAATATATACCCCAGACTGAAAACAATAAGTAACATAATGTAGGGGATCAGTAAATATTTGCTGAATGAATTTGTTGGATGGCTGTGGGGTAAATGATCATTTTCCTGTGTAACTAACTACATCCTGAAGGACTGAGCTTGAATGAGTTTCAAAATAGCATTCATTTTTTCTAACAGAGATTACAAACAAGTAGCCTGCCGTCACAATAGCTCAAGAGGATAAAAAGAAAGTTTAACAGATTATATACATACATATAATGGATAACAAATGACAGCATTTCCCAAGTTTGTTTCTCAGGACACAGGCGCCTCAAGGCATTTCTTTAGAATGGAGTTAAAGTGTGACATTAACTGCCTACTCAACATCTCCGACTGGATATGTAAGAGACACCTTAAATTTAACATGTCCCAAACAATCTGATTTTCACCCTATCTCTGTAAATTACATCTTTCTAGTAGCTCAGAGCAAAACCCTTTAGTTTTTCCTGACCTACGCACATCTTCGTTGAATCCATCAGCAAATCCAGTGGCTCTAACCTTCAAAAACATATCCAGAATCTCATCACTTCATTTCAGCTTCACTGTTACTACCCTTGTCCAAGCAACTATTTGATTTTACCCGGACTATTACAATTGCCTCCTCACAGTCTCCCTACTTTTGTCCTTGGCTCTCTCTTCAGTCTATTCTCAACAAATTATCAAATTGAATATTTTCAAAGGTTTAAATCAGATCATGTCACACTTCTGCTCAAAACCCTCCATGGGCTCCATCTCACTCAGAATTAAAGTCAAAGTCTTACATTGGCCTACATGAACTGGCCTCTGGCTATCTTTCTGTCCTCACCACCTATCACTCTGTTCCAGACACAGCAAGCAAAGAAAGCTACCACCTCACAGGTTTTGTGTTGTGGGGGTCAGGAGCAATAAATCAGCCCTGAGCAAGGAGAAGTTATCCGGAGTCACAAGATCCAGGGCGGAAAGTTCCCAAGAGTTAAAAATTGAACAATAATCATTGTTAAGAAACTAAAAGAATGGGATGTATTTTGCAAGAGCTAACGGCATTTTTCTGCTTCTGTAGATAAGCTTGCTTGCTTACAGCTGCAAACCAAGATGCGGCTCTAAAAAGATAAAGCTCCTTTCCTGCTTCTGTGGATAAGCTTGCGGTTTTCGCCTTAATAAGCCCCTCTTGAGAACCCCTCAGGGCTGCTCTCTGAATCGTCCTTCTTGGGGGTTTCTAAGGCAGTCGCTGGCTGGCTAATAAAGACTCCAAATTGGCTTGCAGTTTTTTTGAATTGTGCGGTCTCTCTTTTGGTGTGCCCCACAACATCTGGAGGCCCCAGAGAGATTATCCCTAATGGGACGTCTGGTGACCACAGGTCCTGGGGATCACCCCCGGAACCAAGGTCCGGCCTAGGGGAAGGCCTCGGAGAGATGTTCCTCCGCTCCAGGAAAGGACCGGAGACCGGGCCGGTCCTACAGGACCCTCCGAAATTATACAAAATCTGGTGGAGTTATCTGTTTCTGGAAACCTCACTGGTGAGTACAGGTCTGTTACTGGATCCAGGTTGGGGACCTCTGGAAGCCTGGACGCAGGATTACTTCCGAGGTCAGGTCCCGGAGCAAGACGTTGTCCGGTGCTTCTGGTTAGGAATCAATTAAGGATAAGGCTTTTGTGTGTCTTGGTTTAGTCTGTCCCTTCTCTCATCTGTTGATCTTGTCGCATTCTGTGTTGTTTTTGTCATAATTGCCATGGGTCAGTCAAGCTCATTCGTCTGTACTCCCCTTCAATGTTTTTTGAAAAATTTTCAGGAATTTCAGCAGAAGGCCAGAGACTACGGAGCTCCTGTCAACGCCTTAGACTTGGAAAAATTCTGCTCAGGGGAATGGCCAACTTTTGGTTCTGGGTGGCATGCCGAGGGAACCACAGACCTATCTATAGCTTATGGAGTCTAAAGGATGATTTTTGGTGATCCAGACCACTCTGACCAAATCCCCTATATACTAATTTGGATTGAAATTTTAACAGAAAAACCCAAGTGGTTATGGTCTTGCCTGGAGTCCCAGAAAGGAAGAACCCCCAAAACAAAAAACGGCCCTCGTACTGAAGAACACTCAGAAAAAAGAGACTAACAGGGTCCCAGTACTGACAGGACCATTGGAGGATCTGCTCTTAATAGACCCTTCCCCATATCCGATAGCCTCTCCGCTCCCTCTGAGACCAGAGGGGAGAAGTGGCCAAGAGGCGGCAACCAGCCCCTCTGATAGCCGGGAGGTGACCTTCAGCACCCCCAAGCCAGAAGTGGCTCTGCTTACCACCCTTCTTCTGGTGCACAGTCACCAGATTCTTCTGGGGCCCCAATTTTACCCTTAAGACAGGTTGGCCCTGCCCCGGGGGATGACTGCCTACCTTTCATGGTTTATGTCCCCTTTTCCTCTAGCGACCTGTATAACTGGGAAAACCAAAATCCCTCTTTCCCTGAAAAGCCCTAAGGGCTCACCTCCCTCTTGGAGACTGTCTTTTTTACCCACCAGCCCACCTGGGATGACTACCAACAGCTCCTCCAGGCCCTCTTCACCTCCGAAGAACAAGACCAGGTCAGGAGAGAGGCGAGGAAGTTATTTTTTGGACCTGATGGGCAACCTACTACTGAATCAACCCAATTAGAGGCTGTGTTCCCCTCCACAAGTCCCGGAGGGGACCCCAACACTGATAAAGGTAAGGAGGCTCTTGATCGGTATTGCCAGACTCTGGTCCGGGGAATACGAGCGGCAGCCAAGAAGCTGACCAGCTTATCTCGGGTAAGCGAAACTATACAAAAGCCGGACAAATCTCTGGCTACTTTCCTTGAGCGCCTCCTTGAGGCATACCACTTGTACACCGCTATAGATGTAAAGCTGTAAATACAGCATTTATCACCCAGTTGGCCCCAGATATAAAAAAAAAAGTTATAAAAATTAGAAGGATTTGAGGGTAAGGTACTGTCCGAACTGACAGAGATTGCCGAAAAGATTTTTAATAACAGAGATGACCCCCGGACCACGCAGTCCAAAAAATAGCAAAATTTTAGTATCTGCAATGGCTGAACAGGAAAAACAGAAAGGTCGACAGGAAGCTGTTGAAAAAAGGAAGGGGAACCAAGGAAAGAGGTTAGGCCTAGGTGCAAACCAATGCGCCTACTGCAAAGAGAACAGACGTTGGAAAAACGAATGCCCTAAAAGAGGACTTAAAGGACTGAAACCGTCCCCCGTTCTAGTTGAGGAGGCAAATTGACGGGGCCGGAGCTCCATTTCGTTGAGCCCCCAGGAGCCCAGGGTTACCTTAAAAATTGGGGGCAAGCCTATAAAATTTCTTGTGGATACTGGGGTGACCTTCTCCATCCTTCAGCAGGCAGAAGGGCCCATATCTAAGGAAAAAATCCCCATATAGGGAGCAATGGGAAAGACAAAGTCTTACTCATGGACAATGACTAGGATCCCTAACCTTGTGGAAGGAACTGTCACCTACTCATTTCTTGTGATGCCAGAGTGTCTGTACCCCCTTTTGGGAAGGGACCTTCTCCAAAAATTACAGGCCACCATCTCTTTCAGAAATGATTAAGCCGAGCTCTCCCTCAATACCAACCCCTCGGCAATCCTCCTCACTTGCCCCTTATCGGAAGAATATTTACTTACTGCGGAGGTGGCACTGCTGGCCCCAGGCCCGTACCTGCAGGAATTTAAAGAAAAAATATCTGGCGTATGAGCAGAAATTAACCTACCAGGATTAGCCGCCCACCGGCCCCCCACTGTTGTCCAGCTGACTAGTACTGTCACCCCTGTCAGAATCCGACAATACCCAATAAGCTTAAAGGCATTGCAGTCCATATCAAAAGACTCCAAGAGGCAGGCATTCTAGTCCCCTGCCATCTGGCCTGGAGCACCCCCTTCTCCCGGTCCAAAAACCCGGGACCAAGGATTATTGGCCAGTACAAGACCTCCGGGAAGTGAACAAAAGAGTTGAAACCATTCACCTTACTGTGCCTAACCCATAGACACTCCTGAGCCTGTTACCTCCCAGCCAACAGGTTTATACTGTTCTGGACTTAAAGGATGCCTTCTTTTCGCTTCCTCTGGCTGAGGTAAGTCAACTCATTTTTGTTTTTGAATGGACTGACCCAGAGCGGGGGTTCTCTGGACAACTGACCTGGACCCGTTGCCACAGGGATTCAAAAATTTCCCCACCCTGTTTGATGAAGCTTTTAGTCAAGATTTGGCCAGCTTTAGACAAAAGCATCTAGAAATAACCCTGCTACAATATGTGGATGACCTCTTACTGGCAGCTAATAACCTGTCAGACTGTAAAAAAAGCAACTGAAAATCTACTGCAGGAGCTAGCCCAGTTAGGCTATCAGGTCTCAGCTAAAAAAGCCGAACTCTGCACCAATTCGGCAACATACTTAGGATACAAACTAAAGGAAGGAAGGAGGACACTATCCTTGAGTAGGGGTGAAGCTATCTTAAGGATACCCCAACCAAAGACAAAGAGGCAGGTACAGGGATTCCTGGGGGCAGTTGGATATTACTGACTCTGGACTCCCGGATTTGCAGAAATGGCCAAGCCCTTGTATACTAGTACAGGGGGAAAAGAGGAAACTCTAACCTGGACTGAAACTGAGCAAAAGGCTTTTAAAATGCTGAAACAGGCGTTTGTAAGCGCTCCTGCCTTAACCTTGCCTGACCTGTCAAAACCCTTTCAACTGCATGTTGCTGAAGCCCGGGGAATAGCAAAAGGGGTCCTAACCCAAATATTAGGACCATGGAAAAGGCCAGTTGCCTACCTGTCTAAGAGGCTAGACTATATAGCAGCTGTATGGCCAAACTGCCTCTGGGCCATTGCCACCACTGCTATTTTGGTTAAAGAAGCATCCAAATTAACTCTGGGGCAGGACTTAAAAATAGTGGCACCACATTCAGTCGAAACATTACTAAAAAGCTCCCCTGAGAAATGGCTCTCAAATGCCCAGATAACCCAATATCAAGTACTGCTACTAGATCCTCCAAGAATCTGCTTCCTGAAAGCGATGGCCCTTAACCCCGCCACCTTACTCCCGAATGATGACCCATCCGAGCCCACCCACGACTGCTGCGAGGTCCTGGAATCCCTCAAAAACTTGAGGGCTGACCTCACTGACAACCCCTGGCCAAATCCTGATGAAGAATTATATACAGACAGGAGCAGTTATGTCTTAGAAGGAATCAGGTATGTGGGGGCAGCAGTGGTAACTGCAGACCAGGTCATCTGGGCTCAGGCCCTAGGACATGAGACTTCGGCCCAAAAGGCTGAACTGATAGTTCTGACCCAGGCTCTAAGGTGGGGAAAGGGGAAGGTTGTCAACATCTACACGGACAGCAGATATGCCTTCGCAACTGCACACGTCCACAGGGCACTATTTCAGGAGTGGGGACTTTTGACAACGGGAGGAAAAGAAATAGAAAATATACCAGAAATACTCGCCTTTCTAGAGGCTATCTGGTTGCCGAAAAGGGCAGCAGTTATACACTGCAAAGGACATCAGACTGCCGAAACTCAAATCGCCAGAGGAAATGCCCTGGCTGATAAAATGGCAAAAGAGGTTGCCCAAAAACCAGTGGGGATGCTGCAGATACTTTCTGTCTTACCGAGACAGGTACTGTCAAGCCCTCCAAATTATACTGGCGAAGAAATTAAACTGGGTGAAACTCTGGTCACTAGAACAGATCTGGATGGTTGGAAAATTCTCCCAGACAGGAGAATCCTGGTGCCAGAGCACCTGGGGCACAATTTGGTTGCCCAGGTTCACCAAGTACATACCGGGGCAGTATGAAACTAACTGAACTCTTACAGAGAAATTACTACATTCCCCGACTGCAACATCAAGCCTGGCAGATATCATCCAGATGCCACATCTGCACCCAGGCAAATTCTGGCCAAGGGAAGGAGGTGCCCCAAGGGATTAGAATGAGGGGACAAGCCCCAGGAGAACAGTGGGAAATAGACATCACAGAAATATTACTTGTTCTATATGGATACAAATACCTGCTGGTTTTCATTGACACCTTCTCTGGATAGGCATTCCCTACCAAAACCGAGATAGCACAAATAGTAGTAAAAAACTAGTTTTCGAAATTGTCACCCGATTTGGCCTCTCGACTGCAACAGGGGCTGGCGTTCATCACCCAAATTACCCAATTGTTAGCAAAAATATTAAATATCAAATGGAAATTACATTGTATTTATAGGCCACAGAGTTCAGGGCAAGTTGAGAAAATGAATAGAACAATAAAAGAAACTGAATAAAAGCTCGAGACTGGCGAAAACTGGGTGAGTCTCCTTCCATTTGCCCTCCTAAGGACTAGATGTACTCCCTACGTTAAGGGAATTACCCCATATGAAATCATGTTTGGGCGACCACCCCCACTAATTCCTAAATTGGGGGAAAAGAAAATAGCTGAATTAAATAACCATTCTCTTCTAAAATCATTACAGGCCCTGCAATCTGCTACCCAGCACACCCGAGAACTGAAGACAGCCCATCCGGGACCAACAAACCCTGCCCCTAACAAAGATCTATTTCAGGTGCAGCACGGAGACCTGGTCTGGATTAAAAGGCTTCAGTTAGCCACCTTGGAGGCCCGGTGGACGGGACCCCTGCCAGCAATCCTCACAACCCCAACAGCAGTAAAAGTTGTGGGAAACCGACACTGGATTCATCACACCCAGATCAAGAAAGCTGACCCAGATCAGCTCCCTGGAAAATGGACCATCCAGCGAACCGAGGATCCACTAAAGATAAGACTTTCCAGAAATCCCTCTGGGTCCTCCTGATATCCCTGGTGGGGGTTGCGGAAAAAAAAACCTTCACCAGGTTATAAACTATACCTGGGAACTCATATATAAAATGGTGGATGGAGTAGTGGTAGCTACAACCACCACTTCCTCCTAACCAACCCTCCACTTTGATCTCTGCCAACTGTTTGGACACCTAGGGAAGGGGAGTTATGGTAACATTATCAGATATGGGTGTACTACCCCCATCAGCAAAAAGGCTTATGGCATACCCAATACTATGTCTGTTCTGCAGAGGAAAATTTAAACTGCCAAGAGAAAAGCCAATATTATGGTGCCAACTGGGGTTGCGAAACAATAGCAGAATGGACTAACCAAGACTGGTTCATAACCTTAATAAGGGCTCCAGCCCATAACCCCAACAGTTGCACCCGAGCCACCTGTATCCCAATGATTATTGCTATCCCTTCCTGGCGTATCCAAACCTGGGCGAGTGGAAAAACTTGGGGAATGAGGTTATATGTCTCAGGTTACAACCCAGGCACCAGTTTCACAATTCAAAGGTTCTTTCCCCATAAAACAGACAATCCCATAGGACCTAATCGAGCTCTCAACCCTGTCATTAAACCAGCACAGCCCCCCAGACCCGGGGCCCCACCTCTGGTAGGCTTGAGCTCAAAAGCCTATGCTACCCCAAACTCCCAAATAAATTCCTCTCCCTCCCCTAAAAAACCACTGCTCAACATGTTAAATTCAGTTTTCCAGTTCATGAATCAAACCAATCCACTTATTATTGAAGACTGTTGGCTTTGCTTAAACCCTGAACCCCCTTATTACACAGGAATAGGAGCTAATATCTCCCTAGGCCTCGCAGATACCCATATCAGAAACCTCTCAGTCCAAGAGGCACAAGGCCAACACCTATGCAGGTGGAGAAAGGAACCAAAACTCATCCTAGGAGATCTCCAAGGGCAGGGAACCTGTATTTATTCTGAAAAGTTTAATCTAGGGTGGGCCACAGTGGCTCAGTGGCAAGAATGCTTGCCTGCCATGCCAGAGGACCGGGTTCGATTCCCGGTGCCTGCCCATGTTAAAAAAAAAAATTTAATCTAGCTAAATCTCCCTATAGTGACTCCTGCGGTCTCATCATGTCACTAAAGGACATTTTGACTTCAACCCCGGATGGATGGGACCACCTCCCTGTAGCCCCCCACAGTACTTGGTTTGCCGGCACATCCGGTATTACCCTCTGTATAACTCCCCCAATAATGGCCGTCGAGGAGGAATTTTATATCTTAGTTCACATTATCCCCCAAGTATATTATTATTCTGGGGAAGGGGGTAGGGAACATTTAGAAATCACTTACTGGACCAAGCAAGCCCCAATCTTGGTGCTCTTCCTTGTCAGACTGGGCACTGCAGGATCAACTGCAGTCGGAACTTCAGCCCTTATCACCGGGGACCAAAATTTTAAAACTCTTAGCAAACAAGTTGACCTGGATCTTAGTGAATTAGAAAGCTCCGTCAGTCATTTGGAAAACTCCCTAAATTCACTGGCTGATGTTGTTCTCCAAAACGCAGAGGCTTAGACCTCCTGTTTCTAAAACAAGGGGGGTTACACATGGCCCTCGGAGACAGCTACTGCTTCTATGCCAATCATTCTGGAATAATTAGAAACAGTCTATTCCTAATCCGTAGCAGGTTATGAGAGTGGGAGGAACGCCGGAAAGCTGAAACCAACTGGTATGAAAATTTGTTTTCCTGGTCCCCATGGCTGACCACGCTCTTAATCACCATAACAGGACCCCTAATTCTCATACCATTAGGCTTAATGGTTGGACCCCATATAATAAACTGTCTGAACTCATATGTGCAAAAAAGAATACAAGCTATTAAATTATCAGTCCTTCGAACCCATTATCAACAGATTTATAATCAAAATACAGAAACAATTATTTGATTCTCATAAAACCAGTGGGGAATGTGGGGGGTCAGGAGCAATAAATCAGGCCCTAGCAAGAAGAAGGTATCCGGAGTCACAAGATCCAGGGCGGAAAGTTCCCAAGAGTTAAAAATTGAACAATAATCACTGTTAAGAAACTAAAAGAATGGGATGTATTTTGCAAGAGCTAACGGCATTTTTCTGCTTCAGTAGATGAGCTTGCTTGCTTACAGCTGCAAACCAAGATGTGGCTCTAAAAAGATAATGCCCCTTTCCTGCTTCTGTGGATAAACTTGCGTTTTTTGCCTTTATAAGCCCCCCTTGAGAATCTCTCAGGGCTGCTCTCTGAATCGTCCTTCTTGGGGGTTTCTGAGGCAGTCGCTGGCTGGCTAATAAAGACTCCAAATTGGCTTGCAGTTTTTTAGAATTGTGTGGTCTCTCTTTTGCTGCGCCCCACAACAGTGTTTGCCATTCCTCCACTTTATCAGCTAGGCTTTTCCTGATTATCCTACACAAAATGATAAAATCAACCCCAACCACATACCCAGTTTTCTCTAGCCCCTTTCCCTTGTTTCATTTTCTTTATAATATTTATCATTCTTTGCACAATAAGTTTAATATATTTTATTTTCTTTTTCTTCTTTCTAGAATATAAACTCTATGAGAGCAGGGGTTTTGTTAACTGCCATATCCCTAGCATAAAGCATCATAAAATAAGTAGTGTGTATGAGTGTGTGCGTTTGTGAGAGAAACGGAGCAGAAACTCCTATTAAAATACTTCTGAAATGGTATTATTTGCAACCATAAAAAAAAAAAACACAAAAAATGGACAAAAAGACTTAAATAGACAGAAAATATACAAATGGCCAATAAGCACATGAAAAGATGCTCAAAATTGGGGAATGACATTAGCCATTAGGGAATGCAAATCAAAACCAGAATTAGATACCATTTCATACCTACTAGTAGAATGGCTACTATTAAAAAAACAACAACAGAAAAGTGTTGGAGAGGATGTGGAGAAACAGGAACACTCATTCATTGCAGGTGGTAATATAAAATGGTGCATCTGCTGTGGAAAACAGTCTATAGATTACTCAGAAAGCTACGTAAACAATTACCATATAATTAAACAAGCATACTCAAAAGAATTGAAAGCAGGGACTCAAACAGATATATGCATACTAGTGTTGCAAGAGGCATTATTCAAAACTGCCTAAACATGGAAGCAATGCAAATGGATAACAGACAAATGGATAAATAAACATGATATACAGAAACAATGGAATGATTTAGCCATAAAAAGGAATAAAGTTCTGATACATGCTACAACGTGGTTGACCCCTGAAGATATGTTGAGTGAAATAGTCAGACACTAAAAAACAAATATTGTTTCATCTCACTTCTTTGAAATTAGAATATGCAAATTCAGAGTCGGAAACTAGAACACAAGATGTTGCCAGGGGGGGTGTACAGAATGGGGAGTCAATGTTTAATTCGTACAGAGTTTCTGTTTGGGGGCACTGGAAAAGTTTTGGTAATGGATTGTGGCCATGGTAGCACAGCATTGTGAATGTAATCAACACCACTGAATCATATATTCGAAAGTGGTTTAAATGGGAAATTTTAGGTTGCATATGTGTAATCAGAATAAAATTTTAAAAAAATCATATAACTGTACAACACAGTGGACTCTAATAGTTTTAAGGACTATAGTTAATAAAATGAATTATAGTAATATTGTAATATTGTCTCATCAATTGTAGCAAAAGTTTCACACTAACACCAAGGGTTAATAATACGGAAGATTGTGTCTAAGGGGGCATATATGGAAATTTCAAACTTTCTGCATGATTTTTCTATAAACATACAACTTCTAGAAGGAAGGGGAGAGAGGGGGAGAGAGAGAGAGAGAGAGAGAGGGAGAGAGAGAGGGAGAGGAGAGAGAGAGAGAGAGAAAAAAAAAGAAAAAGAAAGGGAGGAAGGTAGGAAGGAAGAAAGGAAGAGAGAGAAAGGAAGAGAGAAGGATAGAGAGAAGGAAAGAGAGATAAATAGTTTCCTTGCAGTACATACTGGGAAACTGATCCAGAAGTTTGAGAACTAAGAAAATTAAAACTCATAGCCTTCTGAGCCTATTGACTTTTGGCTCACAAAACAAATACTTTCATTAACAAGTGAAAGACAATAGGATTCAATATTTAAAACACCATATGTAAATGAAACTGGCCTTAACATAATTTAAAAGGTGCAGCATGGTGATGTAAGAAAGGACAAGAGTTTTGTTTTTATCTTGTTTTAAATTCTCTTTCAGATCCTGAGACTCATCTAGAACATTGCTAGGAGGATTGAATATATGATCACTTAGTATGTACAACTGATGCCTGATTTATGGTTAAACACTCAATAGTCGGCCATTTACAGATCTAAAATGTTTCTATTTCATCTCTTCTTTAAGAAGGAAAACAATTTGTTAAATTTCTTTTCTTCGCATAACCGCAAATTTTTAGGGATTATGTTTTTCTAGACTGCTCGTTTCTTCTAAGCCCCATCCTGATTCATGTCCTACAACCAATGTCCTACTGTCAACATAGGACAAGTCCCACTGGACCAGTGGTAGAAAGTATCTTTAGAAATGTAAGAGATATTAGATAAAACCGAGACCTGTAACTCTCACTGCGGAATAAGAAAGTATTAGAATAAGGAAGGAAAGATACGGTAGTGTTTTAAGAACAATATAATTTCATAATTTTACATTTCAGTGGGGGGGCAAAAGCTTTTATAAATGAAAGCAAAGAGCAACATCACCTTCTTGGTTGATGGGGATGCACTAAAGATACTGTGACTCAGCCAAAGGACTATTCAATTGAGGTACTGTGACATTTTTATGCTAATCAAAATGATATAAAGGGTCAAGAAAGTCTGAGAAACTCTAATCTAGACCAAAATACTAAAAATGCTTAAATTAAAAGAACCAAACCAAATAAAACCCAAGCCCCCCAAAAGTTAACAGGCATGTCCAAGTTGCATAAAAGGTAAGTGGCTCAAAGCAGTGTTGTGACTTAAAGTCCAGTTCACAATACACGCATACATTAGCTACAGATTATCAAGAATTAACTGTACTACCAACATACAAAATATTTCCCCCAACACAATAAAAAGTCCTTGTAGTACAATAAAACAAAGGTTTCATTTTAATACTTGACTTCTTTACTGATAACTATCCACCTTGTCTTCCATATCCATTTATAAGAAGGAAGGGACATCTTCTTAGCATTTAATACAGACCTCTTTTGCATACACTTAATATTTACAACAATCTTGCCAGGTCATAGGTACTGCACCCACTATCAGTTGTCACTCAGCATTTTTAGAAACTAGCCACTTTAACTATTTGGAAAATCGGGGTACTATGCCCTCAAGTGGTCCAAACAGGGCATCACCAGAGGTCGCTACTTGTTCATCGGTGCAAGGCCAATCAGCGGATCCTGCAGGGTTTCCTCAATTTCCCCCAACAGCCAAAGCTCTAGCCTCATCCAGAGCACAAGGGCAGGGGTTGAGTCCCCGCCCAGAAGGTACGCGCACGCGCCTTTCCCGACGCTCCCCAGGCCAACACCACCTGGGGGCGCCACGTCCCCCCCCACATCTATTTCCCCACTCAGTCCGCTCTTTCGAATACCTTTGTCTAATTCCATAAGGGCAGAGTTAGCATCCAGTTCCTGTTCGCCATAGCCAGCATCTGCCAGGAAAGACTTAGTTGAGTTTGACGCCATGGCCCGAACAGTTTCTTCCCTAACCTATTCATAAAGGTTGCAAACGCTGTCCCAACACCGCCATCTTCTCACACCGCCTTCTCGCGAATTTTTCCGCCGTGCGCTGGCATTCCGTGTTACGCATGCGCCCTGGCCACCACGCGGTTCGCCAACGCCCGTTCAGTCCCCCGCGCAGGCGCTCAGGGAGCTATTGCGCTCCAGGTTCCCGCGGATGGGAGAAAAGGAGGCGGGGATAGGGCGGGAGAAATGACTCTAAGGCGTCCGGACGCCGCGGCAGGAGCCAATCAGAGATCGTTACGTCAGTTTGGCGCGGAGTTTGGTGGCCGGAGCTTGCTGTGGCGGGAGTTGGAGGCACCAACGAGTCGTGTTCTGAGAGGCGCAAGCCACGATTCCTGCTGCACTTGGGGGCATTTCCGCAGGTTTCTTCGCGGTTGAGCCTTCTCCTTCGGTCCAGATGCTCTTCAGTTCGGTGCTCCGCCAGCCCCAGTTTGGCGCCCCGAGAAATGGTAAGTAACGGTCCTAACCGCTGCTTGTTTGCTGGCGGTATCCGTCTTCCGAACACACCTCAAACCAGGGCAGACTAAAATTCTGTTTCCCAACCGACTTTTCCCACGGTAAGAATGAATTAGTGTTGACGCGGACTACTAAGTAAGCTGTACTTTCATTCCCTCAGAATACTTTTTTAAAAATCACAAATATAGGTTGAAGGTGAGAGGAAAGATGAATTAACTGGCCTCCAACGTTCCTTAGGGCCTTAGGTCTGTGTGTTACGCGTTAACCGGGAATCGGCTGCATTTTTTGTTGTTTTTGTCGTTCTCTGTATAATCATATGAGATCCACCAGGACGCCCTGTATTCATTTTGTTTAATTAATTCAGTTGTGTAGAAGCTTACTGAGCCCTTATTTGCTGTGTTTGGAGGGCCACCGATAAATATGACCGGATGCACTGTTAGGAAACTCGGTCACGCAGAGAACGCAGGACATTTCCTGCTGGCAGGGTCCAAATCTCCCCCACCCCCACCCCGATTAATATATGTTCATAAAAATTGGAAATTATTAACTGGACGATCACCATGACCACACCCCCAGACTGTTAATAGGTTGTTTATTCCAGATGTTTTTCGATGCCAGAAATAATACATAGGGTGCTTATTTACAGAGATGAGATCAGAATGTTTTGTTGTTCACTTTAGTGGCTTAACTTGAACATATTTCTATGTTAGTGCGTAGAAATCCAGTTTATTCCCTCAGTTCCTCCTTGACAAGAAGAGTTTTGAGTTTCAATTTGGATGTCATCTACCTGAAACTTTCTAATAGGGAATTACTACCCATTTAAAAGTCGAGTGTACAGGGAGTCTATCATTTCCTTGAAACCATTTGAAAAACAAAAAATGTGAGAAGAGAACCTTCTATGTTTTAAGTGGTAGGTTTAGGAAAAGAAGGTTGAGAAGTAATTCCTCAACAGCCCGCTCTTAATTTAAAACGTTATGCCATCCTTACCTACTCCCCTCTTAGTCTTTTAAATTATGTTCTGTATGTTTCCCTTGTCATGAGTGGCAACATAAGGCTTTGTCTTTGGAGTTAAACAGCCTGTGTTCTAATTCCAGCTCCACTCCTTACTATCTGTGTTGAGACAAGCTATTAATATTTACCCTGTATTTTGTGATGAATTTTCTCCTAAATCTCCAATCTATCTGTCTACTTCTTCCACTTCCTCTTTCTCTTTCACAAATATTCATGCATTGCTATGTTAGGCACTGCAATTTGTGGGACCATCGCCTATCCCTTCAATTTGGTATTCCAATCTTAGCCCCTTTTCCTCTTCTACCCACTCCTTTGGATAATCAGAGCAATAACTGGGGCATCTTCCACTACTACCTATAGCCTTCCAGATCCTATGCTCTTTTTAAAAAAATTTTTTAATGTTTTTTTATTGTGAAATATATATACAAAGAAAAGAAAGAAAAAGCAATAGTTTTCAAAGTACATTTTAACAAGTAGATACAGAACAGATTTCTGAATTTGTTACGGGTTTTCATTCATTCCACTATTTCAGATTTTTCCTTCTAGCTGCTCCAAAACACTGGAGGCTGAAAGAAGTATTAATATAATGATTTAGCATTCATACTCATTTGTGAAATTGTATTTTCTTTGTTATAACTCCTCCTTCAATCCTTCTCCTGTCTGTAAGGGTCTTTCGGCAATGCCCATTCTGATTTTTACATTTTGAGAAAGGGTGTTGACAATGAAGGATAGGGGGATGTAATTAGTTGATAATTTTGGAGAGGCTGATTCCTCTGGATTTCAGAAGTTATCTGGCCTAGGCACCCTCTGGAGGTTATAGATTTCAGGAAAGTAAACTTACTGCATGAAACTTTTATAAAATCTCCATTAGATCCCTAGATATTCTTAAGAGTTAACAAGAATGATGTTGGTTGGGGTTTGACACAACATGGGAATAGGCAATATTTAGCTGAAGCTTATATAAAAGTAGCTCCCAGAATAGCCTCAGTACTCTATTTGAACTCCCTGGGCCACTGAGTCTTATTATGTTGCACTTCTTTTCCTCATTTTGGTCAGGAAAGTACTGTCAGTCCCACGGTGCAGGGCCAAACTCATCTCTTAAAGTCATGTCCCATGTTGTTAGGAAGACTTCCCCCCAAAGGTTGTGTCCTTAGTGGGGAAGTAATGATTTTCCTTGCAGATTTGTAGACCTTAAGCTTTTGACTCATTCTTACAACAGCTGTGTGGATATCTGCACTGAGCTCGTCAGTCTCATAGCCATCTAAAACTCACACGCCCAAAAACTGAACTCATTACTCCCTCAAACCTGCTTTATTTCCTATTTTAGAGAGTGTTCCCAGTTTTAAACCAGTCTTCCCAACCAGAAACCTGGCAGTAACTCTTCACCCCATCTTGAATCTGTTCTAGCTTTACCATGCCATTTCCCTACCTTCTTATCTGTACTGTTTCTCAATGTTGAGAAAGGCAAGTTTCTCAAATGGCCTTAGTTTCCCCCTCTCCAGTTTTTTCTTCAGATTGTTGTCATAGATCATTCTAAACTAGAAATCTGACTACTCTTCTGTGCATTTTCAAGTTGATAAACTAAAATTTTTTATCATAGGTTTAAACAGATGCAAAGAATATAATTTCTGGCATATTGTGAATACCAACATCTAAAAATAAAAATGCTGCCTCAGTCTTTTAAATGTGTCTAGTAGAATATAAACACTACAGTGATTTTTTTATTAATTTTTTAATTTTTTTAAAATACCAAAAAACACCAAACAAATTCAAACATTTTGATCATTCCGTTCTACATATATAATCAGTAATTCACAATAGTATCACATAGTTGCATATATATCATCATGATTATTTCTTGGAACATTTGCATCTATTCAGAAAAAGAAAACAAAAAAATTCATACATACCATACCCCCTACCCATCCCCCTCACCAATCACCAGCATTTCACTCTAAATTTATTTTAACATTTGTTCCCCCTATTATTCATCTTTATTCCATATGTTTTACTCATCTGTTGATAAGGTAGATAAAAGGAACATCAGACACAAGGTTTTTACAATCACCCAGTCACATTGTGAAAGCTGTATCATTATACAATCACCATCAAGAAACATGGCTACTGGAACACAGCTCTACATTTTCAGACAGTTCCCTCCAGCCTCTCCACTACATCTTGACTAACAAGGCGATATCTATTTAATGCATAAGAATAACCTCCAGGATAACCTCTCAACTCTGTTTGGAATCTCAGCCATTGACACTTTATTTTGTCTCATTTCTCTTTCCCCTTTTGGTCAAGAAGGTTTTCTCAGTCCCCTGATGCTGATTCTCAGTTCATTCTAGGGGTTTTCTCAATCCGTTGATACTGAGTCTCAGCTCATTCCAGGACTTCTGTCCCACATTACCAGGAAGGTCCACACCCCTGGGAGTCATGTCCCAGGTGGACAGGGGTAGGGTGATGAGTTTGCTTGTTGTGTTGGCTGGAGAGAGAGGCCACATCTGAGCAACAAAAGAGGTTCTCTTGGGAGTGACTCTTAGGCCTAATTTCAAGTAGGCTTGACCTATCCTTTGTGGGGTTAAGTTTCATATGAACAAACTCCAAGATTGGGGACTCAACCTATATCTTTAATTGTCTGCACTGCTTGTGAGAATATCAAGAATTCAGCTTGGGGAAGTTGAATTTTCCCCCTTTGTCATCATTCCCGGCAGGGGACTTTGCAAATACTTTTTTATTCACTGTTCAAATCACTCTGGGAACAACCAACAAAATCTAATGTCCTACTCAAGGTTCCTTGAACTTATGCTGTTCAATTAAGCTGTCTACATAAGTTGTATTAGAAAATGCACTAGTCAAAATAAAAATTTTGTGCCAAATAAACATTTTTTGCTTTAGTCTCATACATAAAGTAAAATTCTTAAATATTAATTACCATCTATTTTCAGCACCCTGCAGTAATGGCGTTCCTTTGTTCTTCCTCATGCAAAAACATTTTTTGAATTTGTACATTTAGTCACTTATCATTGTGCACTCTAGGCATTCCTAGATTATACCATCTCAGTCTTTATTGTCTTTCTGATTTCATTTGTGCCCCCAGCCCTCCTCCCTCTATCGTTCTCACATTCAGCTTCATTCAGTGTTTTAACATAATTGTATTACAGTTAGGTAGTATTGTGCTGTCCATTTCTGAGTTTTTACATTCAGTCCTGTTGCACAATCTGTATTCCTTCAGCTCCAGTTACCTAATATCTTCCCTTATTTCTACCTCTTGATGGTCTCTATTACCAATGAAATTCTCCAAGTTTATTCACTAATGTCAGTTCATATCAGTGAGACCATACAGTATTTTTCCTTTTGTTTCTGGCTAATCTCATTCAGATAATGTCCTTAAGGTCCATCCATGTTGTTATATATTTCATAACTTTATTCTGTCTTACAGCTGCATAATATTCCATTTTATGTATATACCACAGTTTGTTTAGCCACTCGTCTGTTTATGGACATTTTGTATGTTTCTGTCTCTTCACAATTATAAATAATGCTGCTATAAACATTGGTGTGCAAATGTCTGTTTGTGTCCTTGCCCTCATGTCCTCTGAGTAGATACCTAGCAATGGTATTACCAGGTCATATGGCAATTCTATATTTAGCTTTTTGAGGAACCACCAAACTGCCTTCCACAGTGGTTGTACCATTTGATGTTCCCACCAACAGTGGATAAATGTGCCTCTTTCTTCACATCCTCTCCAGCATTTATCATTTTCTGTTTTATTGATAATGGCCATTCTGGTGGATGTGAGATGATATCTCATTGTGGTTTTGATTTGAATTTCTCTAATAGCTAGAGAAGTTGAGCATCTCTTCATGTACCTTTTGGCCATTTATATTTTCTCTTCTGAGAAGTGTCTGTTCAAGTCTTTTTGCCCATTTTGTAATTGGGTTGACTGTCTTTTTGTTGTTGAGTTAAACAGTCTCTTTATATATTCTAGATACTAGACCTTTGTCTGATATATCGTTTCCAAATATTGTTTCCCATTGTGTAAGCTGTCTTTGTACTTTCTTGACGAAGTTCTTTGATGTGCAAAAGTATTTAATTTTGAGGAGTTCCCATTTATTTATTTTTCTTCAGTGCTCTTGCTTTGGGTGTGAGGTCTAGGAAACCGCCTCCTAGTATAAGATTTATAAGATATTTCCCTACATTTTCTTCTAACAGTTTTATGGTCTTAGATCTAATGTTTAGATCCATTTTTTTTTTTTTTTTTTTTAAGTATGGGCAGGCACCGGAAATCGAACCCGGGTCCTCGGGCATGGCAGGCAAGCATTCTTACCTGCTGAGCCACCGTGGCCCGCTCTTTGGATCCATTTTGAGTTAATTTTTGTATAGGGTATGAGATATGGGTCCTCTTTCATTCTTTTGCATATGGATATCCAATTCTCTAGTCACCATTTATTGAAGAGACTGTTCTGTCCCAGGTGAGTTGGCTTGACTGCCTTATCAAAAATCAGTTGTTCATAGATGAGAGGGTCTATATCTGAACACTCTATTCTATTCCATTGATCAGTATATCTATGTTTATGCCAGTACCATGCTGTTTTGACCACTGTAGGTTCATAATATGCCTTAAAGTCAGGTATATGAGACCTCTGACTTCATTTTTTTTTCTCAGGATACTTTTAGCTATTTGGGGGCACCCTGCCCTTCCAGATAAATTTGGTTATTGGTTTTTCTCTTTCTGAAAAGTAAGTTACTACAGTGATTTTATAATCAAATCTGTTTTTTTAATTTCACAGAATTTATAATATAATTTAATTTTCTGCTTGAGAAGTTCTTTTATTCTTGATCATATTCCTTTGTTTCAAAAATGTATTTAAATTAATGTTTTTTTGTCATCATAAGGCTCCATGTGTTAAAGTTTCCTCTGGTTTGAATAATTAAAATTAGTATTGGAATGCAATTGATTAAAACAATGTTGATTACCAATTCTTGATAAGTAATTTTTTTTTAAAGAGATGGATTTCAGTGAGTGTTTATGGTGCCTTTATTAAAGGAATTATGCAGTTGTCTCTTAGTTAGGGTCCCAAATTTTATACCTTGGGTCAATGCAAAGTATAAGATCAGTTGGTACGTATACCTTTCTTTTGGAATGTGAAGAAAGACACTGATGAAAGGGGGAGTAGGGAAATAGGAGAGCCTTAACCTTCTTGGACAGATCAATTTCAGAAATGTAGAAGTTGAGTGTCTGGAAATTGATTCTCTGAAAACTCTTCTCCTTTTGTGTAATCCTTGGAAAATCTGCGCTTAAACCCGGGGACTTAATTGTACATTGAATAAAGAATGTGTTTTTCCAAATAAGTGTTGTGGAAAAAAGCATTCTCCACATACTCAGGAAACACTATAGCACTGTAATGATCCCAAAGTAGTTCAAAGTGGTAGGTAGATGGAATGTGTATTGTGGGGAGTTTTGAAATAGAGGGGCAGTGAAGACCCAGTCATTAACCTACTGGATTTCGATATTGGTCTCTGGGCCAGTGAGACTAAGGGGTCACTGTTTAGATGTAGGAAATTATGTTTCCAAAGCATATCATCTTCAATTTCACTTAAATTGTTTGAGTTTCAGCCCTTCTTGAAATCATGGGTTGCAGTCAGTAGATTATTTTGTTTTATCCCAAACCACAAATATACATTTACATAACCTTTTGTAAAGAGGTTTTTATTTTTACAGTTCATTCTGTAAATGGATATATGTGAACTCTACAACATAACCACTTACTATATTGCTTCTTTAGTGGTCTTTAAAAACTTGTTTCTAAGGATATGTAACCTTGAAATTGTGAGATAATATTCCCAGGAATAATTACTAAATCTGGATTAAATTTCATTGTCTCCTTTTCACTAATTCTTTCCTGTTATCTCTATGAATATTCAACGCTAGATTTGTATGAGGTCATGTCAGGCTAAGATGTCTTCTCCGAATAGTACTTTTTGATTATGTGAGAATTGCAAGTGCCCTAACATGAGAGAACATAAAAGAACTAAAATCTAAGTCAAATTCTTCTTTTTGAGGGATCACGTTTAGAGGAAAACGTGATCCTTCTGTTGGCGTCAAATAGTATTGTTTCTCCTGCCCCAAAGGTTGTTATTATTTATCATGAGCATTTTGTATTGGTTTTCTTAATACTGCTGGAATGCAATATACCAGAAATGGAATGGCTTTTAAAAAGGGAATTTATTGGGCGGGCCACGGTGGCTCAGCAGGTAAGAGTGCTTGCCTGCCATGCCCAAGGACCTGGGTTCGATTCCCAGTGCCTGCCCATGTTTAAAAAAAAAAAAAAAAGGAATTTATTAAGTTGAAAGTTTACAGTTCGAAGGCCATAAAATGTCCAAACTAAGGCATCCGGGAAAAGATACCTTGACTCAGGAAAGGGCAGATGATGTTCTTGGTTTCTCTGTCATCTGGGAAGGCACATGGCACATGGCAATGTCTGCTAGCTTTCTCTCCAGGCTACTTTCAAACAGCTTCCCCAGGGACATTTTCTTTTTGCATCTCCATATGTCTCTCTGTTGGTCCTGAAGCTTTTTCCAAAATGGTTCCTTTGTAAAGGACTCCAGTAGAGACCTACCTTCAGTGGGTGGAGACATATCTCCATAGAAATAACTTAATCAAACAGAGCCCACCCAACAATATTAAATTAGGATTAAGGAACATGCCTTTTTCTAGGGTGCACAACAGTTTCAAACCAGCACACACTTCTATCATTCTGTGTTTTTGTTATTTAAACAACTTTTATTTATTTATTTATTTATTTGCATGGCCAGGGACTGGGAACTATCATTCTGTGCTTTTGTTATTCAGACAGCTTTTATTTGTTTGTTTATTTGTATGGGTAGGGACTGGGAATCGAACCCAGGTCTCTAGCATGGCAGGTGAGAACTCTGCCTGCTGAGCCACCATGGCCCCCACCCTAGACAACTTTTAATAGATTTGTTTCCTCCAATGCTTAATAAACATTTGTTTCTCAGTATTTGTTGAATTAATGTTTCTTTTACATACTTAAATATGTTGGACCCACATAAATAAGTCTTTAAGTCTGTGTAGTAGGGTTTATGATTTAGAGACTCCAGAAAATAATGAAAATTTTTTTCATTCTTTGTGAATTTATTTTGTATTATCAAACCAAAACAACATACAGACATGAACATTCTTAAGATACAAACATTCTTTGTATGGTGTACAATCAGTGGTTCACAACGTCATCATATAGCAGTACATTCATCACCATGATCATTACCCAGAACATTTACATCACTCCAGGAAAAGAAAAAAGAAAAAAAAAAATCACACATACCACACCCCTAACCCTCACTGACTACCAGCACCTCCATCCACCCAATAGATTTTAACCTTTGTTCCCCTATTTTTTTCTATACCCCTTATTACTCCCTTTCATTGTTCACTAGTATTTCAATCTACTCAATTTATTTTAACATTTGATCCCCTTATCACCCATCCATTTTCAATCCATATTTTCCACTCATCTGTCAATATCGTATATAAAAGGAGCATCAGACACAAGGTTTTCACAGTCACATGGTCACATTGAGAAAACTATATCATTATACATTCATCTTCAAGAAATAAGGTTACTGGAACATAGCTCTACAGTTTCCTGTACTTCCCTCTAGCCTCTTTAATACAGCTTAAATTAAAGAGAGGATATCTATAAAATACGTGAGAATAACCTCCAGGATAATCTCTCGACTCTGTTTGAAATCTCTCAGCCACTGACACTTATTTTGTTTCTCTCCTCCCCCTTTTGGTCGAGAAGGCTTTCTCAATTCTTTGATGCTGAGTCCCAGCTCATTCCAGGTTTTCTGGCTCACTTTGTCAGAGGGGTCATGGGAGCCATGTCCCACGTAGAGAGGGTAAGGGGGTTAGTTTGCTTGCTGTGTTGGCTGAGAGAGAGGTAGGCCACATCTGAGCAACAAAAAAAGTTCTCTGGGGCAGGGGGTGACTCTTAGGACTAATTTTAAGTAGGCTTAGTCTATCCTTTGTGGGGATAAGTTTCATATGCACAAACCCCAAGTTTGAGGGCTCGGCCTGTTGATTTGGTTGTCCCTACTGCTTGAGAGAATAT
Source organism: Tamandua tetradactyla (assembly GCF_023851605.1). Lineage (NCBI taxonomy): Eukaryota > Metazoa > Chordata > Mammalia > Pilosa > Myrmecophagidae > Tamandua > Tamandua tetradactyla. Next base: position 70,016,176 of record NC_135330.1, on the reverse strand, counting down.
CAGGAATTCTCTAAATGGGAAGTTGAATTTTCCCCCTTTCTACCATTCCCCCAAGGGGACTTGGCAAATAATTTTTTCTTCACTGTTCAAATCACTCTGGGATTTATTGGGGCATCACTCTGGACAAACTTATAAAATCTCATGCCCTAGTCAATATTCCATGTACTTATGGTGTTCAATTAAACTGTCCATATAAGTTATATTAGGAAATGCCCTGGTCAAAATATAAATTTTGTACCAAATAAACATTTTTTGCTTTAGTCTCACATATAGGCTTAAGTTTTAAAATATGAATTACCATCTGTTTTCAGCACCCTGCAATATTGACATTCCTTTGTTCTTCCTCATGTAAAACATTTTTTAATTTGTACATTTAGTCACTATCATTGTATACTCTAGGCATTCCTAGATTATAGCATCTCAGTCTTTATCGTCTATCTTTCCTTCTGGTTTCAGATGTGCCCCCACCCCTCCTCCCTTTATCATTCTCACATTCAACTTCATTCAGTGTACTTACATTATTGTGCTATAATCAGATAGTATTGTGCTATCCATTTCCGAATTTTTACAATCAGTCCTGTTGCATAATCTGTATCCCTTCAGCTCCAGTTACCCAAAATCTACCCTATTTCTATCTCTTTTTTTTTTTATTTTTATTAATTAAAAAAAAATCAGCTAACAAAACATTTAGAAATCATTCCATTCTACATACACAATCAGTAATTCTTAATATCATCACATAGTTGCATATTCATCATTTCTTAGTACATTTGCATCGATTTAGAAAAAGAAATAAAAAGACAGCAGAAAAAGAAATAAAACGATAATAGAGAGAAAAAAAACTATACCTCACATGCAGCTTCATTCAATGTTTTAACATAATTACATTACAATTAGGTAGTATTGTGCTGTCCATTTCTGAGTTTTTGTATCCAGTCCTGTTGCACAGTCTGTATCCTTTCAGCTCCAATTACCCATTATTTTACCCTATTTCTATCTCTTGATGGCCTCTGTTCTTAACTGAAATTCTCCAAGTTCATTCATTAATGTTAGTTCTTATCAGTGAGACCATACAGTATTTGTCCTTTTGTTTCTGGCTAATCTCACTCAGCATAATGTCCTCAAGGTCCATCCATTTTGTTATATGCTTTAGGACTTTATTCTGTCTTACAGCTGCATAATATTCCATAGTATGTATATACCACAGCTTGTTTAGGCACTTGTTTGTTGGTGGACATTTGGGCTGTTTCCATCGCTTGGCAATTGGAAATTATGCTACTATAAACATTGATGTGCAAATGTCCGTTTGTGTCCTTTCCCTCATGTCCTCTGAATAGATACCTAGCAATGGTATTGCCAGATCATATGGTAATTCTATACTTAGCTTCCTTCCACAGCAGTTGTACCATTTTACATTCCACCCAACAGTGGATATGTTTGCCTCTTTCTCCACATCCTCTCCAGCACTTGTCATTTCTGTTTTATTGATAGTGGCCATTCTGGTGGGTGTGAGATGTTATCTCATTGTGATTTTGATTTGCATTTCCCTAATAGCCAGGGAAGTTGAACATCTTTTCATGTGACTTTGGCCATTTGTATTTACTCTTCTGTGGAGTGTTTGTTCATGTTTTTTGCCCATTCTGTAATTGGGTTGTTTGTGTTTTTGTGGTTGAGTTGAACGATCCATTTATATATTCTGGATACTGGACCCTTAACTGATTTATCATTTCCAAATACTACTGTCCAAATAATACTGTCTCCCATTGTGTAGGCTGCCTTTTTACTTTCTTGACAAAGTTCTTTGATGCTCAAAAGTTTTAAATTTTGAGGAGTTCCCATTTATCTATTCCTTTCTTCAATTCGTGCTTTGGGTGTAAGATCTAGGAAACCGCCTCCTGTTATAACATTTATGTGATATTTCCCTACATTTTCTTCTAAAGGTGTTATGGTCTTAGAGCTAATGTTTAGGTGTTTGATCCATTTTGAGTTAATTTTTGTATAGGGTATGAGATATGGATCCTTTTTCATTCTTTTGCATGTGGATATCCAGTTCTCCAGGCACCATTTATTGAAGAGACTGTTCTGCCCCAGTTGAGTTGGCTTGACTGCCTTATCAAAGATCAATTGTCCATAGATGAGAGGGTCTATATCTGAACACACTATTCTATTCCATTGGTCAGTATATCTGTCTTTATACCAGTACCAAGTTGTTTTGACCACTGTAGCTTCATAATATGCCTTAAAGTCTGGTAGTATGAGACCTCCGATTTTGTTTTCTTTCTCAAGATATTTTTAGCTATTTGGGGGCGCCCTGCCCTTCCAGATAAATTTGGTTATTGGCTTTTCTGTTTCTGAAAAGTAAGGTTTTTTGGATTTTAATTGGTATTGCTTTGAATTTATAAATCAATTTAGGTAGAATTGACATCTTAACTATGTTTAGTCTTCCAATCCATGAACACGGTATACCCTTCCATTTATTTAGGTCTTCTGTGATTTCTTTTAGTAATTTCTTGTTGTTTTCTTTGTATGGGTCTTTTGTATCCTTTGTTAAATTTATTCCTAAGTATTTTATTCTTTTGGTTGCAATTAATTGTAAATGGAATTTTTTTCTTGATTTCCCCCTCAGATTGTTCATTACTAGTATATAGAAACACTACAGATTTTTGAGTGTTGATCTTGTAACATGCCACTTTGCTGTACTCATTTATTAGCTTTGGTAGTTTTGCTGTGGACTTTTCAGGGTTTTCGACACATAGTATATCATCTGCAAACAGTGAGAGTTTTACTTTTTCCTTTCCAGTTTTGATGCCTTCTATTTCTTTTCCTTTTCTAATTGCTTTGGCTAGAAAACTAGAACTGGTGTATTGCATCAATTGATTTTCTCATGTTGAATCATCCTTGCATACCTAGGATGAATCCTACTTGGTCATGGTGTATAATTCTTTTAATATGCTGCTCGATTAAATTTGCAAGAATTTTGTTGAGGACTTTTGCATCTATATTCATTAGAGAGATTGGTCTGTAATTTTCTTTTCTTGTAGTATCTTTGTCTGGTTTTGGTATGAGGGTGATGTTGGCTTTATAGAATGAGTTAGGTAGCTTTCCCTCCTTGTTCTAGTTTGCTAGCTGCCAGAATGCAATATACCAGAAGCAGAATGGCTTTTTAAAGGGGGAATTTAATAAGTTGCTAGTTTACAGTTCTAAGGCTGAGAAAACGTCCCAGTTAAAACAAGTCTATAGAAATGTCCAATCTAAGGCATCCAGTGAAAGATACCTCAGTTCAAGAAGGCTGATGAAGTTCAGGGTTTCTCTCTCATCTGGAAAGGTACATGGTGAACATGGTCAGGGTTCCTCTCTCATCTGGAAGGGCACTTGGTGAACACAGCATCATCTGCTAGCTGCTTCTCCTGGCTTCCTGTTTTATGAAGCTCCCTGGGAGGCATTTTCCTTCTTCATCTCCACAGGTCACTGGCTGGTGGACTCTGCTTCTCATGACTGTGTTATTCTGCTTTGCTCTCTCTGAATCTCCTTTCTCCAAAATGTTTCCTCTTTTATAGGACTTCAGAAACTAATCAAGACCCACCCAAATGGGTGGAGGCAATTCCTCACCTAACCCAGTTTAACAACCACTCTTGATTTGGTTACATCTCCAGGGACATGATCAAATTACATACAGTATTGAATGGGAATTATTCTGCCTTTATGAAGTGGGATTTTGATTAAAACATGGCTTTTCTAGGGGACATACGTCCTTTCAAACCAGCACACTCTTCGGGTTTTTTTTGAAGTATTTGAGCAGGATTGGTACTAATTCTTTCTTCAGCGTTTTGTGGAATTCACATGTGAAGCCATCTAGTCCTGGACTTTTCTTTTGAGGGAGCTTTTTAATGACTAATTCAGTTTCTTTAGTTGTGATCAGTTGGTTGAGGTTGTCTATTTCTTTTCGAGTCATTGTTGGTTGTTCATGCCTTTCTGGGAAGTTGTCCAATTCATCTACATTATCTACTTTATTAGCATAAGGTTGTTCATAGTATTCTCTCATTACCTCCTTTATTTCTGCAGGGTCAGTGGTTATGTCTCCTCTTCCATTTTTTATTTTACTTATTTGCATCATCTCTCTTCTTTTTGTCAGCCTTGCTAAGGGTCCATCAATCTTATTGATTTTTTCATAAAACCAGCTTCTGGTTTTGTTCATTTTCTCAGTTGTTTGCATGTTCTCAATTTAATCTATCTCTGCTCTAATCTTTGTTATTTCTTTCCTTTTGCTTGCTTTGGAGTTAGTTTGCTGTTCTTTCTCTAGTTCTTCCAAGTGAACAGTTAATTCCTTGAAATTTGTTTCCTTCTTTTTTGATATAGGCATTTAGGGCAATAAATTTCCCTCTTCGCACTGCCTTTGCTGCATACCATAAATTCTGATACGTTATATTTTCATTTTCATTTGCCTCGAGATTACTGATTTCTCTTGTAATGTCTTCCTTGACACACTGGTTCTTTAAGAGTGTGTTGTTGAGCCTCCATGTAATTGTGACTTTTCTGGTCCTCTGCCTATTATTAATTTCCAACTTCAATCCTTTATGATCTGAGAAAGTGTCTTGTATGATTTCAATCTTTTTAAATTTATTGAGACTTTCTTTGTGACCCAGCATATGTTCTATCCTTGAGAATAGTCTATGAGCACTTGAGAAAAAGGTGTATCCTGCTGTTGTGGGGTGAAATGTTCTATAAATGTCTGTTAAATCTAGTTTGTTTATTGTATTATTCAAATTCTCTGTTTCTTTATTGATCCTCTATCTAGATGTTCTGTCCATTGATGAGAACAGGGAATTGAGGTCTCCAACTATTATGGTAGATATGTCTTTTTCTCTTTTCACTGTTTGCACTGAGGCATAAATATTTATGCCTCGAGCACTCTGGCTCTATCCATAAATATTTATGATTGTTATGTCTTCTGGTTGAATTGTTCCTTTTTTTAATACATAGTGTTCTTTGTCTTTTTAAATTATTTTACATTTGAAGTCTAATTTGTTGAATATTAGTATAGCTACTCCTGCTGTTTTCTGATTGTTTGCATGAAATATCTTTTCCCAATCTTTCACTTTCAAGTTATTTTTGTCCTTGGGTCTAAAGTGAGTCTCCTGTATACAACATATAGATGGATCCTGTTTTTTAATCCATTTTACTAGTCTATGTCATTGAATTGGGGAGTTTAATCCATTGACATTTCATGTTACTACTGTAAGGGCAGTACTTTCTTCAACCCTTTTGCCTTTTGGATTTTATATCTCATATCTAATTTTTCTTCTTTTTACCTTTAATGATAGACTTTATTTCTACACTGTTCTCCACACCTCTCTCTCCTGTCTTTTCCTATCTATCTCATCCTGTCTGTCTCTAGTGCTCCTGTTCTAGTTTGCTAGCTGCTGGAATGCAATATACCAGAAATGGAATGGCTTTTAAAAGGGAGAATTTAATGAGTTGCTAGTTTATAGTTCTAAGGCCAAGAAAATGTTCCAATTACAAGTCTATAGAAATGTCCAATCAAAGACATCCAGGGAAAGATACTTTGGTTCAAGAAGGCTGATGAAGTTCGGGGTTTCTCTCTCAAGTGAGAAGGCACATGGCTAACACAGTCAGGGCTTCTCTCTCAGCTGGAAGGGCATATGGTGAACACGGCGTCATCTGCTACCTTTCTCTCCTGGCTTCCTATTTCATGAAGCTCCCCGGGAGGCGTCTTCCTTCTTCATCTCCAAAGGTTGCTGGCTGATGGACTCTTTGCTTTGTAGTGTTGCAGCATTCTCTGCTCTCTCTGGGTCTCTTTCTCCAAAATGTTTCCTCTTTTTTAGAACTCCAGTAAACCAATCAAGACCCACTCAAATGGGTGGAGACATGTCATCCCCTAATCCAGTTTAACGATCATTCTTGACTAAATCACATCAACCAGGGAGATGATCTCATTACAGTTTCAAATATACAGTATTGATTAGGGATTATTCTACCTTTATGAAATGGGATTTATATTAAAACATGGCTTTCTTAGGGGGCATACTTCCACTCAAACCAGCATAGCTCCCTTTAGTATTTCTTGCAGAACCGGTCTCTTGATCACAAATTCTTTCAGTGATTTTTTTGTCCAAAAATGTTTTAATTTCCCCCTCAGTTTTAAAGGACAATTTTGCTGGATATAGAATTCTTGGTTGGCAGTTTTTCTCTTTTAGTGTATTAAATATACCACTGTCTTCTTGCCTCCATGGTTTCTGCTGAAGAATCTATGCATAATCTTATTGGACTTCCCTTGTATGTGTTGGATTACTTTTCTCTTGCTACTTTCAAAATTCTCTCTTTCTCTTTGACATCTGACATTCTGATTAGTAAGTGTCTTGGAGTACATCTATTTGGATCTATTCTGTTCAGGGTAAGCTTCACTTCTTGGATCTGTAATTTTAAGTCTTTGATAACAGTTGGGAAATTTTCAGTAATAATTTCCTCCATCAGTTTTTCTCCTCCTTTTCCCTTCTCTTCTCCTTCTGAAACACCCACAACACATACATTTGTGCGCTTCATATTGTCATTCAATCCCTGAGTCCCTACTCATATTTTTCCATTCTTTTCCCTGTATTTTCTTTTGCTTTATTGGATTTCAGATGTCCCGTCCTCCAGTTCACTAATCCTGTCTTCTGCCTCTTGAGATCTAACTTGTAGGTTTCCATTGTTTTTTTTTTCATCTCTTTACTGTGCCATTCATTCCCATAAGTTCTGTGATTTGTGTTTTCAGACTTTCAATTTCTTTTTTTGTTTGTCCCTTGCCTACTTTATATCCTCCCTCAGTTCACTGATTTGATTTTTGAACATCCTGAATTGGCTCAACTTCTGTATCTGCTTTGAATTGTTGGTCTGTTCCTTTGACTGGGCCATATATTCAATTTTCCTATAGTATGATTCATTATTTTTTGCTGGCATCTAGATATTTAATTTCCTTAATTAGTTTTCTCTGGAGATCATTTTCATTTTTTACCTAGGATTTGTTTCCGGATGACTTTGTTGTCTATCTGTTCTTTGACATTCAGTTCAGCTTATTGTAGACCTCTAGCTTAGGTTTTGTGTACCAGATCAGAATTTTTCAGTTCTTTTTTTCTTATTTCTTGCCCTGCCTGTTTGGTGCCTTTTTTTTTCTCCCTTAGGAGAGTCTACTTAGATAGTGTAGATACCAGTCAGGTTTTCCCAGACAAGACTGGCCTCCTCTCAGGGGGGATGTGTCACCTGCATCAGTTTTACCTGAGGATGAGACCCAGCAGGTTGAAAGACTTTCCTATGAAGCCTCTAGACCCCGTGTTTTACATATCCTGCCCAGTATATGGTGCTTGTCTGCCTGTGGGTCCCATCTGCATAAAGTGATACAGTACCTTTAACTTCAGCAGAATCTCCCTACTGGGGCATGGTCGAGACAGAGGAGAGGTTGTAAGTTGGCTTTAATTGCTTCCGTTTTCCAGACTCTGGAGTCTGAATTCCTTGAGGGAGGAATTCTACCTGAGCTGGGCCCCACCCCTCTCCTGTGGAAGGCACAGCCTCCAGACAAGCTCTCAGACAAGCTTGATTCTGCTCTTGCCTGGGGCAGTTGGAGCCTTAAAAGCCTTGCAGTTGTACACAAAGAGCAGTCAAGCTGTAGAAACACAGCCACAAAAAAGAAAAGAGAAAAATATCCTTTTCAGAGCAGGGTCCCTGTTCCTCAGGTTTGCTAATCAAGAACATAAGTTGGTACGTTGATCCATGTCTCTCCAGGTCCTATGTGTCCCTCCCTCCTTTCTTTCAGGGCCCCAACCTTTTCAAGTATTTTGTGCTGTTGGATCTGAAAAAAACTATTTTGGTTTTGTTTTTTCTTTTTCTGTCATCTCTGCCCACTCTGGGCCAGGGCAAAAAGCAGCAACCTCAGCTTTTACTCGAGGTTCAGCTGAGCTGGGGGTCTATTTTTAGTTGTCAGAATTTGTTAATTCCACAATTGGAGCTTGGTTGAGCTCAGCCCCTTGCTGTTAGTAAAGTCTCTTTCCTTTCCCCTCTGGGAAACCACCTGTTGGGGAGGGGCGCCGGCTCTGTGGCTTGGGGAACTCACAGTTCTGGGTGGGATCGCAGTTGGTCCAGCTTGTCCAGACTGGTGTACGCGGTGTGTCCAGTCACTGATGTGGCTCCAGCAGTTGTTCTGTATTGTTCCTACGTATTTAGTAGCAGCTCTGAGGAAGAACTAAATTCCACACCTCACTAAGCTGCTGTCTTGGACCTGGAGCCAATGTTATAAAATTTTAATTGAAAGAAGGGGTTGGTATTTTAATGTTAATGCCTTTATGCTTATTTCTTTGATGGAAGAACATTGTTTATAACATGAAAAGGCCTCTTGTTTTTTGTTTTTTGTTTCTTTGCAATACCAGTGTACTAGACAAAGTCTCCATTAAGGTGGTAAACCCAAATCTATACCTTACTAACATTTGAGAGTGCTCTTTCATTTCTCCTTAGGACCCCTCAGGAAAATACCAGGAACTGTGCATTCTAGAACACCATGGGTAGAATGAACCTATGTTATGTATATAAAGCCTTTTAAAAACAAGTACTTACCTTTGCATTTGTTGAAAGTGCCAAAATGTCATGATATATTGGAATTGTTTTTTAAGGAATTCTTTCTGTTTTAGGGTGGTCTTCACAATACCCTTTGCAGTCCCTTCTAACTGGTTACCAATGCAGCTGTAATGATGAGCACACTTCTTATGGAGAAACAGGAGTCCCAGTTCCTCCTTTTGGGTGCACCTTCTCTTCTGGTAAGGGAATTCCTAGCTAGGCTAGGTTTGGACAGAAATGATCTGTCTCACACTTAGAGAAAGTGATATACTCTCAAATATGGAGGGGGGTGGGAATCTCCCTTTCAAGGGAAAAGTAAGTTAGGTACGTGGTGTAATTTTTCTAATAACTATTTTTTCCAGATTTATTAAATAAACTTACCTTAGTCTCTATGTATTATTATATATTTCTTCAAAAGCATAGGACAGTTATAGCACCATTTTTTAACTATGTAGGAAAATGTGCAAGGTTTCAGGCACCATGATAACTGTGCTGTCTAGTATTGTTTTTTGATCTGCTTATATCTTTCTCTTTTACTGATCCATTGGGGAACATATATTCAGAAATAGAAATACTTGCCCCCACTGCTAATGGTTTAATAGAGAAAAGGTAAAATGTCATGTGAAAGGGAGTTTAAAACTCATGGACTCAGCCTGTTGGTGTCCTATATCATTACCTACCTTTATTTGCCTTTGTTTAGTAATGTTCTTTATTCAGCCCTTCTCTAAATAAATGATTATCTGATGATAATTTTGCTGTTTTGAATCATTGTCTGAATCAGATATTATGGTAAATTTTAAGCAATCTTTGATTCAAATTATTTCCCTAGCATTATAAAATGATTTTTGGTTAGAATCCTCTTTCCTATTTTCAAATAGATTATTTGGGTTTACAGTGTAGCTCTCAATTAATCTTTTATTTATATAGATTTACACTAAATTTCAAATTTTTGTTAATCTTTATGTATTTTGTTTATTTAGCTCCCAATATGGAGCATATACTAGCAGTTGCCAATGAAGAAGGCTTTGTTAGATTATATGACACAGAATCACAAACTTTCAAAAAGAAGTGCTTCAAAGGTAAGTCTAGGTCTACAATTTTTTATTCTACATTTTTTAATTTCATAAAACCTCAAGTAAACTATTTGAATACATTCCGAATTTATTCATTTAGAATTAAGTCTGTTTAAGGGACCAGGCTAAAAGTAAATGGTGGGCTGCCAGTTTGTCAATAATTGTTAACTATGGAAATGCCTTTATTGAAAGTTAAGAAAAACACATTTTGGGATTAAAAATTAAGTCTTTTAGACTTAATAAAGCTGGGGGAAAACACTGCTTTAAAATATTTCTAGCGATAAGCACCTTCCATATATTAGGCAAAGTTCTACTGGCCTTAAGGAGCTGGCAGTTTGGAATCAATAAATCAGGCATTGAAATAACTAACATAAAACAAATGCTATAAATGATGCAAAACAAGTATGAAGAAAATGATATAGGTATAGGTATCAAAGAGAAAGATCAGTGGCCAGGAAAATTTTTCAGGAAAGATGGGACATTTGAGTTGGACTGAGGTATTTAGAGCAATGCAGAGAATAGAATGCTCCAAATGGAGGAAAACCATGAGCAAAAACATAGAGATAGAAAAGCATGGAATGGTAAGGAAACAGAGAGTGATCCAGTTTGGCAGGAATAAAATATATGGAAGACAGTGGGAGATAAGCCTTGCAAGGAAGATAAAGACCAAAGCATGCAAGACCTTGAAGATAACTAAAGTACTTAAGATTCCATTCAGAGAGCATCAGCAAGATTTTTGAACTGAAGAATGTTTCAGGTAGATTCTGTCTTAAAGAATATATTACTAGTCAACTCATGGGAAAGAGTTTCATAAGTAGGTGCTACTTTTCATGTGCTCATGAAGGAAATGTATAATTATCTGTCAGTCCAGAAATTCTCTTTGGTCCTTATACCCTAGGTTGCTGCCTCTGATCTTTTCACTACAGTTACAAAGGCATTTAAACTGCTGTTGGTTTATCACAGAACTCAGTCTAGATGTTTCACATTCACCATTTGCTTTATTTAGAATGGATGGCTCATTGGAATGCTGTCTTTGACCTGGCCTGGGTCCCTGGAGAACTTAAACTTGTAAGTGACTTGAATTATATTGGGATCTGAGTAAATATTGGCAAAGCATTGTTGCATTAAATTATGCTGCCTTATTTTTGAAAGGTTACAGCAGCAGGTGATCAAACAGCCAAATTTTGGGATGTAAAAGCTGGTGAGCTGATTGGAACATGCAAAGGTCATCAGTGCAGCCTCAAATCTGTTGCCTTTTCTAGATTTGAGAAAGGTAGGTTTGTGCCCATCCTTTATCTCCTTAACCTCCTTTATGGTGGTATATTAAGAAGCCATAATTGTTTCTACCCTTTCCCCTGTCAAAGTTGCTACTTTACCAGTGGAGAAATTTTTGAGATTCTAATATGACTAAAAACCTCATTGAAATGAAGTTATTTGTATTCTCATTTTTACGGGCATTATCATCAACTTGTTCCTGAAAGTCAAGAATCTTCAGATAATTTTTTTTCTATAATCTTGTAGATAAAGAACCACAATGCTTCTGTTCAACTTTGAGTGTCCTTTGAAATCAAATCCTATTTGAAATATATTTACTGTAACTCTACTTAATAAATGGGATATAAGGTCAGGATGGAAACATGGAAAAACTGCATATGATTCTCTACCAAAAAATTTACCATATAATTACTTTAATCCAAACTCTTAGTATGTTTTGAACTATTATATACTCACAGTTGGTCTTCCGATGTTTACTTTACTGTTAAAAGGGAGATATAACATGAAGTGTGTAGTAGCTGGGGTTAAATTTAGTAGGGGTATCTGAATGAACTCTTTATTTACTGTTTTTTTGTTTTCTTTTTTCTTTCCAATTTTCACTAAATTTTTTGTATTTTACAAATAGACTGGCAAACTTTAATCCCAGAATACAGCAACAAACGTTACAGTCTCCTTTATCATTAAAAAATACTTAAATTTTAAAAGGAATATTCTCATTTATTCATTGGAGCACTCAGGAATATTAAGCTGAGTTATTGAGTTAATTGTCAACTTGAATTTACTGTGGTTTACTGTGGTTGTTGTTGACATTGGAACCCTGAAGAGGAAATATATGGTGTGGTTTTTTTTTTTTAATCTCTACATAACTTTTTGCTAGCATGTCTATTGTATAAAGTTAGGTATGCTTGTGTTCTAGTTTTGTACACTTCTGTGTCAGTGTTCACCCTGAGTTTATAAAAATGTTAGATCGTGACAGTCTAGTTAAAGAGTAGTGGGAAAGAGAAACACTGTATCTTTTAGTCCCTTTGCTTAAGTTTTAAATCTCTGTATCTGTGAATATTTGCCAATGTGGGCTTGTAGATAAACACTGAGTTAGAAAGTGGTGCAGGCGGCTTTCAATAAATAGTCCACTTGGTGTCCTAATTGAATTGTCTGGGTGAATGCCATCCCTAAGTCCCACCTGGTTTGGTGGGTAAAATACAGACTAGATTTTAGCCCCTGTTCATCCCTTAGCCTAATGACCCTTATGCAGGGCACAACCTTTATAACTATACACAGAAGCCTTAGTATTTTATTCTTAACTTTGAAGTAGAGTTATTTTTATCTCCTTGGGCCTTCATTTCTTATTATAATATAATATCTATTCTCCTTTACTCAGAAGTATTATAAGCATAAAAATGAGGTGGAATGTGAATGTGTTAAAAAAGACTGCGTACCATATGTATAAATATTCAGTTTTTGGTTGTTATTTTGTTTTTTTGTAGATAGCATGATAGGAAAGGTTACTGATCCAGTTCTTTCAGACTTACACAATTACATGGGCAGGATGTAGATAGTCCTAACTGGAAATAGATGCACTATTAGGATTTACCTTCCCTAAATGTCTAAATTTTCTAAGATACCTCCAGAAGTCTGTTTGCTGTAACCCAGCTTCTAGCTGTAAAGTTTCACTCTGCCAATTACCTTGTGACTTTTATGGAGTTAAGTCTAAGAGGAGGAGATCACTCCCTCTATCTGAAAGCAGATTTCCATTTGAAAGCAAGTGAATTGACTCAGAAATGTGTACGGTAATTAAAATTGATTATAAATGTATTTCTATTTCCCCTCCTACACATTTACCTGTACTTGCACTTTCTTTGTCTTATTCTAAAGAAAGATTCTTCATTCCCCAGTTTAAAGCCAGTCCTTCCTCCTAGGCCAGAAAAATAGGCCAGGCATCTTTTTTTTTAAGAGGTCCTCAAGGAATTCCAATGTGTACCTAGGGTTGAACAACATCCTTGATCCAAAACCTTGCACTATCATCTGTATACCCATATCTCCTGTATCTTCAAGTGCTCTCTCTATTGGCTGTTTCTCCTTAAGAAAGATTCAAGCATATATATGGCTTAGCCAAAATAAAAAATTAAAAGAAACACTTTGCCCTGTGTTTTCCTTTAACCACCTTTTCCTAAGTGTCTTGAGAGTAATCAAAAGCTGTCTAAATTTCTTCTTTTCAACTTTCTTTAATCTTTTTACAGCCAGCTCGCTTCCTGAAATCACTCTTGCTAAGGTCATTAATTACTTAATTGTCAGAAACAGTGAAAACATTTTAGGCTTTTTCTTAGTTCTACTTCTGCAATGTTTGACGCTATTAGTCATTCATAGAAATATATAAAATTATTTTCCTGGCATTCTGTGATACTCTTTTTTTGGTTCTCATTTAGTCTTTACATGTATTCTTCATAGTTGGTTATGAGCTCCTTTTCTTTATCTACCTTGATCAAATGGCTGAGGATTTGATATTTGAGCTTTCTTTCCTTTCAGTCTATACCTTCTCCCTGTCCATCTCCCGAACAGTCTCATGTCTTCTGGTTTTCACTCTTACTATATCGACCCGGATCTGTATTTGCAGTCCTAACCTCTCCTGTAAGCACTTCAAATTCAACATTTACAAAGGTGAACTCATGATTTCCTCTTATTAATATCATCTTTCTTCTCTCCTTTGTGTCTTGAAGGTGGCATAATCCATTCAATCAGAAAAATCCTTCTGCATTCACATCCATCAATCAATAAGTTAATTCTTTTTTCATCCCTCAAATATCTTTGTATTTTATCTCCACTCTTATATCCACTGATGGCCATTTTCTGGATTTCTGTTAGCCTTCAAATCTGTCCTTGCCCATTTTCTACATTATTGTCACCTATCTTTCTAATAATCACTGCCCTGCTTAAAATTCTTTAATGAATCTCCCTCCCACCCCACCGCCTGTAGGTTAGCCTTTAAGCTCCAGAAAGATCAGAACATGGTTCTTATCTTCTGTAAGATACACTCCCTCTGCAATATCTTTCTGTAGATCCCTGAACTCATGCCTTTGTACTTTTGAACATGCTGATCATTTTGCTTGAAATTCTCTTTCTTCCTCCATATCCCAGTTTTTCTGGTGAGGTCTTGTTTAAGGTTTTCAAATCCTGTGAAACCTTTCCTGGTGATCCCCCTTCCACCCTTAATATACAGGTAAAAAGTTGAATACTCACTCTTCAAGATTACCTCATAGCCATATAAACCTTTATTGTACTTATCCTACTATATTATAATTATGTTTCATTTCATGTTGTCACCTCTTTATAGGAGTGTTAGGACCTTGCAAGGATATGGGTAATAGCTATATCTTTAAAAAAAAAACTGGAAGATAATTAACACTCTATACCTAGAGTAATTAAATGTTAAAATTGCCTTATTAGACTGAGGATTTCTTTTCTTTAGTATCTTTTTTTTTTTTCTTTTTTTTTTTTATTAATTAAAAAAAGAATTAACAAAACAATTAGAAATCATTCCAATCTACATGTACAATCAGTAATTCTTAATAACATCACATAGTTGCATATTCATCATTTCTTAGTACATTTGCATCGATTTAGAAAAAGAAATAAAAAGACAACAGAATAAGAATTAAAACAATAATAGGAAGAAAAAAAACAAAAAAAACAAAAACAAAAAACCTATACCTCACATGCAGCTTCATTCAGTGTTTTAACATAATTGCATTACAATTGGGTAGTATTGTGCTGTCCATTTCTGAGTTTTTATATCAAGTCCCGTTGTACAGTCTGTATCCCTTCATCTCCAATTATCCCTTCTCTTTTTTTTTTTTTTTTTAATTAACGGAAAAAAAGAAATTAACCCAACATTTAGAGATCATACCATTCTACACATGCAATCATTAATTCTTAACATCATCACATAGATGCATGATCATCATTTCTTAGTACATTTGCATTGGTTTAGAAGAACTAGCAACATAACCGAAAAAGATATAGAATGTTAATATAGAGAAAAAAATAAAAGTAATAATAGTAAAATCAAAACAAAACAAAACAAAACAAAACAAAAACCTATAGCTCAGATGCAGCTTCATTCAGTGTTTTAACATGATTACTTTACAATTAGGTATTATTGTGCTGTCCATTTTTGAGTTTTTGTATCTAGTCCTGTTGCACAGTCTGTATCCCTTCAGCTTCAATTACCCATTGTCTTACCCTGTTTCTAACTCCTGCTGAACTCTGTTACCAATGACATATTTCAAGTTTATTCTCGAATGTCCGTTCACATCAGTGGGACCATACAGTATTTGTCCTTTAGTTTTTGACTGGATTCACTCAGCATAATATTCTCTAGGTCCATCCATGTTATTACATGGTTCATAAGTTTATCTTGTCTTAAAGCTGCATAATATTCCATCGTATGTATATACCACAGTTTGTTTAGCCACTCTTCTGTTGATGGAGATTTTGGCTGTTTCCATCTCTTTGCAATTGTAAATAATGCTGCTATAAACATTGGTGTGCAAATGTCCGTTTGTGTCTTGGCCCTTAAGTCCTTTGAGTAGATACCTAGCAATGGTATTGCTGGGTCGTATGGCAATTCTATATTCAGCTTTTTGAGGAACCGCCAAACTGCCTTCCACAGTGGTTGCACCCTTTGACATTCCCACCAACAGTGGATAAGTGTGCCTCTTTCTCCGCATCCTCTCCAGCACTTGTGATTTTCTGTTTTGTTGATAATGGCCATTCTGGTGGGTGTGAGATGATATCTCATTGTGGTTTTGATTTGCATTTCTCTAATGGCCAGGGACATTGAGCATCTCTTCATGTGCCTCTTGGCCATCCGTATTTCCTCTTCTGAGAGGTGTCTGTTCAAGTCTTTTTCCCATTTTGTAATTGGGTTGGCTGTCTTTTTGTTGTTGAGATGAACAATCTCTTTATAAATTCTGGATACTAGACCTTTATCTGATATATCATTTCCAAATATTGTCTCCCATTGTGAAGGCTGTCTTTCTACTTTCTTGATGAAGTTCTTTGATGCACAAAAGTGTTTAATTTTGAGGAGTTCCCATTTATTTATTTCCTTCTTCAGTGCTCTTGCTTTAGGTTTAAGGTCCATAAAACCGCCTCCAGTTGTAAGATCCATAAGATATCTCCCAACATTTTCCTCTAACTGTTTTATGGTCTTAGACCTAATGTTTAGATCTTTGATCCATTTTGAGTTAACTTTTGTATAGGGTGTGAGAGATGGGTCTTCTTTCATTCTTTTGCATATGGATATCCAGTTCTCTAGGCACCATTTATTGAAGAGACTGCTCTGTCCCAGGTGAGTTGGCTTGACTGCCTTATCAAAGATCAAATGTCCATAGATGAGAGGGTCTATATCTGAGCACTCTATTCGATTCCATTGGTCGATATATCTATCTTTATGCCAATACCATGCTGTTTTGACCACTGTGGCTTCATAATATGCCTTAAAGTCAGGCAGTGCGAGACCTCCAGCTTCGTTTTTTTTCCTCAAGATGTTTTTAGCAATTCGGGGCACCCTGCCCTTCCAGATAAATTTGCTTATTGGTTTTTGTATTTCTGAAAAATAAGTTGTTGGGATTTTGATTGGTATTGCATTGAATCTGTAAATCAATTTAGGTAGGATTGACATCTTAACTATATTTAGTCTTCCAATCCATGAACACGGTATGCCCTTCCATCTATTTAGGTCTTCTGTGATTTCTTTTAACAGTTTTTTGTAGTTTTTTAGTATCTTTTTTTAATCAACTTTGTTAAGGAATAATTTATGTACAATAAACTTGCATCTGTTCCAAGTATAAAAGTCAATGAGTTCTGTCAGTTGTATACAGAATATTTCTGTAATCACAAAAGATTCTGAATGCTTCTTTGGGGTCCATTCTTCTTTTTACCCCCAACCCCAAACAACCACTAATCTACTTTTTAATCAGTGTAGGTTAGTTTGCAGTCATACCATATGTACTCTTTTGTCTCAGGCTTCTTTCACTCAGCCTGATTTTGGGTCATCCGTGTTGTTGCATATATTAGCAATTTTTTCTTTTTTATTGCTGAGTAGTATTGCATTGTATGGATATACTACAGTTTAGCCTTTCAACTGTTGATGAACATTTGGGTTGTTCCCAGTTTCAGGCTATTGTGAATAAAGCTGTCACAATTTTGTGTGTAAAATATTTGTGTCCACCTGTGTTTTCATTTCTCTTGGGTAAATACCTGGGAGTGGAATAGCTGGATCATAGTAGAGGTATATGTTTAACTTTTGAGGACCTCACTAAACAGTTTCCAAAAATGGTCATACCATTTTACATTCCTATCAGCAGTGTGTGAGTTCCTGGTTCTGCATCATCTTTGTAAATTTTAACTACTCTGAGTGGTTTCTCATTTATTTTTTTGTTATGATTAATAATGATGAGAACCTTTTTAACTGCTCATTGTACATTTGTACATCTTGTTTTGTAGTTTATCCATTCAAACCTTGCCTTTTTTTTTTTTTTTTTTTAACGTGGGCAGGCACCAAGAATCAAAACCGGGTCCTCGGGCATGGCAGGCAAGCATTCTTACCTGCTGAGCCACCGTGGCCCACCCATCCTTGCCTATTTTTAAATTGAGTTTATTACATTGTAAAAGTTATTTTTTTCTGGATACAAGTCCTTTGTTTCAAGTGTATATATTATAAGTATTTTCTCCTGTGACTTTCCTTTTGGTTTTTTAATGATGTGTTTCAAACAGCAAAAGTTTTTCATTTTGATGCAAATTTATCTTTTTTCTTCTATGGTTCATAATTTTTGTATTTTAAATAAGAATTCTTCAGCTGACTACAAACTTTTTTTTCCTTGGGTTTTCCTTTTGTTTAATGGTTTTAGATTTACATTTAGGTTTTCAATCTATTTTGAGTTTATTTTGGTTTATGGTATAAAGAAAATGTTCACTCCTTTCCATACAGATATCTAGTCATTTCAGCATGTTCGTTTCCTCATTGAATCTTCATCTTTGTTGAAGATTAATTGATCATTCATTTATGGGTGGGACTATTTCTGGGCTGTATTCTGTTTCATTGATCTGTTTGACTGTCCTTTCACTAGTACCACATCATTAATTTGGTTACTTAAGTTTTATGGTTTTGAAATAAAATCATGTGAGTCTACTAAACTTGTTCTTGTTTTTTTTTTTTAACTTTCTTATTGTATAGTATAACATATATACAAAGCAAAGAAATAAAAAAAGCATTAGTTTTCAAAAGCACTCTTAACAGGTAGTTACAGGACAGATCCCAGATTTTGTCAGGGACTACCATACCATATTCTCAGATTTTTCCTTCTAGCTGTTCCAGAATATAGGAGGCTAGAAGGAATAAATTTTTTTTATCATCACAATTGACTTTTTTTTCTTTTTTGTGAAAAATAACATATATACAAAAAAGCAATGAATTTCAAAGCACAATACTACAGTTAGTTGTAGAACATATTTCAGAGTTTGACATGGGTTACAATTTCACAATTTTAGTTTTTACTTCTAGCTGTTCTAAGATACTGGAGACTAAAAGAGATATCAATTTAATGTTTCAGCAACCATATTCATTTGTTAAGTCCTATTTTCACTGTATAACTCCACCATCACCTTTGATCTTTCCATCCCTCTCTTTAGGAGTGTTTGGGCTATGGCCATTCTAACTTTTTCACTTTGGAAGGGTCTGTCACCAGTATGGGGTAGGGAGATGGAACTATCTGATGTTCTACAGTGGCTGGGCCCTCTAGGTTTCAGGACTTACTTGGATCAGGGACCCATCTGGAAGTTGTAGGTTTCTGGAAAGTTACTCTAGTGCATGGAATCCTTTTGGAATCTAATATATTGCCCTAGGTGTTTGTGGTAGTTAGGTTAAGGCGTCAACTTGACCAGGTGAGGGTGCCAAGTTCTGTTGCTGTGGACATGAGCCAATGGCATGTGAAGCTCATCTGTCGCTAATTACATCTGCTGTTGGCTGGAGATTGCCTGTTGCAATGAATGATATTTGATTTAATTGGCTGGAGAGAGCTCAACCGCAGCCCAGCCCAAGCATACCTCATCAGCACTGGCAGCTCAGCCCAGGGCTTTGGAGATGCAGAGAGGAATTATCCTTGGGAAAGCTGTTGGAAACCCAGAACCCTGGAGAGAGGGCCAGGAGAGATTGCCCTGTGCCTTCTTATGTGAGAGAGAAACTCAGATGAAAGTCAGCTGCCTTTCCTCTGAAGAACTATATGTTTTTAACTAAATAAATCCCTTTTTATTAAAGGCCAGTCCATCTCTGGTGTGTTGTATTCTGGCAGATTTGACAGACTAGAACAGTGTTCTTTAGAATTGTCTGGAATGGTCCTGGTTGGGGTTTGGGAGGTTATGATAGGTAGCAAGGTCCAACTGAAGCTTGCATAAGAGCAACCTCCAGAGTAGCCTCTTGACTGTATTTGAACTCTCTGCTGCTGATACTTTATTAGTTACACTTCTTTTCCCCCTTTTGGTCAGGATGAAATTGTCTATACCAAATGCCAGGGCTGGTTTCATCCCTGGGAGTGATTTCTCACATTGCCAGGGAGACATTCACCCCTGGATGTCATGTCCCACATAAGAAGGAGGGCAGTGATTTCCCTTGCAGAGTTCTTCTTAGAGAGAGTGAGGCCACATCTGAGCAACAAAAGTGGTCCTCCAGAAGTAACTCTTAGGCATACTTACAGGTAGTCTAAGCTTCTATGCTACCTACATGAGCTTTGTAAGAGTAAGCCTCAGAATTGGAGGCATGGTCTATTGATTTGGGTGTCCCTAAAGTTTGGCACAGTATCAGAGGAGTCCACTGATGGTAAGATTTAATAGTTCTGTCTCTCATCCCTCAAGGGACTTGCCAATACTTTTTGGTTATCTGCTTAATATACTCTAGGATATATTGAGGCATTACAGTAATCTATATAGGATTAAAGGACCTCTTATTCTGTGCTCCCTGTGTTTCAGTTGTTCTAATGAACTATACAGATAGGTTGAGTTAGATTATGCACTACAGATAATTTCAGTTCCAGATCAAATAAACCTTTCTTTCTTTGGTCTCAAAGAGTATGTGTGGTTCTAAAATATACACTGCCTTCCTCACCCCTGTGTTCTGAATTACTTTGACCCCAACCTGATCACCTTCGTTCTTATCTGTGGATATTAGGATATATATATATATAACAGCCTCTCAAAATCCACAAATAATAATTACTACTCTGGACTTAACATGTCTGCTATAAAAACTTGCAATTTAGGCCCCTGTTTTCTTATAAGCATTTTCTAAAGGAGACCATACCATTGATGTTCTTTTGTTTCTGGCTTATTTTGCCACACCAAATGTCCCACATGTTCATTCACATTGTTGCATGCCTCATGACTTTGTTTTTTTGTAGCAGCACAATGTATGTTCATAAGTATACACTGTCATTCGCCAATCTACTTCTCAGTCAGTGCATCATTCAGCCACCTGCATTCATCAGGCATCATGAACAGTGCTCAGTAGTCCGTTAAATGTATACACCCTCGTTCCCTCTTCCATTCCTCAGTCATTTTACCCTTAGGCCAATGGGGATCGCGAACAATGCTACTATAGACAACAGTGTGCAAATGTCCATTCATGTACCCTCACTCAGTTCCTCCCAGTATATACTGAGCAACGGAGTTTTGGGATCATGTGGCAATCCCACCCCTAGCCTCCTGTAACCTCTACACTGTCCTCCAAGGGGCTGCACTTCTCAGTTTCCCTACCAACAGTGAATAGGTATATCCCTTTCTCCATATTTTCTCTAGCACTTGTTTCTCTCTGTTTGTTTTTATTCACACATCAAACAATTCAACCTAAGTGTATAGAGATGTCTTTGGCACCGTAATCTGTGTGGAGACATTTCCTTTTCCACCAAAGAATCCATACCCCTTCCCCATGCCCCTGCCTGTTGACATTTAGGTCTGGCATAATGCCTTTGTTACATTCAGTGGAAGCATATTACAGTATTACTATTGACTACAGATCCTAGCTTGCATTGATTGTATTTTTTCCCATATACCATCTATTTTCAACACCCTGTAATATTGACATACATTTGTTCTCCCTTATGTTAAAATGGTTTTTTTAATCTATACATTTAATCACCATCATGGTTCACTCTAGACATTCCTAAATAATACCGTCTTAAGTCTTTATCCTCTATCTTTCTAGTTTCTTATGTTCCCCAGCCCTTCTCCCTCAATCATACTCACATTCAGCTTCATTCAATATTTATGTTATTGTGCTAATCAGGTAGTATTGTGCTATCCATTTCTGAATTTTAACAGTCAGTCCTGTTGCATAATCTGCATTCCTTCAGCACCAATTGCCCAATCTCTACCCTATTTCTATCTCCTGATTACCTGTGTTCTTAATTTCAAGTCTCCAAATTCACTCATTAATGTTAGTTCATATTAGTGAGACCATCCATATGGTATTTGTCCTTTTGTTTCTGGCTGATTTCATTCATCATAATGTCCTGAAGGTCCATCACATTGTTACAGGCTTCATGACTTTGTCTTATAGCTGCTTAATGTTCCATCATGTGTGTGTATATATATATATATATATATCTACCATAGCTTGTTTAGCTACTCATCCGTTAATGGACATTTTGGCTGTTTCCATCCCTTTGGTAATTATAAATAACGCTGCCATAAACATCGGTGTGCAAATGTCCATTTGTGTCCTTGCCCTCAGTTCTTCTGAATATATACCTTAGTAATGGGATTGATGGATCATATGGCAATTCTATAGCTTTCTGAGGAACCGCCAAACTGCTTTCCAGAGTGGTTGTACCATTTTACATTCCCACCAACAGTGAATAAGTGTGCCTCTCTCTCCACATCCTCTCTAGCACTTGTCATTTCTGTTTTTGTTTATTATTATTATTTTTTTGATAATGGCCATTCTAGTAGATGTCAGATGATGTCTCACTGTAGTTTTATTTGCATTTCCCTAGTAGCCAGTGAAGTTAAACAGCTTTTCTTGTGCCTTTTAGCCATTTCTATTTTCTCCTTTGAGAAGTGTCTGTTCATGTCTTTTTGCCCATTTTTTTTTTACATGGGCAGGCACCAGGAATCAAACCCAGGTCCTCTGGCATGGCAGGCAAGCATTCTTGCCTGCTGAGCCACCGTGGCCCACCCCTTTTTGCCCATTTAATAATTGGGTTGTTTGTCTTTTTGTTGTTGAGTTGAGGAATCTCTTTGTCTAGATACAGAATCCTTATATGATATGTGGTTTTCAAATTTTATCTCCTGTTGTGTAGGCTGCCTTTTTACTTTCTTAACAAAGTTTTTTGATGCACGAAAGTGTTTAATTTTAAGGAGTTACCATTTATCTATTTCTTTCTTCAATGCACATGCTTTGGGTATAAGGTCTAGGAAACCACCTTTATTGCAAATTTTATAAGATATTTCCCTACATTTCTTCTAAACATTTTATGTTCTTAGCTCTAATGTTTAGGTCTTTGATCCATTTTGAGTTAATTTTTGTATAGAGTATGAGATAATGGGTCCTCTTTCATTCTTTTCCATATGGATATTGAGTTCTCCAAGCACCATTTATTGAAAAGGCTTGTCTTTCCAAGATGGACTGACTTGACTGCCTTATCAAAGATTAATTGTCCATAGATGAAAGGGTCTATATCTGAACACTCTATTCGATTCCATTGGTCAGTATAGTTTTATGCCAGTACCATGCTGTTTTGACCACTTTAGCTTCATAGTATGCTTTGAAGATGGGTAGTGTGAGACGTCTGACTTCATTTTTCTTTCTCAAGATATTTTTAGCTATTCCAGGCACTCTTCCCTTCCAAATAAATTTGGTTATTGGTTTTTCTATTTCTGCAAAGTAAATTTTGGGGATTTTTATTGGTATTGCATTGAATCTATAAATCAATGGGTAGAATTGACAGCTTAACTATATTTAGTCTTCCAGTCCATGAACTTGGTATGCCCTTCCATTTATTTAGGCCTTCCATGATTCCTTTTAGCAATGCTTTGTAGTTTTCTGTGTATAGGTCTTTTGTATCCTCAGTTAAATTTATTCCTCAATATTTGATTCTTTTGTTTCTAGTGTAAATGGAATTTTTTTCTTGATTTTTGAAAGGTTTAGGCGGTGAAAGGGTGAGAAAGAAGAAAGGTACACCAGGAAATTTAAAGTGGAGGGGGTGGTATTTCTGCGCTCCCAGGCAGAACTCACCAAACCCAAGATGGAGGGAGGTGAATGCACATGTGGGATTTGGCACAGGCAGCTTTTAAGGATGGAGGTCAGGTGACGTCTGGAAAGGGCAGTTCATTAGTTCCAGAAGTCAGGTTGGGAGGAGTGACACAGCCTCCACAGCTCCAGTTGCAGTGCCCTTCCCCGTTCCCCCCACCTAACAATTTTCTCCTCTGATTGCTCATTACTAGTGTATAGAACGCTACTGATTTGGAGGTATTGATCTTGTACCCTGCCATTTTGCTGTCCTGATTAATTAGCTCCAGTAGCTTTGATGTAGATTTTTCAGTATTTTCAACATACAGTATTGTATCATCTAGAAACAGTGAGAGGTTTACGTCTTCCTTTCCAATCTGAGTGCCTTTTATTTCTTATTCTTGTCTAATTGCTCTGGCTAGAACTTCCAGCACAATGTTGAATAACAATGGTGACCATAGGTATCCTTGTCTTGTTCCTCATCTTAGAGGAAAAGCTTTTGGTCTTTCCCCCTTGAGGGTGATGTTAGCTGTGGGTTTTTCCAGTATTCTCTTTATCATGCTGAGAAAGTTCCTTTCTATTCCTATTCTGTGAAGTGTTTTCATCAAGAAAAGATGTTGAATTTTGTCAGATGCCTTTTCTGTATCAATCAAGATGCTCTTATGGTGTATTACATTAATTGATTGTCTTATTTTGAACCATCCTTGCATACCTGAAATCCTACTTGGTCATTGTGTATAATTTTTTTAATGTGCTGCTGGATTCAATTTGCAAGTATTTTGTTGACAATTTTTGCATCTATGTTCATTAGTGAGATTGGTCTGTAATTTTCTTTTCTTGTGGTATCTTTGTCTGGCTTTGAAATTAGAATAATGTTGGCTTCATAAGAATGAGTTAGGTAGCTTTCTCTCTTCTTCAATTTTTTTTTGAAGAGTTTGAACAGTATTGGTACTAATTCTTTCTTGAATGCTTGGTAGAATTCATATATGAAGCCAGCTGGTCCTGGACTTTTCTTTTGGGGGAGCTTCTTGATGACTGATTCAATCTCTTTACTTGTGATTGGTTTGTTGAAGTCATCTGTTTCTTCTCAAGTCAGTGTTGGTCTTTCATGTTTTTCTATGAAATTGTCCATTTCATCTACATTGTCTAGTTTATTAGCATATGAGTACTCAAAGTATCTTCTCATTGCCTCCTTTATTTCTGCAGGGTCAGTGGTTATGTCTCTTTGATTTCTGATTTTATTTGCATCTTTCTCCCTCTCTCTTTTTTATTTGTCAGCCTAACTTAAGGGTCCATCAATTTTATTGATTTTTCTCAAAGAACCAGCTTCTGGTTTTGTTGATTTTCTCGATTGTTTTCATGTTCTCAATTTCATGTATTTCTGCTCTAATCTTCATTATTTCTTTCCTTTTGTTTGATTTGGGATTAATTTGCTGTTCTTTCTCTAGTTCTTCCAAGTGAACAGTTAATTCCTTGATGTTTGCTTTCTTCTTTTTTAATAAAAGCATTTAAGGCAATAAATTTCCCTCTTAGCACTGCCTTTGCTTACATCGCCTAAATTTTGGTATGTTGTATTTTCATTTTCATTTGCCTCGAAATATTTACTGGTTTCTTTTGTAATTTCTTCCTTGACCCACTGTTTGTTTAGGAGTATGTTGTTTAGCTTCCATATATTAGTGAATTTTCTGGCTCTCTGCCTGTTATTAATATCCCACTTCATTTCATTATGGTCTGAGAAAGTATTTTGTATGATTTCAATCTTTTAAAATTTATTGAGACTTGTATTGTGACCCAGCATATAGTCTGTCCTTGAGAGTGACCCATGAGCACTTGAGAAAAATGTGTATCCTGCTGTTCTGAGGTGTAATATTCTGTAAATGTCTGTTAAGTCTAGTTCATTAATTGTAGGATTCAAATTCTCTATCTCTTTATTGATTCTCTGTCTAGATATTCTGTCCTTTGATGAGAGCGGGAAATTGAAGTCTCCAACTATTATGGTAGAGGTGTGTATTTCTCCCTTCGTGTTGTCAGTTTGCCTCACGTACTTTGCAGCACTCTCACTTGGTGCAGAAATATTTATGATTGTTGTGTCTTGTTGAATTATTCATTTTATTAATGCATAGTGTCCTTCTTTTTCACTTCTAATTTTTTTACAGTTGCAGTCTAATTTGTTGGGTAGTAGTTTAACAACTTTTACTCTTTTCTGATTGTTGTTTGCATAAAATATCTTTTCCCATCCTTTCACTTTCAACCTATTTTTGTCCTTGGGTCTAAAATGAGTCTCCTGTAGACAGCATATAGATGCGTCCTGTTTTTATCCATTCTGCCCATCTGTCTTTTGATTGGGAAGTTTAATACATTAATATTTAGTGTTAATACTATAAAGGTAGTACTTCTACTATTTTTTCTTTTGGATTTTATATGCCATCTATTTTTTTTCTCCTTTTACCTTTATTGATAGTCTTCATTTCTACATTCTTCTCCAAACCTCTCTCTACTGCCTTTTCATATCTACCTATAGTATTCCCTTTAATATTTCTTGCAGACCCGATCTCTTGGTCACAAATTCTCTCAGTGATTGTTTGTATGAAGATATTTTAATTTCCCCCTCATTTTTGAAGGACAGTTTTGTTGGATATAGAATTCTCGGTTGGCAGTTTTGTCCTTTAGAATCTTCAATTTATCATACCTCTGTCTTCATGCCTCCATGGTTTCTGCTGATAAATCCACACATGGTCTTATTGGGCTTCCCTTGTATGTAATGGATTGCTTTTCTCTCGTTGCTTTCAAAGTTCTCACTTTCTCTCTAACATCTGACAATCTGATTAGTAAATGTCTTGGAGTATATCTATTTGGATCTATTCTTTTTGGGGCATGCTGCACTTCTTGGATCTGTAATTTTTTGTCTTTCATAAGAGATGGGAAATACTTTTGCAGTATTTTATGCTGTCCAACTAAAAAAGCCTCTCTCTTTTTTTTTGTCAGCCTTGCCCCCTCTCTGCCTGGACAAAAACTCCTAGTACCTTTAGTGCTTGCTCCAGGTTTATCTGTGCTTGAAGTCTGTTTTCAGTAGTCAGAATTTGTTCATTGATTCCACAAGTGGAGCTTGGTTGAGCTAAGCCCTTCATGCTAATAAAGTTTGTTTCCTTTCCCCCTGGGGAACCAGCATGCTATGCCTGTTGGGGAGGAGCACTGGCCTCTGCAGGTTGGGTGACTTATAGTTCTGTGTGTTGTCTCAGCAGGTTCACCTGGTCCATACTGATGTACCCTTTCACTTTTCCCATACATACATGGTTCAAGAGTCATCTAGAGATCAGACATCGAGTGGAGATATGTAGGAAGCTGATCTGAATAGAACTAAGGTAGAGCAGAATACAGGCTTAAGGATGATATCGTCCATATTTTAAAACTTCAACATCTGTTTATTTGGTGCAAATTTTATATTTTGGGTAGTACATTACCTAATTTAACTTATATGGTCAGTTTAGTTGAACACCATAAGTACATGGAGTCTTGATGTCCCAATATATCACAGAGTAATTTGGGCAGTGAATAAAGAAGTATTTGCAAAGTCCCTTTGGGGAGCTGGGGAGGAAAGATTCTCCATTTGGAGATTTTCTGATATTCTCGCAGGCAGTGGAGACAACCAAATCAATAGGCCGAACCCTCAATCTTGGATTCATCCCTGTGAAACTTATTCCTGCAAATACTAGGCTAAACCTCCTTAAAATTAGGTCTGAGTCACCCCCAGAGAACCACTTTTGTTCCTCAGATGTGGCCTCTCTCTTGAAGCCAACTTGGTAGGAGAACTCACTGCCCTCTCCCACTATGTGGGATATAACTCCTGGGATGAGCATCATGGAATTGAGAAAGACTTCTTGATGAAAAGGATCTGGAGAGAGAGATTATACAAAATAAAATTTCAGTAGCTGAGAGATCTCAGAGTCAAGAGGTTATCCTGGAAGTTATTCTTATGCATCATATAGATATCCCTTTTTAGTTTATGGTGTATTGGAATTGGTGGAGGGAAGTACCTGAAACTGTTGAACTGTGTTCCAGTGGCCTTAATTCTTGAAGGTGATTATATAAAGGTATAACTTCTACAATTTGATAATTTTACATGTGATAACCACTCATTATGTGTGATTGTGAAAACCTTGTGTCTGATGCTCTTTTTATCCAGGATATAGATAGATGATTAAAAAAATATTGGTAAAAAATAAATAAATACTGGGGAGATAAGGGGTACAATAAATTAGGTAGATGGAAATACTAGTGGTCAATGAGAGGCAGGAGTATGTATGAGTTTTTTTCTATTTTCTTTTTATCTCTTTTTCTGGAGTGATGCTAATGTTCTAAAAAATAATCATACTGATGAATACACAACTATGTGATGATCTTGTGAGCCATTGATTGTGTACCATGAATGGAATGTATGTGTGTGAAGATTTGTCATTAAAAATATTTTTAAAAAGAGAGTCATCTAGAGATTTAGGCTGAATTTTAGCACAGAATTAGGATTTCCTTCCACTGGCTTTTTCCAGGGTTTTCCCCTGTGACAGCTCTTGTTGCCCTAAGTCTCTCTTTATCTAGGTCTTCTACCTTGAAAAATGGCAGTTTTTCTGTTGGAGTTTTAGCTGACTAGTACCAATGCTCCAAGTCCAGCCACACTCAAAATAAATTCACACACACATAAAACAAGAACTTGCCCCAGGCCATTCACTTCTTTCATTCTGGTGACACACCTTAAAAAATTACATGATTTTGTTCAGTCTCCACAGAGCCCTCAGGTAGTTGGATTTTGTATTTTGTCCAGAGTTTACAAGAGGATCAGTTTGTTAACTACTCACTCTTTCATACAGGAAACTGAACTTTTTAAATTTAATTTTAAAGAGTAAATCATTACAGATAAAATTGAAGTATCCCACTTCAATCCCATTTTCTTCTTCCATCCCCAGAGGCAACCACTTTCACAAGTTTGGTATGGATCTTATTTTATACTGAGATAATAAAACGTGGGAAGTTGGGGTATAGGCTCTAGATTCATACTGCCCCAAATTCCTTGGACTGGTTATCTTTTCTGTGCCTCAGTTTTCTCATCTTTTAAATGGGGATAGTAATAACTACTTCATAGATTAATAACCTAGATTGAGATAATTTATCCTAAAGTACTTAGGATAGTGTCTAGCATGTGATTACCACTCAGTATATTTTGCCTATTGCTTGTTTATCATTATTCTTACTATAACTATATAGTATTTTGTGTGAGTTCACAAAAAATTACACCAAAGATATCATAAATTATGCATAGTTCTATAATGTTTTTGTTCAACATAATGCCTTGAGCTATTTATAATTCACTCCCTCCATAACTTTGTTTTCTTTTATTTGTTGTTGAGCCAAATAGGTTTTCATTTTTAATCTCTAGGCCCCAAAACAGTACCTAGCACATAATACTGTAAGAAACTTAAATTGAAATGCGTGTGTCATTGGCTGGTTTTCTTGACCTCTTAATAAACTATTTATTTCCCCACAGCTGTCTTCTGCACAGGTGGAAGAGATGGCAACATTATGGTCTGGGACACTAGGTGCAATAAAAAAGGTAGTCTAGTTTCCATTTTAATTTTGCCAGATGTGGAATCAACATATAATTAAGTGAAAGGGTTAGTGATTTCATTTGATGACCACCAGGAGGTGCTTGTGTTCCCAATTCGCATTTCTACTCACTATTCTAATTCTCTAGTATCATAATTATTGCTTATTATCCTCACATATGTAGCTCATATTGCATTTTAAATTATACATTTTGCCTAAGTTGTTGATGGAATTCAATTTATGAATACATGGGCTTATTGGTAAATGTTATCTCTTTTTTTTTTTTTGGTTATCTTTTATTTTAATTTAAATCCTTCATTTTTGTTTTTAAAAATTGGATTAAATTAAATATAACCTCACATTTCCCCATGCCATTAAGCAGAAAGTGATGTGGTAAATCCTGCTTACTTCTTTTTTATACATTATAATCTCATGACCTGAGATACAGTGCAGCTGGTTTAATTTCTAGTTTCAGTAATCTAATCACAAATTAATTCATTTTGGGGTTTTATGTACAAATGTTACATTCAGCATGGGATCAAATGTTCTGAAACGTGTATCAATTTCCCTGAAATATTTTTCAGATGGGTTTTATAGGCAAGTGAATCAAATCAGTGGCGCGCACAATACCTTGGACAAGCAAACTCCTTCAAAACCCAAGAAGAAACAGAATTCAAAGGGACTTGCTCCTTCTGTGGTAAGATTTTATAAAGTTTTTTTCTATAATTGACATTATAGAAACTTATTTCAGAACTTGTTGGACATAAAATAAGAGCTATGGATTAGGTAAATGTAAATCCTTTCCTATACATATGAATGTTTTTCCATAATGTTTATCCAGTACTGATAGTAGTAGGTAGAACATAGTGCCTCTAGCAGCTTATAGTCAAAGCTCAAATTATGGCCGGAATATAGGTTTTTTATTTTTTGAAAAATCACCCACTGATCTTGCTTCAGTGTATTTACTTTTCTAATGTTCCTGCTTTGTAGAATGTAAGTTAATATTTTGGGGATATGGCTGATAAAGCATTAGAACTTAAAGCACAAGGGAAATTGACAGGGTTTATATGTGTTCTGTAGAGGCTAGATGAAGTTAAAATGAGTAATAACATTTCAGACATTTAATCAAATTCTGAGCCAAGAGGACTTGTTTAAAGTAATCAGGAAGTAGAATTCCACTGAGCCCCTTCAACTTTTTCCGGTAGGCTTAGACCAGTAAAATCTTTTAAGTCACTGGTTTCTTTCTTGAGTACAAGTCAAAATGTAAGCACTCTATGTTACAATGTACTGAAAGTC
Source organism: Tamandua tetradactyla (assembly GCF_023851605.1). Taxonomy (NCBI): domain Eukaryota; kingdom Metazoa; phylum Chordata; class Mammalia; order Pilosa; family Myrmecophagidae; genus Tamandua; species Tamandua tetradactyla. The sequence continues at coordinate 69,986,059 of NC_135330.1, read as the reverse complement.
ATTTCCTTGCTAAAAATATTTCTTGGTGAACATACATATCTAATTGGGATTGTAATCTGATTAGGATTATTGGAGAGGGAAAATTTAGTCAAACTCAGTGCTTGAAAATATGTACCTTGGTCTCTTAATAGAGAAGTTTGTGATCCTCAAGATGAATTTCCTTCTTTTCTTTTTATTTCTTGTGCTGTTAGGATTTTCAGCAGAGTGTTACTGTGGTCCTCTTTCAAGATGAGAATACATTAGTCTCAGCAGGAGCGGTGGATGGGTAAAAGTCCTTATTTCTTGGTTCTTTTGATGAAATCCGTTTCAGAAACTATGATGACGAAGTCACCTAGTCCCATTACAGTTCAATGTGTATGCTTTAGCTTTCAGCAAAGTACCCAAACTGAAAAGAGGAGCTATAAATCTAGAAAATACCTGGTTAGGGCACTTGCTGAAACAATTAAGTGACAAAGTAGAGGTGTAGATGTTAGCACATAAGAGCAGTGTTAGCTGCTGATGATGATAGAGAGATGAAGTTGGATGGGTAGCTTACTTGTTTTATGTAATATAATTTAGTCAGTGCTTCTCATTTTAAGAGATAGAATTTCTATTATTTTGGATTTTACCTTTCCAGATTTGGCAATATCCTAAAAGAAGGAATTTGATTCTAGGCATGAAGTTAGTATTTTGGGGAATAATTTAATCAGATTGATAGTAAAGCCTAATGGTTTTCACACACCTATTATCCATGATTGGTCTGAATCTTTGGCTTACAAATAAGTCTATGCTTTTTAAACTTTTTTTTTTTTTTGCATCGGCAGGCACCAGAAATCGAACCCAGGTCTCCAGCATGGCAGGCGAGAGCTCTGCTTGCTGAGCCACTGTGGCCCGCCCTAAGTCTGCTTTTTAAATACCTCTTTTGCCCCCTTGTCTATTTTATCTCTAAGGCACCCCTCCCTTCAAAATATTTAAGCTTATTAATTAAACTAGGATTTCCATTGTGTCCTCTGGACGTTAACTTTTATATGGATCAAATTCCCAGGCACAAAGGAAAAACCTATAGGTTTCTAGGCATGTTTGTGAATGGCTGTGAAAGCTTGGTCTGTTTGTTTCTAAGGATACTGTCCTTTTACACCAAGCTTGTGTTTTCAAGTTGCCTACAAACTGAATGAAGAACATTAAGGTAATTATCCCAATAGAAGAAGTGAAAAAATACTTTGCTCTGTATCAAGAAAATTTATTTTAGACTAGGATCCTTAAAGAGTTAGGTATAGAAACTTAACCATTGGGAGAAAGCTTGTTACTTATGACCACTTAATTAAGTATTAAAGGCTAGGAAATGTTTTGTTTTGTTTTGTATTTCCTAAAAACAATGGAACAATGACTATCAGCATCAAACCTTCATCTTCCTTTTCCACTCCCTGGGGGTGAACTTAAAGTAACCCACCATGGGTCAAATCACATCTGTTTCCGTTCTGCCAGAATTGTAAGCTTGGCATTGGAAGCAATAGTATGAAATAGAAATAGTTTGATCTGTTTCCCAATGAGATGTCCTCACTATACCTCATTGATATGCCAGAGGAATTAAATTTAAACTCTTTTCACATTCAGTGTAGTTGAAGCAGATTGGAGTTGAGAGAGGGTTTACAAAGTAACTACTTCTTTGTTTTGGCTTTTAGGATAATCAAAGTATGGGATTTACGCAAGAATTATACGGCTTATCGTCAAGAACCCATAGCATCCAAGTCTTTCTTGTACCCAGGTAGTAGCACACGAAAACTAGGTAAGCCTTTGCATAGTCTGTGAGTTTTTTTGAAAATCTGAGTTTTTGTTAAAAATTTAAGAATAAATATTAAGCTAGTTTTCAGCAATATAGACTTGATAAACTTTTATATGTAGTTTTATCTTTTTTTTCAAATTCAAAAGACTATACACACAGAGGCACAGACACACACATATATAATGGGGAAAACAGAATTTGATGATTCTTTTGGAATAATCTATTTTTTTCCTCCATATTTTAGCCTCAGCCTACACATTGTCATCAGGACCTGCTAACTATAGTTTCCTTTTTTTCAGGATATTCAAATCTAATTCTGGATTCCACAGGCTCTACTTTATTTGCTAACTGCACAGATGATAACATCTACATGTTCAATATGACTGGACTGAAGACTTCTCCAGGTACGTTCTTAAGTCATTCAGATTCTCTTGCCAGGAAACTAACAAGGATTTTTGTTAATGATAATTTAATGTTTTGTTTTGTTTTGTTTTTCCTAAACCAAGCATATTAAGACATATGGATTTTGTTGTCTTTGATTAGTTTCAGTGTTGTTTTCATAGGTGTACTTTCCTTGTGATGACTTACAAGTAAATAGAATCCTGCTCTGAAGTAATAGTGAGTCTTACCTGAAATTATCCTCTTAGGCTATATTTAGAATTATCTCAGTTTTGGGTTTAATGAGCTGTGGAGTAGAGAGGGCTGTTTTGCTCAGTTCTTATCTTGTTTGGGGTTGTTAATTAAAATTAGGGGGTGAATTTTTCAGGCCCCCAAATAATTCTACCTACCTCAACCTCCTTAATCTTGAGCAGAAGCCATAATCTCTAGATATTTTCCCCAATCCTCACCATCTTTTTTTCTCGAGAAAATTAAAAATAGAATCTGATACTTAAAATTAATAAATGATGTTTTTAAAAAGTCATAGAGTAGCTCTAACACCCAAATTTCTAACTCATGCCTTGGGAGAATTATTTGTGTTACATTATTTTCAAAAGACGGTATCAGTAACTGAAGTAAGCTACCTATTATTAACCTGATGTTTTCCTTAGGTATAGATGACAAAAACAGACTTTAAATTCCCTAACAATCCCCAGAACTGCCCAATTCCCATTAAAGTAAGATATGATAAATAATAAATCTCAAAAGTAGCACAAGCCATTTTTAGCATTTATATATTGCCAACACAACTGGCAATTCCAATGCCCTGGATTAGGGCGTGGTATTGTCTAAACATATGTAGTAGTGTTTGGAAAAGGAAGGAGGTTTTATAACTTCTTTTGCTAGTTTACTGAATGAAATCAGAATCTGGACCATTTCTAATTTAGTCGGTCATACAGGCTTTTCAGAATCTTTACCCAAAAGATTGAAAGTCTAATCCTGATTATATTATCCAATGTACAAGAGCTGTTCCTATACCATTTTGTTAGTGTGGTACTAAAAGAGCCTTGAGTTTAGTCTGCATGTCTTTAAACAAATATTCCCAAAGCTGCTTTGCTAATAATTTAGTAACCTTTTTTCTTGCTCCTGAAATCATTGGGTTGGCTTTCACAGACAAATAGATATGTTCTTTAGAAATTGAGTGAAGGCCAAATGTCAAACGTGTATGTATGTGTGTTTGAATGTGTGTATTTGGGAACATAGTCCTAATTCTCTGATTTTTACGTCTGGTCTGCTTGTTTTGTTTTTCAAAATTTCAGAAAGGGTTCTGGGCCCAAAACTTCACAGTGTTGTATAATACTAAGTGATGCTTATAAAGATGATTCTGAACACTTTAAGTTAAAAGCCCAAATCATCAAAGAATGATTAAATTGAGCTAACTGCAATACAGATTTTTAAAGGATTTTTATCAAGGTTTGAAACATTTATAAGGTACTTCACATCAGCCTTTCTTAGACCAGCAGGGGGCAATAGAAACTTACAGATTTAGTGGAAAATTCAGTCCTTAGTTTTCCATTCAGTTTAAAGTTGATAAAGATGAGAAATTACAGTTTTAGAGTTGTATTCAGAATATAGGGGGCTGTTTATTAGAGGGGATTTTCATAGTATGTCTATAACATATGTCTATAACATGTATCTGAATTGATTCACATCCTGTTTCACTTTCATAGGAAAAGTTTCTGATATCGGGGAGTAATTTGATGTGTAGTCTTTTTTTAATCTATCAATACAAAATTATTTTCCATCTTATTCTAGCTAAGAGGGGTTTCTGTGAATACTTTTGGAAAGTTGTCAAGTCCCTTACTAATTTTTCTCTCCCTCTTAAGTTTGATTCAGCCCCCCACCCTCAGCCAAATATATCTTTTAATTCTCCTCCAATACCTGGGGTTTTGCCTTTGGATTTCCTAGTATTCTAATGCCAGGAACCTCAAGTTTTGCCTTCCTCAGAAGAACTTGTCAGGCATATTGTGCTAGATTGGTTTACTTGTCTTTTGCCATTGATAGGGAGAGGTCTAAAGCTAAAGAGTATGCCTAACTAGTTGGAGTATCTTAACATATGAACATATAATTTGCCTCACCAGCTATTTCTACCATTACTGTATTTAAAGTGCTGAATTTAAAAGGTTTTCACATCGCAGATAAGCTATCCATAAGCGTTAACCAGAATTCGAGTGATTCTTTTTACTGATTTTTACCTTTTCATGCAACAAATATTTGAGAATCTACTCTTTTCAAAGCAGTAGTGAGTCTAGTGAAGAAAGAATAGAATATGAACTCTGTCCTCAAGAGGCCTTAAATATAAGTAGATTTATTTTGCAATGGAAAAAGCCCTCCCCTGGGGAAGGAGGGTCTAATAATTGTATTTTAATAGAAGGTTAGATATTGGCTGCCTTCTTGTCCATTTAGAGTATTTTTCATTGTGTTCTTTACTAAAGCCAGCTTCATAACAATTGTTTGGGCTGAGATAAAATCAATTTTCTTAAAAAAATAAATTTTAATATGAAGCCCCTTTCTACAGTTGCTTTTCTCTTTTTTCTCAATATGTAATCCCCTGTTATTTGATCTATATAGCTTGATAATCTGCTTTAATAGTCAATACGTAATCAAACTTTTTATAACAAGTATGCTATCTGCATTCATGTGAACACTGGAAATAAGAACCAAGTAATTTGGTTTTTTCTTTGACAGTGGCTATCTTCAGTGGACACCAGAACTCTACTTTTTATGTTAAATCCAGCCTTAGTCCAGATGACCAGTTTTTAATCAGTGGCTCAAGTAATGAAGCCGCCTATATCTGGAAGGTAAGTGGCCAAAATCCCCACTAATGTGAGACTGTCCAAGATGAGGTAAATTTAATGTAAATAAATACTAACTTTTTCTACAACAGATTTATTAAAGGTTGCTTCTTGGCACCAAAATATAGCTGAAACCTCACTCTGCTTTTTAAGCATATATGACACTCTCATGGCCAGGTCTTCTCAGAAATTAGCTTTCACAGATTATCAGGAATTTAAAAATTCAGAGCCGGAAAGGGCCTCCACTACTTTGTCCTGCTGCCTGGAGAAACATGCCTTACTGCTTTGTGTTTTCAAACTCCTTCAAAATAAAATCTTTTGATCCTAGGATCTTATGCCTGAATTACCTATAGAGCTTTGTACAAAACAGTCGCTCAAAAATATTTGTATAATGATTATATTCTTAATTCTTCTTACATTCTTTAGGCTACTAAAATGAGCTTTACTGCATTGTCAGTTTTTATATATTTAACAGCATTAATTTGCCAATCTTGATTTTACAGATTTCTCATTTCTATCTGTTATCCAGATTTGTATATATTTTTAATAATCATGATTTTCAAGTAACTAATGTAAGCTAAGAAATTTAAAGCTGTCCATTTTATGAAGTCCAGTGAAGAAAAGTGAAATGTTATTAAACAACTAGCACTTGCTGACCCCTGGAAAAATGACTCTTGAGAGGATTACAGGATGTGCTGGGAGTTCAGAGAAAGAAAAGCATTAAGGCATTGTTTTACCTAAGACTAAAAATGGGTTATCTTCTAGATTTCCCAGTGATTTTATAAATGTCTTTGACATTGATGAGGTGATCAGGGTTTACACATTTGATTTTAGAGTTTTATGTCTGAAACTTCATGGAATCATAGTTCCAATATAATCAAATCCCTTTTCTTTTCAAGAGAAAGTTATTTGTCATCATTAGTCCTGCCAAACTCTAGGAAGTTATAACTTTAGCATTTTCTCAGGACAAAGGTGGATCCTGTGTGGTATGAAGCACAATTAATCTTTAAGCTTAATTTCATTCGGTCCAGGGGAAAGTGCTAAAAAATCGTTTCTGTGTGTACCTAGAGCTACAAAACTGCAACACTACCTTGAAAGCATTTAGTAACTATCCTAAATAGTCACAAGATGGAGATATTTCTCTATCAAATATACTTTTATATTGGGCCTGCCTTTTTCTCTGCAAGAATATTTCTTTCATTTGTTGTATTTTTAAGAGAAAATGTGCTTATGAAGTATATATTTGAAACTCCTCCCCCATCTTGTGATAAAAACTTTTCCGTGGTTTCTTCTCTTGAGCTTGTTTAACAATCACTAGAATTAATGCATCTATTTTACATTTTGTATTTTCACTTTTAAATTTGGCTTTTTGAAATTTTATTTTGCTAAATTCTTTTTGTTTCCTTTTCTCCTTTGCACTGTTTTACCTACATTCCTTTCTCTACTTTAGCTCCCAACTTAGAGGATTTTATTCTTCCCAAAGTCTATATCATTTAAAGTTTTTTTCTTTAAAAACAAAACTGAAGTTTCAGATATACCAAAAACCATAATAAAGTATTATGCAAAAAATATTCGTATCTGTCATTTTTTAAAAATAATTTTAATTCAGTTTCTTAATTATGCATGTATACAGAATTATGTATATAATTGTATCACATACATATATTTGTGTGTGGTTTTTTTTCTCGCCAATTCTTAAGTTCCTCTAGCCCCCTACCCTGGCACAAAGCCCTATTTTTTTGTTTTAGAAAATGAGCATTGAAGGGATACTTCTTCCCTTTATAAGACACACACATTAAAGGTACTTGGCTTTTCCTCATAACCCATTTTCAGACATCCAATCAGTGGCTATCACATACATGTGTGACCGTTTCTGAATTCCTCTGGCTGGGTCACATGTCAATGCTGAATGACGTGGTTCAGACATGATGTTCTCTTGCCTGTCCACACATAACTCAGTATGCAGGCACTGATATTTGAGATCCTGGCAACGATGCTGCTCCTAAAATTGAATTTGCCTAGTTGAGATGACTTGGTTTCTCTCTTCCATTATAATAAAAGGCTGGGGGAGGTGTACTTTAAAAGTAATTTCATGGAAGTTGTCTCAAGTATTAGGATTTTCCCTACTGGTGCAAGAAAGCAGTGAAAGAAGGGAGTTTCATATCTTAGAAGAAAACAGACTTTTAATCCTCACCACTGTCCAAAGAGGAGATGTAATATATTTTAACTCTCTGGTACTCAGGCCCAAGATTAAAAAATAAAAAGATTTAATAGTGTATTTCTTTTTAATTTCCTACTACTTGACTCTCCCCCCTCCCCCACCCCACCGTTCGCACTTCATTTCTGGTATAGCCACTGAATAGTATTGGAGTGGTTATAAATAAACTCATTTGGCACAGTCATTCTACCGCTGACTGGCGAAACATTGAGCCTGATACTTTAGGAAGTGTAAATGATCTCATGGCAGAAATAAAGATTAGGTTTGATTTCCAGCTGGGCAGGGTAAGGTTTTGTGATGAAAGTGTAATGATCTTTTTTGCATGTTTTAAGTATACAAAATGTTGTATAAGTTCTGTAGTTAGAGTAACATTCTTGATTCTGTGGAGTTTAACTTTGGGATCCCTCAGAATTTATGAGAGAATGATCTTCTCTGTTTGACTATCGCCAAAATACATAGACATAAATGTCTCTTGGGCTTCATTTTCTCTTCCTACTAAAAAAAGGGGGTGAGGGGATATATAAAAGATATTTTTGCAATAATGAATTGACAATAAATAAAAATGTATTTGAATGCAAAAGGATTTCAAAGCCATGTGAGTTTTGTTAGAGAAAATTAATCTTTGAAGTAGCCACCAAGTTCAGGATAATCCTAAACTGTCAAAGCACTCATTACTTAAGTTCATAAAAACTTGTTGGACATTATCTCCTTATCTCATTTCAACCTATAATGTGCCCTTCCCCCTACTTTTAAAATTAAGTCATAATTCACATATAAAATTCACCACTAAAATGTACAAATCAGTGACTTAAGTATACTCACAATGTTGTGCAACCATCACCACTGATTCCAGAATATTTTCACCACCCTAAAAGGAAATCCTGTACCCAATAGCAGGCACTCCCCATTCTCTCCTCCCCCTCAGCCTCTGACAACACTAATCTTTCTGTCTCTGAATTTACCTATTCTGGACATTTCATATAAATAGACTATGTGGCCTCTTGTGTCTGGCTTCTTTAATGTAGCATACAGTTTTCGAGGTTCATCCATGTTGTAGCACATATCAGTAGTTTTTTCTTTTTTATGGCTGAATAACATTCCATTGTATGGATATACTGCATTTTGTTTATCCATTCATCTGTTTATGGGCCTTGGCTTGTTTGCGCTTTGGGACTGTTGTGGATAATGCTGCCGTGAAGCATGAAAATTTTTTTTCAGTTCTTGGTAGTGTATACCTATAAGTGGAATTTCTGGGTCATATGGCAATTTTATCTTAACTTTTTGAAGATGCTTTCCCCACTTTTAACACTATGTGTAAAGTACCTAGCTCTACAAATGCTGATTTTGTTTTTTTTTTTGTATGCTGTATGGTGGGGATTGCATTTCGTTCTTTTTCCGTATGAGTATCCTGTTACAAATGCTGATTTTTGTTGTCATTATTGTTAATACTACTTAATTATCAAATTGCAAGAAGTTTTTCGAATGAGTCTACTTTTTTTTCCTCTTGAATCCTATTGGTGAATACAGAAATTATATACATTTATTGGTGGGTGTTTTTTCTTGAGACATTTTAATCCTTTGTGTGCACCTTTAGGTTCTAGATTAATATAGAAACTGAGGAAGAGTAATATCATGAAATGAAAAAATTAGAGGGAACAAACAGGGTGAGCCAATGGAGTGAATAATGTGTGCCTACCAGGAAAGGTCAAACGGGCATAAAGATTCCCTCTCCCTTTTAACTTGCTGCTACCAACCTGGGCCTTGCGTGAAGAGAAACTAATTGGTTTGGAGCCATCCCAAATATAAGGGGAAGGGGAATTTCTGTGACTGCTGGGTAGTTAGAGACCATCTTGAAAATACTTTCTAAAAGATTTACCTTATTAGAGAATGAGTTCTTGTGTCTGGCATTGGATTAAGCAGTAAATGAGATCCTTGTAGATATTACTCAGAAAAAGCTTCCTTTTCTGTTAAACTTTAATTAACCCAACAACATAAATTAGTCTCTGCTCTTTAGCTTCTTTTACTTTTTGAGTCATTGCATATGTGCCATTTAACCCAAGAGAGGAGTAATAATTGAGTTGGAAAACCTTATGAATTAGTATGTCAGATCTCTTAACTACAATCTGAGGAATCTATAAAGTTCACCTCATCACTTTCTCAAATATTCTTCCCAGAGTTGCTTCCCCTTTTTTTTCATTCAAATCAGCCATGATTCAAAGCCTCAGGAAAATGAAGAAGATAATTTCTCTCAGCCCCCACCTCCTTGCTTCTTTCTAAACACTTGTGCTTATAATAGTTATATGAGATTGTACTCCATATTGTGCTGATTAATTCCCATGGCCTGTGAGAAAGATTGACACCTCTTGAATGAATCCTCTGTATGATGCTGTCAAATGCATATCACTATTGGCATCCAGTGAGGGAAAATAGGATTCTTAATCACATGCATAGTACTGCACAATGTGACCCTTCTTTTGACATTAAGGTATATGTGGTGATACATCTTAAAAATTCAAAATTTCTTTAAGCAAACTAACTGAAATAAGATCTTAAAGGATTTTTTTTTCCAAAAAGGACAGTAAAGTGCTATGTAAAATCTAGTCTATACCCCTTCAAGATTAAGGCTTATAACTTTGGACCTTGGTAAAAGTCAGTCTGTAGTCTGTCTCTTTTGGAAGGATTGTACACTTTAGAATCTACCTTCAGAATTTACAGTTAATTTGGTGTTCCTAGGAGTAGATATCAGGAAAAGATTATAATATGTAGGTTATGTAAGAACAGGACTAAGTTGTCCACATGAAGTAAACCACTTAGATGCTGGGCTTCATCCTACTAGAAAGTTAACCAGCTAAAACGTGAAAGACAATGTCAGTCCTGAACTTTAGTCAAAATAAATATAGCTGAGTCGTCCTGGTTTGAAATAACTGTCCTGGGATCTAAACTCATATGATTTACATATTTTGACTATTTTCATTTTGTTTTCTCAGATCAGTGACAGAAATAGATATTTCATTGCCCATTGGGACTCTCCTTCTGAACCATATCTAAGCATGTCCGGGGGGCCTTGGGGAACAACCCTAAAGTTCTCTAAGGGACAAATAAGGAGAAATGCAAAACCCCTATCGGGGACACCCACCACTGTTCTATTGACTTGTTTGTTCTTTTTGATGGTGGGATAGGTCTCCACACCCTGGCATCCTCCTACTGTGCTTCTGGGGCATTCACAAGAGGTCACATCCGTGTGCTGGTGTCCGTCAGACTTCACAAAGGTTTGTAAGCAAATCTCTATAGTTGGTTTTAAAAAGTGAATCACAGGTTTGTAGGTTTTCCCAAGGTTCATTAAAGAGTTATATAGGCTTACATACTCTAATTGAGATTTAAAAGATTTTGAGGCCATGAGGATCTGTATCAAAATGAACCACACATCTGCTTTTCTCTACCAATAAACTATTATGTACTAAGGAATTAGAATGGATTTCTAGTTCACTTGAGTCATTCCTTTCTTAAATATAGAATTAAGTTTTTAAACTATATTAAACTTCATATTAAAATCTAAGGTGAGAATGAGTTTTTCCACTTTGTATACATTATCCATGTGGCATATTGAAGGTTATATCTTGATTGTTCTTCACAGTCTAGTTTGGATTTTCACATATGGCTAACAAATTGGTTACTGTAAAGTCTTAACATGTTAGATTATCTGTGGCTAACCTACATAAGAAGTAGGTCTGAAATGTTTTAGACACTCCAAAAGAAAATAAAACCGCCTGTTATTTATTTATTTCAATGAACATCTTATGTGACTACTTTAAAACAAATAAACCAAAAAAACTAAATGTTGAAACATAAACACCCCCCACCCCCAATGTATATACGAGTATTTGATAGTCCAGGTTTCTCTCATTTTCCCAGCCTCAGTTACCTCTGGTCTTTGGATTATTCTGGGTTCTACAGGAAATCTCACTTCTGTGGAGGTCTCCTTTCACACATTTGATGTTTTGAAGTTTTGTTGCCTATTTGTCCCATCTGTTTTTTATCTTCCATGGTCTGGTCTTGTCTATTTGTGGCATCCCTTCTAGCTGCCAGTACCACTGTGGATTTTACATTTATATTCCTTTAACCATTTCTGTGTCGACTTAATGGCAGACCTCTTTTTTCCACTCATCAATACTTTAATTGCCCATTATTATTTATCCCAATGACTTTCTCTAAGATTCTATGTAATTTTGGGGATGTTCCAATGAAATATATGCTTTTAACATGGAGTATTGTATCTCCATGGAACTTATTAGGGTGTTTTTAAAAAAAATTACTCAATTAATTAATATCATCTTCTAACCATCATATATTATCTCTGTGTATGGAAAAGACTCAAAGTAATGGCAGGGCTGTTTACCTATGCTAACCTAGTGACCACCTTCTTAAAAGATTCTTTAATATAATTTTGTTCTGGGTGGGCCATGGTGGTCAGAGTTCTTACCTGCCATGCCAGAGACCCCTGGTCTGATTCCCAGCGCCTGCTCATGCAAAAAAAAAATAATAATAATAATGATAATAATTTTGTTCCAAGCCTAGAGTTAGAGAGGTAAAATATAGTGAAAAAGGAACTGGTCTTTGGAATTGGAGAAAGCCGGGTTTAAATGATATCTGTGCCACTTCATTGTAGTGACCTTGGGCAAATAATAACTTTATTCCCATTTTGTAGATGAGATTGAGGTTTCTTACAAGGCTTTTTTATTGTGAGAATTAAATAAGATAAAGAATGTAATACTTAAGAATGATTAAAGTAACATGTATTTGATATGTTTTCTCACGATCTAAAAAAAGATAAAGAATGTAGATTATCAGACATACAGTACGTGCTCAGAAAACAACTATTGTAATTGTTAATTACTATTGTTAATAAACTGTAGACTGACTGGGTATTCCAGGCATTTCTTATTTAACAACTAAATATGTGTGTCTTCTTTTGGCCTCCCAGTAAGGAAAGGAAAAAGCACCAGTCTCTTGGGGGCCAAGTCTTAAGAGAACGTGTATTCTCCCCCTCACCCCCCCTTTAGTAACTGAAATAGAGAAACTATATAAACAAATGCTGGGGAACAGCTTTGGTACCAGTGGCCATTTGCCACAAGCTCTTCAAGCTGGACTTTCTCTGCCATAAAAGGCTTGGACCAAGATCAGGAGTGGTCAGATATTTTTAAAGGGGCAAAGGTTATTTTTAACTTTTTCAGCATAGTGAACTGTTTTCCCAGATTGCTCCTTTACCTATCTAAGAAAGATTCTCAAAGGCTTCATTTCATTCTACTTGTCATGGCTTACTAAACTCATAGGCTAAATCTGACTTTGGAAATGATCCCATTACTTTGGCAATAAGAGAGAGCATAAAGAATTTAGGAGAGAAGTTGTAGAAATTGAATGGTGGTGAAATGTACTAATTGCTCATGTAACTGAATGAGGGAGTAAAAAGAGTATCTTGTTTATATATTTCATAGTTATAGAAGGTGATAATGATAATAACACCTAACTTTTTGAGATTAATTAGGAACAGACTGGTATCAAAAGGTTTATCAACAGAATGTATATAAAGAAGAATCTAGATTGTCAGCTTCTTTGGAAACCTGAAATGGTGCCTGAAAACAAGGAATGGAACTATATGGACTTTCAGATAATATTTTCTATATCCCTTTATATTAACCACAATAATTCTGTAATCATGAGCCCTTATGACCCATCTACTTTTTAGTTTATTGTCAATCTTTGCTTGAAACTTCTTGACTCTTCCTGGCTTTCCTTGTCAGATTGCTACCTGCTCTGATGACAATACACTGAAAATCTGGCGCTTGAATAGAGGCCTAGAAGAGAAACCAGGAGATAAATTCTCCATAGTGGGCTGGGCCTCACAAAAGAAAAAAGAGGAGCGAGCCAACCTAGGTAAGCAGAATCTCATGCATTTTTCTAAGCTTTTTGTGATTTGATTGGTTTAGTTCTACAGTACAGATTGATAAACTAGATTTGATCTTGTTTTAGTATGCTTTTAAAGGAAAGAACAATATTCCTAGTGTTCATTACTTTCAGTAAATATTTTCTGAAATAAAGGTTTGTACAAAACACTATTAATACAGTGTGGGTTTATCCAACAAACATTTATTGAGCACCTGTTACACAGAAGGCACTGTTAGTTGCTGGCAATTCAGTGATGAATTAGAGAGTCAGATATCATAAGGATATAAGTGAAGCTTACATATTAACATTAAGAGGCAATAAACAAGATAAGTAAAATATATAGATGTCAGATAACAATTAGTGCTAAAGAAGAAAGGGTGAATAGGGGAGCAGGCTGTTAAAATTTTAGGTTAGATGGCCAGAGAAGGCCTTGATAAGAAGATGACATTTGAATAAAGACCTAAAGAAAGTGAAATAGTGAGCCATGTGGATAGTTGGGAGAAGAATATTCCAGGCAAACAAAACAGCTAGTGCAAAGGCCCTGAAGCAAGAGCAGGCCTGACATATTTTCTGTTCTTCAAAGAGGCTAATGTGGCTATAGCCTCTGATGGGAATGGGCAATGGAGAGGGATAGTAGTAAAAAATGGGGCTATTATAGGACTTGGCATTTATTCCAAGAGACAGAAAGCCACTGGAGGTTTTTGAGCACAGAAATATCATAATCTGACTTTTTAAAAAATTTTTGTTAGTAACAACAAACATACATTCTTGACATACAAACATTCTTGACATGGTTGCAATCAATAGCTCACAATATCATATAGTTGTGTATTCATCACCATGATCATTTTTTTGAACATTTGCATCTCTCCAGCAAAAGAGGAAAAAAGAAAAAACTCATACACGCCATACCCTTTACCATTCCCTTTCATTGACCACTAGTATTTCAAGCTACTCAATTTATTTTAACCTTTGTTTCTCCTATTATTTGCTTTTTTCTTATTCATATTTTATGCTCATCTGTCCATACCATAGATATAAGGAGCATCAGGCATAAGGTTTTCACAATCACACAGTCGTATTGCAAAAGCTAAATCATACAGTTATCTTCAGGAGACATGGCTACTGGAACACAGCTCTACAATTTCAGGCACTTCCCTTAAGCCACTCTAAAACACCATAAACTAAAAAGGGGATATCTATATAATACATAAGAATAACATCCAGGATAACCTCTCAACTCTGCTTTAAATCTCTCAGTCACTGACACTTTCTTGCATTTCATTTCTCTCTTCCTCTTTTCAGTTGAGAAGGTTTTCTGAATCCCTTGATGCTGAGTCTCAGCTCACTTTAGGATTTCTGTCCCACATTACCAGGGAGATTTATACCTCTGGGAGTTATGTCCCATGGAGAGATGGGGAGGGCAGTGAGTTCGCTTGCCTTGTTGACTGAGAGAGAGGCCACATCTGAGCAACAAAAGAGGTTCTCTGGGGGTGATTCTTAGGTCTTAGTTTAAGTAGGCTTAGCCTACCCTTTGTGAGGATAAGTTTCATAGGGACAAACCCTAAGATTGAGGGCTCAGCCTGTTTTGGTTGCCCCCACTGATAAACTGACTTTTTTAACTTGACTATTCTTGCTCCTGTGTTGAGAACAAGTTCTCAGGGTACCAGGATAAAAGCAAGAAGCTCATTAAGAAAGCTATTGAAATAATCCAGGAAGAAAAGATGATGGTGACTTGGACAAGAGTGATAGCAGAATATGTGGTAGAAATCATTAAACTCTGGATATAATTACAGCATACTATGCTGAGGGATGACTTCAGTAGTTTTTGGAAGGATGGCATTGCCATTACCTTACATAGGTCTAATTTCAAGAGTAGATTTGGATGGGAACCACTGGATTTCTATTTGGATATGTTATTTAATAGGGTTATTAGATGTCTGAGTAGAGATGTCAGGTAGATAGTTGAATGTGTTATTCTGCACTTAAGTCTGGGTAAAATTAAAAATTTAGGACTAATCATCATATAGGTGAATGTACTGTAGATAGAAAAGAGAATAGGTCTGGACTCTGAACCTTGAGACATCCCAGCATTTAGAGTTTAGGGAAGTAAAGAGTACCACAGAGGAGATGTATGCTAGAAGCTGAGTAAATAAAGCATTTATAGGTTGGGAGAGGCATGAACTTGGTCAAATGTTTCTGGCATGTCAAACAAGGTGATGCCTAAAAATTGACCTTTGTATTTGACAATAAAGGGGGAGTATTTGGCTACCTTACAAAAGCAGTTTTGGTGGTGTGGTGGTTACCTGATTGGTGTAGCTCAGGAAGATGGGAAAAGAAAACTTGGAAACCAAGTATAGCCAGCTGTTCCAAGGAATTTTGCTATAAAGGAAAGGAGGAAAGTGAAGTGATAACTAGAGGAGGAGGCAGGGTTAAAGTTTGTTTTTGTTTTGTTTTGTTGGTTTTTTCTTTTCTTTTTTTTCTATTTTATAGGAATATAACATTTAGTATGTGATTGAAAGACTTCACTAGAGAGGGGGGTAGAATTAATGTGGGAAATATGCTGGAGCACTGTCCTCAAGTAAGTATGAGGGGGTGGTATCTAATACACAGGTGGGAGGTTAAGCTTTTGGCCAGAGCATGGGTAGTTAGAAGGCAGGTGCAGATAGGTATGGATAATTGTGAAAGCCAGAACTTGCGAAAGCTTCCTTTTGTTCTGATGACTTCTGTTTTCTCAGTAAAATAAGAAGCAAGGTCATCAACTGAGAGAAAGGACAAGGGAGAAGGTGGTAGTGGTTTGAGGAGAGATACAGTTTGAAATAGTCATAGATAATACAAGAGAAAATGGGCCAGAGAAATATAATTGTTGAACACTAATAGTCAACTTGAATAGTGTGTTTTTCTTCAGCCATATTTCACCACTCAGGTACAGGTACACTGTAGGTGGAGAATTTGATTTAGTTGGGTTTGTACTTTAGCATAGCAAATAGGAAGTGAGAGAGGGCCAAGGAAGTTGAGGGTGGGTGTTAAGAAATGATTATAATAATTCATCACAGGATTTAAACTGGGTAAAGAGAGAAATGAGGACATAATGAACCTGAGGGACCATGTGAAGGTGTTACATCAATTGGATACGGTTTGAAGGATTGTTGGGTGCTGCAATACTAAGGGAAGCTGGGAAGATGGGAATAACCGAAATTGAGATAATGGAGGATTTGTGGGTATTGATAATAATGTCAAAGAATAAGTGGCTTAGATGAGTATGAGGACAAGATTACTGTAGAAGAAGAAGGTCAAGAAACTGAGAAGCTAAGATGTTAAAAAGATGATATTCATGATTTTTTTTCTTCAGTTTTTGGCATTATCTATCAACTTCTTACTTTGTAAGATAAGAATTTAGCTTTCTTTTCTGTGTCCCAACAATTACCAAACTTCTGCACACTCCCCATTTTCCCATCCTCCCAATATAGGGTCATAATTTTGGTTAGATCAAGGATTAGTATTCACATTATTATAACTAGGTTTTTAATTCATAATGGAGCTATTTATTTCCTTCACATTTTTCCCCTTGAGTTTTTTAGAGCTCTATTGAGACTTATTTACATAAAATTTACCTATTTCAAATGTATAGTTGGTGATTTTTTGTGTGTTTACAGAGTTGTGCAACCATCTACAATTTAATTTTAGGATATTTTCAACATCCCTCAAAATGAGATTCCATTTTCTCCACATTCTCACCAATATTGGTTTTTGTCCAGCTCTTTTTTTTTAAACTTTTTTTATTAATTAAAAAAAATTAAACAAAACATTACAATATCATTCCATTCTACATATATAATCAGTAATTCTTAATATCATCACATAGTTGCTTATTCATCATTTCTTAGAACATTTGCATCGATTTAGAAAAGGAAATAAAAAGACAATAGAAAAAGAAATAAAATGATAATAGTGAAAAAAAAAGATTATACATACCATACCCCTTACCCCTCGCTTTCATTTACCACTAGCATTTCAAACTAAATTTAACATTTGTTCCCCCTATTATTTATTTTTATTCCTTATGTTCTACTCTTCTGTTGATATAGTAGCTAAAAGGAACATCAGACACAAGGTTTATAGTGAGTTTATCGATGCTTAAAAGTTGGCAATATATATACTCAGTATTTTTTTTTCTAAATTTATTTTAACATTTGTTCTGCCTATTATTTATTTTTATTCCATATGTTCTACTTATCTGTTGACAAGGTAGATAAAAGGAGTGTCAGACACAAGGTTTTCACATTCACACAGTCACATTGTGAAAGCTATATCATTGTTCAACCATCATCAAGAAACATGGCTACTGGAACACAGCACTACGTTTTCAGGCAGTTCCCTCCAGCCTCTCCACTACATCTTGAACAACAGGGTGATATCTACTTAATGCATAAGAATAACCTCCAGGATAACCTCTTGACTCTGTTTGGAATCTCTCAGTCTTTGACACTTAGTCTCATTTCACTCTTCCCCCTTTGGTCAAGAAGGTTCTTTTTGTCCAGCTCTTTTATTAAAGCCATCCATGAGGTAGTATCTCATTGCAGTTTTAATTTGCATTTCTCTGATGGTTAATGATGATATTGAGCATCTCTTCATGTGCCAAAGGTTAACACTCTGCCCACTCAACTGTCTATGCCAGCTTCTAGCAACAGGTTGGCTGCTGGTAACCACACTATCATGTTGAAAATTATATTCCTCTCCTTTCCTTGCCACATAGACCCTTCACTACTGGCCTGGGCTGCACATCATCTCTTCTGGCCCTTTAAACACACTAGCTGAAAATGCCAAGTCACAGACCCTTTCCCTCTGTCCTACTTTTTCCAGCTAGCACCTGCTCTGTTGCTTACTATTCTTTTGCTATATTTCAGCCAGAGATCTCAAAACACAGTCAAGGCCAATGGTTCTCAACCCTCGCTATGTCTCAGAGCCACTTGTGGAACTTTTTAAAAGTGTGTATGTCCCCAGAGATTGATTCAGTAGGTCTCAGGTGGGGGCCAAGCACCTGTTTTGTATTTTTTTATAAAGCTATAGGAAAGTCTGTTATGCAGCCTAGATTGAGAACCTCTGGGCTAGGTGTTATTGAGTGACAACAATGATTATCCTTATCTTAGGAGAAGGTAACATTACCTGTTCTATCTCAAATGACTGGCTGCAGTCTTACAAGGCAAGTGATTAAAATATAGAGTCTGTTTTCTGATGCCTGGAGCTTTAATTTTATCCCTTTTAGCGGTAATGAAATTTATAAAAATAATGTTTAATAATTACTTGCTAGATATTACAGGGTCACTGGGCATAAAGATGAGTAAACCATTATCTATACCCACAGGAGCACACAGTCTAGTCCAGGGGGCAGATACCAACACTATTGTACATTATAAACATTTTCTGGCTGTATTAAAAAAGGGGGTTTTAAAAATCCCCTTTTTCTGAGAGAAAAGAGAAGGAAAAAAGTTTGTGGATGCTTCACAATGTATGTAGTATTGTCAACAGAGCTTTGAAACATGAGAATTTTTGCCTGGCAAAAGGGCAGACTTGGCAAGAAAACCATATGAACAAAGACTGAGATGTGACCATTCATAGCTTATTCAGGAAGTAGTACGTAGTCTCCTGTAATAGAATCCTAAAGTAGCACAGTAAGTAATAGACTGAAAAGGTAGGGTGAGGGCAGATGGCAAACCCTTGACTCAAAATAACTTGCAAACTAACTACAAGTAAGCTCTCTATATTCCTTAAAGGAAACTGACTTTTAAGAAGCTTTCTAATAACCCAGTGTATGCTACCATGTCAGATCTCATACACTACTTAGGGTCAATAAGGGGTTGATTCACTTAAGTAGATAAAACGCTAAATTGTATGTCATATTTAAATGTATAGGCCAATATAGGGACAAACTAAGTTGTTGAATACAGTGAATGCCGCTTAATTATACACTTAAAAATGGTTAATATAGCAAAATTTTTGTTAAATAGTTTACCATAATTTTAAAAATCAATTTACAAAAGATAAAAGAATTCGGTGAATCTTTATTACTTATATGAAGAAACAGAAAAAGATAATACTATTTGGAGAAAAGAGCAAGTTGCAGAATGCTACATATACAATATGATATAGTGAACAAAATAAAAGAAAAAATATACAGTGGGTTTTTTTTGATATGATATACATAAACCTTTGTATGTGCTAATAGACATGTAGAAAATTGTGACGTGTAGGAACGTGAGTGAAACTTGAAGAGTTTTTACTTTTCATCTTATTCCCCTCTTTACTGTTTGAATTTTTATAATCTAGTTACTTAAAAAAAAAAAGGTTTAAATTTAACCCAGAGTTTTGGGTTAACATTGAAAGTTAACAAAATCTTTGACCCCCATGTCCACTCCCACGTTCATCATAACATCCTGAAGGAAGAGAAGAGGAAATGCCCCAACTTTACAACACATCAGATTTCCTGCTGACTTGCAGTAAACACTTTAAATGTGTGCCACCCTTGTATCAGACTTATACATCTGATTTGCCTCTGGCCCAGCTCTTTCTTCTCCTCTAATCCTACTTTAGAATCTGCATATTATAAAACCCATACTATTTTTGGACTTTCTGCCCTAAACATACATTTCCACCCATTTAAATGGAACAAATGACTATGGTGACTGTGCAGTGATTGTTGACTTGCATTGAAATGAAAACTTCCTTTCCTCCTGAAATAATAATTGTAGTGAATGTCTAGAACATGAATGTGAGAACTATAACCAAAGGCTCCATGGATATGTCCTTGTTATTAACTCCTTTCTATAGTACATTATGAAAACCTGACACAAATTAGGGTTTTCTAGTGATAATCTTTATTGAAGGAGCATTACTGCTTTGGTTAATTGATGAGAAAAGTCTAGGCAAAAGCTGGTTTTTAGAATTTCTCTGTTTGAAGGCAAGGTTGCTTGAGTACTGAAAAGCTTCATGGTACCAGGTAATTAACTGCCTCAAATTAGTACTTGCAGATCTTTGTTCCCCCTAAAAGAGAAAAATCATTCTTATACTAGCTCTTCTTGAATTCAATTGCATATAGATAAAATTCAATAATTAAACTGGATTAAATATCAGAATTACAATTCAACGATTTGTTACTGACAGATACATGCCTGTTCCTTGGTATTTGAAGACAGGAACACTGTTTCAGTAATCTAGAAAGCTGAAAAAGAAATTGAAAAAATATACTATTTTCTGTAATGGAACCTCAGTGGGAGAGAGGGAAGAATGAAATATATAAGAATTTGCCTAAAGTGCAAACAGAGGGACAGGATCCAGAGAGAAAAGTCCTGTCTACTAGTGTGATTTGCTCTACAGAGAGGAGAAACTTGACTTGAGATTTTGAGATGTTCTTTGGCATTCATTAGCTTGTGGAAAATAGTAGACATTTGTAAATTAAGATAGGAAGCCAGGTAAGATCTAATAACCTTAACAAGTAATTGATGAAATGATTTCTTGTGTAGATTTAAAAAAAACTATCTCCATATAACAGATATGGAAACTGAAGCAAAGGAAGTAAGGTTTGGGCCCAGGTCACATCGTAAGTGATGATGCCAGGTGTCAAACCTACATTGCTATTTGAGAGCCCCTGTGCAGTGCCCCTTAGCCTTAGCACTGAACAGTACAGACATTACAACCTCATTTAGTGTATAGAAAAAAAATTGAGGTATATATATCAAATGCAAAAGAATAAAAAAATGCTAATGGTGGTTGTACCTAGACTTGAGTACTTTTACATTTTTCTTCTTTGTCTTTTTCTATCTTTTCTAAATATATATTTTACAATGGGTTGGTAGGGAAGCTAGTAATTCAGAAAAGGGAAGGAAAATTCTAAGAAGGTGGTGTAAGAGTAAATGATTTATGTAATTTACTCGCTGGTAAATCAACCCTTGAATGATTAAGTTAGCCATAGTTTTCCTTGATGAGAATTCAGGGATTTTCTGTGGCTTTCACTTCTGATTTTCTTGACCCTCTCTTTTTTTTCAGTAACAGTAAGAAGTGGCCAGAATACTCCTGCCAAAGCTCCCAGGGTAAAGAGCAGTCTATCCAGTTCCTCCCCATCATCAGCAGCTTGTGCTCCAAGCTGTGTTGGAGACCTCCCTCTTCCTTCTAATACTCCTACATGCTCTGTTAAAACCCCTCCTGCCACCACCCGGTCTCCCATCAATAGAAGAGGTTCTATCTCTTCTCTGTCCCCCAAACCACCCTCATCTTTCAAGATGTCAATTAGAAACTGGATGACCCTAACACCTTCCTCATCTCCTCCTGCTTCTGAGACCAAGATCACACCTCCAAGAAAAGCTCTTATTCCCATGAGCCAGAAATCATCTCAAGCAGCTGCTTGCTCCGAGACTAGAAGCAGAGTTAAGAGGAGGCTAGACTCAAGTTGTCTGGAGACTGTGAAACAAAAGTGTGTTAAGAGTTGCAACTGTGTAACTGAACTTGATGGCAGAGTTGAAAAGCTTCATTTGGATCTGTGCTGTCTTGCTGGTAACCAGGAAGACCTTGATAAGGACTCTCTTGGTCTTAGCAAATCAGGCAGAATTGAAGGAGCCAGTGTGAGTATCACAGAATCTCCTTCTGCCAGTCCTTATACTTCAGAAGGCTGTGGAACACTGCCTCTTCCATTGAGATCTTGTGGAGGAGAGTCTGAAGTGGTAGGCAAAGAGAATAGCTCCCCAGAGAATAAAAACTGGTTATTGGCCATGGCAGCCAAGTGGAAAGCTGAGAGTCTGTCTCCACGAAGTCCATCATCCCAAACTCCTAATTCCAGAAGACAAAGTGGAAAGACTTCACCAGGTCCGGTAAGTCAGCAGTGGTGGGAAGATATGTTTTCTGATTTGAAGGATGCCAGACACAGATCTCTTCTTGGAAATCAGAATGCTAAAAAGTAAAGTCAGTCTATTCACTCCTAGGTTGCCAGATTTAGCACATAAAAATACAGAATAATTCTATAAATATTTAAACTACTAAAAAAGTATTTGTTTGCCTGAAGATCAGCTTACCTCCAGGTTTCTTGGTTACATGTGCCAATAAATCCTGAAGATGGTTTTTTTTTAAACAGAAAACAAAAATTATTTGTTATTTATCTGAAATTCAAATATAGCTGGGTATCCTTTATCTGGCAACCATATTTACTCTGATTAAAATCCCTTCTGTCAGTGTCCAGACTCTCAGATATATTGCCGATCCTCCAAAGCCTTCATCTTCCAGTGTATCAATTAAAAAATACCTCCCCTCCCCTTTGTTAGAGTATGCCATCCCTTTTTTACAGCTAAAGCTCTTTAGTTTCACAATGGCCACCATCATAAATAGAATTCCAATTTGTAACTAAAGTTTATAATTACAGTTGGCAATTATTTCAAATCAAGTTAAACTTAAATATTTACAAAGCAATTTGTGTGGAATCCTTCTAGTTCTTTAATTTTTTTTTCCCTGTCTTTTACACTTGTCTTGCTCACACTTGTTGACAGCAATATTTTTGTCAACCTACCAAATCTACCCTTTTGAAAGCATTAAGCTTAGTGACTTATTTTATAGGTTGACATAATATTTAAATTAAATAATTTCAATTACTGTCTATTACTGACAGACAGGCTTGAGAAACTTGAAAAACATGTGGCTCATTATGTGTTGGAGGCAGAGGTAGTTTTGAGCATTGAGTGAGCTATGGGCATCAGTTTGTAGGTTAAAACAGGATGGGTTAAGGAAGTTTCAGTTGGAGTTAGATATCATAACTCTTTGTTTTGTGTTAAGGAGAAGGTGGTAAAATGATTGATATCCAACCCAGGAATCATGATCAACAAGATATGCCCTTTTAAAGGGAAAAAGCTGAATAATCTTGGGTTCTAGCTTAATAAAAGTGTTTATATTCCCCATCTGCTATCATAAATCCTATCTCATAATTTTAGAAAAAAATAAACTACAGATGTTTTAAGGATTACTTGAACCACAAAATCCAACCAAGACCTTATAAACTGCAGAAAATGTGTGGTTGGGGGGAGGGTGGAAACTATAAGGAGTCTTGCCTTTCTGCCCTCAAAATTATGGTTATCTCTGCTTTTTGCTCCAACTCAAAGACTCCCTTTTTCTTTTCCCCAGGGTAACTGGTGTCAGCTATGTGCTAAGAAAATAGCAGTCTCAATGAAAAATTTATTTTCACTAATGTATAAATCTTAGAGATGTTAAAAATGGTATGCTGGTCTAAAATGTTCCTGGTTTTATAATTTCTGTATTTGAAGCTATAGTTTCTTTAAAAGAAATTTTTTCTTTGTTTATATGATGATGATGTAGACTTCAGAAGAGAGTAGCAGCCACCATTTGAATACCTTTCTAGTTTATAAATTTGGGCAGTCAATTTATTTACTTATTTCAAAAAAGAATAGTAATCATAATCTCTTTGGTTCCTGTGGGGAGGTGAAACTATTCACATGAAATGTTTATGCCTTCCTTCCTTGCATACTATCAAATTTTTACCAGAATCAGTACAGTGCTAGCCAAAAGAGAGATTACCATCAAGGTATTTGGAACTGAAAGCTGACTAAATAAATAATCAAATTTCTAGACATCCTAACTTGAAATACCCTTCGTGATAACTTGTTGAAGTGTAACAACTGAACTTTATCTAGGAAATCCCTGAAATCTAAACTTTCTTCTTCTAGGTTGCCATTACTCCCAGTTCCATGAGGAAGATCTGTACATACTTCCATAGAAAGTCCCAAGATGACTACTGTAGTCCTGAACAGTCAACAGAATTATAGATTCTAATCTGAACAAGTTAACTGAACTTTGATCAACTAAAAGAAAAAGTATAACAAAGACTGGCTCTATAATTCTGATCTTTAAGAAAGCTACCATCTTTTTATTTTTAGAGAAAACCCTTTCAACTCTGAAAATCACCTAGTCTAGTTCTACTTTTGTAGTGTTAAATGCAGCTTCCACAAGATGAATGCTGTATATAAATTTTCATAAAGTAAAGTTCATTACTACGTAGGATTTTGAATGAATGGTCTTCATTTCTAAATTATGCATCCTCTCTATTATAATGACACTGTAGTTCATGGAGGCAATAAGACAAGACATGTGCCTCTTGTCACCCTGAAACTTTGTATACATAGTAAATAACTGTCTGAAGACCCCTGGATCTGTTCTGCCTCAAACATGTGTAATTTTATTGGAAATATATAATCTTTTCACTATGCATTTTTGTGTTTTATTTAAGTATTCTGTTAAAAAAGTGATGTTCAGATATATACGTTTATGCTGGGTCTGTTAAAATTACAGTCTCGAGTTAAAATTGTTTATATATGTATTTTAAAACCTTAGATAAATCTCAACTCTTTGAAGAAACTAAAACAAAAATGGAAGCTTTATTCATCTTTTTCCCCCCAATATAGGTGTTTCTTATTGTTCCTTGGTGAGATTGAAAGTCCCCATATTTTTACCAAGCTGTCTACCGTGTTACCAACCCCAATATCATCTTTTTTTAGAGGTTAGGATTTTTGCTATTTATCAGAGGAAGATATTTATTTCAGTAATTGTACACTGAAACTGGGGGTCAAATTTAAGTGAGTGATAATCAGTCCTGTAGGGGCTACCGCTTTTTTTTTTTAATGTCATCAGATTTTAAGAGAAAGTAATGATTTCTTATTGATATTTTTATAAGAGAAGGTAGCTCTGAACTGAAAAACCAGAACCTGAAAAATAAATCTTGCTTTTCTCAACTTCATTTCTTGGGTTCTTTTCATGTACTTAAAAAGTATTAGCCTTCTGATAGGACCCTGAACCAAAAAGTCATAAAGTTTTCTCTAGATATTTAATAAACTATATAGACTGGCTCTAAGTTAATAGTGTATAAAATATAATGAACATCTCTCCCCTTAATCAACAGTTATATATCATTCATCTTGAAAGGAGCCACTGTTTATATATTCTCCTTTGTAACTATGTAAATAAACTCCATGTTCTTTAAAAAATAAATACAACTTTTAGTTTCTTTGATTCTTATAAATTAAGCCTGTAACAACCAGAACTGCATAGGACAGTTAAGAATAGGTTCTTCATGGTTTTACCCAAGGGGAAAAATAAATGGAAGCCGTAGAATTAC
The DNA here is from genome assembly GCF_023851605.1 of Tamandua tetradactyla. Classification (NCBI taxonomy): domain Eukaryota; kingdom Metazoa; phylum Chordata; class Mammalia; order Pilosa; family Myrmecophagidae; genus Tamandua; species Tamandua tetradactyla. The sequence continues at coordinate 69,960,740 of NC_135330.1, read as the reverse complement.
TTTGGTCAAAACAAAATACACCATAGCATCAATTCAGCTTACATTTGGTTTGACCTTTGTGTGCTGGACTATAAGGTGGTGTTATTTATGAACAAGTATCTGCCAGTGATGCTATCTATCTTGCTTTGAAAAATAAAAGAATAAAGTAGGGGTTTGTTTCCTGTGTTCCTGCACATATGCAGGCAGGGCTACTGAGTGGAATTGGGGTAAATGTGGCTAGATGTCCTTTCCTGAGTGTGTTAGTTAGATTCAGTTGTCAACTTGGCCAGGTGAGCATACCTAGTCTTGTTGCTGCGGACATAAGCCAATGGTGCATGAACCTCATCTGTTGCCAGTTACATCTGCAGTCAGCTAGGAGGCGTGTCTGCTGCGATGAGTGACGTTTGACTTAATTGGCTGGTGCTTAAATGGGAGATTGCAATGTAGCACTGCTAAGCAGCTCAGCATTCCTCATCTCAGCACTAGCAGCTCAGCCCAGGCCTTTGGAGATGCAGAAAGAATTCACCCCGGGGAAAGTTGTTGGAACCCAGGGGCCTGGAGAGAAGACCAGCAGAGACCATCTTGTGCCTTCCACGTAAGAAAGAAACTCAGTGGAAAGTTAGCTGCCTTTCCTCTAAAGAACCAACAAAATAAATCCCCTTTTATTAAAAGCCAATCCATCTCTGGTGTGTTGCATTCCAGCAGCTAGCAAACTAGAACATTGAGCTTTTTGCATAAACCTAAAATCAGTCTACACAAAAAGACTATAGTAGTTACCAAGAATCCTTTCTACTTGTTCTTTGAGTAAAATTTGTTTATTCCCAAGGTTATGCTCTAGTTCAAGCTGAAAGAGGTTTTAATAAAATACACTCTTCCTTGATCAGACTTTAAGTATTTAGGATGACTTGAATTACTTGATGGAGGAGGGAAGGTGCGGTGATATAGTTATTTTTCCAAAGAAGTATTTCCAGCCCAAGCTTTTCCATTTGAATACACTCTAAGCACTACTGCCACCACACTATATTAAAGTTTCCTTTTGACTGTTTCAACCCAGCCCCTTAATTTACTTTTCTGAGGGTTGACTAATTAGTCCCTAAAAATGCCTCTTTAATCTGGGCTGCACATTTAACTGATGATAAACCAAGATCATGTGTAACTACAACCCTGTTGGGACTTTCAGCCCACACACACCTAACAGCACTCATAACTTAAAACTGCACTAAGGTTTTCAGGATGCTCTATATAGGAGACCCTTTTTTTTTTTAATGCCACTACAGATGACTGGAGAAAATTTTTTAAGTGTATTTGCTTTAACCCACAGCTTGAAATTAGCCCATGAGCACTATCTTATAGGTCAAGTATCAATTCAACAAATGCTTTCTGATTGTCTGTCATAAAGCAGGAACACTGCTGCTCTTATGTCTTTTTTTTTTGCTTTTTCCAGTCCTAAGAAGTCTCACAGAATCATTTCTACAACTTGGTAGCATGGCAATACCAATTCACGAATGTGCATCAGAAGAGAGACTAGGTGAGGATGTTGTAACAGAAGGGCTGAGTTCATGTCTTCCTTGTGGAAATTATGCACAGGTGATTTCTGCTTCATTATTCTATGGAGGGTTGAATGTAGTTTCCCTTGAGCTCTTGTTTACCAGTAGCTTCTGGCACAGGTCTTCGTAGGTGATACGTTGCATGCCTTAGGTTTTGATCTTGCCACATCACAGATTGGGGATTACAGAAAACCTGCGTTATGCATTGGCTCTTTAGATACTGGTTGGAAATTATAGGCAAGCTGAGCACAACATTTGGATGGATATGAACAAGCTTAATGTTTCACTAGGTTTGAGGACAGGCATACAATCCAATTCGTGATAAAGTCAACAATTTTGTTTAAAGTGGTAGAAAAACCTGTTTTATTTCTGAGCTATGTTTGAGTGAGTGAATATTGAAAAGTACAGAGATTGTTAAGGAATGATGTAAAGTTTAAATTCAGGCTGTAAAAAATTATCTGAGCATCTAAGCAGCTTGTTCAGATTAATATGCCTATAGAAAGTACGTAAAGCAGAAATGAGAGATATTGTATTATTTAAAGGCCTGTTCCAAAAAAAAAAAGGCTTTTTCCATCCCAGAAGCATATTCCAACCATTTCCCTATTAAGCCAAGAAAGAGGATGTCAAGGATGTATTAAGTAGGGTCTTTGTTTTAAATTGCAACAGTTTAATATTTCATTTATAATCCATTTCTCTTAAATTTTCTTAATTTACCACATACCCTTTCCTGTTTTCACAGTCTAAATAATTTGTATTCAAGCTATTTTATGAAATATGAATAGTATGTTTCAGAATGCCTTTGACTGAAAGGTGTTCAATTCAGCCATCTATTTCATCACATGGTTGCCAAGCCTTGTGAGACAACTGGTATGTAAAGAGTTCTTTATTTTTTGGTTTTCAAAGGAGTTATTTTAATCTATGGTACCTCAGTAGTCTGCATTTGAGAAAAACACACAAAGATGATATTTTCAAGCCCTTTGAGTGAAACTATCATGTAGCAAGTGCTAGCTAGATGCCGGCTCTTCACTTTCCTCCAGGAACTTAATTCAACTGCTGCTTAGAACCCCTTTTAATTTTTTCCAAGAAAAAATGCTTTTCTTATACATGTTTTTATTATATTCTTTGCAACCATTATCTCTAGGAGCAAGCAAACTATCTAGGTTTGAATCCAATCCTTTCTAACTTACTAGCCGTGTGAACTTGGGTAATTTACTTACCCACTCTTTAAATCAGTTTCTTCAAATGCAAATGAACAATGTATAGTAATACTCAGGACAGTGCTTGGCACGTAAAGCTAACATTTACTGAATAGTGTGTTAGTCTGTAAGCTGCCAGAATGCAATATACCAGAAACGGAAAGGCTTTTTAAAAGGGGAATTGATTAAGTTGCAAGTTTACAGTTCTAAGTCTGTGAAAATGTCCAAATTAAGACATCTAGGGAAAGATACCTTGGTTCAAGAAGGCCAATGATGTTCAGGGTTTCTCTCTCAGTTGGAAAGGCACATGGTGATGTCTTCCAGCTTTCTCTCCAGGAATCTTCAACGACTTCCCCAGGGGCATTTTCTGTCTTCATCTCCAGTTGTCTGTGGCTGTGTGAGCTCTGGTGGCTCTGGTGGCTCTTAAGCTTTTTCCAAAATGGTTCCCTCTTAAAGGGCCCCAGTAAGCAACCCCACCTTGAATGGGTAGAGACATGTCCATGGAAACCATCTAATCAAAAGTTACCACCCGTAATTGGGTGGGTCACATCTCCATGGAAACAATCAGAAAGGTCCCACCCAGCAATATTGAATGAGGATTAAAGGAATGACTTTTCTTCCGTATATGATAGCTTCAAACCAGCACAAATGGTTACTTTTAACTTATTCTCTTCAGGTAGGTAGGGCAGGGTTATCCATATTTGATAAGTAAACATAAGGATTTAAACTAATTCTTCAGGTCTCCTAACTCAGTCCTGTTCCCTTTTTACTAGAGCTGTGGTTTTCAAAGGAATGAGAGCTAAATCAGAATGTTTCCACGGCCTTCCAGTCCCAGCACTTTTCATATTGGCATGAGTAGGCCTGTAGGGAAAAAAAACTCCAGCTCCCCAGGTGTTTGAGGTTCATGATTCTTTCCCTCCTAGGTACAATGAAAATTATGTAGATTATTTTATATGTGGGCTGACTACTTTTTAAAGAGGCTATAATTTGCAAATCTGTATCCAAAATCTTAGGCAAGCCAAAGCCTTTGCTCAAAAAAAAAAAAACCCACCCTCTGCTACGTGGTTTAAATTGTTTCACCTTTACTGGGGAGGTACAGCTGTCTAGCTTTTAGAAGCAATTCTTCATCATTTGTTAGGCTATTGTGATCCCTGGCCAGTAGACAAATAAAGGTAAAGCTTAAGACAAGCCATATTGCTATATTAGTAGCTCTGACTTTGTGGAATAGAAAAGGAGGTTCAAACATTTGGCTGAGGAGGATTTTGTGGATTCTCTAGATTCTTTGCTCTCACTTGAGATTCTCTTGAAGTAATCTACTTGTTGCCATTGTCACATCGGTGCCAATATGCTAGCCGTGAAATGTCTTTGAAATTTTGGTAGGCAAACCCAGTGTTTGGGATTTCAGTTGGCATCTGAGCACCAAATTATGCTGCCACTGCTGCTATTGGGACCCTGGTTTCCAGTTTACAGGAACTTACAGAATTTGGTATTCTCATTGGGTGCTGGTATCTATATGAATGTATAATCCTACCACGTTGGATTCCCTTCATGGTTTTGTGCCAAAGTTATCGATTCAAATGAAGATGTTAAAGTCTGATTTTTTTTTCCTAACAGCTTTGCTCACTTTAAAAATCAGGATCTGGGCGGGCCGCAGTGGCTCAGCAGGTAAGAATGCTTGCCTGCCAAGCCCGAGGACCCGGGTTCGATTCCCGGTGCCTGCCCATGTAAAAAAAAAAAATCAAGATCTAAGAGTAATTATATAAATCAGCCCTTCCCTCTAGCAGTATTTTACCAGATAATTTATGTTACTGACACAATAAACTATACATAGAACCATATGTCCTTGCTATGTTGACATGAAATGAGCAAATATTGTTATACCACATCTGATTCCACCCTACCCTTTTCCTCTTTGATTTTTCTTCCACCTTTTTCCCAAGCCCTGCAATATACTCAAACACAATCTTCCCAGAATTATTTGAAAAGAATCATAGTAAGAGAATTTATTAAGTGTGATTGTGAAATAACATTAGTGGTTTGGGAACTCAGAATATAAAAATTAAAGTCCAGTAGGCATTGCCTCTAATGGGTCAACATTTGGCTCATAGATAATGCCAGGTTGAAAATGCTGCTTCCTCAAAAGCCTTGCTGGATTTAGACAGCTTTAAGTAGGAGTAAGGAACTCAGAGTCCAAAAATCAGTTTTTGTAAATAGGTTGACTAGCAGATAAGTTGACATGAACATTAATAAGTTAAGGGTTGACATAAGAAGAGGGATGGTTATAATAAACATTTTTCTCAGCCCCCTTATGAATGGGTATCATCCCATTTTTGCAGGTAAGGGAACTTAAGGCATAGAGAAGTTAAGTAACTTGCCCAAGGACACTCAGCTAGCAAGTGACAGTTTGGATTTTATCTAACTCAAAAGCCCTAATTTCTATACCATAGTACCTCCCAAAAAGAGGACTGCCCAGTCCTCCATCAATTAAATATATGCTTTCTATTTTGTATACTTTTATGAGAAGAAATTTCAAAATGTTTCAAATACATTTTCTACTTGAATAATAAGTGAAAAAAATAATAAACACATTGTTCCTTGAGAGGGGAAACCATTTTTAACCAGAGAGAAGAGTAAGTAATATGCAGGCCTAAGAGCTAGAATTTACTTTTTGTGATATAGGAGCAGGAAAAGAGGATAAACATGATTTAAAGTTAGAAAAACAGGCTCAAAGACACAGAAGTTAAAATTCCTTAAAAAAGAAAAAGTTGAGAGAGGCCTACCCACAAATAGCAGGCAGTCAAATGAGGTTACACATACCTTTTGGCCCAACAATTCAACCCCTGTATCTGAGAGAAGTTCACGTGCACCAGGCACAAGTTCTAGGCTGTTCATAGCAGCATATCTACCAAAAGCTGGAAACAACCCAAACATCCTTCCATAGTAAAACACATTAATTGGGATACTCATATAGCAACACGATAAAACTAAAACAATGAAATGAAAAAGAATGAACTGGATACATGTGACAGTATGAATGAACCTTACAATCTTACACAAAAGAAGCAAGAAATAAGGTGTATACAGTACGATTTCTATTCATATCAAATGTTTAAAAAATAAGCAATGCTGAACTATTTTTTAAAATATTTTTATTGATATCACACACATACAGTCCAAAGTCAATCAGTGGCTCATAATATCATCACATAGTTGTGTATTACCAGTGATCATTTTTAGAACATTTCCATCACTCCAGGAAAAGAAGAAACTCATACATCCCATACCTCTTATCCCTCCCTCTTAAACTAGTTTTGAGAGCTATGTACATGAGAGGTTAAATAAAAGGCAAAACAAAGATGTGATCATTAAAATCAAGACAGTGGTTCTCTCTGGAGGGTTATGCTTGAGAAGGAACACAGGATTTCCTAGTTTATGGGAAGGTTGCATAGATGTTTGCTCTACAATTATATTTTGCATTTATTTTATGCATATTTCTGTATGTTTCAGTCACAATTTTAAGTTTTTTTTTTTAAGGAACGAAGATCAAATAGTTCTCTGGGGGAAAATAGGCAAGAGGTATGGATGGGAGAGTTCTAGGTAGACTGATAATAAGTTATTCAGAGGGAATATTAGGGGTGCCTATGTGGGATCTTGGTATTTTCCTTCAAAGCAGATAGATGAACTGAGTGAACTTGACATATACTGTCAAGATGTAGTATATTCATTCAGTTTAAAAGAAAAGATCTGTGCCTTCAGCAAACCATGCTAAACTTCAAACATGAGTCTTGGGATGTTCTTATCTAGGACTGAGCCAGAAGTCAGCAGGGAGGACTGGTGGAGGAAGGGTCCTGTAGTACTGCCAATACTGCAACAGTTGGTGGCCATTTAAAGCTACACACCATATGCATTTTTCCATTCTTCTTCCCCATTTAAGTATTGTCTTTTCCCAAGGTCAAGCATCAAATCAAGACATAAATGGGCCATAGAAATCGAACTTATTTTACAGATGCAGAAACTAACCAGGTGAAAATTTGATCAGGGTCATAAAACTAGATAGTGGCAGAATCCATCCTGGTATCCTACATTCTTTGCATCCTAACTCTATTGATTTACAATGCATTCTCCTAAATATAGACATATCACAGAGGTAATGTAGACCACCACAATAAAGTAAAAGTTGCAAAAAAAAAAGTGAGTCATGCAAATTTTTTGGTTTCCTGGGGCATGTAAAACTTAGGTTCAATTTACTATAGTCTATTAAGTAATGCGTTATGTTTAAAAAACAATGCACATACCTTAATTAAACAGTGATGCAGTGACAAGAAGTGAGCACATGCTGTTGGAAAAATGATGACAATAGGCTTACACAGTGCAGGATTGCCACAAACCTTCAATTTGTCAAAAATGCAGTATCTGCAAAGTATCATAAAACAAGGTACACCTGTACTGTACTAGCCTGCCTCTGTTCAAATTGTTCAATTGTTAAATGTATTTCTTCTGCCTGGAATAGTTTTCCTCCTTATGCCTGCTTTTACGGTACTCATGTTTTAAGGTCTAGTTCAAACTCCCCCTCATGTAGGAAGTCTTCATAAATTTTCCTAATTAAGCTTTCCCTCCACCTAACTCCATAGTGCCTTGTTTATACTCTGTGATAGTGCTTATCACATTTGTCTTAAAATTATTTCTATATTCCCACCATTAGATTGAGCCTTCCTAGCTGTCAAGCGGAACTTATTCATTCCTGTATATCCAGTAGTGTGCTGGACCTGGCTCATACAAGAGATGATTATTCAATATTCATAAATTTTATGAGCCAGTTGTTAAGACATTGGTCATAATGAGAGTACACAATGGAAACTGACAAAATCTACAAATCAGGGTATTTTTTTCTGGAGAATTGACCTACCAGCAAAACACTATACAGCTCCCACCACTCTCCCCTTTGTTTGCCACAGTGTTGCAAGGTGCATGAAGAAGAAAGGAAACCAGTGAAGGTACAGGCCAGAAAGTAAAGAACTCAGTGTCAGCTCAGGACCCCAAAGATGTGAAGTTTTTGAGAACTGGGGTATTCACTGCTACAGAGAAGTTGATGAAGATGAGGGCTCAAATAATGCCAAATTAGGCAGTTACATCTTGTCCTTCTTAAGAGCAATTTCAGTAACACTATGGTAATAAAAACTGACTAGGACTGAAAAGGGGGGGGGGGTAGGAATTGAGCAATAAATGTAGATTCCTTTCAAGAAAAAAAGAAAACCTTTTATTAAACAGTTCTTTGCTCAATACCTACTATGGGTCAGGCATTCCACTAAGCAAAGATAGCATCTTCCTCAAGTTGCTCACACTCATAAGGAAGCAAACAAGACAGCAAAACACGATAAGGCCTTCACTGAAGATATGCTTTGGGAGTATCGGAGAACAGAGAGGCTTATTAAACAGACTCCATATGTACGCAAGGCTTCATACAGAAGCTGAATCTGAGTTGAGCCTTAGAGAAAAATTAATTTTCGAGGCAGATAAGTGAAGGAAGGGCATTCCTAGCAAAAGAAATGGCATGAACAAAGGTTTCAGAATGTGAGGAGTAGCATGTTAAGTAATTCCAATTTCCTCCTACAGTTGGAGCTGAAAAAATATGGAAAAGAACAGCAGGAGATTAGGCAGAGGAGGCAAGCAGGGACCAGGGCAGAAAGGGCCCAACCATACCAAGTTTGGACTTTATCCCAAAGTACTGGATTGCGACTGAATGATTAAGGAGGTAAAGAACATAACCAAATTTTCTTTTAAAAATATTTTTCTGGTAGCAATGTGGAGAGTAAATTGGAGAGGGCCTAGACTAGGCAGTCAGCCATGTTGGAAAATGATTGTAGTAATTTAAGCAGTAAGGAAAGTGGGGCTGAAATAACGCAACAGTAACATCCATGGAACCTGATGACTTCTTAGGGAGTACATGAGAGAAGAATTTGGAATGAATTCCAGGATCATGGCATTGACAACTGGGTAGGTGGTGGTACCATTTGGAGGATCAGAATACAGAAGAAATAATAGGATTATGGGAGATTACTTTCCTTGTAGACATCTGAGGGATAGCCAGCGGAGATGCCGTATAGGTAGGTGTAGAATAGGATTGGAGCTCAGGAGAGAGTCTGGATGGAAAGAATTTTAGCAATATTAGGTGTGAAAAGAATAAAGTAGAATTTATGGAGGAGGTTGACCAGGAAGATCATGTGGAGCAGTGGTTCTCATATTTGAGTATGCATCTGAGTCACCTAGGAGGGTTGTTACAACACCAGAACTGCTGCACTCATCCTCTAGTTTCTGATTCAGAGGCCTAGGGTGCGGCCTGAATATTTCATTTCTAACAAGTTCACAGGTGATGCTGATGCTGTGGGTCTGGAAATTACTCTTTGGGAACCATTGGTGTAAGAAAAGCCAGCAGCCCTCCTCCACCACTGCCGCCTCCTTCTGCCGCTCCTGGTGCTGCTTGTGTGCTCGTTCGGTGTGGACCTGGTACCTCTTTTGTGAAGCGGTAGCTGAGGAGATTCCGGCTCTCGCTATGGCAGACGAAAAGCCCAAGGAAGGAGTCAAGACTGAGAACAACGATCATATTAATTTGAAGGTGGCGGGGCAGGATGGTTCTGTGGTGCAGTTTAAGATTAAGAGGCATACACCACTTAGTAAACTAATGAAAGCCTATTGTGAACGACAGGGTTTGTCAATGAAGCAGATCAGATTCTAATTTGATGGGCAGCCAATCAATGAAACAGATACACCTGCACAGGTGGAAATGGAGAATGAAGATACAATTGATGTGTTCCAGCAACAGACAGGAGGTGTCTATTAAAAAGGGAGCCTGCTACTTTACCCCAGAACTCTGTTCCTACAGACCGAGAATACATTCTCAATTAGAAAAACCACAATTTGGTTCCACCACATCCTGACTACTACAGTATAGTTTTCTCTATTCTTTCATTTTACCCTTCCCTGTTCCTTTATTGTACATAAAGTAACTGGTGTATATGCACAAGCATATTGCTTTTTTTTTTTTTTTAACTAAATGGCCAATGGTATGTTTTAATCGACATCAAATGGAGATGGGATGGGGAAAAATACTGGTTCTGTGAAAATACCCCCTTTCTCCATTAGTGGCATGCTCATTCAACTCTTATCTTTATATTCCAGTAAGTTATTTTGCTCTCACTGTTTAACAAAAACCAACAACATAAAAAAAAAAATCTTTGCATATCTTGTTCAGTTGGAGAATTTTAATGTTTTTCATTTACCAAGGACAATTATAACTTTTTTGTACATAGCTGTTACATGTAGGGCAATCTGTCTTTAAGTAGGGATAAATTACTTTAAAAGAAATGAATCCTAGATAGTTTTCCCTTCAAGTCAAGTGTCTTTGTTGTTTAAATAAAATTCTTGTTTAAAATGAAAAAGAAAAAAAAAAAAAGCCAGCATTTCAGGGTGACTAAAGATGGAAGAGCTGACAAAAATGATTGAGAAGGAGCCATTTTAGGAATAAAAAGTCGAGGTACAAAATTTTAGCAAATGAGATTAGATTAAGAGGTCAGTCAGGATAAAGAACAAGTCATGACAATTTAGAAGTTAGTACTAGGAGCCAGTTAGATGGTTATTAGGGAGTTTGAGAAGAAATGAAGTGAGAAAGGATAGACACAAGCAGGGATAAGAGAGTCATGCTCAGAAAAGGATTTTGGGATAGGAAAGATTAAGTAAATTTATAGGCCAAGAGAAAAAAGGTAGGAAAGAGGGAGAATATAAAGACAAAAACTGGGATAATTGATGGGACAAAATTCCTGAGGTAAGAGGATGGAATGGGATCCAGAGCATAGGAACTTTGCTTTACATAGGAGGAAGAGTTGGGGATATAGAAAAAGGCTAATCAAGGAGGAGGGTTGTGATTGACAGGTAAGCCTGGAGCAGATTTATGTTTATAGGCCAAAAGGAAGGAGCCTGGCCAGGGAAAGGGCCTATGCTATGAGAGATGGAGAAGAAATGTCTTAGGGTCCCAGTTGGAGACCTGGGAGGGATAGGATCCATAGGACCTAGTAAACAGAAATGGGCAAGGAAGTACCCAAAGATACAGAACAAAGAGAGTCATCACAATGCTATTTATAACTTTGAAAAAAATGTTTCCAATAATCATAGGATATTGGTTAAATAAATTAAGATGGTGATCAGAAATGATTTTTAATGATAAAATATAAATTACAAAACAATAGGTATAATATAATTTTATGTAGTAAAAGGTATAAATGAAAATGTATGTATATATATACATGTAAACATATATAAAGAAATACACTGAAATGTACTATAGTATTATGCAGCTCTGGAGGATAGAATTATAAGTGATTTTCTTTTTTGGCTTGTCTACATTTTCCAGATTTCCTACAATGAGTATATATTACTTTTTAAAAAATATTTTTATTGACAAATCTTCACATAGATACAGTCCATACATGGTGTACAATCAGTGGTACACCATATCATCACATAGTTGTGTATCATCACCATGATCATTTTTGGAACATGATCATTTCAGAAAAAGAAAAAAAAAATCATACATCCCATACCCCTTAACCCTCCCTGTCATTGACCACTAGTATTTTAATCTACCCAATTTCTTTTACCCCTTATCCCCCTTATTATTTATTTATTTATTATCCATACTTTTTTTTACTCATCTGTCCAAACCTAGATAAAAGGAGTATCAGAAATAAGGTTTTCAGTCACACGGTCACATTATAAAAGCTTTATCATTATATAACCGTCTTCAAGAATCAAGGCTACTGGAACATAGCTCAGCAGTTTCAGGTACTTTCCTCCAGCCACTCCAATATACCATAAACTAAAAAGGGATATATATATATATATATATATCATGCATAAGCATAACTTCCAGGATAACCTCTTGATTCTGAAATCTCTCAGCCACTGAAACTTTATTTTGTCTCATTTCTCTCTTTCCACTTTTAGTCAAGGAGGCTTTCTCAGACCCGTGATGCTGGTCCCAGCCCATCCCAGGATTTCTGTCCCACATTGCCAGGGAGATTTACAACCCTGAGAGTCATGTCCCATGTAGCGGGGAGGGCAGTGAGTTCATCCAACAAATTAGCTTAGAGGTCACATCTGAGCAGCAAAAGAGGTTCTCTGGGAGTGATTCTTAGACCAAATTTTAAGTAGGCTTAGCCTATCCTTTGCAGGAATAAGTTTTATAGGGGCAACCCCCAAAATCAAGGCTTTACCCTACTGAATTGATTGTCCCCACTGCTTACGAGAGTATCAGGAATTCTCCAAATGCGGGAGCTGAATATTTTGTCTTTTCGCGCCATTCCCCCAAGGGGACTTTGTAAATACTTTTTTATTCACTGCCCAAATTACTCTGGGATGTATCAGGATATCACACTAATGTGGACAAACCAACAAGATCTCATGCCGTATTCAAGATTCCATGTACTTGTGGTGTTCAACTAAACTGACCAAGTGAAATTAGGTAATGCACTACCCCAAATATAAATTTTGCACCAAATAAACATCTCTCCCTTTGGTCTCACACAGAATTTGAAGTTTTAAAATACGGACGATATCATCCTTTACCCTGTATTCTGATCTACCTTAGTCCTATCCAGATCAGCTTTATTCAGACGTGTAGTCAAAGTCTGATCCCTTTTTCAACAGTTCCTGTGTGGGATAGTGCAGACTTTCATATCTTCAGAGCTCTAACTCTTGAGTCTCAGGTATCACATAAATATCCAAAGTTTCAGGGAATGACCAGGTTATAAATAAACAACTCAGTATCTTAGAACTTACAAGTAACAGTTACAACTCCTATATATATGTGACTGCTATAAAAGCTTACAGTAAATCTAGGACCCTTAACAATAGGTCACAACCTGATAACCCATGCTCTCAGCTTCAATTCACTGAGTTTTTATGGATATTACTTTTTAAACTTATTTTACAAAATAGTTTTATTTGAATGAGGGAGAGTTACTTCTCAGAAGCAGGAGGGGAAGAAGAAATAATGAGCAAAGATACAAAGAGGCGTTTGTGTTTTATTTGAGGATAAATAATTTTGCCACAAATATTTTTGTGCACATGTATAAAAATATAGAATATAGAATGTTATATAAAGAATGTTTTAAATTATATATATTATATAAATATATTATTATATTATAGAATATTGCACGTAGAATACACTGCACATTTCCAGCTACTTCTCATAATAGAGTCCTGGAAGTGAAATTACTATGACAAAGGGTTATGGTAAGCTCATCTGGGAGCTGATTCAGACTCCAAGGAGAAAACGAAAGGAATCCCTGAGATTCAAAATGCTTACTGGGACTTCTGAAATAAAATCTTTGGTCTCTGACCTAAATTGACTAGAAATTGTAAAGTGGAAAATGAAATTTATATACATTCAATTAGGAGTGAACAAGGGATAATTTTAAAGTTTTCTGAATAAAAGAAGGAACTGATGAAAGTCAACAAACTTTCCACAGAGTTAAGTAGACATAATATAATGTCTAGCCCAAGTTCCCTAATCATTTTTTTTTGGCAAGTATAGAAATATATTTGAACCAACATTTTCACTATAATAAATTTACTCTTCAACATTGATCCAAGCTACTATATCTGAAGATTAGAGAAAATGTTGCACTTTGCATCTTCTAGCATGACTCATACATGACAAAAAGTTTTTAAAACATTTTGCTAATTTTTCTTACACACTCTCTCAAATTCATGCACACAATCATTCCAAACCAATGTTAGGTTATACCCCCAAAAGGGAAAAACTCCAAAACCAAAACCTTTAAATTGCACTAAAGCTCTGTAGAGGAAAAAATATAATAAATTTCTTATACAAATTTCAGAACATCTAAGTGTTGGCAACAAACGTTGATTATTCTTCATCCTCATTTTCATTCTCCTGACCAGAGCCTTCTGATCTGTCACTCTCCAATCAGTCAGCGCAGAGTGATTCAGTGAGGCCAACATCCTCAATAGGAAAGACGCTGGAACTGTAATGGTGTTTCTAGTCTCTTCCAGCATGAGTTCATTTCGAGTTATAACTTCATCAGCAAGTTTTCCATTAAAAATCCTTGACTCTTCCAGTGGTGACCAGATCTTTATGTCATAATTTATGCCAGATGAGGCTAGAACTGGCTCAAACAGATGTGGCTGCAGGCAGTTCACCACAAGATTATCAGCTTCTGGAAGGATCAAATGTTCAGCAGTGCGCCGATCCCAGATGAAGATACGTCCACAGTCAGAACCACTCATTACAAAGTTAGCACCCCAGAAATTGGCTTCTTTTATCATTGTCCTGGAGTTGCTATGACCCTTATAAACATCTTTACTAGTGGCCTTCTAATGTTCAAGGTATCCAATTCTTGCATTTCTTTCCTTTCTTTTCTCTTCCTAAAGAACTCCTGAATGCGGTCAACAGCAGAGCATCTATTACCATGTTGTGCTCTGTACTTGCACCTGGAATCAGGACTGGGTCATCATCACTGTCATCTGTGTCCTGGAGAGCAGAGTCTCTGACTGATGTTTCCTCATGAACTGAAGGTCCAAAGGCTATTTGTGGCTCAGAACTGATATTCTGATTGCTGGCACTCTCAATCCTAGACTGATCTGTAGTTTCTGATTTCCTTGCCTTTTTCAGACAAAGCGGATTCTTCAGGAACCGCGCAAGATCTGTCAAGATTGAGGTCATTCCTTTCTCCTGAGCTGGAATCCAAGGCTCAGATGTGAATTTGTCTGATTGTGCTTTAGGATGCTGAACTGTATTTTCTGTAAATGTAGCTTCCTGATTGTTACATTCTCAGAAAATTCGTCAGGCGCTTTTGTTCCACTGTCTCCTTTTGGTGGTTGCATTGAACTTTGTGAGACCAAGGATTTCTCCTGACACTCAGATTTGCAATGGTTCCCATTTCCTCTGGAACTTGAGGCTGTGCTACTCCATTCATCTGTAAAGTTCAGTATTATTGTGCTTGTAGTTGTTCCTTCTGTGCTGTAGTGCAAACTTAAAACTGTTTCACCTGTCCCTGGTTTGGGGTTCAACTTTTCATTACTGTTATCAGACTTATGATGTGTATGGTGTCCAGAAACCTCAACAGACTGCCTTTGTTCACTGGAGAAAACAGCAAAGAAGTTGAATGAGGGCTTTCTATAGAAGATGATGTCAAATATGCTTGAGCTTACATTGCAGAGGATGTAGAAGGCTGAAGAAATTGTTCAGCTGGAGTATCTACTTCCATCGCAATTTCACCCACTTTCAAATCAGTACTTGATGGGACCATAGGAAGAGTGGAAACGTCTGACTAACTCATTCCACCTCTAGGTTGGGAATCTTCCTAGTTCTCTACTGCTCTGTGCAACTTCACTTGTTCTTCAAACCATCTTGATAACATATCAGACATTTTCTGCATCAATGACACATTGGGACTTTGCTCTCCATCTCATCCTTATTCACTCTCAAGCCTTGCTCTGGGTCCGTATCTGACCAATCACCACGAAGTCTCAAACATTCAGCTGGAGGCTACTGTAACTCTTCTCTTCTCTCTTCTGCAGAAGGAGTTTTAAGCTCTCGGGCTGTATCATCTTTTGGATCAAATAGATATTTGTATCTGAATGGTAACTGACAAGAATTTCTTGACCATCTTCACTGTAACACAGAGATGTCACCCTGCAGGACTTATTAAGATAGGAAGGATAAAAAGGGTAACCATTCCAGTAGTCCCTTGACCTGCATAATTCCCTGTAGCTCTTGTGCCCAGCATTCGCCGATCATATATTCTCACTGAGCTATCAGAACAACCTACAGCAAGATAATAAGGATTGGTGGACAAATAGCTATAGATGTGGCAGCACGTCGGCAGTTACTTAAAATGTCCTCTGTGCAGTCTTATTTGAGCAGTTGGTTTTGATGTGAATATCAAACTACCTGGTAATTTCATCTTCACCACTAGATGGAAAAGTATAAGGATCATTTGATACAGTCATAATTTCATAGGTAGTTCCATAATGGCAGGTCAACTGGCATTGTCTATTAGTTTCTGCATCTTGCTCAACATTGATATAAAATATTACTCCCTCTCCAGAGCAGTATGTAATCTGCTTATCATTTCTACCTGGTAAGAACTTTGCACTAAATATATTTGCTCGGTGCCCTGAACAAATTGTTGTCAAAATGTTTTTTGCTGTAAGGATTACTAATTACTAACATGGTGTCATCTGAACCAGATAAAATGTATTTTCTACCTAGATTGTAAGCTTTTAGAACAGACACATTAAGTCCGGAGTGGTGATTATTTCTGGATTTTGAGAGGCTGTTATATATATATAACCTGATATTTAGAGATAAGAATGAAGTTGAACATATTGGGGTTAAAGTAATTCAGAACATAGGGGTAAGGAAGACAGTGTCTATATTTTACAACCACACATACTCTCTGAGACCAATGGAAGAAAGGTTTATTTGATCTGGAACTGAAATTTTCTGTAGTGCATAATATAATTCACCCTATCTGTATAGCTCATTTGAACAACTGAAACACAGAGAGCACAGGATGGGAAAGAAGTCCTTTAGTCCTGTATAAATTATTGTAATTCCTAGAAACATCCTAGAGTATATTAACCAAATAATCAAAAAGTACTGGCAAAGTCCCCTGAGGGAAGGGAGAAAGACTATGGAACTATTAAACCTTACCATCAGGGAATCCTCTGATACTGTGTCAAACTTTAGGGACACCTGTTTCAATAGGCCATGCCCTCGATCATGAGGCTTACTCTTGTGACGCTTATGTAGGTAGCATAGAAGCTTAGACTACCTATAGGCATGCCTAAGAGTTACTCCTGGAGGACCTCTGTTGTTGCTCAGATGTGGCCTCAGTCTCTCTAAGCCCAACCCTGCAATGAAATCATTGCTCTCCCCCCTATGTGGGATATGACATCCAGGGATGACAGTCTCCCTGGCGACGTGGGAGAGGACTCCCAGGAATGAATCTAGACCTGGCACCATGGGATCAACAATTATATCCTGACCAAAAGTGAGGAAAAGAAGTGTAATTAATAAAGTATCAGTGGCAGAGAGAGTTCAAATAGAGTCGAGAGGCTACTCTGGAGGTTGCTCTTACATAAGCTTCAGGTGGACCTTACTACCTGTCATAACATGCCAACCCCCAAGCAGGACCATTCCAGCCAATCCTAAAGAACACCTAGGGCAATTTATAAGATTCCACAAGGGTTCCAGGCCAGAAACCTTCAACCTCCATATGAGTCCCTGGTCCAGATAAGCCCTGAAACCTAACCCAGCCTCTCTAGAACATCAGATAGTTCCATCTCCCTAGCCCACACTAGAGACAGACCTTTCCAATACCAACAATTTAAAATTGCCATAGCCCAAACAGCCCCAATGAGAGGTATGGAAATATCAAAGTTGATGGTGGAATTATGCATAGAAAATAAGACTTAACAAATGAATATAAATGCTGAATCATTAAATTGGTCTCTTTCAGTCTCCAGTATTTTAGAGCAGCTAGAAGTAAAAACCTAAAATTGTGAAATTGTAACCCATGTCAAAATCTGAAAAACATTCTACAACTAATTGTGGTGCTGTGCTTGGAAATTTATAGCTTTTTTGTATATATGTTATTTTTCACAAAAAAATGAAGGAAAAAATTGATTGTGATGATAAAAAAGTATTTAATCCTTCTAGCCTCCTATATTCAGGAGCAGCTAGAAGGAAAAATATGAGAGGATCATATGGTAGCCCATGACAAACTCCGGGATCTGTTCTGTAACCACTTTTTGAAGAGTGCTTTGAAAAGTATTGCTTTTTTATATTTTTGCATTCTCCAGTGTCATTCCAACAGATTGTATTAACACATCCATTATGCACATTTAGGGTTGCTTCAAGTTTTAACCTTTAGATAAATTCTCTTCTTCCCAGGTTCTGAAGCCGGAAGGGGTCCTCCAGCCCAAGAGACCTTTTCCTCACATCCCACAACATGTGGGGGCAGCAGCCACCCCGAGACATGGCTCTGCTGAAGCTGGGGTACAAGGGGAGACCCCCGAATGGGGGAGGGGACCCACGGATCAGCACCGGAGCCGCACCGGCACCATCCGCGCCATCCATCAAGGGCGCAGCGAGTTAAATAGTGACTGCAGAGGCGGCCGCAGTGCCTTTAAGCCCGGCAACACCTGGGCCAGAGCTTGCCTCATACTCTCCTTCTCAGACTGCCCAGAACATCCAGAGCCAGGTTCCCTAATCTTGACTCTCTGGTTACTAATTCTGTGATCTTATGCAAGTTATGTAATCTCTCTAAGCCTCAGTTTCCTCACTGTATTAGGATGCCAAAGTGATGATAGACCAACTCCTACCTTGAAGAGCAAATGGTGGGGAAGATAGTTAGACACATGGTCTTAATGGAATGGCTTGTGGAGGGCTCAAACACCACAGAAAGCTTGTGGATTTCCAAAAAAGAGATTAGCCATCTGAAGGAGGAGCCAAAGAAAACTAGAATTAGGGATTACCCAAAATAGGACGTCAGCAAGGAAGGAGCCAGGGAAGAGCAAAAACATGAGTGATCCTCAGCCATCCTGGAAATGGCAGGTCAGGGGGTCTAGGCTAGATATGGAAGAAGCAAAAGATTCAGGACTGTAGAGAAGAAGGCCACACAAAGATGGAGGCAGAGATTGGGGTTATGCACCTACAAGCCAAGGAACATTGAAGACTAATGGAAAACACCAGAAACTAGAAGAAGCAAGCAAAGATTCTCCCTACAAGTTTTAGAGTATGGCCCTTCCTACCCTTCGATTTTGGACTCCTAGCCTCCAGAACTGTGAGAGAATAAAGTCCTATTGTTTTACAACAAAGAGAAAGTGATTCTGGGAAGGGTGAGCAGGTGACGAAGTGAGAAACAGAAGCTAAGTGGGTTGTAGTCAGAGTAGAGTAGTGAGAATTTGAGATGGTTGGGATGGAACCTTCTGATGTCCATATTCAAAATATGTGCATCACAGTGAGTGACTTAGTAGAACAGAACTGAGGGTCATTTTTGTTTTTTTAAAAACAATAGAATAAATTTTTTAAAAATGGAACTGTACCACCAGGGAAACCCCTTATACTGTTATCAAACATTAGGGACACCCAAATCAATAGGCCAAGCCCTTGATCTTCAGGCTTGCTCTTGTGAAGTTTATGTATATAGCGGAGAAGCTTAGCCTACCTATAGGTATGCCTAAGAGTTACTTCTGAAGGACCTCTTTTGTTGCTCAGATGTGGCCTCACTCTCTCTAAGCCCAACTCTGCAACTGAAATCATTGCCCTCCCTCCTGTGTGGGGCATGACATCCAGGGGTGAAAGTCTCCCTGGCAGCGTGGGAGATGACTCCTAGGGATGAGTCTGTCCCTGGAACCATGGGATCAACAATACCATTCTGACCAGAAGAGGGAAAAGAAGTGTAACAAATAAGGTATCAGTAGCTGAGAGAGTTCAAATAGAGTCGAGAAGCTACTCTGGAGGTCACTCTTAGGCAAGCTTCAGTTAGACATTGCTACCTATCATACCTTTCCAAACCCCAACCAAAACCACTCCAGCCAATCATAAAGAACACCTAGGGCAACATATAAGATTCTCCAAAGGTTCCATGCACTAGGGTAACTTTCCAGATTCCTACAACCTCCAGATGGGTCCCTGGACCAGATAAGTCCTGAAACCTAGAAGGGCCAGCCTCTCCAGAACATCAGTTCCATCTCCCTATCCCATATTATTGATAGCCCCTTCCAACATGAAAAATTTAGAATGGGCATAGCCCAAAGACCCCTAAAGAGTGGGAGAAAGATCAAAAGTGATGGTGAAGTTATATAGAGAAGGTAGGGTTAAACAAGCGAGCATGATTGCTGAATCAATAAACTGATATTTCTTTTAGTCTCCAGTATCTTAGAACTGCTAAAAGTAAAAACCTAAAAGTGGAATTTAACCCATATCAAGCTCTGAAATTCTGTTTCACAACTAATTTTTGCACACTGCTTTGAAATTAATGCTTGTTTGTATATATGTTATTTTTCACAAAAAGAGAAAAAAAATTAATTGTGACGATTAAAAAAAAGATTTATTCCTTCTAACCTCCAACGTTCTGGAGCAGCTAGAAGGAAAAATCTGAGAGGATCATATGTAGCCCATGACAAACTCTGGGATCTGTCCTGTAACTACTTATTGAAGAATGCTTTGAAAACTATTGCTTTTTTCATTCTTTGCTTTGTATATATGTTGTATTATACAATAAAAAAAAAGTTAAAAAAAAATAGCAAGGCCAGGGTATCAGAAGAATAAAAACAGGTGGCAGGAGATGAAGTTGCCAGGAAAGCTATGGCAGGTGTTAGTTAAGCCATGAAAGAGGGCAGGAGAATATGCTTAGGTCGTCAGTAAACAGTCAAATGCATTGGGCATGGGGGAGGTCTGCAAATATAGGATGATGTGCAAAACAAGGATGGGGGGAGCCGTGGTCTGGAGAACCAACAACAGATTGGAGAATGCCAGCTTCTTCTGACCAGGGAGGGGAGGGGAAGTTACCTGCTTTGGAAAGAGCCGGAATAGAAAGGTGGAAAGAGTATGTGTAGAAAAGTTAGAGGAGGTAAAGGAGTGTATTCACCAGATCATCAGCACTCTGCAGCCCCGGTGCAGAGAAAGGACTTAAAAAGCCAAGAAACTAGTCGACAGTGAAGCCCTTTTCTGGTGCCAGGGCTATTGCCCTGACAGGACCTGGTTATATCCCCATGCAGCCCTACCTCCCTGCCTGGGCCCACAACTCCTGTACAGAGAATGGCCACACCAGGACCCTGCTGGAGGAAGGAGCTGTGTCTCCTGAGTCGTATGCTTGTCCTATTTCTGTACATTCAGGCTGCTGAGTAATGGCTCCAAAGGCAGTGCCAGCATCTCCCAGGGCACAAGGGGAAAGTGAGAAGTAGGGCTTGCACCTTATTTTGGGAGCTGTCGTCAAAGGCCCAGTCCTCAGTTTCTGTGTGCCTGACGCTCAGCTATAGCTATCACTGTAAGTCCTGTTGACAAGCTCTATAGGTACTGGCTGAAGTGCTCAGAGAGACAAACCCTGCAAGAAAGAAGAGTTCTATGATTTTCCTAAAGACGGGGAATTCTGAATACTTACTTCTCAAAGAGTCGCCCTGTCAGTCCAATTAGACATTCCAAGTAGGCCAGTTCCTGAACCTGAAGTCTCTTGGGATTGACCCTTGTTTTCTCTCTCCCTTTTCTCATGTTCTTTAAAATTAACCTGAAATGATAGTAATATGCAGAACACATACAAACACTCTGTTCTATGGTGTCAAGGTATGTACTTGGAGCTACATACCTAGGCTCAACGTGCGCTCTAGCTAAGCCACCATCCATTCTCTTCCCAACCCCTGTATGTTTAGTAATGCACGTGTGTGACTCTGCTGGCTGGGACAAGGGCTCAATCTAATGTGGAAACAGAGAATATTAGTTGTCACATATACACAAGTTCAAATATGTGACCTCATGAGCACAGGACTCTGATAACTTAAGCTAACTGGCGCTGAGATTCTTTGGGAGAGCCAGTGGGCTAATTGCTGCTGAACAGATAGATCTAAAGACTGCCAAAAAAGCAGATAGATCTAAAGACTGCAGCAGAGATCCTGGCTGCTTTTTGATATTAGGTCTTATTGCCCCTTTGATCCATTCAGGGCCCCCAAGTCTGGACTCTAGGTGAGCCCCCATTAATATATCTGGACTTCCTACACCTTAAAAAAAGGCTGTTTGTCCTCACTAGAACTTAACAGTGACCTTTCTTGGGGGATAGGGGCGGGTCAAGCCCACCTTCCCATTTACTTGCAGAATGAATCAAGAAGCAGCACATATAAAAAGACTGCTCAAGGCTGAAAAGGGATTGTTCTTGACAAACCTGCTGAAACAGCAAATGGCATACGGGAGCTGAACTCTACTACGTGGGGAATCTGTCAGTCTAACAAATGGCCAGCTTTCCCAAGAACAGGAAGTTTGGAAGGTGAACTGCAAGGAAACTCATTTAGGGGAGACAGAGGCACCACCCACTTCCTATTTCTCTCTGGCTGCCCCTCCACAGAAGAGCTAGACAGCTGGCTCATCCCTACCCACCCAGACCTGCAAGCAAGAATTGTTCAGAAAAGCAGACTCTGAGTGAGTATGTTTGTGAAGCAGTGGTAAAAAGCTTTCTGGGAATCAATGCTGTGCTGATAAATTGGCTTCCTGGGGTTAAAAAAAAATCTTGATTTGTATGATTTACCAGTGTAAATAGTCCTATAATGCCCCGTTTCAAGCTACCAACATGAAAGCAACTTGCTTGCAGGTTTAAACAATCACTCTCACAAAGCCAGTTGTGGTAGCTACAGCAGCATATCACAGTGAATTGTGCAGGGTTTATCTTCAAAATAGGACTACTTTTCACCATTGACACAGCTGCCACCCTAATAACATATCTCACTTGGATGGCCTCCCTGCTTCCAACCTTGCCTCCTAATGTCTCTTCTAATCACAGTAAACAGAAAGATCCTTTAAACTTGTTTATATCACATCTCTGCTCAAAACCCACTCATGACTCCATCTCACTATAAGTAAAAGCCACAAGCCTTAAAATAGCCTGCAAAGATCTACAAGATTTGGCCCCTATTATCTGTCAGACCTCATCTCCTACTGTTCTCCACACTCAACTCTACCACTGGTTCTCTTGCACTTTCCTAACAGATCAAGCGCACTCCAACCTCATGGCTTTTCTACTTAATGCCTGAGAATTTTGTCTGCTTTGTTCACTTCTGAGTATAACAGTGTGTGGCACATAGTATGTATTAGTGAGTATTTGTTCAATGAATAAATAAAAGAGAAGGTAGAATGGAAAAGACTTGATTTCTCTAACTCTCCAATTCTGCTGCTAACTGTGCGTACTTGTACAAATCTGTTGACATTTCTGAGCCTCAATTTCCTCATGTACAAGAAGTGATAACCCAAACAAGCAAGGGACATAATATAAAGCAAGTGCTTTATAAACAATAGGTGCCACATAAAGGTGAATGATACTAATGGGAGAAACAAAGCCTGGAAATGCATTCTTTCCATAGGCAAGTTCTGATCTTTGTTTGTGTGTGAGGATTTCCTAATTGGTTATTATCACTAGATTAGAAACTTCTTTCCTGGGATTGGACTTTATTCTTCTGAGTCTCCACTCAATATATTTCCTTTATTGCTATTATACCCATGTATTCAATGGCTTCGCCAAACCTAGATATTGAAGGTGCACGATATTATCTTTTCTCAGATTTCTTTGGAATGAGCCCCGTCTTTTTCATTCTATATCAGCCACTCACTCCCTTGACAATAACTTGGATCCACCCAAAACTTCTCTAACTCGAAGACCACTAATTCAAGCAGCTAATTATAATTTCATCCCTTCTCCTTCCAACTTGCCTGCTCAATGATTCCTACTATGAGTCTACTTGTTCTCATTGGAACATCCATGTCTATAATTTTATTTACTCTCATAATCCCTTTCTCTCTCACTTTTCATCTCTGCTGTCTGGCAAAATCTCAACCACACATTAACTGAACTATCTGCTTCTTGCCTTCACTCAAGGCACCTGAAGAAAAGTTTATTAGCAAAAGTCTCACCATCAGGCAGATTAGTTCCACTATAATTCAGGATCACCAACCTCACATGGGACTAAAAAGTGGTTGAAATTTATACATTTCTCTGGTAAGCTCACAATGATTGCAGACCTTTTCCACTCCCCTGAAACCTCTGCTGCTCCTACCACCATTCTTATGGTCAGCAGATGTCATCACTTTTGAGTTCTTTGTGTTACCAAGTGTCTAAAGCTACCCACACCAGCCTTCTTCCCTCCTGTTACAATTGAAGAGTTTTTCTTCCTATCTAACGAAGATCAATTACATCGTTTATGTTTTTTAGCCTATCTTCTTCCACCTTTTCATGAGCCTTATCTATAAATTATCCATTCTCTTGCTTGTGTATCTAATCTTTTCCTCTCTTACTGGAGCCATCTCATGGATATTTAAACAAGGTTATCTCTCTCTCAAAAAAAAAAAAAAAATCCTTGAACGTTGAACATGTATCTCCCTCTATCTATGACCCTCTTTCTCTTCTACACAATCTAATTTCTCAAGATAGTTTCTACAGTTCTTATTTCCATTTTCTCATCTCCTATCCAATTCCCAAGCCATTCCAATCTGGATTTTGATGTTATTACTCTACTGTACATTTATATCTGTGTTGTTTAATACAGTAATCATCTTTAAGTCTTCATTTTGGCGTGTGTGTGTGTGTGTGTGTGTGTGTGTGTATTCCTCCTTTCAGTTATCTATTGTTGCCTGATAAACCATCCCCAAAACTTTGTGACTTAAAACAACTATTTACTTATTCCTGAGTCTACAATCTGTGCCTGGATTTATTCGGGTGGTTTGGTTCTTCTGCTGGTTGAGTCTGAAGGATCCAAGAGGGCATTTCATATGTCTGATACCTCAGTTGGGGAGGCTGGGACAATTAAGATCTGAACAGCTCCTCTCTCCATGAGGTGTCTCGTTCTCTAGGGACTTTACACGTGACCTCTCTCCAGAAGTTTAGCCTGGACTTCCTAACAGCACGGTGGTTGAGTTCCAAAAGGGAATGTGTCAAGAAGTTGAGCCCCAGTGCGCAACCACTTATCTGCTTTCTTCTTGTTTGTTAATATCTCATTGGCCAAAGAAGTCACACAGCCAACTCCAGAGTCAATGCGGGAAAGGAGTTCAAAAGGGGTTAACTATTGGGAGGTGTGATTTTGGGGGGCCACCATTATGTACAACAGTTTATAAACACTTAGGGTAGAGATTAAATCTTCTACTTTTAAAAAAATCTTTCATGTTTACCAACATGGTTTATAGTGTACTACCAAGTACTCAGTGAATATTTCTTTACTCAATGAATGAGTGGTGAATATAGTTAACTGCCAGCAAAGCTCTGGAGGATGAACCTTATAGGCAAGAGTTCAAGTTTGGTCCATGAGGAAAGCCTGAAAGGAAAAGTGGTCAAACATCAAAAACAAACAGATGGACCCTAAGATGGCAGAAGCAGAAGATGAGTTATTGCTGCCAGGCTACCCAAGCTGTTCGAAACCATCAAGCAGCTTCTGTTCAAAGTGGAAGTAGCAACTGAAGCCACCGGTTCCTAAATAGTCCAGGATAACATATATTCCAGTTTGCTAGCTGCTGGAATGCAATATATCAGAAATGGAATGGCTTTTACAAAGGGGAATTTGATAAATTGCTAGTTTACAATGCCAAGGCCATGAAAATGTCCCAGTTAAAGCAAGTCTTTAAAAATGTCCCCCTTAAGCCACCAGTAAGAGGTTACCTTCACTCAGGAAGGCTGATGAAGTTCAGGGTTTGTCTCTCAACTGGAAAGGCACATGGCAAACATGGTGATGTCTGCTAGCTTTCTCTCCAGGCTTCATGTTTTATGAAGCTTCCCCAGGGAACGTATTCCTTCTTCACCTCCAGAGGTCTCTGGCAGCGTGGGCTCTCTGCTTTGTGGCTCTTTCAAAAATGCTTGCTTCTTTTAAAGGATTCCAGCAAACCAATCAAGCCCCACCTGGAATGGGTGGAGACACATCTCCATTTAATCAAGCTTAATACCTACAATTGATTGAGTCACATCTCTGTGGAGATAACCTAATCAAGTTTCCAGCCTGTAATACTGGATAGGGATTAGAAGCAATGACTGCCTTTATAAAATGGGATTAGGATTAAAATATGACTTTTCTAAGGTACATAAATCCTTTCAAACTGGCACAAGGTGTTCAAGGGACTGGATATCCTTGAGAAGGCTGCTGAAATGATATCACAGCTGGACTTGTTCAGCCTAAATGAACCTAGAAGAGATTGCTTCCACTGACCTGAAGTACCTGATGGTGCCAGCATTTCAAGGAACTCTTGCCACGAAACAAGTCAAGCCCAGCAATCATCTACATCATTTGCAGCAGGCTCAAGAACACTTTCTAAACTACTTAACTCAGTGCCATTACTACATATGGCAGACCTTGAGCTGCTCCAAATCAAGAACAACTCTGCTGAAAATAACACTTCAAGCTTCTCCATAGTCTATCCGAAGCTTGTTGCTGTGGCATCTCAAACTAGGCTAAGATAGAGAGATACAAGCAGAAGAAGGAGGTGGAGCATAGATTATCTGCCCTGAAATCTTCCTTAGAAAATGGTGAAACAGATGATAAGCGTGTTGGGGAATATTATCACCTTCACCTTCAGAGGTGGATTGGTATCCGTTTGGAAGAGACTGAGAGTATTGATCAGGAGATAAAAATCCTAAGAGTAAAAGACTCCTCAAACGAAACATCAATTTCTCACTCATCTCTTCAGGACAGACCTTCAACGAAGCCCTTCACTCTCACCCCTAAGCCGAAGTGTTTGACGCTAGTTACCCAAGTCTGGTAACCATGACAGTGATTTACAGATATGATTAGCATCAGAAACATGGAGCATTACCAGATCAAGGAATAGTCAAAACAACAGCAGCAGAGTTCAAAGGCAACTCAACAACCAGAAGATCAGGAGGAAAAGGAGGAAGACACTGATGAGAAAACGCTGCATACAGCCTAGGAGTGGGACGACTGGAAGGACAGTCGTCCTTCTAGATAGACAGATGAAAGACAGAATGATATGGTAAAGGTGGCAGTATTTGGGTGAGGTGGAGGCATACTGGAGTTCTCCATATGGGGTTTGTATTATTTTTGCAACTGTCTTGTTAATTTGAACGTTGTGCTGGTTTGAAAGGAAGTATACCTCCTAGAAAAGCCATGTTTTAATCAAAATCCCATTTCACAAAGGTACAATAATCCCTATTCAGTACTGTATGTTTGAAACTGTAATCAGGTCATCTCCCTGGATGATGTGATTTAGTCAAGAGTGGTTGTTAACTGGATTAGGTGATGACATGTCTCCACCCATTTGGGTGGGTCTTGATTGGTTTACTGGAGTCCTGTAAAAGAGGAAGAGTTTTGGAGAATGAGAGATTCAGAGAAAGCAGAGCAGCACGACATAGCCATGAGAAGCAGAGAGTCCACCAGCCAGTGACCTTTGGAAATGAAGAAGGAACATGCCTCCCGAGGAGCTTCATGAAACCGGAAGCCAGGAGAAGAAGCTAGCAGATGACGCCGGACTCGCCACATGCCCTTCCACTTGAGAGAGAAACCCTGAACTTCACTGGCCATCTTGAACTAAGGTATCTTTCCCTGGATGCCTTTGACTGGACATTTCTATAGACTTGTTTTAATTGAGACATTTTCTCTGCCTTAGAACTATAAACTTGCAACTTATTAAATTCCCCTTTTTAAAAGCCATTCCATTTCTGGTATATTGCATTCCGGCAGCTAGCAAACTAGAACACCTAGTATTGCAAATTTTAAAAATTTATAAAAACAAACAAACAGATGGATTTTAGTGAATTTAACTAATGCCCTACCCATTGATTTCAAGACAGGAAAAAAACGCAAGCAATAAGTATCATAAAAAAAAAAAAGTATGTTTAGTTCAGAACTATGCTGTGCTTCATGGAGAAAACAATGTACTGGATAGTAGGAACATATGGTCAGAAAGAGAAAGATAGGTTAGTTCAGGGTTTAGCAAACTGCAACCTGTGGGCCAAATCCAGCTCTCCATCTACTTTTTTTTTTTAATTTATTAATTAAAAAAAATTTAACAAACCAAATAAAACATTAACATATATAATCAGTAATTCACAATATCATCACTTAGTTGCATATTCATCATTTCTTAGAACATTTGCATCAATTCAGAAAAAGAAAAAGACAATAGAAAAAGAAATAAAATGAAAACAGAAAAGAAAAAAAAAGATTATACCTACCATACCCCTTACCCCTTGCTTTCATTGATCACTAGCATTTCAAACTAAATTTATTTTAACATTTGTTCCCCCTATTATTTATTTTTATTCCACATGTTCTACTCGTCTGTTGACAAGGTAGATCAAAGGAGCATCAGACACAAGGTTTTCACAATCACACAGTCACATTGTGAACGCTATATCATTATTCAATCATCCTCAAGAAACATGGCTACTGGAACACAGCTCTACATTTCAGGCAGTTCCCTCCAGCCTCTCCATTACATCTTGAATAACAAAGTGATATCTACTTAATGTGTAAGAATAACCTCCAGGATAACCTCTCGACTCTGTTTGGAATCTCTCAGTCATTGCCACTTTGTCTCATTTCACTCTTCCCCCTTTTGGTCAAGAAGGTTTTCTCAATCCCTTGATGCTAAGTCTCAGCTCATTCTAGGGTTTTTCTCAATCCCTTGATGCTGAGTCTCAGGTCATTCTAGGATTTCTGTCCCACGTTGCCAGGAAGGTCCACACCCCTGAGAGTCATGTCCCACAAAGACAGGGGGAGGGTGGTGAGATTGCTGGTTGTGTTGGCTGGAGAGAGAGGCCACATCTGAGCAACAAAAGAGGCTCTCTTGGGGGTGACTCTTAGGCCTAAATTTTAAGTAGACTTGACCTATCCTTTGTGTGGTTAAGTTTCATATGAACAACCCCCAAGACTGGGGGCTCAGCCTATAGCTTTGGTTGTCCACACTGCTTGTGAGAATATCAAAGAATTCAACTTGGGGAAATTGAATTTTTCCCCATTCTCACCATTCCCCAAAGGGGGCTTTGCAAATACTTTTGTACTCACTGTTCAAATCACTCTGGGATTCACCGGGGCATCACTCTAGACAAACCAACAAAATCTCATCTCCTGCCTGAGATTCCAAGTACTTATGGTGTTCAATCAAACTATCTACATAAGTTATATTAGGAAATGCACTAGTCAAAATATAAATTTTGTACCAAATAAACATTTTTTGCTTTAGTCTCACACATAAAGTGACATTTTAAAATATTAATTACCATCTATTTTCAGCACCCTGCGATAATGACATTCATTTTTCATCCTTCTGCAAAAACATTTTTTAAATTTGTACATTTAATCACTGTTATTATACACTCTAGGCATTCCTAGATTATACCATTTCAATCTTTAACATCTATCTTTCTTTCTGATTTCATTTATGTCCCCAGCCCTCCTTCCAGCTACTTTTATAAATAAAGTTTTATTGGAACACACCACTCCCATTTGTTTCACATTGTCTATGTTTGTACTGCAGAGCTAAGTAGTTGGAACAAACACTGTACAGTCTGCAAAGCCTAAAATATTTACAATCTAGCCCTTTACAGAAGTTTATCTACTGTCCTAGGTTAGTCTAAAATGACTCAGTGAGTGCTTCCTGGACTCAATAGAATTCATACCATTTTTATTTATGGAGGAGATGATAGGTGACTGCAAGGTAATATGGAAGATGTACTGTTTTGTGCTTAAAACTGTTAGCGGTTCTGGTCCCAGTGAAAAAAATATTTTTTTGAGACCCCTAACAAGAAATGTTTTGTGTTAATATACAATAATGTCAGACCCTGGGCCCCTGTTTAAACCAGTGATCCTAGTAATTCTCTTGGCTTCCTCTTCTACTTATAACCCTATGTTCACACTCATTTGTAGACACAGAGATGAGGGCCAATGACATGTTAAGGCCCCAAAGAAAGTGTTTTAATTCTTTTAAAATCAAAATAAATGTAATAATGGATATATAATCATGAATCCAGCCTGGACGATGCTCAGTTTTTGTTGGTGTCCTTTATTTTTATTTCAAAAGAAATTATTCCATAGCCCACATATTCTAGGCTTCATAATTCAGGAGCATAGGTTAGTGACGAAACATCCCGGGAACTCAAGCCGTAGTCTTGACATTCCAAATCACTCTGCACTCTGAAAGATACCAGCCTTTCTCATCTCAAAATCTTTCATGGAATCATGGTTTCTGTAGAAATCTGCATATGTCTTCTTTCTTGGTTGAGCCACAGCAAATTTATAGAGAGCTGCAGTCTCCAGAGATACAGCAAATGCTCGAACAATATGAAATTGCAGATGCTTGGCTAAAATGACTCATATATGATGTTTCTGCCAAAGCACTGGAAGGCATGGTAGTTAGTCTCCTTAACACAAATGTCCTTCCTTGATACTCGTTTTTGTATCAATTATATAAAACACAACTTTTATAGAGGAAGGGACCTATGAAACAAAAATGCTAGGGACTGACAAAAGTCACCCTGCTACCCTGTCTCCCTCAAGCCACATTTTTCAGGGTCCCATAAACTCCGTGAAGAGTGGCTTCCTCCCAAGACCTGGCCCAAGTCGCTGTTGTGGCCATGGATGCTTTGCCTTTGGAGAACTGAGCACAGCTGCCTTTAACCTTTGAGTCAGGATATAAAACAAAAAAAAGCTCATTGTAAAAGACGTGGAGGCCTGTAACTTGGGAAGAAGGGTGCTGGCATTTATACAATTGGCCCCATGTCTGGCAAGTGGGACTGCCCAGCGATGCCACTGTTGTAGTGGGTCTATGGGCAGAGAGGAATCCTGCTCAGACCCTCAAGGAATAACTATTGGTTCAGGCCCAAGCATGTAGACTTCAGAAGCCGGGGTTCCTCCACCTTTTCCTGGAAGTGCAGATGGCTCGGAGGAGCAGCACTTGAGCTAAGGGCTTTCCAGTGAGAGCACAGCCTGGCATCTATCTGCTTGTCAAGCTTTGGTTGTTGCGAGAGTGCTCCATCTCTCAGGAGCCAGGATTCCATTCGTTCATTAGCCAGCTGCTTCAGTTTCCCTCCGCTATTCTACCCACACTCCCCTTCCCTTGGAAGACGGAGGGGAATAAAATTTGCTTTGCCTAAAGTCAGGGCAGCTGAGAGTTACATAAAACGCAACTTAAAGTTCACCCAGACAGTCTTCAAAGTGGATAATCCACTCCCAGTTGGAGCCTCAAGAATTAACTGACTGACATATAATAATGATGCTAAGCCTTTGTAGAGTATAAAATTTTTACTTTTCCAAAGTTCTTCTTTCTCCATGATTCTAGCTTCATGATTACTTTGTGACATAAGGCCAGTTCTATTATCCCTTACATTACAGAGGCAAAATCTGAATCTCAGAATATGAAATAATTTACCACAAGTCATACATTAAATGTCTGTGTGGTTTACAAGAAAACAACCAGAAATAGAAATTCAAATCCAGCTCTGCTCCTAACTATATATGTGGTCTTTGGTGAGTTAGCTAATCCTGTGGTATCCAAACTTTGGAATTTCAAATGCAGTCATTACTTTCTTTTATAGAGCATAAAAACTCAGCTCCCCTCCACAATCAACATCATTTCATAGGGGAAAAAAGGACATTTTAACATTGAAAACAAAGACCATAAAATCAGAATAAAAAATAAGTTTTTTTAATTAAATAAATTTAGTTTATTTTTTTAAAAAAAACTCACTACTTTGTCCTTACATCCTTCAAGTTTTAGAAATGGACAATGTCAGGATTGGCATTTCAGAGCCACTTAAGAAATCTCTCTGGGTCTCATGAACCTTATCAGATGTGTTTGACTTCTCCTTGATTTCCTTCTGTCTCTTAATGTCCAGTGATTCTCTGACCCAAGCCCAGAGTCTCTTTCTATGAATACAGCTGGAAATGGGCACCCCTGGGTCTGGATGGCGATAGGCAGAATGTCAGGTCTGAGGAGCAGGTGAAGTGACTGTCCAGGCTGTGGACACCACACCATGCACATCCATACTTTGAGAGAGACCGACCAAAGGTAGTTTCAGTGGCACCAGGTAAGCAGGGGGGAAGAACCGACTTCCTCTTAGAAAGTGATGCCTTTGTACTTACGACAAAACAGCTTGGGATTTGGTGTGCAAGCGGAGGCCTGTTTTCCCTGCTACCTCTCTGCCATCAGGCTGGTCCTGGCTGGTTTGGCTTTCACCCTGGGTTAGAAAGCTACACCAGTCAGTCAGTTGCCTCCAGGTCCCTCCTGCTAACCACGTTCTAGGCCAAGGTTTGGAAAGCAGCTCGGAAAATCCAGTGCTTCCACCAGAGGCTGCCACTGGCCTAAGTCTGAAGCTTGAATGTGCACCACAGCTAAATAAAGTCAATGATTTTATTATCATTAGTGATAATAATAATAATAATATATGTATATATATTTTAAATAAAAACTACAGGGACTTTATTGAAAAAATTCAACGTTTCAAAGTTTCCTAAAACAACGCCAGAAATCTCACTAGCAAAACTATTCAGAAGAAAAGCATATCTGTTGCAAAAAATTAAAGGCAAATTTTCATGGGGAAAATTACTGCTGAATCAGTGACTCTTAGAGTCACTAGAGAATGGCAGCAGTTCAGGGATGCTGCATTTACTTTTGCTAGAGCATACTTTGTGGGCAGTTTACACTTCTTCCCTCTTAGAATTTGATGTTTGACTCAAAGAGGTCATTAAAATTTAATTCAGCTTTTAGGAAGATACCTTCACACAATTAATAGTGTAGATCTTCTAGTAACTAAACCATTCAGATTTGCCTGAAATGAGCACCACGTGTGGATTAGTTAGTTTGTTTACTTTCATTGTTTCAGTTAAGTTCAATGGCAATTTCAAAGAAAAAAGTAATTTGCCTATTCCCTCTTTATTTTTAAGTAAATAATTTTAGCAATTATGTAGAAAAATAATCTTTAAAAGTTGTTGTAAAGCGTGTTCGATTCCCAGTCCATGCACTCCTACCCTCTCCCCCAAAAAAGAAACACAAGCAAAACAAACAGCCAAACAAAAATTCAACAAATGGTGCAGCAATAATGGGATATTCACATGGAAAAATATTGAAATGTGACCCTGCCATACAGCACAAAAAAAAATTGTTGTAAAGGACTTTTTTTTCTGGAATCAGTCACTGATTTAGGACATCAGAAAATCATAAGCTGCATATCGTCCAGTCACATGATGGTCGATCTGCCTCTCAATATCAGACAGCAAAGTGCTGGCTCCTTATTCAAAAGAGTTCTGGCTTCAGCCACTCATCTCCTACTTCCTCCTTTATAAGTGAGAGCCAGGCAAGGGAATTCTTTCCATGTGGATGTCTCCTGCTGGTTTAAATCCTACCCTCTTTCCAGTTTTCCAAAAGAAATCTCTTATGGCCCATAGTATTACTATAGCTACTGGGAAGGTGGCATTTACAGTTTCTTTTCCAGGAGAGGTTTTAATAAAATCTGATCCTTCACTCAAGAAAGGCCGATGAAGTTCAAGGTTTCTCTCTCAACTGGAAAGGCACATGGTGAACACAGGGATGTCTGCTAGCTTTCTCTCCAGGCTTCTTGTTTCATGAAGCTCCCCTGGCGGTATTTTCCTTCTTTGTCTCCAAAAGTCTCTGGCCGTGCAGGCTCTCATCGTGGCCCTTGTCATTCTAAAGGGCCAATGATGATAATAGCTTAAGCATTGCTTTATTACTATTACTTGTATTTGTATTTATACTTGTATTTGCATTAGAGAAGTTGTAGCTTTACAGAGAAACTCTGCACAGAAAACACAAAGTTCCTTTATTTCCCCCTCACACACAGTTTTTCCTGTTATTAGCACTTTGCATTATTGTGATATCTTTGTTAAAATTGATGAAACAATATTATTAGAATTATACTATTAACTGTAGTCCATAGTTTATGTAAGGGTTCACTGTGTTGTACAGTCCCCTGGTTTTTAAAACATTTTTTATTTTAGAAATATATACAAGCTAAAATTTCCTCTTTTAACCATATTAAATTATATGTCAGGTGTTAATTGCATTCACAATGTTATGCTACCACACCACCATCCTTTACCAAAACTCTGCCATCACCCCAAATAGAAACTCTGTACCAATTAAGCATTGACTCCCCATTCCCAACCCCCAATCCTGGCTCCTGGTAAACTGTATTCTAGTTTGACTCAATGAATGTGCTTATACTAATTATTTCATATTCGTTGCACATTGTTTTTAAGGTATATTTTTATCCACACCTTTTTAGCATAGTGCTAAAAAGAAAGAAGAAAACAGGACCATTGAGATCACTGAAGTAACAAGAAATAAAGATAGGAAAACTTAAATATTACAAGCTTTAATAGTGTCCTAAATATGACATAATAGGTACCCAAGAAATGTGCTTGAAAGAAGGAATAGGCTGATGTCAGGAAAGTTCAGGTAAATCTTCGTGAAGGGGACAGAACTGGAAGAGCACCTTGAAAAGATGGATTGTGTCTGGACAGGAGCAGGGGTGGGAGAATGGAACTGAGGTGTGGAGCATCTAGAAAACAGTCTGGAGAGTGAAAGGAGCAGGGGCTCAGGAGAGAAAAGCCCCATCTCAGGGCAGTGCTGAAGTAACATAAGAAGAAGAGGGGATGAGTTAGGGATGGGCCAGCTCTGTGGAGCTCTCCTGCATAGTTTTGAGGTATAAGACCTGGTCAAGTCATAGTTCAGCCACTTGCTAGTATTATTATCCCCCCCACTTCCTGCCCCTGACGATGAAGGTAAGCTCTCTGAGGTCAGAGGGTAGAGAAAGGGAAGGAACAAATGAGTCTGACAGGAATTCTTGCTATTAAAAAATTATTCCCAGAAACAGTCAAACTACCTCCACTCTTTGAACTGGGTGTCTATATCCCCATGTTTTCCCTGGGAGACAAGTTCCAGGTTAGAGGATCCATGGAAACCAATAGGTCTTTAGACAACGTGATCCCTCTAAGGTCTCTTGACCAAATTGCCAAGCCAAAGAAGTTTCTCTCCCTTTGCTGTCAGGTGGGGTCCATAATAAGAACTAAGGAAGTGACCTTTTCTCAGGAACTGGGTAGACAAATGACCTAAACTTCAACCCTTCCCTTCTTGGAAGGAACTTATCATCTAAAGGAGGAGGGCTTAAAAATGCTTCTGTTTCAGTGCAAAAAGAAAAAGGAGTGGGAGGAAAAATTTACTGTCCTGCAGTACTTTTTGGAATATAAAGGAAAAATATTTTCTAAAAGTGGGGCATCTGTTCCCTCCAATCTGAGTGTAGAATTGCAGCTTTAAAGAGACTCTTCTGCAGAAAATTAAACCTCTATTTTTATATTCTTAATGATTGGGAACCTATAGGGATTTTTATCATACATAATGTTAATCTGTTTATTTATTTACTGTATTTTGTTTTCCCATCACCTCCTGTTGCACCAGTTGAGATTGAGACTTGGTGGTGTGAGAGGAGGTGAGACTGGGATTGAGAAGGATGAGATGGGCCAGAGAGCTGACCTATGAAACAGAGGAAAATTGAGAGCAAACTCCTCTGTGACTTCTTAAATTTTTGCATTTTTTATTATGAAAGTAATATATGCAAAAAAAGAAAGTAATAAAAACCCAGTCAAATTTACATTTTTATTATAAGAGTAATCTAAGTACCCAGTGTGGAGTAGGGAATGAATATTGTTGCCTAGTGTGGAGTGGTTCCACTCTCAGATATGACCACAACCAGTGATTTCTTATGCATATGTAACCATGTAGGTGTATCCCTTAAAAAATGCACATGCAAATTGAATCATGCAGTGTATATCATTATATATTTTGCTTTTTAAAAATGTTCCTTGGAGATTCTAAAAGTGTTCCTTGGACAGTCTTCATCAGTAGTATGATCATATGTCCCAGTTTGCCTGGGAGAGTCCTGGCTTACACCTATTGTCCAATATGATTATCAATAGACATCCTTTTCACTTTTACAAGTGTCGTGCTTTTAGGGTGCATGGGTGGTTCAGTGGTAGAATGCTCGTCTTTCATGCGGGACACCCAGGTTCGATTCCCGGCCCATGCACGCCCCCCCCAAAATAAAAGTGTTGTGGTTTTGATGATAAATCTCACGGTCACTCTATTGATCAGTCTAAATGAGTATGTCTTTCCTTTTAATAATTGTCATGAAACATCACACCATGAATACTTCAAATATAACAAGTCACCCATCTATGAACATTTAAATTATTTCTAGTTTTTAACTAATAGAAACAATTCAGCAGGGAGCCTCTTTGCACATTCATCTTTGAACTCTCATGAAGTGGTGAAAATTGCTGGGTTGAAGAGTTTGTGCCTTCTACATTTTTCTGTGAAAATAATATTTTATTTACTTTTAAACCAAGGCATAGTATTTTATCATATTACTATAATGCAGTTTATTTATGTTTTACATTTTGAAAACTCTAGCCAAATTCCTTTCTAAAAGGGAACAACCACAGCAGCACTGTCCTAGTTTGCTAGCAGCTGGAATGTGATATACCAGAAATGAAACAGTTTTTTTTTTTTTTTAACATGGGCAGGTGCTGGGAATCGAACTGGGGTCTCCAGCATGGCAGGCAAGAACTTTGCCACTGAGCCACCGTCACAGCAGCTGGAATGGCTTTTAAAAGGGGGAATTTATTAAGTTGCAAGTTTATAGTTCTAAGGCCATGAAATTGTCCAAATTAAAGCAAGTGTATGAAAATGTCCAAACTAAGTTACTAACAAGAGGTTACCTTCACTCAAGAAAGGCCAGTGAAGTTCAGGGTTTCTCTCAACTGGAAAGGCACATGGTGAACATGGCGACAGCAGCTAGGTTTCATGCAGCTTGTTTCATGAAGCTCTCCTGGGGGTGTTTTCCTTCTTAATCTCCAAGGTCTCTGTCTGAGTGGGCTCTGTCGTGGCTCTAATAGCGGACTGACTCCAAAATGTTTCCACTTTTAAAGGATCCCAGTCAAGGCCCACCAGAATGGGTGGAGTTACATCTCCCTCTAATCAAAAGTTAATACCCACAATCAGGTGAGTCACATCTCCATGGGCACAGTCAAAAAGCTCCCAGCCAGCAATTCTGAGTGAGGATTAAAAGACATGGCTTTTCTGGGGTCCACCACAGATTCAAACCAGCACAAGCACTTTCCATGCTTATCTCACTGGCACAGGCCAGCATCCTCCTTTAACTCTTTATGGATTTCGGATGGATCAGGTCACTGCCTACTCCCCTAAAAAAAGGTGGCAGTGGATTATTGTCTGATTCCTCCCCTTCTCCTGCCAGTACCAAGCCCTCTTTTTACAGGAACCATTGCCTGACTGCCCCGCCCCCCTCCAATGCTCATTAAGACTGGGATGTGGTCCCTTGTGTCACTCACATAGCAGTTGACACTTCAATTATTGCAAGTATTACATTGTACCATGTACTCTCCTCTTCAATGTCCCTCTCCCCAAGGGAACTCTAAATTAGTTTCCTATAGCTGCTGAAACAAATTGCCGCAAATTTAGTGGCTTAAAATGATACAAATTTATTATCTTACAGTTCTGGAGGTCAGAAGTCCGAAATGGGTCTTACTGGAGACTTAGGAGAGAATCCATTTTCTTTCCTTTTCTAGCTTCTAGGGATTTCTGCATTTCTTGGTTTGTGACTCCTTCCAAGTGCAAAGCCAGCAATGGCTGGTTAAGTCTTTCTTACATTGCATCACTCTGATATTGATTCTTCTGCCTCCCTCTTCTACATTTGAAGACTCTTGTGAATGCATTGGGCATGCCCAGAAAATTCAGGATACTCTGCTTACCTTAATGTTAGTTGATTAGCCCTCTAGAATAACAGGTTCACAGGATCCCTTTGCCATCTCGTATAACACATTCACAGGATCCAGGGATTAGGATGTGGATTTTGGGGGGCCTGCCTACCACAGACTCCAAGCTCTGTGAGGGAAGGAAGTATGTCTTCTTCCCTGTTGTATTCTCATTGCTCACCCCAGTGCTGGGCATGGATAGACATCCAGTAAATGTTTTATCAATTAATTGTTTCCCTGCTCTGGGTGATTCTTACAGGTCAGGTAACAGAGGGCTGGCTCTAAGGCCTCAGTAGGAGGCCCACATCAAAGAAACCTCATTATGGAGGCTAGAAAGAGCTTCTTTCCACTGCCAGTCCTCTCCTCTCACCAGCTGGAGACTCATTTTTCACAACACCATTTTTATTTAGCCTGAGGATACCAAAGACAGGGGCAGTCACAGGCATCCTTCAGAGCAGGGACCACGTCATTCATCTGTGTGTTTCCAGGCCTAGCCCAAAGCCTGGGGCACTCTAAGAGCTCAGAGCATATTTGTTGAGTGGGTTAGGATGCACTGGGGGACAGGAGTCCAGTTGGGAAAGAAAAGCTGAGGTCTAGGTGCCCGGTAGGTCACTGAGTCAGAGTGAGAGAGCTAGAGGCCTTTCAGTATTGCTGTTTTGTGACCAGGGTTCCATGGCAGGTAATACCAAAACAGGCAGCCAGAGAGCCAGGCAAGTTTGGATATGGTGACTCAGGTTGGAGGGGACGGCAGCAGTAAGCAGACAAGACACTGCTAATGTGGACAGCAAGAAAAAGGTCAAGGACCAAGCAAGATATGAGAACCTGAGTGTGGGTGGAAGCTGAATCTGAAGGGACTTGACAGGAACAAGAGAGTGGGAGAAAACTTAACCAGAGGCAGCTTCCTGCTCCATGCCCCAAATTTTTATATTGTTTCTCTGTAGTAGAAATCAACTCAACCAAGTCAGAGGCCCCTGGAAAATGGATTGTACTCATGGCAGGGGTGTAGGAGCAGCAGCCATGGGGAACTGTTGTAAGCAGACTCTGAAACCGGACAATGCACTGGGGACAGTTAAATCAACAAGCAGTAGTGAAGCAAATTCAAAACTTAATTAAGACCCAGCCATCATGCTTGGAAGCTCACTCTCGAGAGACAACCAGACACTGTATGAGGAAGTTTGATACAGGATGGGGAGATTCCAATCTCCCTATAGCAAAGGGCTACCTAAAATAAGAGCTCTTAAAAAAAAAAAAAGAACAGTCTCCTTTAATCTGCCCCAAATTTCTGTATGCTAGACTTCATTTCCTTCATTTTATAAATAAGGAAAGTGAAACTCAGAGAAGGTGGGTAACTTGTCCAAAGTGACACAGCTGTTGAGTGGTGAAGCCACGATGCAAACTCCTATTTCTCTTATTCTAAAGCCCACACTTATAAACTCTATTCCATGAAAGCACAGGCTGTTTTTTTCCTGCTGCCAAGCACACTACCAGGCATGGAGTAGGAGCTAAATGAATGACTCCTTTGACATAAATATAATTCTTATACTCCTGTACTCTGCATATATTTCTATTATTTATAGCATGATTTTAGTCTTAAGCCCTTGTAGAATAAGTATATTTCACTTATTCCAAAAAGGACATGAGATAGGCTAGTTATTTGTTTCTGAGTTTGCTTTCCTACCAAATTGTGAGCTCCTGGGAGACAGAAACTGTATCCTACCAGCTATTCAGCCTGGCATACAGTAGGTGATCAATAATTTGAGTATGAATGAATGGTTAACCTGGCAGTATTGTATGTGATATACTGAAGAAGGGACAAAGAGGATTTGGATTGGAATGTTCAGGGTCATCTTTTTCTTCCCAGTTTGAGTATATTGCCTGACACATACTTATAAACAGTGGCTGAAGAAATAAATGAGTTAATCCTGCTTTTATCCTAGTCTTAGGTATAAGAGTGGAGTCCTATCCACTCTGGATTAGTTCTAGAACCAGTAGAGCTATTGCATTACACTCTGGGGACCCTCCAAGAAATTCTACACTGTATCTACAGAATACTCCCATTTCCAAAGAGAGGACAGTTCAGTTCCAAGTAGTTGTACCACAATCGTAAACACAACCACAAAGGAATGGAAACAAACCACCAAAACACTGCCCACTGAGTGGAAGGCCTGGCTCCTCTCAACCAGTCTTGAGCATTTCTAAACAGATACAAAGAGGGTTATACCTGCTCTGAGTCCTGCCAAAAGAATAGAAAGCAAACCCAAGAAAAATCAGCTGGCACCAAGTGAGAATTCAAGAGGACCAAACTGAAAGCTTACTGCGGGAAGAGAAATACCAGGTATTAGTTGAAGGAGGAGATTAACTTAATTCCCTTGTCTTCAAGGGATATTATTGCACAGTCCAGTGAGTTGTACAATTTGGGCACATCATATAACGTTAACTGGAGATAATGAGAATAACAGCTTTGTTTTTTAAACAGTTTTTAGTTGTGCCTTCATCACCTTAGTTCATTAAAAATATGCTTGTCTTATGGATAAAAAATAAACAAATAATAGGGAGAACAAAGGTTAAAATAAATTAAGTAGACTGAAATGCTAGTGGTCAATGAAAGAGAGTGGTAAGAGGTATGACATGTATGAGTTTTTTCTTTTTTCTTTCTTTTGCTGGAGTGATGCAAATGTTCAAAAAATTTATCATGGGGATGAACACACAACTATGTGATGATATTGTGAGCCACTGATTGTAACCATGTCAAGAATGTATATCAAGAATGAATGTATGTCAAGAATGTTTGTACGTCTGTTTGTTGTTTATAATAAAAAAATTTTTTATATATACTTGTCTTAAAGATCCTATAACTAAAGCAATAACCCACTAATGTGGGATAGAAGTTGCCCTTCCCAGCATGGTATTTTTGGTTTTTGGTTTGTTTTTTTAAAAAAATCAGTATTTCTAATTATGTTAGAACACTGAATGAAGCTGAATGTGAGAATGATAGAGGAAGGAGGGCTGGGGGCACAAATGAAATCAGAAAGAAAGATAGATGATAAAGACTGAGATGGTATAATCTATGAATGACTAGAGTGTATAATGATAGTGACTAAATGTACAAATTTAAAAATGTTTTTGCATGAGGAAGAACAAAGTAATGTCATTACTGCAGGGTGTTGAAAATAGATGGTAATTAATATTTTAAAATTTCAACTTATGTGTGAGGCTAAAGCAAAAAATGTTTATTTGGTACAAAATTTATATTTTGACTAGTGCAGTTCCTAATATAACTTATGTAGATAGCGTAATTGAACACCATAAGTACATGGAACTTTGAGTAGGGCATAAGATTTTGTAGATTTGTCCAGAGTGATGCCCCAATAAATCCCAGAGTGATTTGAACAGTGAGTAAAAAAGTATTTGCAAAGTCCCCTTGGGGGAATGGTGAGAAAGGGGGAAAATTCAGCTTCCCCAAGTGGAGAATTCTTGATATTCTCATAAGCAGTGGGACAACCAAAGCAATAGGCTAAGTCCCCAATCTTGGGGTTTGTTCATATGAAACTTAACCCTACAAAGGATAGGTCAAGCCTACTTAAAAGTAGGCCTAAGAGTCACCCCCAAGAGAACCTCTTTTGTTGCTCAGATGTGGCCTCTCTCTCTCTCCAGCCAACACAACAAGCAAACTCACTGCCCTCCCCCTGTCTACGTGAGACATGATTCCCAGGGGTGTGGACCTTCCTGGCAACATGGGACAGAAATCTTAGAATGAGCTGAGACTCAGCATCAAGGGATTGAGAAAACCTTCTTGACCAAAAGGGGGAAGAATGAAATGAGACAAAGTGTCAATGGCTCAGAGATTCCAAACAGAGTCGAGAGGTTATTCTGGAGGTTATTCTTACGCATTAAGTAGATATCACCTTGTTATTCAAGATGTTGAATGGAGAGGCTGGAGGGAACTGCCTGAAAATGTAGAGCTGTGTTCCAGTAGCCATGTTTCTTGATGATGATTGTATAATGATATAGCTTTCACATGTGACTGTGTGATTGTGAAAACCTTGTGTCTGATGCTCCTTTGATCTACCTTGTCAACAGATGAGTAGAACATATGGAATAAAAATAAATAATAAGGGGAACAAATGTTAAAATAAATTTAGTTTGAAATGCTAGTGATCAACGAAAGGGAGGGGTAAGGGGTAAGGTATGTATAATCTTTTTT
Organism: Tamandua tetradactyla; assembly: GCF_023851605.1. NCBI lineage: Eukaryota > Metazoa > Chordata > Mammalia > Pilosa > Myrmecophagidae > Tamandua > Tamandua tetradactyla. The sequence goes on along the minus strand of NC_135330.1, from coordinate 69,919,245 downwards.
TTCTGTTTTTGTTTTATTTCTTTTTCTGTTGTCTTTTTATTTCTTTTTCTGAATTAATGCAAATGTTCTAAGAAGTGATGAATATGCAACTATGTGATGATATTGTGAATTACTGATTATATATGTAGAACGGAATGATCACATGTTAATTTTTTTAATTAATTAATAAATAAATTTTTTAAAAAAAGAGTAACCTCCAAAATGACCTCTCCACTCTATTTGAAATCTTGTAGCTACTGAAACCTTATTTTGTTACATTTCTTTTCTTCCTTTTGGTCAAGTAGGCATTCTCCGTCATATGATGCCAGGGCCAGGCTCATCCCTGGAAGTCATGTCTCACATTGTCAGGAAGACTTACATCCCTGAAAGTCATGTCCCATGTAGCGGGGAGGCTAATGAGTTTATTTGCAGAGTTTGGCTTTGAAAGAAGAAGAGTGGGGTAAATTTGATGGTTTCACTTGATGGTAATATGTACTTTTAAAAATGTGAGAAATATTTAATAATATATTTTAGCTGCACATTTAACAGATAACACGAGTCACCTATAGCATTAAGCCAAAACGTAGAAAGGAGTACATCTGAATTTTAATCCTGGAGTTTTAGTTTCTGCCACTGTCCAAGTGAAAGTAGTACAACTGCTTATTTATTTATCCAATCAGGTATTAGTTTGAATTCTCAGGGAAAATCCAAAATAAGAAATGTCACTCCTTTGTTCTCTCAGTCCTTTTTAGAAGATAGAGTAACAAAACTATGGTGGGTTTTTTTGTTTGTTTGTCTTTGCATGTAATTGTGTAGAGAACAAGTCAAAGATGCAGAAACTCAGTATTTTATCAAGCTTCCTAATGTGGCAGGACACCTGACTTGGTATATATACTATTAGGAATCAGACACAGTGAATGACAGTTCACAGTTGCTTTTATACATGCCCATGTACCCGGCTTTGTGCCAACTATTATGGCAAATGATTTTCTGGGGGTTATGCCTGACAATGTATGCATAAAGATCCTCCTATGGAGAGTGCTCTAGCCTCATGTAAACTCTTCTATAAATGGCATATTCTGTGAACCTAAAGAGAAGACAGTGTCTCTCAAAATGCCTTTAAGTTACTTCAAATTGCAAGTTCCTAAAAAATTCTAGAATAGATACATCTGTCAGCCTTACACCAACAATTTCATTCCAAATGTCACCTGAGAGGCATATGCCATGTACAGGAATCCACCTTCATCTCTGGCACTTTCAGAAATCAGTATGGAGGCGTTCACCATGCCATGACCCTTTACCACCAGAAGAAGGCTGATTAGCATTCAGCTGCAAGCGCCTTCTACTTAGATTAGTACACTCATGTTGACATGATTTGGCACAAGGAAACTGGTTTTATCCAGTGCAGGAAGCTGCTTCACACCCTTGTATCTTTCTTTATCACTCGGATTTTGGTGGATGCTGCTTGCGGTAAGTCGCACACCTTCTCTTCTTCGTTGGAAGATGCCCTGCTGCCTGAAGGTCTTCTTGGTGATAGTAGTGGGGGCGGGGCGGTGGCGTGAGGGGGGCCCCGGCCCCGGAGGCGGCAGCTGCGGAGGCTCTGGCTCTGGAGACAGCCACTTGCCGTTAACAACCGAGTTTTACTGCGTGATTGCTAAGTACCAAGCACTATGCTAAGCACACTTTGAAATTAGCTCACTAAGCCTCATAGTAGTCCTGTGAAACTGGTAAGCACGGCACGGAGGTCATCAAGGTGCAGAAGCCATTCAGGTAGGCAAGGGAAAGGTCCAATCACGTACAGTCTCAATAAGAGACCCCACGCAGTGTCTGCCCCACCTCCCATCCTTCAAGGTGATGATTCCAAAACACACATCCTAGTCATTTGGGGAAGTTTTCAAAGACAGTTTTCTGGATCCCTCTCAGACCTACTGGATCAGAATGTCTGAGGATAAAATGTACATTTTTAAAAAAAGACACCCTGACTCATGAACATCCACATCCGCAGGGGCCCGTAAAGAAAGTGCTAACGCTGTTGTTGTTGTTCTCTAGAATAATTTAGAACCCCACATTGGCTCATTCCCAAACTGCTTTCATTTAATCCCATCTCTTCTTGGCCCCAAATTCATGGCTCTGAAACCCCAGACATTCTTTAAGCCTGTGGAGTTGGTGTTTCTCTGGGCTACCCCTGATATTCAAATTTGGGTTGATCCCAGACCCCTCAGATTAACTTGACCCGTTAGCTTTCTGCAGTTTGTGTCACCTCGGGTGGTTCTGTCCCTCAGTGCCTCTCACCCCAGCCACAGTGGGGTCAGAGCCCTGTTAGTGAAGATGGGAGAGGGGATACTTTGGATTCAAGGTACTGGAAATCAGAGCATAATACTGCAAGAAAAGGGTACCCTAAGATCTCGTCCAACCAAGGCTTGATGGATACTTCCTGTTAGACTGGAATGAACCCCTCAGTAGCCCTGAAGCCACAGATAAGAGGAGCAGGTGAGAAGGGTGAGGAGGGGTCTGACCTTGAAGACCATCTCAACAAGGCTCCCAGGTCCTGAATCCTGCTCATGATTGATCCTTCCCCTCACCAATAACCACCTCTTGCAACCTCAGCATCTGGTGTTTACCACAGGCAAATACCTCTGCTCCTTCTTGGCAACCATTGGCATCCCACAGACAAAAATAGACCAACTGGGATTGTAGGGTCAACCAAGATGGCAGCATTAGATTCTCCAGGATGCATTTCCCTCACAAAATCTTTGAAAAACAAGCAGAGCCATCTTCCTCAAAACTCTGGAAAACAGTTATAGGGCTGCAGTAACTGGATGAGTGTCAAATCAAGAAAACATAGCTTTAAAAATGGTAGAAGCTCCTAGGGCCTTTGCTGGCCCCTCCCCCACCCCTTCCAGTCTGTGCTCCCATTGTGTGTCAATGGCGGAGTTCCAGCAATAACAGAGTAAACCCTATGTGCATACAGAGGTGCTTTTATGTCAGTGCCAATCTATCAGGTGGCAGCCTAAAAGACTGAACTAAGACACTCCTTTCTAGCTCTCTCTTCCAGAGCTTACCTTCCAGTCAGAAGCAACTTGCAGACAGACAAAGCAGTGTAAAAAGCAATTAAGTCAAAGTGGCCTGAGGCAAAAGATTATCAGCTTTAAGCTATAGGATGGGGTGGGGGAGGCGTGGGGGGATCTAATTCATAGGGAGTGGAGGGGACATTGGTATTCCTGTAAAAGGAGGAAAGAATAGTTCTTCAACAAATGGTGCTGGGAAAACTAGATATCCATATGCAAAAGAATGACGATGAACTCCTACATCACACCATTTACAAAAATCAACTCAAAATGGATCAAAAACCTAAATACAAAAACCAAAACCATAAAACTCCTAGAAGTAAACAGGAAAGCATCTTCAGAACTTTGTGTTAAGCAATCATTTCTTATACTTTATACCAAAAGCACAAGCAACAAATGAAAAAAATAGATGAATGGGGTTTCACCAAAATTTGAAAATTTTGTTCATCCAAGGATTGCATTGTAAGAGGAAAAAGACAATTTACATTGGAGAGGATATGGAGAAATTGGAGAGAATGTCAAGAAATTGGAACGCTTATTCACTGTTAGTGGGAATGTATAATGGTGCAGCCACTGTGAAAAACACATTAGTGATTCCTTAGAAAACTAAATATTGAGTTGCCCTGTGACCCGGCAACACAGCTACTCGGTTAGTAGAAAGCAGTGACACAGATATTTGCACACAGATGTTTATAACATCACTATTCACAATTACCAAAAGACAGAGACAATCCAAGTGCAGATCAACAGACAAATGGATAAATAAAATGTGATATGTACATATGATGGAATATTTTGCAGCTGTAAGATAAAATGAGGTCCCAAAACATATGATGTGGATGAACCTTGAAGACATAATGTTCATTGAAATAAGTCAGACATAAAAGGACAGATACTGTATGATTTCACTGGTAAAGGTAATCTCAGCAGTTACACTGTAGACTATAGCAGACCTAGAGGTAAACAAAAGCTAGAGACAAGGGAAAGACTACCCAATGAGGTTGAACTTAAATACAAGGAATGGATAGAAGTGACTATGGTAACTAATAAATAGTTACATTGTCATAATATAAGTGAATATAATTGAAAGGGGAAGTAAAGACTCATGTATCCCACTGATAAATCTACAATTACACATAAGTTCTTGTATGAACTATTTCAAAGGTTTGATATTGGAGAAAGAGTCAACAATAGAAAGGTATGGGGGGGGTAACTAATATTGCATGCTATGGCCAATAGTTAAGAGACGACATCAGTAGTACCACAGCACCACCAAGGTGTGCCTGTATGAAAATATTATGTACCCCAGAAAAGCCATGTTTTAATCCTGATTCAATCTTGTGGAGGCAGCAATTTCTTTTAATTCTGATTCAATGGTATAGGTGGAAATTTTGATTAGATCATCTCCATGGAGATATGCCCACCCAATTGTGGGTGTGACCTTTTGATTAGATGAAGATGTGACTCCACCCATCCCAGGTGGGTCTTGATTGGTTTATTAGAATCCTTTGAAAGAGGAAACATTTTGGAGAGAGTCAGAAATTAGGGAAACAACAAAGCCAACAGAAACTTCAGAGCAGAGCTGACGCAGATGCCAATACTTGGAGAACAGAGACATGGATGTTTGGAGACGTTTGGAGCCCAGCAGATGTCACCATGAGATGTTAAGCAAGCTAGTACCTGAAGAGAGCTAAAGGAAGCCAAGAGATGAAAGCCAGCCCCAGAGAAGCAAAGTGAGGAACCCCTACAGGAACAGAAACTGAAAGTAATGGAGCCCAGGAGCAAAGGACCAGCAAGAGACCAATGTGCTTTCCCAGATGACAGAGGTGTTCCAGATGCATCGGCCTTTCTTGAATTAAGGTAAATTTCCCTGGATGCCTTAGTTTAAACATTGCCACAGGCTTAGAACTGTAAACTGATAACTTATTGTATTAGGGTTCTCTAGAGAAACAGAATCAACAGGAAATATTTGTAAATATAAAATTTATTAAAGTGTCTCACATAAACGTGGGAATGCAGAGTCCAAAATCCATAGGGCAGGCTGTGAAGCTGACGATTCTGATGGAGGGTCTGGACGAACTCCGCAGGAGAGGCTCAACGGCCAAAGCAGCAAGAGAGTCTGTCTCTTCTGAATTTCCTTAAAAAAGCTTCCAGTGATTAGATTAAGCATTACTCATTAAAGAAGACACCCCCCTTGGCTGATTATAAATGGAATTAGCTGTGGATGTAGCCGACGTGCTCGTGATTTAATTCTATAACAGGTCAGCACTTGCCCAACTAGACAAACAGGTACCACCACCTGGCCAAGTTGACACTTGAACCTGACCATGACACTTATTAAATTCTTCATTGTAAAAGCCATTCCAGTTCTGATATATCATATTCTGGAAGCTTGCAAACTAGAACACAGGGGCAACTAATTAGGAGAGAGAGACAAGAGATAAGGGATAGTTTTGATCTGATGTTTGGTGACGCTGTGTTTGTCAGTTCTTTGTCTCTATGGATCAATGAAAATTGTCTAAAATTGAGAGTGCTGCTGATTATACAACCAAGTGAGGATACTGCAAGACATGGTTTGTTATTTTGGACATTAACCATGATGCCTAGTAGATGGAGGGAGCCAAAGGGTACAATGACTGAGAAGCAGAATGGCAAACTGTAATACATTTATATAATAGAATATGGTGCAGCTACAAAAAGAAAGGATTTTTGTAAGGCATGCAATGACTTGAATACACTTTAGGGACAATGCGTTGTGCAAAATAAGCCAGAAATAAAAGAACAAATATGTAAGATTTCTTTCAGAAAATACTTATAAGAAATTGGAGCCTAGATTGTAAGCCCTTATATCAGCCACATTTAGTCTGAAGTTGTAAGTGTATTTCTAGATTTTGAGACACTGAGCTATATGTGCATCAGCTGGTATTTTCCTGGAACTTTGAGTAACTCTGTGACACCTAGGACCCAGAAATGGAGTGCTGCAGCTGAATACAATAGCTACATACAATAACAGTTAAGTAGCTAAAAAAGAGATTGTGCCTCAATTTGAGATAAAAATGAAGCCAATGTGGCTGGGACTAATGTAAATCAGAATACAGGGTAAAAGATGATAGTGTATGTATTCTAGACTTTTACCTACTTACTGTTTGATGCCAAAGGCAGAGAGGTTTATCGCACCGAGAACCTAAATTTTCTGTAACACTATCTAAATCAGTCTGTCTGGACAGCTCATTTACATAACTCAAATTTCTGGAGTCTAGAATGGGAATGATGCCTTGCAATTCTGTATAGCTTAATGTAATATCCAGAAACATCTTAGACTTTGGTTTTTTATTTAACCAAAAATACTTTGGTATTTTATTTTTATTATTTAAGATAATTAAAAAGTATTGATGGAGAGCCATGAGAACCAACAGAGCTCGTATAGCCAGAGACCTTTGGAGATGAAGAAAGAAAATGCCCTCAGGGAAGCCATTGAGGAAGCCTGGAAAGAAAGCTAGCAGACATTGCTGTGTGCCTTTCCAGCTGAGAGAGAAACCTTGAACATCATTTACCTTCTTGAACCAAGGTATCTTTCCCTGGAAGCCTTAATTTGGACGTTTTAATAAACTTGCCTTAATTTCATGGCCTTAAAACTGTAAACTTGCAACTTAATAAATTCCCCTTTTTAAATGCTATTAGATTCCTGGAGTACTGCATTCTGGCAAGCTTACAAACTAGAACAGATATTGGTACCAGAGAAGTGGGGTGTTGCTGCAATCTGCAAATACCAAACATGTTAGAATTGCTTTTTAAATGCATAAAGGAAAGATTCTGGAAGAATTGTGATATACTTGATAGAGAAGCCTAGAATGCTTTGAAGAGACTGTTGGTAGAAATGTGGACCCTAAGATGCTTCTGATACAACTTTAGACAGAAATGAATAACATGTCATTGAAAAATGGAAGGAAGGCGTTCTCTGTGGACAGAAAGCAAAATTTGAGAGTAATGAACTTGGATATTTACGGAAGAAATTTCCAAACTAAATATGGAAAATTCAGTTTGGCTTCTCCTTGTAGCTCATAGTGAAATGCAACAGGAAAGAGATAAGCTGAGAACTGAACTCTTAGGTATAAAGAAACCAGAAATTGATGGTCTGAAAAACTCTGTGCTTCCAGAAAGGGAAACCCCAGAGGATTTTGCCCCACATGAGAATTTAACCAAATATGGAAGCAGTCAACCATTACAGGACAAGTGAGGATACGAGATGGAGTTATCCAGAAAGGATTTGTAGAAAGTCCTTTTGTTTAATGGGCCTGATCCCAGTGTATTGTAAAACCAAGAGTGTTGTGGGATCTGTATAAATGGAACCACTGCCAGTATGGACTAAGAGAGTCAGAAAAGAGACACATTAGAGGAAAAATAACTTCAAAGGCAGAACCATGCAAGCTAAGGTCTGAAGCCAAGAAACCTCAGGCCAAGAGAGCAGACCCACCCAAGCATTTGGAGAGGGTGAGTTTGCCCTGAAGGCAGAGGGTGGGCCTCCACTTCTTTGCTCAGGAAGAGTTGTGCCATCTCAGGGCTTGGAGAGGGTGGAGCACATTCCTTGGGGATTGGGGAAGGCCTGGCTGCCACCCCATTGTTCTGGAGTGGTTGACCATGTGCCCTGGAGATAGCAGAGAGCCTGGGTGCGGCTCAATCCTTGGACAGGGTGGAGCCAAGAAAAAGGAGGTCTCTCTACTAGTCCCCAAGGTTGCATTTGGAGAGAGCTGGGCCACTACATAGACCCTTGGAAATGGTGGAACTGCCACTTTCTAAAGCTCCAAGGATAAATAACTCTCAGACTTTGAAATATAACAGTGTTTGCCCTACAGGTTTTCAGAACTGTTTGGGTTCTTTGACCCTTGTGTTCCTTCCAATTTCTCCCTATGGAAATGGGAATATGTATCCTATGACTATCCCTCCTTTGTATATTGGCAGCAGATGACTTCTGAGTTTTACAAGTTGAGAGTAAAAGGGGAATTTTGCCTTATCGTGCCTGTAGCTGACTTTGATAAGATTTTGTACTGTTTTTGACTTTTTATTGCATTTGTATTGTTGCTGAAATGGTTTAAGACTTTCTGATATTGTTATGGAATGAATGTATTTTGCATTTGGAAAAAACATGTCTTTTGGGGGTCAAAAGGGTGGAATGTGCAATTTTGAAGCTGTTATGTGCTCCAGAAAAGTCATGTCCTTTAATCTTCATTCAGTATTGCTGGGTGTGATCTTTCTGATTGTTTTCATGGAGATGTGACCCACCCAATTGTTAGAGGTAACTTTTGATTAGATGATTTTCATGGAAATATGTCCCCACCCCTTCAAGGTGGGGTTGCTTACTGGAGTCCTTTAAGGGAGAACCATTTTGGAAAAAGCTTTAGAGCCACCAAAGCCACCAGAGCCCACACAGCCAGAGACCAATGGAGATGAAGAAAGGAAACATCCCTAGGGAAGCCATTGAAGAAGCCTGGAGAAAAAGCTAGCAGATGTCTCCATGTACCTTCCCAGCTGAGAGAGAAACTCTGAACATTATCAGCCTTCTTCAACCAAGGTATCTTTCCCCGAATGACTTAATTTGGACATTTTCACAGCTTTAGAACTGTAAACATGCAACTTAATAAATTCCCCTTTTTAAAAGCAAAAAGGAAAAGTACTGGTGGAGTCCCTTGAAGTGCTGAAAGGGAAAAAAAATGGAAATATTAAACTTTCACATTTGGGGAACCCTGAGTACCCTCTCAACCATTGAGGACTCCCAAGGAAATAGTCCAAACCCTTGATTTTGAGGCTTGCTGTTATGAAACTTATTTTGTGATAGAAAGGCTAAGACTTCATATAATGAGGCCTAAGGGTTGCTTCCAGAAAACCTCTTTTGTTGCTCAAATATGGCCTTTCTGTCTCTAAGCCAAACTCTGCAAAGAAAATCACTGCTCTCCCCGCTACTTCCCCATATAAGTCATGACATTCGGGGTAAAAGTTTCCCTGACAATGTGGGACATGACTCCCAGGGATGAGTCTGGCCCTGGCACTGTGGGATTGACAATGCCTACCTGACAAAAAGGGGGGAAAGAATTGTAATTAAAATAAAGCATCCGTGGCTAAGAGAGATCAAATAGAATCAAAAGGTTACTCTGGGGGCTGCTCTTATGCAAGTTTCAATTAGATGTGCTGATTACAAGGTTTGCTAACCCCCAACCAACATCTGTCCCATTAACTCTTAAGAACACCTAGGTGATGGTGAAGTTATACAGAGAAGGTAGGGTTTAACACATTAATATGATTGCTGAATCATTATATTGATATTTCTTTTAGTCTCCAGTATTTGAGAGCAGCTAGAAATAAAAACCTAAAATTGTGAAATTGTAACCCATACCAAACTTTGAAATCTGTTTTTCAACTAATTGTTGTGATATGCTTTGAAATTTATTGCTTTTTTTGTATATATGTTATTTTTCACAAAAAAGAAAAAAGTTAGTTGTGATGATAAATGCAAAGCTATATGATGATATTGTGAACCACTGAGGTACACTTTGGATGATTATATGGTATGTGGATATATAATATATATCAATTTAAAATAAATAATTAAAAAATTAATTGACCATTTATCTATAGGTCTTGTTTCTGTGCTCTCAGTCCTACTCCAGGTATATATACTTCTTGACCTTTTGCTGGTATCATATCTTATTTTTTTTGTATTCTGTATGGCGGGTATATAGCTCAAAGGATTGAGAGCAGGGACTCAAGCAGATATTTGCACAATGATATCATAATGGCATTATTCACAATTTCCAAAAGATGGAAGCAACCCAATGTCCATCAGCAAATGAATGGCTGCACAAAACATAGTGTATATATACAATGGAATATTATTTAGCCATAAAATGAATAAAGTTCTGATACATGCAGCAATATGTATGAATCTTGAAGACATCAATGTTGAGTGAAATTAGACACAAAAGAACAAATATTTTATGATCTCATGATGTGAAATGATTAAAATAAATAAATTGCTTGAGTTGGAAACTAGAATACAGATTAACCAGGGTCCAGAATGGGGGTAGAAAATGACAAGCTAATGCTTAATAGGTACGGATGTTCTGTTTAGGGTGATGGGAAATTTGGGTAATGGATGTTGGTGATGGTACCACAACTACAATAAAAAATTTAAAAAACCCCTCAGTACTGTACAACACAAACAGTGAATGCTAATATGAACTATGGACTATAGTTATTAGAGTAATTAAAGTAATATTGTTTCATCAATTGTAAGAAAGTTATCAGAGTAATGCAAAGTGTTCACAACAGGGAAACCTGTGGGTGGGGGGGAGAGTGATATATGAGTATTTTTTTGCAAGATTTTTCTCTAAAATTACAACTTCTGTAATGAAAAATAAACCAGCTGGCCTCATCAAGTACTTTGCTTTCACTGATGAGAAACAAACGCCCATTTGGTTTACTTTCCCTTCAAAAGTCCAGGAAGCCTCTTGATGGAAGATATTGGGAAGGCTTAGTGAAAGCCAAGGGTGTAAGTTCTGAAACCTAAACCATCTGACAGACCCTGCGAAGGTGATGAAAGTCGAGAAACTTCTGGTCAAGTCGAAACTCTTGCGTTTTGTGTCCAATTCTCTAAATGTGCTAAGACATTCATCAGTGTCCCTGAGATGCAGAAAAGATTCAATTCCAGCAAGGCATCTTTACACGCCATGTAAAAACCGACTTTCTAAATAAGTTGTCTCTCAGGTGAAGAGTCAGCCCTGGGAGGTGTGAGATCATTTTCATTGGGCGCAGGTAGTTTCTGATTGGTTGGTTGTCTGTTAGCCATACCAGGGTGTGAGATTGGAGCCAGATGACCTTTAAGTTATCTTTCAATCCTTAATTTCATGACTCGGTGACTCCGTGGTAATTATCACCATAATCTTTGAAGTCTTGTTTGGGCACTTTGCCATGTGGGGTTTGTGATAGAACGTGGGAGATGGGAGTGCAGAAAAGGCATATTTGGGAATCAGAACTGGTTATCTTTCAAAGGATATTACAGCAAAGCTCTTAGGCAGTGATGATTACCAATATACATCCATGGAATACTTCTGGATGCTTCAGTCACTGAGACTCCAGGCAGCCTCACCTCTGGACAGTGTCTCCTTATCAGCTCTCCTTTTGAAAACAGTTTGTATCAGTCGCCAAAAGTTCATGTAATGTTATGCCTTGCTGATGGGCACATTAAAGTCTATGTTAGACAAAGCTTGTGATCCCAAATCTATGTTTCTAACTCAGACCTCTTTTGAGTTTCAAATTCTATGTATCCAATTGCCTCAATTTGATATCCACTGGACATCTTAAAACTTCCAGAATTGATCTGCACTGCCAAGAAACTTTCCTTCCACAATCTATTTCAATTAGTAGCAACTTTATAACTTCCAAAACCTTCAGCCAAAAATCCTGGTGACATCTGTGACTCTTTCTTTTCATTGACTAGCCAGTATGCTAGAAAAACCTGTTGGTTCTACTCTAAAAATGTGTTTAGAACCTGACCTCTTCTCACTACCTGTGCTACTATCATGTGATCCAAGACATCATCTCTTACCTGTATTATTATAGTAGCTTTAACTGATCTCCCTGCTTCCACCTTTGCCTTCCTACAGTCTTTCTTGGCACAGGAACCAGAGCAGAGTGATGGAAATGTTCTATAACTTAATTGTGGTAGAACTCCATATGTAATACATGACTCTATGCATTTGTCAGTCTCAGCAAAATAGTACAATGAGAAATGGTGGATTTTATTACACATAAATTGTACTGTAATAAAGCTGGTTAAAAAATATAAATTAGATCATATTATTTCTTTAATCAAACTATCAAAAATGGTTGCTCACCTGTTTTGGTTTGTTAATGCTGCCAAAATGCAATATAACAAAAATGAAATGGCTTTTATAAAGGAAGTTCATTATGTTGCAAGCTTACAGTTCTAAGGCCACAAAAATGTCCAAAGGAAGAAATCAGAGAGAGATGCCTTGGCTCAGGAAAGACCTGTGGGTCCAGAACACCTCTATCATCTGGGAAGGCATGTGGCTGGCATCTGCTGGGGTCTTTGACTTCTGGTTTCAACAGCTTTTCCAGGGGCATTTACTTTTTGCATCTCCAAATGTCTGGGTCTCATATTGGAAACAATCCATTTAAAGTTTCAACCCCACAATATTGAATCAGGATTAAAAGAAACATGGGTGCCCCCACAAGCTTGGATCAGGAAAAAGGACATGACTTTTCTGGGGTACATAACAGCTTCAAACCAGTACATTCCACCCTCTGAACCCTCAAAAGACATTTTTTGTGTTGTTTTTTTTTTTAAACAAATACATTCATTCCATCATAATATCACAAAAACCTTAAACCATTTCATAGCAATTTAAATGCAATACTAAGTCAAAAACAATACAAAATAGTCAGTTATGGGCATTGTCTGTCCCTAAGGCAAAAAATCTCTCTCTCTGGACCTGCGAAACTTAGAACTAGGTATCTGCTGATAATATTCAAAAGAGGGATAGTCATAGAATAAATGTTTCCATTGCCATAGGGAGAAATCAAAAGGAAAACTGGGGTCACTGGACCAAAACAATTCCAAAAACCTGCAGGGCAAACTCCATTGCATTTCAAAGTCTGAGAGTCATTTATTATCAGGGCTTTAAAAAGCTGCTGTCCCACCCTTTTCAAGAGCCTACGCAGTGGCTTTCTTCTCTCTACACACTGGGGTGAGGGTTGCAACATCGGGGTGGGGGTGGGGGGCATTGAAGGGACCATCTTTCTCTCAACTCCACCCTCTCCAAATATTGGGGCAGCACCTGGGATCTCTGCCATCTCTGGGGCACATGCTCAACCCCTCTAGAACAAAGGGATGATCATCAGGCTGCCCCAGTCCCTGGTTTATGTCCACCATCCTCTCTGAGGTCTGGGGCATAAAAACTCTTCCTGAAAACTGAGGCTTCTTGGCCAAATTTACCTTTCTGACATGGATGGATGTATCCACTCTCCTGACCTGAGATTTCTTGGCTCCAGACTTTAGCTTCCACGACTCTGCCTCTGAAGTCATTTTTCCTTTAATTTGTCCCTTTAAGTTCAGACTTGTACTGGTTTTGTTCATACACATCTCACAAAAAAATTGTTGATTTTCTATGTGGCACATAGGGATCAAAACCATCAGACAATAGGACTTTTCCACAAATCCTTTCTACATAACTCAATTCCTAACCCTAGCTTTTCTGAAATGGTTGATTTGTTCCATGTTTGGTTAAATCCTCAGGTGGGGCACTAGTCTCTGGGGTCTTACTTCCTGGGAGCCCAGAATTTTCCACACCATCAATTTCTGCTTTCTTTGTACCTGAAAGTTCAGTTCTCTACTTCTCTTTCCTGTCACATTTTGTTATAAGTTGCAAGAAGCAGCCAGATGGTATTTTCCACATTTAGTTTGAAAATTTCCTCACCTAGGTATCCTGGGTTGTTGCCTTTAAATTCTAACTTCCATCCAACAGCAGCACACAATTTTGCCAAATTCTCTGCCACTTGAAAATAAGAGTTACCTTCCTTCCAGTTTGCAATGACATGTTTCTCATTTCTAAGTCCTCACTGGAGGTATCTTATGAATACACATTTCTATCAACAGTCTCTTCAAAGCAATTGAGGCCTTCTCTATAAAGCTTCTCACAATTTTTTCCGGGTTCTTCCACTTATCCATTTAAAAAGTCATTCCAACATGTTTGGTATTTGCAAACTGCAGCATCTCACTTCTCTGGTACCAAAATCTGCTTGGTTTGTTAACACTGCCAGAAAATATATTAGAAATGGAATGGCTTTTATAAAAGGAATTTATTAGGTTGCAAGTTTACAAGGCCATAAAAATGCCTAAATTAAGGCATCCAGAAAAAGACACCTTGTCTCAAGAAAGGCTGATGTCATCTGGGAAGACGACACATGGCAACATCTGCAAGCTTTCTTTCCTGCCTTCTCTTTTCAAATGGCTTCCCTGGGGTTGGTGTCTGCTGGGATCTGTGGCTTCTGGTTTCAAGCAGCTTCCTCATGGGCATTTACTTTCTGCATCTCCAAATAGCTGGGTCTTCTGTTGGCTCTAAACTTTCTCCAAAATGTTTCCCCTTTTAAAGGACTAGTCAAGACCCACTTTGAATGGGCAGAGTCACATCTGCATTTAATCAAAAGGTTATACCCATAATTGGGTGTGTCACATCTCCATGAAACATCCAAAATTTCCACCCCACAATATTTGATCAGGATTAAAAGAAACATGGCTGCCCATCCATAAGCTTGGATCAGGAAAAAGGCATGATTTTTCTGGGGTACATACAGCTTCAAACTGCCACACTATCTCACATTAAAACCCAATGTTTTTAAAAACTTAACTCTCTGACTCCATTACTCACTTAGCTTTAACCACACTGGCTCTTCATTGTTTTCACTGACACACTAGGAATGCACCAACCTCTTGGTCTTACTCATGCTGGTTTCTCTGTTTGAAATACCATTGCCATAGTTTCATGGCTTGTTCCCTCTTCTTCAAGCATTTCTCAATTGTCACCTTTTTATTAACACCATCCTATTTATCTAGTCTGTCTTTTAATCATAGTGTTTAGACAATTTATATTTAATATAATTATTGATATGGATGGGTCTTGCTATTTGTTTTCAATTTGTCCCATCTGCTCTCAGTTCATTTTTATCACCTTTTCTCTTTCTTTCCTATAAAGTAAATATTTTTTAATGTTCCATTTTATCTCCTTTGTTGGCTCTTTACTTATTTCTCATGGTTTTTTTTTTTGGGAGTTGCTCTAAAAATTGCAATATGCAACTGCAACTTAACACAGGTGTACTTTGTACTTTGTACTGTGTAAAATTCCATGTGTTCATTTATTTTTTTGTTAAAAGGCAATTGTCTTTTTTAACAATCAAGAAACAAGGTTTTAGGAGTTTTTTTCATAATTTAGAGAATACTTTATTAGTTTCTGTAATCAAACCCATGTAGATAGGATCTTACATATTTAGTCCAGTGTGCTATCCCTGTACAAACGGAAAAAAATTAAGTTTATCATTTCTAGACCAATATAGCTGTTAATTTCTATACAATACCAACTCAACATGATACAACTGGGGTAATTTTTTTTCATCATATAGTTTTATATTCATTACCACAGTCACTTCTGGATTTGCATCAATCCAGAGAAAGAAATAAAAAGAGAAAAGAATAAAATTCATACATACCATACCTCCTCCCCCTCCCCCTCCCCGACCACCAGCATTTCAATCTACTAAATTTGTTTTAACATTTGTTCCCTCTATTATTTATTTATTTTTAATTCATGTTTTACTCATCTGTGATAAGGTAGATAAAAGGAGCATCAGACACAAGGTTTTTACAATCACACAGTCACACTGTGAAAGCTATATCATTATACAATCATCTTCAAGAAACATAGCTGCTGGAACACAGCTTTACATTTTCAGGAAGTTCCCTCCATTCCCTCCATTACACCTTATAATATCTATATAATGCATAAAAATAACCTCCAGGATAACCTCCCGACTCTGTGTCTCCACTGACACTTTATTTTGTCTCATTTCTCTCTTCCCTCTTTTGGTCAAGAAGGTCTTCTCAATCTTTTGATGCTGAGTCACAGCTCATTCTAGGGTTTCTGTCCCACATTGCCAGGAAGGTCCATACCCCTGAGAGTCATGTCCCAGAGACCACATCTGAGCAACAAAAGAGGTTCTCTGGGGGTGACTCTTAGGCCTAATTTTAAGTAGGCTTAGCCTATCCTTTGCAGGGTTAAGTTTCATATAAACAAATCCCAAGATTGAGGGCTCAGCCTATTGCTTTGGTTGTCCCTACTGCTTATGAGAATATCGGGAATTCTCCACTTGGGGAAGTTGAATTTTCCCCCTTTGTTTTAGAAGTATTTTATACTTGTTCACATAGTTACCATTTCTAGCACTCTTCATTCCTTCAAGTAGATTAAACTTTTTAAATTGCCTTCCAGCCTGAGCCCCCAGTCATGGGGTTTGTTCATATGACACTAAACCCCACAAAAGATAAGTCAAGTCTACTTAAAATTTAAGCCTGAGAGTTACCCCCAAGAGAACCTCTTTTGCTGCTCAGTTGTGGCCTCTCTCTCCAGCCAACACAGCAAGCAAACTCACCACCCTCCCCTGTCTACATGAGACATGACTCCCAGGGGTGTGGAACTTCTGGGCAATGTGGGACAGAAATTCTAGAAGGAGCTGAGACTCAGCCTCAAGGGATTGAGAAAAACCCTAGAATGAACTGAAACTCAGCATCAAGGGATTGAGAAAATCTTCTGGACCAAAAGGGGGAAGAGTGAAACGAGACAAAGTGGCAATGGCTGAGAGATTCCAAACAGAGTCGAGAGGTTATCCTGGAGGTTAATCTTATGCATTGAGTAGATATCACCTTGTTCTTCAAGATGTAATGGAGAGGCTGGAGGGAACTGCCTGAAAATGTAGAGCTGTGTTCCAGTAGCCATGTTTCTTGAGGATGATTGAATAATGATACAGCTTTCACAATGTGACTATGTGATTATGAAAACCTTGTGTCTGATGCTCCTTTTATCTACCTTGTCGACAGACAAGTAGAACATATGGAATAAAAATAAATAATAGGAGGAAGAAATGTTAAAATAAATTTACTTTGAAATGCTAGTGATCAATGAAAGTGAAGGATAAGGGGTATGGTATGTATAATCTTTTTTTTCTGTTTTTGTTTTATTTCTTTTTCAGTTGTCTTTTTATTTCTTTTTCTGAATTGATGCAAGCGTTCTAAGAAATGATGAATAAGCAACTATGTGATAATATTGTGAATTACTGATTATATATGTAGAACAGAATGATCATAGAAAAAAAATTTCCTTTCAGCCTGAAGAACTACATTTCTTGCAGTGTGGATCTGCTGGTGACAAATTTCTTCAAATTTTTTTGTCTGAAAATATTTTTTTTAGATATTTTTGAAGGACATTTCTACTGAATGTAAAATTATAGATTGATAATTTTTTTTCGGTATTTAAAGATATATTTTTCATTCTCCTCTGTATTCCATTGTTTTCAATAAGAAGTCAGCTTTCATTCTCATCACTGTTTCACTGTATGGAATACATCTTTTTATCCCTGACTGCTTTTAAGGTTTTCTTTTTATCCCTGACTGCTCTTAAGGTTTTCTCTTTATCTTTGATTTATAGCAATTTAGCCATAAGGTGCCCATGTATAGTGTGTGTGTGTGTGTGTCTAATGAGTGTGATAAGTATGTGTGTCTATACTGCTTGAAGGTCATTGAACTTTGATTTGAGGTCATTATTTTTCATCATATTTGGAAATCTTTCATTCATTATTTTTTCAAATAATCTTTCTTTCCCAATGCCTCTTTCCTTTCTTCTGGGACATCAATTACATGTAGTTTAAATTGCTTGCATTGTACCACAGTTCACTGAGGCTGTTTCAGTTTGCTAAAGCAGTTGGCATGCAATATATCCAAAATGGGTTGGCTTTTACAATGGGGATTTATTAGCTGACAAATTTACATTTCTAAGGCCATAAAAATGACCCAACTGAGGTATCAACAGGATGACACCTGGACTCTGAAGAGAAGCAGCTGGCATCTGAGACACCTCTACATGTGGGAAGGCACATGGCCAGCATCTACTGCTGGTCCTTTGCTCTTGGGTTCCTTTGCTTTCAGCTTCTGTTTCCAGTGGCTTTCTCTCTGAGCTTCTCGAGGTCCTTTCTTAGCTTCTCTGGGACTTTACTCTTTAAGCTCTCTTGGCTTTTTCTGTCCTTTATCCTCTCATAAAGGACTCCAGTAAAAGCATTAAGGTAACTTGAATGGGGTAGGTCACATCTCAATTGAAATAACCTAACCAAAATGTCCCACCCACAATAGGCCTGCACCCACAGGGATGGATTAAAAGAGCATGGTCTTTTCTGGAGTACATAACAGTTTCAAACCAGCATAGAGGTGCTGTTTATATTTTTTAGTCTTTTCCTATGTGCTTCAGTTTGGAAAGTTCTATGGGCTTTTCTTCAAGTTCCCTTATCATTTCTTCTTCAGTGTCCAATCTGCTGTTAAACTCATCCAGTGAATTTTTTGCTTCATATACTGTATGTTTTATTTCTAGATTTTCTGTTTTTGATTCTTTTGTTTTATTTTCTCTTTTGAAATTTCCCATCTTATCCTTATTATACCTGTCTTTTCCTCTAAATATTGAACATATTTATAACTTATGGGGATATCCCTCTTAAAAGTATTTACTTTGGAGGAATTGGGACCATGACTTATGCTTATCTTTTCAAGTACAGCATCATCAGGGGCACAGGTGTGGGCAAATCATGTCTTCTGCTGCAGTTTACCAACAAGTGATTCCAATCTGTCCACAACCTCACAATCAATGTGGAGTTTGGTGCCTGTATGGTCAACATTGATGGAAAACAAACCAAATTGCAAATCTGGGATACAGCTGGGCAAGAATCATTCTGTTCTATCACCCATCCTTACTATAGGTGAGCAGATGGAGCACTGCTGATGTACGACATTACAAGGTGTGAAAACTTCAACCACCTCACCTCATGATTAAAAGATGCCTGGCAACACTCCAGCTCCAATATGGTTATCATGTTGATTGGGAATAGGAATCTAGAGTCCCACAGGGATGTAAAGAGAAAAGGAGAGGTCATTACTCAGGAGCATGGACTTATATTCATGGAGACTTCAGCCTCCAATGTTGAAGTGGCCTTCATTAACACAGCCCAAGAGATCCAGCAGGGCTTATTTGATGTTCACAGTGAGGCAAATGGAATCAATATTGGACCCCAGCAGCCGATTTCAACATCAGTGGGACCCTGCACCTCCCAGCAGAACTCTTGTGACCTAGGGTACAACTCTGGCTGTTGCTAAACATCTGGCCTGAACTTTTTTTTCCTTCCTGGAACAGGTTCAGATCAATAGGCTTTTAAAGGAAGAGGTCTTGCTTGCTTTGACTGAGAGTAATCTCTTTCCAAGGTGGGATGATTAGTCTTTTCACTTAAAGACCAGAGAAGAATTGGGCTCTTACTAACCTTTTCATCTTTAGGGACATGAGCATTTCCTATAGATTAGGGCTCTTCTCATTCTCCTGTTTCAATTTCTAAAATTTTAGGATTAAAAAAAAATTCTTTTATAAGCCTATACAATCTACCCCCCACCAAGAATTCATATCAAGGGTCAAGATCATTCTGCTTGAGCCCTTGAGATTGCTGGGATTTAGCTGGCCTTGGGTGACAGACCTTCTACCTAGAAATTTCATAGAGTCTAACTTCCTTGCCTTGGTGGGTCCACTTGCTGCTCCCTGAGAATTCTTGCAGAAGGCAGTTCCTTCTACTTGAATTGCTTAAGGATGGCGAGTGCTTCTCCACCATCCCCCTGCTAGTTTCTTTCTGTTAGAGTAACTCCAAAACTTTTGAGTCCAAGAGAGTTGGTCCTGGAACTCTGATCACTTATAATCATTACCAAAAGGAAACTTTCTTTCCCTGCTCATTTTGTTTTAGGGATCTAATATTGCAGTCTTTTTCATCAAATAGACTTCTCACTTCTTCCTAGCCCTGTTTTAACTTTATATACTCGAACCAAGCTACTCTGCTTACTGGATATGACATATTTATTCCTACTTCCATGCCTTTGCATGTGCCCTACTTACCACTGATATTATACTCAAAGTCCAAACTTTTTACTTCAGGAAGCCTTCTGACTGACTAGGGATAATTATTGACATAATATAATATCCCTTAGCTTTCATGTATTCTTTCTATTTATTTGTATTTATATTACTTTATAAATATGTTTTGTAGTCATTTTGTGTGGAGAATCTGTCTCCCCATATAGGTCGTAAGCTCCTTGAGAGTAAGAAACATTATTGCTTTATTTTTGTAAACACACCCCACATCCCCCCAATGTTCTTTACAGTTTCTAGTGCTCATTATATGATCACTGAATTGGGCTGACTTAAAGATTTAGAACAGATTCACTTTAGATTTCAGAGAAAACAAAAGGTCTTAGAGTCATCTCTTTGATAATTCTACTGAATTTCTTCCATCTTCTTACTGTATGTTCTACAATACTCTTCTCCCTCACTTCTCCCACCCCTCCCTGGGCTCTTTGCCTCCATTCCACATAGGACACAGTGAAACTATCTGCTTCCAAACAGCAAATAAGTGGGTACTTCAATCCTTCTTTTCAAGAGCATATATCATTATCTTAGCCAAATTCACTTTTTCTTTACTTATTGTATGTCCTTCTGGGTCAATTGTTAAATCTTATTGCCTTGGTTTCCATTTTCTTCTGTAGAATTGAAGACTCTTGACTTTTTCTAATTTTGTTTTTGTTGATGAATTGTTTCATTATTAAATATATGCATGTATCAAAAAAAATATTTACTTTGAAATAATTTCAAACTTACAGAAAAGTTGCAAGACTAGCACAGAGACCTCCCATATGTACTTCACCCAGATTCTTTTTTTTCTTTTTTAACTGCATGGTTCCAGAATCAAACCTGGTTTTTTGTGTGGAAGGCAAGCATTCTACCACTGAACCACTCACGCACTGCACTCAGATTATTTTTAACATTTTAAAACATTTGTCTTGCTCTCTCTTTCACTATGTTTACCATTGTATATACCAATGGTATACACATACAAAGATATACCATTTATTTCTGAAACATTTAAGAATAAATTACAGATGTAATGTTCCATTACCTCTTAATATATCAGTGTGTATTTTAGGAAATAAGAACACTTTCCTACAAAACCATAGTATGATAATCAAAATCAAGAAATCAATACGGTATTCATAGAAACCATTCAGATTTAGCTTATGTTTCCCAAAAAAGTCCTTTGCAGTATCAGGATGCAAACCAGGATCACAAGTTGCATTTGGTTCCCATGTCACTTTTGTCTCCCTCGATCTGGAAAATTTCCTCAGTATTTTCTAGTCTTCCATGACCTTGACAGTTTGTAAGAGTTCAGGTCAGTTACATTTCAGAATGTCCTTCAGCTTGCATGTGCTTGATATTTCTTCATTATTTGTGCATTTGGGGCAGAAACGATGCTTTACTCTTATCAATGCATCATATTAGGAGGTACATAGTGACAATTTATCCCATTTCAAGTGAGGTCAGCTTTTCAAAAAATGTTTTTTATTGTAAAATAAAAGATATATACAAAGCAAAGAAAGAAAAAACCCAATAGTTTTCAAAGCACACTTCAACAAGTAGTTACAGAACAGACCCCAGAGTTTGTCGTGGGCTGTCTTTCCACCATCTCAGATTTTTCCTTCCAGCTGCTCCCAAACACTGGAAGCTAGAAGGAATATTAATATGGTGATTCAGCAGTCATACTTGTATACCAAATTCTGTTCTCTCTGTTATACTTCCTCCTTCTCCTTTGATCCTTCTCCCAATCTATAGGGATCTTTGGGTAATGCCCATTCTCACTGTTGAGAAGGGGTGTTGACACTAAAGTATAGGGGGATGTAATTTACTGAAAATCCTGGAGAGGCTGGTCCCTCTGGGTCTTAGGACCTATCTGATATAAGAACCCTCCAGGAATTATAGGTTCCAGGAAAGCAAACTTAGTGCATGAAACCTTTATAGACTCTCAGTTTGAGCCCTAGATGTTCTCAAGAATTAACAGGAGTGATGTTGGTTGGTGTTTATGAAACCACAGCACTCAGCACTATCTAACTTGTATAAGAGCAGCCTCCAGAATAGCCTCTCGACTCCATTTGATTCCTTTTGGCCACTGATGCCTTATTTCATTACACCTCTCCCACACCCCCTTGATCCCAAAGGTGTTGTCGATCCCACAGTGCCAGGACTAGACTTAACCCTGCTAACCATGCCCCATGCTGTCAGTGAGACACTCACCCCTGAATGTCGTGTCCAACGCAGAGGGGAGGGCAATGACTTTCCTTGCAGACTTGGGCCTAGAGAGAGAGGCCACATCTGAGCAACAAAGAGGTTTCCTGGAAGCAACTCCGAGGCCTCACCATGGGCAGGCTTAGCTTCTCCCCCACAGAAACAAGCTTCATAAGGGCAAGCCTTAAAATAAAAGGCCTGGCCCATTTTCCTGGGAATCTCCAATGGTTGAGAGGGTACCTTCAGCTTCCAAGATGGGAAAGTTCAATAGATCTATCAATCAATCAATCAATCAGTCAATCTATCTATCTATCTATCTATCTATCTATCTATCTATCTATCTATCTATGTCTAGTGTATATATATATATACATATATATAGTATATGTATTTCCCCTTTGGACCCTAGAGGGACTCCACCAACACCTCCCAATTACAGCTCACCACAACCTGAGATGTATCCTGGCATTAAACCAAGCTACACAGAACTACAAGGCCTCATTTCACTCTGGATCTCAGGAGTCTTGGTCATTCAAATGAGCTGTCCAGACAGGTTGATTTAGATTATGTGTTTCAGAAAAATCCAGGTTCTAGACATTAAAAACCTCTCTGCCTTTGGTCCCGTACAATAGGTGAAGGTCTAGAGTACATACATTATCATCTTTCACCGCATAATCTGATTTACCTTAGACCTAGACAGATTAGCTTCATTTTTCATCCTGAGGCCTCATCTCCCCTTTGGTTACTTTTCCTGGTATTGTAAATAGCTATGCTTACCTTCAGGGCCGCAGCACTCCATTTCTGGGTCGTAGGTGTCACAGAGTTACTCAAAGTCCCAGGGAAATTCCAGCTGATGCACATATAGCTCAGTGTTTCGGAATTTAGAAATACACTTACAACTTCAGACTAGGGGTGGCTGCTATAAGGGTTTGCAATCTAGGCTCCAATCTCTTATAAATATTTTCTGAAAGAGACCTTAGCATATTTGTTTTTTTGTTTCTGGCTTATTTTGTGGAACACATTGTCCCCAAGTTTTATTGAGTTCATGACATGCCTCTCAACACCATTCCTTTTTGTAACTGTACCATATTTCATCATATAAATCTATCACAGTTCATTACTCTGCTTCTCAGTCATTGTACCCTTTGGCTCCCTTATCTATTGGGCATTATAGTTAATGTCCAAAATAAACAAACCACGTCTTACAATATCCTCACTTGGTTGTACAATCAGCAGCACTCTCAATTTTAGACAATTTTCGTTGGTCCATAGTGACGAAGAAACACAGCATCACCAAATATCAAATCAAAACTACCCCTTATCACTTGTCCCTCTCCCCCAATTAGTTGCCCTTGATAGTGCTGTGGTACTGTTGACGTCTTAACTATTGGCTATTGCATACATTTTTAGTTTTCCCCCTATACCATTCTACTACTGACTCTTTGTCCACTGTCAACCACTATAATAGTTCATACAAGAACTTATTTATAACTGTAGATTTAATCAGTGGGATCCTTTCATATTCCTATTCACCTTCAACATGGCCATGTTACTTATGACCCCACTAATTAGTTACCATCACTTTCACCCATTCCCTTGCATTTAAGTTCAACCTTTTAGAGTAACCTATCCCCCATTTCTAGTTTTGTGTACAGGTTTCTGCTATATTCTACAGTGCAACCTCTGAGTTTATCATAACCAGAGTCATAATAGCAAAATCATGTAGTATCTATCCTTTTGTGTCTGACTTATTTCACTCAGCATTATGTCCTCAAGATACAACCATGTCATATGCTTCAGGACCTCATTCATCTAATGCTGCATAATATTCCATCATATGTATATACCACATTTTGTTGATGGGCATTTGGTTTCTTTCCATCTTTTGGCGATTGTGAATAATGCTGCTATGAACACCAGTGTGTAAATGTCTGTGTCGTTGCTTTCAGCTCTTCTGGGTATATACCAAGTACTCATATTGCCAGGTCAGAGCAACTCAACATTTAGGTTTCTAAGGTATTGTCAAAGTGTTTTCCACAGCAGCTGCCCATTATACATTCCCACCAACAGTGAATAAGTGTTCCAATTTCTCCACATCCTCTCCAACATTTGTGGGTTTCGGTCTGTTTGATAGCAGCCATTCTCATAGGCGTGAGGTGATATCTCATTGTGATCTTGATTAGCATTTCCCTTATGGCAAATGAAAATGAGCATCTCTTCATGTGCCAGTGATGTCAAATTTATG
Organism: Tamandua tetradactyla; assembly: GCF_023851605.1. NCBI lineage: Eukaryota > Metazoa > Chordata > Mammalia > Pilosa > Myrmecophagidae > Tamandua > Tamandua tetradactyla. The sequence goes on along the minus strand of NC_135330.1, from coordinate 69,894,985 downwards.
ACATGGTTGAAAGATTATTCTTCCAGGTAATTTGTGGGAAGATATTTTGAGACCATGTAAATGTCTTGTTCTTCATAATGCTTTCATCCATCAGTTTTAGCATTCATTGATGATTCTTGCCTGAATCAATTATTACTAAGATAAATTAGCAAATAGTGATTTCCTAATTCCATCATTCCTTCTACATTTCTACTGTAAGGTAATGTTTTTCCTTAATCCTTTCCTTATCCTTATTTAATTTACTTAATCAGTATTGAGTCATGGGTTCCTATATTTCTCAATAACTTAGCATCTATTACTATTATTTTTTTGTTCCTCAAATTATCCCAGAGCTGCTTCAAACTGTCTCCTGTATCCTTTTAATATGTCCCCATCATTCTTTGAGCACTTTGGTACTTCTGGTACAAAAAGCCCTCCAGGTTCCTGTTGCATTTCTCTGCTTTTGTCTTGGAATCAGCCATTTCTCCAAGGATCCTTGATTCCCCTTAGTGGAAAATGATGCTCAGAAACTAGGATGTAGAGTCTGAATATGTTCATGGCTACTGGGGCTCATTGTTTCTAGGCTCTGAGTAGACAGAGTGAGGACATATACTTTAAAAACCATGAGTTCTCGGGCGGGCCGTGGTGGCTCAGCGGGCAAAGTGCTTGCCTGCTATGCCGAAGGACCTCGGTTCGATTCCCGGCCCCAGCCCATGTAACAAAAAACGGAAAAACAAAATACAATAAAAAACAAGAAAATGTTTAAAGTTGTTTCCCTTTCTTCCTTCCTTCCTTCCTTCTCTCTGTCTTTCCTTTAAAAAAAAAAAAAAAAAAAAAAAAAAAAACCATGAGTTCTCAACAATACATCCATTTCCCGTTCGGCATCACAAGATTTTATTATAGCCTTCCTTTTTCCGTATTTGTAACTCACTTCACTAAAAGTGAGAAAATTGGCTTTTATTATCATCAATATATTTACTTATTTGCTCAGACCTTTGGATGTATCCTGTCCACTCTGGTGCCAAATCCTTGGTACTACAGCCCTGCTAACTCCCACCAGTGATATCAGGGCTTGTCCTTTGGCCCCACTAATCCCTGCTGGCCATGCCAAAGTCCAAGCTATGCCCAGATGAAGGGAAAGAAAAAATGGAAGGAGCTGTTTTACAAATGTTTCCCTATAGGCTCAACATTTTGAACAATTCTGCTAAGGAGAAAATATTATCTTCTAAACATATCAAGTAGGAAAAATGAGCATGAATACAGATTATGTTCGAGGAACGTATTTATTTTTTAAATGTATGTCTTCAATGTTTCTATCTATATAATAATATTTCTTTAAAAAATGCTCTCCCAATCTTGAAGACATCATGTTGAGTGAAATAAACCAAACACAAAAGAACAACTATTGAAAGATCCCATTTGTACGATACAACCAGAATGTGCAAATTCATAGACAGAAAGTAGATTACAAGTTATTAGGGAGTGGGGAGAGGTGGAATGGGTTATTGCTTAATAGGTGAAAAAATTTAGATAAAGGATGGTAGTGATGGTAGCACAATTTGTGAATGTAATGAATGGTACTGAATTGTATACTTGAAAGTGGTTGAAATGGAAAATTTTAGGTTGTATGTGTTACCACACTCACAAAAAAAACTCTCCCAATATCCTTCTACATGTAATCTCCAGTGCAGCAGATGTAGCCACTGTTCCACTACAGAGTTCTTGCATGCTTGTGGCTTCCTTTGCATCTTTGGATGGCTTCTCATGTGAATTCCACTCCTTTTCCTTATCAGTTACAGAAATCTTACTCAAGCTGCAAGGCCCAGATCAGGATCATTTATTCGCTTTTTCAGGTATTAATCCATCCAGTTCTCCAGTTGGTCTTTCATAACCCCATGCTTTCTGGTTTCAGGAACTTGCAAAAGATCCAGCTATGCCTTTTCTTTTTGATACCTGCAGTATTTGATCATGAAAAGAGTCATTTCAGGACAGAAAGCCTGCCTTGAAGTCTGACTTCCTGATAATTTTTGATTGAGAGCCAGTATTATATTCAGTCTGTGTATGAGTATACATGTGCTTCCTTTACTTATGCTATTAGAGATTTAATTTACTGGAGGGGAAGCACCTGTAATCCCTTTTTGGAAAAAATTCTGTTTAATGGCAATTCTCCCGGATGTGACCCATTTCACAATAAGTTCCAATGAAAGCAGGTCCCACTCACTGTAGGCTAAGTTCATGTGTAGATATAATCAGACATTTGGCTCACTATTCGGAAATGACTGGGTCCTCCAAAGAGCCTAATTCTGACTATACCTATTCTTTAATTTATCACAATTTCCAGTGCTTCCATTTTCTAGCAACCCAGTGTACTTCTTTGCATATTTTTTCCATATCCTGCCTGAACCACATGGCATATTCTCTGTCATTCTAAGCATCCATGCTCCCTGACCTTACTGTTATATCTGCCTTATAGATTATGAGCCTAGGGATCAATCCAGCCACTCTTTGCTTACACTCTGGGGCTACTGAGCCTTGCTGGAGGAAATGAGTTTCTCATCTCCAGGCCATGGATCCAGTCAAAACCTGGCCCTTGGTGCCACTTGGCAATGCCTCTTTTCAGTTCCCTCCATTCCCTATAAGTTATTCAGAATCTTCCCTTTTCAGCAGACAGCCTTGCTGGCTTCAGGGATAAACATCGAGACTACCAACCTTGAACTTCTTAACCTCCTCTCTTTATACCTACCAATTATTGCATTTATACATTCTCACAATTTCTTTCCTCCAATCAGAGAGGATAAGATGTCCCGTCCAAGTTTATTTCCTCAAACTGCACTCAGGCCCATTTCCATTTTCCCTTAGAATATTGTTGCCTCAGTTATCATCTGTTCTAGTTTGCTAGCTGCTGGAATGCGATAGACCAGAAACGGAATCACTTTTAAAAAGGGAAATTTATTAAATTGCTAGTTCACAGTTCTAAAGCCATGAAAATGTCCAATATTAAAGCAAGGCTATAGAAATGTCCAATCTAAGGCATCCAGGGAAAGACACCTTGGTTCAAGAAGGCCAATGATGTACAGGGTTTCTCTCTCAACTGGAAAGGCACGTGATGTCTGCTAGCTTTCTCTCCAGGCTTCTTGTTTCATGAAGCTCCCCTGGAGGCATTTTCCTTCTTCATCTCCAAAGCTCTCTCTGGTTGCCTGGGCTGTCTTGGTTCTCCTGGCCCTAAGGCTCTCTCTCCAAGGTGTTTCTTCTTTTAAAGGATTCCAGCAAACTAATTAAAACCCACCTGGAATGGGTGGAGTCACAACTCCATGGAAGCTGTTTAATCAAAAGTTACCACGCACAGTTGGATGGGTCACATCTCCCTAGGAACAAAAAAAAAAGCTCCCAGACAGCAATATTGAATGAAGATTAAAGGACATGGCTTTTCTGAGATCCGCCCCAGACTCAAACAGGCACATCATCCTCAACTCCTTTTAGCCTCTTTCACCAAAGTCATGGACAGGCAGACGTCTGTCTCATTACAAACACTTCAATCTTACACTCTTTAGCTATTACTGTTTCTTTCTCTTTTCTTATTTTTTGTTATATATTATTATTATTATTATTGCTTTTCTGTTATAATAAAAGTAGCACATGTTCATTACAGAATATTTGGAAAACAAATACATTTTTATAGGAAAAACTTTTTAATCCTACCACCCATTTCTGGGTAGCCCCTTCCAAAGATGCTTTGTCTCCATGTGTAAATATCTAACACTGAAACGCTAACATTTTTCTGAGCAATTTCTGTGTGCCAGGCTGACCACCTCTCAGTCGCTGCACACTCAGTCACTGGCACAGTCTGGAGTCAATCCCAGGAAGTCTGGCTCGAGCCTAAACTGTTAATTCAGCTCTTTCTGCCGCAATTTTTATCACAATGAGGATCATGTGTTGTAGGTAGAGTTTTGTATCACACTTTTCACTTATTGTTACATTGTAAGCATTTTTCAGTATCACAAACTGTATCTTAGAAATTATTTCTAAGGCATAAGCAAGCTTTCTGATGAAGCAGTTTGTCATCTTCCATCCATTTAGTTAGTCCCTTGTGTTTTTGCTCTTACTCTTTGCAATGCAACAACAGAAACTGACCTCATAAAGATTAAAGGTGACCCCCTTTGATGCTAAAGCCACTGGACACTTCTATAACCCTTAACTTTCTTAACTCCTCAGTAATATTTGACACCATTGTCCTCTCCTTTCTTCTGTCATTTAGTCAGTAAATATTTACTGAGCACCAGTTATGCACCTGGCACAGGGCTAGATATTGAAAACTTCCTATTTTGTTGATTTCCAGGATGCATTCTCCTCTGGTTTCCCCTTCTTTCTCTGACCATGATCTTTTAGTCTCAAAGTTCCAGGTTCTCTGGTCTCTTGCCCACACTTCAAATATGGGGTCCTCCAGAGCATCATATTGGGTCTTCACTAGTGATTCTCAGCCCTGGCTGTGCCTTAGAATCACCTGGAGTTTGTGCCTAGAGACCCTGGTTCAAGGTGGGTCATCAATACTTTGAAGATCTATATGACCTCCACCTAGTAGCTGCTTCTGCTCCTGTGTTCCTTGTCTGAGGGGATGGCATTCCTCTGGATCCACCTAGTCAAGCTAGAAACTTTGCTTTCTTCCTCCCTCCTAATCAATCAGCATGTCATATTGATTTTATCTCATTATGAAAAACTCTTACTACATCTCTCCCTCCCCGTTGTCATTACCCATCATCACTTCTTACCTGCATTACTAAAATGCCCTCTTAATTAATCTTGCCTCCAGTCTCACCTCACTCCAATCTTTTTGTCTGTTCCACAATGAAAACTATCTTTATTGTTTTTTCCCAATCATATAAATAATCAAAAACCAATCTAAAAACTAAAACAACCATAAAATATAAAGAAGAAATGATCACCTGAAATCCTGAGGTAACCTATTCACATTTTTGGTGGTTGTCCTTTAGTGCATATTTTTATGTTGATTTATGATATGAGAGAAGAGTCTGAACTTTGTCCTTCACTGGGATTCAGATGCCTCGGGTTGGTCCTGAGGAAGGGACAGTTTTAAGAAGGGACAAAGCAGACACACAGATTGAGTGAGTGAGAGAGAGAGAGAGGGAGGGAGGAATATATGTAGAGTGAGAAGCTGCAAAACCTAACTTCTGACACCAACTGAAAATACTGCAGTAACTTCAATCACCAACTTCAAGGCAATTCAATTCTGTTCTGACTCTACCTGGAGCTATATCAGACTCCAAAGTTTAAGGGAAATCCTCCCAGGGCTGTTCTCATTCAGATACCAGCAGTAAGTCTGTGGGTCCTCAGGGACACCCATACTTCTCATCAGCTGGCTACAGACTTGCGGTTCCCACCACAAGATTGGAACAACTCCTAGAACTCACTAAAAGCATTGCACTTACAATTATGGTTTTGTTATAGTAAAAAGTATGCAAATAAGAAGTCAAAAGAAGAGAAGCATGGGGTGAGGTCTGGGAAGGTCTCAAATCCAAGCTTCCCTTACCTCTCCATATGAAGTCAGAAAGCATCTCCTCCAGGCACATTGGTGTGTTTTCTGAATCGTGGCAGCTCACCTGAATTATGAGCTTCTAGAGTTTGTATGGGGTTGCATTAGGTATGCCTGGTTGGCGGAGTCAATGCCCACGTGGATTAACTCACTCTCCAGCCACCCTTGGTCTTTCTGGTGTGGCCTGACCCCCACCTTAAAACTACAGGTGTGACTGTCCCCGTTCTGTCATTTCATTAATATATGAATGATCAGATATGGTCCCTGAGCCCATCATGAATAAAAAAAGACTTCTATCCTGGGACTCTCCAAAGATGTAGAGGTTATCTCTCCAGGAGCCAGAAAAAAGGTCATACTTCTTTTTGGAAGCCAAATTCTTTACTATGCAATACAGGCATACTTCATTTTATTGTGCTTCACTTTATTGCATTTCACAGATATTGTGATTTTTACAAATTGAAGGTTTGTGGCAAAGTCTACTGGTGTTATTTTTCCAACAGCATGTGCAAACTTTGTGTCTCTGTAGCACTTTTTTGGGGGGGAAGGGGAGTGCATGGTCTGGGAATGGCACCCAGCTCTCCCACATGGAAGGCAAGCATTCTACCACTAAACCACCCGTGCACCCTCGGTATCATATTTTAATTAAGGAATGTACATTGTCTTTTAGACATAATGTTATTGCACACTTAATAGACTACAGTAGATTGTAAATGTTTTTTTCTAAATAAACTTTTTATTTAATTTTTTAATTTTGTATGCTGTATGGTGGGGTCACATTTCATTCTTTTTCCATGTGACTATCCAGTTAATGCAGCATCATTTGTTGAATTTCTTTTTTTGGCAGGCGGGAGGAAATGCACGGGCCAGGAATTGAATAAACTTTTTATTTTTAAATACTTAAACATCACTTTTATGTGCACTGAGAAACCAAAAAATTCATGTGACTCACTTTATTGTGAAATTTGCTTTATTGAAATGGTCTGGAATCGAACCTGCAATATCTCCATGGTATGTCTGTATATAATTGTAAACAAATGGGATAATATTATAATCTGGGCATTGTTTGTTTGTTTATGAAAGGCACCTTTACTTAAATAATATTTTTTCTTTTTTCTTTTATCTTCCTTCATCTCCCTTTCTGCCTCCCCAAGAAATTGATGCTAAAAACTTGATATATATGCTTTTGTATCCTTTCTTCATGTGCATTTAACCATATACTGTGTTTGACTTCTGATACATTGTATTCTCATTTTCATTCATCCCCAGTGATTGCTGATTTCTCTAGCAATTTTTTCTTTGACCCACTCGTTGTTTAAGAGTGTGTTATTTAATCTTCACATATTTGTGAATGTTCTCATTCTTTGGTGGTTATTGAGATCCAGCTTCATCCCATTGTGATCAGAGAAAGTGCTTTGAATAATTTCAATATTTTTAAATTCATGAAGACCTGTTTTGTGCCCCAGCATATGATCTATGCTGGAGGATGTTCCATGAGCACTAGAGAAGACTGTATAACTTTGTGCTTTGGGGTGCAATGACCTATATATGTCTGTTAGGTCTAATTCATTTATCAAGTTGTTTAACTTTTCTATTTTTTATTTTTATCTTCTGTCTGGTTGTTCTATCTATAGAGGAGAGTGGTATATTGAAATCTCCTACTATTATTGTTGAAACATCTATCACTCCCTTCAGTTTTGCCAATTCTGTCTCATGTACTCTGGAGCTCCCTGATTGAGAGCATAAACATTTATGATTGTTATTTCTTCTTGATGAATTGTCCCTTTTATTAATATATAGTGTCTTTTTTTGCCTCTTATGATTTTTACCTTTTAAGTCTATTTTGTCTGATATTAGTATAGCTACTCCTGCTTTCTTTTGGTTACAACTTGCGTGGAACATCTTTTTCCATCCTTTCACTTTCAATCTATTTGTATCCTTGTGTCTAAGATGAGTCTCTTTAAGCAGCATATAGCTGGATTGTGTTTCTTAACCCATTCTGCCAATCTGTATCTTTTAACTGTTAAATTTAATCTGTTAACATTCAAAGTTATTAATGAAAAGGCATTTCTTGAATCCATCATTTTATCTTTCGTATTTTATTTGTCAGATCTATATATTCTTTTCCCTCTTCATCTTTTTCCTTTCAGTTACCCTCATTGGTACTCTTTAATTCTGGGCCCCTTTTTTTTTTTCCAACTGGCAGAACTCCCTTTAGTTTTTCTTGTAGGGACGGTCTCTTCTTATACAAATTCTTTCAGGATTTGTGTGTCTGTGAAAATTTTAATCTCTCACTCAGTTTTGAGGAACAATTTGGTTGGGCACAGAATTCTTGGCTGAAAGTCTTTCTCTTTCAGGATCTTAAATATATCATACCACTGCCTTCTTGCCTCTAAGAAGTAGTCTGAACTCAGTCTTATGTGGTTACCCTTGTATGTAGTAGATTGTTTTTCTCTGGCCGCTTTCAGGATTTTCTGCTTCTCTTCTGCATTTGACAAACTGATTAGGATTTGTCTTGGGGAAGGCCTATTTGGATTTATTCTATTTGGAGTTCGTTGAGCTTCTTTAACTTGCATATTTATGTCCTTTATGAGGGTTGGAAAGCTTTCCCCCATTAGATCCTCAGCTAATCTTCCTAGCCCTTTACTCCTCTCTTGTCCTTCTGGGACACCAGTGATTCTTATATTTGTGCACTTTGTATTGTCCATCATTTCACTGAGATCTAATTTAAAATTTTCCAATTTTTTAGCCATTTGCTGTTTTTGTTTTTGTTTTTTTTCATCATTCCCCCAAGGGAACTTCGTAAATACTTTTTTATTCATTGTTCAAATCACTCTGGGATTTGTTGGTGCAAAAAAATTAGCTGTTTAGTTTTTTAAATCAATTTCCTATCCTCTAGTTTGCTTATTCTTTCTTCTGCTCTTCAAATCTGCTGTTATGTGTCTCTAGTATATTTTTTATTTGGGCTACAGCATTTTTATCTCTGTGATACCTGCTATTTTTCTATTTATTCTTTCAAATTCCTCTTTATGCTCTTTAGTGTCTTCTTGATCTCCTTTATGTCATTAGCCATCCCATTTATTTTATTTAGTTGAATTATATGAACATCTTTGATAAGTTGTTTCAATGTCTGTGTCTCCTCTGCTGTTTTAATTTCATCATTAGGCTGGGCTATATCTGCCTGCATCGTGATATGCTTAGTGATTGTGCTGGTTTGAAAAGATTTATGTATCCTAGAAAAGCCATGTTTTTTAATTGTAATCAATCTTGTGGGAACAACAGTTTCTTCCAATCCCTATTCAGTACTGTAGGTTGGAGACTTGATTAGTTTATCTCCATGGAGATGTGACTCAATTTTGGGTATTAAACTTGATTAGATGGAGACATGTCTCCGCCCATTCTATGTGAGTCTTGATTAGTTTATTGGAATCCTATAAAAGAAGAAGTGTTTTGAAGAAAGCTTCGGAACACTGCAGAACCACAAAGCAGAGAGTTCACCAATCAGCGACCTTTGGAGATGAAGAAGGAAAATGCCTCCCGGGGAGCTGGAGAGGAAGCTAGCAGATGACTCTATGTTCACCATGTGCCCTTCCAGATGAGAGAGAAACCCTGACTGTGTTCACCATGTGCATTTCCACTTGAGAGGGAAGCCCGAACTTCATCAACCTTCTTGAATCAAGGTATCTTTCACTGGATGCCTTAGATTGGACATTTCTATAGACTTGCTTTAATTGGGACATTTTCATTGCCTTAGAACTGTAAACTTGTAACTTTTTAAATTCTCCTTTTTAAAAGGCCATTCCATTTCTGGAATATTGCGTTCTGGCAGCTAGCAAACTAGAACAGTGATTTACTGTCTTCATGGCATGTAAATATCTTGATTGCTTTACTTTGGAAGTTGATTCCTTCAGTAGGCTAAAGCCTTGTATTTGCAGGATGCAGGCATGGGACAGGGCACAACACTGCGGTGCCACTTTGCAGCCCAGGTATAGGCACAGGTTGGGGATGCTACGCTAGTGCCTGTGAGCGTGGGCGCCCAGTGGCGGGAGGATGTCGCCGTGCTAAAGTCATACAATGATTGTGAAAGCTCCAGAAATTACATCCTTATTTCATATAAAAAAGGGGGGAGAAGGTCAGTGGCAAAAAAAAAAAGCTTTCCCAAACACTCCATCCAAAACTTCTACTTCTTCTTGGCCACGTGTATCTGCAAGGCGGATTGGGAAATGTATTTCTCCAGTTGGGTACGCTGCCTCCAATAATAGAATTTCTCTTTGTAAGGAAGAAAGAGAAAATAGATCTAGGCAGGCAGCCAGCAGACTCCACACACACGTGTGCATGCACACACACACACACTAACACATAAATGAGTTTAAGGCTGTTGCTTTGCTGTTGGTAGAGGTCTTTATATATACCTTTGCATAGTGATTTTCCCACTTAATCACATTTCTTGGAAATCCCTCCAGTTCAATTAGTGTAGATCTAACTCATGTTTTGAGATAGCTACACAATACTCATATTATGCACATGCTGCTGTTTTGTTATTTATTCAATCATTCCCCTAATGGTGGGCATTCACTTTGCTTTCAGTGTTTCACCTACCAAAACATTGCAGCAATAAACACATTTCCACATGTATCCTTTATAGTGGTGCTTTATTTCCATAGGCTAACTTCCCCCAGCGAGATTGCTGGGTTGAAGGGCAGATATATTTAATTTTATAATCTTTGCCTCATTGCCAAAATGGTTGTGGGAATTCATACTTCCCACAGCAATAAATGACTACCTGTTTTCTCTTTACCTTCTTCACCAGTAATAGGTATAATTCTTTTTAACATTTGCCAATCTGAAGGGTATAAAGTTATATTACATTATTACTCTAATTTCAATTTCCCTGACTGATAGTAATATTGAGCATCTTTTCAATATATGTATTGGACATCTGTGTTTTCTTTTTTTGGTTGCCTACTCATCTCATTTACCCCTTTCTATTAGGCTTGTTTTTTCTAATCGATTTCTGAAAGCTCTGGAAATTAATCCTCAACCCATATAGCACATACAAACTTCCTTGGCTCTTCATTGCATACAGAATGCATTCAAAATTCTTTAACAAAACAAGATACGTTGGAGGTGGTTTCAGAAATTCTTTATAAGAACAGTTAGGCAACTCCTTTCTCCCCATGTATCCATTTGTGTGTGCTAATTTACACAGAGGTTGAACAGCCTCGTGAGAAAAGACTAGGAATCCTGTTTCTCATTAGAGTTCAGATGTCTGATGGCTGGGATGGCCCCAAGGGACGCAGTATTATAAGTGGGGACAATGGGGGCCCTGAGAATTAGCTCATCATAGAGATGAAGGCATTTGGCTCTTTGAATCAAACCCAGCATTTGGCCCAGAGCGCCCAAGAAGACTGGTATTTCTTGGTTCCCTGTGGAAGCAGATACTGGAACTTGTCTCACCTTGTCACTTTGATGGCACAGGTAACTCCTGGAAGAAAGGGAGCTTATGAGGAAATTTAAAGAACTGTTATTTTTGGTATAAAAAAGCCTTGTTATAGGACACTTAATCAAGCCATGTCCAATAAGAGTATTTTCCTTCTTGCTTTTCCAGACCGGTAGCAAATTTCCCTGGTCTTTAGATACGACAGTGATACCCCACTTTCAACATTATGAAACTCAGTAGACTTCCAGGTTATTTGTGCCAATGACAGGAAAGCGTTCCAGCCTTGTGTTGGCATCCCTGTTTATCATCGAGGCTGGGACTTCAGAATTCCAACCTGGCTAGACGTGGTTGGGAGTGATAACCTAGATTGGTTCATTGGAGCAATCCTAAGAGGTCTCTTAAATGTTTGGTAGAAAAGACCCTCACTGTCTACAAGGGATCTTGACTTTCTTTAGTCAAGCCCGTGGGCTGGAGAGCTTGGGAGAGCTGGATATTGATGCTAATGGTATTGGATCTACACACATACTGACTGGTAAACCCGGAAACATGTCATTTCCATTCTAATTGTACACATAATGACCCTTGCCCACCTCTCCAGCCTCATCTACTGCACCTTTATCTGTCTTTCTGTAAGTTTTGAATACATTAAACTAGTGCCAAATTCCTCCAAGCTCTGTATTTTCTGTCAACTATAACTTTGCATATATTTTTTTCTCTTCCTGAAACACCCAGCCCCTAGGCCTTGTTATTCATTGGTCTGTCAATCACTACCTCCTTCAGGAAGCCCTCCTTGATTTCTCCAATCTAGGTTTGAGGTTCTTCTTTAAAGGTCCTATAACATCCTGAGTAACACCCTGCACCCGCTCCATCTATCATATTGGGAGCAATTTCCTCAGCATTTAGTGTAATGCATGACACAAAACACACTCAGCAATACCTGTTAAATGAATAAATGAATGAATGAATGAAAAAGAAAATGCCCACAATGTGCTTGATGCTGTTTATTTCTTCTAAAAGAAATAATAGACATATTCCCTGATCTCAAGGAATTGTTAATCCAGCTGAAGAAGCAAGGTTTTTGTTTACTGTTTTTCTCCCAATAAATTACTAAATAATTATACAAGTACAAAATGAAATGTAAAAATCACATGATATAAACTGTTAAAGCAATGAAAGTTGGGAGAAGGGGATAATACAGGGCCACATACATCAGCAAAAGAGAGAATACCCTATTTTACTAGTGGGCATCTATCTATAGATATTTCAAAATAATCCCCAAACATGTATCAAATATCTGCTATGTGAATCCCACTATGCCAGTCAAGAAGCCACAAAGAGAGAAAATCCCTGGCTTTAAGGGCTTTTTATCTAGTTGGAACCACTTCACATTTTTTTTGGAAGTAGACAGGGCATAAATAATAAACAAATTGGCAACAAACACATAGATAACATGGCTCGAGGGACAGGACAGGATACCTACATAAAAATAAGGCAAGTAATTTTCACTTATTAAAATAGTGAAGATTAGAATAGATATAACATATAGCTCTGTTGGGAGTGAGATGAAATAAGTACCACTATACACTATTAGTGAGAGGGTAAATTGGAACATATTTTCTTCAAGGCAATTTGGCATCATATGTCAAGACTCTTAGAAATGTACTACTCTTTGGCCCAGTAGTTCTATTTCTAGTATTTTATATTAAGGAAATAATCAGAGACACATACACTTATGTACAAGGATATTAATAATAGTGTTATTTTTAATGGAAAAATATTAAAACAGCCTAAATGTCGAACAATAGAGAACTGGTTCAGCTCTATAAAAAGCATTTTGTGGCCATTAAAATCCATGTTTTCCTAAAGACTTTAGCAATATGGGAAAATTTTCATGTCATCACATTAAGTGGAAAAATACACAAAACAGTATATACACATCACCCACATTTTGTAAACAGGGAAAACAATGAAAGGAAACACAACCACATGTTAGCAGCAGGGGAATCATGGGTAATTCCTTTATCTTCTTTACCATTTTCTATAATTTCTAAATGTTCTTTTTTTTGCATGGGCAGGCACTGGGAATCAAACCCAGGTCTCCAGAATTTCTAAATTTTTATGACAAGTATGTATTATTTTATAGTTTGGACAAGGTAGTTTATGCTTAAAGTGAGATGAGCAAGTGAAGTTCAAGCAGAATTACTGGGAAGCATATCCAATTTTAGCTTTCAGGCTATGTGGCGGTAGCCTTGTTCTCTAAAACCTCTGTGTTCTTTGAGAGGCATGCAAGGGAAAAAAGGCAAAGAGAGAGAGAGCAAGAGAGTGAGTTTTTCTTATTCGATGTATTCTAGTGTTTATGGAAAATTTGTGGGTGGGGCAGTGTGGAGGCCATGGTCATCAGCATCCCATTCCTCTGAATATTCTTGTTGTTGTTACATTAAAATAATACTTGTTGAGGAAAAGTCAGGTAAGAGTGCTTTGCTGGAGCAACATGAGTGTATGCAAGGAAAGTCATAATTGTCACTTCGGTTCCTAAGAGTCTTTAATATCTTCGGTGTCTTCAGGACATCTGGCTCAACTCAGGCACAATGGGACAGACAGTGTCTCAGTCTCTGTGACCTACATAAGGCTGAGATTAAGATTTAAGAATGAGCTGGAGGAGAAGGGGAGACTCAGATGTCTGCCAAGAAATCAATTAGGTGACCTAAGAGATCTACCTGGCTATAATATATGCTTCAAGGAGATGATCAAGGAACATGTGACATAAAAACAATAGCTTCCATTTGTATCTTCCAGTTTATTATGGGAGGTTACATTCATTACTTTCTTTGATCGTAATCACAACTCTGTGAGAAAGGAACTATTCTTCTCATTTTACAGATGGGGTAATTGAGGCTCAACAAGATTAAAGGTTGGCCCTAAGTCCCTCTTGGCTAATAAGACTCAAGACTTCTAATTTATTTTTCTTGGATGATGCACTTTAGCTCTGAGAGACACATACTGATACAAGAACACATTCAAATAATACTGAAAAATTAAAAGAAAAATTAAAATCTATCAATTTACTGGAAGCTTTGTTCACATGATCCTGACTAACATTTCCCCTTTGCAAATTAGATTTCATTTTTCAACCCACATTGTTGATGTCAAGAAGACGCAACCACAGACAGGGCCAAGGCACTGCCCCCAGGCCCTAATGCAGCCTGAGAGCTATGCTGACAAGGTACAGCCAAGAAGCCCCGGGTCAGTGGGAGTTACCTGAGCTCACCTGTGTGCCCAAGGCAGAGCTAAAAGATGGGCCATGTGTCTCGTGTATTCCGGGACCTGTCACAGGTTTTGTGCTGTGTAGAAGAGTTCCTGGAGGGAGAGGGGCTAGAGTGTGGGGTGGGGACCTTGAGTTCAGGTGGGTTTCCTTCCACATGACACTTCATTAGAGAAAAGCTCAGTTGACAGGCCCCAAGCTTGGCCCACTGGATCAGCCAACTCCCTGATCCAACTCTTTGATCATCTTGAGTCCTGCCCTTCCCCTGTGACCTCACACTCTCAAAAATAAAATAAACAGAGCTGTTTTTTTTCTCCCTCCATTTGCACTGCAATGGGATTTTTTTTTTAATTGTGGTAACATCTATACACCCTAATATTCCCCATTTCAACCACTTTCAAGTAAACCATTCAGGGATCTTAATTACATTTACAATGTTAATGCTTCCATCACCACCATCCTTCACTAAAACTTTGCCATCACCACAAACAGGAATTCTGTAACCATTAAACTTTAACTCCCCATTCTCTACCCCACCTCCACCCCTGGCAAGCTATAATTTTTTATGTCTCTATGAATTTGCATCTTCTAGTTTTTTCATATATATGAGATCATGTAATATATGCCCTTTTATATTTGGCGTATTTCGTTCAATATGATGTCTTCAAGGTTCATCCACATTGTAGTATATATCAGCAATTCCTTCTTTTTTTATGGCTGAATATATTCCATAAGGTGGATATACCACATTTTGTGTACCCATTCCTCAATCGATAGACACTTGTGCTGCTTTATACTTTTCGGTTACTGTGAAGTATGTTCCTGTGAATATTGGTATATAAATATCTGCTCAAGTTCCTGCTTTCATTTCTTTGGGGGATATACTTAGAAGTGGGACAGTCAGGTCATATGATAATTCTACATTTAACTTTCCAAGGAACCACCAAACTGTTTTCCACAGCAGCTGCACCATTTTGAATTTCCACTAACAGTGCATGAGGGTTTCTATTTCTCTACATCCTCACCAACACTTGTAATTTTCCATTTTTTAAATCATCATTCTAGTAGGTGTGAGATGGTATCTCATTGTGGTTTTGATTTGCATTTTCCTAGTGACTGATGAAGCTGATCATCTTTTCATGTGCTTTTTGGCCATTTGTGTATTTCCTTTGGAGTAATGTCTATTTAAGTCCTTTCAAGGTGACTTTTGACCCAGTGCTTTATATTGTCATATTTAATTTTCAACCCAACCCTGTGAAGTAAGTGATTGTCCCCATTTTATAAATAAAGAAGCTGTGTGTGGGAGAAGTCGAGCTACTTATTCAAAAGACGCTAACTAGTGAGTGACCCAGGCAGGATTTGAATAACTTTTTCTGATAACAGAACCCAGGTGCTTTTCAATGCACTTACCCAGCCTCTGTGGATATTAAGTGCTCAATAAACACCCTCAGCTGGTTCTGATCCATCAGAGGAGATTTGACAAACTTGAATTTTTAAAGCTGGGCTGCTATTGCAGATCAGGTTAATGTAAACATGGGTATATGGGTAGACCGTGCGCAAGACAGAAAATAGCTCCCCTTTGTCAGTCAAGCAGATTTGAAATCCATTTTTCTAGAAAACCTTCCTGGTCTTGCCTGAGAACATCATGCTTTGCCCCTTCCCTAAGCTTAACGGCCATAATGCTCTTCATTTGAGACATTTACCAAGCAGACACAGAAGCCCATTTCTGGAACTGTACCACATCTTCTGTAATACACATGGCAACAGCCTGTTTATATAAGAGGAACCTATCTTAGGTTTTGGCCTATAGTAGGCAGGACCCAGGGCTCCTGAGTCACTGCAGACAAGGCCCAGATCAATCCCGAGTCCTTGGCACCTCTCCTTTCTCCCCACCAACGACCTTTGCAGAGGGAAGACTTGAGTCATCTTCTCAGTCTTTAAGAAGTTCAAATGTTGACCAAACAGTTGATTCTCTCTATCCAGGAGAAGTGGGGTTTTTTGTTTGCTTGTTTTTTACATTTCTATTGTGAAAAATAACATACATACAAAAAAGGCAATAAAATTCAACATACATTTTAACAAGTAGTTATGCAACAGATTTCAAAGTTTGGTATGGAATACAGTTCCACAATTTCAGGTTTTTCCTTCTAGCTTCTCACTGGGAACTAAAAAGAAATATAAATATAATGATTCAGTAGTCATTCATTTGTTACATCCTCACCCCTCTGTGATAACTCCTCCCTCTCCTTTGATCCTTCTCCCAATCTTTAGGGATATTTGGATTATGCCCAGTCTAACTTTTTTCACGTTGAAAAGGACTGCCAATAATATGGGATGGGGAATGGAAATCATTGATATTCTTGGAGAGACTGGCACCTCTGGTTTTCAAGACTTATCTGGCCTAGGAACCATCTGAAGGTTTAAGGTTTCTGAAAAATAAACTTACTGCATGCAACTTTTGTAGGATTTCAGATAGAGCCTTGGGCGTTCTTTAGGATTAACAAGAATGATGTTGGTTGGGACTTGGCAAACTGGGGCAATTAGCAATTTCTAGCTGAAACTTGTGTAAGAACAGCCTCCAGAACAGCTTCTTGACTCTATTTGAACTCTCTCAGCCACTGACACCTTATTTTGTTACACTTTTCCCCCTTTTGATGAGGAAGGCATTATTGATCCCACAGTGCCAGGGCCAGGCTCATCCCTAGGAGTCATGACCTACATTGTCAGGTTTTGGTTTTAAAAAGGTTCTTTTTATCTCATTTTCTCTTTCCAGTGTCTTTATAACCAGGTCTCTGAAACTTCAGATAGAATCAATTGCTTTTCTCACAGCCCTGCCCTTCATCCCTGTGTCCACCCACTACCTCCTAACAGTCTTCAGCCCTGCCCACTGTGGCCTGGGCCTGGCGAGGAGCACAGTCTATGAGTGATCTTACTCAAGACAGGAAGTCAAGGTCTGACTGTCCCCCGACATTCCCTGTTGCTTAGCATGTGCTGATTTCCCACAGGTTCTTATCCAGTCTCCCCCATTAAACTGGGGTCACAGAATGTCAGGAATGAGAGAGACGTAAAGGCTGTCTAGTTCACAGAGCACCTTCTCAGCCGGTGCCCAAACACCCCCGGGGTCATTGGCATTGGATCTAGAACTGCACAGCAAAACACTGCAGCAGCAACCCCTCAGAGGAAGGCCTTTTCTTTTTTCCTTGTATCTCTGCGTTGCTGTCTCCAAAACAAGGAGGGCTGTCCAAAGTCAGTGCTCAATGTTGCTGATCAGAGAATCTTCTAGCTCCAAACACCTCCCAGGGACCTCTTGGCTTTGTCAACAGACCTTCAGGCACGGGCATGGCTGCTTAAGACTGCTGTTGCAGTGCCAAGGAACAGCAAGCATGACTGCTTTGAGTGCTGGTGCCAGGACAGCCATCCTGACTCCTGCCCCTCCATCACTCCCACCACCAGCCTCCCAGTCCTTTGCCTTTCCCTCTCTGAACCTTATAAACTGCCTCCATTCCTATGACACTATGATCTAGAAGACTCCTCTAATCCATCTCAGGGAAGCCTTGCCCCCACGAGACTCAGCCTGGGACTCTCAGCAGGGCATGTGTGCTCAATGACAGTTTAGGTTGGCCATGGTAATCAGGCCTGATGAGGCTTAACAAACTTCCCAGACCTGTTGGGTGACGGCCTCCAGTCCAG
The DNA here is from genome assembly GCF_023851605.1 of Tamandua tetradactyla. Taxonomy (NCBI): domain Eukaryota; kingdom Metazoa; phylum Chordata; class Mammalia; order Pilosa; family Myrmecophagidae; genus Tamandua; species Tamandua tetradactyla. Next base: position 69,877,069 of record NC_135330.1, on the reverse strand, counting down.
AGCTGGGTCTGCCTCCAGGGCACAGCCTGCTTCACTGTGAGTCAGAGTTTGCAAATGCTGAGATCACCACCACCGCATTTCTACTGGTGGCACGTTCTCCCAAATGCTTACACTATAAATTCTCTTCCACGGTAGGCCCTACACCCATGGTCTGCAAGCTTTGGGCTTCAGGTGGGTTTCTTTTTATGTCAGTTCTCAATTATTCCTGCTAGGGGGAGCAGCCGTGGTTTGGATAATCCAAAGGGGCAGATTATTTAAAATGAATTTAAATTTGTCTCTGGAATGTGTTAGGTGTTTTTATTTGTTTGGGGTAGAGCACTTACCTTTCTAATGACATCTAATTAAAGGTAATAAGAGTAAGAAATGACATGCCGTCATCCCAGATGAGTAGATAGGAAGCTTTAGAGATGGGGAGAAAGAGGGGAGTGAGTGGGGGCAGAGTTATAAAATAATGTGCTCAACATCCACAGTGGCTGGAGACACCCCCACTCTCTCCCTGTGTGCCTGAGGGATTCCATGGACTCAGTGCTTTTGTTCCCAGGGGAAGGATCACACACTTCACCTTTGTCCCATTGGTGTGGAAAGGTTTGCCACCTTGGGAACTGCAAAGGAGCAAATCAGGCAGAGAAAGAAATCTTTCTGTGGCCTGTGGTCAGGAACTGTACTTACAATGAAAGAGGGTAGGATTGGATATTTTTCTTCCAGAAAGTATGAAGAAGATCCCTTGAGAGAGAGGAGGTAGGTTTTCAGGAGCTCAAGGATAACCAACTCCCTATTGCCCTTTCTAGGATCTCTGAACTCCTAGCCCTGAAAATCAGGACATAGGAAGACTCCAGTGAGCAGAGAACAGGACAAAGGTAGGGGCAAGTGAGAACTGCACAGGATTTAGAATCAGAGTTGCCTCTTGATGGCCATGGAATCTTGAGCAAGTTATTGAATTGCTCTGACTTTCAATGTCCTCACCTGAGAAAAGAAAACAACGATAATAATAAGTAGCTACTTTACAGATGAGAGGCACCTGAATGATCTTTACGAAAGCATTTTAGAGACAGTAAAGCCCTATGTAAATGATAGTTACCACCATAACCATGGCTGGTTCAGTGAGGCCCACTCACAGTCCTGTAATTGGGATCAAAGCTCGTGTCTTCCCCACCGTGAGCCACCTTAGAGTTTGAAGAACTGAGTGTTTTCAGCAACTAAAGGGTGCGTTCATCTAAGTATGTAATCACTGCTGTTGTGATTCTGACATAGAGACAGCACAGGACCCCAGATTAAGACTGACTGCCTTCCTGCATGCAGTCCTTTCTCGTTTTCCTGACATTTGGTTGAATTTGTTAATGATTCGAGAGCTCAGCCTCTTCAGAAATACTTGGCAGTGGAATTGCCGTCTACCTTGGAAACCAGGTTTGGAATCTGCCCAGACTTTCAATAAGAGGGTACTTCAGGACACTCTGCCCAAGATCCCTTATCTAACATCCTTTCTTCAAAACAGGAGGGGCAGAAGTTGGGGAAAAAGAGAAGGCAGGAGAGTGGGGAAGAATGGTGGTGTGTGGGGGTGTGTTTTAGCAGCCACTGCTGATCTTCAGCTTTTCCATTTGGGTGTCTTCTTCTTCCATAGAAGAGAATAAAACAAACAAACAAGCTCAGATCTTGATTGAAGCTCCAAGATACCCTAAGATTCCCTTATCCTGGTCTGAACTCTCAATCTCATATCTCAGTTTGTTCCCTTCTTTCTTTTGACCACTGTACCTACCTCTGGCTTTAATCTTTCTGTTCTCTTGTCTTTAGACATTAAAGCCACAGGAGCTTTGGGATCAAGTGGAAGACTCCTTTAGAGGAAATGGGAAATGTGCTCTGGGATCAGCAAGGTAACCTGCAGGCTAGCATTGCTGCCAAGGGAAAGGAGCAACAAGTTCACCTAGATTTTCCCAAATGGCCTACTGTCATTTAAGACTGCGTCTTGCTACTCTGAAGTCTTCACAGACTTCTGTCCAAGTGCAATGAACTGTACTCCTCATTGGACATGTCATCACAGCTACAATTAGTCCTTCACCTCACGATCTTTAGTTCTCCTTCAACTACCTACTTCCTACTTTCCATACCTCCAAGTGCTTCCTACCCTTTGTAGTAACTGGATAAATTTCAAAATTGTTTTAGTGAATGTAGTGGTTCTTAAAAATAGAATTCTTAAGTAATAATTAATAAGGATTCAGAGAATAAACTGAGTATCTTTAAAGTTCATATCTTATCTTTGGTCAGATTTCTTAGAGGCGGAGCCTAATGTGGGAATTCTTGTACAAGTGATTTATTCTAGAAGGAATCTGAATGGGAGGGAGTGGGACAGGATAGGGAAGGGGCAGGAGCTCAGCAGGAATGTAGTTTCAGGAGGAAAGCAGGCTCAACCCCATCCTTCTGGAGCATAAATTACACCTCAGAGTTTGTTCTGCCTTAAGGTAAGGAAGTGGGTGTGGTTGTGTCCCTTCACCAATTAGTCTGTTTTGAAATAATTTTAGGTATAGAAAAAAGACAAAGACATTTGTTATAGTGTTATTTATGGTTAAACATTTAAAAATTAAGAAACCCTTCCTGGCCCATGAACCCCCAAAAGCTAAAAAACAACAACAAAAACTATTGTTTTAATAGGAAAGGAATAATTAATTATGTAATGGTACATAGAATGCCTGGCATTCTGTGCCACACGTGGCCTAGCCCCTGTCTGACTCTCTGATTTATCTGGTACCACTCTCCCCCATCGCTCATGATAGTCTCGCCAAGCTCATCTCCTCCCTGTTCCTCAAATATGTCAGGCCTGCTACCTCCCCAGGGCACTGGCCCTTACTGTTCCTTCTGCCTGGAACATTCTGCCCCAGATCTGCCCATGGCTATTCCTACAAATCATTCAGAACTTAAGATCAAATATCATCCCTTCAGAGAGGACTTCTCTAAAAACCCATCTCAATTGGATTGCCACCCACTCATCTGTAATATATTGCCCTATTTTATAACCCTCATCATATAGGGCTTGCTCATTTATTTACTTATCTTTTACTTATCTTTCCTCTAGTAGAATAAAAACCCCATGGGAGTAAAGACCTTTCCTGTTTCACTCACTACTTTACCTAATGCCTGGAGTGTATAAGCGGTACACAATAGTTATCTGCTTGATAAATGAATGTATACACATGATACAAAACCATCATATGTTATTAATTAAGGCCACATTGAGAGACCTGCATTGTAGTTCCTGGCCCTGGTGGAGTAACAGGAACACCAGGGATTTACCTTAAACAACTAAAAAGCTGAGCAAATTGTATGGCGCAATGCTTTTCAGAGCTTGAGCAATAGTAAGCGCAAGACTGTGATGCCTGAGTCCTATGACTAGGATTTATTGGCTTCAGCTTACTGGTTGGAGGCAATTTCAAGGTTGGAGGCAATTTCAAGGTTGGATGCTCAGGGAGAGGGATCTCAGAACCTGGTCTTGCTGAATTGAGGGACTGGAATTTAGGGAAACCAGGATAGATGGAATTGGGAGGCAACAGATCAGAGAGGAGGGAATTGCCCACAGAGAGAGCTCCAAAGATCTGCAAAGGCTATCCCTTGCATCTTTGGCTGAGTACTCACCTATGCACATGTGAGAGGAAACAATATGGAGCCTGAAAAAAAAATACTTGAAGGTAAGAGCCCCCAAATTCCTGGAGATCACATAGTTCTGCTCTTGTTAACCAGAATGGAAAGACCTCATAGTACACGGAGGATCAGGTAGAGTTCTCAGAAGGGTATCATCTTATGGCTAAATTAGTTGCTCTATACCCACATAAACAAAGCTTAAAAGCAAGCCTCAAAAGAATCAAACTGACTCTAAGTAACTTAACCATATGCCAGATCAAAGTAGAACACTATTTAAAGGATTATAACAAAATCCAGTACCCAACAACATAGAATTCACAATATCCAGCAACCAGTTAAAACCTGCCAAATGTTTTAGGCAGCTTGGCTGCCACAATGCAATATACTATAAAATGGGTTGGCTTTTACAATGGGGATTTATCAGTTTACAAACTCACAGTTATGAAGTCGTGAACATATCCAAATCTGGGCATCGTCAAGATGATACCTCTTCCTGAAGATCGGCTGCTGGCAATCAAAGACTTCTCTGTCACAGGACAGGGCACATGGCAGCAGTTGCTGGCCTCTCCCTTCTCTTCCAGATTTCATTGCTTCTGGCTTCAGTGGCTTCCTCTCTGTTTTTGTGGCTTTCTCTCTCAGCTTCTGTGTTTTTTCTCTGTATTTAATCCTTTTATAAAGGACTCCCATTAGAGGATTAAGACCCACCTGTGGCATGCCAACTGATATAACCTAACCCGCCCGCAATAGGTCTACACCCACAGGAATGGATTTGCTTTAAGAAATTGATCTTCTGGGGTTCATAAAGGCTCCAAACCACCACAGCAAGCATGCATAGAAATATATATTTATGGGTAATAACAGTCAGTAGAAACAGATCCAGAAAAGACAGGGGTGATGGAACTGGCAGACAAGAACATTAAAACAGCTATTACATGCATGTTCCCCATACTGAGAAAAGTAGAGAAAAGTGAATATGATGAAGGGAGAACTGGAAGATACAAAAAAAGCCTGAAATGGACCTTCTAGACATGCAAGATACACAATCTGAAATGAAAATGATACAGGAGAGGATTAAAAACAAACTAGATAGACGATTTATGAAGTATTTACTTTCATTAGGGGGAAGGAGTGAGGAAAATATCAAACAGCAGCAGACTTTTAAACTTTAAATAGACAGGTCTGAGCTCCGGAACTTAATTTTTCATTTTACTTCATCCTCCAAGTAGTTTAATCAGTTGGCGTACCTGCTTCACTTCTTTTAAGTGAAAGAGCAGCGCCCAGGCGAAATGGAGGACTGAAGTGCCTCAGCCAAACTCAGGATAGCTCAAGCCTGTGCCACAGCCGGAGGGAAGTGGGGGGGCTCTCGGCCCTTTTCATTTTCCAAATCCTGCCACCGTGGGCAGCGGGTGAGTGGGCCTGGGGTGACGAGCAGTCTGCCCCTCGCTGGAGCGCTTTACGAGCTGGTTGTGAACACGCCTCCTGTGACAAGGCGTTCCCAGACTCTCACGTGTGCTTCTGTGTCCTGCAGGTCACATTTGTGTCTGTTTCCACACTCTTGTTCCCAGCCCGTGTGTTCTGGGGGATACAAAAAGAAGAGAAAGTGAGCGGGAAAGAAGAGGAACTCAAAAGTTACCCAAACTGTGGGTGTCAATGTGGAGATGCCCTTGCAACAAATTGAAATGCAGGAGTTCAGGTGTGGGGTTGAAGAACACGGGGAGGTGAAAAGGTGAGGGGGCTTGCGGCGCGCCTACGTCATCGGCGTCCTTCTCGAGTCAGTCTCTGGGGTGGGCTTCTTGCAGATCCGGGGGTACATCTGTGTACATCTTTTGCAGTTTACACTTGCAAAAGAGCTCCCTGCCCACATCAAATGGATGGTTTCCTCTCTCACCCCACAGAGAAGACCATCTTCGTAGTCTTCACGGGGTGGTGTCCCGGGTGCCTCTGGCCTTGAACATCATCAAACTCTTCTGTGTCTTCTTCAAGGGTGTAAAGGATTGAGCGATGGAAGAAGCGATCCTTACCATGCTACCACCCCAGGTCTGCACGTGGCTATTCCTACAAGTCACTCAGGACTACCACCGGCTCTCTGATCCTGGCTAAATACTGTGGATCTCCAATACATGCTTATTTTAATGGCTGCTCCTTGCCTACCGTTTTGCTTTCGCCCATGTCTCCTCCTGGGTACAGGCTGGTTACTGGAGACAGAAACTATTCTTCCTGCCACAGTTACAGCAAACAAGCAAGTGAGCAAAACTGGGCTAATTACAGTGCAGAGCAAAATCGATTGGGGCAGGCAGGAAGCCTCATCTCTGACTCCCATGCACAACCTTTTGATTTCTCTGATGATAACCAGAATTGGCACGAACCACAGCCACTAGCCGTTGTGGACCAGGGGCCTTCCAACAGAGCAAGCAGTGACAGCCGCAGCAGGCCTTGGCCTGATGACCTGGAAATCCAGGCACCTTCTCCGGAGCAATCAAGGTTCCACTCAAAGTGAAGGGAAAACAGGTGCTGTAGAAAGGACACCTTAGGTGTTACTTTTGTTCCAGAGGAGATGGTACTCAACAGCCTCCATCAGAAGCTCAGCACACACACACACACACACACACACACACACACACACGCGTTAGAATACAGGGGTTCATTGGAGGTGTCTGGGACAGGTGGGTCGACAGGGTGGAGTTAAGGGAGGTACAGGTTACTCTTTAAAGTAGGTGATTCAAAGAACTTAAATTCTAAATAAAGTTGCATTAGACAATGCACAGGTAAGGGCTTCTCCCCAACCTGCACTTCCCACTGGGGTAGTTTTGTGTGTGTGAAAGAGTGGGTGATAGTTGTTTCACCATGAACTGAAATAACTTTTGCTAGGGAAAAAAATTATTTGCTGGACATTTTATTTCTTTTCAATAAGAAAAAAGATGGAGGATTATCCTCTGTCCCTGCCAAACATTACATTGTTAACGTTTGTGCTTTGAAGGTAAGCTTTCTAGGTCTAACCCTCCAGGTATTGAGTACTTAGAGTAGACTATTATGTATGCCTATTGAATTTTGCGATAACTGATATTGTTGACTTCGTGCTACTATATTTTTTATTCTTGGTATCAGCTAAATGTTCAGGCGAGGCCCATAGAAAAAAGACTGTTCATGCACTAACAAATCTTCAGCCATTTTTATGTACATTCCCTTTTACTTTCACTTGCATTGCACTGTTACCACCACTTCCTGTCATCATTCCTCACCTATCACTTACATTCACTTAATGGTTTCTGTAAGCTTTTAAATACAGTTTGGATGTCACTTAACTTTTTCTTTTTGAGTCAGTGTCAGGGAGGCAAGCCAGGCTCAGTGTTTAACAATCACTTGTAATATGCGTATGTGTGGAAGCAGGGTGTTTCATTTGTCATGTATTTTTATAAGTAGATGCAATATAATCTCACAAACAGATTTGAAAATAATACACACACAGTGTTCAGATTTGAAGCTTCCTCATAGGTTTTGTGGTGTGGGCCAATGTGGCATTTCCACTATATCATCCCTGCTGGGCAAGTTAAATACGCTTCTATTTTTCTCCTCAAAATGAGTTTTCCTCATGTATCCTATTATGGATATTGGTAGTTGATTATGATTCTTTTTTTTCTCTCTCTTTTTTAGAATGTGGCAGTGATGCTATTGCTGTTATGGATAATTTCTTTTTTCTGAAATGTAGTCATTGATTTTGAATGATAGAATTTTAGTTCTATAAACAGGCTTTAGTCATTAATGTGACAGACTTAGAAGAAGCACTTAGAGTAGACTATTATATATGCCTGTATGAATTTTGCAATAACTGATATTCTTGATTTTGTCCTTATTACACATTAATCCAGAACTTGTGTTGTTTTATAAGTTTGACAATCTTTTGGAATGACCAGCAACTTTGATATTTGTACTAAGGTTTTATTTGGAATGCAAGAGAAGTTGAAAGAGGTTTCAGTAAATACACATGCAGCTAATTTATTTGAAATATATGCTAAAGAAATCTACCAGCTTCTTCAAATACCATTTTAAACTCATCATAGATGACGGGTGAAAATACCGAATATCGTGTTTTTGTTCCTGCAAGTCAGATGAATAAATAATTTTGTACAATGTGAACGATTAATTTGTTAGACATTCCACGTTAAATTACTGTCATGTTCAACTTCATTGCATATAATTTAGTCCATCAGATCATGTGTTCTGAAGAACATTCTTTATCCAATAAAGATTTAATTTAGTTTAAAAAAATAAATCAGACAATGTAGAACAAAAGATCTATGAAGTGATGACATGACGAGAAAAACTGTCCCAAGAAAAATGATTGAAGACAAATGCAGAGTGTAGTGATCTGTGGGACAAGATCAAGTGGTATAACAGACCCATAATTGGAGTCACAGAAGGAAGTAAGGGGGAAAGAAAAAAACGTTTGAAAATTAATGGCCAAGATTTTTCCAAAATTGATGAAAACTATAAACTCACAGATACAGGAAGCCCAATAGCCCCTAAGCAGAATAAACATAAAGAAAACCACAACAAATAAGCATAATCAAATTACTGCAAAGAAAAATCTAAAAGGGATCAGAAAATAAAAAACACATTATATACATAGGGACAAAAGCCAGAACATCAGCATTCTTCTTGCTCAAAACATTTCAAGACAGAAGATAGAGGCGTACCACCTTTAAGGCACTGAAAATGAAAACTGTTAACCTAAAATTCTACACCTCATAAAAACATCTTTCAGAAATAAAAACAAAATAAGGACCCTTAAGACAAAGAAAGCTGAAAGGATCTGTTGCCAGTAGACGTACACTAGAAGAAATGTTAAAGAAAGCTCTACAGGAGCAAGGAAAATTATACCAGCTCGAAATTCAGACCTACACAAAGGAATGAAGGGCACCAGAAATGACAAACAGTGGGTAAATATGAAAGAAAATTTTCCCGCTTTTAAATCTCTGTAAAAGATAATTAATGCAAAAAGAACAACAATGCATTGTGGGGTCTGCAGCATAAGTAGAAGTAAAATAAAAGAATAACAGCACAGAAGATGCGAGGGAGAGCATGGAAGTATGTTATTATAAGTGAAGTGATAGGAAATTATTCAAAGGTAGACTGTGATGTGAAAGGTGTATGTTGTAAATTGTACAAACACCAAAAAAAATTTGTTATAGAAGTGGAACTATAACAAATTTCTACAACCGTGGAAACAAAATGGAATGTCATAAATAAAGCTCAAGTAATGCAGAAGACCTCATAAAAAGAAAAGAAAAGGAGCGAAGAACAGATGGGATACGTAGAAAACAAACAGCTTAAACTACCCTATCAACACTTCCTAATTTAGAGAAAGAAAAGCCATTCGCTCAGCCAAGGCACACTTCGAGCTTCTGCAAGGGAAAAGAGTCCTGATGTGAATCAAGCTATGCCAGGACATTCCCCCAGGACGACCTCCCTGAAGGCTGTCCTAAGGACACTGCTGGACTTTTGTCACCCAGAAAGTCCATCAGGTGGTCAGGCAGTCAAACTGCAGTAATGACACGCTTGTGTAGAGGGCAGAGCCCGTGTGCCAGGATTGAGCAGGAGGGGCCGAGGCTGCACCTGTGCAGAAGTGTCTCCCATCCCAAGGTTTCCCCTCGTATCAGATTCTTCTCCCCTCACAGGCACTACAGAGGTCAGGGCTTCTGGGACACAATGATGTCAGCATGTTAGCATGGATTCACTTGTGAGATTAGCTCAGCTACACCTCGGAACCACTCACCTTGGAAACTCCTCAACAGTTAAGCTTTCTGCACTGGGGTGAAGCCTGCAATGGTGGGCAAGAGGGGTGCAGCAAAAAGAGAGAACTGTACCCTGAAGATTCACTCTCTGCTCTCAGTTTTGACCTTGAGATTAATCCTGTTGAGTCTTGTATGAAGTAGTGTGGTGGTTCTTGATATTTTTGAGTTGGAGACATGCCTTTGACCACTAGAATTTGGGGTAATACATTTGAAAGAAATTATAAGACTCAGAATAATACTAAGCTAGCAGGTATTTCGTCTGCAGACTTTCATTGCTCAAGTATAACAAGCACTCACGGGATCTACAGCCATCACAGAGAGAGCACTGGTTTTGGTTCCACAGCAGCAACATGTCACTGTTTGGAAACAGCCTTTATTACCCCCTGAAGCTGTTGCTTACACAGTTCTGAGACAAGTACACAAAATTTTTTTTCCGTGTTGGCTCCATGTTACACCATTCCTTTCCTGGAAGCTTTGCATGCCTCTCTATACCTTGGAGCATCACCTGCTTGTCTCAACATTCTGACCTTCACTCAATCCTTAGCCAGTATTTGGCAGCATCCTGTAAAAGGATCGACCGGAGCACAGAGTAAATAAGAAACAGTTCCAGCCCCAGGAAATTTAACTTGGGTCAATAGATGTTGACTAAACACCTACCCTCTCCAAGGTCCAGACCCTGAGCGGTTCACACAGGGTGGGCTTCTGTCACTAGCAGAAGCTTTCCAGGATTTAGCCCTACTGCTGCTCTGGGCAGGGCCAGATAAAAGTGAGGAAGCCATAACATCCAAGTTAGGGACATGTTTTCTTTCTTTTTTTCCCCTTTGGAAAATGTTCTTGGGAGTTCTTTGCCAGGAAGCTGGTCACTTCCTGTGCAAATGATGAGGTTTCCTAAAGGTATAAATAGCTTCTCTTGCCGCAGAGTTGGCTGTAGATGCCCCACATGCAGAAGGCAGGCCTCAGGGAGGGTGTGATCTCACCTCAGGATTGGTGAGCGTGCCAGGGAGCTTGGGGACAGGAGGCAGCAGCTGCAGGACCAGCAGCTTGGCTAGTCCCAGCTGGTGTGAGGGAGAGGACCTGGAGAAGCAGCAAGTCTGCTGAAGAAAATGCCAGAAGTGTGCCGAAAGAGTGGTGAAGCACATGAGAGAAAAGAGCATAGCAAATGATGAGTAAGGGCAAGAAAATGTGTTTTTAAGAGTTTGAAGAAGGAACCGCAAAGCCCTCATAGAAGTGTTGGGAACTGGACCGTGAGTGACTCAGGTAAGGCCACATGCAAGAAGGGGCCAGAGGTGCCCAAAGCTCTGACTCTCACCAGTCACGCTGGAAGACTGAAGAGCTTCCTAAGTGCGGGCAACGATTCTACAATCAAATTCTTATTACACATACACTGGTTTTGTGTAATTTATTGTGTGGTAAATTCTACTGGCCATCTATCTATGGGAGAGATTACATTATCATCAAACATTTTAAAACTACTTTTTATAAAAGCATTGGTTTGCCAAGGCCAGCGGGGCCTCTGCTCTGGGCCTCTGCTTACCCATTCAAAGAGTGGTCCTGGTACAAACAGCATGGGCATACCCAGCACCTGGAGGCTTGTCATAAATGCAGATGCCCAGGCCCTACACCAGACTTACTGAGTAAGGCCCCAAGCGATTCAGAAGCACATTAAAGTTTGAGAAGCATGCTTCCTCTGACACAGTCTCTCCTCAGTGGTAGAGGATTCTGAGGGCAAAGGAGGGTGGGCGCCCAGAGCCCACCTCCGCTTTTAGATCATGCCCCGGGTTATTGGGACTCCAGAATTCGTGCACAAAAGGCCCTGACCTGCCTCTCCCCAGGGGCATCCTCCATATGGCTGTGAGCAGCATGTGTGGACAGAGGTTGGACTGCAGGCTGGAGCCCTCCTGAGCTTGCACGGGATGCCCCAAGGACACAGCCAGAAGCTGGAAGAGAAGGGGGGATAAATGGGCCTAACAGAAACAGAATTGTCTGGGCTTCTTCCCTCACCACAAGGCTGAGAGAACTAAGGAGATATTTATCTTTTTATTCAAAAGATAAGATTTCAAGAAAACAGAAAGGATTATTGGCTATCCAACGAGGGAAGAATTAAGAAGTGGAATGGAGAATCACAGAGCATGCTGGGAAGGGGAAATGGGGTGATCGCTAGGGAACCTCTCTCCTGAACTGTCTAGAAACTGTAACTCATACAGCTGTGTTCAACAGCCACATGTAGCCCATGGCGACTGTATTTGGATTGTGAAGTTCTGGAAAGTTCATGGTTCCAGTCTAGTTGAGAAGGTATGGTGAACATATATAAAATTATTATTAAGCAATTCAAGGCCATATTTAAGTGGTAAATGAAAGATACAGAAAGCAAAGCAGAAATCCAGTAGGTTGCAGTGTTAGAGGAAGCTTCATGAGAGAAGTGGGGTTCCTGGTGCATCTTAAAGGATGGATAAATATCAGGAGAAAAGAGGAGGGAATTTTTTTTCTTTTCTTCTTTTTGGAGAAGCTGTTTTGTAAAAACCGTTTTTTTTTAAATATTTTTATTGATTAATCTTATCATACAAACACTCCATACATGGTGTACAATCAATGGCTCACAGTATCATCGCATAGTTGTGTATTTGTCACTATGACAATTTTTTAGAACATTTGCATCACTCCAGAAAAAGAAATAAAAAGAAAAAATCACACATACTCTCCCTCTCATTGGCCACTAGTATTTCCATCTACCCAATTTATTTTAACCTTTGTCCCCTATTATTTGTTTATTTTTTAATCCATATTTTTTACTTGTCTGTCCATACCCTAGATAAAAGGAGCATCAGACACAAAATTTTCATAATCACACAGTCACATTGTAAAAGCTATATTGTCATCCAGTCATCTTCAAGAATCAAGGGTACTGAATACAGCTCAACAGTTTCAGGAGCTTCCCTCAAGCCACTCTAATACACCGTAAACTAAAAAGGGAAATCTATATAATGTATAAGATTAACCTCTAGGATAACCTCTCGACTCTTGGTTGAAATTTCTCAGCCACTGAAACTTCATTTTGTCTCATTTCTCTCTTCCCCCTTTTGGTCAAGAAGGCTTTCTCAATCCCTTGATGCTGGGTCCTGGCTTATCCCAGGAGTTCTGTCCCATGTTACCAGGGAGATTTACACCCCTGAAGGCTTAGAGAGAGAGAGGCCATATCTGAGCAACAAAAGAGGCTCTCTGAGGGTGACTATTAGGCCTAATTTTAAGAGGACTTAGCCTATCCTTTGCAAGAATGAGTTCCATAGGGGCCAACTCCATGATCAAAGGCTCCGCTTATTGAATTGGTTGTCCCTACTGCTTGCGGGAATATCAGAAATTCTCCAAATGGGAAAGTGGAATATTTCCGCCTTTCTCCCCATTCCCCCAAGGGGACCTTGTGAATATTTCTTTATTCACTGCCCAAATTATTCTGGAATATGTCGGAGTATTACACTAACCCGGACAAACTAACAAAATCTCACACCCTATTCAAGATTAAAGAGGGGGGATTAACATCCTGCTGCTAGGGGAAGGGTATAAACAGAGAAGGGAAAGAACAGGGCACGCGGGAAACCTATATCTCCCTGAACCTTTTATTTTTCACTATCGCCTGAACTTCGGTTGGTCGGATTGTTTTTTGCTATTCACAAAGGCTGTTCTTTGCTTCCACTTCTCTTCTAGTTACTAAGGCATCCCCAGCCTTTACCTTGCTATATTGTTGTGGATGAAAATGAACAGTTTTCCCGTTTTGGTTTCCTGAGGGGTAGAAGTCATGACTGTGTCGCACTATGTGTCTTGGAAAAATACAAGGAGTTGCTCCTTGCCTGAATCAGGCCGAAGTTAGACCCTCCTAATGGCAAGGGATACCTGGGAGCAGTTTTCCGGGTTTCCTATGTTCAGACACTTCTAGGGTGCCTGTGACCAGCTAACTTTGAGGGGGACCTCCCCTATCACTGACCTTGAGCTTCTGCAGAAAGCAATCGAATATGTACAAGGAAGACCCCTCTTTCTAGTGATGGGATTCTCACGGCTGTGCTCATTCAAAAGCCACACTGGCTAGTCTGTCTTCAGAGTCAGGACTGCCTCAAGTCTGGACCCTGAGAGCATTGATCAACTCTGCGGTCTTTCCTCACCCTTGGGGGTCTCAATCAGTCATCTGCTCACTCAGTTTATGCTGGCTGTGTGGCTCAGCCAAGAAGAAAAGGCTGCTGGGCAGAATGCCATGGGGAAGATTGTCCCTCAGGAAACAACACACCCGTTTATTTATGGCCTTTTCCTTTTCCCCCATCAAATCAGATTTTGCTTTCTCCCACCGCTGAGGTAAAAGAGACAAAGCATTGTGTTTAATATGCAAAAGCAGTAGCTCACATCCAAATTGCTATTTTCCCTACAAAAAGACTTCTTTCAGTGCTTTAAAATCCTTTAGCTATTTACTTTCATTGCATGGGGTGCATTTACCTATTTTTTGTTGGGTGTTTTATGTAATACAATCACAAGAGAAAAGAAGCAGTCCTATGCTAGTATTTCTTTCACTACCCAGCAATGACCATTCAGTTTTTGTAAAAAAAAAAAAAAAAAAAAAAAAAAAAAAACCTACCTGGATGTGAAAATTTTCCTATAAAGAAATTGCGAGTAAGTATGATATATGAAGAAAGAACAATTCTGTTTTATCTTATTTTCCAAGACAGATGATAAAATCACCGACACATACAAGCATAAGGCACTATATGCACTCAATTTCATTAAGTTTCCTTGTCAGTAAAATGAGAAGTTTGCCCTGAATAATTTCAATGTATCCTTCTAGTTTGGTACTCTGTGATTCTTGAGAAGGCTGCGCTGCTGCATTTGGTGGAAATCCAAGATGGTAATATCGCCTAGAAAAAGGACTGGAACCAGAGCAAACGTGGCCTGGAGAAATTTGGAGGCCGCCACGTGAGACCTCCTACCTGTCTGGGAGAGGCTCTGAGGATGGCTAGCATCTGTCAGAGTCCCCAGGAGTTCCATATCTACCTGGACTTTAAAATTGGCAGCCAAGGATTGCAAAACTCGAATGCCTGCAGAGTTTTTTGTTTTGTTTTGTTTTTTCTTTTATATGGGCAGGCACCGGGAACCAAACCCGGGTCTCTGGCATGGCAGGAGGAAACTCTTCCACTGAGCCACTGTTGCCCGCCCACCTGCAGGGCTTTGAGGCATGTAATATAAACGTGTAAAGTGGTGGGGCAGGAAACCAGGAAAATGGTAGGAATCACAATCATCCCGGAAGCTCCTGCCCCCTCGCAAAAGGTACTTAAATAAATAATTAAACCACTGCGTTGGCCAAAAATCACACACAGTTCTGTGGCAATATACAAAGCCCTCCCTTAAATTCTAATCCAGTCAACCTTTCCATTTTCTAAGTGAGGAATCTGAGGCCCAGAGAGGGAAAGTAATTTCCTCTAGGTCACACAGCTATTTAGTAGCGTTGCAAGGACAAGAAGCCAGGTTTCTTAATTCCCAAATCAATGTCCTTCCATCTGATTATACCCCAGCTTTGACCTGCACCAGCCAAGCAAGCCTTCTGACTGCTCCAGACACCATATGGGTGTGGCCTTAGGGCGCTTAACTGTACCTTGGTTATAGGAAAGGTTAAAGTCGGCTATATGTTAAAGTCACTTTATAAACATGTTGGTATGTTATTACATCACTATTAAATCCATGAGCAGCTTAGTACCATCTACTATCAGTAAAAAGTGCTCTGTGTAGGTAATTTAAAATTTTCTAGTAGTTGCATTAAAAAAGTAAAATCAATCTGTCAAAAACAGTATCATTTTGACTTGTAATAAATAATTTAAAAATTAATGCGATACTTTTATATTCTTTCTTTCATTCACAATCTTCAAAATCCGGTGGGTACTTTACATTTACAGAACATCTCAAGTAGGACAGCCATATTTCAAAAGCTGGACAGCCACATGTGGTCAGTGGCTACTGTATTGGACAATGCAGTTCTAGAAGGTTCCTTGTTCTATTCTCACGGTTCTCACAACCAACCAAAGAAGAGTGAAAGTCCCCAGAGGCTTGTCTCTTTCAAACCTCCTATTGCTGGTTAATTAAATCCCTAAGCAACGGCTGAGTCACTTGGAACTGCGGAAGACAATTTAAGAAATCTGTCTGAAAGCCAAGAACACAGCTCCCCACCTACAAGGAGCAGAAGCAAGTCCTTTGGGCTAGATGCTGTAAAAAAAAGGAAGAGGGAGATACATCATGGTCAAAGGGATGGAAGAGAACAGAGAACAGAGAAGAGAAATGTAAGGGTGGCCATTTCCCCTCAGGGCCACCATGAAGGAAGGTAATATCCCTAAGAGAAGGGTGCAATTATTACTACTACTTTACAGAGTAGAAACCAGAGGTACAGAGAGGTAATATAGCTTGCCTGAGATCACGTAGTTAGCAATCTGCAGAGGAGGTGCTCAAAATTTAGGTCTGATGGTCTTCAATATCTAGTTCTTAACCTTTGGGCTATATATACTTAGGATGTTCTCACACCATCTCCAAATTCTGAGGAAGGCCACATGGATATTTGCATAAAATGTGCTTGAGTGTTTGGTGTTTACATAGAATTTATTATTGTCTGCATGACAGAGTGGCCTATTTTGAGGCGACTTTCAATCTAAAATAGTATCACTGCTTCCCAATAAAGTGGTTATGTCTTAAGCTTTCTCTTTGCTATTTCTTTACACCCACCCACTGTTTCTGGTGGACTCCTGGGAGCAAGGTTGTATGGGGGGGTGGCACGGGGGGTGGGTGGACAGGGAGATGCAGAGAGCAAAGAGTAGGAGGTGAGTGGCGGGGATTAACAGGCTAGCTATCAGCACGGGGTTGGCAGAGAGGTCTGGGGCCACCTGATTTGGGGTGGGAAGAGAGAGAGAGATGTCAAAAATTTGGTTTGCTGCAAAATATCCTACCAGCCTGAGTTCCCTGTTAGAGAGTTATTCCCACCAGCCAATTTATTTCCCAGTAGAAAGGTGTTGTTTCCAGAAGACCCCATTAAATAATGGCAGTGCTCACTGGTGGGCAAAAGCCTGGTATAGTGGTTAAGCCTGATACCAGGGGGCCCGCATTTGGTGCCGTGGTCTGCCATTTTCCAACCGTGAACTCTTGGGCAGTTTATTGAAATTTCTGTGCCTTGGTGTCTTCACTTAAAAACCGGATATAAAAATAACTGCCTGCCAGAGTTGTTAGGATGATGAAATGAGATGAGGAATGCAAAGTGCCTAGACAATTACCCCTCAGCAATCTGATAGTGTTTAGAGATTGTCCAGATTTATGTTCCAAACTAGGGTTTCACATCAGAATCCCCGGAAGAGTCTATTAAAACACAAGTGCCCAGACCTTGTACTGAATGGGAAACTCTGGGGGCTGAGCAGACTTGCTTTCCCAAGTGGGGGAGGGCTTCTAAACAAGCCACAATTGTCTCCTGTCTCGGCTGGCACTGGTGCACCAGAATATTAAGTCCTTTTCCCTATGGTGCCAAAATACCAAGAGGCCAAGCGATGTGGAGGAAAGGCATAGGTTTTGGAGTAACACAGGTCTGATGAAACTTGGGCCCAGTCACTGGCTGGCTGTGTGCCCTAGGGGAAGGCACAGTTTCCCCATTTGTTTATTCGAGCCTCAGTTTCCCCATTTGTGTATTAGAAATCATTAAAGCTTTCTTGTAAGCTTATGGTGAGGATTAATTTCGGCCCATCAGTACCTGGTGGTCACCCAAGGTCAGCATCACTTCACTTCCCAGGATGGAGCCCTCACGTCATCCAATATCAGGGCCCTCTGAGAAGATGAGATATGGAGCTTCTGGGAGCATCCCTGGTAGTGATTGAGCTGTCTAGCTATGCAGTTGGCATTTTGGCATTAAATGGAACTGGATTTTCTGCAGAAACAACAGCTGCCAGAGCTTCTAAGGGGCGAGGTCACTGAGGATTGGTGCCAGCTCAGAGATGTTGCAGTGGGGATGCTGGGCAGGGCAGAGGCAGAAAGAAGGGAACTGCTGGCTTCTTCCTTACTGAAAAATAGACTTCTGTTCATTTCCAGCGATCTAGGAGCCTTCATATTAGCCTAAGCGGTATACAGGTATACCCTCCCTACCAGTGGAACAAAGAAACATCCCAACTGAGCTGAACCTTATTGAAGGGGGAAGGTGAGCTCTGTAGTTGTTGATGATGGTTTCCTCCCGCTTTACTAGGGAAAGAATTTCTGTTACCTCTCTCCATTCAACCCTGATTTATATACAGTCTTGGGATGGAATAATCTAATTCCCATCATTAAATATACCAACAGACTCTACACATGTTATGACACAAAGTCAATAATACACAGCTGAACCAGAAGAGGCCTAGTCAATGGAGATGACAGACACAGCGACTCTCCCCTTTTCGTTTCCCATGTCCCACTCCCAACACACCCAGCAGTAGACCCCCATCTGTCCAGGTAAGGAGAAAGCCCTCACAGGGGAAATCTTCCCTGCAGCTCTGGGTGTTGCCTGTCTCAAAGTATGGCCAGTCTTAGGTCTCCAAAGAAGAGATACAAAAAGTCAATAAGCACATGAAGAGAAACTGGACCTCATTAGTTACTACGGAAATGCAAATCAAAACCACAATGGGGTACCGCTTCTCACTAGGATGGTTATTATTTACAAAAGCAGAAAATAACAAGTGTGAGTGAGAATGTGGAAAAATTGAAACCCTCATGCATTGCAGGTGGGAATGTGGTGCAGCCATTGTGGAAAACAGTTTGGCAGTTCCTGAAAGAATTAAGCATAGAATTATCATTTGACCCGGCAATTTCATTCCTAGGTATATACTCAAAAGAGTTGAAAACAGGGACCCGGGTACTTGTTTGTCAATGTATCAAAGCTGCATTATTCACAGAAGTCAAAAGTTGGAAGCAACCCAAATGTCTAAGAGCAGATGAATGGATGCACAAAATGTAGTATATACATATAACAGAATATTATTCAGCTATAAAAAAGAATGACATTCTGATACGTTACCATATGAACGAAGCTTGAAAACAATATGCTGAGAGAAATGTCAGACACAAAAAGACAAATATTGCATGATTCCACTTACATGAAATATCTAGAATAAGCAAATTCATAGAGACAAAATGTAGAGTATAAGTTTCCAGGGGTAGGAAAGGGGGAATGGGTGGCTATAGCTTAATAAATACAGTTACTGTTTGGAGTGATGAAAAAGTTTTGGTAATGAATGCTCGTGATAGTAACACAACACTGTAAATATAATTAATACCACTGAGTCATTCAGTTAAAAATGGTCAAAATGGCAAAGCACATATATTTGCAAATTATACACATATGTATATGTGGATATTATACGTATATAATATATATATATATAAAATATATATATATATACTACCACGGTGTAATTTTTTAAAAGACACGGCCAGTCTTTACAAGATCTCTCTAGCCATAAAATGTTCTAACAGGGAGCATTGAAAATGGTGGTGGAAGGGAGAGATCCGCGGTCAAGTCCGACTTTTTTGCAGCTGGCTTTGTTATTTACCTTCTTCCTGAGAACACAGAGGCTTTGTCCTCACCGTTCCCTGCCTCCCGCCCCCTGATTCCCAGAGCACATGCCCCTCCCTCAGGTGTGCAGCAGAAACATCCAGGAACTTAGCCCCTAAGAATGTGACTCCCTGCCTGTCTTATTCCTTTTTAGATTCCTGGCACTGGGCACAGCGCCAGGCACCAAGATGCCCCTCGGGCTGGTGTTGAATGTCACGGAGCAGCTTGTTATCGCCCTGCGAACTGGGACTTTACTCAGAGAAGAGCAGCCCTGCTTTGGTTTCTCTACAAGGGAGCTCGGCCCACCTTCTGCCTTGCCTGGGCAGAGGGTACATGTGAGATGGTAGGAGGAGATGGACCAACAGCTTTCCATCTCCTTCCCCAGGCAGTGGGAAACCAGAAGCAAGAATTCAATAGACAGACTTTCTACTTAATAGCTATGTGGTCTTGGGTGATTTAATTAAGCCCCCTGAGCCTCAGTTCATTTGTTTATTTTTCCTGAAAAACGTAAAATTTTCCTTTCCTGTCTCACAAAGATATTCTGACAGTTCATGAAGTGAGGGCTCTATAGACGCTCTATAAAGAAGTATGTGAATGATAGCTACTATTTGTCATAAAGTGGTTTCACTAGCAGATTCAAAGTATTGTGGTCCCAATGGATTAAGCACCTACTGTGTACTTGGCATTGTGCTAGGGAGTTAAAGAGGTATGTAATCTAAATGTGAAAAGAGCCTGGGAAGTCACCCAAAGAAGGGACCCATTCACAGACGGGCACTGAGCCTGGCAGTGTCTCAGCCTTTCTTCCTTCCTCTAGTCTAGAGCTGACGTTCTCACTGGGCTGCAGGACACCTCCAGCCCATCTGGGAATGACTCTTTTCTTTGGACTGCCCTCATTTGCACCAGTGCTGGTTACCAAGTTGGGTATTATTAAGAAATAACTGAGTATAATCTCTGCCAAAGCCACATGCGGATCATGGATGCTGTGTGATTTCAGGTATCAACGTCCATGCCATAGGAGGTGTCGTAGCAGGAGAAATAAGACTTGCTTTTACCAATGGGCCAAGTACTATTCTAAGAGCTTTATATATATGTACATTTAATCATTACAAGACCCCCATGAAGTAGAATATTTTATTATCCTCATTTTACAGATGATGACACTGAGGGGCAGAAAGTCTAAGTAACTTGCCTGAAGTCTCTCAGCTTGGAGTGGTGAAGGCATGATTTGAACCCAGGCAGTCTCGCTCCAAGAAATCTGAGCACGCTGAAAACCTTGGCAGAGGCCCAAAGGGACACTGTGCCTGACCCCTGCTCCCTAACTTACTCCAGGAACAGCGCACATTGAGAGGTTATCAGAGAGTTGAGGAAGAAGGAGACTTTCCACTACTAATCCTCTAAGTTCATTCTATAAATGGAATATTCTGTATACTTCTTGTTCAAGGACAATTATCACAACACACACACACACACGCACACAAGATAAAATCATTACTCTCTACAGATATAAAATGAACACGTCAAAGATTTTTTTTTAAGTTTTTAATGAGAGGACTAGGCAGATATTACAACATGTTCCAAGGAGAATTCAAAGAGCAGACATATTTATAGAGAAGGAATATTGAAAAGCGTTTGCAACTGGATGCAAAACCGGCTTTTCCAAGTTAGGGAAACGGGGCAAACTGGCAAATTCCCCCTCTCAGCAACACTGGGCAGAATTCATGTGCATGTCTATAGACAAAAATTATTTTTGCACTGCTGTCAGTTCTTTACAATTTCCAGAGTTGTAAAACAGCTCCCAGGCTCAAATCAGATCATCCTAAAGGGTATGCTCTGAACAATAGCTTTTTATTGCAAATACTCTTTTTTTTCTTATTCCAAATTCCCTTCCAGTCTAAACTCTTTACAATCTTTACAAAAAGCAAACACCATTGTATGATCTGAGTTATTAATATATGTTAACTGTATTTTTAAAAAAGAATACAAGCTCAACACTCCCTTCATTCTCTCATCTCATTCCTGCCCCCAAGACTTCTTTCCTTTCCTCATACCACTGATATTAATGTATTTAATTTATATTCTCATCTGAGAATTCCAATATCTAAAGTCGCTGCCATCTGATTCTTTTTGCTGTTGTGAATTCTGTAGGCTCTCCCTCAGGAGAGCTTTGTCTCCTTAGGCTTTTGTCACCTGTATTAAAAACTGTAGGCTTATATTTATTGGATCTTTGTGGGAATTTTAGGAGACCTGGTTGAGGGTGAGGTCCTCCAGAGAGGATTGCTTCTGCCTCTTCTAGGCATCAGAATCACTGTCTATACAGGATCAATTTAAATGAAATTCTCAATTTGAAATTTTTCAGAAAACGCAAGCAGAGTGAATTTGGGCACCCAACCTGAGTCGAGGACTGGTTTATGGTTATGTATGATCCAGGGAAACCATTTTTTCTTTCAAACTGAGGACAAGGCCAAGGTAGGTAAATTCCTTGTTATTTCCACCGAGCTTCAGAAGTCCCAGCTTTGTGTTGGGAGTCTGATCTGATTCTCCAATTTGTGTGGGCCCTGTGGCTAGAAATCCAAACTCTGGGGCACTAGGAATTGGCTCCTGCAGCTTTCAGCTCATTTAACTTTTTAGATTTTTGATATTGCTTTAATTTTTCAGCCTTTCAGTTTTCCTTTTTTTGTGCCAACTCAAACCATACATTCTAAAAACAATACAGAAATTATCATAGCACATACTAGGAAGTACAGAGGAATCTCAAGCTTCAGAGGAGAATATCAGGACTCTTGGCTCTGTCCTCCTCTATGTGTTGACATTTCATTTGTAGGCTGATAACAAGGTGGCTGCAGAAATTTCAAGAATTTCATCTAGATACACTACCCAGAGAGAAAGGCTATCTCTTCCTGTGTCTTTCCTGAGATTTCCTGCCACCAACCTCCATTCCAAAGACTGTCTTTCCTGTTTTATTGACTAAAAATTGGGTCATGCAATCATTCCTTAACAGTCATTGGCAAGGAAAACGGAGATATTACCTTCGGAATTGGGGATCAATTCACCTTTCTGAGCCTTGAAAAGGGGGAAATAGAAGTCGAGGTGGCCTTTAATGGTTCCACTTCAGTCTGTAAATACCAGGCCCCGTGACTAATATGTACATAGCAGGCATGTATCCAAAAAAGTGTTAGTCACCAGTTCTCTTGACTACACCCAGACCTAACCTATCCAAACTAGTTTGAGGGCAACATTTTTTTTTTTTTAATAATTTTTGTTGCATGAAAGGTTCTTCTTTTTTAAAAAAAAATATTTTTGTGGCGATATCTTCACACACATACAGTCCATCCAAAGCATACAATCAATGGCTCACAGTCTCATTATATAGTTGTGTATTCATCACCATGATCATTTTTAGAACATTCGCATCTCTCCAGAAAAAAACATAAAACAAGAAAAAACCGACATCCCATACCCCTTACCCCTCCCCTCTCACTGACCACTAGTATTTGAGGGAGGCGTGTCAATGCAACTCTTCATTTAGAAATCAAGTCATTCGATAGGCGCCAGTGAATGTTTTTCCAAAGACTTTAGATTGACGGTCTCCAGAAGCAGGTGCTGGGTTTTTGCAATTCGCTGTATATCACCCACCACTGCCCATTTCCAGGGGGGTATTTTTGGATTGATTAGTTGCACCTTCTCCTTTGAGGTCCTGAGGGTCTGGTGTTTATTTCCTCCATACTTCTATTCGGGCTTTGCTCCTCAATTGGCAAAGAAAGTCCCCTCCAGGATTGAGCTCCCCACACCCTATACCTGGGGAGGGATAACTCCCAGGCTGTCCTTTTATTACAGATGGAAGATAATAAATAAGAAAGTAAGACAAAATGCAAGCAAAGAACAGACTCAGAAAGACAGAATTAGGGAAAAAACATATACTTTGCAAAAAGCAAGAGAGAATAAGAGGAGGCAAAGGGGAAAACATCTCTCTGTCCATTTGAGGTCTGGGGAGGCAGGATTTAAAAGTTATCTTTTAAATAGAAATTAATTACTTATTCTTCTCTTTCTGTTAACCCTCTTTTCACCAAATGGTTTATTTGTCTAGAGGCAGGAGGATGAACAAAAGAGCTTTTCCAAGAAACACCCCCTCCTTCCTCATTTCCCCACCCCTGCCCTGAGAACCCACGACTCCAGGAAACATTTTCAGTTTAAAACAATTCCTGTTACTGGAAAATCTTAAGGCTTTCCTCTGTGGATTTTCAACGGCCTGACCTCTGACCTACAAATAAGAGATTTACTAAGTGATAGTAACACCTTTTATATGATCTCAACATTAGGCAAGTCACTTCTCGTGGAATTCGGATTTCTCAGTCACAAAAGGTTGAAGGTTGGAATGGCTTAGTGGCTTTTGAGTTGTATTTATGTTTTTTATCAAACAACAGAACCGTTTCGCATAATAACATCTTACTTGGAAGCTCAACATTGAAAACAGATCAGAGCAGAGGTGCTCTGGCTAAAGGGACGGTTAGGTGGACGTTAGGTGGACGAAGAGAAGGAGGAGGCTCTTTAAAGGCCACACCCACCCTTGGCGCCTGCAGCCCCTGGAAGTATTGCCTCTACTCGGGCCTCCTAAGGGAGTTTGACAACCTCTGGCCCAGCTGTTCTCTAGGATTGGGTCTAAAACACTAAGGTTCTGCCCTTTCTCAAAAAAAAAAAAAAAAAAAAACCCTGTTTCTTCCCTTCTCGGTTCACACAGTGGCATAACACACCTTCTGTAGATATGAAACAAAGAAAGAAAATTCCTTTCCTAACCCCATTTCTCTCTCTCTCCTTTCTTCTAAATTTTGTAAAAGACAATTTTAATAGAGGTAATAATATATCTAACATCCACCATTCACATTCAGAAAATTACAATTTGACATATTAGCTTCAGATAACTTTTTTTTAAAGAAAAGAAATAAAGCCCGGCAGATAAAATTGAAGTTCTCTTAGTTTCCCCATCCCAATCCTATTTTCCTCCTTCTCTCTGCGAAGATAAATTCAATCATGTGTGTGGAATAAGGGACCCCAAATGGTCTACGTTTTAATCCCCAGAACCTATGAATGTGTTGCCTTACCTGGCAAAAGGGACTTTGCAGCTGTAACTAAATTAAGGATCTTCAGAGGAAGAGATTCCCCTTTGGCGATCTGGGTGGGCCCAATGTAATCACAAGGGTCTTTCTAAGAGGGAGACAGACAGGAGACTCAGAGATACAGATGAAGGAGCAGAGGTCAGAGTGATGCAGCCAAGAGCCAAGGAATGTGGGCAGCCTGCAGAACAGGAAAAGGCTGGGAACAGATTCTCCTCCACGCCCTTCAGAAGTGCAGTCCAGCCTGCCCGTTTTAGATTTCTGACCTCCAGAACGGTACAAAGATAAATTTGTGTGGCTTCAAGCCACTGAGTTTGGGATACTGATACCAGGAGTTTGGTGAGTTACCATCTGGTCTATATTTTTATACTTGGACGAGATATATAGATAGGTAGAAATAGAGGAAACATAGTCTGCTGCATTTATTTTCTACCCACCAGCTTGATGTTTTTGAGAATCTGTCCATTTGATACAGAAATTATCTCATTTATTTGGTTTAACTGCTTTGCTATGTAGTTTTTTTTCATATGAACATATCATAATTTTTTTTAGGTAGTTCTCTAAAATTGGCATTTAGGATATTTCTAATTTTCACAGCAATGACTACCCCAGTATATTTCCTTATATGCATATCTCCTTGCATACTATGTAAAAGTTTCATTAGAATATTTATCTAAAATGTGCAGATTCTGATTATACTCCAGTCTCCATATTGTAGATATAGTTTGAAATCTTTAACATATGTGCCTTGGACCATTAACATATATGCCTTGGACCTTCCCTCTGAGGAAGGGAACAGGATTGGGTAAAGGTAAAAGAGAAACATTTTCACATACACCTTAATTATTTGATTTTGTTTGAATTTTTTATAGGCGTACAATTAGTACATAAAAAAGAAAAAAGTATCCAGGCATTTAGGACTCCAAAATGGAGGTAGAAAACCTGTATTCCTCAGGTTGAATTCAACTGGCAAACATGTTTTGCTGACCTATATAAGATTTTTTTATATATTGAAATATTCTTTTATACTAAATAGGAGATTTCACATAAAATTTAAAAATTCTGACTGCTCTTGGAAAACTGGAAGAGCTGCAGACATTGGTCCTGCTTTGTCACATGGCAATAGACAGCAGGAACAAATTGCAGCTATTCCCTTTAGTTGGAACATGTGTTATCTCAGTTTTCCATAGTCCCCAACTCTCTCTATTGCCTTACACCCTGCCCAAATTACTCACTTATCTTTATCTCCAGGGCTCTTGTAGGCATCTGAGTTTGCCACCTCAACTAGGGGATGGGGTGGGGTTACCAGATAAAACACAGGACAGTTAAATTTGAATTCCAGATAAACAATATAAAACAATTTAGTAGATGCATATTCCAAATATTGCTGGGTGCTCTACATTTTTATTTGCTAAATCGACGACGCTAACCCCAGATGTCCAGCCTGAACAGTTTAGCCTCCACCCAGCCTTACAACTTCACCTCTCATTGCTCTCCTTCACAGGCCCTATGCTTTGGCGAAAACCAGCCTGCTCCCCACTTCCTGGACATGTTTGCATTCTTCTCCAGTCTTGGAGGTCCCACCCCTGCTCCTCTTCACTTACCTAAGATTAAATCAGTACCCTTTAAAACCAAGATGAAGTTCTAGCTCCTGCAGAAATGTGCTCTGCTGGCCTCTGCCCCTGGGGTTCACTTCTCCCCTCCAATTCCCATAACTCTACTGGTACAACTCATTTAGAACTTAGCAATTTCAACTGCAGTGCTGTCATCTTTTTACAAGTAAGACATCTCCCTAATAAGAGTGTAACCTTTGATTTGTTATTCGTTATTCTATCCCCAATGCTTGACAAATGCTTTGTACATAAGAGGCAGTTGATGAGAAAATGCTAAATAAGGAGGATGTATCAGTTAGTTATTCATAACAAACTTCTCCAAAATTTAGCTGCTTAAAATAACAAACATTTATTATATAGTTCATGATTCTCTGGGTTGGTTGGGCTCTTCTGGTCTGCGCTGGTCTTGCTGGGGCAGAATGGCCAAGGACGCCTGACTCTTACATCCAGGCCTGCAAATGGAACGCTGGGACAACTGGGAAGGCCATCTCTCTTTCCACATATTTCTTTCATCCCCAGGAGGCCTGTTCACACGGTAGCAGGAAGGTTCCCAGCAGCAAGAGACTCCGCTGGTGTTGCACTTGCTATACTCCCATTAGCCAAAGAGACCATACAGCCAAGCCCAGATGCAAGAGGCGGAGACAAAGACTTTACTGCTTACTGGAAGAGGGGCAAAATCGTATTGCCAAAGGGGCGTGCATTTGGGCAAACGAGCAAACTAGGGCCTATTACTGCCACCTTCTACCACAGATAATATCGAGAGCTCAGCATCCAATGTGCTTAGAGATTTAAAAATTCATCTCAATTCAAAAAGGAATCTTATTTTCAACCTTGGTCTCAGCGTGCCAGCAGAACTGGACTTCTTTTGGTATGCCAAATTCCTTCCCCCAGCGGCCTTTCCCAAGCTGTTTGCACTGCCTGGAATGGTCCTCCTGTCTCTTTGCCAGGCTAATTATTACATTTCCTTCAAGTCCCTTCCTAAAGTCACTTCCTTAGGGGAGCCTTTCCTGCCTTTTCAGACCAGGCCAGGTCTCCTCTTCCATGCAGTCAGGGCACCATGTGCTACTTCAGAGCATTCATTACGATTGTCCTTAATTACTTTGTTGCATAGAGATTTGTTTAATGTCTGTCTGTTCCTGCACCCACTCCCCCACCCCCTGCCGGGGCAGAGACTGGGTCTGTCTCATTCACCACGGAATCTCCCACATTTAGCACAATGTCTAGCATATGGTAGGTACTCAGTATTGGCAGAATAAGTGAATGAACATATGAATGAATGGCCTACAGTGTGCTCAGCATGGAACAATCCCCTTCAGAAAACCTTCAGAGTGGAAAGCAAGGGAAGCTGCCACCTGTTAGAGAGATAAGACTGCCCGGCACAGAGTGATACAAGAACAACTTGGGACTAGTTAGAGAGTGAGGTACCAGATGCTGGACTGTAAATGCTGTGGGAAATCGGGAAGAAGGGGTCAGCAGAGCCCACAAAGGCAAAGAAGGTTTCACAGAGGAAGTAGCAGCACTTGAGTTGGGTCCTGAGGGGTAACAGGATTTGGGTGCAATGATATTAGGGAAGGAGGCTAAAAGCCAAGGTCACGAGCTCGATCCCCCGTGCCTCTGTCCTACTCTTATCCTCATAAATTAGGGTAACTTACGCGGCAGCACAGCCATCCCCACCACCATTGCAGCAGCTCAAAAAGATTATGTTACCGTGGAGACCGCAAACTTGAGTGTTGTCCATGCTAAGACCAGCTCTCGTTCAGAGACCAGATTCCTCTGAGCCATTCAGACGGAGCGACAGTCACTGTGGGCCCCTGCTCCTCTAGAAATGTTGTGACCCAGATGCGCTAGCTCCCTTGCTCTGTCACTTAACTATTTATTACGAAAATTTCCAAATGATCACACAAAAAGGAAAAGAGTACAAGGAACCTCCATGTTCCCATCACCAGCTTCAGCGAGCATTAGTACTTTGCCATATCTGTTTCATGTGTTTCCCTTCTCGTCTTCAATATTTTTTTGCTAAAGCGTTTTAAAGCAAATCCCAGATGCCATATCATAAACCTCCTACATACTTCAGTATGCGTCTCTAAAAGAAATAAAGGCGTCATCCATAACCAGAATACCTTTTCCACACTTAAGAATAATTCCTCAATATCATCTAATACCCAGTCCATACTCAAATTTCAACAGCTGTCTAAAAAAAAATCTCTTTGCATTTGGTTTATCTGAATTAGGATCCAAAGGCAGCACATTAATTTGGTCGATGTGTCTCTCAAGTCTCTTTTAATCTAGACTGTGGTTGTTTATTTGTTTGTTTGTTTGCTTTTGCTTTTGTTGTTTGCATGGGCAGGCACCCGTCTCTGGCAGGATAGCAAGAAGAACTCTGCCCCTGAGCCACCGTGGCCGCCAGGTTGCTCTCTTTTAATGGGGTTTCTCCTCGCTGACAAGCTGCCTGAGGCTTCACAGCCCTTATCTCGCCCCTAAATTGGCAGGAAGCTGAGAGACCAGCAGCAGGAGGAGGGAATTTTGCACGGAGAGAGTGTAGGCGGATGGGCGTGAGATCTGATGGAAAAAAAAAAAAATGTCCTAAACAGCTTCAGGAGAAACAGATTAAAATAAGAGACTCTTAAGAACTGGAGTTGACCTACACGTTCTCTTAAAACCTAAGAATGGCAAGAACTCACCAAGGTTGTGAGAAGTTGATTCCTGCGGACAAGAGAGGGAAGGTGAGACGAAGAAAACCAGGTGGAAGCTAATGGACGGCGCGCACGCGTAGGCGGGGCCGCTTACATAATCGGTGGGTTCCAGCACAAAATGAAAATCCCAGGCCCCTTATCCTAAAATTATTAAGAATTTCAAGATGGTGACAGCAGAGAATGGAGTGCAGGCCCATGTGCCTGCGCAGGCCGTGCACCCATCAAACTGGCCCTGTGCAAAGGCGGCAGGGTCTAGGAGACCCAGGGGTCAGCGCGCATGGCAATGCTATTTTTTTTTTAACGCTTTTATTGAGAAATCTTCATATACATCTATTCCATACATGGTGCACAATCAGTGGCTCACAGTATCATCGCATAATTGTGTATTCACCACCACGATAATTTTTTAGAACATTTGCAACTCTCCAGAAAAAGAAAAAGAAAAAAGTAAAAAAACTCATACATACCATACCCCTTACCTCTCCCTCTCATTGACCACTAGTATTTCTATCTACTCAATTTGTTTCACCCATTTTCCTTCCAGCATTTATTTATTTTTTTCTCCTTATATTTAAAATATATATTTGCATTGAGAAATTTTCACACGCATATATCCCATATGGGGTGTGCAATCAATGGCTCACAATATCATTGCATCGTTTTATATTCATCACCATGATCATTTTGTGGAACATTTGCTACACTCTAGAAAAAGAAATAAAAAGAAAAAACTCACACATACCATATCCCTTAGCCCTCCCTCTCATTGACCACTAGTATTTCCATCTACCCAAATTATTTTATTCTTTGTCCCCCCTAATATTTATTCAGACTTTTAAATTCATCTCTCTATACCGTGAATAAGAGATTTTCAGACAAAAGTTTTTCACAATCACACAGTCACACTGTAGACATTATATCTTTATACAATTGTGTTCAAGGATCAAGGATACTGGTATTTTCAGGTACTCCCCTCCAGCCACTCCAATACACCACAAACTGGAAAAGGGATATCTATATAATACATAAGGATAACCTCCAGAATAATCTCTCCACTCTGTTTGAAATCTCACAGCCACTGAAACTTTATTTTGTCTCATTTCTCTCTTCCCTCTTGGCCAAGAGGCTTTGTCAGTCCCGTGATGCCAGGTCCTGGCTCATCCCTGGGATTCTTGTCCCATTGCTAGGGAGATTTACTCCTCAGGAGTCATGTCCCATGTAGAGGAGACTCAGGTGAACAGTGAGTTCACCTGCCGATTTGGCTTAGAGAGAGAGAGGCCACATCTAAGCAACAATAGAGGTTCTCTGGGGATGACGCTTATGCATAATTATAAACAGGTTTAGTTTCTCCTTCACAGGAATAAGTTTCATAGGTCAAGTGCCAAGATCAAGGACTCAGCCTGTTGAATTAGTTGTCCCCACTCTTGCAAGAATATCAGGAATTCCCCAGGTGGGAATGTTGAATATTTCTTCCTTTCTCCCCAGTCCCCCAAAGGGGACTTTGCAAATATTTCTTTATTCACTGCCCCAATTACTTTGGGTTCTATCGGGGCATCACGCTAACCTGAATAAACCAACCAAATCTCATGCCGTAGTCAAGAATCCATCGCATGGCAAGGCTTTACCACCACCCTGGAGACAGGCAAAAGCAGTGGGAGTCCTTTCCACATCCGCTAGCTGCTGCCAGCTCTCGGTATGTCGGGGTGATTAGCGGTGGTCAGTGGCTTTGAGAGGCCCACAGAGATCAGAGCTACATGGGCCTCGACTGTGGATGGTGGCAAATCGTCTACTATGCTGTGCGTTGGGTCTGGATCTTCCAGTCTTTATGCTGGTCCATGTGAGCAGGGGCTCCAGAGCCGGAGGACCAGCTTAGAGTCCAGGCTCTGCCACTTACGTTTACTGTGTAGCCTGGTTCAAGTTACTTGACCTCTCTGGGCTTCAGTTTCCTCACCTATAAAATGGGGCTAATAAAAGTACCTATCTCAGTGAGTTGTTTGAGGGTTGAATTACTTGATATTTGTAAAGCACCTAGAAAAGGGCTGGAATGTAGTAAGCACTATACGTGTTTATTAAAATAAGCCCACAGACTGAATGTAAAAACTCAGATACGGACAGTACAATACGACCTAACTGTAATACAATTATGTTAAAACACTGAATGAAGCTGAATGTGAGAATGATAGAGGGAGGAGGGATGGGGGCACAAATGAAATCAGAAAGAAAGATTGATGATAAAGACTGTGATGGTATAATCTAGGAATACCTACAGTGTATAATGATAGTGACTAAATGCAAAAATTTTAAAAATGTTTTTGCATGAGGAAGAACAAAGGAATGTCATTACTACAGGGTGCTGAAAATAGATGGTAATTAATACTTAAAAATTTCAACTTATGTGTGAGACTAAAGCAAAAAATGTTTACTTGGTACAAAATTAATATTTCGACTAGTGCATTTCCTAATATAACTTATGTAGACCATAAGTACATGGCTTAATTAAACACCATAAGTACATGGAACCTTGAGTAGGACATGAGATTTTGTTGGTTTGTCCAGAGTGATGCCCTGATATATCCCAGAGTGATTTGATCAGTGAATAAAAAAGTATTTGCAAAGTCCCCTTGGGGGAATGGTGAGAACGGGGAAAATTCAACTTCCCCAAGTTGAATTTTTTTTTTTTTTTTAACATGGGCAGGCACCAGGAATCGAACCTGGGTCCTCTGGCATGGCAGGCGAGTATTCTTGCCTACTGAGCCACCATGGCCCACCCTCAAGCTGAATTCCTGAAATTCTCACAAACAGTGTGCACAACCAAAGCTATAGGCTGAGCCCCCAGTCTTGGGGTTTGTTCATATGAAACTTAATCCCGCAAAGGATAGGTCAAGCCTACTTAAAAGTAGGTCTAAGAGTCACCACCAAGAGAACCTCTTTTGTTGCTCAGATGTGGCCTCTCTCTCCAGCCAACACAGCAAGCAAACTCACCACCCTCCCCCTGTCTACGTGGGACTTGACTCCCAGGGGTATGGACCTTCCTGGCAACATGGGACAGAAATCCTAGAATGAGCAGAGACTCAGCATCAAGGGATTGAGAAAACCTTCTCGACCAAAGGGGAAAGAGTGAAATGAGACAAAGTGTCAATGGCTGAGAGATTCCAAACAGAGTTGAGAGGTTATCCTGGAGGTTATTCTTACACATTAAGTAGATATCACCTTGTTATTCAAGATGTAATGGAAAGGCTGGAGGGAACTGCCTGAAAATGTAGAGCTGTGTTCCAGTAGTCATGTTTCTTGAGGATGATTGTATAATGGTGTAGCTTTCACAACGCAACTGTGTGATTGTGAAAATCTTGTGTCTGATGTTCCTTTTATCTACCTTGTCAACAGTCGAGTAGAACATATGGAATAAAAATAGATAATAAGGGGAACAAATGTTAAAATAAATTTAGTTTGTAATGCTAGTGATCAATGAAAGGGAGGGGTAAGGGGTATGATATGTATAATTTTTTTTCTGTTTTCGTTTTATTTCTTTTTCTGAATAGATGCAAATGTTCCAAGAAATTATCACGATGATGAATATGCAACTATGTGATGATATTGTGAATTGCTGATTATATATGTCGAACAGAATGATTAAAATAGGAATGTTTGTGTTTGGTGTTTTTTGGTATTTAAAAAAATAAAATTACAAAATTACAAAATACTAATAATAATAATAAGCCCAGAGGCTAGAGCTGTGAGGTTCCAGAGATCTCCGGTAATGGTGGTGGCTGCAGGACAGAGACTGACTGTCCTTAGTGGAAGGGGCTGTGCCTATTATTACTCTGATCCTGCTCCCCAACAGCTTACACTATGGTTAGACACTCAGTACATGTGTGTTGAGTACCTACTATGTGCCAGGCACCTACTGAGTGGAGTTAGACATCGTCCTTGTCCTCATGGTGCTGATGTTACTGGAGAAAGGCTGTGGGTTCATTTGCCTGAAGTGCTCGATAACCAATTCCTGAGACACCTGGATTTCAAAGAGAGAAGGAGTTTATTATTACCAGGCGCATGTTAGGAAGGAGATGGCCTAGCAGCCCAAAATCTGTCTCACTGAACTGCAATAATTCTTATGGTTTTATTAAAGAAAGATGGGCAGGTTTAGGATAATGAGCACAGTGGCCCCCGGTGATGTAATTAGAGGTGATCTGATCACTGAGCCTGCGCAGATGGATTCCATGCTTAGTCACAGAACGAATGAATGAAAATGGCGGGATGAGGTATAGTCTAAGCTACTGTGCATGGCAGTCAGGCCCATTTTGGTTAGATCCAGTCTCAGTTATCAAAATCACTTTGGACTTTGGGTGGGTTAGTTCTGACCCAAGACCCTTCATTAATAAACATTAGGGGCTGTCTCTGGTAATTACAAGATCTAAAGTTGAAAAACAGGGTAAATGGATACAAGCAAAGATTCGTCACAAGATTTTTGCAGCCACAAGGGGCAGACGATGAGGGCTGAACATCATTATCAGAGAGCAAGGCAGCTGGATTACAATTTAGAGATTTCAGGAGTTTCCCTCTGTCTACTCCAATACACCAGAAAGCAAAAAGGAATATCTATGTAATTATTACTGTTAACTCTTCAGATAGATAATAGACATGAGAGAGAATATCCTGTTTATTCCTAGGTCTTGAAAAAAAAAAAAGACACAGTGTGCAACCTCTGGGCTTAGAGAATAGGAATTTTTTCGTAGCTCTGTTAGAGACTTCTCAGAAGCATGTAAAATCACTGTCCTTCCTTTTATTTCATCTCAATCAGCTGAGAAATGGAAAAGATGCAGGCCTTGTAGGAATTTCTAAGGAACTTGTGAAGTGAACTTTAGGGCAAAGACAGTTTATTAGTTCTCTGAGCATATTCAATAAGATAAATGGTGTAACTACCATGGAATCTGAAATTGACTCTGTCAGAGTCTTTCACATATGCAGGGGAGGTCCAGCCCCAGAAAATGATGATGCCCTTCTCAGAACATCGTGCAATAGTGATATCAACAAGGACGTCACTTCAAGTAGGAACATTTTTACTCTCAGGAAATATACGTGCATTATCTGGTAGATCCGAACCCCTAAATAGGACCAATAGTTCATACAGTATTTAGAGAAATCACATTTTCCAGTTTTTACTTTAATATTTTTGACTTTCTGCTACCAATAGACAAAAGGTATAAAAGGTAGCAAGCCTTGAATATTTACGAAAAAAATCAAAGACCAAATAAATTATATTACATATTAGTTCATTTTTCTATAACTCTGGAAAGGAACATAATGTTTGCTTTGAAGTGAATGCATCTGTGATCAGCTCCTGGGATGCCAATGTCTTCTAGAGGACGAGTCGGGAGCCACTGGACCGCAGCTGACGAGAACTGTCCTAAGCCTTGTTAGTTTGAGAGCACTATGAAAGGCTTTGTGCTTTGAAATTGTTTATTTTGAAAACAGAGTTTTATAACTAATGTGTATTTATTGAAAATTTTAAGGAAATTAATGAACGGTATCATAATACCACTACCCATACCTTCTGTTAACACTTTGGAAGAATTGCATTCATCAGCTGTGTATTCAGTTTATCCTCTGACCCTCTTTCTAAAGGAGTCTTCCCAACTATCAGTGTAGAGAACCTCAATCCATGCCACGTTCTGCCACAGATTCTTTCTAAATCCAATAAAATGCTGCTATTTCTTGAGAGAGAAATCTACATTATTGTCTAGCAATTACAGGACTATATTTTTATGTGACTTTAGAACCTCAGTTTTCTCAAGAAGGAAGAATATAAATGTCTGTGTTATAATCAAGGCCAGGCAGCCGGTGTAAGTGGTGTAAGTGGAGAGGTGTCTGTACTGCATGATGGGTGTGACACCCAACTTCATTTTAGGTCACCACACACACATACCTGTCTGCCAAGAAACAGCAATGAACATCCACTTCAAACAAACTCAGCTGGAAAATGGGAAGTTTTTGAGAGCTGAACTTCTAACCCAAAAGTCAATAAATTGGGAAAGATGTACTTAGCACAAAATGTAAGAACATATCCATATATTCTCACAAGCAGTGTGGACAACCAAAGCTATAGGCTGAGCCCCCAGTCTTGGGGTTTGTCATATGAAACTTAACCCCACAAAGTATAGGTCAAGCCTACTTAAAATTAGGCTTAGGAGTCACCCCCAACAGAACAAGCAAACTCACCACCCTCCCTCTGTCTACGTGGGACATGACTCCCAGGGGTGTGGACCTTCCTGGCAACATGGGACAGAAATCCTAGAACGAGCTGAGACTCAGCATCAAGGGATTGAGAAAACCTTCTCAACCAAAAGAGGGAAGAGTGAAATGAGACAAGTGTCAATGGCTGAGAGATTCGAAACAGAGTCGAGAGGTTATCCTGGAGGTTATTCTTATGCATTGAGTAGATATCACCTTGTTCTTCAAGATGTAATGGAGAGGCTGGAGGGAACTGCCTGAAAATGTAGAGCTGTGTTCCAGTAGCCATGTTTCTTGAGGATGATTGAATAATGATATAGCTTTCACAATGTGACTGTGTGATTGTGAAAATCTTGTCTGATGCTCCTTTTATCTACCTTGTCAACAGATGAGTACAACATATGGAATGAAAATAAATAATAGGGAGAACAAATGTTAAAATAAATTTAGTTTGTAATGCTAGTGATCAATGAAAGGGAGGGGTAAGGGGTACCGTATGTATGAATTTTTTTTCTGTTTTTGTTTTATTTCTTTTTCTGAATTGATGCAAATGTTCCAAGAAATGATCATGATGATGAATATGCAACTGTGTGATGATATTGTGAATTACTGATTATATATGTAGAATGGAATGATCAAAATAGGAATGTTTGCATTTGTTTGGGGTTTTTTGGTATTTAAAAAAATTAAAAAATTAAATTAAAAAAAGAACATAATAATAATTTTTAATTGGTGCTATTATGGGAGTGAGAGAAAAGTAAAAATAGAGAATCTGGTTTATTGACTGACCCACTGTTCTTTATACGTTTTTCTGTATTTACTCCTGAAATAAATATTCGATGGATTTGAATATAAGTCCTCATTCTCCCCATCCCTTAAGAGTCAGGAAGCTGCTCTTTACTATGAACTTCAACCTAGATGAGTCTAGGGATGATGTGATAACACATAGCAAGCTGCAGTTTAGGCTTGATCAAAGACATACTGACATTACTAAAGAATAAAACCTAATCGTTTCTCTGTGAGGCCACTTTTTAAGGTATTTTTAAAAAGGGTGGTAACAAAATTCTAAGGGGCACCATTTAATTAGCACATTATGACAGAGAAAGGTTGCCTGGCCACCAGAAGCTCCCTTCCTACCCCATAGGGACAACCAGCCAAAAGAACATGCCACACTGTGGTTCGTGTCTGCATGAAATTGTGAGAGAATCATTTTCAGACTCGCATTCAGTTGTGGATTCTTTCATTCAGTTCTATACTTTCAGGTAAGTTACTTAACATTTCTGTGTCTCTTTCCTTATTGTAAAATGGATTATAACATTTCTCTCAGTATTGTTTTAAGAATTAGAGGAAAGGCATTTGTAGGTGTATCAGTCAATGTCCAGCCAGGAAAAGAGAAGCCTTGGTAGATATTCCAATTAGAAAGGACTTTAACACAAGGAGTTGGTTGTAATGATGTAAAAGTTTGGAAGAGTCAAGAAGCTGCTACCACTCCTGAGCTAGAGCCCAACCACACTTGCTGCTGATCTGGAAGCGCTGCTGCTGCCACCTCCTGCCACCGCTGCAGCTAATTCCTGCCCAGGAGCCTGCTCTGCCATGGAGAAGCCCACACTTCCTCTCGCTGTTGCTGGGAAAGGCGCTGCCACTTCTGCTGTTGAAACTGCTCTGCTGCCACTTAGGAAAATCCCAGACACTTACGTCCCCACTGGGGAGCTGGCTCTCCCACTGTGGCTGCCTCTGCCTGTGGTGTCTCCGAAAAGCAGGGGGAAATGGCTTTCTCTTTCCTCCTATCCACCAATCTCCTACCAATATGACATGCGGAACCATCTACAAACCAGGTCTTAGTTTTTCTTCTTCTACCAGTTGATCAGAGGAAGCAATCCAGGAGCTATTTCTCAAAGCAAACACTTCTTTGCAGAGGATGGCATTGCTTTGAGAGATGGTGGGATTATAGTGGGGGCAGGAGTTGTGGAACCTCCAACTCATGCAACTTGTGTTTTCAGGACCTGATCAAGGCTAAGTTCATATACCTGCTTCCATGTAAGGACCAAAAACTGCTGCCCGCACCCATCTTTATGGTGTGGATTAGATAACATCAGTTCATAATGGGCAGTGCATTATGATCAAGCATCAGTCTTTATTAGGTCTCAAAAGCAAAGAGGTGTTTCTCAAAGTGGCAGCGGTTATATGCAGGAAGGGGCATAGTTTTTTCCTCTAAAACCATCAGGGTCTGCTCTGGAAATTCATTTGAATATGTCAGAAGCTCAACAGAACATTCCAATTTGTCACAGACACTTCCATCAGATCTGCTGATCATAAAACCCGGTAGCAGAGCTCTCTGCTCCACTCAGTTTTGGTAGCAGTACAGGTTACTCTGTAAATCAAAGAGCCACACTGAAATACGGCATTACATGCCTCAAAAAAGCCAATGAGGTCCACAATGGATTGTATGTCTTTCACAGTGGTGAGAAATGCAAAGTGAAGCCATCTGTCTTTCTACTTTCGAAGACCTTTCCCAGAACAATAGACTCCTAAAACTTTACCAAAGTACCAGACCACTGAATTCCTGTAAAGTTTATCTTCCATTCTCTCACAAATAATATGATTTTCTAATGCAATCGTTCTCAAACTTTAGTGTTAAATAGAATAGTTCCCATGGCTTGTTAAAATGCAGATTGCTCTCAAACCTGAATTTATGAATCAGAAAGTTTTAGGGAGTTGGGGCTGCAAAGTTTTCAACAAGTTCCAGGTTGATGTTAATGCTGCTAGTTTACAAATCACACTCTGTGATCCACTGTTCTAAGTGATCTGGAATAATTGCTAGTTTCTGATCACCAGGATTAATCAGCCTTCTATTATCTATATAACTCATCATCATGATGTTTTGTAGAATTTTGAGATAATCAAGGTTCTCGACAACTAGATTATGATCAAGAGAACATGACACTTAAAGTCCCGAGTGAAGGTATACTTCTGTTCTTGGCAGATGGAAGCATAATATTCCTGATCAGCTGGTAAGGAGAAAAAAATTACCAGTTCAATAGGTAGATACCACATTCGAGGAGCTACAGTGATTCGTTCTAGCAAAGAGAATACATCTTGTACAGCATTCATAATTGGAATTATCACCTTACTACATTCAAAAGACCAATTCTCATTTTTCTAACATCCATTTTCCCTTTGCACAAAAGACATTAATGAGGTTGGTGATAAGATCCATACTTCTGCATTTTTCAAATTTTTGATAGTGGCATTAATCTCCTATTCTACCATGGATGAGATATTGCTTTAAATTATATTTTGGTAAGAATGGTGTGTAGTGAGGAATTAATCTTGCAAAAAGAGAGGTCTGGCTTTTTCCCTTGGCTACTGAGAGGTGATTTCTAGGGCTCTGGAATGTCCTCCCTGATAGGAGTGTCTTTGTATGCCTGGGGGCTTTAGCTGCCAAACAGTCCAACAGTGTGATTATGATGGGGCTGTAGGCCATGCCATATCAGTTCTGACCCCTGGAAGAGGCTAGAGACTAAAGGTCAACCACATGGGCAGTGATCAAACCCTACTAAAAACTCTTGACTCCGCAGGCAAAAGTAAGCTTCCCTGGTGGACAATATCCATGTGTATTGTTACACACCATGGCTGGGAGGAAATAATGCTATCCATATTTCCACCTCCCAGAAGCTCCGTGTTTGGAGTCCTTTGCCCTATGTTTCTCTTCCCTTGGCTGATTCTCATATGTGCTTTTTCCTTGCTATAAACTGTAACCATGATTATAACAGTTTTCATTGGGTTCTGTGAGTCCTTCTAGTGAATTATACAACCTCGGGTTTGTTTGGCCAGCTCCCTGAACTGCAATTGGTGTCAGAGGTCAGGGAAGTCTTGTGGAGACTCTTCTCTCTAACAGTACACTGGGCTCCCACTTGGTACTATCTATAAAAATAAGCTTCAATTCACATGTCAACAATATATGGTGGGGATTTCACCTATAGTAAAAAATGTCATTTCTTCTGTGTATTTGGGAACTGTGAACATAACAATAGCATGGGTCTATGTAGGGACCTTATGGGACCTACTGGGTCTGCCATAAGGCATAATGAGACCAAAACTACATAAGTTTTTACTATGACTGCAGTATATTGGATATTATCAGAGATTGGATATTATCAGAGATCAATCAATTCAGAATGATCCTCTAAAGGTTTGAGTATTTCTCTTTACCCACTATACAGTCATCCTGCTAAATGAATTCAAATCTCTTTGGGGAAAAAAATTGAAGATGACTTACAAGTGTTTACTTATTACATTGTCCCAGGGACCTTCGTCCAGTGTACCTGACCTTCCCCTTCCTTTCATTCAGTGTGTCCAGGTCGTTGAACTACATGTCTGGAAACTGGCTGAGAGTTCATGTCTCTCCTCTATGCTGATGCACATAAAATATTTTCCCCAGCCTTAGAGTTTTCTCAATCATATAATAATTTTTAAATTATTCTTTACACCTAAGAACTTTGTGAAAAATTAGCCATGACCAAAAATCTCTGCAAGGTGAAGCTGCAGCACTGCTGACCGTTACATAAACTGCACACAAATACATCTGGAAATTAAGCCCTGCCACATGCCTGTGTCTCTGTCATTTTGCATGCCATCGTCACCATTGAACATAGTGAGACCATTATTTTCAGTCTTCCTTGGGCTTCCCACTTAGAAGTTATTTCTACACATATCCTTTCCACATATATATTTTTCCCAACTTAAGTTAACACGGTATTACCATTCTTTTCATTTAAATTAGTTTCAGCATGCTAGGATCTATTTCTAGAAAAGGTCTAGGAGTAAAAAGAGGCAAGAACGGATCATGAAGAGAAAAAAATATCCTTGCCAGGAACTGAATCCTGTAAGGTAATTACTGGGTCTTACAGCAAGGAAACGATAAAGTCTTCAGATAAGGGGAGGAGAAATTGCTTTTGTTGGCAAAAGACACTGAGGTGGTTAGTGGTTCATGGTTCTTAGACACATCTGAATATACTCAGATGTCTCCAGACCAACTCAAGTTCTCTAGGTTCCACATCTTCCCAATCAACACCCCAACTTTTATATAAGGCCTGGTATAACAATGAATTTTCATTAAATTGCATGCAATTCTACAGCCTATAGTACCAAATTTTAGTTCTGATTTTCAGCTGTATCAGTCCTGAGAATATAGGCTACAGGTGAAAAGAGATTATTTCTGGGCCATCAAAAAATATTTTTTTCTGATTCTCTAAGCATGGAGCTGATAGTAAAATTCTGAGTTTGTTATTTTCTTTCTATAATCTCTACAGTAAAGTCAGAAGCTGTCAGAAAACCCCCAAGTCCTTGAATCATCATTTCTAAATTAATCATAGCAGATGGTTGGTGTCCTGAAGTCTTACCTTCAAGAGACAATTTATCCCAGGCC
This sequence comes from Tamandua tetradactyla, assembly GCF_023851605.1. Taxonomy (NCBI): domain Eukaryota; kingdom Metazoa; phylum Chordata; class Mammalia; order Pilosa; family Myrmecophagidae; genus Tamandua; species Tamandua tetradactyla. Next base: position 69,837,000 of record NC_135330.1, on the reverse strand, counting down.
ATGAAAATTATTACTCTTAACTGTTTTGCCACTGCAAGTCACAGATTATGAGTATCTCATTTTCCTCTGCCATGGAAGTTATTTAGTATTCAAATACAACCAATCAATAACAAGTCCTACATTCCCATCTTTGAGGTTCTGTTTGCTAGAATCCCCATTGGTATCAGGTGTTAAATCTAGGCTAGTCAGAAAAATAGAACGTTCTGTAGAACTGTCAAGTAGAATATTATTTACTGAAGGGAGTCGGTTATAAAGGTGTTTCAGGGATTAGAAAAGCAAAAAAGAGAAAGGAGATACTTAGAGACAGGGATGTTGCCTGTGCCTCTTAACTGGAATCTGGTCTGGACTCCAGAGATGCTGAATGTACTGCTGTTGCAGTTAAAACTGCACAACCCCAGGGCAGGCAGCGGTGGTTCAGTGGCAGAGTTCTCGCTTGCCATGCCAGAGACCCGGGTTTGATTCCCGGAGCCTGCCCATGCCAAACAAACAACAACAACAGAAGCCTGCACAACCACAGCTGAATAGGAATCCAGATGCCTACACCACTTATGAGAAACTACACTCCCTGGATACTGCAGCTGTTGCCTGAGCACCACCAGAAACAGAAAAAAATAGCATTTCCTGTTCTTCCCATCTCCCAGTCTTGCACTAATACCTCCCATTAACATGACCCAGCTAGAAGCCAGCAAAGGAGTCTTGGAAATGCAGCTATAGGCTTCCATACCATCCACCCACCCCTGAGCTATATAGCTGAGACTGAAGTGTGATAGAAGACAAATAACTATACAACAGGAGTTATGTTCATATATATTAGCTTACTTTCTTCCCTCGCCATATCCATGATATGCGCTATAAAGGTGACCATCTCCATCCTTTGGGAAGCTCTCTTTACCTTGGGCAAGGCAAGATGGAAGTTAAGAGAAGAAGAAATAAGAGAAGAGTGCAGCTGACCAAGTTGTATGAATATATAAGGTTCTTTGGCATTTTTCAGGTAATGAAATTTCTGTTTAAATGTATGCCTTTGAACAGCCAGGATACTCTCTTAATCAGTAGTAACATCACATCACTGCAATACCTTGCTATGCATCTTTGCTGATGAATATTTCTTGGGTGTCCACTGAAACATTTTCTTCTATTAAGTGGAGTATTGCAGCAGAGAAATAAAGCTAGAGATTAACTTCTATGAAGGATAAGAATCTGCTTCACTATTGTCTCACTGTAATGTTGAATTATATAAAAGCAAGTCAAGCCGAAAGTCACAAGTCACAGAATATATATTGAACAGTTCAAGTAGGCGATCAAATAGACCACACAACACACCTCTTTAGAAAAACTGTAGGCAAAAATTAGGGATCGGTAAACACAAAATTCAGGATAGTGGTTCTTTCTAAGGTGGGAGGTGGGCCTAAGGACCTCAAGCGTGTCCCATTGTCACCATGTTATTTAACTTGTTACTCAATGTTCTAGTTAGAGTGATCAGGCAGGAGAAAGGAATAAAAAGCATCCTAAAGGAAAGGAAGTAGTAAAACTTTCATTATTTGCAGATGACATGGTAGTATACTTGGAAAATCCTGAGAAATCTATGACTAGGCTAATTGATTAGTGAACAATTTCAGCAAAGTGGCATGATACTAGATTACTGTACAAAAGTTCAGTAATGTTTCTTAAAGTAATGACCTAACTAAGAGACAAGGAAAAAAATCCTTTCAGAATGGCAACTAAAATAATCAAATGTCTAGTAATAAGCTTAGCCAGCGGTGTAAAGGACATGTACACTGAAAATACAAAACACGCTAAAAGAAATCAAAGAAGATCTAAATAGGTGGAAAGACATTCAATGCTTGTGGATAGGAAGGAAAATGTCATTAAGATGTCAATTCTGCCAAATTGATCTACAGATTCAATGCAATACCAATCAAAATTCAAAGACTTAGAAAAACGAGTTATCAAATTTATTTGGAAGGGGAAGAGACCTCAAATCACTAAAAATATACTTTTAAAAAATTGAAGTGGAAAGATTAACTCCTGACTTTGAAGCTTATTATAAATCCAGCATGGTACTAACACAAAGATTGCAATATTGACCAATAGAATTGAACAGAGAGTACAGAGATAGACCACCTAATCTACGGTCAATTGACCTTTGACAAGGCCCCCAAATCTACTCAACTAGAGCAAAATAACCTTTTCACTAAATGGGCCTGGGAGAATTGGATATCAATAGCCAAAGGAATGAGATGAATGTGCCAGTAATTCTTGGGTTGTGTACCCCAGAAAAGCCATGCTCTTTAATCTTGATTTGCTATTGTTGGGTGGCATCATTTTCATTAAGTTGTTTCTAAGGATATGTGACCCACCCATTTTGGGTGGGACCTTTTTTTTTTTTTTTTTTTTTTTTTTTTTAAAGACAGAGAGAAGGAAGGAAGGATAGAAGGAAGGAAAGGAAACATCTTTAAACATTTTCTTGTTTTATTGTATTTTGTTTGTTTATTTGTTTTTTTACATGGGCTGGGGCCGGGAATCGAACCGAGGTCCTCCGGCATGGCAGGCAAGCACTTTGCCCGCTGAGCCACCGCGGCCCGCCCTGGGTGGGACCTTTTGATGAGGTAGTTTCCGTGGAGATGCAGCTCCAACCATTCAAGGTGGGGTCGCTTACTGGAGTCTTTTAAGAGGGAACCTTTTTGGAGAAAACTTCAGAGCTAACACAGGCAGAGACATTTGGAGATGCCGAAAGAAAACAGCCCCGGGAAACTATTTGAAAGGAGAAGCCAGGAGGGAAAGCTAACAAATCTCACCACGTGCTTTCCCAGCTGACAGAGAAACCCCAAACATCACTGGTTCATTCTTGAGTCAAGGTATCTTTATCTGGATGCCTTAGTATGGACATTTTTATGGCCTTGGAACTCTAAACTTGTGACTTAATAAATTCCCTTTGTAAAAGCCAACTCATTTCTGGTTGCATTTCCTGGCAGCATTAACAAACCAATACATATTTTGGTACCAAAGAAGGGGGTGTTGCAGTATGCAAATATTAAACATGTTGGAATGACTTTGTAAATGGATAAGGGGAAGATTCTGGAAGAATTGTGAGGATTTTGATAGAGAAGGCCTGAATTGCTGTGAAGAGACTGTTGGTAGAAACGGGAACTCTAAAGATACTTCCGAGGAGGCTTTAGCCATAAATGAGGAATGTGTAAATGCAAACTGGAAGGAGGGCAATCCTTGTTTTAAAGAGGTAGAGAATTTGGAAGAATTATGTACTGGAATTGGATGGAAGGCACAATTTGCAAGGAATGAAATTGGATATTGAGCAAAGGAAATTTCCAAACTAAATGTGGAAAATATAGCCTGGCTACTTCTTGCAGTTTATAGCAAAGCATGACAGGAAAGAGATAAGCTGAGAACTGAACTTTGGGCACAAAGAAACCAGAAAATGAAGGTCTGGAAAATTCTGGGCTCCCAGGAAGTAAGACCTCAGAGGCTAGTGTACCACATGAGAATTTAATCCAACATGGAACCACTCAATCATTTTAGAAAAAGCCAGGTTTAGTAATGGAGTTATCCAGAAGGATCTATGTAAAGTACCATTATCTGATGCATGTAATCTGTGTATGATGCATGGAAAACTGACAAGTTTTTTTGTAAAATCTGTACAAACAGAACCACTGCCAGTCTGGACTTATAGAGACAGAAAAAGGACAAATTGAAGGAAAAAATGACTTCAGAGGCAGAGCCATTGGAGCTAGGAAATCTTGGGCCGGGAGAACAGACCCACCCCTGCATGTGGAGAGGGCGAGTTTGCCCTGGAAGCAGAGGAGCAATCTACCCAATTTATTTTACCCATTATCCCCACTATGATTTATTTATTTTTTATCCATATATCTTTAAAAATATTTTTACTAAGAAACGTTCACACACATACATTCCATACATAGTGTACAATCAATGGCTCACATATATCAACACATGGTTGTGTCTTCATCAGCATGATCATATTTTAGAACATTTGCAACACTCCAGTAGAAGAAATAAAAGGAAAAAAGAAAAACCTCATACATACCATATCCCTTAGCCCTCCCTCTGGTTGACCACTAGTATTTCCATCTACCCAAATTATTTTATCCTTTGTACCCCCTAATAGTTCATATTTTTTAACTCATCTCTCTATACCATGGATAAGAGATTTTCAGAAAAAAGTTTTTCACAATCACACTGTAAAAATTATATCTTTATGCAATTGTGTTCAAGGATCAAGGCTACTGGAAGTTTCAGGTATTTCCCTCCAGCTACTCCAATACACCACAAACTAAAAAAGGGATATCTATATAATACATAAGAATAACCTCCAGGATAATCTCTCGACTCTGTGTGAAATCTCTCAGCCACTGAAACTTTATTTTGTCTCATTTCTCTCTTCCCTCTTGGTCAAGAAAGCTTTCTCAATCTCATGATGCCAGGTCCTGGCATCCTTTCTCTTCAGTCCCCCAAAGGAACTTCGCAAATATTTCTTTATTCACTGCCCCAATTACTCTGGGCTATATTGGGGCATGACACTAACCTGTATAAACCAACCAAATCTCATGCTCTAGTCAAGAATCCATTGCAAGGGAACTGCCTGAAAATGTAGAGCTGTGTTCCAGTAGCCATGTTTCTTGATGATAATTGAATAATGATGGAGCTTTCACAATGTGACTGTATGATTGTGAAAACTTTGTGTCTGATGCTTCTTTGATCTACCTTGTCAACAGATGAGTAGAACATATGGAATAAAAATAAATAATAGGGGGAACAAATGTTAAAATAGATTTAGTCTGAAATGCTAGTGATCAATGAAAGGGATCAGTAAGGGGTATGGCATGTAAAATTTTTTTCTCTGTTTGTTATATTTTTCTGTTGTCTTTTTATTTCTTTTTCTGAATTGATGTTAATGTTCTGGGAAATGATCATGATGATGAATATGCAACTATGTGATGATATTGTGAATTGGCGAGTGTATGTGTTGGGAATGTTTGTGTTTCTTGTAATATTTTTTAATTAATAAAAAATTAAAAAATAAATCAATAAAAAACTCATCATATAAAATGAAGCTGAAATAGGTTGCCAAATATCACATATAATAAAAAATTATTTTATGTTAAAAAAAAAAAATAGAATCCATTGCATGGAAAGGCTTTACCACCACCCTGGAGACAGGCAAAAGCAGTGGGAGTCCTTTCCACATCCGCTAGCTGCTGCCAGCATCTCGGTATGTCGGGGTGCTTAGCGGTGGTCGGTGGCTTTGAGAGGCCCACAGAGATCAGAGCTACATGGGCCTCGACTGTGGATGGTGGCAAATCGTCTACTATGCTGTGCGTTGGGTCTGGATCTTCCAGTCTTTATGCTGGTCCATGTGAGCAGGGACTCCAGAGCCGGAGGACCAGCTTAGAGTCCAGGCTCTGCCACTTACGTTTACTGTGTAGCCTGGTTCAAGTTACTTGACCTCTCTGGGCTTCAGTTTCCTCACCTATAAAATGGGGCTAATAAAAGTACCTATCTCAGTGAGTTGTTTGAGGGTTGAATTACTTGATATTTGTAAAGCACCTAGAAAAAGGCTGGGATGTAGTAAGCACTATACATGTTTATTAAAATAAGTGCAGAGGCTAGAGCTGTGAGGTTCCAGAGAGATCTCCAGTAATGGTGGTGGCTGCAGGACAGAGACTGACTGTCCTTAGTGGAGGGGGCTGTGCCTATTATTACTCTGATCCTGCTCCCCAACAGCTTACACTATGGTTAGACACTCAGTACATGTGTGTTGCGTACCTACTATGTGCCAGGCACCTACTGAGTGGAATTAGACATCGTCCTTGTCCTCATGGTGCTGATGTTACTGGAGAAAGGCTGTGGGTTCATTTGCCCGAAGTGCTCGATAACCAATTCCTGAGACACCTGGGTTTCAAAGAGAGAAGGAGTTTATTATTACCAGGCGCATGTTAGGAAGGAGATGGCCTAGCAACCCAAAATCTGTCTCATTGAACTGCAATAATTCTTATGGTTTTACTGAAGAAAGATGGGAAGGTTTAGGATAATGAGCACAGCGGCCCCAGGTGATGTAATTAGAGGTGATCTGATCACTGAGCCTGCGCAGATGGATTCCATGCTTAGTCACAGAACGAATGAATGAAAATGGTGGAATGAGGTATAGTCTAAGCTATTGTGCATGGCAGTCAGGCCCATTTTGGTTAGATCCAGTCTCAGTTATCAAAATCACTTTGGACTTTGGGTGAGTTAGTTCTAACCCAAGACCCTTCTTTAATAAACATTAGGGGCAGTCTTTAGTGATTACAAGACTTTAAAGTTAAAAAACTGGATAACTAGGTACAAGTCAAGGGTAGTCACAAGGTTTTTGTAACCACAAGGGGCAGACGATGAGGGCTGTACATCATTATCAGAGAGCAAGGCAGCTGGATTACAATTTAGAAATTTTAGGACTTTCACTCTGTCTACTCCAATATACCAGAAAGCAAAAAGGAATATCTAAATAATGATTCAGTAATCAAAATCATCCCTTAAATCCTAACTTCCCGATTATACTAATCATCTGGCATAGGGAGGATTCCGCCTGCAGGGTCAGTCCTGCTCCAGGTTTAGGACCAGCCTGGCTCCAAGGAAGAGGAAGAAGAGAAGCCCTAGGTCTACACCCACCAGCAATGCAGCTCTGCAGCTCTGCAGCTAGTATTTGAATGTAATTTTTAGTATCTTGATTCCCTGTTATAAATTTGCTTTGTGATATTCTTTTTGGACCAAACCCCTAACCGATAATTCACCATCTATCTCTAAGATCCACCTTTTATTTCCTGCTCTAAAACCCAGGCACTCCCAGTCTGAGTCCCAGTACCTGCTGTTGAAACCCCAAAGATGCTGTTAGCTGCTTGGTGGGACCTCACCCCCATCCTCCCATCCCTTTAAGAGGCTCCCAAGATCTTGTTCTAAGTTTGGACCCACCCTTGGTTAACAGTAGTTATGTCACGTTGGCCCTAGCGTGTCCAACTTTCCAGTCATTAGTCCCTGACCTTGCTCTCCTCTCCATAACATCTCGCTCAACTCTGAGCAACTTTGTGGTTATAGGTTCCCATCTCACCAACACTCAAGCCCAGTACTGAAGGACGCGGGGCCACTAAGAATGTCAGTCTGACGTTGAAACCGGACTCCTTTCCTTCAACTCACAAAGTCTTGGCACTGAAAAGGCCTTTGAGGGGCAATGTGTGGTGGGATGGCCACGGGAGCAATAAGGAAGGGTCAGAGAGTTGGATGGAGAGTGATGGATAAAGACACCAGCTGCCGTATAGTTGGCCCTCTCCAACCCTGCAGACCATTTTGAATGCTGCTCTCATCACAGCCTGGAGACTTTTTCCAGTACAGGATAGTCCTGACTAAAGGCCTCCAGGCAACTAGACTCTTCAGGTAGCTGGTGATAAAAAGAAATGGAAGGGAGGAACCAGGGAGGGGCTGTTATGCATCCTTTCTTCACCAGATCTACATTTTAAGACTTCTGAAATGGTGAGAAAAAAAAAGTTTCTTCAAAGTCACTCTGGAAGAAGCAATGCACATTCATTTTCTCCCTCAGAGCCACAGACTCCACGAGTTAGATGCAGGTCCTGTTGATGAAGTATTTATCGGAAAAGCAGAGAACCAGACCCTACAAGGCTTACCCCAAGAAAATCAGGGAGGGCTTTTAGGTGTGTAAATCTGGGGTTACCTCTGAATCCTCTGACCATGGGAAGGGAGAAGAGCCCAGCCCCAAAAGGGGACAGACAATAGGGAAGGTGGCCAGGAAATAATCCTAGGACTTTTTAGCCCATCCATTCCCTGCAACTTCTAAATCTACAATGTTGAGATAACAGCAAATCTAGGCTTCTGAGTGAGGAGCAAATGGAGTCAATCTTTAGGCTAAGAGATTTTAAAACAATTTGATATTGATGTTTTAAAGGACGAGTCAACATATTAATCAATAGATCAATTAATCAGTAATATCTCTTACACAACAATCAAAGGCTGGTGGGTGGAGCTAGGGAGTGGTGTGTTAAAAAATGTGACTTCCCTAGAGCATGTTATAGTTTAGCGGAGTAATTTTTTAAAATTCTAGAAAATACAAAAAAATATTCAGGAAGTGCAAAAAAGTAGTTAGGAAGAGAGAAGTAACAATTTACGATACTATAGGATACAGTATTCTGAGAGGGCAGAAATCTTTTCTGTGAAGTATCTGAGGTTTGGAAAGGTAGAATTCGAGCCTGGCCTTGCTGGTTGGGGAGGATTTAGAGTCATTCCATATTTATGAAGCACCTACTAGGTGCCGGGCAATGCGCTGAGAAGTGGGAACACAAAGAAGAGCAGCGTGAGGGCTCTGTCCTCAGAGAGGAGCTCTCAGTCTAGTGTGGGCATCAGATTTGAGAATAGAGGACAGAGCAGTACTGGAAAAGTGTGACAATTGTGTGTCTGGGGAAGTAAGGAACAAATGAGAGAGAGATGGAAAGAGAAATGGGCTGAACTGAGGGTCTGACATCGAGCTGAGGGCTGAAACCTCAGTTTACTCCAGGGACTTGCATTGCAGATGGAGCTCTGGGGTGTGAAAAGCCTTCAGCAGCTGCTGCATATTAAGGACAGGGTGAGAATTTAGAGACGTCTCTGTGACTGGAACAAAGGCTGCATTCGGGGTGTAGTAGCAGATGAGTTTGGGAAAAGTGGGCAGGAGAAAGATCATGAGGCCAAACGAAGAGTGTCATGTAGGGGACTGGGTGCCAGCTATAACTTTTTACAAAATATATTACTTTTTATTATGGAGAGTTTCAAAATACATAAAATTGGACAAAGCAGTATATTCCCATTTGTGCTGTTCATATATTTCTTGTCCAGCTTCAACGCTAGTCAACTCATGACCAATCTAGAGCCACTCAACCTTGGTGCTATGGACATTTGGGATTGGAAAACTCTTTATTTTTTAACAGTTTTGTTCACACACCATACCATCCATCCCAAGTGTACAACCAGTGGCTTTCGGCATAGTCACGGAGTTGTGCATTCATCACCACAATCAATTTGAGAACATGTTCATTGCCCCAAAAAGAAAAATTCCATACTCCTTGTATTCCCCTATTTACACTTAGCATTGGTATGGTGTCTTTGTTATGAGTGATGAAGGATATTATATTCTTACTTTTAACTATAGTTCCTATTTTGTATTAGTTTTGCTTTTCCCGTATAACATCCTATTATTCACACCTTGTAATAGTGACATACATTTGTTCCAGTGCATGGAAGGACGTTCTTACATTTGCACTATTAACCATAGTCATTGTGCACAGCTGGGTTCACTATCTTACATAGTCCCATGTTTTATCCTCTACCTTTCCTTCTAATGACATACATGACCCTAAGCTTCCCCTTTCAACCACATAATTCAAGCCCATAATTCAGCACCATTAATTACACTCAACACACACAGCTCTAACTTTTAAGCAGAAGAGGGGATGGGCTCAAGCTTACCTTTCAGAAAAATCACTGGTGACTGGGAGGAGAGGAGGAAAAAAATCTTGGAGCTTAGAGAAGCCAGAGAAAGGGAGATGGGTTGTGGGGAGAGAAGAGGAGAGGAAGGAGCACTGAAGCATTTAAGCGATGGAAATGCAGCAGCCTGCAGGGTGTTTATAGCTATGCCATGTGCAAGATGGATTTGAGGCAGGAGTGCTATGAAAGGACAGGGAGACCTTTAGGGGAAAATGCCCTGTGGGTGTGGTTTACTTTTAAAGAGGCTTTCAGGCAGTGCCATGGTGGCTCAGTGGCAGAGTTCTCACCTGCCATGCCAGAGACCCAGTCAATTCCTGGTGCCTGCCCATGTTAAAAAAAAAAAAAAAAAAAAAAAGACTTTCCCATTGTTGTGCCCCCCCACACCCCCACCTTTTTTTCCTAGAAGCATCATTTCCTTCATTGCATTTTGGGATTGTTAAAATAGCTGTCATTTCTGCAGCTTTCTGGAGTCTGGATAATGATTTTGGTTTTCTTTCAATCTAAATGGATTCTGCCTAGCAGGAGTGACCAAAGTTTACTTTAACTTCTTGTCTTTCAGAGGCCTGTTTCAGAACAGGCTGCGCTGTGGCTGTGAGGGTTGTCCCAAGGCTGGGAGTTTTCTAGAACTGTGTACCTCAGTGTCAGATCAGCTGGCGCAACTGTATTGGTTAAAAAAGAACAAACCAACACTTCCCGGGGGCAGTCCCCCAATCCTGCATGAACCCTTTGCCACACTGCACAAATGGTTAATCCTGAGTTATTTAGAACCCCCTACTTGCCAGAGGCTTTACGAGGTAGTCTGTCTTCACAGGAAAAGCCAGCCTGTAAGAAAAGGGCACTGGAGGAAGTGACTTTTGTTCTAATGTCAAATCCCTTGGAGACTCGTTTAGGAATGTTTACATCCTCTGACTTTTTACACGATTTCTCCAACTCTTACATTTCATGTGCCAAGAGCAAAATACAACTCAATGCTGGTTTATTACATGGTGGGTCTGCCTGGCTGGCTGTGGAACTGAGGCTGTGTGCATGGGCTGGTTAGGTGGGAAATCTGGAGGTTGGGGCAAATGGAGTGGAGGTCATGGTTGAAGTTCCTATAGAGAGCAATTGGCTGGGCTCACCCAGCCCTCCCCTCTCTCTGACCTAGGTCTTTAAGGGCTGGGTGAGAGGGAAAGGATGGTTCAATGTAGCCCAGCCTCCCTTTTTAAAATTGCATTTGAGTCCTAAATGGTGAGTACTCTAGTTTGCTATCTGCCGGAATGCAATATACCAGAAACGGAATTGTTTTTAAAAAGGGGAATTTAATAAGTTGCAAGTTAACGGTTTTTAGGCTGTGGAAATGTCCCAATTAAAGCAAGTCTATAGAAATGTCAAATCTAAGGCATTTAGGGAATGATACCATGATTTAAGAAGGCCGATGAAGTTCAGGGCTTCTCTCTCAAGTGGAAAGGCACATGGTGAACACAGTCAGGGTTTCTCTCTCATCTGTAAGGGCACATGGTGAACACAGCGTCATCTGCTAGCTTTCTCTCCTGACTTCCTGTTTCATGAAGTTCCCCAGAAGGCATTTTCCTTCTTCATCTCCAAAGGTCTCTGGCTGGTGGACTCTCTGCTTCCCGTGGCTATGTCGTTCTTCTCTGCTCTCTCTGAATCTCTTCTTTTCTCCAGAATGTTTCCTCTTTTATAGGATTCCAGTAAAGTAATCAAGACCCACCTGGAATGGGTGGAGGAGACACATCTCCACCTAATCCAGTTTAACAACCACTCTTGATTGAGTCACATCTCCAGGGAGATGATCTAAGTAAAGTTTCAAACATACAGTACTGAAAAAGGATTAGAAGAAACGGCTGCCTCTACAAAATGGGATTAGGATTAAAACATGGCTTCTCTAGGGTACAGACATCCTTTCAAACTGGCACAGGGGGTCAGTAATTCAGTAATATGAACTGCAGACATAATGAGACCTTGTTTAAGAAACCCTCTAGAAAGAAAACACCATTGTACTTTCCAGCTGTGATTTTCTCCCCCAGACTTTGTTAGTTATGTGGCACAGTGTTGAGCCTAACTTTTCTACTAAGCAGAAAATATTTTGTCTGCTCCTCCAGATAAAAATACCCATTTTACAGTTACAAATTTGTCCCCAAACTGCTAAGGGTCCATAGAGGGAGGCCACTTCCCCCTTACAATGCTCTTTCCCCTACTCACTGATGGCCTCTTCTCCCTTAGCTGTTCTTTCTTCTCCCTATAAAAGCAGAAAAGGCTCTTATAATGGTTGTTTGTACTCACAGGTTGACAGACTGCCCTTTCCGGCAATGATTTCCACCACCATTGCTTCAATCAGATACTGCATTTCAAGATTTTTCCTGGGAAACTATAGGATGGTAGCTAAGAGCCAATAGTTTATAAACAGATCAAAGCCAGGTTGGGATCTTGCTCTAGCACGTGGAAGCCACAAGTAAGTGTTTGACTTGGGATAAATATATCATCTTGCAAACCTCAGTTTCCCACACTGTCAAAGAAAGTTCATTATGCAGGGTTGCTATGAAGTTTGAAGGAGAAAATGCATTTTAGCTCTTGGCACTATGATAAATGCTAGCTATGATTATTTTATTAACCAATTGGCATACAAAATGCTTTTTTTCTACTTGCCACAGCTAGCAAGTTGGAAGAATTTTTTCAACTTTTTTTATTATGAAAATATTGAGATAAATAGAAAAGTTGAAAGGACACTACAATTGACAGTCGATTCACTTAGATTCAACAATTATCTATGTTTTCCATATGTATTTTTTTCTGAACAATTTCAGATACAGAATCACCCCTAAATACTTCAATATGTACATGAAAAGAAAACAACTTCAGTACACATCTTTCGAAAATAGACATTCACAGTAACTTTAATTGCATTTGCGATGGTTGGGTTCAGGTGTCATCTTGCCAGGTGATGTGCTCAGTTGTCTGGTCATGCAAGCACTGGCCTGACTGTTACTGCAAGGATATTTGGTGTGTGGTTGATAAATGCTGGTTTATTAAGTTATCAGTTAATTGATTGCAGTTGAGGCTGATTACATCTAAGATCAACTGAGGGAGAGCCTCCACCCCCAAACAAGATGAACCAATCAGTTGGACTTGATTCAATCAGTTAAAGACTTTTAAGGGAATTTTTGCTGCTTCTTCAGCCAGGGAGCTCCTCCTATGGAGTTCCTCGAGACCCTTCATCAGAATTGCCAACCTTACAGCCTGCCCTACAGATTTTGGACTCTTGCATCCTCACGGTTGCATGGACTTTCATAAATCTCATACTTACAGATATCTCCTCTTGGTTCTGTTTCTCTAGAGAACCCTCACTAATGCAACATCCAAGAAAATTAACAATAATTACCTAATATCACCTAATTGCCAATCCATATTAACTTTCCCAAAATGTTCCCTAATATGTCATCTAATAGTTTTTTGTTTGTTTGTTTACAAACAAGATCCAATCAAAATTCTTGCATTGCATGTAATTGTCCTGCCTCTTTTTCTTCTTATTCTGATGCAAAAGGAGGGAGACATTTTGAGGTCCATAGTACATCTGAAATCAGCTTCAATAGCTGTTGGCTATCAGGTAGAAATGACCATGGCATCCACTAAGACCCACAGGATCTGGCCATATTTACTAACACAGACCCCATTATATTCTTACATTTTTTGGCTTGTTGAATTTGCTGGCTACTAGCTTTACTACTTAAAAACAGGTTAGAGGTGGGTGACAGTGTCTCAGTGGCAGAGTTCTCTCCTACTGTGCCAGAGACCTGGGTTCAATTCCCAGTGCCTGCCCATGCAAAAAAAAAAACCAAAAAACTAAAAACAAAAACAAAAGCAAAACACATGTTAGGTCACTTGGAAAAATAATGACATGAGACACCGTCATACAGCATACAAAAAAAAAAAAGAACAGGTTAGAGACTTTGTTTTATTATCTTTATATTCCCACTACATGGTGTCTGACACATAGAAGGTGCTCAGTGAAAGTGGTCGGAAGGATAGGAGAAGGAAAGGAAAGAGAGCAGGAAGAAGGCAGACTTGGGCAGATACCCTGTTTCTGGACTCCTGCTCCCCTGGGAAGCACTCACCCTCCTTTGATTTTGGGGGGATGATTCCCTGATGTGGCTTCCCTCTTCTGTCCCAACCTGCCTTCTTCCTCCACACTCTGCTTTTCCCCATTTCCCACTTCCTTGGGCTCCCCTCTGACCCTCTGCTAACTTTGATTTAATCTCTCCTTTTCTAAGAGATGAGATTAACATTGGGCATTATTCATTTCCTACAATCACACTCGTTTCCCCAATATCCTGGAAGATAATGCCGACGTGATTTTTACCTTCAGTAATGCAATTCCTGATTACAAGGTGAATCATGGAAATTTATCCCCTGATAGTTTACCCTGAGAAGAGAGATGTCATGGTGAACATGAGTCAGCCACAAAGCCAATGGGAGCTATCCTCCCAACCCAACCGACACAGTTGGCTCAGGCTTCAGGGTCAAATGACTGCTTCATTTCAGCATAGAGAGAACAATGATTGAATTGGCTAGAGCAAACCAAGTTTGTATTGTGAACTTTCTCCATACATTCGCATTATCTTTTCTCTCCCTCCAATTTTGAGTTAAATGAAGGCGAAGAAGATATAAGGAATGAATGCAAGAAACTCTAGATTCTCTGCCTGGTGGAATGGCCAATTTTCATTCCAGGCTGACCTCTCCCATTTCTTTTCTGAACTCTCTCCTTGCTGAACAGTTGGCTTGTATTCAAAGTACACAAGGCTATTTAATTATTAATCTGAGCAAAACATTATTAGGAAAGTTAAATTGTTGATTGCGTGTACACTTGTTGAGACTTTCTTGATTATCTTGTTTTATTTTGTTGTTTATCATTCAGGACCACTGCTACTCTCCATTAGCAGACATACCTGTAGGGGATTATGATTGAGAGTGAATTCCCAAGAACTTTTTGGTCTTTTCTACCTCTCCTGGATGTATGTGGGAACATTTATCAGCTATGGCAGGCTCATGTACACAGGAAGTGCCTGACCTTGGCCTTTGAATGGAGCATGTGTCTGTGATCAGGAAAAAGTTCAGTGTTTGTGTTTGATGATGGTTTTATGCCCTGTCGTCAGTGTAGAGCACTTTATAAGGCTTCCTGATGGCCCAAGGCTCCAGGAACCATCACAATTATTTAGCCAACAATTTTAATGAGTCCATATAAATTCATTCTATTTTTATATTAATAACAGAGAGGGAAATTTTCCAAGGTTAAATACAGAGGAAGATAGGTTTTAGGTACTCCACTCAGGGCCTTTCGGAATTCTACAGAATTAGATTAGACCAGTTCTCATTGCTTCCTTTTCTTAGGGCTGTCATTTATTGTTTCTTTCCTTCTTTCCTTCCTTCTCCCTTCCTCCTCTTCTGCTTTCCCTCCTTCCCTGTTTCCTGTTTCCTTCCCTTCTTCCTCCCTTCCTTCTTTCTTCCTCTCCTCCCCTCCTTCTTCCCTTCCTTCCTTCCTCCTTCCTTTCCTTTTCCTTTCTTATTCCCCTCCCTCCTTCCTTTCTTTCCTCCCTTCCGTCCTTCCTTCCATACTTACTACCTGCTTACTTTGTATTAGGCACACAGCTAAGTGCTGGGGATATGAGATGAATAACACGTGGCCCCAGCTCTACTGGACCTTAGTTTATCGGGGGGACAGAGGCAGACCATTCCAATACAATGGACAGTGATGGAGGTAAGCACAGGTGCTTTATGAGTTCATTGGACGGAAGGGGGAAAGCTTCCTGGAGGGGGAGTTGGATGACTGAGAATGGGCCTGCACTGGCAGCCAGGCTATTCCAGTGATTCAAGAGCCTTGTGCAAGAGGAATGGGATGGAGGGCTTTTGGGAAGTGGATTTTCCATGGTTCGATGACAAAAGATTTTGATGTCACTGGTGGGTGCCTCCTTCTACTCTGGGAAATTACAGGTGACACACATGAAGTACAAGGCATCTGCTCAGGTGATGGACCCCAAAAAAGTCTGACAGAAATAGAAAAATCCTTGAAGGCTAATACATGATATATGTTCAAGGCTGAAGGGTCATGTAAGGGGAAGTGGGCAGAAATAACCAAGATGTGAATGAAAACCAGTTGTCAAGCCCAAGGTAGGGGAGGTGGGGAAGGACACCCAAGCTCTAGTAAATAAGGCCTGATAGGCAACTTGTGCTGAAAGTCTAAGCAGGTGCTCAGGATGCCAGAGGAGTTCTTCCAGGCAATCATCAGGCAAGTGGCCAAAACAGTTCTTACGTCCTCAGAGCCCTACACTGCCTGCTCCATGAGATGACAGGAAACAGGAGAACTTTTATGATCTTAAGAAGGGGAGAAGAGAGCACACAATCTGTGCTCCTTGGAGGTCTTGCCCTAACAGTAGAAAGAGCACATATGAGCTAGAAGGACTTGAGTATCATACGAAATCATATCAAATGCAACAAATAGTAATAGCCACTGTGTAATCAGTATCTATTCTGTGGCAAGCTTTTCTTGTATTATTTTAACCCTCATGTTGACTATATGATGATAGAAGGCACTGTAATTCCCTCCATTTTATAGATGGGAAAATCAAGATTTGAAACGGTCTTTGCTAGGAAGCCACAGAATCACATTTGAAACCAGGTCATTCTAACTCAAGGCCCCTGATCTCAGCTTCTCTCCATACGGAAATACCCAGTGCAGTCTCTTTTGGCCCTGATCACTGGCCCACAGCCTGTTGGAAACGGTGGAGTGAGTAGAGGCTGTAGAGGCTGATGCATTGCATTTCTACAGCACTGCCAGTTAGTATGAAGATGGATAATTTAAAATGTTCCATTTCTCTAATTGGTATTGTCTTAGTGTCCTCAAACGACATTGTCATTAGTTAACAGCATATGATTTGAGGAAAAAAAATATGGGTTAGAAAATAGGCTCACTGAATTATATTACCTTGGTAGTTAATATCAGCAGCTGGGTGTACATATTGTGTGTGTGTGTGTGTGTGTGTATGTGCGTGTGTGTATGTGTGTGTGTGTGTGTGAACTAGAGCCTCTTAGTCAGAGGATTGTTGGCAGTATCTTGAGACCCTTCAATCTCCACATTAGATGTGGGTGTTCTTTTTCTCATTAGTATTTATGAATAATTCATGCAATAGTGACTTTTTAAAAACCTTCTAACAAAAATATATGAGTTGTTTTATGATCCTTCAGCCAAATGAGACCCTGGCATGCTCTGCTCTCTGTCACTCCCCAGATGAATAAACTGGGAGGTATGTGGGCAGTTCTAACAACCGAGAGGAGAGTTGGGGTTTGTGCAAGCCACTGGACTTCCTTCTCACTCCTTCTATGCTCTGCGAGTCTTTGATGGGTCTGAAGGAGGCACATATAATTTCTACCAAGTTATGTGATCCCCCAGGAATTTGCCATGGGGAGTTTGGTGTATGACCAGAGGACATTAGCTGCAATACCCTTGGGGTTCTGGAGAAACATGTCTTGCAAAAACAGATATGCAGAGAGATGAGGCTCTGGGAGGGGAATACTAGTTCCTTAGCAACAAGGCTCCACCTTGCAGAGAGGCTGCACCCATCTTTCAACTGGGGGTGGCTCATCAGATCCTCCAGTAAGACTCCGTAAAGGTCATTTATCCCAGTGCTTCTCAGTCTGTCATGGGCATTCATTTCATCTGTGAATTTTGTTAAAGGAGATTCTTTTGCAGTAGGTCTGGGAAAGGCCTCAGAGTCTACAGTTTAACAAGCTCCCAGTTGATGCCAATGTTGCTGGTGTATGGTCCACATTTTGAATAACAAGGATTTACTCTATCCCTCTGTCTCAAAATAGGCCAAATTTCAATAACCATCTGTTGCAGCTTGCTAAAGCTATTGGAATGCAATATACCAGAAATGGGTTGGCTTTCACAATGGGGATTTATTACCTGACAAGTTTAGTTCTGAGGCTGTGAAAAATGTCCAAATCTTTCTAAAGAAGATGATATCTTCTTCTTGAAGGCTGCTGGAGATTAGGACTCCTCTGTCACAAGGAAAGGCACAGGGCAGCATCTACTGGTCCTTCTCTTCTGGGTTTCATTGCTTCAGCTCTGGTTGCTCAGCCTATGACTCTTTCTGAGCTTAGCTTCTGTCTCTCTCTTAGCATCTCTCAGATTTTTCTCTAAACTTTTCTGTGTGTCCTTTACCCTCTTGTAAAGGACCCCAGTAAGAGGATTGAGTCACCTTGAATGAGGTAGGTCACATCTCAACTGAAATAACCTAATCAAAGGGTCCCACTCACAACAGGTCTATATTCCCACAGGAATGTATTAAAAGGAATGGATTTGAGGGTGGTGTGATGGTGGCTTAGTGGAAAAATTCTTCCCTGCCATGCCAGAGACCTGGGTTCGATTCCCAGTGCCCTGCGCATTTGAAGGTACATAACAGCTTCACACCATCAGACCATCCCAATCAAACGAGTACCCATCCCACCAACAGAAAAGGAAATTCTCTTGTGTAGTAGCTTTCTTACATTTTAGAAGTTCTTGCTTTTAGAAAATCCAAATTTGTTTAGCTTTGAACCCATTTTGTGGAGTTCTGCTCTATGGAGGTGGAGATCCAAAGTAGCCCTTCTCTATACCATAATCATTGGTTATTTAAAGACTACTAAATCAGATCTAATTCTTAAAAACATTGCTCCTCTCTGTTCTTATGCCTGTGTTATCCAATCCATTCAGGAGAAATGAAACTACTGAAGAAATTGAAATTTGGAATATTCATGTGGGCTGCTTATCCAGTCTTAACTTCCTTGCATACCCAAATACTACCCATTCTCAGTTAGCTATGATGATGGGGCAGCAGAAGTCATAAAGTCAAATCTGAAGACAATGAGAATCTCAGTTTAACTTTTAGTGTCATCGCTTCACTTGTCAGAACTTCATCAGGATGTTTAACAAGTGACTTGATTTGGGTTTTCTCTTTTCTTCCTGGCTTTTCATCTCTCCCAATTGGGAGTTCAGGGAGCAAGGGTTCAACCACCCATGGTGTCCACGCAAAAGAGCTTGAAAAACCCACAACATGAATGAGAGTCAGTTGATTATATTTTATGTCTCCAATAGTCTATGATAATTGCACAAGCCACTTCCACCTGTTTTAATTCCCTCTGCATTCTCTACTTTCTTTCTGCCCCGAAAAGATCTGTTCTCAACTCTTTGCACCTTTGTGTGACTTCTAAATCAGTGTGTTTCCTCTTTCAGAGGCACTTGGACTTGTATTTTTAAATCCTTCTCCCAGACAATGGAACGAGAAGATAATTCCCTTATTAAAAGGGCTAACCAGTCACATGCTGACAAGATTATTTTGTGTACCTGGAACGGCACAGTGAGAGGTGGTGCAGATATTGCCCACAATAAAAATGATTTTGCCACTTACAGATTCACAGTGCTACATGAGGCATCCAGGAGCAGACTGCCAGGAGAACATGTACAATTTGTAGGTTTCCAGAGCAAAAAGGGTATCCCCGTGTTACCCACAGAATCCAGAGGTTTACTGCTACCCGGACCCCAACCTCTGCAGAACATTTCCATCATTTCAGAAGGTAAACTGAGACCATCATGGCTGGGGGTGACCTGGTGTCTTCTCCTGGCTTGTCCTGACAGCAGTGTGTAGGCTTCTCTGTATGGGGAGCCTGACTCTATCAGGCTTGGTCATGAATCTGGGTGCAGAATTCACAAGTGTTCCAAAATTAGCAACCAGTCTTGTACACCCACAGAGTAGTTAGACACTTTCCATTGAAAATGCTCAATCAATGGAATAAATAAATGGAGAAAGGGAAGGTTAAAAAAAAGCTGCAGATTACTGTTGGCCTGGTAACTCTTTCTGGGGGGATATATTCCTCTTTGCTTCCCCACTGCGTCCCCATTCACTCATCCATTCAGGAATTTTTTCATTGAATATTTTCCCCATGCCTAGCACTGTTCTAGGTCCAGGACAGTTCTTACCCACATGGAGCTCACAATTTTGTGGGATGGGGGGGAGGCACTTTGAGTGAGTGACAAACTCTTATTGTTTCTCATCTGTGAATTGGGGATAATGATATACCTGATTCATTGACTTCATCAGGAAATGTATATGAAGCACTTAGCAGAGCACCTGACACTTAGAAGACATTTAATTTTTGTTAACTGTTGGCTTCTGTTGACAGAGCTTCTGGTGTGAGAATTAGATTATTGATGTCTTTATGTACCTGTTGGTGCCACAGTCAAATTCTCCCTGTGGGGAGGGAGGGGGGTTGGAATTTGAACAATCCCACAGCTGGAGACTTCGCCACAGTGGGGAGGGGACCAGAGATGCTGAGGTCAGCAAAAGCCCCCTTCCCATTGGTCCATGCTCATTCATTTAGTCTGAAAGGAGCTGTTACTCAGTTAGCTCTTGGATGATGATAATTAAGAATCTGTCTAAAATGACACAGTTTTACAGTCATCATTTACCCTCCCTTAGTGCGGTAAATACCCACCTAGTCAGACAGATGCACAGTGAAAACAAAGCCAGAGAACCCCAAAGTGTATCTGGTTGTGGTCCTACTGCTAGAAAGGGGAAAAGTCAGACTGCAAAACCAGCTCTGCCTGCCTTCAGGCCGTAAACCATACAGCCTTCCAGGTGACCCTTCTCTGGCCCTCCATTCTCTGGGCCTCCACCTTGGTGAGGTTTTCAGAGCTTTGCAGACACTGGCAGGCTCTGAGTTTGATGCTCACATAATCCTCCTTAACAGGTCTCTGTTTACACAATCTCATGGTAGTATTTGCATGGGAGTTCCTTGATAGAACCAATTTATTTCTGTATTCCCAGAGACCATTCCAAGAGTTCCTTCTGATTTAGAGAGGGCTGGATAGACCCTCTGCCTTGTCTCCACTGGAGAGGTGGGGAATAAGCAGGGAAAGCCATCTCTATGGAGGCAGCATCTGCATCAGCCTTCATTGTGTGATTCCCATCAACTGCCCAAAATAGCCCCCTCCTCTAGCCACTCACTCAGCCCCATTAACAAGGGGCAATTCCATCAGGAGAGAGAAAAGCATTTAAAAATATAAATGAGAAGTAACTTTGCTTCATGTAGCCTGGACCGCCTCCTAGCTGTATGATTCTAAAATCTTACTATCTTGAGCTGAAGATAGTTTGAAGCTGCGCTGACACCCCAATGGGGAGAGGAGAAAAGAAAAAAAAAGATAGCTTAGAATGTAAGCAGGGAGGGTGAGAAAAGCTTTGAGATTTTTCCATTTAGAGATTTGGCTGCATTTAGAGCTTTTTTTTTCCCCCCACCTTTCTAAAAGGGCTGTTGCTATCATATTTAAATCAGCTCATCAATCGGGCTAGTTGGTAGGACTTGAGAACAGAATGGCAGGGAAATCATTGGTCTCACAGACTCTTGAACCTTTCCCCTTTGCTGTGACTGGGTTCTACCTCCAGCAAAACAGATTTGCACATTCCCATATCTCTATGGCCTTGCAAGGGTTTCCTTTTCCAAGCCCGCTAAGCATATTCATCCCTTTTTTGCAAGGTCTTCTCTCTGTAGCTGGATGTGGTGGAGCCAGACAGGCCTAGGCTGAAATCCACTTCTTGTTAGTTATGTGACCTTGGACAACTTACTTAATGGCTACAAGCTTCAGTTTTCTCATCCCTAAATGAGACCACTTTATCCTAGGTGGAAGAGTTACTGTGAGAATGAAATGTGCATACCCATACACGATCATATTTAAGTTTTCATTGAAAAGCTTCTCTCTAAGCTTCTGATTAGGAATTAGTGTAAGTACCGGTATGCCATTTAGAGCTGTGCCTCAGTTTCCTCATGCGGATAACAATACCACCTATTTCAATAATGTTTGTGAGGATTAAATGACTTAATATGTAAAACATTTGGAATAGTAGTAATTGGCAGGTGGCATGTGCTACATGAGTGATAGCTGTTAATAATATTATTATGTAACACATCCAGCATAATGCTTGCCACAAAGTAATGCAAACACAACACAGATTGCCTATCCCCTGAACCTTTAGTAGCAAATTGGCAACTGGTCCCTGAAGCTCCTTCCACTCTGATTGCTCTGTTTTTCTGACCTCTCTCAAGCTCCTATGAAGCTGATGCCTAAGGAGTGGGTCAACAAACACGGCTCACCCAAGGCCATGTTTGGTAGCAGGTGGGTCCAAAGGAGATGGAAGTGGAGCAAGAGACCAACAACTTTCAATGGCTTCATTGCTTTATTTGTCTTGAGTTCTATCTTCAGGGAAACCCCAAAGAGGGAAGCCAGAGTGTCACTTGGGGGGCCCTCTCTGGAAACAGGCAACCTCTCTAGAGGGAGGAGTTCCCCCAACTAGATTGTCCCTCTACATTTTGTCAGCTCGGGCACATGCCGAGGAAGGCTTTGGATGAGCTTCAGGGGAGGTGTTTTGGGTAAGAGACCATTCAGTGAATAAACCTGCAAACTGGAAGAGGTTGCAGCCTCACAGCTTCTTGTTCCAAGAATGTGGTTCTGCACATGGCACAAGGCTGCATGGGAGGCTTCCATCCACTGGGAGGGTTTCGGGTGCTTTGCCCTGCGGGGAGAATGGATGCAGGGAGGTGTCAGCAGGGGAGGGGAGCAGGCCGACCCACCGGCTCAGCTGCCCACCCTGATGGACCAAACTGTCTGGGCTGGATCTAAAGGGAAGAGATCCCCTCCCTAATCAGCAGAATCAATCATGTATTGAGCCCTGTGGACATCGCACACATGGGACATAGCTGTGCCCACAGGAGGTCAGGAATCGGGCGGAGGGAACAGAAGCACTTAAAAGGTAAACTAATAATAGCAGGATATCTGAAGTCATCAGTCTGTCCTTGCAGTTATCAGTGACCTGTAAGGCTCTGTAAACTCCTGAGGTAACGTAAATTCCACAAGCAAAAACCCTGGACTAGGGGGCGCAAGTGTAGTTCAGTGGTAGAATTCTTGCCTGCTATGCAGGAGACCTGGGTTCAACTGCCAGTTCATGTACTTACCAAAATACAAACAAAGCAAAACAAACAAACAAAAATTCAGCAAATGGTGCTGCAATAACAGGGTACTCATATGGAAAAATAATGAAATGTGATCCTCACCATACAGCATACAAAAAAAAAAACCCTGACTAAAGTTAATAGCATAATTATTATAATACTCTTACATCAAATGTACCATACTAATACAAGGCATTAATAATGGGGGGGTGGCTAATATGGAAACTATTTCATGCATGATTTTCTGAAAACCTGTAACTTCTCTAATAAAAAAAAGGATAAGAACTTTTTTGAAGGTTCAATAAGGTTTTCAACCTTATTGAAAAAAAACCCACTCACAAAGCATAATAACAATATCTACCTTTTATTAGGCATTAAAGGTTTTAATATACTATTTCATTTGGTTTTCACCATAACCTTTTGAGGTAGGTCCTACTGGTAACTTCATTGTTTGATGAGAGCCTCTGGAACAGGAAGGCTAAGGGACTACCCCAGAGTCACAAAGGAAAGAGACAACCGGGCTGGGATACAAACCCAGGGTCTCCAGCACCAGAGGCCATGATCCTTCCTCCCGGTTAAAATACCTTGTGTGGAGCCAGGGAAGGAGGCCTGGGAATCACACTGGAAGGGATGCAGAGCTGCACACTCCTTCTTTCTCTGGCTGTGGGGAACCTACTCGGTTACTTCAGTTGATGGGGTTCAACACATGTGTTGCTTTGAAACTGTTGTGTACCCCAGAAGAGCCATGTTCTTTAATCTTTGTTAATATTGTTGGGTGGGATCTTTTTGATTAAGTTGTTTCCATGGAGATAGGACTCACCCAGTTGTGGGTGGGCCTTTTGATTAGGTGGTTTCCAAGGAGATGTGTCTCTACCCATTCAAGGGAGGGCTGCTTACTGGAGCCCTTTAAGAGGGAACCATTTTGAAAAAAGCTTTAGAGCCAACAAAGTCCACACAGCTAGAGAGCTTTGGAGATGCAGAAAGAAAATGCCCCCAGGGAAGCCTTATGAAACAAGAAGAGAAAGTTAGGAGATGTCCCCATTGCCTCCCTAGCTGAGAGAGAAACCCTGAATGTCATGGGCCCTTTTTGAGTCAAAGTATTTTTCTCTGGATGCCTTAGTTTGGACATTTCTATGGCCTTAGAACTGTAAACTCACAACTTAACAAATTCCCTTCTTAAAAGCCATTCCAGAGGTGCACGAGTGGTTCAGTGGTAGAACGCTCATTTTTCATGCAGGAGACCTGGGTTCAATTCCCAGACCGTGCACCTATCCACCCACCCCCCAAAAAAGAAAAAGCCATTCCGTTTCTGTAGTATTGCACTCTAGCAGCTTTAGCAAACAAATACAGCAGGAATCCTCAGGGAGTCAAAGAAGATCAGGAAGTGTCTCAGCTGCCGGACTGCCAGGCCTCAGGCACAGCCACAGCTTTGGGGACCTGTACATAACAGTGTCTTCAGAGCAGACTTTGACACTGCCTTCACTGCACCCTCCCAGCTCTGATGCTCTGCTGGCACCTTGCCTACTCCTGCCCTTGCTGACCAAAGGCTGGTCATATGTCTTGCATTCAGCACCCTGAGGGAGAATCTGCTCAGCTTGTCCAGTCACCAGCCAGTATGGGAATCCCTCTCAGGACAGAGGTCTCCCCTGGCAAACTTTTGGCCAAGTTCCAGATGGCTGCCTTTTGGGGGAGAGAGAATGTGACCAGAGTGTGTGTATGACACACTGTATAGAGGAATCAAATGGTTTTCTCCAACCTCAAGGAAAGCAACAGACGCACATACCCACAAGGAAGGAGTATGACAGCTCTAAATCCCTAATTATACTGAATTGGTACTGAATTGCTACAGCTGCTCCACTTGGAAGTCTTAAAAATCATGTATGTTTGCACATATATGTTTACTTAGAGTATTGAAAATAAAACTACCCAAACTATCCCGCCACAGGGAATTGGTTAAATAAATTAAGATGTATCCATCTGGCTATTAAAATTGATGCTCTAGAGGTCTATTTATTAGCACAGAAAGAAGTTTCCAGTATGTTGCTAATGTCAAGACCAAGTTGTAAAACAGAATGGACAGTCTGATCCTCTTTTCATAAGGGAAAAAATGCATGTGTGCATATTGAAAAAATTTTCATTTACACGCATAAAACATTAATAAAGGCTATCTCTGATAGGAAGGGTGATAGGTTATTTACATTTTCTTCTTTTTTGCCTTTGTGTGTTTAAATTTTCCTACAGTAAATATGTATTTCTTACATAATAATCTTGCTTAAAAATCTAAAGGTAAGTTAGAAATAACTTTAATTTTGTAAAAGAATTATCTTACCTTAAATATGAAAAAAACATATATTTTTTTCTAGTAGAAAGCAAATAGCATTCATTGTAGAGAATGAGATAGTGACTCTAGGCCAGTAACTTACCTTAGAGTCAGAAAATATGAGAGCTGGAAGAGATTTTAGGGATCATCTAGCCCAATTCCTTATTTAGCAGCTGAGGAAATTAGACTCAGAGGCTTAGCTAATCCTCTAAAGTGTTTGGTTGCAAAACCTTGGTTAGAATCCAGGTCCTGGAACTCCCGGTCCAGGGCATTTTCTACACCATCATGCCAGGCCCTTCCATCTGCTTGGTTGACACAGAGCAGATTAGAATCGTTTAGTGTGGAGGGCATCGCGCTGGGGATGGCCAGTCACTGTTCCACAACTCTACTGAGAGGCAAACATGGGAACTGGGT
Source organism: Tamandua tetradactyla (assembly GCF_023851605.1). NCBI lineage: Eukaryota > Metazoa > Chordata > Mammalia > Pilosa > Myrmecophagidae > Tamandua > Tamandua tetradactyla. The sequence goes on along the minus strand of NC_135330.1, from coordinate 69,811,697 downwards.
TTAACTTACTGCAAAGCCTATGGTGAGAGTTCGGACATTGTGATAGGTGGCGGGAAGAATAGTTCTTGTAGTCTCTTCTGGAAACCTCCAACCTGGAAAGCTTCTAAGTGATTCCACAGGGAGGCAGAGGGCAGGCCCTGAGGCCTCTTGCCAGGCCTTTCGTTCTTTCTGCTGGTGGGTCACAAAGTCTGCCTGAGATATTTTCATTCTTCTTCCTAATACTTGTCTTTCTGGAAATCAAAGAAGTGATCGTGATCAGAAGTTAGCCTATTTCACTTTTTTGTGTGAAATGAGGTTTGAGATGCTGCGCTGATGATAGGATTTTGACTTTCTCAGAGAATTCTTGGCATTAGCATTACTATGTTAGTCAAGACTTGGTTGTACACATCGGAAACCCCACTTGAACTTGCTTAGGAAGAAGGAGGAATGTATTAGCCCATGGAATCCAAGGAAAGGTTGAGTGCCCAAGCTAAACAAAGGTCAGGGAAGCAGGAAGCCAAGTCTCAGAAACCAGTGGGATCAGGGACACAGTGTTCCGGGCCTTTGTCTCTGTCCCTCTTTTGCCGCGGATAGGCTGTCTCCACTGTCCATGGCCCCATCTCCATCCAACAGTCCATATCACTACAGATGAACTAACCTGATGATTTCTCTCTTATCCCAAGTTGAGAAATCCCATGGGAGGCCAATGTCCTTGAACCAGTTGGCCCTGATCAGGGCGTTGGGTCATACAAGAAGTGGACAATCCCAACATGAATACAGAGGTTATCTGGAGAAGAAGCAATTCCCAGAAGTCTGGGAGGCACTGGGCTGAGACAAGATTCCTCTTCCTGCTTACAGATAATGAGTTTGAGGAGAAGAGAATGAACAATTAGATGATGAGTGAGAATCCTTAAGAAGTCCAAATAAAAATCCTGAGAGTGGGATGTGCCTGGCCAGGGACAGCTTTTTTGACAATGTTTAGACATCCAGTTGGATGAGATGGGGCTGGGGGGTGGGGGATGGACTACAGTGCCTTGGCTTGACTTGACTCCCAGAGAGGCACACCTGGGTATTTTAGGACTTGAGATAAGTTTCAAGGACTGTGCTCCCCTCTCTCCAACCTTCTCTTCAGAGCACTAAACCGTGGGGGTAACAATCCTGTAATTTTAACTGTATTTATAAATCCCTGATCCTTTATGTAGTGCTTTTTTCCTACTCCTCTCTTAGTTTGAATGTTGCTATTTTCACAGAGGAAGTCAGAGGAAAGAGGCTATAATTATAGGTCAAACACCAGCTCCGGAAGCAGTGACAGGCAGCAAGGAAGCCGATACTCCCTGCCCTCTTCCAAGTTGCACCCTCAATATTTCCTCCAGCTTTCCCCCAGCCGGGTCAGCTCTTCATGTGTCCATCTCCATATCTTTCTCCCTTTTGTATGCCAGTCTAGCGAATCACAAGACGAAAAGGGAAAGTTAAAACTAAAAGCCAGCGAGTGAAAACTACACAATGGCTGGGCAGGGCCTGCCTTTTGGAGATAATTCAAATGGAAAAGAAAAGAAAAGAAAAAAAAAAAAACATTTCAGGTCACTGGCCTTTTTAAACAGACCGCCGGCAATATTTACTCCTCCTGAAATAGCACAGTCACATGAAATAAAACTGTGTTCGGTAAAGCCTGCAAAACAAAAGGACAATTTAGAGGCTGGCATGCTCACTGAGGGCCCTCTGTTTGCTGGTTGGATCAGGCCTCTGCTTCCTGGCTCTCCTAAACATGTCTGCCCAAGGCCTGCAGAACCGTGGAGGTCAAGGTCAGATTGCCCTGGAGACCCTTTCCAATGTTTTCCCCCTTAAATCATTTGCAAAAGGGGCCTGAGAGTTGGGAGCAGGGCTGTGAAGGGGATGTGGCAAGTGTGGTCTCTACTGCAGAATCAGTGTCTGGGAAGCCCAGATTGTGGGCATCACAGAAGCAGCTTCTGCTGGCTTCCATTACCCTCCAGCAGGGCCACCTCTGTATTTTCCTGTCTTTCCTTTACCCCTTACTTCTTTATCCATTACCTTTCCATCTCCTTCCCTCTTTCTCTCTCTGTAGCGGGTTGAATAGTGTGTCCCCCAAATTCATGTCTACCTGAAACTTCAGAATGGGACCTTCACTTGGAAATAGGGTCTTTGCAATGTAGAGTCTCTAGATGAGCTCGATTGGGCCTTAACCCAATGACGGGTGTCCTTATAAGAAGAGAAGGTAGAGAGAGGCAGAGAGAAGAAGGTAATGTGAAGATGGAGGCAGAGAATGGAGTGATGTGTCTACAATCTGATTACATCAAGGACTTCTGGCAATCGCCTCCAGAAGCCTCCAGAAAGAATCAACTCCGGCAATATTCTGATTTCAGACTTATGGTCCCCTGAACTGTGAGAATCCATTTCTGTTATTTTAAACCACTCAGTCTGTGATACTTGGTTACAGCAGCCTGAGGAAATTAATACACTCATCCACTTTCCTCCTTCTCTCCACCTCCTTACCATTTCTATCTTCCCTTTTACCTTCTGTCCTGAACTCTTAGTCCTGCAAGTGCTTTTCATGGGACTTTATTGATCAAATCTGCTGTTGTGCAGATGGTTAGAAGAGGCTGCTGATGGTGGGGTTAATAAATGTGCAGCCACAGGCCAGCTTGGGTAGCACTGAACTCTGACCTCAGTGAGGACTCAAGGGGAACTTCTGGGCCTCACTCTTTGACTCTTTTTCTCCTAAATTCCCTAAGATTTCTGAAAGCAACCAAAGACACTGTTAAAAAGTGATACATTATATTTGTGAAGTACTTGACGTTTCTCAAAGCCCTTTCACATCCATTGATTTAATTCGTACATCAACTTTGGGAGGTGGGAAAGCAGTTGAAGGAATTGGAAAAATCAAAAGGTTCAGTCACATGCCCAAGTCAGCCAGAGAACTACATTCCCTCTGATCTGGATTTCATTGTGTGTAGAGAAAGAAGATAATGAGACTCATGGCAGATGTCTGAGAAGGGCTCTTCTAGCTTCCAGGGTGACAAGTACATTAACCTGAACCCCCAGCTTATCAAATGTTGGACACTTTGCTGACAATAGACCTCGTCACCTGGAATTTCATGAAGCAGATTTCTCTGAGTGTCTGTTTCCTTCCTTTACATCAACAATATAGCAGGTCCTGGTGTTTTATCCCCCCACATGACAAAGAATGTACAGCTAAGAAAAACATTAGCCATAGATATGTATAATGTACTCTCTTTTATGGTCATAAAGAAAATTACTTTTAGGCCTCCAATGAAATCTCTACCTCTATCTATCTATCTACCTCTTATATCAGTTATATATCAACAAATGCTTATTGTGTGCTCAACACTGTGATAGGTGATATAGGAGACTGATACATTTGTGGGAAAAGAAAACCTCAAGAGAGTATAGCAGTATTGTGTGTGCTTTCATTTCCAAAGTCAGTGCCTGCATCTCTACATCAAAGGGTTTGTCTCAGACCACCAGGACCCCTTTACCCGGGCAGCTCAGAGAACTTTACAGTCCCAGGAACAGCCCTCAATCAGTGACCAACAGATGCAGGATACAAACACCCAGTTCTGAGGTCTGGTGTGCACTGTTGCCAGCACTCGCTTATGGGACTGAGCTCACATTACCCTCTCTGGTACTTTGCCGGGTATCACACTCTTTTTTTTGGCTTTCTTGCCTTCCCCATCTTTCTTTCCCACTTGTCTACTGGTTTTCCCTGGGAACACATCATAAAGAAATCAAGTTCACACCATTTTTTTTCTTAGGATCTGTTTCTTGGGAAACCCAACCAAAGACGGGGAGGTTTGTTTTGCTTTGCACTCCCTTCTCCACATGTCTACAATCCGGGTGAGCTAGAGGTTGGACAGTGGAAGGCCTGCCTTCGGGTACCGGGGAGGGACTTAGGTAAAAACTGAAAGTGGTGCCCTGCTAAAGGCTCAGAGAGCAAGGGCCATACTCAGGCAGGGAGGAAGACAGTGTCCCCAAGACTGCACAGAACACAGCTCCACCACAGAGGTGTCCGGGGTGGGGGTGGGGGAGGAGGATACTTGGAAGCCAAGTATCATGGATACCTAAAGGGTTCAGCTGTTTGAAGAATGCCAGAGGGCTGAGTGCAGGCCCTTGCTTCCCCAGGTAACAGCATTCCCCAGGTAAGCAGAGGTAGCAGCTGTGAGGCACTTCTCTCAAGTGGCTTCTTGGGAACAACCATCCATGAGCAGATTCATGCCTGAGCACATGGGAACCACCATCTGGAATGCCCAGAAATAGCTTGGAAAAGGAATGAAGTATCGATTCATGTTATAACATGAATGAATGTTGAACACATTTTGCTAAATGAAAGAAAGCCAAACACTAGAGGCCACATGCTGTATGATTCCATTTATATGAAGTGTCCAGGATGGGCAAATCCAAAGAGACAGAAAGTAAATTAGTAGTTTCCAGGGGCTGAGGATAGGGGGGAATGGAAGGTGACTGCTAACGGGCATGGGGTTTCTTTTTGGTGTGATGAAAATATTTTGGAATTAGATAGCAGTAATGGTTGTACAAGTTTGAGAATATACTAAAAACCACTGAACTGTACACTTTAAAATGTGAATTTTATGGTATCCAAATGATATTTTAATAAAAAAGAAAAAACTGGGGGAAAAAATGAGGTGATGTAAGAAGAGGCCAAGGTCCCAATTACGGGTGACACTATAAGTTAGTAAAAGTTTGGTTTTGAGTGTTAATGTCCCTTCATTTGTGCCCACTGGTTGGTAATGATTGGGATCACTAACGTTGCATGAAGAAATATATAATTCAGTGCTAAATTGTACAGTACAAATTCTAAGTGCTGAAGGAAGTACAGCTTACAAACTTTGTGGCTGTATGTGGTGATCTGACCTGTTACATATTTCTCCAAACTTCTTCGACCCTTAGCATCTTCAAGATAGAGAATCCGATTTTTTTCTAAATGTTTCAGGAGGACCCATCTTATTTCCCTAACTACACTGTAAGCCTTTTGACAGTAAGGATCATGTCTTCTTAGGCAAGGGGATTCCCTCTTCCTCTCCTGCCCTAACACCCATAGCAGCTCCATTACATTGTGGCCAACCAACCTGGCTCTAAATTGAATAAGAACCAGGGGCCTGATGCCAGTGCCCGCCCACCCCACCCCCCTCCAGTGGAGCTCTTCACCCCTGGAGCACAGCCCAGTTCTATATGCCAATATCCTCTCCATACTCTTTTCCAGAGATTTTCTTCATTTCTCTCTTGATACTTAGCAGCATTTCCTTTCTAGAGGTCATTGTAACACTTGAGTTTTTTCCTGATTACAACATGCTCCAGCACGGAGTAGGTTGATGATGACAGTATGTTTAATGTTAAATTCCAGCAAAATTGAGGCAGATGTATCGAGGCAGATTCAGAAGTCACTCCAAGTTTTCTCTTTCATTGGAAGAATGAAGAACTTCAAATTAAAACGTAGGCTCTAACTCCCTCCATCTAGATCCTCTTGCATTTCCTAAACCTTCAGGAACAAAAATAAACCATTTTCTGAGAGCAGTTTGTTCCTTTCTCCTCCGGAAACTTGACTCAGGAAAGTGGTTAGCCCCCAACATTCCTCAATGTGTTATCCCACCCCTCTCTGCCCCTCACCTCCACTCTCCCAGCCCATGAAACAGCTCCGTGCAGCCTGCTCTCTCTCCCCAGGACCTGCATTTCAAAAGGGGTCTGTCTCCAGACAGCTGGGTTGGGTGTTTACGTGAAGTCTCGGATGAAAAGGAATGTCACTTCCTTGTTCCAGAGCTGGCAGTGTGCCTACTGGCTGAGGGCCGAGGACGACCCCAGGTCCAAGCGTTGTCTTTGTGCAGGCACGTTCTCAACAGCCCTGCAGCTGGGTCACATCTGCACTCTGGAAGTTTATGCTGCCTGAGGAAGTATGTGCATTTGTGTGCTTTTTTGGTTGTGCTGTGTGTGTCTGTAGGCTTTGTACATGCATTAGGGGTTGGAGTGTGTGTGTGTACATGTTTTTAGTGTTGAAGTGACAACGTATATATAAAACTGTAAACTTTTCAAACAGTATAGGAAAATATAAGTGGAAACCACTCAACATCATGTCAGTGAACATTCTTCTGTGTATATCTATGTACATATACACAAACAGATATAGATGTAATATTCCGCAGGTGGTACCAAACAATTTACAAGAAGGCTGCTAAGTTGTTGAATGCTTGCTACGTGCCAGGCACTGCGCTGGCCCCTTAACATGGAGTAATCTTACTTAACCCTCCTGGCTACCCAATGAGGTAGATGCTGGCACTATCACCATTTTACAGATGAGGAGACTACACCACAGAGAGGAAGAATAAGGAGAAATTGCAAAGCTAGTACGTGGGCATACCTGGGTTCAGATTCATCTGTCTCCAAGGACGATATTCTTGACCATTCCCTGACAGAGCCAGACGGCATAACCTGGCACGGGTGTCAGAGGTCACTCATTCCTTCAGCATTTACTGAGTGCTTAGCATGGACTAGATCATGGGGGTAAAAATGCGAACAAGACACAAATCTTCTTGAACCTTAAAGTCTTTTGAGGGAAACAAATAAATCTGTGTAAACAAATCATTGCATTTCAGAGTAATGGGGTGAACTACAAAGAGTTTTGGGGAGCAGACAGGGAGCCATTAATACTACCTGGTGAAGTATGGGAGTGATATTTTAATTGTGCCTCAGAAAAGAAAGAATATCTTTACCAGGGCACAAGATGGGAGGGAGAAGGGGGAAAATCCATTCCAAGCTGAACAAATAGTGTGTGCCAAGGCACTGGCAATCACAGGTGTGTGCGTGTGGCTACAGGTAGTGATGGGAGGGAGGCCCTCAGGTGAGGAAGTGTGTTGTATGCTCAACTCAGGAATGTGACTTTTATTCTATGGGCAGTAGGGAGCCACTGGAGGTGTTTGAGCAAGAGAGTAGCATGTTCGTGGTGGTATTTTGAAGGGACAACCAGACAGCAGTCTGGAGGCAGGTCTGGAGTGGGCCGAGACTGGAAACAGGTGAACTAGTTAGGCACAAGGCAGTAAAGCAGTGGGTTCTTAGCCCTGACCGCACAGAGAATCACCCAAGGAGGATTCTTAAAAGACCAATGCACAGGCCTTCCCCTCAGAAATTTGGATTTCAACTGGTCTGGGGTGATGCTCAGATAATTGTAGTCTTTCCAAGCTCCAGAGATGATTCTAATGTGCAGCTCAGGTTGGGACCACAATAGGCTCTGCCACTGCTCATCAGCAAGCTGGGAACCTTGGGCAAGTTATTTAATATCTTCAAGACTCTGGGGTTCTCATCTGTAAAATGGATGGTGAAAGCTACTTCGTTGATTTGTGATTAAATCAGATAAGGTATATAAGGGTTTGAGAGCTGTTCCTGGCACATAGTAAGCATTGTATACATAGCAGCTGTCATTGTTATATTACAGTGATTCAGGAAAAATGGGTTGCAGATTGGAACTAAGCCAGAGGCAGGGGAGATTGCAAAAAGCATAAATTGCAACATATATATATATATATTTCATGGGTAAAAAGATAGGGTTTGATGAGTATTAGGTAGAGGGTGGGTGGTTCTCAAAGAGAGCTCTTTGAGTTCAAGCTTAAACTACTGGAGAGATGGCCGTGCAGTCACAGAATCTGGGAATGCAGGAGAAACAGGGTTAAGACACAAGACAAGAGAAAGGGATAAATGTTGCGAAGGAGAAAATTAGTTGGGTTAGACATACTGATTGGAAGTAGCTGCTGGGCATCAGACGAAGCCATCAGCCTGAAGTTGGACTTATGTCTGGGGCTTAAGAGAGTGGTCTGGGCTGGAGATATTTTTTGGGCGTTACGAACATGTGGGTAGAAGTTCAAAGCCATAGATGTGGATAACGCTTCTCAGGGAGAGAAAATAAAGTGAGAAGAGATGTGAGCTGAGCCTGGAACACGGGAATGCCCACATAGGGGGGGTGGGTGGTAGATAAGGGAGTTGGTGCCCCAAGAATGAAGGACGGGAAGAAAGAATAAAGTAACCAAACTTATCATAAGGAAGTGGCTCAAAAATAACCTTGAACACATAGAAAGAACTAGCTGCTATCTGAGGAAAAGAAATAAGCCTGGGATAGTAAAAAGGCTAGTTGAGAATGTTGAGCAATATGACAAGTTTTTTTTTAATTTAGTCACTTTGACTCCAGGATGCTTTTTCAAGACTTTGAAGTGTCTCATTTTGCCCACTCCTTCCCAAAGGGCGTCTTATTCCTCCCATATCCAGATGGCCGAAACTGGAGCAGGAGCAGGGGCAGTCACATCCTGCCCTGATGTATATCTTGTGTGGGGATGGTGTATCACTTCATAGGGGAAGGGGCAGGATACATTTTATCCCTGAAGATCCTTGCTTGATGCTCTCAGGATCCAGCCTGGGGAAGGCCCCTATTGCCTAACACACCTCTCAAACTTTCTACACTCACGGGAAAGGAACATGTGGCTGCAGCCTCAAACTTAACTGACCCCCTCCTCTGTGCAAAGAAGCCACTCCTCTATCCCAGGGTCAGCCTCCCTCATTCCACCCCCTCCACATGGAGTATGTACCTTCAAAGTAGCTTTTGCTCATCAAAAGGCTTAGGATGACCCAGGCCACTCACTAAGGAGAGAAAAACACATACACACAGAGATAGAGAGAGAGAGAGAAAGAGAGAGAGAGAGAGAGAGAGAGAGAGAGACCTCAGAAGCAAGCAGCCTTGGGTCTGAAGCCCAGTCTATAGAAACAGCCTGGGCACGAGGGGCTGTGGAAAACATTTTGGAGTGCATGTTCAATATTGATGGCTCTTAAAGTTTGGTTCTTGGATCAGGAACATCAGTATCACCTGGGAATTTGCTAGAAGTGCAGATTCTTGGGATCCAGACCTAGTATATCATGAACTCTGGGGTAGAATTCAGCAATCCCTTTAACCAAGCTCTCCAGGTGATTCTGAGGCATGCTCACTGTCCTATGAAAGTGACAGGACTGGTAACATCAAGGTCAGAAATCCGTTTCTTTCCTTCTGGGTATTCCTACATAGGATACAAGTCTACAGACAGGAGAGCACCACCGTTGCTATTCAACAAGTACTTGTTGAGAACCTAGTATGTGAAAAACATACTTCAGTGAAAAACACTGAAGCCAACCCCACTCACCACCACCACCAACACACACACAGACTTTCTCTTCAGGAGTTTATATCTCCACTGGGAAGTAAGGATTTAGACATAAGCAAAAGTTAGCTCAAAGACAGGGCAAGGCAAGGTGAATGAGTAGTCTATTAAGGATACCACAGTAAGCTATTAGCTAAATCCAGAATGTGGATAATCTGCAGGGCAGTTGACCTGGTTTATTCAATGGCAAGGAAAAAAAGGGGGAAGAGGGACTAGTCCGAATTAAAAGAAGTTAAAAGAGACGTCAGAGACATAACAACCAAATACGAGTAGGAGACATTGCTTGGTTGTTGGTTCAAAGAAACCAACCCTAAAAATGATCTTTTTTAGACAATGGGTGAAACTTGAATATAGACTGAGAATTAAGTGACAGTAAGGAATTATCAGTCTTATTAGGTCTGATAATGGCAATGTTCATATAAAAGGCTTTGATTTTTATATGCTTGTTTTTTTAATGAGTGGTGCAGATGCCGAATGGTGCAGGAGTTCAAAGAGGATTCTAATAGTAAGACCTGGAGCCCCTGGACAAGGATTTAAGGAGGAGACAGAGCTGAGTCCTTCCTTCCTCTTATGCTCCCTTCCTTTCTTCTTTCATACTTGTGAGCATCTCTCACATACCAGGTAGGGTGCAGAAATTAAAAACAGCCTTGCAGAAGCAGGGGGAGTCTTTTGAGGAGGGGGAAACTGCTGGAGAGGTCAGCAGCCAGGCTGCTAGAGGAATGTGGGGAGTGCCAGGCTGGGTGTTAGGCTGGATTTTGTACTAAGGTACGATGAGGCTTCTATGCTGAAAGGTGGTGATGAAACCCGTGCTCCAGGTGGATTGATTTCAACATGTTGGGCAGGATGGAGTGAATTGGGGAGGTCTGGTGGGGCTGTTGCTGAGGTGCAGCCATGAAGAAGTGACATGGGCTTGGACTGTACAGGAGTGACAGTGATGAGAGGCAAACAGAGCGACACTTCACAGTAATCAACAAACAGAGTGTGCTAGTGACTATTTACAGAGCTAACAGGTGTAAGTCAAAGATGAACTTGAGTGACTAGGTAAATGGTCGTGGTGTTTAAAAGAAATAAGAAGAGGGAGCTGATTCTAGAGATGAAGAGGAGAGGTTGGATTTGAGTGTACAAAAGCTGAGGTGAGGACAGAACAAACCAACTTGACATGTTCCAAACAAGAGACTGGGCCAAACATAGGCCATTTTATAGGGGGAGGAAAGGAGACTCAGAGTCAAATTGATTGACTGGTTAAATCCTTCATCTCTTCTCCCCTCCCCAAAATAGAAACTGATAAAAGTTTGAAGACTAAAGTCTGAAAAAGAATATGGAAAAGTTAGTGGCTGAACAGAGATAGGTGACATTATGGGAGGGCGGGGAGGCAACTGAGTGTTTCCACAGGCGTTGAAGAAATCTTGCTTTTGAAATCCTGCTCTCCTGTGACTTTTGCTTCCTGTTTGTGATGGAGCCTGCCCAGTGTCCCATGGGCCATGGCTCTAATGAGTCACTCAGTCTGCACTGAGCCCCGTCTTCGTTGGGTAACAGTATGGCTGAGGAAGGCCAGGGGGCATTAGACTGGAATAGAACTGGTGCTATTACACTGGTGCTTAGTATCTAAGATCCAGCGCTTTCTCTGGAGGTACCCATGGTAGCTCCCGAAAGCCTTCTAGGTCTCTGTCCTGCAGAACTGGGGGATGTTCTTCTGTCATGACTATTTGGTTACTGGGCTAGCAAACAAGGGGTGAAAAAAAAGTCACACGGGGCAGGATTTCAAGAGCAGAGTTACTTCAGTTGCCTGTGGAAATAACATCAGGTTGTGCAACAAGACTTTTAGGGTGAAAAAGGCATATTAGCTCCGGGTCTGGTGGTCTGGCCATCCATGAAGCACAGCCCATTTTTCCTTCTTTGGCACTGCAGATAGGGCAATGGTGAGAACACCCCTCACCCCCCCTAAAAAAGAAAAATCAAAGAGAGAAAGGCTGCATGTCTTGTGACACCCCAAAAGCCTTGCATTTGTTTCTCTCTCTGACTCTTCATTTTCAGAAAGTGACACCAACAGGCCAAGACATAAGGTGAATGTTTTTTTTTTCAATTTACTTCCTTCCTGCTAGAAATCTCTCAAGTTCTGCCCATCTCCTCTTCTTTACCTTGCTCTCACCCTACCACAAACCCACTTCCTCCCCCAGAGCTTAGCCCGCCCACGAACACCCCATTTCTCCCCTGCCCCTGTGCTCCCCCCACAGCTGACAGCTCAAGGGTTGTGTCCAGGCGGCCTGATACTGGCAGAAATTCTTACCTCGCTCAGCAACCCCAGACAGAGCTGGCACCACTACGCTGGGTCACCTTGGGAGGAGGCAGGCAGGAGTGACAGGAGTGGGAGCTGAGAGCACGGCAAACCTGGGCCCTGACTTGTTGTAATCACTGTATATATGACTTATTATTATTACTATTCTTAATGTTATTACTATATGAAGAAGGGCTACCATCAAGTGCCAATTATATTCCAAGAACAACATTCATCTCATTACATGCCTTTTCTCATGTAATCCTCCCAACAAATCCATGAAGTTGGTACTATCACCTTCCCTTTTCAGAGACAAAGGAAGAAATAGGTTCAGAGAGGTTAAGCAACCTGACCAAGATCACATAGCTACCAGTGGCAGTGCTGGATGTAGACTCAAATATGCCTAATTTCCAATCTGATTTTTAACTAACATGAAATACTGCTTAAAAGGCATTTAGCAGTCTACTGTGATGATAAAAAAAATATTTATTCCTTCTAGCCTTCTATGTTCTGGAGTAGCTAGAAGGAAAAATCTGAGAAGAACATGTGGTAGTCCATGACAAACTCTGGGATCTGTCCTATAATACTTATTGAAGAGTGCTTTGAAAACTACTCTTTCTTTTCTTTGTATATACGTTATATTACACAATTAAAGAGTTAAAAAAATTTTTTAAAGGCATTTAGCTTGATTTATTCCCACCCGCTGAGGTGGGGAAGACCATTTTAAACAGGAAGCCATTTTGGGGAGAACTGGGCACCAGGGACATGGGGTCACTCTGTCCCTGAAGCCAGATCTGAAACTGGTCATGTGCAGGGTGTCTGCTGTTTCTCAAGGGAGTATTAGAGAAGCTCCAGCTTTGCCAGGCCTCTGGGCCCACATCCTAGTTGGTTTCATGGTAATAGGGCCAAGGTCATGAATCTGATTCTTTGGCGGGCTGGTTCACATTCATCTATCCTACCATCAAGGATTGGACTCCTACCTGTGGACATCATTTCTCAAATGTAGGCCCCTGGATGAGAACAAAAGTGGTTTAGCACAATGCTTTAATTATGTTTTTTTGGAGGGGTCCATGGTCCAGGAATTGAACCTGGGTCTCCTGCCTGCAAGGCGAGCATTCTACCACTGACCCACCTGTGTACCCTCTAATTATGTTTTTTAATTCATAAATAAATAAACCATTAAAGCATATAAATTAAGGATGGGTGGTCAAAAGTTACAACCTCATATAAAAATAGATTTCTATTTGCAAAAGAGAGCTAGTATCTCAGTGAACACCAATTCCCTGTAAGGCCTAGCTCCAAAATGTACTCCCTTTCCCCCAAAAGGTATTTACTGATAAATTATAGAGGTGTTCTAGCCCAGTTGAGCTATCACATTTTATTTAATTATTTTGAGCTTGTTTAGGTCAAGACACACCACCTCCCCATCAGACACACCTGAGACAGAAATAACATCTCTTAGGTGTTCAGTAACTTACCGCAGATCGAATACAGGGCTCATTTACAATGAAAATAAATAACTACAGGGAAAGCCATAGATTCATCTCTCAGAGATGGCCATAGATTGTAGGGATTGTGAATTATCTCAAGTATGCCCTGGTCGGTGAAGGAGGCGACTTCCACTGTGCACACAGCACTGTGATCTGTGGAACTTTGACCTGAGCAGAGGACTGGGGACACACCCATGTATGCAAAAGTAGACATAGAAACATGTGCAGAAAAATATTGCACTCATATATATGAAACATTTGAAAGAAGCAAACTTCATAAAGACAGTTTATAGGATACCAGGAGCAGGTGTGGAGGTGAGGGAAGTCAGGGAGAGAGATTTATGGCTTAATGGATAAAGAGTTTCTGTTTGAGATGAGGAAAAGGTAGGAGTGATGGATAGCAGGGGATGTTAGCACAATAATGTGAAAGTAATATTAACGAATTGTATACTTGAATGTGGTTAAAATGGGAAAATGTGAGTTGTGTATTTGTTACTAAGATAAAAAGTTTAAAATATATATATATCTCATAATGATGAAGGAGGCAGAGACATAAAGGGAAAGGGACCAAGTATATTTAAACAGGGAAGATATTTTCAAAAGAGGAAGAGCCTGAAGTCAAAGAGTTCAAGTCTAAATGTAGATAACAACATGAGTGTGTTTGTAGATTCAGGACTCAGGTCAGAGACTTTGGAGCTCCAGGCTCATGCCCAGTAGAGGACTGGAGAGCAGGACATCAGTGTTCTATGGCACCATCCAATGCTGCTTGATTGGGATGGTTCTACTCCCAATCCATGCCCCAATGAACTGATTTACTAATCAACATTTACTGAGTGCCCACAAAGTGAATAGCATTATTCAAGGCACCAGAAATTCAATGACAGTTAGTACATATCTTACTTTCAAAGAGCTTATGGCCTGGTCTTGTCAGGGAGACAGTAAAGCAAAGAGATAATCACCACATCCTGCAATGTGGACTGTGATGGAAATTTGCCCGGGGTGCGGAAGATAGCAGAGAAGAGACACCAGGCTCAGGGATGTTTCAGGGGAGGTGACACTTGAATTATCTTGAAGAAAAGACAGAAAATGAGAGATGAAGAAGGTGGGAACAGGCATTCTGAGAGAGAGTCCAGCATGGGTAAAGACACTGAATGGAGAGAGCACATGGGGAACTGCAAGTACTTTGGTGTGGCAGGAAGTGTCAAGAAATGAATTTGAAGGTATAGGCAGGTCCAAAATATAAAGTAATTTGAATGTCAAACTAAGGATGCAATGGGAAACATCCTTAGGATGAAAGGTGTTCTAGTTTGCTAGCTGCCGGAATACAATATACCAGAAACAGAATGGCTTTTAAAAAGGGGAATTTAACAAGTTGCTAGTTTACAGTTCTAAGGCTGAGAAAATATCCCAATTAAAACAAGTTTATAGAAATGTCCAATCAAAGGCATCCATCCAGGGAGAGATACCTCGGTTCAAGAAGGCCAATGAAGTTCAGGGTTTCTCTCTCAGCTGGAAGGGCACATGGCAAACATTGCATCATCTGCTAGTTTTCTTTCCTGGCTTCCGGTTTCATGAAGCTCCCCGGGAGGCATTTTCCTTCTTCATCTTCAAAGGCCGCTGGCTCGTGGACTCTCTGCTTCGTGGTGCTGCAGCATTCTCTGCTCTCTCCAAAATGTTTCCTGTTTTATAGGACTTCAGAAACGAATCAAGACCCACCCAAATGGGTGGAGACATGCCTCTACCTAATCCAGTTTAATGACCACTTTTGATTAAATCACATCTCCAGGAGATGACCTAATTACAGTTTCAAACATACAGTGCTGAATAGGGATTAGAAGAAGCGGCTGCCTTCACAAAATGGGATTAGGATTAAAACATGGCTTTTCTAGGGTATGTACATCATTTCAAACCAGCACAAAAGGTTTTAAGTGGAAAGATAAGAGTGTTAGGGTTTAATCCTGTAGCAGTAGTCATGGTGGTCCTGAGGCTAGGGCAAGAAGAATAGCTTTACGGAGGTAACCACGACACCTCTCCTCAGTGACCTGCTCACGCTTTCTCCCAATGCCCGACACCCCCTATTTTCCATTTTTCCCTACTCTGTTCAGCACAGAGACCTAGGGTGTTGGGAAAGGCAGTCTAAATATACTTCTTCCAAGGAACACCAAGAAGTCTGGTGTACGGCTAAAAGGTTTCCACATGAATTTCCAGAATTCATTCTAAGGTGTCTTCCAAATGTACACAAGAAACTGAGAAGCATGCCATCCAAAGTCTCACAGGAAAAAGGCAGGCTCTGGGAGTCAGCATATTTGTGACCCTTTTTAATATTAGACCAGAACATCTGAGAACAGGTAGAGAGAAAAATGATAGATTAGATAGATGGAGATGTATGGGTAGATTAGATAGATAGATAGATCGGTTAGTACTACTTTTGGTTTCATAATCATATCCTGTTACCAAAATTTCTTTTCAACAGCGATCCTCTCTGTTGTGAGAAATTTAACCTGTTCACATCTGATTCTTTGTCTACTAAAATAATTAAAGTGCACATTTGAGGGGTATACAGATAGTTCAGCAGTAGAATTCTCATCTGCATGCGGGAGACCTGGGTTCAATTGCTGGCACATGCACCACCACCCCTCCCCCTCAAAAAAAAAAGCACATTTGATTTCCAGGAAGCAGTGGGGGTTAGGGGCACCAAGTAACTTTTTAAATGGGTTTGTCTCTTTCAAAACAGGAAGCAGTATTTGGCCAGATTCATTAAAAAATCAGCATCAGAGAATGCTTTTTGAGTGCCTAATTATATAGTCAGACTTTGGCTTGAAGGCTAGTGATAAACTTTGAAAATAGAGAGAGAAAGAGAACGGTTGTACCTAGGAAGATGAAAGAGCATGAGCAAGTGACCAAGCCGGCTATGTCTCTCTCCATGGATGCTGGCCTGTTAGTCCCAAGTCCTTGAACCTGCCAAGTAAGGTAACCGGCTTTGAGATGTCCTCCTTCCCCCAAGTCCAGTGATTAGCGGTCCCTTTCCCTGGATAGAGTTAGTCCCTGTCCAGGTGTGATTGTTATTGTTGCATCGTGCCTAAGGACAACAGTGTAACTTTAGCATAATAGAATTTTAAGGTGGGAAGGCACCTCTGTATTTTCCTTACCCAATTGAGTTGATATCCAGCCCAAAGTCACATTGTAGTTAGTGAGAAAGTCTGAATCATGCCTCTCTTGACTCCCACCTTGCTGCTTCCCTTTCTCCTTCCTTGCCAGTTTGCTATCCCTTGGGGTCATAAAAATGGTAAAACAAATTTGAACCTGGTAGTGGGAGTTAAGCCTATGAGTCATGGTTAAACAGCAGCTTCTTTCTCCTGGGAGACTACCAGCTCCATACTAGCTGCAGCCCAAACAGTACTTAACTTCATGGCATTAATACATGATGGTCATGTGGTACCTTATATGAACCAGGCCCTGCATTTGATTCTGCACAGGTGAAATGTGTCTGCTTCAAAAAGAGCACCCACGGGGAATCTGTGAGTTCAGAAGTCAGGAGAGGGGGCACCTGACTGCATTCACTTTTAGGTGGTCAGCACAGACTTCAGGCAGAAAGAAGCATTTCCAAATATCCTAAACACCTGGGTGTGAAGAAACCTTCCAGACCCAGGAGACAGAAGCTCTGGGAATAAGTTGCCTGGGATCAGAAGAGAGCTGATCGGGATGAGGCTGGACTGCACGGTGGGTGTCCACTTAGATCCCTGACCTCTGCTTTAACCTCAGCTACCACCTCTGCCCTTCTCCTTCCCACATTAGCTCTGTGCAGCCCTTAACATACTTATATCTAACTTGCCTAAAACTTCCTCTCTCCAGTGACACTCACTGTTCTTTGTAGAGGATTCTTGAATGTCCTGTATCAAAACTCTATTTTCCAAATGTTTCCACTTGCCAGTCAAATATTTGTTGAGCAATTATCATGTACTGTTGGGGAATTCACAGGTTATAAAACATCCACCCTAACTTGGCCAGGGAGAAAGACACATACATGATTATGTTAAACAAAAATACAAGTTGGTATATGAATAAGTGCCAAATATAAACAGTAGGCAGGAAATGTTTCAGGAATTCAGAGGGGAGACAGTTCATGCTAGAGGTGGAGTCCACACTGAGGGCCTCATGAAAAGTGGGTTTCAGTTTAGATGGTAAGGAGTATGGAGCTAGAAATTTTCTAAGCGAGGCAAGTTTAGGGAGTTTATGTTTGCAGGAGGAGTTTCAAGGTTAGAGAATAATAAAAACAATGTCTAACAATTAAAGAGCACCTTCTGGTTTACAACATCTTTTACACACACTATCAAATTTACAAGTGGTGAACCGAGTCTGATTATAGAGACTTCTGAATACCAGCTAAAATCTGGAAGATTCAGCAAGCAAGAGGTGGGCACCTATCTCCTGTCAATCAATTTTGCATGTCCTGTCTCATTTAATTCAAGAAGTACAGAGACTACAAAAATTTTTGACACTAACTCAATTCAATTCAACTCTGACCCTTAACTGCCAGACTCCACATGTTAAGGGCAATTCTTTCCAATCTTGGAGAGGATTGCCCTTAAGGCATGAGTCCTAATTTGGAATGGGGAACCCAGGTCATTGGCACTTATGACTAACTGGCTACAATTTCTTGGCTTGGATTCTTCATTGGAACAACTCACAGATCTCACTGAAAGGCTATACTTATAATTATAGTTTTACTATAATAAAGGATACAAATAAGAAGAAGCCAAAAGAAGAGAAGCATAAGTGAGGTCTAGGAGGGTCTCAAACCCAAGCTTCCATTTTCCTTCCACCAACCCTCTTGGATGTATCTCATCAATTGTGGGAGCTCACTCAGAGTTTTTGAGTGTTCTGTGTTTATACAAGGGTTTCATTAAATGAGCATGACTGGTGGAACTAGTGCCCATGTAATTTAACTCAATCTCCAGTCCCACCTCCCCTCCCAGAGGCTGGGGAGGTGGGACTGACATGATGTGGCTCCTAGCTCCAATCCACTAATCACAGGGTTGGTCTTTCTGGTGCAGCCAGACTACTACAAAGTATGTTGCCCTTCATTAGAATATGAACTATCAGGGTGGTCTGGGGGGCTCATCATGAATTACAAAAAATTCCAAAGATTTAAAGGTTATCTTTAAATAACAGGAGCAGGACATAGGACAGATCTCTTTGAAAGTCAGATTTATTAAGAAACAAGAAGCCACCTTGCAAGTAGACGTTATTATCACCATTTTACCTATGAGTAAATTAATGGTTAAGGAAAGGCTCAAGGTCACATAGTTAATAATAATAGCTATTGCATATGGTAATTACCATGTGTAAAGACACTAAGTATTCTTATAACAATTCAATGAGGTAAGAACTATAGTTATCCCCATTTTTTGATGGGAAAAAACTGAAGCATGGAGATGTTAAGCAACTTGTCCAAGGTGTACAAATAATAAGTATCAGAGATAAACATGAATTCGGGCTGTCTAGCTTCAGAACCCAGCTTCTGAAGTCTCTAGAACATCACTGATAGAAATATAATGCAAGTCACATATGTAATTTTAAATGTTCTAGCAGTCACGTTAAAAAGTAAAAATACACATGTAAATAATGTAGTACATTTTTAACCAAATATATCCAAAATGTTATCATTTCAACATATAATCAATATAAAAGACTATATATTTTACATTATTTTTATACTTTATCTTCTAAGCCCAGTATGTATTTTTAAATTTATAGCACATTTCAATTCAAATGCCAAAGTTTCATCAGAAATGCCTGATCTGAATTTATATTTCATATAATTTACATTTGAAAAAGTAGATTAACATACCCAGTTACTCCAAACATACGCAGAAGTTTCCAATAACTATGTTGCATACCAAAAATAATTTCCCTTTAATATTTGCATGTGTGCCATCAAATTGGTTTCTTTATGTTAGATGAATTTAGATTTACTTTGAAGCAAGATTCCACATTTCAAAATTGTATCAAAGTTAAATAAATTCACTAACTCTTATGTCAACTCATCTTATTAAAATTGAATTCAAAAGGGTATTATGTAAATTGAAAAATAACTTTTTAATTTCATCAGTATTAATAAAGTATTCTTCAAAAGTTTCTTTTGGTTTTTTAAACTAATTTACATAATGCTCATGGATACAATTAAAATATCTGCATGTTCATTTATGTCAGAAAAATGTGTAAAGTTGTGTAAACTTGGTTCGTTTCAATTTCAGTTGAAATTGAACAGTTTCAATTTCAACATCAATTCTTGCCCCTGTTTATCTAGGTCACAAGCTTTCTTTCCTTGGATCTTCAAATTTTGCTCATTCATATGCAGTGTAATAGTGAGAAATGTGCAGTACACTGCTGTTTTTTGCCTTTGATTATTGAATATTTGGCAAGTATTCCTTTTATTTCAAGAAAATTTTGAATTGGAGTCAATGGTACAGTAAATCTTTGTAACTGTCCTTCACTACTCAGCAAATGAACACTGGTAAAAAACGTAAGCTAATTATATTCATTTTCTATTTCTTTCAACATTCCCATATGCTAATGATTCATAGCATTTGCACATATATACTAAACAATTTAACAAGTATATCCATAACACGTTTTATAGCACCTGCTTCAGAAATCTGAACACAAAAATCTTCAATATGTGTCCTATAGTGGAATAAAGCAATATGAGAAATATCAGTTTTTTGCTTTAAAATTCCAACAAATCTAGATTTTTAACCAAATATAGCTGGAGCTTCCTTCATCAGGATGAAAATTATTTTTTTCACATCTAGCTGAAGTTCTTCTTTGACAGATATAAAAGACTCAAAAATATCTGCACCACTGCATTCAGCTTCTAGGATGTGAATTGACAGCTTTCTTTTTTATTAAGTTTGAAAGCCCCTTGAGAAAAAAGAAACATACCTAAAGCATTATTTGGAAAATTCTCTTCTATCATATGATTCTTCTAAAGCTGAAGAAATCCCTTACAATTTTTAAAAATTCGAATCAATTTATCTTTGATAAGTGTTAGAAATATCTTATATTCAATAGGCAATTGTATGGTGGCTAAACAAAAATATTTTCACTTTTGTAAAATGTATTTTTTAGTTTTTCCTCATTTTTTTCCACAAAATTTCAGTCACTGAAATAATAATGTCTTTTACTATCTTTACATCTAAAATAGGTTTTCTTTATTTGTGCATGAAATCCAAGCCATCTTAAAGCTTGAGTTATAGACACAGATCTTGTTAAAATCTTTTAGACATTTAATTCTGATTTTAAGTAACTAGTATCATTAACTATTTTTTTTACTGTTGACAGGAAATTTCTTATCTAATACACTTTGTATTTGGTAAAAATGTCTCATAATGTTGCCCACTTCATTATCTCTAAATTTTTAAAAATTGCAGCTTTTTGTCATTTTGCTCTGTGTGGCAAATTGCAATTGCCATTCATTTTGAAATTGATGGCATTTTTTCTTCCAGTCACCTTTCTTTGCTACTCCAGTCATAGTACAAGCTTTTGCATCTCCATTTGATTCTGCATCAGTAATAAGTCTTTATTTTAAATTTTAAAAACTGTTCATATTATTTTTTAAACTGGAAACAGTGTTCTAATTAAAACAAAAGTAAGTATTTGAGTTTCATTACTAATTATTATTTAAAATATCACTAATTTTTGCTGAATGCATAAAATATTCAAATAAACATTATAATGTTATAATTGGTATATTAAAAGTCATTCAAATCAATCAATACATTGATGCAACTGAATCAGAGATGCATTTATATATAATGCTAGAAACTACATAGGCATCCAATACACACACTAACAATATTTTATACTATGTGTTTAACAGAAAAACATAGTATTTCAGGTTTTAAATCAAATTTAAATTGAACTAAAATTAAATGAAAAACTCAGTTCCTTGGTCAAGAGCCAAATACGCTTAGTGGCTACCATATTGGACAGTGTAGCTCTAGACTGTCTCTCAGTAACAAAATTAGTGTGATAATTCAAACTCTAAGTCCAATATGCTTGCCTCAACCCCTCACTGCTTCTCAAGCAACAAGCACTGGCTGCAAGGAGACATCTATGAGGCTTCATGAAGCCTCCCAAGTTCAAGGTATGTAAAGCAGAGTTGAGAGAGCCAATATAAGATCCATTTCTTTCCTCATCTTGTTCAAGTTTCCTTTATCTTCTTGAGCATATCCTTCAGTTCTTGTTAACTAATTGCACCATCTCTGTCACTGCTGGATCTGTTTCTATTGACTGATTTTTCTATTAATTATAGACCACATTTTCCTGCTTCTTTGTATATCTAGAAATTTTTTATTGGAGGCTGTACATTATTTTAATACACACATTGGGTATCTGAATTTTGTGGTCTTCCTTTAAAAAATGTTGAAATTTGTTTTGAAGACTATTAAGTTACTTACAGACCAGTTTGATCTTTTTCAAGGCTTGTTTTTTTTTTAAACCTTTCTTTGAAATAATTTCAAATTTACAGGACAGTTACCAAAACAATTCAAATTGCATACAGAAATCTCCAACATACCCCCACCCCCGCCAACCCAGATCCACTAATTTTAGCACTTTGTCACATTTGCTACATCATTCTATCTATCAATCTAACTATCTATCTATCCATTTTCTGAACACTTGACTATAGGTTGCATATGCCATGCTCCTTAAACATTTAACACTGCCTTGTGTATTTCCTAAGAACAAGGATATTCATTTATGTAACCACCTTAAGTGCAGTTATCCTATTCAAGAAATTTAGCATTGATATAAAGCTTACAGTCTATAGTTCAATGTTTTCATATGTTCCAATAATGTCGTTTTGAGCCTTTTCTCCTTCCCTGATAGATCCTACCCAGGATCATTTATTGCATTTAATTGCCAGTCTCTTTAGTTGCTTTTTTTTTCTTTCTTAAATTGTGAACCTATCTGCAACATAAACTTCCCCATCTCAACCATTTCCCAGCATATCATTCAATGAGATTACTCACATTCACAATATTGCAGTACTTTCTCACCTTCCATTACTAAAACTTTCCCATCTCCTCAGACAGAAACCCTACTCCATTATGCATTAACTCCCCATTCTCCCTTCTCCCACTGGCAACCTGCACTTTAATTTCTGTCTCTATGAGTTTGCCTATTCTCTAATATTTTCTTTGTTGTTACCATGGGCCTTAAAGTTAATGTTCTAAATCTATAACAATCTCATTTGCTTTGATACTGAATTAATGTCAAAGCATACTCAAATTATGTTCCTATGTTTGTGTAAGTCTTGTCACAAATTATGTTTATATATTATGACTCCAAAACTACTGATTTATTATTATATTCTATGCATTTGCCATTTAGATCCTGTAAGAAGTAAAGGTTGAGTTGCAAACCAAAAATACAATAATACTGGTATTTTTATTTACCATGTCATTATCTTTGTATGAGGTCTTTAATTCTTCATGCCCCTTTGATCTATTGTCTAGTGTCCTTTCCTTTCAACCTGTAGAACTCTCTTTAGCATCTCTTGTAGGGCCAATTTAGTGGTGACAAACTCCTTCAGCTTTTGTTTATTTGGGAATGTCTTAATCTCACTCTCATTTTTTTCTTTTTTAAGCAGCTTTATTGAGATATATCATATACCATACAATCCATCTAAAGTGTATAATGATGAAAAAAATAAAATGTATAATGAATGGCTTTTAGCAAAATCACAGTCACTCTTATTTTTGAGAGACAGTTTTTCTGGATATAGAATTCTTGGCGATTTTCTGTTTTTAGCATTTTAAGTATGTCACGCTACTGCTTCTTACTGCCATAGTTTTTGATGAGAAATCAGCATTTAATCTTATTGAGGTTCCATTGCATGTGACATATTGCTTCTCTCCTGCAGCTTTCAGAATTCTCTCTTTATCTCTGCCGTTTGACAACTTGATTACAGAGGGTCTATTTAGGTTTTTCCTGTTGAGTGTCTTGGATGTGTATATTCATGTCTTTCATTAAATTTGGGAAGTTTTCAACCATTATTTCTTTAAATATTGTCTCTGCCCTTTTCTCTCTTTCTTTTCTTTCTGGGGCTCCCATAATGTGTGTGGTAGTTTGGAGCTGTTATATATCCCAGAAAGGCCATGCTCTTTTAATCCATTCTTGTGGGTGTAGACTTATTGTGGGTAGGATCTTTTGATTAGGTTATTTCAATTGAAAGGTGACCCAGTCCATTGAAGCAGGGTCTTAATCCTTTACTGGAGTCCTTTATGAGAGGATAGACGACAGAAAAGCTGAGAGAGTTAAGAGAGAGAGAACACCCCAGAGGTGTTAAGAGAGGACCCACAGAAGCTGAGAGAGAAAGCCACTGGAGTCATAAACTGAAAGCAGAATGGAACCCAGGTGTGAAGGACTAGCAGATGCCAGCAATGTGCCTTCCATGTGACAGGAACCCTGGATGCCAGCAGTCTTTTCTCAGAGAAGGTTTCTTCCTCTTAATGCCTTAATTTGGTCATTTTAATGGCCTTAGAACTGTAAATTTGTAAACTAATAAATCCCACTTTAGAACCAACCCATTTCTGGTATATTGCATTCCAGCAACTTCAGCGAACAATGTATATATTGCTTTGCCTTATTGTGTCCCACAATTCCTCATACTGTGTTCACTTTTCTTCACTCTTCTCTCTGATCCTCAAACTGGGTAATTTCAGTCGTCTTATCTTCAAGTTCAATAATTCTTTCTTCTGGCAGCTCTAATCTGCTATCAAACCTCTTTAGGGAATTTTTAATTTCTGTTACTGTGGTCTTCAGCTCTGCTTGGTTCTTTTCATAGTTTCTACCTCTCTATTATTATTCTCTATCATTTTCCTCATTTTCTTTAGTTCTTTGCCCATGTTTTTCTTTAGCTCTTGGAGCATATTTAGGACCATTCTTTTGAAGTCTTTGTCTGGTATGCCCCAGGTATGTTCCTCCTCATTGATAGTTTCTAATACCATCTAATCTTATTTCCCAGGGCCAGTATTTCCTATTCCTTTGTATGTCTTATAATCTTTTGTTGAAATTTGGGCATTTTAACATGTTATTGCTGGAATTTAGACTCTGAGGCATTTGTTCCCTAAGATTGTGTCTAGACTAGCATTATAACAGAACTTTTCTTGATTTCTAGGGGCTAACAAAAAAATAAATACATAAAAAGAAGAGGTGAAGGAAAACAAGTAAACACCATGCCCAGTCTTTGCAGATTGATCTGTGAGAGTGCTCTCCTTTAGAGCATATCCATACAATGAGTTTAGAGAATAGCACCTAATCTTTCTGTGCATGCACACGTGGACCTAAGGACTTGCCCCTTTACATGGTTCTGAATGCCCCTCTTCCTAAGAAACAGTTTCTTCACCATCCCAGACTCTGAACTGTATGTCTTACAGCCAGCAATCCCTTGACCCAGGCAGCACAATTTGACTGCTCTCCTACAGGATTCTGTAGGAGAGCATTCTACATACAGGGCAAATTCTGGGACAGCCAGTCCCTCAGGCCTCCACCAGACAGATGGGAACAGACATATATTTTCTCACTGTGTGCATGAGGGTTACTTTGCTCCCTCTGGAACTGGGACCAGGGACCCTCACTGGGAACTTTGCACCAAGTCAATGAATGATGGGATAGGAGCTAGCCAGGGTGTCAGAAGATCCTACTGCTTTAAAGTAGCCTTTTTCTTGATTTGGCACTGGCCCTGCTACTGTAGGCCTTTAGCTATTTTCTCAGGCTTTGAGAAAGATGTTTCCACCAGTTCTTGCTAGTTGTTCAAAGCTTCTGTAAGGTATTGAACCTGAAATGTATCAATCTTTAATCTTGAACAGGGTAAGCTCAAGGCTTGTTTTCAAGCTCTGGTAGGGAAATTCTTAAATTGTCTTTATTTCAGGCCTAGTTTAGCCCTATTACATAAGTGTGCCCCCTTGGGTTCTCTTCTGAATGCCTTGTTCAGCAAGGTTTCTCTATATGCTTGGTTTAAATATAAACGTTTCATAGCCCTTTGTGAGTTCTGGAAATTGTTCGGCTTAAAGTTCCCAAGAAGTTGCCAAGAAATCATGGAGTTGTATCCTAGCAGCTTAATAGTCAGCATAAGATTCAAGCAGCCACTTATGCAGATTTCTGGAGCTCTTTCTCTGAATAGCTCTCTCTTCTTTGGTACTCTGCCTCACAAATTTCAGCCACCTCAGTCTTATCATCCAAGCTCTTATCTTTGAGTCCTTATCTCAGCAAGACTGTCTAGTTGGGGTTCCCCTCCCTGTGGCTAGGGGGGTGTGAGGTGAAGGGGGGAGAAAATGCCTCCAGGCAGAAAGCCAGGAGTACTTGTAAGGATCACTTTATTTGTTTATCTTCTCTCAGGGATCACAACCCTGCACTATATATTGTCCATTCAATTGTTTCATATATTTTGTCCATTTTTTCTACTGTTTACCAGTGAGAGAAAAGTTCAATTGCAGTTACTTTTTATGTCTGAAAGTGAACATTTTTTACTATTAATTGCTTTGTGCACTCCTAAAATTGATTTAGCTAAAATCAATAAAAACATTTTTCTGGATAAGTAAAACTGTCTCTTTTTTTCAAAATTTCATTCCTGCTGCCATTGACACAGGTTTTTATTTCCTTTTCTATGCTTCTTTCTTTCCAGCAATCTAAGAAATTGCATTTTCCTTGTTTTTGTTTTAGCAACTCATCTGCTCCTCTAGCTTTTTCTCTCTGGGTGCTACTTCAATGCATCTTCCTGTGGGTGGGCATCCTTGAGCGCAGTGCCTTAGACTCTTTCTCTTCCATCATTCAATTCTTTTTGGGTGGATATCTACTTTCGTTATTTTACTATAAAATTAAAAAATACTTATGTATATGACTATAATATTTCCAACATAAAAAAGCATAGGGAATAATATAATAAAACACTCACAAACCCAATATCTAGCTAAAAATATATAAAACATCACAGATATAGTTGAAGTTCTCCCCAGTTGTATTATTCTTCCTACCCTCCTTCTAGGAAGTAATGGGTTTTTTAATTTAAATTTTGAATTTAATTACTATGAATTATATATGTAAAATATATCACAAAGCAATGCTATTTATTGTTTAAGGAGATGTAATTATACAGATGGAGTTTTACAAAATATATACATCTCCTTAAACAATAAATAGCATTATTTTACATGTTTTTGAACTCCATCCATTCATTCATCCATCTATCCAGGGTTACAACTTTTATGAGCAAATGTGTCTGGACACATCAGACGAAACAAAGAGACACTCAACAGAACTCTATTTACCAGGGGCTAAGGGGCCTTCCAGGACAGCAGTTACTTTAGAGAAGGATCTAGTAACTCTGCAGGTGAAACTCACTGCCCTCCTTCCTAGGTGGGACATGACTCCCAGGGGTGTAAATCTCTCTGGCTCTGTGGGAAAAGACTCCTGGTATGAGCCAGGACTGGCATCATGGGATTGAGAGAGCCTTCTTGATCAAAAGGAGAAGAGTGAAATGAGACAAAATAAAGCTTCAATGGCTGAGAGATTTCAAATAGAGCTGAGAGGTTAACTTGGAGGTTATTCTGATGTGTTATACAGATATTCCTTTTTAGCTTATGGTGTATCGGAGTGGCAGAGTGGAAGTACCTGAAACTATTGAACTGTGTTCCAGGACTCTTGATTCTTGAAGATGATTGTATAACTATATAGCTTTTACAGTGTGACTGTGTGATTGTGAAAATCTTGTGTCTGATGCTCCCTTTACCCAGAGTATGGACAGAGCAGTAAAAAATAAATAAATAAATAAATAAATAAATAAATAAATAAATAAATAAATAAATAAAATGGAGGAATAAAGGGTAAAAAAAAAAAGGGTAGATTGAAATACTAGTGGTCAATGAGAGGGAGGGGTAATGGACAAGGGATGTTTGAATTTTTTCTTTTCCCTTTTTATTTCCTTTTCTGGAGTGATGCAAATATTCAAAAAATAATCATAGTGATGAATACACAACTATGTGATGATATTGTGAGCCACTGATCATATACTATGAATGGACTGTATGTGTGTGAAGATTTCTCAATAAAAATATATTTTTTAAAAAAGTAGAAGCCAGTATATCTGCTTGACCCATTATACAGTCTTGGTCATCTGAGGGGAGGGACAATTCTGACTACATCAAGGGTTTGTCCTTTGGTTTTGTTTCCTAAACTCATGAAAGAATTCTAGGGAGCCAAAGGGTTCCAAGGAAGAACAAACTGCTTAACCACTACTAATGCTATCACCACCACAATTCCCATCACCAAATCTGCTCCATACACCCATTATGAGCCAGACCATGTGATAAGTTTTTTTCAGAGTATTATATCTAGTTCTGAAAACAATTCTCAAAGTAAGATTCTTGCTTCTATTTTGTAGAAGAAAAAAATGAGGCATAAACATCTCAACCAGATCTCTCTCCTGAATACCAAGCCTCTTACCCAAACATTAATGAACATTTTCATTTGGACAGTCCACAGACAATGTTAAACCCTACAAGTCCAAGATGTTCCTCTGTCTAAATCCTCATCCTTTTTTATTTCTCCCAGTTGACAGCTGTGGGATTAAACCTCTGGGATCCAGTTCTGATCAATCACTGCTCTGCTCCAAAGTCTACAATAGCTTTCCAGTGCTTAGTGAACTAAATAGACCCTGGCATTCAAAGTACTCTTTAGTTGGTCCCCAACCTCTCTTGCTGGCTTTATTTCTTACTATTCTCCTATATCCTAGCCAAACTAATCTGTATGCTGTTTTCCAAATATACCCCACATATTCTCATCTCTGCAACCTTGCTCATATTTTCCCCCCTCCCTGAAAGTTCTCCCCCTATCCTTTATATAATCACTGAAATTCTATGCATTTTTCAAGGCCAACTTTAAATTTCCAGTTCCTTCCTGTCATCTATTTTTCCTTTCCCTGTCAGAACATTATCTTTTTCCTCTTTCAATCCTAAGTGCATTTTGTTTGTACATCTCTTACCTTCTTAACTTGTACTGTGATTCTCTGGGTACCTGACTTTTTTCCCTCATGAAACTATAAACTCCAAGGTAGCATAAGCTGTATCCTACTCACTGTTCTTTCCCTAGCACCTCCTAGTAACATTATTTCCTTGCACATAGAAGAAATTAGATCTGTATTAAAACATTGAAACAATGTAGTATTTCCTCTCTTAAGAAGACCAATATGCAATTAATTCATGTTGAAATATGGAGTCCAATGTGTGCAAGTGCTGGAACTGCATTTTGTATAAGGTTGTGGCCATTCTCCAGTGCTATCCCACATCCTCAACCCTGAATAAGCTGAGAAATGCAATTGCTATAATTCAGTGAAGGGAGTGGGATTTAGCTATTGGGGGCAAGAAGAGGACTTAGCTAATGGAGATGCTTAGTTGATAGATAGATTTTTGGCTCCTAAATAAAGACATCATGAAAGAGGTTTTACCATAGTTGTGTTTGGGAAGTGGATTTAAGAACACGGGGTGACAACAACAAAAAGACAAACAATTCAGTTAAGGGGAGGATGGGACTTGAATAGGTATTTCTCCAAAGAATATATACAAATGGCCAAGAAGCACATGAAAGGATGCTCAGTATCATTAGCCATTAGGGAAATGCAAATCAAAACCATAATGAAATACCACCTCACACCCACTAGAATGGCTAATAATAATAATAATGATAAAAACAGAAAATAACAAGTACTGATGAGAATGCAGAGAAACAAGAATCTTAGTACATTGTTGGTGGGAATGTAAAATGGTGCAGCCTCTATGAAAAACATAGCTGGTGGGCGCTCAGAAAGTTAAACAGAACAATCATATGATCTGGTGATCCCATTTCTTGGTATATGCTTAAAATAGGGACTTGGACAGATATTTGTACACCAATGTTCATAGCAGCATTATCACGGTAGCTAAAATATGAAAGTAATTCAAATGTCCATCAGTAGATGAATAGATAAACAAAATGTGATATATACATACAATGGAATATTATCCAGCCTTAAAAATAATGAAATTCTGATACATGTGACTGCAAGGATTAACAGGTTCAAGGTGAGTGAAATATGTCAAACACAGAAGACAGAAATCATATGATTCCGCTTATATGAAATAGCTAGAATATGCAAATTCATAGACAGAAAGTAGAGTATAGGTTACCAGGGGTCAGAAGGGAGTAGGAGACATAGAATGGGGCCTTAATACATAATGAGTGTAAGGGTTCTGTTTAAGGTGATGGAGAGTTTTGATATTAAATGGTGATGAGGGTAACATGACATTGTGGCTATGATTAATCACACTGATTATATGCTTGGGGGCAGTTAAAATGCGGACTTTTATGCTGTGTATATGCTTCCACAATTGAAAAAAGAGAGACTAAAGAGAAGAAGGCAATTATACAATACATGATCCTGGAATGAATTTAATAATGGAGGAGAAAATGTTCAAAGGGATATTATTGGCACATCTGTAGATATTAGAAATAGACTGTAAACTTTATGTCAATGTTAAATTTCTTGAATTTGATAACTGAACTTAGGTGGTTACATAAGTGACTATCCTCGTTCTTAGAAAAAATAAATGGAAGTATTAAGTGCTCAGGGAGCATGATATTCACAACCTCCTCTCAAATGCTTAGAAAATAAATAGATAAATCATAGACGTGTTTTAGCTTCCTGCCTGTTAAAACAAATACCTACTCAAAATTAGGCCCAAGAGTCACTCTCAGGGAACCTCTTTTGTTGTTCATGTGTGGCCTCTCTCTAAGTCAGCTTGGCAGGTGAACTCACTGTCCTCCCCCCAACATGGGACATGACTCCCAGGGGTGTAAATCTCCCTGGCAACGTGGGATAGGACTCCTGGGATGAACCAGGACCCAGTATCAAGAGATTGAGAAAGCTTTCTTGACCAAAAGAAGGAAGAGAGAAATGAGACGTAATAAAGTTTCAGTGGCTGAGGGATTTCAAACAGAGTCGAGGGGTTACCCTGGTATTCTTATGCAATATGTAGATATCCTTTTTTAGTTTATGGTGTATTGGAGTGGCTGGAGGTAAGTACCTGAAACTGCTGAGCTGTGTTCCAGTAGCCATGATTCTTGAAGATGATTATATAAATATGTAACTTTTACAATGTGACTGTGGGATTGTGAAAACCTTGTGTCTGGTTCTCCTTTTACCAGGGTATGGACAGATGAGTAAAAAAATACGGATAAAGAATAAATAAATAATAAGGGGGATAAAGGGTAAAATAAATTGGGTAGATGGAAATATTAGTGGTCAATGAGAGGGAAGTATAAGGGGTATGGGATGCATGAGTTTTACTTTTTCCTCTTTATTTCTTTTTCTGGAGTGATGCAAGTGTTCTAAAAAATGGTCATGATGAACACACAACTGTGTGATGATATTGTGAGCCACTGATTGTACACCATGTATGGAATGTATATGTGTGAAGATTTATCAATAAAAACATTTTCTAAAAAGGTGGATCTAGGTATCCGAGTGGGGAGGAGATATGTTGGGGTTCTCTGTATGAGTTTTTGTATTATTTCACAATTGTTCTGTAAGTTTGAAATTATTTCAAAATCAAAGACTAAAAAGAAAAAAACAACGCAGGGTGAATGAGTGAGTGAACAAGTGAGTGAGGGAGTGTGTGTGTGCTCATGGTGTGTCCAGGGAGGTCACTCAGCCTTATTTGTGAATGGTGATGGCTTCCTTGTTCCTGATCCTTGGCCCACTGCCACGGCAGAAACAAGGGGCTGCCCTGGGCCCAGGTTCTCTCCAGTGGAGTCCTACTGACCTCTTAGCACTCAAGAATACTGAAGCATATGTGTGTTATACATCTTTTGTCCATTTGTTTCTGTCATTTTCTTTTCCTGAAAGAGGAAAAAGAGGCTTGAATTGTTTAATTTTCTTCTTTGCTCTGGCCACTCTAGGCTGTCAGCCCAGTCTAGTATTCTTTCTTCAAATTAACATGTCATCACCTCTTTTTTTTTAAATAAAGACCCAGTTTTTCAGCTTCAGTGACCTTAAAAAACTCAGTTTCTGTTAACTCAACATGTCTAATCTCAGATTCATGTTTTCTTTCCTATTTCTTCCTTTTTCTGATACCGCTTTCCTGCCTCCTCTCCCCTCCAAATCTGGCTTAGCTTCTGGACTTTTTTTCTCATGTAATGTCTTTCACATCTATTCCTAAGGCTATTTTTAGTTAAGCCACTGATAATCAAGGAATGGGGAATAGGGTGGGGGCAGGGGATTGGAGTATCATTTGGGAATACTTTCAAAATATGCATGTCCTGCCTCTCCCACCCCAAGATTCCCATTTTCGTTGGAGACCTAAGGAAATATAGCTTCAAAATTTGTTTAGCATTACTCATTCAAGTCCTTATCAGCTAGGCACCTGCAACCACCTCCAACTCATCCCTTTGGCTTTCACTTCCTCTGCACAATATTCTTAAAACATTACTTTCAACATAACCTCTTCCATTCAAAAATTCTTCAGCCTCTCCCCATTGACCTCTGGAAAAAGCCCAAACATGTTTACACTCCATAATCTGACATCATCTTCTTTCTCTACTGCTTCTTCAAACATGGTCACCCGAGGTTCCCCCCACCCCTCCCCAGTTCTCTTTTCTTCTCATTCTACACACTCTGCCAAGGAGACCACATGTATTCTTATAATTCCATCTACTATCTGCATACTGATGACTCCCAAATCTCTATCTTCAGCCCAGATATCTTTTCTGCCAGATTACACTATCTAAATGCTTACTGCATATAGCTCAAACTGAATGATTCCAACTTATGATACCCATCTCCTCCTCCCCTTTTCATCTAACTAAATGGATTCACTGTCCACCAGTCACCCTATCCAGATACCTTTCCTCCCCTCTGTCCTTTCTCCTGCCATCTACCCAATACATTATCAAGTCCTTCTATTTATTTACATTATCTCCCTAGTCTGATCTCTCCATTTCACTTCAGGTGCCTTGTTCAAACTCTCATCTTCTTCTGGCCCCCTGGTCTCCCTATCTCCAGCCTTGGAGTTTATTCTCCATCCTACCAGCAGTGTAGTTTCTGCAGGATGTAAATTTGATCATGCCACTCTTCTGCTTAAAACCTTCAGTGCCTTCCACCGGTTTAAGGATAAAATTCAATAACTGCACACAAAGCCCATCACAATCTTCCCTGTCTTCCTCAACAGATTCATCTTCTATCCAATGCAGAAAGTTCATAACAAACTCCCTTCAGTTTCCCGATGTATTCCCTTCTTTCATGGTTCTGCACCTTTCTACATTCTATTACTATTGCTTGTAATTATTTTCTCTTTCTTTGTTTTTGTAACTCCTTCTAGTTCTTTTATTCTCAAATCTAGGGTAACCTTCCTCTAGAAGCCTTTTTGGCACACTCTCCCATAAATTTCACATCTGTCCTCTGTGCCTACCTCTGTCATAGCATTTATTATTACTGTGGTGGATATTTTCCCTTCCCCTCTAGACTCTATGAGAGAAGAAACTGTCTTGTTTTTCCCTTTCTATCTCCAGAACCTAGACCAGAGGAATAGCAAATAATAAGCACTGAATGCTTGTTGAGTGGATGAGTGGAGGAATATACCTTCCAGCTTCCTCTCCCACCCTCGCTTGAGAAATCACCTTTTCTATTGAACTTACCTCGTAACCTCCCTGTGCCTTCCCACTTTCATGACATCACACCATTCCTCATTTCTGGGTCTTTCTTCCTTCTTCTAATTTCTTTTCCTATGTAATTCTGTCTGATCCTCCAGGCCCAGTTTAAATCTCATCTTTTCCACCATAGCACAATGATCACTACCTGCACTCTTGGACTTACTGTCTTGGCTCTCATCAAATATCGTCCTGAATGAGAAGTTTTCTTTTCGTGGGGCTGTGCCTCCTCTCTTCCACTAGAGCTTCTGCACCCTTGGGTGGAGACCATGACGTTTAGCCATAGCACTGCAGGAGCATAGTGTGGCAGCTATCACACATGTGCACAAGCTTAGGGCAACATGGCAGGGCCAGCTCATTGCTGGAGCACAGATTGCAGAAGATGTGGCTCATTACAGGCTTTTAAGAAATAGGTGTCGTTGCTTGTGTGCTTCATAGGGTGACCAACTCTGGTGGTTTGAAGCTGTATGTTCCCTAGAAAAACATGTTCTTAAACCTAATCCATTCCTGGGCTGTGAACCCATTTAAGGAGAGCTTTTGATGAGATTAGTTCAGTTAAGGTGTGGCTCACTCAATCAGGATGGATTTGAATCCCATTACTGGAGTA
The DNA here is from genome assembly GCF_023851605.1 of Tamandua tetradactyla. Classification (NCBI taxonomy): domain Eukaryota; kingdom Metazoa; phylum Chordata; class Mammalia; order Pilosa; family Myrmecophagidae; genus Tamandua; species Tamandua tetradactyla. Next base: position 69,778,379 of record NC_135330.1, on the reverse strand, counting down.
TTATAGTGGGTTTACACCCATTTATATAAAGTCTGCCCATGTGTGGAACATTAAGGAACCATATAGTATATTTTTGCAGTCACTGCTCTTGATAATATATCTAGAGGGTAGTTTTGTGCTGAATTTAATCTCTTCTTTCTCTTTGCCCATCCACCTCTAGATCAAATTCTGATATAAGATGTGTCATAATATATACTTCTGTTGCAATGAAATTTTAATTTTTAGCAACATATGGTGTGAAATAAGTAAATTCATTCCTTGAGGTTTGAAAATCTTTATGGGAATAAAGAAATTTGAGTAAGCTGACTTTGTGAAAGGTAGAGAGAGCTTCTTGTTTTGTTTTATTTATTTACTTACTATTCCCAGGTTAAACGTAAGGAAAACATCTTATAGGCCCTAATGTGCCTTTGGACCCAGTGCAGGGGGTGCGCATGTGGTAAAAACAGGTTCCTGAAATCCGAAAGAAGTTGAGCAAAGCAGGTTACATTATTCGACCACAGGGCATGGACCAATCGCAATAGCCCACTCACAATCTTTAATTTGACTGTCTAGACAGCCTATCCCAATAGCCTATTTACAATACTTAATGTACATGCTTATGAACCAATCACAAGAATGTATAGACAGCCAATCACAATAGCCTACCTGCAACCCTCTGTTTACTAACCAATCACGATGTACCAAATCTCAAACCCCACCTCCCTTTGTTTAATCTTATTAAAAACCCTTGTGCCCAACAATCTCTCTGGAGCACGCTGGGCTCGATGGAGTGTGTACTTTCTTTTTCTTCAATAAACTTGTCTGACTTGCCTATACCTACTTGTCTAAGGAAACCTTGAATTCCTTCTTGTAATGAGACAGCAAGCCTGGAATAGCTTGTCACGGCAAGCTCCTGTGACAAAGGAGCTCCGGCAAGATTCTCTATGCGAAAACTTTGAGTTTTGTTTGAAGCATTACTTTTTCTGTTAAATTTTCTCTGACTTTTTCTAATCCAAATTAGATCTTCTTTCTACTGTTTTCTCACAACACTGTAACACACACTTATGATATAGTTTTTGATAATTTATGTTCTCCCTCTGTACTTATCTTTTTGTTCCTGTGCTGGGCGTTTTGCCTGGCACATAAAGGTACTTGATAAATGCTTGCAGGGTTGAATTAAAATGTGGACAGTTTGCCAACATTCAAGTTTTCTAGTTCCAATCTGCAGGTATAAAATCAAGTGGCATGGCTTGAGTGCCTTCAAGCTATGTCCTGGTTCCTCATGTATACAGAGAAAGGATTGGGAGACCAGGCTCTGAGACATTTAGAATTACTGTCCACTTAGATGGGGCAAAAGCCTTGAAGGAGATTCATGATGGAATCATATAATATCTGTTCTTTTGTATCTGACTTATTTCACTCAATATGACTTCTTCAAAGTTCATACATGTTGTAGCATGGCATCAGAATTTCATTCCTTTTTATGGCTAAATAATATCCCATATATATTTTTTTATCCATTTATCTGCTGATGGATATTTGGGTTGCTTCCAATTTTTGGTTATTGTGAATAATGCTGATATGAAAACTGGTGTACAAATATCTGTTCAAATCTCTGCTTTCAATTCTCTGGGGTATAAACCATGAGCTGGGATTGTCAGGTAACATGTAGTTCTATATTTAAGTTCTTGAGGAACCGCCAAACTGTTTTCCACAGGGGCTGCACTATTTTACATTTCTGCAAACAATGCACTAGGGGCCCTATTTCTCCATATCCTCACCAGCAGTTGTTACTTTTTGTTATTTAAATAATTGCCATTCCAATGGGTATGAAGTGTTTTTTCATCTTGGTTTTGATTTGTCTTTCCCTAATGGTCAGTGATGTTGAGCATCTTTTCATGTGCTTATCAGCCTATTGTATATCCTCTTTGGAGAAATATCTATTCAAATCCTTAACCCATTTTTAAATTGGGTTGTTTGTCTTTTTGTCATTGAATTATTAAACCCTTATCAGATACATGGTTTCCAAACATTTTCTCCCTTTCTGCTGATTGTCTTTTTGTTTTCTTGATAATGTACTTTACTGAACAAAAGTTTTCAGTTGGATGAAATCTAATTTATCTATTTTTTCTTTTGTTGCTCTTGCTTTTTGGTGTAAAGCCCAAGAATCCAGTGCCTAATGCGAGGTCCTGAAGATAGTCCCCCATGCTTTCTTCTAGGAGTTTTATAATTTTAGATGCTATATTTTACTATGAGTTTTTAATAGCATCCAGATGAGTACAGAATAGTTCTTAAATTTTTGAGTGCATAAGAATGACCTAGGGAGTTTATTAAAAATACACATTTTCTCAGTGCTATTCCCATGGGTTCTAATTCTGCGTGTCTGAGGTGAAGTCCAGGAATCTGCATTTTAACCAAGAACCCCAGACGATTCTGACGCAGATGGTCCAATGACCAGTTTCAGAAACCCTGGTGTTGATAACTATAAAAATTACACTGCATACCTACCTGAGTTCAGTGGGGGATACAAAGGTATGAAATACATGAGTTCTTGCTCTCTTGGTGTTTATTCAGGGGAGAAAATGCATACTGCATATCAGAACAGTCTGTGATGACAGCCCTGTGCCTGATGTGGATAATGAATGCTATAGGAGTACAAAGAAAGGAGGCATCACTTCTGGCTGGATTATTTTGAATGGCTTCATAAAATCTAGGGGTTGAGGTCAGGCTTGAAGAAACGATAAGTTTTCAATAAGAAGGACAAACATAGTGGATTACTTCAAGGTGCTGGAACAGTAAACACTAAGGGTCAAAAAAGCAAAACTACATTTAGGGGATCAAAAAAGTACTTTTAGGAATGATGTACCTGAACCGAAACAAAACAAAACAAAATAGTTTTATGTAGGAACATGGATTCTATTCCCTAGGTACTGGGAAGTTTTTAAAACGTGGGGATAAGATAAAAGACCGATTTTTTTTTTTTTAACATGGGCAGGCACCGGGAATGGAACCCGGGTCTCCACCGTGGCAGGTGAGAACGCTGTCACTGAGCCACTGTTGCCGGCCCTTTTCTATTATTTTTGTACAAGACTGATTTAAAAGACCGATCTAGCAATGGGTTTGAAAGCCCTGAACTATGGCTGGTGGTTGGCTGTACAAATTGAGAAGAGCCGGTTTTGAACACCTGTGAAGAGAAAGACAAGACGCTCTGGAGCTTTACTGGATGAGAAAAAGAAAAGATACTGCTGGATGAGAAAGGTGTCGAAGATGCTAACGTTTGAACCTAGATGACTGGGAGGATTGTGCACAATTTCACAACTCTGAATCTGAAGGAGGAAACGTTTGGAGCTTAAGTTCAAACCACTAATCAGAGAATTTGTACTAGTGCTTTTGTAGTAGTTTAGAGGGCACTGGCTGAAGGGGTGTAAATCAGTGGGACACTAAATAGGGAAGGAGAAACCTCTTTTTGGAGGTCATGGACTTGGAGAACTCTTTGACGTAGTAGATGCCAGACTGCGCAAACCCCATGCGAGAGCAGCTCTCGGGGAGCCGCAGTGCCTGAGGCACCCAAGGGCTAAAAGTTATCCCGCAACTACCAGTTTGCTGTTTGGGGACAGCTAGGCGCCGAGGACCGCCCACAAGTCCAAGGCCACCTTCGGATTTGAAGAGATCATTCCCCCCTTTCCCCGGGATCCTCGTCCGTCAATCACACTGGTGGTTCACCAGCAGGACCCTTGCTCCGCCTCCTTTCAGTGACGCAACACCTGGCGTTCTTTCCCTTTCGCGCCCTAGTGCTCAGGCTTCCCTACAGTCACTTCAGTTCCTCTTCGGCCAGTAAAATGGAGAGGAAAGGGAAGGGGCACCCTATTTTGCTCTCTAAACAGCTCTTCTAGATTTTCAGTCTTATAGGTTGGCAGGAGGGCAGTTATAGCCTGGAGCTGTGGCGCAGGCGTGCAAATGTGCTCTTTGCTAGAGAGGCACTTCACTTCCCCGGAGAATTCGATACATCGCTGTGACGCACAGGGCACCCCGCTCGCCACCTCCACTTAGGATTGGCTATTGTCGAAGTCCGTCACACAGCCACTCTTCTGCCTAATTTCTCAGTTCCAGACGCTCGACAGATCGAGAAGGCTACGTCCCACCCCTTTCCCGCCGCTGAGCCCTGCGATTGGCTAAGAGAGCTGGCATGCTTTTCCGCCTTCTCTTCCTCGGCTCCCCACCAGGGCCGACTTTCCCGCAGTAGCTGAGAGGCTGGCTGGGCCCCGCGGAAGTTGTCAGTCAAACACTTCCCTTCCCACCCTCGCCCGCGAAGTCCCTCCTCCCGACCGCGCGCCCTCGCGAGCGCGTACACACACGCACACGCACACGCGCACCACCCCCCCCTTGCCTGTACCAACCACCCTCTCAAGTTGTAGCGGTCGCTCGCTTGGGGTTCTCCGTGGGCTGCAGCCGGGTTTCTGACATTGGGGTCGGGGCCGCCCCGCGCCGCTCGGAGCGAGTGTGTGCACGCCCAGGGCCGGGCGGCAGGTCACCGCCTCGGGAGATGTGGGGCCGGCGTTGACAGGGAAGAGCGGGCACCGCGGCGGCGGCTGCAGAGGACCCGCGATGGCAGCGCCCCGGGAGGAGACTCCAGGCAGGACGGGCTGCTCTGGCAGTGGACACTGAGGTGCTGGACGGTTGGCCAGCTGGCGACTTGGGCTGAAGAAGCGAGAGGAGCGCTGGGCGACCGCACACACGCGTCCTCTCCTCAGTTGTCTCAACTTGGAACTGCTTTTCACCCGCCCTCCCTGCCCGGAGTCAACAACTTCTTCATCCCCCTCAGCCCTCACCTTTCCCTCAGTCAGCTTCGGGAGCTGGCCGCGCGACGGGGACCAGGAACCCCGGGACTGAGATGTGGCCGTGAGACGTTGGCGGGCGGCGAGAAGCTCGGCGGCGCCCGGAGCGGGAGGGCGGTGTGGCTCGGGGGACGGGCCTGAGAGGCGCGAGATTTCCGCGCTTCTCCCCCGCCGCCTCCTCTTGCCGTCGCCTCGGGTGCCCGTTCCGTGCAAAAGCGGCCGGAGCTGCCAAGCGCCTGGCCCGCGGAGATGTCGTCGTCGTCGCCGCTGCCAGTGGGGACCGCTGCCGCCGCCATCTCGGCCTCGGAGAAAGTGGACGGCTTCACCCGGAAATCGGTGCGCAAGGCGCAGAGACAGAAACGCTCGCAGGGCTCGTCGCAGTTCCGAAGCCAGGGCAGCCAGGCGGAGCTGCACCCCTTGCCCCAACTGAAAGGTAACCTCGGCGTACCCGGGTGGGAGTGTAGGGGCCGGCCCGCTCGCCTCCGCGCCATCAGAGCCATTTCCTACAGTGTGTTCATTCTCTTGCCCGGCTGGGACTCGGTAGGGTGTGAGCGGTGTGTCCTCTCGATGCCTTGGCGGGTCCCCCCCCTCCCCTTTTTCAAACTCGTTCGACGTTAAGAGTCACACTTATTTTCTTTACTGTTCCAAATTCACCACGCATCTCTCCTAACAAACCACTTCTCCCCATCTGCACGCTCGCTTTACCTGCCCTTCCTATTGAAAATTGCTTCCCTTTCGCCTGGGGAGGTAATTTTTTCGCTCTCCCCGGGCTTGCCCTTTCTTAGTTTGCTTTAAAGACCTGCTGTCTTATCGTCCGACCTTTACTTTCCTCAGTCTCCGCTCCTCTTTCTGCCATTTACTTTTCCAGTTATAAAGTCCCTGCACCCATCCCCTTCTGAATCCTACTCCCATTGATCGGTCCTAAAAGTCTCAGGCCAGAGATCCTAATGCCAATTACGGTTAAGAGTTAGATTTATTGATAATGAAATCTGAACAAAGTAGTTTCGTATTGACGGGAATGTAAGGGTTAAATGTTATCTTTTAGCTTAAAGAATGGGAGGGTTGAAACTACCTGAGTATTGGAGAAAAACAGACAAGGTAGTTTTGGAGAAGTACAAATTGTTGCTCTGCAATGGAGTGAGAACTTATTTCGCCAGTCAGATACCGGGGAGTGTGTAGGTTTATACCGTAATTCACAGTGCTATCCGTACCTAATGCCTTGCAGAACTTGGCACACTTCTCCCACTAGGTTTAGAGAATTTTTAATAGCTTATTTCCAGGTGTTCTGGTTTATTTTCACGAATTACTAATTATTACCCTTTAATTTCATAATTTTAGTATCTTCTCTTTTACGGGATAGAAATTGTGGAACAAGAAAATAATTAATCCTCTAGGTATTTCAAAAATTTTGCAATAGAAGAACTCTGATAGAATTCTGGATCCCTTTCCTTTGCAAGGCCAGGAAACGTTCAGCAGATTTTTCAATTCATTTGAAAATCTCTAGTATTCCCTTCCAGACGAGTATGGCCTTTTCTTTGGGCATATGAATCCAGGCTTATTTAGGCAAGGAGACTGAAGAAATCTCCAAATCAAATTACAGTTGACCTACAGCAATTCTGACACCCATTTAGACCCCACACTGCCCTGCTTCTTGGGGTGTTTCTAAACCAAGGACGTCCTATAGTCAGAATCAGGCAGGTTTTAAAAGAAGGTTTAATTAAGATATTTTTAGTCTATCACATTTATCATTTGATTGCTCTTTAGCATACACAAATTGTTAAAACTTACAAATCATGGTCAGTGGTAGACCACAATGGTAGTCATTGCCTAGACTTTAATTCTTTGATGTCACAGCTAAAAGATTTCTTACTTTTTAGGACATTGCTGTTATGGATTTAAATTTTTAAACTTAATTAAAACATAATAGTTTTTATTCTTTTGATTTTTTTCATTAAGTCAAATTATTTTTGCAATTTAAAGGTTTGATGTTAGTTTTTTTTTGTTTTTACTTAATTTACTTTTTAGGAAGATATTGTGATTTGTTAGTATTGCACTTATGAATATTGTATCTACTTTATTTAATAAAAATAATTGGATCTTAAACATGTGGTTGGTTGCAATACAGAAATGGCAACCTTAATACATTTTGCTTTTAAAAGCCTGGCAAAAATATACCAGTAATCATCTAAGTTATATGATATCTGGTTCAGCAAGTTGAAGAAATTGAATTTTTTATGAGGAGTGTTTAGTTAAAAGTAGAAAGAGAAAAAAGTAAAATTGGCACTTGAGATTAATTCTAGATATTTTATGTAAAAGTATAATATTCCTCATAAGGAAAATTCTGTCTTCAACATAAATGTATGCAAACTTAATTAAAGAAATAAGACCCTTATGTGAATTACCCATTAATAGAAAAAACTGTGCTTTTACTCCAGGTTCCAAAATGCAAAAATGATTTTAAAAATTCTGTTGCTTTGCTTGGTTCTTTGTCATTGTACTTCATACCACAGCGTTGTGTTTTTATCTCAGTCACTAGTACTTTTTTCACTTGTTGCCTTAACAAAAACCTGTTTAAAGCTCTTTAGTATGTGTATGAAAGAGAATTTTTTATTTCTGCTCTGAAATACAGTCTTACTATAGAGTGATTCAGATATCCATTGCATTCAAGATCTTTCAAGTCAAGTGTTTATACCAACATACTTATGTTACACTTTGTCCACATGGGTCTGAACTGGAAAGGTGCCAGCTAGTTTTCCTCAAAGCATACTGCCTGAAAGGCTTAACCAAAAAAATCCAACTCTTCATCTATAAGAAGTCATTTGCATAAAGTCATTTAGTAAGTAGATTGTAGGAATTTAGAGGTGTAGATGTTAAGAATAAATTCAGTTTAACTGTGGAAATTATTTAATAAATAGGTCTTTTTAAAAGGATTTTTAAAAAATGAGAAACTATGGGTCTTGAAAATTGAACCGCCTTATATTGAATGAGACAAAACACATTTGTCTCATTAACACTAGAGGCTCTTCTGAGAGCTAGATACTAGAAAATAAAATTGGGAGCATATTATTGTTTTTTCCTGTGTTTAAATTTACTTTAGCGTAGGACTTAACTTTCCTACCTTAAACTTTCCACCTGGTAACGAAGAATTAGGAAATTTTTAACTTTTAGAATGTCTCTCTTATATCCAATGGAAAGTTTTCAGTCTGTTTGACCTAGTTTGTTTATTAGGTTTCTGGAAGATTGGTCTGGTAAAGTTGTTAATGCCTTATATTTATATAACATTTTAGCATTTTAAAATTATTTTATTTTTAATAAAAATAATACTTCTCATCTTAACTAGTAAACCAGTCAAAATATGTGTAACTCGCAGTCCCTGATGTCCTTGTTTTTTTTCACATCTCCTGAGATAAAATTGTTTGCCGATGGCAGTGTATTTTTACAAATACCAGCAACTTGATGGAAGACATTATTACCCATTTTATTGATGAGGAAGTTTAGGATTTATCAGATTAATTTCATGCCTATGATTATTTTTCTGGATGGTGTTGCAACTGACACTGGGACCCTGGTCAAATGATTTCATTATATATTTTTCACTTGTCCATGCCGTTAATCTGTTTTAAGCAAACGAGAAGCAGTATGAATAGAGTTGGGTCATTGGGGTCAGTCCAGGGTCAAAAGTACATTTTTAATTTTTCTGAGTCATTTTCCTTATCTGTAAAATGGAGATAATACCTTCTATCTCCTTAGGATTGTGGGGATTAAATGAAATAATGTAATTAAAGTGCCTAAAAATAGGCAAAGAATGTTAGTTCCCTTTCTCTTTGATATTTGAAAATCCAGATTAAAAATATTTTTTAAATGAAGAATTCACAATAGAACTATTTAAATAGTAAACTTTCATAGTGTATTTAAAATTAATTTCATTTATAATCAGTTCTCAGATATGTGATTTATGTGAAGTGAGGTGATGCTGTAACATTTTCATTATAAATGTGGAAATGGAAATAGGGTAGAGTCAAACTCTTTAAAATGTTAGAAAGCTGAAGTTGGAATTTTTTTTTTACCAAACAAAGAATTAACCAGTAGAATTGTATGGATGTGCATTTCTTATGAGAGACAGCCAGTATATATCAAAGAACTGAGTAAAACTGGTTTTGAGATTGAAATCCCTTTCAGATGAGGTAAACAGCTGCCGAAACATCATTCAAATTCTTTGTTGTCCATTCTTAGAAACTGGTTCCCAGTGTAGGTGTTGAGACCAATAGCAGAGATGGTGATTTTGAAGTGCTTTGATTTTACCTCTAGGAGAAAAGAAATGTAGTTTTTTGTTTTTTTAACTTTTTTCTTGAGGTATGTGGTCTTCTAGGGTAGCTGTGAAACTAGAATGCTGAAGTTTCACAACTATCTTAATGCTTTCTTTGGCGGGAAAACATTACTACTCATCCAGTTTTTGAGATTTGTAGGTTTTCTCATAATTAATATCATTCCATCTAAATAAACCCTGTAACCCCTTTTTGTAATTGGGATGGCACTAAAGGAGAGGTTGAAGTTCATCTGAATATGCTAAGAAAAGTGTTTGTTTATAAAAAGATTTAACATTTTAGTTTAGGCTATTTTCTGGAAGTAGAAGTAGAAGACCTGAAAGTTTTTAACCTTTTTAGAATATACTTCTTAGAGCATAAGTAAATGTAGTGTCCATTACTCTTCTTTACAGGAAGAACTTTGCTATTTAAATCTTTAACATCTTCAGAATTCTATTATCCTAATAATATTTCCCCCTCTCATTTTATTACCTTCACTGACTCTTAAATAAATGTTGAATTGTATTTTAAAGTGTCTAATTGAATAAAGTGATAATCCAGCAAAATGTATTTAGTAAAATAGTGTTGTCATTGGGGTAGACTACAAGCCTGTAAATAGTAGATTTTAGTTCTGCTAGTTGTTTAACTCCTTTAAACTTCAGTTTAATCATTTTTACCTGCAAGAATAACATTTTCCCCTTGATGACATAGTGTATTATGAATTATTGCCCTTATTTGGGTCAAAGTTTGGTTCATCAATAAAACCAATACATTTGGAAAACTATAGATTTTTATGTTTCATTTTTGAAATTGTCAAAAGTTGGGGATTGAGACCAGTTTCTTTTTCTGGTTCTCATCCTGGCTGTACAGTTGGAGAGCTTGAAGAAATACCAATTCCTGGGGCCCATCCCCAAGAGATTCCAAATTAATTGATCTAAGGTAGGATCTAGGAGTAAAAGCTCCCCAGGTGATTCTAATGTGCAGCCAGGGTTGCAAATGGCTAGTTAACATTATGAGTCTGTTGATTCAATTCATTGGTCTTTGTCCTTTTCTCTTTGATAACTCCTGGCTCATTAACCAGCCTATTAACATTTCTTGCCCTCACCTTACCTTCTGCTATTTACTTTTCACTCTCTTAACTTTGCTGCCCCCTATGGCTAATCAGCTGCTTTCTTGGACGGGATAGTGCTGTTATATTGTGTCATTTTAAGTATAGTGAAAGATTCTGTCTGTTGGATTTTGCTGTAGTCATCATAATTGAAACCCAACTATTATCATTTGATACCAGGTTGTCAATTCTGTTTTCTTTTTTGTGGTTTTTGAAGCTGCGGCAGAGCTGACAAGTAAAATATCATACAGGTTTGCCTGGTTTTATTCCCATCATTTAGAATATAGATAAGGATTCACGCACTTTAGAATGCAAAACTGCTTTCTGCTATAGGCTCACAAGACCTAATACTACTCCTGTATATGTTGAATACAAGGTATCGAACAGTAGAACTGTTCTTGAACTTCAGTGTGTTCTTGGTCATGACTTATACTTACCTAGGGTCAAGAAATTCTTTTCTCCAGAGTATTTTCAAATCTCATATCTTACTTAATCTTGACCATAGCTTTTGATCAAAGGCAAAAAAGTGAGGACTTGGGGCTATATGTAATAAAGAACCTAAATGCTTTGCTGAAAGAGTTTTACATGCCAGGCTAGGTTTATGCAAAGTTGATTCTACTTGTCTGAGCAGGCTATTGACTAGTAAGCAATTTTGAGCCTACTTTATGTGTATACTTTAGGAACTCTGCTTTGAAGGAATTTGTTTATGTGGGTTTTTGAGTTAAGTATCGTGAATTTTATAAACCTGTAATTTTGATTAGGGTTCTTAAAGAAGGCTTCTGAGATTTTTTTTTTTTTTTTTTTTGGTAATGTGGTTTACAGTAAGGTAGGTTCACATGCTAAAACTCAGAGAACCTATTTCCAGTTTAGATACTGAAGGCCGGTTGGTACAGGGATTTCTTGAGAATACACTCCTCCTGCTGGAATGGCGATGCTAATTGCAACTACTACAACCATACTGTGTTATCTCTTTGAATCTCTTATTGATCAGTCATTGTAGTTTATCTTCCATTGGGAATTGATTTAATTCTTGTTGTTCTAAATAAATAGTATTCTTGCCATTTTATCAAAGATGCTTTCATTAAGGTGGAGAGTTTATAAAGCTTTAGTCCCATCCTTTGGATACTCTCTTAAGATTTTGCTTAGTTAATGAATACACTGTATATACAATAATGAAAGAGTTTAAATGTCAGAAACAGGAAGTTTATAAGGATTGGATTTTTAACATACAGTTCAGGATTACCAAATATTAAATGTAGCTTGAAAGTTATAAATTTTGTCTAATTGGTTTTGCTTCAGATTCACTGGTAAAGGATATTCTAGAATGATAGCTATTGGGCGGGCCACGGTGGCTCAGCAGGCAAGCATGCTTGCCTGCCATGCCCCCAAGGACCCGGGTTTGATTTCCGATGCCTGCCCATGTAAAAAAAAAAAGAGAAAAAATAGTTTAGAATGATAGCTATTATCAGAAGTTGATGATTGTTAACCTGATGACTCTAAATTAATAAAGTGAATAAGAAGAGACAGTTTTTGTTGTAACCCTTAATTTGATTAATGAAACTGGGTGGTGGTTTTATTTTTATTTTTTTTTACTGTTTTTCAGACAAACGTCTAAAGATACATTATTCTCATTAAAAATCTGGTGTAGTTACAAGTAAAATAAGGTATAACTTCTGGAGGTTTATTTATTGGATTTTTTTTTTTTAACTAGCATTGTCATTCTTTTGATTGACCAAAGGAAAAAGGTTTTGTTTACCTGCTGTGAAACTAGACACATCCTTTCAAAAATCAAGAGCAGAGGGTAGGCAATGGTGGCTCAGTGGCAGAGTTCTTGCTTGCCATGCCGGAGACCCAGGTTCGATTCCTGGTGTCTGCCCATGCAAAAAAAAAAAATCAAGAACAGAAATATATATTTTCCTCTCGTTGGTTTCCATAGTGCTTAAACAGAAATAAATGGGCAGTTCTAATTAGTGTGACAATTGTGATTAGATTAAGCACTAAAATGCTAAAGAGGTATGTGAGGGACTCAACCCAGTTTTGGTATAGGAGAGGAAAGATTGAGGAAAGCTGCTAGGAGAAAGTGACAGGGAAACTGAGACCTAAAAGACCGGAGGTGTTGGGTCGAGACAAATAGGGTCTAAGAGGGCCATCCAGAGGGACAGACAGTATGTACATACCCAAATGTAAGGGAGGATAGCATGTTCTGGGTATTGCCAGCAGTCCGTGTGGCCATGACATACAGTATAACAAGGGAATGGGTTAAAGAAGAGACTAGGTCATGCAATGATGCCATATTGAAGGTGGGTATGGGCATTGTACTGCATTTAAACCCAGTAGTGGTATGAAGAGTGTATTGGGGGATGGGAGTAACACTAATTAGGAGGCTGTCCTAGTAATCAAGAAAAGAGGCAATGGTGGGCTTATTTAAGTGGGGATAAAATGGTTGGTGGGCTTATTTAAGTGGGGATAAAATGGTTGGTGGATTTGTTTAAGTGGGTATACGATGGTATCACAAGCAGGACTTGGTTAGAGGGAAGAATCAAGAATGATGCATTTCTGCCTTGGGTACCTAGATGTGTGATAAGAATTTACTGAAAAAGAAAAAAAAGGAAGAAGAGCAGATTTGGGAGGAGAAGATGGTTCTTTGTTGGGCAGGTTGGATTACTTATAGGAAATTTAAATGGAGCTCTCTAGTAGGCTACTAGGTATATAGGTCTGGAGTGAAGTAGAAAGAAAAAGATCTATGCTAAAGATAATAATTTGGGATTCTTTAGCTTGTCAGTGACATTTTAAGCTACGGAAGTAGAAGTGACTGCCCACTGAAAATGAATAGTATGGAAGAGGCCAAGGAATATCAATATTTAGATGATGGTTCAAGTAAAAGTAGGCTGTGAAGGAGCAGCCAAGAGGCAAGAGACCACTTGAGTGGAGGCAGAGGGAATTGGGAGAAAATGAAGACAGTAGCCAAGGGAAGAGAAAGAAAGGGAATAGTCACAGTGAGGAGAGCTGTGGACAATTCAGATACACTGTAAAATTTCCATGGGTTTGGTAGTCTTTAGGTAACATTGGTGACTTGAGAGGCATTTCAGAAGATGGGTAGACTTGAAACTAGCTTTCTGTAGTTTGAGGAATGAATGGAAATTGTTGAAGTGGAGTAATAAGTATTCAGGGACACTTTCAGGAAGCTTGGCAGTTTAAAGAAAATCAGTACAGCTGCTGGGTGGTAGAGGAAAGGCGATTAGGACTTTATTTTAATATGCTTGTGAGACATGGCTTGGCTCCAACTAAGGTAGCATACCTTAGATAAGACACGTTAATAAGTTGATTGGGGGTCAGTAGAGAGGGAAAGGAAGGTGACAAAGATGACTTCCAGGTATTTTAGATAGGCTAGCTGGAGAAGGAACTGGTATAAAGGCGAAATCAAGTTTGAGGTGCCTTTTGGAAACCTAGTTATTATTGCTCAAATAGGCTTTTGGATACGCAAATCAAGAAGTTCCCATTTGGTGATTTCTAATCATTAATTACATTCTTTATTTTAACCTTTACTGGCCTGCCAAGACTTTCAAGTCTGCTGATAGAAAATATCCATAGTCTGGGATGCTGGCCACTTGGTCTTTTGGCCAAATTGGGATTCTCTATTCTTTTTCATTGGAATATCTTTAGTGTACACCAGATGGCAAGATGTCATTGGTATAAATGTGATGAACAAAATATGTTGTGACAAATGCCAGAGTAAGGTTAAAGTTGTCTGTTTTCTGCCTTCAGATTTTTAAGTATTCATAGTCAGCCATATCTTCCTCCACAGCATTTAGGCAATAAGTGCTTAGGTAATATTTCCTGAATGAAATGATGAAGCAGAGCTATTGCTTTATTTTCCTTGGCTGCTCAAACAAATACCATGGAATAGATAAGCTTAAACAAAAGGGAATTTAATGGCTCATGGTTTTGAGGCCAGGAAAATGTCCAAATCGTGGCATCATCAAGATGGTGTTTTCTCCCTGAAGACTGTGGCATCCTGGGGCTGCCTGCTGGTGATCCTTGGTCCTGGGCTCCTCTTGTTACACAGCAATGCACATTTCAGCCTCTCCCTTCTCTTTGAATTCGGTTGGCCTTCAGCTTCTTGCTTCCAGTGGCTGCTCGATTTCATTTGGCTTATAAAGGACTCCAGTAATAAGATTAAGACTCAATCTAATTGGGTTGGGTCACACCTTAACTGAAGAAACCTCATCAAAAGGTTCTGCTTAGAGTGGGTTCACATCCACAGGAATTGATTAAGTTTAAGAGCGTGTTTTTCTGGGGTACATACAACTCCATGCCACCAAAGCTATTAAATTGATTTAAAGAAAAACCTCATTTTGTATCATGCAGTAATTCACAATTTATAATGATTAAGAACTGAGTAGCATTTATATACACCCCAAACTTTTTAGCACTTTGTAAATGAAGGAACCAAAACTTGGAGAGATTGTTATCGTACAAGTAATTTTTTAGCTTCAACTTAATTAGCTATTGATTCCTCTCGGTATTAAACTAAAGATGTGTGTTACCTTCACTAAAGCAAAATTGAGCACCTTATTTTCTAATGGTACAAAGGAGAAATATTTATAATTGAGAGATATTGCTTTCTTTTATGTCATGGACAGGTAGACCAGTATTGAACATAAATTTTTCTAAGAACCTTTAATGCAGGGGATCTTTAAACTCTTCTGAAATAAAAATGCTTCTTTGGTCTTGAGGTTTCTCTTTTAGCACTATCCCTCCTCTCTCCCTGCCTCCTCTTTTTAAGTAAAGTAATACAAAATTTGTCTGAAGAAAAATTTTAAGTCATTTGTTTTATGAATGAGTGCTGAGAAAAAGGGAGGTGAAGATGAAGTAAACCATGCAGTCACCTAGCAAATCTGTTTCACAGCTAGATTTATAATTTGTAGTCACAACTTAAAGTTACGATGATCTATAATTAGCAGCTTTGAGAAATTACTATGTATTATCAAGTACTGATTAATATCTCTACTTATTTTTGCCTCTCTTTTGGAAATGCTGCATATATTTCAGTCCCTCTCTACACAAACTATGTACACATGGTTTTCAGATACATTTTTTTTTTTATTGTGCCCATGTTAGCATAGCATGCTGTCTTTCTGATCATTCTTTCCCAAATTGAGGAAAGAGTGAATAGTGGTGTTTAAGGGAGGAAAATAAATTGGGGCAAGGTAACTTGAGACTTGGATATAAAAGTAAATTAGTGTGATGATAAATTCATTGCTATGTAATGATATTGTGAACCACTGATTATATACTACAGATGATTACATGGTGTGTGAATATATAATTTATATCAATTAAAAAAAAGTAAATTGGGCCAGTTTACCTATCACTTTACTCATTTTACTCCCCCTTTAAAACCTCCAGACATTAGCGAAAATTAGGCAATTAAAATATTTATTTAAAAAAATAATTAAAAATAAAAAATAAAATTAGGCAATTATATGTCATTTCCTTAAGGAATTTTCCACATGTATTTCCAGTGAATGAACCAACCTAACTTTGAATCTAAAGGGAAAATAAAGTGGCAAATGGACAATGAAATGCTTTTAAGATGCATTTATTTATCCACAGTCATAGTTCCGTCATAGGAAATTTCTGTCATTCATGTAGGAAAGGCAAAAATAACCCAACTTTTACCTAGCCACCAGATGCTTAGCCATTGGTTTTATTATGTTCATATATTTTGATATCCTGTTTTTAATTTGGATCAACCAAATGATCCTTACGCATAACATATTTTGAGAACTGTTCCCCCCTCCCTTTTTTTTTTAAGTTCTAGAGAAGTAGCTTCTCCTTCTATAGAACAGAAATCTATTTTAAGATATAATACTTGCTGTGAGTCATGTGAGTAAGTCTCAATTTTCTTGGTTTTTTAAAATAAACTCAATATTTAAAGAATATGCAATGAGAAATGTCATATTCTTAGCTACCCTGTTTCTTTCATAATGGCTTTATTGTGTATTTTTAAAAACATATGGGCTCATTGTTAAAAATAACTTAAAATAATCTTACAAAGGAATTCTGTATAGCTTAATGTAATACCTGGATATATCCCAGACTATGGTAGGCTGATAATTAAAAAGTATTGGTAGAGTCCCTTGAGGGACTGGAGGAAAAATATAGAACTACGAAACTTTCCCACCTTGGAAACCCCTAGTTCTCTCTCAAACATTAGGGATGCCCAAGAAAATAGGCCGAGCCCTTGATTTTGAGGCCTGCCCTTACAAAACCTGTTTTTGTAACAGAGACGCTAAGATTACCTATAACTATGCCTAAGAACCAAAACCTCTTTTGTTGCTCAAATGTGACCCTTCTCTCTCTAAGCCAACTCTGCAAGGAGAATCATTACCCTCCCCACTACATGGGACATGACATTCAGGGGTGAAAGTCTCTCTGACAGCGTGGGACATGACTCCCATTCGTGAGCCTGGTCCAGGCACTGTGGGATTGAAAATGCCTTCCAGATCAAAATGGGGAAAAGAAATGCAACAAAATAAGATATCAGTGGCTTAAGAGAGTTCAGATGGAGTCAAGAGGCTTTCTGGAGGCTACTCTTATGCATGCTTAAGCTAAGTATTGCTAATTGCCACAGTTTGCCAAAACCCAACCAACATCATTCCTGTTAACCCTAAATAATACTGAAGGCTCTTATCTGAGATTCTGCAAAATTTGACATACTAAGTGTACTTTGCAGACACCTGAAAAACCTTCATATGGTTCCTAGGCCAGATAATGCCTGAAACCCAGAGGTGCCAGTCTCTCCAAGAACATCAGCCAGTTTCACCCCCGATCCCATGTTGTTGGCACCCCTTTTCAACATGAAAAAGTTAGAATTGGCTTAGCCCATATATCCCTAAAGATTGGGAGGAGGATCAAAGAAGAAAGAGGAGTTATAACAGAGAAGCTAAGATTTAACAAATGAGTATGACTATTTAATCATTATATTGATAATTATATTTAGTCTCCAGTTTCTTGGAGCAGCTAGAAGGAAAAACCTGAACTTGTGGAACTATAATCCATACCCAAACTTTGAAATCTGTTCTATAACTACTTGTTAAAATGTACTTTAAAATGTATTGCTTTTTTTGTGTGATGTGTTATATCACACAATAAAAAAATGTTAAAAAAAAAAAAGTAACCTTACAAAGGTAGAAAATAAAAATCTCTGTCCAGAAAAACCTCTCAAACTTTTAAGAATCTTTCCATATCATATAGTGCATGCTGGTCTGTAACCCAATGTTTTCACTTAATTAGAATATTGTAAATAGCATATATCTGAAAGAAAAAAATAAAATTAATTTAGAATTTCCTCCAGATAAAGTTTTTATTTCTGGAACTAATCAAATTATTTGAAACTTTGATGTAACTTCCTTACATTAACAGGAAATGGAAATAATTAAGGGGATATGATTTCTAGGAGTACTGGTATTTAATTTTAGGGAGGTTATACATGGATCTCCTGGAAATCTGATTGATTAAAATAATGGGCCATCTCCTTTGAAGGATCATATATTATGTTTGGTATATAATTTCAGAGTTCTTGAATCCACTCAGTACTACCCCAAACCCCATCCATCTCTGATAGTAGAGGGAATTGGGGTGTCTGTGGACTTAGGGATCTTAGGCCATATTCTAGAGACTTGAGCAACCTTTTTAAAGTAGGTAATGCTTTTTTATTTTTTATTTTATTATTATTATTTTTTTAACATTGTAGCATATATTTCTTAATAGTTACAGATAGCTGCAAGATGGGTACCTCATCACAGGCAACAAAACTGAAAATATCTATAGCTCTCCATTTCATCTATAAAGATCTTTTTAATACTACTTGTACCCCAAAAGTTTTAAATGAGAAACAAAGATGCTTCTAAGAACCTGTTAAATTTAAAATAGTAGGTTTTATATTGAAATAGAATTAAGCAGATGACACACATTTCATTAACTCTCCTAGGAGTCTTTGCTTTTCGGTGTCCTGCATTTTAAAATCCAAGGTTCCACATTTCAGGGAAACTACAGAATATGCTTTATTAGTTCCTCTTCATTCTTTGTTGTTCTGGTCCACTTCTTATCAGAAGTGGTTTTTGAACACAAAAGATAGCAAACAGTTGATTTGTTTTAAATAAAATTGAACAGTATGGCTTAACTCTTCTATAATCCAGCAGTGTGGACATATTTACATTTGAATTGTAATTGAGTAAAGCATGGAAATATTCATGCTTCTTAAAGTTTTAAATAGTATTCTAGAAATTTCCTTAAAATGATATCATTTGTGTATTAGAATTCATTGTTAAGCTGTAAATATGCATGTATTCACATTGCCTAAAACACAGTGCCAGTAATTTTTCCCACCATTTTCAATTCTGATGAAATCATAGAACATTTAGTTACAGTGATGTGAATCACTTGTTAATAAATGTTTCTCCATTGTTACTTTATAATAGCCCCATACTCTGAAGTTGCAAATAAGAACTGATTTTAGACTCTTAGTTATTAATGTTCTAGGGGTATTGCCAAAAAAAGCCACACGTCCTATATTCTGTGCCAGTTTCTCAAATTAGAATCTTGGATTGCATCCTCAGCTTGTCACTGTAGTGGTATTACTGGGTTGCTAAGATACGGTACTTGTTCTATAATTTGTATCATGAATCCTAAAGGAGATCCTACTTTAGATTTCAGATATGTGAGTAGCAGTAATTGGGAATATATATTTTTCCTTTAAGGAAAATTATACCTATAGGACTGTTATTTCTGTTACAAATGATAATACCTGTAGTTCAAATGATTTATTCTTAAATGTAAAATAGAGGATTAACAATGAACAACTTGAAATATTGTTGTTCAATAGGCTATTGTAATAATGAACATAATAAAATTTCAGTGTTGTCCTACTTAGCATTTGAGGTCTTTAGGGAAATAAAGATAGACTAGATTTTCTGGTAAGTTGCATTTGAGACAGTACCAACAAAATCACATTACAAGGAAAAACACCAGATTATTTTACTGGATTTTATTTTTTTATTCAGCAAACTTAAAAACAAACATTACATAGCCATATTATTAAAGTACTATTCTTACCTCTTTGTCATTTTATATGGTGGTTTTGGGGTTTTCATTTTCATGTCCCATAAAATATCTATCTTATTTAATATTATAAATTAGTGTAGGCAGCACAAAGATAAAAGTCTGCTAAGTGTATGTTGCATACACATTTGTGGTGGAATGAAATTTTATTATTTGTCAGTGGCATTACTACAATTGATCTTTTTAATAAATTTACTACAATTTGATCTTTTCAGCAATATTGTGGGTTTGATATGAAAGACTTTTTAGAGGCTAGAACTGGATTCAAGTTTTTAACAGCTTGAAATATTATTTACATACTGTATAATTCACCTATTTAAAAGTACAGTTCATTGATTTTTAGTATATTCAGACACATGTAACCATTACCACAGTTATTGCTAGAGCATTTTTATCCTCAGAAAAAGAAACACCATTGTCTTTAGCTATCACCCCCATCCCTGCCTTTTGTCCTATCTCACCCAGCCCTAAGCAATCACTAATCTCCTTTGTGTCTCTATTGATTCTGTAGTTGCTATAGATTTTCCTGTTCTGGACATTTCTTATGAATGGAATCATATAATAAGTGGGTGTGTAGATGACTCTTTTTCAGTGAATTTAGGAAGTTTTCAGCCATTAATTTCTATAAATATTTCTTCTGTACCCGTTCTAATTTCTACAAATATTTCTTCTGTACCCCTTTCTCCTCTCTTGGTATTCTCATTATGCATATGTTGGTGCTCATAGGTGTCCCATATTTCTCTGAGGCTTCATTCATTTTTTTTTTTTTAATTCTGTTTCTGTTCTTCCAATTGCATAATCTCTGTTGATTTTTGAGTTTGCTAAGTCTTCTGCCATTTCAAATGTACTTTTGAACCCTTCTAGTGAATTTTTCATTTCAGTTATTGTACTTTTGGTTCTTTTTTATAATTTCTGTCTCTTTGTTGATAGTGTATTTGATATGACCTTGTCACCATACCTTCTTTTACTTCTTTAATCAGGGTTTTCTTTAGTTCTTTAAATATTTTTATAGTGGCTACTTTGAAGTCTTTTTCTGTTAAATCCAACATCTTGTTATTCTTGCAACTTTCTGTTGCCTGCTTTCCCCCCCAAGTCTATGGGTCATACTTCACTGTTTCTTTGCATGTCTCATTACACTTTGTTGGAAACTGAACATTTTAGATAATTTATTGTAGTGACTGGTATTACCTCACCCTCCCTCCCATCTCTGGGTGTGTTATTGTTATTTACTTATTTGTTTAGTGATAAGATAAAGTAATTTAGTGAAGTCTCTCCCTCACCCATGCTTCCCCCTGTTGTAAGCGTCTGAAATTGCTCTTCTGCAAAGCACAGCGTCAGGTATGCCTACAGTCACCCTGGGGTGACAGTGGTTTTGGAAGGACCCTTGTCTGTCTCTTACCTTACCTAGCTGTTAAACTTCACTAATTGCCAGCTTTTATTCTGTTGTTTTCATCAGTGTCCTGGGGCATAAATTATTCCTTAGACAAATTGAATCAAATTTATACATCTTTGAAGGAATGGTTCTGTTGTCAGTGTTTGATATTTGTTCTGACATTGGTAGAGCTCTTCCCAGCTGTTTCTTTTCCTGATTATTTCCTGAAAAGCAGATAGTTTACGGTTTAGCCTGTACCGTCAGTGATCTCTTAATCTCTTCCCAATTTTACCACATCCTCCACTGGTTTTAAGAGTGCCCATACGCTCGAATTTTTCCATGTTCTGTTGCAAATGCAGTCAGTTTCTGTTTTACACTTTCTGAGTTATACCCCACCTCCAGCTTAAGGAGCTGAGTATTGGTGGAGGTGGGGTGGGTAGTAGTCTGAGATCTTCTTGGCTTGCCTTTGCTGGTGTGGAATCACTGTCTTAAAAACCAGGATAAGGGGCCCCAGTATTCTCAAAGGTGCTACCCCAAGATAGAGCCTTTATCCAGTGTGTGGGGGCTGGGTTGAAAAACGGTCTTCTCATTTTTCAGATGTATTCCTTGACCAGAACTTAGTCTTAGCAACAGGTAAACTGAGGGCAGAATGAGAAAGGCTTCTGTCCTGCTCCTTACTGGAAGAAAGCCGTCTGATTGGAAGTGGGGGCAAGAGCGATCCCTGTATTTTGCTGGACCAGTCTGGAGTGGAGTTTTACCTTGTTGAGCTGGTGGAAAGGAGGGAGGAATTGGTCTTGGTTCAAATACCACAGACTCTTGTATTTCTTACAGAGTTTTTGTAGATTTTCTTGAATAGATATTTCCTCATTGCTGTTTGACCCTTAGAACCATTTTCAGAAACTCTAAATGTTTGTTTTTAAAATAATTTTAATCGGTTTCTGTGGGAGCAGGTCAACAGAGTTCCTCATGTTGTCATGCTGGAAATCGGATCTCTCTCTTGACTAAAATTTTAATTTCTTTTGTAATGATAGTTATTACCTTGCCCCACCTAGAATTTTATAGTTTCCAGTACATAATCATGCCAATTCATTTGAAAACTTAGAGGAAATGAATAAATTCCTTAAGATACACAGTATTCTGAAACTGACAAAGAAGAAACAATAATCTGAGTAGTCCTGTATCTGTTCAATTGAATCCTGATTAAAAACCCTGGCAAGAAAGCCCCCTTTGGGGAATGGTGAGATCGGGGAGAAATTCAACTTCCCCAAGTTGAATTCTTGATATTCTCACAAGCAGTGTGGACAACCAAAGCTATAGGCTGAGCCCCCAGTCTTGGGGTTTGTTCATATGAAACTTAACCCCACAAAGGATAGGTCAAGTCTACTTAAAATTTAGGCCTAAGAGTCACCTCCAAGAGAACCTCTTTTTTTAAAAAAATTTATTTATTAATTTAAAAAATAAAGAAAAAATAAAACAATATACATAATCAGTAATTCACAATATCATCACAATGCATATTCATAATTTCTTAGAACATTTGCATTAATTCAGAAAAAGAAATAAAAAGAACACAGGAAAGAAAAAAAAAGATTATACCTACCATACCCCTTACCCCTCGCTTTCATTGATCACTAGCATTTCAAACTAAATTTATTTTAGCATTTGTTCCCTTTATTATTTATTTTTATTCCGTATGTTCTACTCCTTTGTTGACAAGGTAGATCAAAGGAGCATCAGACACAATGATGAGCTGAGACTCAGCATCAAGGGATTGAGAAAACCTTCTCCACCAAAAGGGGGAAGAATTAAATGAGACAAAGTGTCAATGGCTGAGAGATTCCAAACAGAGTTGAGAGGTTATCCTACAGGTTATTCTTAGGCATTAAGGAGATATCACCTTGTTATTCAAGATGTAATGGAGAGGCTGGAGGGAACTGCCTGAAAATGTAGAGCTGTGTTCCAGTAGCCATGTTTCTTGAGGATGATTGAATAATGATATAGCTTTCACAATGTGACTGTGTGATTGTGAAAACCTTGTGTCTGATGCTCCTTTTATCTACCTTGTCAACAAACGAGTAGAACATATGAAATAAAAACAAATAATAGGGGGCAGGCCATGGTGGCTCAGCAGGCAAGAATGCTTGCCTGCTATGCCAGAGGACCCGGGTTTGGTTCCCAGTGCCTGCCCATGTAGAAAAATAAATAAATAATGGGGGAACAACTGCTAAAATAAATTTAGTTTGAAATGCTAGTGATCATTGAAAGCGAGGGGTAAGGGGTATGGTAGGTATAATCTTTTTTTTTCTTTTCTGTTTTCATTTTATTTTTTTCTATTGTCTTTTTATTTCTTTTTCTGAATTGATGCAAATGTTCTAAGAAATGATGAATATGCAACTAAGTGATGACATTGTGAATTACTGATTATATATGTTAATGTTTTATTTGGTTTGTTAAATTTTTTAAATTAATAAATAAATTTAAAAAAAAAACCCTGGCAAGGACATTACAAGAAAGGAAAATTACACACCAGCATCCCTTATGAATGTAGATGCAAAAATTTTGTTTTATTTTTTTTGTAAATTTGTAAAAAAAAAATAATTTTACAAAATATTAGTAAATTGAATCCAGAAATATCTAATATGATAACACATTATGATCAGTTTGGATTTATCCCAGGAATACAAGGCTGGGTTTACATTCAAAAAATGATTCATCATATAAATGGAATAAAGGAGAAAATTGTATTATCACTTGCACAGAAAAAGTACTTGATAAAATCTTAAGTGTTTAACTTGACAATTTTTTTAATGTGTTATATTCCCAGGTAACCATCACCCAGATCAAAATTATTTCCAGTACCCCAGAAAACTACCAAATACCTCTCCCCACCAAGTAACTAATATTTTGATTTCTATCCCTATAGATATTTTTCTTCCTTTTGAATTTCATGTAAGTGGTATTATATAATGTGTACCTTTGTGTGTCTGATTTCTGTTGCTCAGTGTTACTTTTCTGAAATTTATCCATATTTTGCATGTAGCAATAGTATGTTCTTATTTGGAAGAGTTTCATGTTATGACTAGACCACAGTTTATCAATTTCACTGTTGATGTGTATATTTCAGTTGTTTCCAGATTTGGGTTTATAAACAATCTTTTAATGAACACTCTTGTACATATCTTTTGGTGGATATATTTACTTATTTTCTTGGGATATATACCTGGGGGTGGAATTGTGGATCATAGGATAGATGTTCTGAACTGATCTCAGAGTGATTGTATATTCCCATAGCAGTGTGAAAGTGTTCAGTTATTCTACATCCTTGCCAACCCTTGGTATTATCAATTAGAAAATTCTTAGTAGGTTGGTATTCCTTTCTTATTGTAGTTTTAATCTTGTTGCCTAAATGAATAATGATGTTGACTAAGTGCTCTTATTTTTTATTTTATACTTTTTTTTTAATTGTAAAAAATAACATATACAATCCCAGAATAATTTGAGCAATGAATGAAGAAGTATTTGCAAAGTCCCCTTGGGGAACTGGGAAGAAAGAAGGAAATATTCAACATCTCCCATCTGGAGAATTCCTGAAATTCTCACAAACAGTGGGCACAACTAAATCAATAGGCTGAGTGCTCGATTTTGGGGTTTGCCCCTATGAAACTTACTCCTGCAAAGGAGAAGTTAAGCCTACTAATAATTTATGCTTAAGAGTCACCCCAGAGAACCTCTTTTGTTGCTCAGATGTGCCTCTCTCTCTAATCTAACTTGGCAGATGAATTCACTGCCCTACCCCTTATATGTAGGACATGACTCCCAGGGGTGTAAATCAGTGAATTCACCTAAGGTGAAGCATGAAAATATATTTTTTGTTTGTTTTTGACATTCCATTCAACATGCTATCCTCAAAGTTCAGTTACCTAATTGCATGTCTCACAACTCCATTCTTTCTGGCAGCCACTCAGTATACTGTTGTATGTATACATCACAGTTCCCCTTTCCTTCCCTCAGTTGTTGTACACTTTGACCACCTCCATCCGTTGCAAATTGTGAACACTGCTGCCATAAACACCAGTGTGCAAATGTCCATTTGTGACCTTACTCTCAGTTCTTTGCCCTTAGATTTTCGACGTCATTATTTCATTGTTTTCTGGTGTTTGGTATCACTTTTTTTTTGCTAAGTCCAATTCCATTTGATTCCAAATCCTTTGTATAGTAACTGCCTGTTCTCTTTCTAAGCATTCTGGATATTTTATTTGTTCTTGGTGTTCTGAAATTTCACAGTGTTTTTTAGTGGTATGCTGAAGTTATCTTGTGAGAGTTGATAGTACAACTCTCTTTCTAACCCCGAGTTCAAGGACGTCACCTTAGTAGCTTAGTAAATGGGCCATGTTAAAACTGTTTATACCATGAAATCAGCAAAGATTATAAAGCAGGGCTCCCCTCCCTTCCCCAGAGAGCTGATCATTAACCATTTCCCAGTACCCAACTGTTGATACATCTTGATGTAGATTTACCTTTTTTCAGTCATTAGGCTGAACTTTCTGTGTGCTCTTTGATTGAGTTCTAGGAAATTTTCTTGAAAATATTTTTCTTCAAAACTTCTTCCCTTCTGATATTTCTGTACTCTCTGGAACATCTGTTTAACTATTTTAGAGCACTTATTTAGAGCTCTAATTTCTGATGAAAAGAAAGAAAACTTTCCTATTTTTCAACTCAATGAATGCATTGAAGCTATTTTTTAATATTGTCTTCTAAAGTTATATTTTATTAAGATTTTAATATTTTATTTTTGTTAAGTTGCTGTTATTGAAGTATAATTTGCATACAGTGAAGTATACCTTTAATTTGTGTGTGTGTTTTTCATTTGGTGTTTACAGAACAATCATACATGAGATACACAATTCCCATATACCATCCCACCACCAATACCTTGCATTGGTGTGGAACATTCTTTTCAATTGATGATAGCACATTTTTATAATTTTTTACCACCAGAAGTGGATGAGTGTTCCTATTTCTTAGTATTCTTTCTAACACTTATTTTCCATTTCTTTAATAGCAACCATTCTAATGGGTCTGAAATGATATCTCACTGTGGTTTTGAGTTGCATTTTCCTTATAGCTAATGATATTGAACATATTTTCATGGGCTTTCTGGCCATTTATATATCTTCTTTGGAGAGATATCTGTTCAAGTCTTTTGCCCATTTTTTAAGTGGGTTTTTGTCTTTTTGTTAAGTTGAGGGATTTCTTTATATATTCTGAATATTAAATGTTCATCAGATATGTTGTTGCCAAATATTTTCTCCCATTGTGTAGGTTATTGTTTTACTTTCACAATAAAGTCCTTTGACGCATGGAAGTTTTTAATTTAGATGCAGTCCATTTATCTGTTTTTTACCCTGTTGCTTGTTCTTTGCTGTGAATTCTAAGAAATCATTGCTTAACACAAGGTCCTGAAAATGCTTCCGTACGTTTTTCTAGGAGTTTGATAGTTCTAGCTCTTATATTAAGATCTTTGATCCATTTTGGGTGTACATTTGGATTTTTGACAATATTTATACACTTATGTAGTCAATACCATATTAATGATAACATTTCTCTCAGCCCAAGAAGTTACCTTGTGCCCATTCAATCCTCCCATCTCCTCACTCCTCCCTCAGCCCCAATACACCCAGCTCCAGGCAAGCACTGCTCTGCTTTCTGTCACTTTGGCTTAGAATTGAACATTGTATATTCTTTTTTGTGTGTGGATTTCTTCACTTTGAGATTTGTCATTGTTGCTCAGTGTATCTCTTGTTAGGCTGAGTAGTAGTCCATTGAATGATTATACTACAGTTTGTTTATCCAGTCACATATTGATGAATATTTGGATTGTTTCTAAGGTTGGGATATTTTAAATAAAACTGTCACGAACATTTGTGTACAAGTCTTTGTGTGGATGTATATTTGCATTCTTTTTGGTTGAATATTTGTGAGTGGAATTGTTGGGTTATGTGGTAAGTGTACATTTAGCTTTATAAGAAACTGTCAAAACAGTTTTCCAAACTGGTTGTACCATTTAATATTCCCATCAGCTATGAATGAAAGTTCCAGTTGCTCCCCATTCCATCAATAATACTTGGTATTGCCAGTCTTCTTAATTTTAGTCATTCTAATGGTGTTTTAGTTTACAAGCTACTGGCATGTGATATATAAAAAATGGAATGGCTTTTAAAAGGGGGAAATTATTAAGTTACAAGCTTACAGTTTTGAGGCCATGAAAATGCCCAAATTAAGGCAAGGCTATGAATATGTCCAGTCTAAGACATCCAGGTAAAGATACCTTGGTTTAAGAAGGTCAGTGATGTTCAAGGCTTCTCTCTCAGCTGGAAAGACACATGGCGAAATCTGCTAGCTTTTCCTTGACAGTTTCCCCAGGGCTCTGTTCTGTTGGCTCTTCAGATGTGGTGGCTGTCATCGTTCTAGTGGCTCTGTGCTTTTTCCAGAATGGTTCCCTCTTAAAGGCTCCACTAGCAATCTCACCATGAGTGGGTGGAGACACATCTCCATGGAAACCGTCTAATCAAAAGTTACCGCCCCTTTCTTTTGTGGTGCCTTGGAGGTGGTCATCTGCCTCAGCATGAAGTTGAACATCTCTCTCCCAGCCCCTGGCTGCCAGAAGCTCATTGAAGTGGATGATGCATGCAAACTACATACCTTTTATGAGAAGCAAAAGGCCATAGAAGTTGCTGCTGATACTCTGGGAAAAGAGTGGAATTTGATTTGGATATTGTCCAAATCAATAGTGGAAACAACAAACAAGGTTTCCCTGATGAAGTAGAGTGTCTTGACCCATGGCCATGTCTGCCTTTTACTGAGTAAGGGGCATTCCTTTTATAGACCAAGGAGAATTGGAGAAAGAAAGCGCAAATCTGTTCAGGGTTTCATTGTGAATGCCAATCTAAGTGTTCTCAGTTTAGTTATTGTAAAAAAAAAAAAAAAAAAAAAAAAAAAGGAGAGAAGAAATTCCTGGACTGACTGATACCACTGTGCATCATCACGTGGGGCCTAAAAAAGCCAGCAGAATCTGTAAACTTTGCAGTTTCTAGAAAGAAGATGATGTCTGCCAGTATGTTGTGAGAAAGCCCCTGAACAAAGAAGGTAGGAAACCCAGGACCAAAGCACCCAAGATTCAGGGTCTTCTTACTCCATGTGTCCTGCAACATAAATTTTGACATATTGCCCTGAAGAAAACAGCTAAGAAAAATAAGAAAGAGCCTCCAGAATATGCTAAACTTTTGGCCAAGAGGATGAAGGAGGCCAAAGAAAAACACCAGAAACAGATTGCCGAGAGACAGAGGCTGTCCTTGCGGAGAGCTTCTACCTCTAAGTCTGAGTCCAGTCAAAAATAAGATTTTCTAAGTTACCAATAAATAAAGATCAAACATTAAAAAAAAAGTTACCACCCATAATTGGGTGGGTCACATCTCCATGGAAACAATAAAAAATATTCCACCCAGTAATACTGAATGAGAATTAAAGGACATGGCTTTTCTGGGGTACACAACAGATTCAAACCAGCACAAATAGGTATGAATTGTTATTTCATTGTGGTTATAATTTTGCATTTCCATCATAATTAATGGTTTGAGCATCTTTCCATGTGTTTATTAGCCATTTCTGCGGTTTATATTGTGAAGTGTCTGCTTAAATCTCCTCCCCACCCCCCTTTTATTTTCGCACATGGGCACGCACTGGGAATTGAGCCTGGGTCTCTGTCATGGCAGGTGAGAACTTTGCCTGCTGAGCCATCGTGGCCTGCCCTGCCCATTTTTAAATTGGATTGTCTTTTATTATTGAACTGTAAGAGTTTTTAATGCATTTTGGACACAGATCTTTGGATATATATGTATGTATGTATATGTATATGAAATATTTTTTTCCAGTCTGTAGACTGTCTTTCTGTTTTCTTAACGGTACCTTTCAAAGAGCAGAAGTTATTAGTTTTGATGAAGTTCATTTTATCAAGCAACTTGATAAAGTGCCTTAACTGAGGTTACAAAGATCTTCTAGAATCTTTACTGGTAATTGCTAGATTGAATCTCTTATGGATATGTCTAGAGTTAAGAAAAGAATTCTTGGAAAATAATCTTTTGTAACAATATCCTCCATTTCCCCATGAATATGAACTTCTTGGGTTTGGTGCCTCTGGGAGGTGGCAGTAAGAAATCAAGAGATTCAGTCTAGATAAACAGTAGTTTTCTAATGAGGTAAAAGGGAAAGGTGGTAGAAAACTAACATTTGCTGAGAACCTATGAAACATACTTAACATACTATGTATAAGAACCTTGAATATATAATCCCAATTTTTCTTAAAACAATTCTGAGTTAGTACTGTTTCACATTTGGTATCCTTAACTGAGTCTTTACAGGATACCAAAGATTCACCAAGTAGAAAAATGGAATGCTAGGCAGTATGACTTGAGGTAGCTTTAATTACCATTAGCCACTACATAGATATAATCCAAAGAAAGTGTCAAAGAATTTGAGTTGGAAATTAGAAGTCATCTGTTGATAGATTTCTGTTCCCATGGCTGGCAGTTTATGATTGGGTAACTTTTTATCTGTATCAAGACAAGCAATTAGCAGGAAGAAAACTAGATGTCAGCTAGAAATATCTAGTATTTGGTTTTTTAAAATATTACTATTCAGGGCAAGCAAAGATTTTTTTTGTCCCAACCATAGCCCTATCTCTCTGATGCAAAATAATTGCTTACTTAGCATATTTTGTTTTTAATAGTCAGTTTCAGATTGTTTTAAGAACAATTAAATCCTAAAAACTTGGGAATTATTTATCTGACTATTAAAAAATAGGGTGCTGGTATATTTTAAAATCTACCTCTACACATGGACCTTGAAAGTCTTGAAAAGATGGAGCTGGTTTTCTGTACAGCTGCAAATACTTTTGTCACTTTCCTCTTTTTACCCTGGAAATGGCATATGGTAAGCTTAGGAAAATAATGCCATTAAATTTCCCCTCTACTTCCAGTCACAACGTTTTTCATCCTTTCTTTATATTTACGTTGTTGTTTGATTAAATACTTATTTTCTATTACCACAGTTAAGTTTTCTGCAGTTGGTGAGTTGGTTCTAAAAGTTATATTAGTTACATAGTGTGATGTTATAGGTATGGGCTGTCAACTAAGAAATAACCAACTATTTGCAAAGCAACAAAGGTATTTTTTTGGGGTCTTAGAATTGCAATTCAGGGAGCACAGATTGAAGTAGCAACCTAAATAATGTCCCGTCTTGGCATTTTCAGGCAAGGGGGTTTATAAAGAAAAGCACGATTAGATCAGTTGTTTCTGTTTGGTGGATATTTGGGGTACTCCAGTTGTCCTTCAGGTTAGGTAGCTAACTGAGTTTTTTATTTTGTGAGATATTTTATGGTATCTAGATGTTCTTGGGGTTTTGAGGGACATTGTTGCTTAGGCTTTACATACTTCAGTGATTTGTGTTTTCTGGCTACTGTCTGCTTAAGAGTAATCTGCAGAATGACTTCCTGACTCCATTTAAAATCTCTTAGCTATAGTAACTCTATTTATTTTTACATTTCCCCCTTATGATCAAGATTGTTCTCTGAAAGCTTCATTGATCAATATTTAGTATTAGTCCCTTGGTGCCAGAGAGGCTCATCCCTGGGAATCATGTCCCATGTAGGAAGAAAAATAACGAGTTTATTTGCAGAATTTGGCTTAGAGAGGGGCCACATTGAGCAACAAGGAGGTTTTCAGGGATTGACTCTTATGCATGAATTATAATTAGGCTTAATTTCATTGTTTCAGAAATAGGTTTTTATAAGTATTTTGGTTTGCTAAAGCTGCTGGAATGCAATATACCAGAAATATATTGACTTTTACAATGGGAATTTATTAGTTTAAAATTTACGGTTCTGAAGCCATGAAAATATTCCAGTGAAAGCATCAACAGGTTCATACCTGGACTCTGAAGACAGGGTGCTGGTATTTAGGACATTTCTGTCACATGGGCAGGCACATGACAACATCTGGTCTTCTCCTGGGTTTCATTGCTTTCAGCTTCTTCCAGTTTCCTCTCTCATCTTCTGTGGGTGTGTCCTTGTCTCTCAGTTTCTCTGGGGCTTTTCTCTGTCCTTTATCTTCTTATAAAGAACCCCAGTAAAAGGATTAAGACTTACCTTGAATTGAATGTGTCGCACCTCAATTAAAATAACCTAGCCAAAAGATCCCACCCACAATAGGTTTACATCCATAGGAATGGATTAAAAGAACATGGCTTTTTTCTAGGGGTACATAACATCTCCAAACTACCATAGCCAGCTTCAAGATTAAGGCTTTGACACATTAGCATGAGTCAGAAAGTGGTTGTGGTTATTATTTTTAAAACAAGACAACAAATAAGAGACATTGTAGTAACTACCCAAAGAAAAAAGGATTAACAAGGTTTTAAATATGCTACGAACTTAATCTTCCCAATATTTATGATTTAACCAACTAAATAAGTGCCTTTTGGTATGGCCAATAACTGGGGCCTTTTCACGGAGACTAAGTTAGCACAGACCAGCAATTTGATAGCTATCCTAGGTCAGCAGCTTTTTGTATGGCTGGGTAAAAGGCTGATGTATGGCAGGGGACCAGGAGGAGAGGGTAAGGGTGAGAATGAGGAGTTTAAAAGGGGTAGAATTCATTTTGGGAGGAAGAGAGATGGACTGGGATACAAAGAAGGAGTGAAGGAGGAATAAAAATATGAGTTAGAGAGCTAATAGGATAATATGAAGATTATACCAGATATTACTGAGTTCATTCAATCTGATGAAAATCAGGTTCTGGTTCTTGGGTTAGCTATCTGCATTAGGTGCTGTCTACTTTAAGGTGATTTAAGCCTAAAATCACTAATAAGTATTAATTATACAGGCTTGTTCCCAGGTCTTGGGATAGTTGTCTATATCAGATGCCATTTACTTCTGATTTTTGGTGATTTTGAGCTTTAGACCTCCAGTAGGAATGGATTTCCAGGCAAGGTTGGTAATTTTCTTTAAATGAGAAATACAAATCCAAAATTCAGTATCTTCTAATTTAGCTGCACATGGATTAATTAAAAGTACCTGATAGAATCCTTTCTAGCAAGGTTGAAGGGCAGCTTTATGGAGGTGTCTTTTCCAGTATATAAGTAAATTCTCCAGGCTGAAGATTGTGGTTTTGAATATCTTTGTCTTCCAGGAACACTCTGTAAAAGAATTATGCTACCAGGGTCTCATTTCTGTTTGAGGTTTTGATTAGTTCCTGACAATAGGTTAGCATATTTCCTTTTATGAAGCAGAATTTATATATTCTAGAGTTTATTTTCATAGGCCTCCTTCTTATAATTTCAAATGGGGATAACTTAGGTTTTCCAAAAGAAATGGATCTTAGATTTTTTTTTTGAAGGTTCATGAGTATTTTAATAGTACATTTGTTTAGACATATGTTAGTGTTTTTTTTTTTAACACCATCATTATTTATTGCTAACAAGAATTTAAAGCAACTATGCAGTTTTGTTTATACTACAGCAAGGTCAGGAAATCAAGGTACAATTGCCATCATCAAATCTTAATCTTCAGAGAATAGCATCTCCACAAGGCTGGCCTGAAGACATGCAGATTCTACCAGTTTTTGAGGAGTCCCTTATTTTTATAGTGTAGGCACTACAATTACCTTCAAGTTTTTTCTGAAGTATTATTTGGATCTTTCCAATGAGGTTTTTCTCCTACTTGGCAGTAGTTGAACACGCATCTTTCACTAATGAGCTTCAGCCCTTCTTGTACAATCAGTTCAGCCTGTACATAGTCCAGGCACCAGCTTTTTCCCTCCAGTGTCCTTAGAACCAGTAAAATAGGTGAAAATGGTCTTGCCATTGCTGGCCTTTTGCATTGCCACAGCCTGGTTGAACTCTTTGAAGTTGGCCATGCACACCTCCGTGTAGTGGACCATCTCAGAATTTTGCTGTGAACTATGAGAGGAGTCCTTGCATTCAGCTGCTGTGGTGCTGGGCTCAACGTGGGGCAGGAATAGACTTTTTCAGGTGAACCTTAGATTTAATAAATCCATATAGGTGAGGCTTTTGGTCTTGCTTGATTGAGGGATTCCATGAATTTAACTAATTGATTGTTTTTTAAAAAATGCGGTTTTTTTTTTAAATGCAGTTTTACTGAGATATTTTCACACAGCATAGAAATCATCTGTGCTAGTTTGAAAGGATTATGTACCCTAGAAAAGCCATGCTTGATCCTGATCCAGTCTTATGGGTGCAACCTTTTCTTTTAATCCCTATTCAGTAATGTGGGTTGAAATCTTTTGATTAGATTATCTCCACAGAGATGTAACTCCACCCATTCCAAGTGGGCCTTGATTTGTTTGCTGAAATCCGTTAAAGAGGAAACATTTGGAGAGAACCACAAGAGAGGAGAGAACAACGAATGCCCACGCAGCCAGATACCTTTGGAGATGAAGAAGGAAATCACCCCTGGGGGAGCTTCATGAAACAAGAAGCCTGGAGAGAAAACTGGCTGACATTGCCATGTTTGCCATTTGTCTTTCCAGCTGAGAGAGAAACCTTGAACTTCATAGGCTTTTCTTGAGTGAAGGTAATCTCTTGTTGGTACCTTAATTTGGACATTTTTATGCACTTGCTTTAATTGGGACATTTTCATGGTGTTAGAACTGTAAACTTGCAGCTTAATAAATTCCCCCTTTTTAAAAACGTTTCTGTTTCTGGTATATTGCATTCTGGCAGCTTGCGAACTAGAATACCATCCAAAGTATATAATCACTGGTTCACAGTATCATGGTTGTATATACAGCCCCATGATCAGATTTAGAACATTTTCATTAATCCAGAAAAGAAATAAAAAGAAAACCCTAGTCTTCCCATATTTCCTATCTCCCCCATTTATTGACCCATAGTGTTGGTGTGGTTCATTTGTTACTGTTGATAAAAGAATATTAAAATGTTACTGTTAACTATAGTCCATACTTTGCAATAGGTACATTTACCCCCATATACCCCTCTATTATTAATTTCTTATAATAGTGCCCGTATATCTGCTCTAGTTCATGACAGAACTTTTTTATATTCGAACAGTTAATCACAGACATTGTCCACCAAAAGATTCACTGTGTTATGCATTCGCATATTTTAACCTCCAGTTCTCGTTCTGATGACATAAATGACTCTGAATTTCCCCTTTCCACCACAATCACACATCTTTCAGCACTGTTAATTACTCTTACAATGATGTGCTACCATCACCTCTGTCCATTTCCAAATGTTTAAGTTCACCGTAGTTAAACATTCTGCACATATTAAGCAGCTGCCCCCCATTCTTTAGCCTCATTCAATATCCTGGTAACCTATATTCTAGATTTTATGACTATGAATTTACATACTATAATTGGTTAATAACAGTGAGATCATAAAATATTTGTCCTTTTGTGTCTGACTTATTTCACTTGACGTAATGTCCTCAAGGTTTATCCATATTGTTGTATGCTTTAGGATTTTGTTCCTTCTTACTGCTTAATAATATTCCAACATATGTATAGATCACATTTTGTTTATTCACTCATCTGTTTATGGACACATGGGTTGTTTCCATCTTCTGGCAATTGTGGATAATACCACTATGAACATTGGTGTGCAAATGTCTGTTTGTGTCTGTACTTTCAGATTTTCTGGGTATACCCCAAGTTGTGGGATTGGTGGGTCATAAGGTAGCTTTGTATTTAGCTTCCTGAGGAACTGCCACACTGTCCTCCACTGTGGCTGTACCATTTTATATTACCGCTAGCAGTGAATAAGTGTTTCAATTTTTCCACATCCTTCCCAACACTTGTAGTTGCCCATTTGTTTAATAGAAGCCATTCTAGTAAGTGTGAGTTGATATGTCCTTATGGCTTTGATTTGCATTTCCCTAATAGCTAGTGAAGCTGAGCATCTTTTCACATGCCTCTTAGCTATCTGTATTTCCTCTTTGAAGAAATGTCTGTTCATGTCTTTTGCCTATTTTTTAAAGATGTTTTTTATTATAAAATAAAACATATATACAAAGCAAAGAAAGAAAAAAGCAATAATTTTCAAAGCACACTCAATAAGTTGTTACAGAACAGATCCCAGAGTTTGTCATGGGCTACCATTCCACCATCTCAGATTTTTCCTGCTTGTTGCTCTAAAACCCTGGAGGCTAGAAGGAATATTAATATAGCGATTCAGCACTCATACTCTTGTTAAATCCTGTTTTCTCTATTATACCTCCTCCTTCTCCTTTAATCCTCCTCAGAACCTAATAGGGATCATTGGGCAATGCCTGTTCTGACTTTTTCATGTTGAGAAAAGGTGTCAACACAAGGATAGGGAGATGTAATTAATTGATAATCTTAGAGAGGCTGATCCCTTTGGGTTTCAGGTTTTATCTGAGCTAGGAACCCTTCGGGAATTATAGGAAATATAATTGGAAAGTCTTTTGCCGTTTCTTAATTGGGTTGTTTGTCTTTTTATTATAGAATTGTAGGATTTCTTTATGTATACCGGATACCAAACCTTATCAGATATGTGGTTTCCAAATTTTCCCATTCAGTTGATTGCCTTTTGACATTCTGTTGAAGCCCTAAAATATTCAATTTTGAGCAGTTCCCATTTATTTTTTCTTTTGTTGCTATGTTTGGGTCTAAGAAACTATGTCTATCACTAGGTCTTTTTTTTTTTTAAGGTATAACTAATGTCTTTTTGGAATTTTATTATGAACTCCTTTTAGATAGAGTCTGAGAATGACCAAATGAATACCAATACACCAGAGAATTCCAGTTTGCCATAGTACAGAGTTGTGCTGGTTTGAAAGGATATATGTACCCTAGAAAAGCCGTGTTTTAATCCTAATCCCATTTTGTTAAGGCAGCCATTTCTTTTAATCCCTATTCCATGCTGTATGTTTGAAACTTTAATTAGATCATCTCCCTGGAGATGTGACTCAATCAAGAGTGGTTGTTAAGCTGGATTAGGTGGAGCCGTGTCTCCACCGATCCTAGGTGAGTCTTGATTAGTTTATTGGAATCCTATAAAAGAGGAGATTCTGAGGGAGCTGAATGATGTAGCACGAGAAGCAGAGTCCACCAGTCAGTGACCTTTGGAGGTGAAGAAGGAAAATGCCTCCCAGGGAGCTTCATGAAACAGGAAGCCAGAAGTGAAAGCTAGACGATGACACCATGTTTACCATGTGCCTTTCCAGATGAGAGAGAAACCTGACCATGTTTGCCATGTGCCTTTCCACTTGGGTGAGAAACCCTGAATGTCCTTGGCCTTCTTGAATCAAGGTATCCTTCCTTGGATACCTGAGAATGGACATTTTTATAGACTTGCTTGGGACATTTTCATGGCCTTAAAACTGTAAACTTGTAACTTAGTAAATTCCCCTTTTTAAAAGCCATTCTGTTTCTGATATATTGCATTCCAGCAGCTTGCAAACTAGAGCAAGAGTGATGTGGTAAGCTTCTCTTTAAGTCCCACTCTCTCACACACAAACACTTTTACACACACATACACTCTTTAGGGAACATATGAGGCTCAAGAATAAGATTTGAAAGTCAAATAGTCATAATCATGAACCGAAATTTTGGTTGAATTTCAGGATCAAATCTATTCTTCTAAGAGCTCTGGTGTTTACTAAATAATATTTCACTGTTATCTTGACTATCACTAGATCTTGAAGTTGTTTCCCTACATTTTCTTCTAGGAGTTACTTTTTCTTTTTGAATGCAATTTTAGGGCAGGCAATGGTGGCTTAGTGGCGGAGTTCTCGCCTGCCATGCTGGAGACCCAGGTTTGATTCCCAGTGCCTGGCCATGAAAAAACAAACAAACAAACAAAAAAATCCATTTAAATGCAATTTTATAGAGATGTATTATATATTCACACATGATAGAATCATACAAATTATATAATCAGTGGCTCACAGTAGCATCATTTGGCTGTGCAT
Source organism: Tamandua tetradactyla (assembly GCF_023851605.1). Lineage (NCBI taxonomy): Eukaryota > Metazoa > Chordata > Mammalia > Pilosa > Myrmecophagidae > Tamandua > Tamandua tetradactyla. The sequence continues at coordinate 69,741,625 of NC_135330.1, read as the reverse complement.
TTGTCATCACAGTGGATTTCTGAACATTTTCATTGCTTTAAAAAGATAAAATGAGAGTAAAAGTAAAAATAGAAGTGAAAAAGAACACCTGAAGCATCCCATTCCCCCTCCCCATTATTTATTTATTGTTTGTATTTTTTTTCCTCTTACTCATCAGTCCATTTCATAATCACATGGTCACACCTTAAAAGCTCTGTAATTCAGTCATTTTCAAGAATCAAGGCTTTTGGATTGCAATTCAACAGTTTCAGGTATTTCCCTCTAGCTACTCCAATATAACTCCAAAAACTGAAAGGGTGTATCTATATGCGTCATAAGAATAATATTCAGAATGACCTCTCAGCTCTGTTTGAAATCTCTCAGCCGCTGAAGCTTTGTTTCATTTCTCTTCCCTCTTTGGTTAAGAAGGCTTTCTCATTCTCATGATGCCAGGACCAGGGTCTTCCCCTGGAATCATGTTCGGCATTGCCAGGGAGCTTTACACCCTGGGGAGTCATATCCCATGTAGGGAAGTGCGTAGTGAGCTCATCTGCAGAATTGGCTTAGAGTGAGAGGCCACATCTAAGCAACAAAAGAGGTTCTCTGGGGTGACTCTTAGGCATATTCATAAGTAAGCTTAGCTTCTTCTTTGCCAAAATAAGTTTCTTAATGGCATGCCCCAAGATCGACAACCTGGCCCATTAAATTGACACTTCTCAACGATTGTGAGAATATCAGGTCTTCTCCAGGTGGGGAAGTTTAATACTTCCACTTCCCCCACCCCACCCCCACCCCCACCCCAGTCCCTCAAGGAGACTTTGCAAATACTTTTTTTTTTTCTCAATCAAAAAGCTTTATTGTATAACTGTGCACAGGCGGGCTGAAGCCTGAGATGGTGATAGCCATGAGCAGGGGCAGGGATACAGGTTATATAGAATGGTTGGCCGAAAATAGGGAAAGGGAGGTGGTAGATTTTAATTGTCTCGTTTGGATGCAGGAAATTGGCACGTTCTCATTGGTTGGTTTAGAAGTAGAGGGCTAAGTGGCGAGTTGGCAGCTTTTCATTGGTGTAGTTTAAAATTTAAACACTGCTGTAGTCATGCAGGGTTGCAACTGCCAGAGGGCTGATGTTGGATAAGGGTTGCGTATTTCAAAGATTACAACTACCAGAAGGCAAGAGGATGTGGGCTGGGATGGGCATGGTGGGTTTCCTGGAAATCATGGGTGGGGGAATTTTCTTGAAATATTTGCTAGGTATTGGTTACATCATGAGGAGAGGGGTTCTGCCTAATACTCCAGCCTTTTCCTTTTAATTTTCTTGGGATGCTCAAGGGCAAAGGTCTGTTTTCTTCTAGCTGTAGAGAGCATAGAGCTGTACCTACATTTCATCACAGGGCAGTGGCTGGTATTAATGGTTTTGCCAGAGGAGTAACATGTCACTGACAGCCTGATTCATCATTGTTTGGACAGTTCTGTGAATAAAGATTTCCATTCAGGTGGTTCCCTTTCTTCTGGGATATGTGACAGCTGTAGTTTCAGTGGTGCAACTGAGGTGCTCCAGTAGTGGGAACCTTCAGAGTCTTCCTTGCCAAAAGGTGCTTTCTTAAGTTTGAAAGGGTGGAACCGGGGAGGCATTCCGCATAGTTTGGCCTGAGGTGATTTGCTGGTGTTGGTGATAGTCAGGCAAGTGAGTTTCATCCCCACCTATGGAAGTTTCATCTCCATACCCAGTCCCAGGTTTCAGTCCCAAAATGATAGGTTTTTCCAGGAGGGAGGGAAAGAGAGCAAAACTCGATCAAAGGAGCTTTATTGTGAGGATGTGCACAGGCAGGCTGAAGGCTATGATGGTGCAGCCACAAATACTTTTTAATCTTCTGCCCAGATTACTCTGGCAAGTATTGGGGCATCCCCCACCTGTACAAACCAACAATATCTCACTCCCTAGTCAAAGCTTATTTGGTGTTCAAATAAGCTGTCCACAAAAGTTAGATTAGATGGTGTGCTACTAAAAATACAAGTTTTTCACCAAATGACCATCTCTTCTTTTGGTCTTATACAGAAGTTGAAGTTTTAAAATTACAGTCATTATTCATCCCTTACCTTTTAGTCTGCTTTACCTTAGTCCTAACTAGATCAGCTTCATCCACATCTCTGATTGAAATGTGATCACTTTTTCAGTGTTCGTAATAGTTCCTGTGTGGTGTAATACTGACTTTTATAGCTGCAGATCTCTAACTCTGAGTCTCAGGTGCCACATAAATACCTGAAGTTCCAGGGAACAGCCAGGTTGTACACCAAGGGCTCAGCATCTCAGAATTTAGAAATAACAGTTGTAACTCCAGAACAAATATGACTGCTGTAAGAGTTTACAATCTAGGAACCTTTACAATAGCCCTTTACCTGATAGGTTATACTCTCGAATTCAATTCTCAGAGTTTGCATATTACACTTAGTCCACATTAGTGAGGCATAATAATATTTGTCTTTATGTTTCTGGCTTATTTCATTCAACATACTATCCTCAAGGTTCATTTACCTAGTTGCCTTAATTCTTTCTTGCAGCTGCTCAGTAGTCCATTGTATGTAAACACCACAGTTCCTCCTTCCATTCTTCAGTCCATGTACCCTTAGGTCACCTCCATCCTTTGCATATCCCTGAACACTGTCACCATAAACACCAGTGTGCAAGGGTCCATTCTTGCCTCCACTCTCAGTTCCTCCAGCTATACACCTGAGGACAGGGTTGCAAGATCATACAGCAGTCCCACCCCTAGCCTCCTGTGGAGCCACCACACTGCCGTCCAGAGAGCCTGTACCTCTCTACTTCCCTACCAACTGTGAATACATACTTCTCTCCACATTTTCTCCAGCACTCGAATCTCTCTGTATATTTATAAACAGTTTTATTCACACATCATGCAATCCAACCTAAAAAAAAAAATCAGTGGTTCCTGGTATAATCACACATGCCCTCACTACCACAATCTATATTAGGACATTTGCATTTATTCTGCAAACAATCCCATACCCCTCTCCCATATCTACCACTTATTGAAATTTAGCTTTGGCTATTGCCTTTGTTACATTCAATGGAAGCATATTACAAAGTTATTGTTAATTATAGAACCTAGTATGCATCGATTTTATATATATATAAAATCTTGCAATGTTGGCATTCATTTGTTCTCCCTCATGCAAAAACATTATTATATTTGTACATTTAATCACCATCATTGTTTACTCTAGGCATCACTAAATTATACCATCTCAGTCTTTATCCTCTGTCTTTCCTTCTAGTGTCATACATGCCTCTAGCTCTCCTCTGTCAACCATATTCACACTCAGCTTCATTAGGTGTATGTACAGTACTATGCTGCCATCAGATAGTATTGTGCTGTCTATTTCTAGGTCTTTACAATCAGTCCTGTTGAATATTCTTTACTCTTTCATCACTACCCTCTTTCTACCTCCTGATAACTTGTGTTCTCAAATTTAATTTTCAAAATTCACTCCTTAATATTAGCTATATTAGTGAGACTGTCCAGTATTTATTCTTTTGTTTCTGGTTAATTTCCCTCAGCATAATGTTCTCAGGGTTCATCCACATTGTTATGTGCTTCATGACTTTATTCTGTCTTACAGCTGCATAATATTCCAATAAATATATTGTTTAGCCACTTGTCTGTGGATGGATATTTGGACTGTTTCCATCTCTTGGCAATCAAGAATAATGCTACTATAAATATTGGTGTGCAAATGTCCATTTGTGTCCTTGCTTTTATTTCCTCTGAATATATACGTAGCTAATGGGATTATGGATCATATGGCAATTCTGTACTTAGCTTCCTGAAAAACCACCAAGTTGCCTTCCAGAGCAGTTGTACCGTTCTATATTCCCAGCAATAGTGAACAAGTGTGCCTCTTTCTCCACATCCTCTCCAGCACATGTTGTTTTCTGTTTTTTTGATTGCTAATGGCCGAATCAATCAAAGTAGGTATTGAGATGATAACTCATTATGGTTTTGATTTGCATTTCCCTGATATCCTGTGACATTGAGCATCTTTTCATGTGCCTTTTAGCCATTTGTATTTGTTCTTCAGAAAAGTGTCTGTCCATGTTCTTTGCCCATTTTAAATTGGGTTGTTTGTCTTTTTGTTGTTAAGTTGTAGACTTTCATTGTGTATTCTGGATAGTAAACCCTTATCTGATATGTGGTTTCCAAATATTGTCTTCCATTGCGTTGGCTGCCTTTCTACTTTCCTGATAGCGTTCTTTTATGCACAAAAGTGTTCAGTTTTGTAGAGATCCTATTTATCTAGTCCTTTCATTGCTCATTTTTTGGGTGTAAGGTCTAGGAAACCACCACCTATCACAAGATCCTTAAGATATTTTCCTACATTTTCTTCTAAACATTTTATGGTTTTAGCTCTAATGTTTAGTTCTTTGATCCATTTTGAGTTAATTTTTTCTGCCTTTTTAAAAAAATATTTTAATCGATAAAACGGCATACAAACATGAACATTCTTAACATACAAATATTCTGTACATGGTGTAAAATCAGTGGCTCACAATATCATCACATAGTTGTATATTCATCGCCATGATCATTTTTTAGAATGTTTGCATCACTCCAGAAAAAGAAATAGAAAGAAAAAAGAAAAAATTCATGCATGCTATACCCCTTACCCCACCCTCTCATTGACCACTAGTATTTCCATCTACCCAGAATATTTTAACCTTTGTTCCCCCCTATTATCTGTTTAATTTTTTATCCATATTTTTTACTCATCTGTCCATACCCTAGATAAAGGGAGCATCAGACACAAAGTTTTCACAATCACACAGTCACATTGTAAATGTTATATCTTTAAACAATCATCTTCAAGAAACAAGGCTACTGGAACATAGCTCTACAGTTTCAGGTACCTCCCTTTAGTCACTCAAATATACTGTAAACTGAAAAGGGATATCTATATAATGTGTAAGAATAGCTTCCAGGATAACCTCTTGACTCTTTGAAATTTCTCAGCTGCTGACACTTTATTTTTTCCCATTTATCTCTCCCCTCTTTTGGTCAAGAAGATTTTCTCACCAGTTTGGTGTGGAGCTTTAGTCCAGGCTTCTAGTGTAAGTTCCTGGTTCTGGTTAAAAAGGAAGTAGAGTAACCCCTGTGCACACACTGGAAAATGAATATTGTGCCAGTCTGTGTGGAGACAGCCTGAAGGACTGAACCAGATGCTCACTGAAGGTTTGTGGTCCCTGAACTTGCCTTTTGGCAGTGCCCTCCATGTAGAGGAAGATCACAGAGCTCCCCCACAGAATGCTACAGAATAGTCAAATGGGACAAAGGACTGCCTGGGACAAAGGACTGCCAGCTGTAGGACATTTCTCTGTAGTGTATTTCGCAGGACTGTGAGGAAACAATGTTTTTTAGTGGAATGAAAACATTCAGATACATATAAATGGGGTAATTTCTAGGGCCATACACTGTATCCCTAGGACAAGATGCACAGGCAGAAAAGACCTGGGAGGGCACTATGATTGTGTCTTGGGCTACTCACCAAACTCATAGCATGGTTAAACCCTGAAGGAGAGCATTTTCACAGGCCAATCTGCAAAAATAAGGGAAAGTGTTTTCTTTCTATTTGTTTGTTTTTATCTCCTGGCATTCAAGGAAATCTGTCAAATACAAGTTTAAGGAACAGAAGCCTCAAAATCTAAATGATAGAAATAGCATTAAAATGTCAAAATGCAGGCTGAGCCCTCAATCTTTGGGCTCCCCGCTATGAAGATTATTCCTGCAAAGGAGAAGCCAAGTCTACTTAAAATTATGCCCTAGAATAGCCCCCAGAGAACCTCCCCTTACACCCGGATGTGGCCTCTCTCCCCAAGCCAACCCTGCTGGTAAACTCACTGGCCTTCCTACTACGTGCGACATGACTCTGGAAATGAGCTGGGACCCAGCATCATGGGATTGAGAAAGCCTTTTTTTGTGTGTGATTGATATATATTCTCATTTTAATTTTTATTAAAATTCTTATTTATGTATAGGTGGGCGGGCCACGGTGGCTCAGCGGGCAAAGTGCTTGCCTGCTATGCCGGAGGACCTCGGTTCGATTCCCGGCCCCAGCCCATGTAACAAAAACGGAGAAACAGAATACAATAAAAAACAAGAAAATGTTTAAAGATGTTTCCCTTTCTTCCTTCCTTCCTTCCTTCCTTCCTTCTATCCTTCCTTCCTTCTCTCTGTCTTTCCTTTAAAAAAAAAAAAAAAAAAAAAAAAAAAAAAAATTCTTATTTATGTATAGGGATCATCAAAATAAAATACATAATTTTATAAGTGGTAGATCATGTGAAATTCAATAGACATGCACTTTTGGAATGCAAGACAGATTAAAAATTTTTCAAAAACAGACTTTAAAAATATGCCTTATTTATATTAGCCTAATTTTTCAGAAAAGCTTTCTTTTTCTCCATTTTTATTTTTTTAAAACTTTTTTGTTGTATAATATAACATTTATACAAAGCAAAGAAATAAAAAAGCAATAGTTTTCAAAGCACTCTTTAAAAAGTGGTTACAGGGGCCACGGTGGCTCAGCAGGCAAGAATGCTTGCCTGCCACGCCAGAGGACCCAGGTTCGATTCCCGGTCCCTGCCCACGTAAAAAAAAAAAAAAGTGGTTACAGGGTAGATCCCAGAGTTTGTCATGGGCTACCATATGTTCCTCTCATATTTTTCCTTCTAGCTGCTCCAGAATATAGGAAGCTAGAGGGCTTAAATAGTTTTTTTCATCACAATCGACGTTTTTCCCTTCTTTTTTTTTGTAAACAATAACATATATACAAAAAAGCTATAAATTTCCAAGCACAGCCCCACAATTAGAATATATTTCAGACTTTGACATGGGTTCTAATTTTACAATTTTAGGTTTTTACTTCTAGCTGCTCTAAAATACTGGAGACCAAAAGAAATATCATTTTAATGATTCAGCATTCATATTCACTTGTTAAGTCCTATCTTCTATGTATAATTCCACCATCACCTTTGATTTTTCTGTACCTCTCATTGGAGTTGTTTGGGCTATGGCAATTCTAAATTTTTTATTTTGGAAGGATCTGTCACTAATATGGGGTAGGGAGATGGAACTATCTGATGTTCTGGAGAGGCTGGGCTAGGTTTCTGGATCAGGGATGCATCTGGAGGTTGTAGGTTTCTGGCAAGTTACTCTAGTGCCTAAAACCCTTGTGGAATCTTATAAATTGCCCTAGGTGTTCTTTAGAATTGGCTGGAATGGTCCTGGTTGGGGGTTGGCAGGTTATGATAGGTAGCAAAGTCTACCTAGCCTGAAGCTTGCATAGGAGCAACCTCCAGAGTAGCCTGTCAATTCTATTTGAACTCTCTCTGCCACTGATACTTTATTAATTACACTTATTTTCCCCCATTTGGTCAGGATGTAATTGTTGATCCCACGGTGCCAGGTCTGGATTCATCCCTGGGAGTCCTCTCCCACGTCGCCAGGGAGACTTTCACCCCTGGATTTCATGTCCCACCTAAGGAGGAGGGCAGTGATTTCACTTGCAGAGTTGGGCTTAGAGAGACTGAGGACATCTGAGTGACAACAGAGGTCCTCCAGAAGTAACTCTTAGGCATGTCTATAAGTAGCCTAAGCTTCTATGCTACCTACATAAGCTTCACAAGAGTAAGCTTCATGATCGAGGGCATTGCCTATTGATTTAGGTGTCCCTAAAGCTTGACACAGTAACATTTTGAGTTAATTTTTAAGGTGTGAGATAGGGTCCTTTCATTCTTTTGGATATGGATATCCAATTTTCCAAATACAATTTGTTGAAGAAGTTGTTCTGTCCCAGTTAACTTGCCTGCCTTATCAAAGATCAATTGGCCATAGATGTGAGGGTCCACCTCTGAACACTCAGTTTGATTCCACTGGTTGGAACACCTACCTTTATACAGTAACATGCTGTTTTTACCACTATAGCTTTGTGTAATATGCTTTAAAATCAGGTAGTGTGGGACCTCCCACTTCATTTTTCTTTCTCAAGATATATTTAGCTATTTGGGCACCCTCCTCTTACAAATAAATTTGGTTATTGGTTTTTCTATTTCTGCAGAGTACGTTGTTGGGATTTTAATTGGTGTTGCCTTGAGTCTCTAAATCGGTGTGCGATCTAATTGATCTACTAAATGATATACTAAATAATTAGGTTCCAAGTTGGCCCAGTTTAGTTGTTTACATTTTAGAATAGTGCTTAGTTCTTCTGGTGCCATTAATAAAAGTAGAATTAAATAGGGTAGAGGTTTCAGAGTTATTATGATCAAGACTTGAGAATTGTTGAAGGGTGTTATTGAGCCTCTTATGGTATTCATATATGGGTTTGTTGAATTTTTGGGTATGTTGTCAGATTTTTCTCCATTCAAGAATTTGGAGGAAAACTTTAGGTATGATCATATGAGGTTCTTTAGTGGCTTAAATGCTTCAGTTTTGTCAGTAGCTCTTCGTTTTGAAAAGTCATTTAAAGAATCTTTCCATTTAGCTTTGTCTATCCAGATTTTTGTATGACCTTCACCAGCAGTCATGTGAAAATTGGTAAAAGTCTGAGTATCCAGTCCCATAAGTTTGAATGATAAGATTGAATTCTTTTACAAAACCTACTGGGTCTTCACTAGGATTTGGAAAATCTTAATAGTGTAGAAGGGGAAATAGGCCAAGTTAGGGCACAAAGGAAGAGGACAGGAGGGGTTTCAAGGAGAGTCAGAACAGTCAGAGTCAGGAGCTCTGGGTAAGTTTTCAAGCTAATAATGCACTTAAATAAGTTTTTGTTAATCTTTGCTTATTTAATATTTGTTTCTTGAAAAGAGACAATGTTAGAATCAGTCACATATTTAGGAGCTTCCAAGTTCCAATTAAAATAAGTATTCCGTTCGGGTTTTTTAGTTGCAGAGCCTCTAGTTTATAGTTGAATGTGCAAATATACCATTTTGGACATATCATAAGATCCCCATTGCGACAATTTTAATTCAGGATTTTCTCTAGTGTCTCAGTCCCAGAAGGATAAGATTTTACATGAGGCAGGACCATAATTTTTATACAAGAGACCAGCTGGTTTGCTAGATGGCAGTGCACCATCAGTGTTCTTAGAAATTGAAACTCAGTCTTGTAGTTAGTTCTGATTGTGAGCAGTCCTTAAATCTGAGAGGAATTGTCTGGATTTTAGGCAACTGTGATATTTTACAGTATGCCTTTCATTTTTGGGAAGTCCGAAAATGCCCTTATTGAAGGCTTGTACTTTATTGATAGTTAACTAGTTATATATAGTTCTAGAATTAGAATTCTAATGCCATAGCCCCATCAACTCTTGCTGATAAGAAATCTGATGGATACGTGCTTCTAGTTGTTTTGAAGGTGATTTTTTTTTAATCTGACAGCTTTTAGACTTTAATTTGAGGCATCTGAAATTTAACACAGTAATGTGCTAAATTAGCCCTCTGAGGTCTTTAATTCTTTTCTGTTTATTTTGTTTTCTTTCGTGTTTCAAGTTTTCTTTAAATGTCTGATGAGCCTTTATTTTTCATTAATATTTATGAGTGAACAGAAAAATCTCTTTGGTAGTTAGATGGGACTTATTGACTGTCTGATTTTGCTTAGAGTAATTGAGCAGAGACCTAGTAAAAAGTTATAACACAGATCTTTTTCTGAAGATACTTAGTTTTGTTTTTTTTTTTAATTTTTTTATTAATCAAAAAAAAAGAAAAGAAATTAACACAGCATTTAGAAATCATTCCATTCTACACATGCACTCAGTAATTCTTAGTATCATCACATAGATGTATGATCATCATTTCTTAGTACATTTGCATCGATTTAGGAAAAGAACTAGCAAAACAGCAGAAAAAGATATAGAATGTTAATATAGAGAAGAGAATTAAAATAATAATACTAATAAAATATATATATATATAAAAAGGAAAAAAAAAACAAAAATAAAAGATACACACAAACAAAAAACCATATTTCAGGTGCAGCTTCATTCAGTGTTCCAACCTAGTTACATTACACTTAGGTATTATTGTGCTGTCCATTTTTGAGTTTTTGTATCTAGTCCTGTTGCACAGTCTGTATCCCTTCAGCTCCAATTACCCATTATCTTACCCTGTTTCTAACTCCTGCTGGTCTCTGTTACCAATGATATATTCCAAGCTGATTCTCGAATGTCGGTTCACATCAGTGGGACCATACAGTATTTGTCCTTTAGTTTTGGGCTAGACTCACTCAGCATAATGTTCTCTAGGTCCATCCATGTTATTACATGCTTCATAAGTTTAGTCTGTCTTAAAGCTGCATAAAATTCCATTGTAGGTATACGCCACAGTTTGTCTAGCCACTCGTCTGTTGATGGACATTTTGGCTGTTTCCATCTCTTTGCAATTGTAGATCATGCTGCTATAAACACTGGTGTGCAAATGTCCGTCTGTGTCTTTGCCCTTAAGTCCTTCGAGTAGATACCTAGCAGTGGTATTGCTGGGTCGTAATCCATTCTGCCATTCTATGTCTTTTGATTGGGAAATTCAGTCCATTAACTTTTAGTGTTATTACTGTTTGGATAATATTTTCCTCTACCATTTTGGCTTTTGTATTATATATATCATACCTGATTTTCCTTCTTTCTACACTTTACTCCATACCTCTCTCTTCTGTCTTTTCGTTTCTGACTCTAGTACTCCCTTTAGTATTTCTTGCAGAGCTGGTCTCTTGGTCACAAATTCTCTCAGTGACTGTTTGTCTATAAATGTTTTAATTTCTCCCTCATTTTTGAAGGACAATTTTGCTGGATATAGGAGTCTTGGTTGGCAGTTTTTCTCTTTTAGTGATTTAAATATATCATCCCACTGTCTTCTAGCTTCCATGGTTTCTGCTGAGAAATCTACACGTAGTCTTATTGGGTTTCCCTTGTATGTGACAGATTGTTTTTCTCTTGCTGCTTTCAAGATCCTCTCTTTCTCTTTGACCTCTGACATTCTAACTAGTAAATGTCTTGGAGAACGCCTGTTTGGGTCTATTCTCTTTGGGGTGCGCTGCACTTCTTGGATCTGTATATTTAGGTCTTTCATAAGAGTTGGGAAATTTTCAGTGATAATTTCTTCCATTAGTTTTTCTCCTCCTTTTCCCTTCTCTTCTCCTTCTGGGACACCCACAACACGTATATTTGTGCGCTTCATATTGTCATTCAGTTCCCTGATTCCCTGCTCAAGTTTTTCCATTCTTTTCCCTATAGTTTCTGTTTCTTTTTGGAATTCAGTTGTTCCATCCTCCAGTTCACTAATTGTAGCTTCTGTCTCTTTAGATCTACCATTGTAGGTATCCATTGTTTTTTCCATTTTTTCTTCTTTGTCCTTCACTCCCACAAGTTCTGTGATTTGTTTTTTCAGATTTTCTATTTCTTCTTTTTGTTCAGCCCATATCTTCTTCATGTCCTCCCTCAATTTATTGATTTGGTTTTTGAAGAGTTTTTCCATTTCTGTTCGTATATTCAGCATTAGTTGTCTCAGCTCCTGTATCTCATTTGAACTATTGGTTTGTTCCTTTGATTGGGCCATATCTTCAATTTTCCGAGCGTCATCCATTATTTTCTGCTGGTGTCTGGGCATTTGATCAGATTTCCCTGGGTGTGGGACCCAGCTGGTTGAAAGGTTTTTCTGTGGAATCTCTGGGCTCTGTTTTTCTGTTCCTGCCCAGTAGGTGGCGCTTGTGGCGGTCGTTTGTCTGCGGGACAGTCGGCCCGGGAAACCGCGCGTGGAGGCGGGGGTCGCTGGCCGCAGCTTGGGGGAGTGCCGGTCCAAATTGCCCAGCTGGCCCGAGACGCCAAGCGTGACGGGAGGGCCCCACTATCCAATGTTCCCAGTCAGACCGGGGAGCCACGTGCGTGGAGGGGACCCCAGTCGCCAGCCGCCCCAGCCGGGAAAACGTGCGCCCCTCAGGTATCTCACCGCAGTGGATTCTCCCTACCCGTTCAGCCGTTCCAGAATGGGGTAAGCTGTCTTTTTGGTCTCTGTCGTGACTCCGGGAGCTGTTTCGTATTGTTTCTGTTTCTTTAGTTGCTTTTCGGGAGGAGGAACTAAGACCCGCACGTCTTACTAAGCCGCCATCTTCTCCAGAAGTGATACTTAGTTTTTTTAGGGAAGTTTTGTAATCTGGGGTATGAATGCTTGACTGCCTTTTGGAGTAGAGTGGTAGACTGTTTCCACTATTTTCATCTCATATCTTCATCCCTCTCTCTATTTCATCAGACATTTCTTGGTCTTGAACTAATCTGTAGGTTGTGGGACCCTTGTCTCTAATTCCCTTCTTATTTATTCTAGGATGTGACTTCCTCTGTCTTGCTTTCATCAATTACTTCTTCCCCTTCTACTTTGAGTTTTCCAGAAGTTTGTTCAAGTCTCTTGCCTCAGGGCTGACCTTCTGTTCTCTTTGTTATTGTGGGTTTGTATCTTCTCTCCCTACGGTCCCCACCTCCTTCCGTTTTGGAGGGGAGAGGAGGAGATAAAGAAATTTGCCATTTTTAACTAACATGTATTGTGAATCTCTAAGTGGGAAAATATTTAGAATACAGCTTTTAAAGGAACGTTTGATATTTCAAGGATAATGGTCTTGAACTTGTTCTTGTATACTAGAGGATTTGTATCCCAGTTTCATTACAGATTTGCTTTGTAATCTTGGGCATGCCAGGTACTATGGGATCTTGTAATAGCATACATATTATAGAGAAGTGGCTTTCAAACTTTTTTTTTTACTGTAAATCATAGCAAGAAACACATTTTATATCAAAACTCAATATCATATACAGTTTCATTCAATAATACCCTTACCGCACATGCAATATACTTCGATATTTTATGCTTTACTTTCTAAAAATTCTGGTCTGACGCACAAAAATGATCTTGCTTTACGACCACTGGATAGTAAACCCAAATTTTGAAAAACAGTACTAGAGAGTAGTATTTCTTAAAGTGTGAGTCAGATGATCTTCAAGTTGGGCATTAAGAATAACTTAAGAATTTAGAAATAAATGGGGAAAAGCTAGCAGGGCTTTTGAGAATTTTAAAAGTTGTACTAATAATTCTCCAAAGATGAAATGTCTCACTCCCTGAGAGTTACTCTGATTTCTCCCCTTATCTTAGGCCATATACACATTTTTACAGTGATCACAATTTTTTAGCAGTATCAAATTGCAGTTACAATAAAATGGAAAACAGTTAAAATGTGTTTTAAAACACATATTCTAGCCAAATTTAAACTAATTAATATGTTCTGAAAATTATGAATATTTGTCATAATATTCATGCAGCACTTTTTATATTCTGGGGACTTAGTAATATTGCTTAGATGGGTGCTTTTTATAAATCCTTAACTTTGAAGTCATTGAACTGATTAATTCAGATGAATATTTTACATCATTATATAAAATATTCTTAAATTGTTAATCAAGTTGCCTTGAAGTAATATAAAGTCTTAAGGTATTTGAAATTGTTTGAATATGATAAACTATGATATGATAGTATTATTGGTTTGAATTCCTCTCAGATAAATATTCAGGGAGATCAAAGTATACTAATAGGTATATGTATAGGGAAGGACATTTTTTGTTCTTTTTAATGAAGGTCCTAGGATCTTAAGTACTCAACTCTTATTTACCCATGATTCATTTATACATTTTGTAATAAATTAATATCCATTTGAAATAGGTACATATCATCATTTCACGTTGATGTGGTTAAAACCACCCCAACAACAGCAAAAGAATGAGTCTCTTGCTTTGTCAATTAAATTCAAGATAGCTGAACAAATACTACATTGTTATGCATGGAACATAATGCAAACAGTTACCCTGAAGCATCCACCACCACCTAGTTGCTGTATGATGTAGTACTATAAGGTGTGAATTTGTATGTTTCTAGAGAGGTTTTTTTTTTTTTAAAACCTTTAAGTGAAATTTGATTGAAAACATCAGTTAATATTGAAGGGATAATCCCAGGTGAAGGTATCACCCATAGGTATCTCATTGATATCAGAATGGACATTATTATACTCATTGAGAATGGCAAATGGGTATTCAGAATCGGCCTAGTGAAAACAAGATATAGCACTGCTGCCTAAACATTAGAAATTGCCAGACTGAACCATCATTGCATACGACAACTTCATTTGCGAGAATTCCTGTAATGGAGAAGCTGAAGAATAAAGTAGCCAATGCACCTTTTTGGCTTGTTCTGATAATGCCAGTGTTTTTTACAGCAATGGACATAATTATTATGCGTTCTTTTCCCTGGCAGATTATTTGTTTTCAGATTTATACAGTGTGACCAAAGAGTATAGTCTGATTTTTTTTCAACCTACTGAAATATATTTCTGCTTTGGCTGTTGTTATTATGAGAAAATTCATAACAAAAAACTTGTTAATGTTTCAGAAAGGTGCTTATAAATTGGAGTATTAATATTAAACACCCAAGTGCAAAATATTTTGTAATTATAAAAACTATAATCACCATCTTTTCTTACTAATATAACCACTATAAAAATGTCTTTGACCTATTTAAAAATGTTGCATGTCTTGAGCTTAGATGTAGTAGATGACAATAGTTTCCTCTATTCTCACATTCACCTTTTATAATTTGGTCAACTTTCCCACAGTGGTTTTATCCTAGCTGCCTAGAAGCTCAGCACAAAGAGAGTATAAAAACATCACAATCAAGTATCTTTTAATATCCATAGCTTTTATAGAAATTACTGTCTTTAATTAATTTTGCTACTTTTAATTAATTCTAACATTATTTATTTATTTTTTTTACTTTTTTTATTAATTAATGGAAAAAAAGAAATTAACGCAACATTTAGAAATCATACCATTCTACATATGCAATCAGTAATTCTTAACATCATCACATAGATGCATGATCATCGTTTCTTAGTACATTCGCATCAGTTTAGAAGAACTAGCAACACAACAGAAAAAGATATAGAATGTTAATATGGAGAAAAAAAATAAAAGTAATAATAATAGTAAAAAAAAAAACCAAAACAAAAACCTATAGCTCAGATGCAGCTTCATTCAGTGTTTCAACATGATTACTTTACAATTAGATATTATTGTGCTGTCCATTTTTGAGTTTTTGTATCTAGTCCTGTTGCACAGTCTGTATCCCTTCAGCTCCAATTACCCATTATCTTACCCTGTTTCTAACTCCTGCTGGACTCTGTTACCAATGACATATTCCAAGTTTATTCTCGAATGTCGATTCACATCAGTGGGACCATACAGTATTTGTCTTTTAGTTTTTGGCTAGACTCACTCAGCATAATGTTCTCTAGGTCCATCCATGTTATTACATGCTTCATAAGTTTATCCTGTCTTAAAGATGCATAATATTCCATTGTATGTATATACCACAGTTTGTTTAGCCACTCGTCTGTTGATGGAGATTTTGGCTGTTTCCATCTCTTTGCAATTGTAAATAACGCTGCTATAAACATTGGTGTGCAAATGTCCGTTTGTGTATTTGCCCTTAAGTCCTTTGAGTAGATACGTAGCAATGGTATTGCTGGGTCGTATGGCAATTCTATATTCAGCTTTTTGAGGAACCGCCAAACTGCCTTCCACAGTGGTTGCACCCTTTGACATTCCCACCAACAGTGGATAAGTGTGCCTCTTTCTCCGCATCCTCTCCAGCACTTGTCATTTTCTGTTTTGTTGATAATGGCCATTCTGGTGGGTGTGAGATGATATCTCATTGTGGTTTTGATTTGCATTTCTCTAACACTCTCAGCCGGCCCGGGAAGGAGGGAGGGAGGAGCTCCGGCCGCCAGCTGCCGCAGTTCGGGGAAGCGCGCACCGCTCGGGGATCTCACCGCAGCAGAGTCTCGCAGTCAGTCTAGCCAGTCCAGACTTGGGAACGCTGTGTGTCCATTCCCTGCTGTGGCCCCGGGAACTGTTCTGCACTGTTTCTGTTCACCTAGTAGTTGCTCTGGAGGAGGAATCAAGACGCACGTACCTTACTAAGCCGCCATCTTGGCCCCCCTCTAACATTATTTTTAATCATAACTTCTATATTTAATTTTGTAAGACTTATGAAAATCTTTCTGATTCCAGATTGTAGAGAATAGGCAGTATGTATTTGGTAAATGGCAATACTTTTTGCATTATTTATTCCCTGTTAGCATTACCTTTTTTTTATTTGTACATCATTTTTTTATTTCCAGAAATATTACATTTTATGGCTATACCACATTTTGTTTATCCATTCATCATTTGATGAACCATGTGGGTTGTTTTCACATTTTGCCTAGTATGAATAATACTGCTATCAACATCCATGTTCAGGTTTTTTGTGTGGCCATGTTTTTGGTTCTCTAGTAGGATTCCTGGGTCATAAACTACATGTTTAACTTTTGAGGAACTGTTACAACACTGTTTTCTAAAGTAGCTTGCACCATTTTGCATTCTGACCCACCAATAGATGAGGGCTCCACTTTTTCCTTATATCTTCCTCACAATGCTTGTAACCTTCTTTTTGACTACAGCTTAGATCTGATAGGTATGAAGTGGTATCTCATTGTGGTTTTGATTTGCATTTCCCTGATGGCTAAGGACGCTGGAAGTCTTTTCATGTGCTTGTTGTCCATTTGAATATTTTCATGGAGAAATGTCTCTTCAAATCCTTTGTCTATCTTTTAATCAGATTATTTGTCTTTTTATTGTTGAATTTTCAGAGTTCTTTATATATTTTGGATAATTCTACCTTATAAAACATTTGATTTGCAAATATTTCTTCCCATTCCGTGGGCTGTCTTTTCACTTTCTTGATAGTGCATCACAATTGTTTTCATTTTTGTGAAGTCCAATTTATTTATCGTGTTCTTTGGTTGCTTGTGCTTTAGGTATTGTATCTAAGAAATTGTTACCCAATCTGAGGTTGTGTTAGTCAGGGTTCTCTAGAGAAACAAAATCAGCAGGACAGATCTTTAAATATGAAATTTATAAAGGTGTCTCATGCAGCTGTGGGAAAGGCAGGGTACAAACTACATAGGGCAGGGTGTAAAGTTGGCAGCTTCAATGAAGGGTCTGGACAGACTCCCTGGACAACCAACCAGGAGAGGCTTGCTGGTTGAAGAAGCAGTGAAAGAGTCTTTCGTCTCCCTTAAAAGCCTTCAACTGATTGAATTATCTCATTGTGGGAGACATGCCTTAGTTGACTGCAGATGTAATCAGCCACAGATGCAATCACCTGACTGATGACTTTATACACCAGCAATACACCAGCCTTCAGGTTTCTCAACCAACCATGAAATATCTTTGCAGCAAGGTCTGGTCACTGCTTGTCTGATCAGACAACTGGGCATAATCATTTGGCCAAGTTGAGACCAGAACCTAACCATCACAGTCCACCCCTTGTCAACTATACACATCACCTTGAAACATCCTTAATTTTCAGATAGGACACAATAACAGACCTGTGTTTTGCCTAACAATACTCAACTATTCTGCATACAACTGGAAACTCACTACATCACTCCAGAATAGGGTGCAAGTCCTTAGGTAACATTTGCTGTTAAACTTCATATCCTATGACTTAAATACTATAACATGAACAATATAACATATCATATGATAAGAGGAAAAAGATATTTGCTTATGTACAAATGCAAACATATTCTTAACAGAACAGGGAGGAAATATTCATATAACCGCAGTACTCATTTCTGTAACTGGTCACATGGTTGTGGTTCATGTTTATCACTACTTTCTTCTACTACCCATTCTATGTTCCCTTTACTCTTAGCAAACACTTCAACTGGTCATGGTTCTTTAACAGGTGGGGTGACCCAGACTTTCATTCCTGAAGTTTCTGGGCCATTGGTAGTCCTGCCTGGATTGGGTTATTGCAGTTTTCCATTGACTTTAATCACAAGGCATGGTAGTATGAAAGACACCCTAGGAGATCTGCTATATTCGAGGAAAACTCTTTTTTTTTTTTTACCACCACTGTGTAGTTGCAGTCCTATTTCCACTTGATAGTCAGGATCAACTATCCCTGACAGAACAGTAATCCCCTTTTGTGCCTGTTGATTCAGTGGCCTGAGAAGCCCAAATTAGTAAGTCTTAATTTCTAGTTCAGTATAATCATTGTTGTGTCTCCTAGAAGAAGCACTCCTCCTTTTGGAACCAAGACCTGTAGTCCAGCAGCTTAAGGTTTCAGGGACAGGAAGCAAAAATTTTCCTAGTGGATCACTAGGGGTGATAGTGAGTGGTGCCACTCCTATTTCCACCCCTTGATTTCTGGACTTGTGAGTCCTGGCTATGGGGAAACAGCACCATAGAGTGGACGCTGATTCAGAGCATGCACAGCCTCCTGGAGAACATTGCCCCAGCCCTTAAGATATTGCCACTGTAATTGGGTCTTCAAAAGGCCTTTCCACTGTTCTGTCAACCCAGCTGTCTCTGGTGATGGGAAACATGGTAGCATCAGAGAATTTCATGAGCATGTGCCCATTCCTGTACTTCATTTGCTATGACGTGGGTTCCTAGATCAGAAGCAGTACTGTATGAAATAGCATGACAGTGGATAAGGCATCCTGTAAGTCCACGTATGATAGTTTTTACAGAAGCATTGCGTGCAAGGAATGCAAATCCATATCCAGAGTATGTGTCTGTTCCAGTTAGAACAAATTGCTGCTCTTCCATGATAGAAGTGGTTGAATATAATCAACCTGCCAACAAGTAGCAGGCTGATCACCTCAGGAAATGGTGCCATATCAGGGACTGAGTATGGGTCTCTGCTGCTGGCAGATTAGACACTCAGCAGTGGCTGTAGCCAGGTCAGCCTTGGTGAATGGAATTCCATGTTTCTGAGCTCATGCATAACCTCTATCCTTACCACCATGCCCACTTTGTTCATGGACCCATTGGGCAATGGCAGGAGTGGCTGAGGAAAGAGTATGACTTGTATTCACATGATGGGTCATCCCAGCCACTTGATTATTAAAACCTTTCTCTGCTGAAGTCACCCTCTGGTGAACGTTTACATGGGACACAAATATTTTCAAGTTCTTTTCCCACTTAGAAGTTCTATCCACATACCTCTTCCCCAGACCTCTTTGTCACTGGTTTTCCAATCACGCTCCTTCCAAGTCCTGACCATCTAGCCCAAACCATTAGCAACTGCCCATAAGTCAGTATACAAATGCACTTCTGGCAGTTCTCCTTCCAGACAAAATGCTCTAAGTTCCACCTACTGAGAGGATATACCTTTACCACTGTCCTTTAAGGTCATCCCAGAATGGGGTTGTAGTGCTGCAGCTGTCCACTTCCAGTTGGTCCCTGCTTATTGTACAAAACCATCTGTAAACCAGGCCTGAATTTTTTCTTCTTTAGTCAGCTAACTGTAAAGAAGACCCCAAGAACCATGGCTCTGGTCTGGGAAAGAGAAGGTAATGTGGCAGGAGTGGAGGCCATGGGTATTAGGGCCACTTCCTGATGTAACTTACTTGTGCTTTCAGAACATGCTCGAACCCTATCTTTAATATACCATTTCCACTTTATGATGGAGTGCTGCTGTACACCCCCAATTTTATGACTTGGTGGGTCAGACCACCCAGTTCATGATAGGTAACTCAGGTCTCATGGTAACTTGGTGGCTGATGGTTAAGCGCTCAGTCTCTGTTAAGCCCCAGTAGCAGGCTAAAAGCTATTTCTCAAAAGGAGAGTAGTTATCTGCAGTGGATGGCAAGGCTTTGCTCCAAACTCCTAAGGGTCTGGGTTGTGACTCTCCTAAAGGGACCTGGGAAAGGTTCCAGATGGCAACCCTATTTGCCATTGACACTTCCAACACCGTTGGACCTACTGGATTATATGGCCCAAGTAGCAGAGCAGCTTGCACTGCAGGCTGGACCTGTTGCAGAGCTTCCTCTTGTTCTAGTCCTTACTCAAAACAAGCAGCCTCTGGTTACTTGCTAAGTGGGACAGAGTAGTACACCCAAATGAGGAATATGTGGTCTTCGGAATCCAAAGAGGCCAACTAGGCGTTGTGCCTCTTTCTTGGTTGTAGGAGGGGCCAGATATAACAGCTTATCATTCACCTTAGAAGAAATATTTTGACATGCCCCACACCACTGAACACCTAGAAATTTCACTGAGGTGGAAGGCCCCTGGATGTTTGTTGAATTTATCTCCCATTCCCTAACCCACAAATGCCTTACCAATAAATAAGTCTAGAGTAGTTGCTAGCTCTTGTTCACCAAAAGCTAATGAATCAGCATGATATCATCAATACAATGGACCAGTGTGATATCTTCTGGGAAGGAGAAATGATCAAGGTCACTGCAGGCAAGATTGTGACACAGGGCTAGAGAGTTGATATATCCCTGAGGCAGGATGGTGAAGGTATTCTGCTGGCCTTGCCAGCTGAATTTAAACTGTTTCTGGTGGTCCTTACTGACAGCTATTGAGAAAAAAGCATTTGCCAGATTAATGCTGCGTACTAGTGCCAGGTGATGTGTTGATTTTCTCAAGCATTGATCCCACATCTGGGATAGCAGCTGCATTGGAGTTACCACTTGGGTAAGTTTATGATAGTTTACGATAATCCACTGTCATCTTTCAAGACCCATCTGTTTTCTGCATAGGCCAAATAGGATTGTTGAATGGGGATGTGGTGGGAATCACCACCCCTGCATCCTTCAAGTCCTTAAAAGTGGCACAAATCTCTGCAATCCCTAGTAATACAGTATTGCTTCTGATTCATTATTTTGCTAGGTAGGGGCAGTTCTAGTGGCTTCCACTTGAACTTTCCTCCCATAATAGCCCTCACTCCCTGAGTTAGAGAACCAATGTGGGGATTCTAAACTTCTAACTTCTAACAGTTGCTGAGTATGTAGATTCCAATTATGCATTCTGGAATTGGGAAATGACTACAATATTGGTTTAGAGACCCACTGTAAGATGGATGTGATCTAAAACTTCATTGATCACCTGACCACCATAAGCCTCTACTCTGAGTGGTGGACCAGAGTGACGTTTTGGGTCTCCTGTAATTAGTGTAATTTCTGAACCAGTTTCTCGTAATCCACAAAAAAAATCTGATCATTTCCTTTTCCGTCTTGCACAGTCACCCTGGTAAAAGGCCTTAGGTCTCCTTGGGGGTGGCTGGGAGGAAAGTTAACAGTGTAAACTTGGGGCACTATAAAAGGGTCCTACCCCAAAGATACCTGGCCATCCCTCATTCAAGGGGCTGTGGGTCTGTAAACTGTCTCAAATCTGGGAATTAAGGGGCCGTGCTTCTCTGTTTTTGTAATTCAAGTTAGACTTCGGTTTACTTGAGCTAGAATTCTTCTGCTTGTATAGCTCAAACAAGAATTTAGTAGACTATCTGTCTATTTTACTTCTAGATACCCCATGATCTAATAGCCAATGCCACAAGTCTCTGCGAGTCAGATTATTTTAACTGCTGCTTTGAGTTTGCTGTCCATTATGGTGGCCATGCCTACCTTGTCTGTGGTGGTTAATTGTCACCATATGTCTTCTGCCCACTTGGGATCTGATCATCCCCGTTGTGTTTAAGGATTCCAGCCCAGTGACAGCCGTTCCCACAATAATATCTGACCAACAGAGAAGGGTGACCACATAGCTCTTCAGGGATGATGGAGCTAGTCTCACAAATTTATTTCTCAAGGTTCTGGTGAAAGCTATTTCCTCTGGAGATTCCTAGAGTGTGTAAGCAGGTCTTCCATGATAAATCCTAACATTCCCATCTCTCTAAGCCTCTGGATCCCCTCATCTACATTATACCAGGGCAATGCTGGCATTTCAACCTCAGGTAATGTCAGCCACCTTTTGATCCCTGTTTCCGCCAACTATCCAAACAAACTGCTAATGCCTTTTCTCACCCCTCCAGCTACAACAATGAATGCAGAATCTCTGCTTACTGGACTCATATCAATAAATTCATCTTGATCCAACTTTGTATTCCTTCCACCATTATCCCACACCCTTAATATCCATTCATATACATATTTCCCTGATTTCTGTCTACGTAGATTTGAAAACACATGCAATTATTTTGGAGTATAGCATGCCATCTCATGGGTCACATTTTATATCTCACCTTTCAGGGCCTGCTGGGACTTTAGCCTGGTTACTGGTCTTGAAGAAAAGAGGTGTGGTGGGAGTAGGCCATGAAAAGAAATAGAAGTGCTTTTCAAGCCAATTACCTCAGGGCATTCCGTTGCGGTTTCATGTGGTGAAGCAGAATTAGTCGCTTCAGATAGAGGAGTGAGGGCTGTTTCCCCAGGGGAAGTGGTTACAGAGTTACAGAGTTATCGGACAGTGAAGAGTTAATCTCATTAGGTGGGGGTTGAATGGCAGGCTCTTCTGTGGAGACTGGAGGCTGGGAAATTGTTTCCTCAAGGCAGGCTGGGGGTTTGGAAGCTCTTTACTCAGGGCAGTCCATTACAGATTATCTAGCAAAGGCTCAGCAGATTCCAGGGATCCTGTCTCCCCATCGCCATCGTTATTAAGCCATGTATCACCATGCCACATTTCAGGATCCCATTCTTTTCCAATCAAAGCCTTTAATTTAATAGCAGACATGCTGCAAGGTTGAGATTTTAGTTTATATTGCAAATCTGCTACTCGCACAGGGAGACTTTGTGTGAGGTTTTCAGAGATCTTGAATCTGCGACCATAGGAAATAAGGTTGTTGTTCAGGACACACAGGGAAACTTTTACATCATTTATATGGTGCTGAAGTTTCAAATATGAAGCCTTTAGCTCATCCCTTTCCCTCATCACTGTATCCAGCAGATCTAACAACAGCCAGCCAACAACATTATACCTCTTAATTCCACAAAACTCCTTAAAGTTGTCAAAAACATAATCATCCAGAGCCTTGCCCTGTATAAGCATACAACTAGTAGAATCTGATGGTATTTTTGAGTATCTCTTTTGCCAACTGCCCCCATAGACTGTCAGTACCTTCTTGATTATTGGAAACAGTCATTAGTGCCTCTGAGTCTAGTCAGAGTAGAAAACCAATTGTAAAAACCCATTTTTAAGATTCTGTTTCTCAAGAACCACTCCTGGTACTAAGCTGTGTTAGTCAGTGTTCTCTAGAGAAGCAGAATCAACAGGACAGATCTGTAAATATGAGATTTATAAAGGTGTGTCACACAACCATAGGAATGGAAAAGTCCAAAATCCATAAGGAGTTTGTGAAGGTGGCAGCTCCAATGAAGGGTCTGAACAGACTTCACAGGAGAGACTCACTGGCTGAAGAAGCAATGAAAGAGTCTCTCTTCTTCCTTAAAAGCCTTCAACAGATTGGATTATCTCATTGTGGAGGACATGCCTTAGTTAATTGCAGATATAATCAGCCATAGATGCAGTCACCTGACTGAAGATGTAATACACTGGCCTAGTTTATCAACCAGCCACAAGATATCTTTGCAGCGATGCTCTAAAAAATGATCATGGTGAGGGAGGGGCCAAGATGGCGGCTTAGCAATGTGCGCGTTTTAGTTCGTCCTCCAGAACAACTACTAAATAACTAGAAACAGTACACAACAGCTCCCGGAGCCACGTCAGTGACCAGACACACAGCTTACACCAGTCTGGACCAGCTGGACTGGTTACAAGCCTCCTCAAAACTGTGAGTTCCCCAAGCCACAGTATCTGGCACCCTGCACCCCTCCCCCACAGGTGGCTTCCCAGACGGAAAGGAAAGAGACTCTAAACCTGGTCAAGGCGGAGTTCGCTCATTGGGCTCATGGAAAAAGAGGAAAGGGGAGGAAATGGAGGTTTTAGTGGCTCTGTTTCTACGGAGACTTGGCTGCCTCTGGATTCAGCAGCGGGACTTCTCGGGCTGCAACTGCCCCAGGCATAGGCAGAAACGGGCTCTTTTCAGGGCTGTCTCCCACCTGTGCCTTCCCCAGGGGAGGGGTGAAGCCCAACTCAGGTGGAATCCCTCCCTCAAGGAATTCAGACCCCAGGGCTTGGCAATTTGAAGTCATTAAAACCAGCCTAAAACCTCTCCTCCGTCTCCACCATGCCCCCAGCAGGGAGAGTCTTCCAAAGTTAAAAGTGCCGCAACATCTTTTGCTGGTGCGACCCACAGGCAGACAAGCACCAATACTGGGCAGGATAAGAAAAACAGAGCCCAGAGACTTCACAGGAAAGTCTTTTAACCTGCTGGGTCTCACCCCCAGGGAAAACTGACGCAGGTGACTCCTTCCCCCTGATAGGAGACCAGTTTAGTCCGGGAAAACCCGGCTGGAGTCTATAATACTTACGTAGACCCTCCTAAGGGTGGGGAGGGAAAAGGCACCATACAAGCAGGGCAAGAAACAAGAAAACAAGAACTGAAAATTTCTCCTCTGTTAAACAAAACCTAAGCTAGAGTTCCGGAAAAAGCTGAACTGAAGGTCAAAGAACAGACAGACAACAAATTCATCTAGCAAGAAAACCCTAGGTAAGAGAAGTGAAAGCAATCTCCAGAATAAACTAATTAAGGTAATTAAATGTCTAGACGCCAGCAAAAAATAACATATCACACCAGGAAAATTGAAGGTATGGCCCAGTCAAAGGAACAAACCAGTAGTTCAAATGAGATACAAGAGCTGAAATAGCTAATTCAGAATATACGAACAGACATGGAAAACCTCATCAAAAACCAAATCACTGAACTGAGGGAGGATATGAAGAAGGCAAGGAATGAACAAAAAGAAGAAATGGAAAGTCTGAAAAAACAAATCATGGAATTTATGGGGATGAAAAGTACAGTAGATGTGATGAAAAAAAATGGAAACCTACAATGGTAGATTTCAAGAGACAGGTTAGAATTAGTGGACTGGAGGATGGAATATCTGAAATCTGACAAGATACAGAAACTATAGGGAAAAAATGGAAAAATATGAGCAGGGACTCAGGGAACTGAATGATAATATGAAGCACACAAATATACATGTTGTGGGTGTCCCAGAAGGAGAAGAGAAGGGAAAAGGAGGAGAAAAACTAATGGAAGAAATTATCACTGAAAATTTCCCAACTCTTATGAAAGACCTAAAATTACAGATCCAAGAAGTGCAGCGCACCCCAAAGAGAATAGATCCAAATAGACATTCTCCAAGACACTTACTAGTTAGAATGTCAGAGGTCAAAGAGAAAGAGAGGATCTTGAAAGCAGCAAGAGAAAAGCAATCCATCACATACAAGGGAAACCCAGTAAGACTATATGTAGATTTCTCAGCAGAAACCATGGAGGCGAGAACACAGTGGGATGATATATTTAAATTACTAAAAGAGAAAAACTGCCAACCAAGAATTCTATACCCAGCAAAATTGTCCTTCAAAAATGAGGGAGAAATTAAAACATTTCCAGACAAAAAAATCACTGAGAGAATTTGTGACCAGGAGACCAGCTTTGCAAGAAATACTAAAAGGAGCACTAGAGACAGATATGAAAATACAGAAGAGAGAGGTGTGGAGAAGAGTGTAGAAAGAAGGAAAATTAGATATGACATATAAAATACAAAAGGCAAAATGGTAGAGAAAAGTACCACCCAAACAGTAATAACACTAAATGTTAATGGACTGAACTCCCCAATCAAAAGACATAGACTGGCAGAATGAATTAAAAAACAGGATCCCTCTATATGCTGTCTACAAGAAACACATCTTAGACCCAAAGATAAACATAAGTTGAAAGTGAAAGATTGGGAAAAGATATTTCATGCAAATTAACAACCAGAAAAGAGCAGGAGTAGCTATACTAATATCCAACATTAGCCTTCAAATGTAAAACAGTTAAAAGAGACAAAGAAGGATACTATCTACTAATAAAAGGAACAATTCAACATGAAGACATAACAATCATAAATATTTATACACCGAACCAGAATGCCCCCAAATACATGAGGGAAACACTGCAAACATTGAAAAGGGAAATAGACACATCTACCATAATAGTTGGAGACTTCAATTCCCCACTCTCATCAATGGACAGAACATCTAGACAGAGGATCAATAAAGAAACAGAGAATTTGAATATTACAATAAATGAGCTAGACTTAACAGACATTTATAGGACATTACACCCCACAACAGCAGGATACACCTTTTCCTCAAGTGCTCATGAATCATTCTCAAAGATAGACCATATGCTGGGTCACAAAGCAAGTCTCAACAAATTTAAAAAGATTGAAATCATACAAAACACTTTCTCAGATCATAAGGGAATGAAGTTGGAAATCAATAATAGGCAAAGTGCCAGAAAATTCACAAATATGTGGAGGCTCAACAGCACACTCTTAAACAATCAGTGGGTCAAGGAAGAAATTACAAGAGAAATCAGTAAATATCTCGAGGCAAATGAAAATGAAAACACAGCATATGAAAACTTAGGGGATGCAGCAAAGGCAGTGCTAAGAGGGAAATTTATTGCCCTAAATGCCTATATCAAAAAAGAAGAAAGGGCAAAAATGTAGGAATTAACTGTCCACTTGGAAGAACTGGAGAAAAAACAGCAAACTAACCCCAAAGCAAGCAAAAGGAAAGAAATATCAAAGATTAGGGCAGAAATAAATGAAATTGAGAACATGAAAACAATTGAGAAACTCAATAAAACCAGAAGTTGGTTCAATGAGAAAATCAATAAGATTGATGGGCCCTTAGCAAGATTGAAAAAAAGAAGAAGAGGGAGGATACAAATAAATAAGATCAGAAATGGAAGAGGAGACATAACCACTGACCTCACAGAAATAAAGGAGGTAATAACAGGATACTATGAACAACTTTATGCCAATAAATACAACAATGTAGATGAAATGGACAACTTCCTAGAAAGGCATGAACAACCAACTTTGACTAAAGATGAAATAGATGACCTCAACAAACCAATCACAAGTAAAGAAATTGAATCAGTCATTAAAAAGCTACCCAAAAAGAAAAGTCTAGGACCAGATGGCTTCACATGTGAATTCTACCAAACATTCCAGAAAGAATTAGTACCAACTCTCCTCAAACTCTTCAAAAAAATTGAAGTGGAGGGAAAGCTACCTGATTCATTCTATGAAGCCAACATCACCCTCATAGCAAAACCAGGCAAAAATATTACAAAAAAAGGAAACTACAGACCAATCTCTCTAATGAATATAGATGCAAAAATCCTCAACAAAATTCTAGCAAATCGAATCCTGCAACACATTAAAAGAATTATACATCATGACCAAGTAGGATTCATCCCAGGTATGCAAGGATGGTTCAACATAAGAAAATCAATTAATGTAATACACCATATCAACAAATCAAAGCAGAAAAATCACATGATCATCTCAATTGATGCAGAGAAGGCATTTGACAAGATTCAACATCCTTTCCTGTTGAAAACACCTCAAAGGATAGGAATACAAGGGAACTTCCTTAAAATGATAAAGGGAATATATGAAAAACCCACAGCTAATATCGTCCTCAATGGGGAAAAACTGAAAACTTTCCCCCTAAGATCAGGAACAAGACAAAGATATCCACTATTACCACTGTTATTCAACATCATGTTGGAAGTCCTAGCCAGAGCAATTAGACAAGAAAAAGAAATACAAGGCATCAAAATTGGAAAGGAAGAAGTAAAACTATCACTGTTTGCAGATGATATGATACTATATGTCAAAAACCCTGAAAAATCCACAGCAAAACTACTAGAGCTAATAAATGAGTACAGCAAAGGGGCAGGTTACAAGATCAACATTCAAAAATCTGTAGTGAACAAGCTGAGGGGGAAATCAAGAAACGAATTCCATTTACAATTGCAACTAAAAGAATAAAATACTTAGGAATAAATTTAACTAAAGAGACAAAAGAAACTACAAGGAAAACTACAAAAAACTGTTAAAAGGAATCACAGAAGACCTAAATAGATGGAAGGGCTTACCGTGTTCATGGATTGGAAGACTATATTTAAGATGTCAATTCTACCTAAACTGATTTACAGATTCAATGCAATACCAATCAAAATCCCAACAACTTACTTTTCAGAAATAGAAAAACCAATAAGCAAATTTATCTGGAAGGGCAGGGTGCCCCGAATTGCTAAAAGTATCTTGAGGAAAAGAAACAAAGCTGGAGGTCTCATGCTGCCTGACTTTAAGGCATATTATGAAGCCACAGTGGTCAATTTTGAGGAGTTCCCATTTTATTTACTAGCATAAAGATAGATATATTGACCAATGGAATCGAATAGAGTGCTCAGATATAGACCCTCCCATCTATGGACATTTGATCTTTGATAAGGCAGTCACGCCAACTCACCTGGGACGGAACAGTCTCTTCAATAAATGGTGCCTAGAAAACTGGATATCCATATGCAAAAGAATGAAAGAGGACCCATATCTCACACCCTAAACAAAAGTTAACTCAAAATGGATCAAAGATCTAAACATCAGGTCTAAGACCATAAAACAGTTAGAGGAAAAGGTAGGGAAATATCTTATAAATCTTATAATTGGAGGCAGTTTTATAGACATTACACCTAAAGCAAGAGCACTGAAGAAAGAAAGAAAGAAATGGGAACTCCTCAAAATTAAACACTTTTGTGCATCCAAGAACTTCATCAAGAAAGTAAAAAGACAGCCTACACAATGGGAGACAATATTTGGAAACGACATATCAGATAAAGTTCTAGTATCCAGAATTTATAAAGAGATTGTTCAACCTAACAACAAAAAGACAGCCAATCCAATTACAAAATGTGAAAAAAACTTGAACAGACACATCTCAGAAGAGGAAATACAAATGGCCAAAAGGCACATGAAGAGATCCTCAATGTCCCTGGCCAT
The DNA here is from genome assembly GCF_023851605.1 of Tamandua tetradactyla. Lineage (NCBI taxonomy): Eukaryota > Metazoa > Chordata > Mammalia > Pilosa > Myrmecophagidae > Tamandua > Tamandua tetradactyla. The sequence goes on along the minus strand of NC_135330.1, from coordinate 69,712,754 downwards.
TAGAGAAATGCAAATCAAAACCACAATGAGATATCATCTCACACCCACCAGAATGGCCATTATCAACAAAACAGAAAATGACAAGTGCTGGAGAGGATGTGGAGAAAGAGGCACACTTATTCACTGTTGGTGGGAATGTCAAATGGTGCAACCACTGTGGAAGGCAGTTTGGCGGTTCCTCAAAAAGCTGAATATTGAATTGCCATATGACCCTGCAATACCATTGCTAGGTATCTACCCAGAGGGCATAAGGGTAAAGACACAAACAAACATTTGCACACCAATGTTTATAGCAGCATTATTTACAATTGCAAAGAGATGGAAACAGCCAAAATGTCCATCAACAGACGAGTGGCTAACAAACTGTGGTATATACATACGATGGAATATTATGCAGCTTTAAGACAGAATAAACTTATGAAGTATTTAACAACATGGATGGACCTTGAGAATATTATGCTGAGTGAAACTAGCCAAAGACTAAAGGACAAATACTGTATGGTCTCATTGATATGAACTGACATTAGTGAATAAACTTGGAATATTTTGTTCATAACAGAGACCATCAGGAGATAGAAATAGGATAAGATATTGGGTAATTGGAGCTGAAGGGATACAGACTGTGCAACAGGAATGGATACAAAAACTTAGAAATGGACAGCACAATACTACCTAACTGTAATATAATTAGTTAAAACACTGAATAAAGCTGCATGTGAGAATGATGAAGGGAGGAGGGCTGGGGACATAAATGAAATCAGAAAGAAAGATAGATGTTATGATTGAGATCGTATAATCTAGGAATGCCTAGAGTGTATAATAATAGTGAAATGTACAAGGTACAATTTTAAAAATGTTTTTGCATGAGGAAGAACAAAGGAATGTCATTATTGCAAGGTGCTGAAAATAGATGGTAATTAATATTTTAAAATGTCACCTTCTGTGTGAGACTAAAGCAAAAAATGTTTATTTGTTACAAAATTTGTATTTTGACTAGTGCATTTCCTAATATAACATGTAGATAGTTTGATTGAATGCCATAAGTACTTGGAATCTCAGGTAGGACATGAGATTTTGCTGGTTTGTCCAGAGTGATGCCCCGATGAATCCCAGAGTGATTCGATCAGTGAGTGGGAAAGTATCTGCAAAGCCCCCTTCGGGGAGTGGTGAGAATGGGGAGAAATTCAACTTCCCCAAGTTGAATTCTTGATATTCTCACAAGGAGTGTGGATAACCAAAGCTATTGGCAGAGCTCCCAGTCCTTGGGTTTGTTCATATGAAACTTAACCCCACAAAGGATAGTTCAAGTCTACTTAAAATTTAGGCCTATGAGTCACCCCCAAGACAGCCTCTTTTGTTGCTCAGATGTGGCCCCTCTCTCCAGCCAACACAACGAGCAGTCTCGCCACCCTACCCCTCTCTACGTGGGACATGACTCCCAGGGGTGTGGACCTTCCTGGCAACGTGGGATAGAGATCTTGGAATGAATGGAGACTCAGTATCAAGGGATTGAGAAAAACCCTAGAATGAGCTGAGACTTAGCATCAAGGGATTGAGAAAACCTTCTAGTCCAAATGGGGAAATGGGAAATGAGGCAAAGTATCAATGGCTGAGAGATTCCAAACAGAGTCGAGAGGTTATCCTGGAGGTTATTCTTATGCATCAAGTAGATTTCACCTTGTTATTCAAGGTGTAATGGACAGGTTGGAGGGAACTGCCTGAAAATGTAGAGCTGTGTTCCAGTAGCCATGTTTCTTGAGGATGATTGAATAATGAGACAGCTGTCACAATGTGACGGTGTGATTGTGAAAACCTTGTGTCTGATGCTCCTTTTATCTACCTTGTCAACAAAGGAGTAGAACATATGGAATAAAAATAAATAATAAGGGGAACAAATGCTAAAATAAATTTAGTTTAAATGTTAGTGATCAATGAAAGCAAGGGGTAAGGGGTATGGTAGGTATAATCTTTTTTTTTCTTTCCTGTGTTCGTTTTATTTTTTTTTCTATTGTCTTTTTATTTCTTTTTCTGAATTAATGCAAATGTTCTAAGAAATGATGAATATGCAACCAAGTGATGATATTGTGAATTACTGATTATGTATGTTGTTTTATTTTGTTTATTTTTTTAATTAATAAATTTTAAAAAATGATCATGGTGATGAATATACTACTATGTGATGATATTGTGAGCCATTGATTATACACCATGTATGCAAGTTTGTATGTTAAGAATGTTTATGGTTGTATGTTGTTTTTTCAATAAAAATATTTTTTAAAAATTTCTTTGCAGTAACTTGACCAGACAACTGGGTATAATCATTTGGCCAAGTTGATACCAGAACCTAACCATCACAAAGGTCTTAACGGATTTACTCCTCTGTTTTTTTCTGAAGGTTTTATAGTTTTCATTCTTACATTTTAGATCCTTGATTCATTTTGTGTTAATTTGGTAAATGGTATGATATACTGGTTTTCTTCATTCTTTCATATGTGAATTATTGTTATCCTTGCACCATTTGTTGAAAAAGCTATTCTTTCCCCCATTTATCTTGACACCCTTGTCAAAATCATTGACCATAAATGTATGGTTTATTTCTGGATTCTCAGTTCTATTCCATTCATCTATATGTTTGTCTTTATGTCAGTATCACACTGTCTTGATTATTATAGCTTTGTATAAGTTTTAAAATCAGGAAGTATAAGCCCTCCAACTTTGCTCTTTTTCAAAATTGTTTTGACTGTTCAGTGCCCCTTGCATTTTCATATGACTTTTAGGATAAGTTTGTCCATTTCTTCTTTAAGTACTTGGGTGGGTAAGCTCTCCTGGCCTGAGGTTTCTTGGTTTCAGACCTTAGCTTCTATGGTTCTGCCTCTGAAATTATTTCTCCCTTTTCTGTCCCTTTTAGTCCAGACTGGCAGTGGTTCTGTTTATACGGATCCTACAACACTGTTGTTGGTTTTCTGTGTAGTACCTGGGATCATAACCTTCAGACAGTAGGACTTTCCACAAGTCCTTCCTGGATAATTCTGTCTCCAATCCAGGCTTTTTCTGAAATGGCTGGGTGGTTTCACATTTGGTTAAATCCTCACATGGACACTAGTCTCTGGGGTCTCCCTGTCTGGAAGCCCAGATTTTTCCAGATCATCAGTTTCTTGTTTCTTTATACTCAAGAGTTCGTTCTTGGCTTATCTCTTTCCTGTCACATTTCACTATAAGCTGCAAGGAGAAACCAGACTGCATTTTGCACATTTAGTTTGGAAATTTCTCAGCTAGGTATCCTGAGTTGTCACTTTTAAATTCCAACTTATCCAAGCAGGACACAATTTTGCAAGATTTTGTGCCACTTTAAAACAAGGATCACTTTTCATCTAATTTGCAATAACACATACATCATTTCTAAGGCCTTATCAGAGGTATCTTCAGAGTCCACATCTCTACCAACAGTCTCTTCTCTGTCAAGATCTTCATAATTTTCCAAAAATCTCCCCCTTATGCATTTAAAAAGCTATTGCAACATGTTTGGTATTTGCAAACTACAGACAGCAGCACCCCACTTCTCTGGTCCCAAAATCTGTTTAAGTTTGCAAAAGCTGCTAGAATGCAATACACTAAAAATGGAATGGCTTTTAAAAGGCAGTTTATTAAGTTGCATGTTTACAGTTCTAAAGCCATGAAAATCTTTAGTCTGAGAAATGCATTACTGAGTGGAGAATCATGAAAACAAACATTGATTTCTCTCTGGAAAAGACCAAAGTGCCTGGAAAAAAAAACTCCCTTTTTCATGTGTGACATATTCCTGCACCTACTATTTGCCAGTCCTGAAAATCTCCAAGGAAAGATACCTTGATTCGAGAAAGGCTGATGGGTCCAGAACACCTCCATCAGCTGGAAAGGCACATGGCGACAGCTGCTAGCTTCCTCTCCTGGCTTCTTTTTTCATAAGAATTCCCTGAGGATGTTCTCCTTCTGCAGAGATCCAAAGATCTCTGGCTGTGTTGCTCTCTTGGCTCTAGCATTACCTTTTTATATTTTGTGTTTTGTCTTCGCAGCCCAATGTGCTTTTATTTATTTATTTTTGTACATGGGCAGGCTCCAGGAAACGAACCCCGGGGTCTGGCATGGCAGGCAAGAATTCTGCCACTGAGCTACTGATATACCTCCCTCTCATTGTGGTTTTAATTAAGCTTTTGGAGGCAGGAAATGATCTCTAACTCTCAGAACTTACCTGAAAGGATTGTTGTGAGGGCTAAATAAAGTGATACTTATAGACATTTAAAGTTATATTTGGCATGAAGGAAGCACTGTTAGCAATAGTATTATTATTGTATTTTATTATGTAGCACAGCAGATTGCTCAATAGAAGTTAAATAAATGTATAGTGAGGTATTTACAGGAAAGGTTAGGGAAAGACTTTTCTAGTCCCTAATATCTAAAACTTACTGAGAATTGTAAACTTCTATATTAACCCAGAGCCAAAGGAGTTGAACTGTTAACTGCTTTCTAAATATTTCTAACTTGGGAGAATTTAGATGTGACCCATCCCAATCAAGTATTAGATAATGCTAGGATGTTCTGGGGAGAAAAAAATAAAAACAATTTCAAATCTTTAGTCTGAAAAATGCATTACTGAGTGGAGAATCATGAAAACAAACATTGATTTCTCTCTGGAAAAGACCAAAGTGTCTGGAAAAAGAAACTCCCTTTTTCATGTGTAACATATTCCTACACGTACTATTTGCCAGTCCTGAAAATCATTTTGCGTCTCCTGACATGTTACCTACAGGCCATTGGCCTGTTCTATAACGAAAAAAAATGCCTTTCATTTATATCCCATTTTGAAATATAAGCATTTACCTTCACAATCACTATCTCAATTTAATTCATTTAGATCTACCACCAGAGTAGGTCCTTGATGATAAAAATGGTAATTGTTATAAATTCTTAAACATTACTATGATTTAGCAACTCACTATTTATGCCATTTTTTATATCCAGCACTAATTTTGAACTTTTCCTTGTTCAGCAAACTATTTTTCAGAGTATAATCTTTATTTTTCAAATTTATAGAATTATTTCAAGCATCAAATAAATATTTGTCTACTGCTTTTATATACTTTGCTAGATGTAAAAAAAGAAAAAAAGGAAACTCTGATCAGTGAAATAAAAAAGAATGATCCTTGCTCTTGAAGAATCTAAACTCTTTTGGTGGGTGATAAAGGAAGCATTCATTAAATATTGCCCTAGAGATAATACATACGTAACTATATTATGGTACTGTAGATGTTCAGAGAAATACTATAGGTGTTCATTGTATCCTGACCTACTTAAGGGAAATTTTATAGACAATGTGGGATTTATGTTTATCTTTAAAGAGTGAGCAGGATTTGTAAATAAAGGGTAGGAAATATGGCAAAGTACTGTAGGTAAGGAAAATATAAACAAAGGTATGGCCTTTGGAGAACAGAAAGAGGACTGGTTTAACATTGAGAAGGTGGAAGAAGAAGATGGGAGAGAATAGGACTGATTAATAAAAGGTCATCATGTACTGAATCGGAATATTGTATGAGTGTGTGTTATTTTTAGCATCGGAAAAAAAAAGCTAAAAATATTTTAAAACTGTTTAGAACTGAATTAGCCTCTAAAGATATGGTATGTATTCGAATCACTATGCCATCACCATAATGGAATTTAATTATATTGATTATAAAGATAAATGTATCTTTATTACATCTTTAGATTATGTATCTTTACAGATATAAGTTGTATATAAAGATATAATCTTTACAGATATAAGTTGAAAAGGATTCTTATAACCCAAATAATCTCTACCTTCTCTAGTATATGGTATTTATCCGTTCTAATAAGTTTAACTTAATTAGAAATTTACAAAAAAGCAGAGGTATTCATTTTCTGGTGTTTCAAACTAAGAATCAATATTAAGCAGACATCATGTACTAATTCAAAATTTAATCAATATAACCATTTTGACTTTAAGAGGAGAAACCTCAGAGGATTTAAGAAAAAGACCATTCAGGTTTTATTTTATGTATGTGAATAGCTACTACAGAAAATAATAAGTATATAAATGTAACTTTTTGTAGTTTATTTCAAAGTTTTCTCTATTTTTATTTATAGATGCCACTTCAAATGAGCAACAAGAACTTTTCTGTCAGAAGTTGAAGCAGTGCTGTATACTGTTTGATTTCATGGACTCTTTTTCAGACTTGAAGAGCAAAGAAATTAAAAGAGCAACACTGAATGAATTGGTTGAGTATGTTTCAACTAATCGTGGTGTAATTGTTGAATCAGCGTATTCTGATATAGTAAAAATGGTAAGCCTCTAGAGTTATGTTCCTCAGATTTATATAAATTCAAGTAACATCTGAGGTATAATTATGAGTTGATGAGACTGAATTTTAATAAATTAACATAATTAATGTACACCAAAGAATATTTTTCAAAGTTGTCCCTTTGAAAGATTATCTTTATATTCCAATGATTAGAAATAGTTTGGAAATTTGATAGTGATAATGACTGTGGCTACCATATTGAGTAGTGCAGATTTAGAGTTTAGGAAAAAGAGTTTAGACTTGAGATTACATAGACTCTTAGATAATTAATGTCCTGGGATTTAATGTAACAGAAAGAGAGTTTTTACAAGAGGAAGAGAAGACCTGTGGAAAAGCTCTCGTGGAAAATTAAATTTGGCCTTAACATACTAATTGGGTTTTCTTTCTCTACTTCATACTAGATAACCTGTCAAAGTTGAAAACTTAGAAAATTTTGTTTGCTTTTTGAAAACAAAAATAGAAGCTTAAAATTTTTAAAAGATTAATTATAGAGAGGACATCTAACTCCTACAGACAGTAAAAAGGAAGTGACAGTTTGAGGTTATAAATATGGAATATTGATATTATTATTCTTTTGTTCTTTGTTTGATATATTTTAAAAAATGGTTCTTTTTGGGAAAGTAATATTTCCCCACTGTTACTTATTTCAAATGCTTTGTACTTAGGAATTTTGAAAGTCCTAGAGAAGGTATTCTATAAGTTGTTCACTTAGATATTGAAAGTACTCAAATATGAATCAAATTATTCTATAATTTGATATACAGTAATAAATCCTGAAGTTCAATTTCTTTGTCCAAGTCAAAAGGTAGTTTGTTTTGTTTTAACTTTGAATAATTAAATTTCAAAGTGGAGCCTTAGTCCTTTAAAGCTATTTTGTATTCTTGTATAGTTATGTTTGCTGGTGGCTACAAGTTTATCTTTTTCTTTACTACCAAAAATAAGTATGATTTCAAGGGCAAGTTATGCCCACTAAAGGGATATATTTCCTTTTTCAAATTCTATCTATGGCTTTCTGCCACTTTTTGTGAAATTGATGTCCATCAGAATGTTTATTGGCTCTACCCTCTGAGTTTTATGATTATAGTTAGTAATAGAGAATTAGAAGTTATTTGGCCTGTGATAGATGCCACTCTGTAAGAATAGTTTTATAATTTTAAGCGTGCTTTTTCCTTAAAATATCCCTTGTCTGAACCTCTAGCCTCCAATAATTTATTTCAAGTAACCAACTTCTAAATAGTGTAATTTTATATTTTACTTAGTCATTTGGTCTGTCAGTCTCTTCATCTTTCTTCGAAGAATTGTCTATCCTTTACTAGAGAAATAGATTATTTAATAGTTGTCTTGCACCAAGATAGATAATATGAAAGATTAAATTATAAATATTATATTTCATTGAAAATGAAGAATCTCAAGATGCAATCCCAATTTCAGAAAGTCAATATATTAAAAAGAGAGAGGCTCAGAGTAGATTAAATAGTAAATTAAATCATTATGTAGTATTATAAACTGTATCCACAACAGCAGTGAAGATATTCTATCCTGTCTCCTACCCCTTAGTGTATGTGTATGTGTATAAGAAAGAAGATATTTTATCAAACATTTGAGCTGCAAGGATAAGTAAGTGGCTGGATTAGAATATGGGCAAGTTGTGAAGAGAATAAAAAAATCAAATTAGGGATAAGTAGAGAAGTAAAAGCTTACCTCTTTCCTTAAAATTTCCTTTCCTTTTTTTAGAAAGAGGAATCCTGAGGTAGTCTTGGGATCTGAGGAAGTCAGAGTTGTTGATAGAGAAATGAGAGAAACAAACTCCTGTTTTCTTCATATCTTGAAGAGACTAACAGGCTTTGAACTAAGTTCTAATTTACAGCCACAACTTAACTTTTTTCTTAAAGTTATCTTAAAATTAGTTCATTTTGTGTTGTTGAATTCAGTTGCACAACAAGAAGATAAACTGAATTTATTTTTCTTTATAGATCAGTGCTAATATCTTCCGTACTCTTCCTCCAAGTGATAACCCAGATTTTGATCCAGAAGAGGATGAACCTACACTTGAGGCCTCTTGGCCTCACATACAAGTATGAAACATAATTTGTTTTGATAATTTATACATTTGTGGTATTCTGCTGAAATCATGGTTCTCTCTCTTAGATTTTATTGTCTGAATATTAAAAATCTTTGATTTTTAGTAGGTTTTCTTCATGACATTATTTTCTCACCCCAAAAAAGTGTTGAGGAGGCCTATTTGAACAAGCTTCATTTCCTAGACTTTCCTTTTCCTTTTTGAGAAGAGAATTACCTACTTTCTTTTGGAGATTTTAAAAAAATATTGTTTTACTTAAGTTTTTCTGGTTAAAAAAGAAATGTATTCCTTAAATTTCAAAAAAATCCTAATATGCAGAGATAATCAGTGATTATTATAATGCATATATTATACATAAATGCATACAAAATATTATATAGCTGGTAGCACAATATTGTGAAATAATTAATACTAATGAATTATATATTTGGAAGTGATAAACAGGAAATTTTGAGTAGTATATATGTTACTACAATAGGAAGTTAAAAAAAGTAGAAGAAAGGTACAACTAAATTGGTATATAAGTATACTTTTATAAATACTTTAAAAATAAACTACATATATTAAACATTTTTGCAGCTTTAATTCTAGCTATATCATTGTGGTTTTAATTTGCATTTTCAGTGCTTATTAACATTGGTGTATCTTCTTTTTTGAATGTCTATTCAAATCTTTTGTTCATTTTCAAACTGGATTTTTTTGTCTTTTATTGTTGAGTTGTAAGATTTTTAAATATATTCTGGATATAATTCTTTTGCCAGACATATGATTTACAAATATTTTCTCCTATTCTGAGAAGTAGCTATTCATTTTCTTGACAGTGACCTTTGATACTCAAAAAAGTTTTTAATTTCAATGAAGTCCAATTTATATTCAATGAAGTCCAATTTATCTTTTTTTTTTTTTTTGTCACTTGTTCTTTAGGTATCATATGTAAAAATCCACTGCCTAATCCAGGGTAATGAAGATTTACTCATCTTTTCTTCTAAGAGTTTTATAAGTTTAGCTTTTACATTTTTAAAGTGTATTTTTGTGTATATTGTTAGACAAGGATCCAAAGTCATTATTTTGCATGTAGATATCCGTTGTCCCAGGAACATTTGTTAAAAAACTATTCTCTCCCCATTGAATTATCTTTTCCCTTTGTTAAAAATCAGTTGACTGTTAATGTGAGGGTTTATTTCTACACTCTCCATTCTATTTCACTGATCAATGTCTGTCCTTCTGCCTTTATTATGGTCTTGATTACTGTAGCTTTATAGTAAGTTTTGAAATCAGGAATCATGTGTATTCTAGCTTTGTCCTTTTTCGAGATTGTTTTGGCTAGTCTTGGTCCCTTGCATTTCTTGATCAATCCTAAAATTTTTGATCAATTTCAGGATCAGCTTGTCAATTTCTGTGGGAAAAAAAAGGCAAGCTGGGATTTTGATAGTCATTTTGAATCTATAGATCAGTTTAAGGAGTATTGCCATTTGAACATTAATAAGTCTTCTGATCGACGAATATAGGATCTTAAAGGGAAAGGTTTCAGTCTTTTACAATTTAAATACGATGTTAGCTATGAGTTTTTAATAGAAATTTTTTATTGTAGTGAAGAAATTCCTTTCTACTCTTTGTTGAGTGTTTATACCATGAAAGGGTGTTAGATTTGTCAAGTGGGTTTTCTCATCTATTGAGATGATGTGGTTTTTGTCCTTTGTTAATATGGTATATTACATTGATTGATTTTCAGATGTTACACCAATCTTGCATTCTTGGGATAAATCTCATTTGTTCATGTTATATAATGCCTTTATAAGTTCCTGGATTCACTTTGCTAGTATGCTGTTGAAGACTTCTGCATCTGTAGTCATGCAGTTTTTTTTTTTTCTTATGATGTGCTTGCTTGGTTTTGGTATCCAGGTAATACTGATTTTATAGAATGGGTTTGGAAGTGTTCCCTCCTCTTACATTTTTTCAAAGAGTTTGTGAAGGATTGCTATTAATGCTTTTGAATGTACAGTAGAATTTACCAGTGAAGCCATCTGGACCTGGGTTATTCTTTATGGGAAGTTTTTCAGCTACTAATTTAGTCTCTCTGTTTGTTACAGGCCTGTTCAATTATCTGTTATCTTCTGTCAGTTTTGGTAGTTTGTGTCTATCTGGGAATTTGTTTGTTTCATCTAAGTTATCTAAGTTGTATACTATTGTTCATAGGGTTCTCTTATCATCCTTTTATTTCTGTTAAGATTGGTAGTGATGGTCCTTTTTCATTCATGTAAATTTCATTTAGTAACTTGAATTTTCTCCCGCCTTCCCACTCTTGTAGTCAGTCTGCCTAAATGTTTGTCAGTTGTGTTGATCTTTTCAAAGAACTATCTTTTCTTTTCAGTGATTTTTCTTATTTTTCAATTCTCTATTTCATTTATCTCCACTCTCATATTTCCTATTCCCTTTCTTCTGCTTTGGGTTTAGTTGGCACTTCTTTTTCTAATTTCATAAGGTGGAAGACTAGAGTAATGATTTCAGATGTCTTTTTTAAAAATATATAGGCATTTATAGCTAAATTTCCTTCCAAGCTCTGCTTTACTCTTGTCCATTTTGTTGTTGGTGTAAAATATGGTTAGCTAACATTTGCCGTTTAAAACATTTTAAAGTATGCAATTCAGTGGCATTAGGTATATTTGCAATGTTGTGCAGCCATCACTGTCTAGTTCCAGAACATTTTCATTACCCCAAATGGAGACCTCTTACCCATTAAGCACTTCCTCCGCACTCCCACATTCTTCTAGCCCCTGGCAAACACTAGTCTGCTTTCTGTGTCTATGGATTTGCCTGAATGGGTTATTTCATATAAATGAAATCATGTAGTATGTGGCCTTTTATGTCTGGCTTCTTTCACTTAGCATAATGTTTTCAAGATTTTTCCTTTTATAGCATCTATTCTTCATTCCTTTTTGTGCCTGAATAGTATTCTATTGTATGGGTACACCACATTTTGTTTATCCATTCATCTGTTAATGGATAGTGTGTGTTGTTTTTAGTGTTTGGTTCTTGTGAATGGAGCCACTATGAATATGTGTGTACAAATTTTGGTTTGACCACATACTTCCTGTAAGTTTTGGTATGTTGTGTTTTTGTTTTCATTTATCTTAAACTATTTTCAAATATCTTTTCTTATTTCTTCTTTGAACCATTGGTGTTTTTTAGGAATGTGTTTAATTTCCAGAGGTTTGTGATTTTCCCAAATTTTCTTCTATTATTGATTTCTAGTTTTACTCTGTTGTGGTTGGTAAATATACTTTGCATGATTTCAAACCCTTTACATTTATTGAAGCTTGCTTTAATGCCTAACATACAGTCTATTCTAGTGTTCCATTTGAGCTTGAGAAGAAAGTGTGTTATGTTGTTGGATGGAGTGTTCCATAGAATTCTGTTAGTTCCATGTACTTTATAGTGTTGTTCAAGTCTTCAGTTTTTTTGTCGACCTTTTGTTTAGTTGTTCTGTCCATTATCGAAGGTGAAGTACTGATGTTTCCATCTGTTGTTGAATTGTCTATTTCTCTTTTCAGTTTGGTCAGTTTTTGTTTCATATATTTTGGCATTCTCTTGTTAGTGCAGTATGTATTTATAATTACTATATCTTCCTGATGGATCGGCCCTCTTATCATTACAACATGTCCTTTATCTAGTAAAAGTTTTTGTGTTAAAGTTGATTTTGTATGATATAGTCAGCCCTAGCTCTCTTTTGGTTACTTTTTGCATGGTATATTTTTTCTGTTACATTACTTTTAGTCTATTTTGTTTTTGTTTTTTGTTTTTTTAATCTAATATGTGTTCCTTGTAAACAGTGCAGACTTGAATCAGGGTTGTTGTCTTTTTAAAAGTTGATTTTGACAAACTCTGCCTTTTGATTGGAATGTTTAATTCATTTACATGTAATGTGTAACCATTGATAAGGTAGCATTTATGCTTGCCATTTTACTATTTGTTTTCTATGTATCTTATGTTGTTTTTGTTACTCTGATCTTCTGTTACTGCCTTTTGTGTTAAATAGATTTTTTCTGCGATACCATTTTAAGTGCATTGTTGTTTCTTTAACATTATATTTTTTAGTTCTTTCCTTAGTGATTGCCCTGGGGGGTTACAATTAGCATTTTAACTTGATCTAGTTTGTATTAATACTAATTTAATTTTAATAGTGTTCAAAACCTTTGCTCCAATATACCTCCATAGCCTCCTTCCTCCTTTGTGATGTTATGGTCATATACAAATTACACTTTTACACATTATATGCCCATCAACACAGTTTTATGATAATGGGAGAATAAAAGAGTTATAAATAAAAATGTGTTTGTACTGTCTTTTTTTTTGTATGCTGTATGGAGAGGTCACATTTAATTATTTTTTTCATGTGAATATCCTATTATTTCAGCACTATTTGTTGAATTTTTGTTTGTTTTGCTTGTTTGTTTTTTTGTTTTGGGGGAAGTGCATAGACCGGGAATTGAACCCAGGTCTCCTGCATGGCAGGTGAGAATTCCACCAGTGAACTACTCTTGCACCCCCTGTACTGTCTTTTATATTTACCAATAGAATTACCTTTACCAGTGTTCTTTATTTCTTCCTATGAATTTGAGTTACTGTATAGTATCTTTTTGTTTCATCCTGAAGGAATCTCTTAGTAATTCTTTTGGTTAGGTCTGCTAGTGACAAATTCTCAGTTTTGTTTACTTGGGAATGTCTTATTTCTAGTTCATTTTTGAAAGAGAGTTTTGCTAGATATAGAATTCTTGGCTGATATCCTTGTGTAAATTAATATTTCCATCAAATTTGAGAAGTTTTGGGTGGGCCACTGTGGCTCCATGCCCGAGGACCCAGGTTCGATTTCCGGTGCCTGCCTATGTAAAAAAAAAAAAAAAGAAAATTTTGAGAAGTTTTCATCTGTTAATTCTTCATATATTCTTTCTGCCCTTCCTCTCTGAACCAGTTTGAAAGTGTTATGTACGCCAGAAAAGCTATGTTTTAATCCCGATCCAGTCTTGTGGGAGCAGCCGTTTCTTTTAATCCTAATTCAACACTGTAGATTGGGAACTTGTTTGATTACCTCCACAGATATGTGACACACCCAGTTGTGGGTGTGACCTTTGATTAGATGGAGATGTGACTCCACCCATTCTATTTGTGTCTTGATTATATTACTAGAGTCTTTAAATGGGTAAACATTTTGGAAAAACAACAGAAACTACACAGCCTAGAGAAATGACAGAAATCATCTCAGAGCTGACAGAAATTTCACAGCAGAGCTGATACAGACGCTGACAAATGGAGAATTGAGATGGAGATGCTTGGAGCCCAACAGATGTAGTCATGAGATGTTAAGTAAGCCAGAACCTGGAGCCAAGAGAAACCAAGAGATGAAAGCCAGCCCTGGAGAAGTAAAGTGAGGAGCCTCTACAGGAACAGAGGCTAAAAGCAACAGTGCCCAGGAGCAAGGGACCAGCAGATGCCAGCCACATAACTACTCAGCTGACAGAGTAGCTATGACTCATCGTCCTTTCTTGAATGAAGGTAACCTCTTGTTGGTGCCTTAATTTGGACACTTTCACTTCCTTAGAACTATAAACTTGTAACTTCTTAAATTCCCCTTTATAAAAGCCATTCCAGTTCTGATATGTGCATTCCGACAGCTTGCGAACTAACACATACTCTGTTTCTCCTCTCCTTCTGGTACTCCTTTTGGTACACACTTGATTATGTCCCACATGTCTCTGAGGCTTTCCGCTGATTTTTCTTCATTCTTTTTTCTTTCTGTAACTCAAACTGAATAGTCTCTATTGACTTCATGCCCACATAGTCTTTCTTCTACCAGCTCAAATTGTTTTTCATTGTTTCTAGGGGTGAGTAAGTCAATCAAAGTTCTCACCGTGCCATTCTGAAGGTTGATCTCTTATACATGTCTTCTTGATTGAGACAGATAAGAAGATAGGCTTCTTGTCCCATATTCAATTGTGTGACAATTCACCCCCTAGGATCATTGCAAAATCAGTAATAAAAGCTCTTTTAAAGGGGGTGCAAGGGGTAGTTCAGTGGTAGAATTCTCACCTGCCTTGCAGGAGACCTGGGTTTGATTCCTCGTCCATGCACTTCCCAAAAAACAAACAAAAATTCAATAACTCGTGCAGGTATAACAGGGTACTCGCATGGAAAAATAATGAAATAACACCATATGACATACAAAAAAAAAAGCTTATTTAAATAGCTTAAATGTTAAAAAGTGGAATTATCATATGACCTAGCAATTCCATTTCTATGTATGTATCCTCCAAAATTGAAAATAGGTGTTCAAACAAAAACTTTTACACTAATGTTAATATCATCACTATTTACAACAGCCCAAAGGTGAAAACAGCACAAATTACCATCAACAGATGAATGGAGAAACAAAAATGTGTTATATCCATATAATATAAAATTTATTCAGCCATGAAAAAGGATGAAGAACCATACCTACTATAAAGTGGCTGAATCTCAAAAACGTTTTGCTAAGTGAAGGAAGCCAAACATTTTGCTAAAATAAAAGGTCACATATTGGATAAATCCATTTTTGTGAAATATTCAGGATCTATATTTCTCTAATGCATAGAAATTATGAAAAGACTTTGTGGGGCTTCTGGTCAACCAAGATGTTAGCATTCTCAAGGGTACCATTTCCCCATAAAATCTTTGAACAACTAGCAAAAACTAGCAGAGCTATCTTCCTCAAACTCTAAAAAACTGTTAAAAGGTTGTACTTGAAGAACAGAACGCAAAGTTCATGGCACTGCTACACTTCCCCACCCCCTCATCAGAGTAGCATAAAGCCAGCCTCGGCTCCCACTGTGGGTCCCTGGCCCTGTTTCAAAGGGAACAAAATAACCCCCATGTGCATACTAGGGTACCTGTATGTAAGTGCAAATATGTCCAATGGAAGTCTAAAAGGTGAACCAGGAAATTTGTCTCTGGCTTGCCCTCCCAGAACTTGTCCTACAGGAAGAAGCAGTTGGCAGATAACTAGGGCAGTGTAAAAAATAGTTAAATCAAAACAGCCTGGGTCAAAGGATTACCTGCACTAAGCCATTCAATAGAGCACCCAGGAGGGGCTGAAAGTGTTTCATAGGAAATAGAGGGGTATTTGAATACCTGTAAATGGGAGAATCCCTAAAGCTACGAGCTAGCACAAGCCCAGGACAAGTATCAGGCCCTACACAGGCTAAGATACGATAATATTTATCCATAGATGGTTTCCTAATGCCCATATACGCTGGCTAGGGCTGGGTAAACACCATGGATATAGTTTTTATGCACTGTGTACTGTGTATCATATACATAAATGTTCAAGTGCATGCTTGCGTGAAAGTCCATCCTAAATGTAAAAGTGTTACTTTTAGTTTTGTCTCACTCTAAGTATAGGGGTGCCATCTCGCCTAAGTTGCGTTCAGCTGTGATCCATCTTAGTCCATCCCATTTTGAGTATCCTTAAGGGAAGCAGCTTGTGTTCAATTTATTTCTATATTGTATGAATAGCTTTAGTTTTGGATGGTGTGTATGCAGTTAAAAATAGGTTAGTTAATATTAAATTTCAATCAGCATGAGACTGTCAGAGACTCAGAATCCCCATTCTGTTTGGTTAAAAGGCAATACTGTCCAAGGCATTCCATCTATGGTAGAAGTTGGCAGCTGTCCATATCCAGCAGTCAGTCTGGTTGCAGCCACTTCAGTTATCTATTTCAGAAATTCATTTCCTTCTGTTATAAAGATCGTAAACATTAACCTAACACAAAATACAAGGTGTTTAGAAAGAACTAACCAGGTGTGCTGGTTTGAAACTGTTATGTACCCCAGAAAAGCCATGTTCTTTTCATCTTAATCCAGTCTTGTTGGGGCAGACCTGTTGTTTGGATGGGACCTTTTGATTATGTTTTTTCCATGGAGATGCAACCTATCCAGTTGTGGGTGTGACTTTTTGATTAGATGGAAATGCAACCCTGCCCATTCAAGGTGGATCTTAATTAGCTTATTAGAGTCCTTTAAAAAGGAAACATTTTGGAGAAAAGCTTAGACATAGATTCTTGGAGATACAGAAGGAAATGCCCCAGGAAATGCCAGAAGCTGAGAAAGTGGTTTGAAACCAGTAGCGGGGAGAGAAGGAGCAGACCTCACCCTGTTCCTTCCCAGGCGACAGAAACCCTGGACGTGATCAGCCTTTGTTGAGTGAAAATATCCTCTTGTTGATGCCTTAATTTGGACATATTTATGGCCTTAGAATTGTAAATTTCTGATTTAATAAATCCCCTTTGTAAAAGCCAGTCCATCTCGGTATATTGAATTTCAGCAGCATTAGCAAACTGAGACAGGAGGTCATGACCATTCAGTCTAGTCAAGCAAGCACTGGCCTAACTGTTACTGCAAGGACATTTCGTGGACTTAAATCATCTGTCAATTGATTGCATTTATGGCAGAGTACATCTGCAATCAACTAAGGGGAGTGTCTTCCTCAATGGATTCATCCAATTAGTTGATTTTAATCCATTCAGTTGAAGACTTGAGGTCAGTTGAGAGGTGACAGCTTCAGCAGTCAGAAGAGAGAACTTTTGTCTTTACTTCAGCCAGCCAACTTCACCTAGAGAATTCATCGAAAACCTTCATTGGAGTTGTCAGTTTGCAGCCTACCTTACATAATTTTGACTTGTGCATCCCCACAGTTGCATGAGATACTTTTATAAAATTCTCATGTGGTTCTGTTTTCTGAGAGAACCCTGTAATACAACACATTAGTGCGTAGTTTTGTCCATCTGCAGAGGAAGGGGTCCTGTATAGTTTATTTGCCAGCACTGCCTGTACTACATTCTCTGTGGTATTATGGGGTAGGGGTCCCCCCCAATTGAGCAAATGATGGACAGGACTCACAGGCTGTAAGCACATCACTATATTTCAAAAGGAGATGTAACCTTTTACATAATTCCTATACAGTCTTATTACCTTCATGTCCCCATTTACAGTGTAGCCAATCTGCTTTATGGTTTTCATCAACCTATCTGATTTTAACTAAGGTGTTGGCTTCCAAGTTTCCCCAAGCATGGGTGAAGTATGGGCTAGAACATGTCAGATTATTTTGGTAGCAGGGTTTTGTGCCCTAGTCCAGATCTCTTCCTACAGAGCTTTACCCATATGTCCTTACTGGCTGTGTTCCATTTTCTTGTTACCACTGTCCCATCTAGAGAGTCATACCATATACACAGCCCAGTTGTTGTTGCATGTAGATATTGGCATAGTCTCATGGACAATAACCATGCACATGGCTTGTGGCTCAGCCCATTGACTGCTCTGACATTCTCTTTCATGCATCCATTTGGTGTCTGTAGTTACCTGAACAGCTATTTTGCATCATCAGAGAGGTTGTCACCTGTGGGAACCATCAGCATACCTGGTATGGTCTGATGGGACTCCTACACCTTCTATTATTGATGTTATTTTCTCTGTCACTAGCATGGATGGTGTAGGGATGTCCAGATTCTCTATGTACATAACTGGCCCCAATAATTTATGAAACTCTTCAGATAGTAGGGTAGTATGGCGAGAACTCCATTGTTGTAAATAAGCATGCCATTTTTGTAGTGTGCTAGCCTGTGCATAAGCACTTTTAGGTGGAAAACAAGTGTCCTTTCCCATCCACTTATTGGCAGAGATGTTCACACTTTATTGGCAAAGTCATTGTTATAGGTTCAGTTTGTGTAAGAGCAAAATATCCTGCTAGCAGTTGTTTTTCATAGGATTGTATCATTGGTCTGTTCCTTTCCATAGCTGGGACCAGAACCCAAGTGGTACTCGCTTCCCATTTTGTTTTTGCCACAGACCCCACTTGAACTCTTCTGGGTATCTCATAACATTCAGTTTACAAGTTTTCCCTGTCATTAAAGTATTTAGAGACTGGATCTTTTTAATGGTTATTTTTGCTTGTCGGAATGCTTGTTTAGTCTCAGTGTCCCAATACCAGTGAGCCCCTGTTCTAGTGTGCTAGCTGCCAGAATGCAATATACCAGAAACGGAATGACTTTTAAAAACGGGAATTTAATAAGTTGCTAGTTTACAGTTCTAAGGCCGAGAAAATGTCCCAGTTGAAACAAGTCTATAGAAATGTCCAATCTAAGGCAACCAGGGAAAGATACCATGGTTCAAGAAGGCCGATGAAGTTCAGGGTCTCTCTCTCTCAAGTGAGAAGGCACATGGTGAACACATTCATGGTTTCTGTCTAGCTGGAAGGGCACATGGCAAGCACGGCATCATCTACCAGCTTTCTCTTCTGGCTTCCTGTTTCATGAAACTCCCCGGGAGGTATTTTCCTTCTTCATCTCCAAAGCTCTATCTAGTGGACTCTCTGCTATGTGGTGCTACAGCATTCTCTGCTGTCTCTGAATCTCTCATTCTCCAAAATGTTTCCTCTTATAGGACTTAAGAAACTAATCAAGACCTACCCAAATGAGTGGAGACATGTTGTCACCTAATCCAGCTTAACAACAACTCTTGATTGAATCACATCTCCAGGGAGATGACTTAATTACAGTTTCAAACATACAGTGCTGAATAGCGATTAGAAGGAGTGGCTGTGTTTACAAAATGGGATTAAGATTAAACATGGCTTTTCTAGGGTACATACATACTTTCAAACCAGCACAGCCCCCTTATTTTTTATCAATTTATGTAATGGTCAAACTATTTGAGCTAGGTGGGATGTCTACAGTAATTTAATAAGCCTGTTCAGGTTTATAGTTCCTTTACAACGCAGGGGGTTGGACGCATTTGTTCTTTATCTATGATTGCAGCTGGAATGACCTTTGTCTTACCCAGTCAAACTATCCTTAGAAATTTTACAGACTGTCCAGGCCCCTGGATCTTGGCAGCGTTTGTGGACCATTTTTGGCTTGTTGAAAGGCATTGTAATGATAGGGGCTGCCATTTCTAGAAATGTAATACTATTAGAAAGAAGCATAATATTGTCAATATAGTGAAACACAGCAACATTTGGTGGGCTTTCTCATCTTGCTAGATGAGCTGCCACTATTCCATGGCTGATGCTGGGGCTAGATAGGTACCCTTGTGGCAAGTCCACTGTCACCTTCCACATAAATGCAAATTGATCTTGGCTATCTTCAGCTAGTGGGATACTGAAAAATGCATTCACTAAGTCTAATAATAATGGAATTCTCCTAACTGGGCCAGTAAGTTATCAAGAGCATTGCAATATTTGGCATTGTGGCATAAATAGCGGGAACAACATTATTTAATTTTCAACTGTCATTCTCTAACTACCATTGGGTTTTTTCACATATGGGCTCTGTGCTGGCCATATGATCATTTTATTTCAATGATATCAGCAGGTCCACCCAGGAGGCAATATTGTTTGGTTTGGGAGACTGTCCCAGGTGGGGGCAGGTACACTGGGGATCAAAGAGCAGCACTCCATATAATTGATTTCACCATGGTGGTGCTAAGGCAGACTTCTCCTGTGGTGGTGATAAGGTCTAGGTTTTGTTTTTGGTTTTTTTTTTAAATTTTTTATTAATTAAAAAAAAATTACAAGAAAGAAACACAAACATTCCCAACACATGCTCATTCCGCTCTACACATACACTCAGCAATTCACAATATCATCACATAGTTGCATATTCATCATCATGATCATTTCCCAGAACATTTGCATCAATTCAGAAAAAGAAATAAAAAGACAATAGAAAAATAAAACGAAAACAGAAAAAAAAAATTTACGTACCATACCCCTTACCTCTCCCTTTCATTGATCACTAGCATTTCAAACTAAATTTATTTTAACATTTGTTCCACCTATTATTTATTTTTATTCCATATGTTCTACTCATCTATTGACAAGGTAGATAAAAATAGCATCAGACACAAGGTTTTCACAATCACACAGTCACATTGTGAAAGCTATATCATTATATAATCATCATCAAGAAACATGGCTACTGGAACACAGCTCTACATTTTCAGGCAGTTCCCTCCAGTCTCTCCATTACATCTTGGATAACAAGGTGATATCTACTAAGGTCTAGGTTTTATAATGCATCTACCCCTAATATATATTCAGGAATGGGAGGAATATATACAATATACTTTCAAGTTAGTATATTGTAAATGTTAGGATTGTTTGCATTATTCATATGGCTTTTCTCCCATACCCATCTATCACCTTTAACGGCCTATTAAATCCCCAGGGATTCCTATAGAATGTGTGTATTCTCCTCTAGTTTCAGTAAGGCTACAATGTGCAAATGTTTTTTTGGAGACCGTTGCATAACTAGCTGTATGTGAGACCTCTGATTGCCTGCTGTCACCTCTGTTTGTAAGCACCTGTGACCCCAGCCCTGGTCTTCAGGGGTAGGTGGTATCACCATCTTATATCAGACTTAATTTCCTCAGGTGGTGCAGTGGGAGTGATAAACAGTGGCACAGATTAGATGTAGA
Source organism: Tamandua tetradactyla (assembly GCF_023851605.1). NCBI lineage: Eukaryota > Metazoa > Chordata > Mammalia > Pilosa > Myrmecophagidae > Tamandua > Tamandua tetradactyla. Next base: position 69,691,820 of record NC_135330.1, on the reverse strand, counting down.
CAGAGGCTGATATCTTTTTTCCTCAGGCAGCTTTTGCCAGATAATATAGCATTGGGTGGTTTATCTGTTCTTTGTTTGTTTGTTTGTTTTTTGCTATTGGGATGCCTAAGGCAAATAAATCAGCCCATAATTGTTTACAGGTTATACATACAATCACCCTCTACTCCTTCCCTAGTGAGAACTCTTTGATTATGTTCCTTACCCCTTTTGACTGTATTCTTTCCATCTTACCCAAGTCTGCTATTGCCTGTACTACCCAGTGAACACACTGGCCAACTAGTGGGCTTACAAGAGCTACTGATTCTCCATACTAGGCTAGAGCTGTGGGTTTGAGGATTTTGTCCTTCATACCAGCTGTGAACAGCTCATCACATGTCCAGAAAAGTGTTCAATTATGCTACATGTTTCATTTCTCACTCTCTGACTATATTCTGTAATTTTTCCATAGTTAGCCATTTGCCTGTTGTGGACAGCATAACCCCCTCATTAGGCCACATCAATTTTGTTGCTAAAAAGTACTATACTAATAAATTTTAAATACCATCTGGGCCTGGTAAAGATGCTGACAAAGAGAGATGTGCAGTTTATACTAGGCATTTTTGCCATTTCCACTCCCAAAAGCATAATACTGTCTCCCCCTGCATGTCATAATCTTTGTAACCAAGCGAGTTTGCTTTCTTACTTAATGGCAGAGCCTGAAAATATATGAAGCAAATATTGAGAGATTTGAGGGAACAATAGACAGTTCTACATTAATAGTAGGAGATTTCAACACACCACTTTTGATAATGGATGGAAAGAACATCTAGACAGAAGATCAATAAGTAAATAGAAGACTTGAACAATATTAAAAACCAACTAGATCTAAGGGACATATATAAAAGAGTACTTCCCCCAATAGCCACAGAATACACATTCTTCTCTACTGTGTATAGATCATTCTCCAGAATGGACCATATGCTGGGTCACAAAACAAGTCTCAATAAATTAAAAAATATTGAAACCATACAATGTATCTTCTCCAACCACATGGAATGAAGCTAGAAATAAATAATGGAGGGAGAATTATAAAATTCAACAAATATGTGGAAATGAAATGACACATTCTTAGCCAGTGGGTCAAAGAAAAAATTACAGGGGAAATTAAGAAATATCTTGAAAAGGATGAAAATGAAAACACAGCATATTAAACTTGGATACAGCAAAGGCAGTAATGATTACATTATAAAAGAATAAAGTTTCAAAGAAAAAAGAAAATTTTGCTCTAAATGATTGCCTTATAAAAGAAGAAAGATCTTAAATTAAACACTTAACCTTACAACTGGAGGATCTAGAAAAAAAGAGCTAACTAAACCCAAAGCATACAGAATGAAGGATATGATAAAGATTAGTTGAGATCAAAAAAATAAATAAATAAATAACGAGCAAAACAAAACAGTAGAATCACCACAACCACAAGAGGGTTCTTTGAAAAGATCAATAAAATTGACAAACCTTCAACTAAACTGACAAAGAAAAAAAGAGGTTGCAAATAACTACAATTAGAAATGAAAGAGGGACATTACTCCTGACCCCAAAGAAATAAAAAGAATTATAAGAGGATACTATGAAAAGTTGTACTTCAATAAATTAGAGAACCTAAATATAGTGGACAAATTCCTAGAAATCTGAAAACTACCTACACTGACTCAAAAAGAAATAGATCTCAGAAAAACAGAAACCTGTAAAAAGGTTGAATCAGTAATCAAAAACCTCCCAACAAAGGAAAGCTCAGGATGAGATGGCTTCACTGGAGCATTTTACCAAACATTCGAAGAAGGATTAACACCCACCCTGCTCAAACACTTCCAAAAAATTGAAGAGGAGAGGACACTCTAACTCACTGTGTGAGACTAACATCACTCTTTTTTTCTTTTTTTTAACATGGGCAGGTACCGGGAATCGAACCCAGGTCCTCGGGCATGGCAGGCAAGCATTCTTACCTGCTGAGCCACCGTGGCCTGCCCATAACATCACTCTTATACCAATGCCAGATAAAGAGTCCACAAGAAAAAAAAAAATCACAGACCAACATTTCCTATGAACATACATGTAAACATCTTCAACAAAACAATAGCAAACCAAATCAAACTACACATTAAAAGAATTATACACCAAGATCAAGCAGGATTTGTCCCAGTTATGCAAGGGTAGTTCAACCTAAGAAAATCAACTAATATAATACACCATATTAATAGAACAAAGGGAAAAAACAACATGACCATCTTAGTTGATGCAGAAAAGACATTAAGCAAAATCCAGCACCAACTTCTTGATGAAAGCACTCAGAAAAGTAGGAATAGAAGGAAACTTCCTCACATGATAAAGGGCATATATGAAAAACCTACTGCTAACATCATAATGATAAAAGACTGAAATATTTCCCTTTCAGATCAGGAACAAGAAAGGGATGCCCACTGTCACTATTGTTATTCAACATCGTTCTGGAAGTTCTAGCTGGAACAATTAGGCAATAAAAAGAAATAAAGGGCATCCACATTAAAAAGGAAACAGTAAAACTTGCTCTTTTGCAGATGACATGATCCTATATGTAGAAAATCCTGAAAAATCCACAACAAACCTCCTAGAGTTAATAAACAAATTCAGGAAAGCAGCATATACAAGATCAGTATACACATATCAGTAATATTTCTATACGTTAATAGAGAAAATCTGATGAGGAAATCAAGAAAAAAAATCCATCTAAAATAGCAACTCAAAGAATCAAATATCTAGGAATAAATCTAACCAAGGATGTAAGGTCTTATATACATAAGGCTACAAACATTACTAAAAATTAATCAAAGACTTAAAAGGAAGGATATTCTCTGCTCATGGATTAGAAGTGTAAATATTGTTAAGAATCAATTCCGCCCAAAGTGATTTACAGATTCAGTGTAATCCCATCAAAATTCCCACAGTCTTCTTTGCAGAAATGGAAAAGTTAATCATCAGATTTGTACAGAAAGGTAAAGGGATAGAATAGCCAAAGCCATTTTGAAAAGGGAGCATGAAGTCAGAAGACTCACACTTCATGATCTTAAAACTTAAGACAGCTCCTCTTCCCCCTTCTCCGCCGGCGCTGCCGCCACCATCTAGCCCTCCTCTTCCTGTTTCTCCGCCGGCGATGCTCCTGCCGCCATCTTACCCTTCTCTTTCCCCTTCTGCTCCAGCGGCGCTCTATCCGCCATCCTATCCTTCCCTTTCTCCTCCTACTCCAGCGGCTCTCCAACCACCACCATGCCCTCTTCCGCCTTCACCGGCTCCTCCGCCACCGTCCTCGACAGCCTTGCCATCCTCACCTTTCCTCCTCCAGAACAGCTACTAGGGGAGTAGAAACGATACAGAACAGCTCCCGGAGCCACGACAAAGATAAAAAAGACAGCGTACCCCATCCTGGAATGGCTGACTGTCTGGGAGAACCCACTCCGGTGAGATCGCTGAGGGGCGCGGGCTTCCCCGGGCAGGGCGGCAAGCAGCCGGAGTCCCTCCTTTCCTCCTTCCCGGGCCAGCTGGGAGAAGTGGACAGGTGGTCCCCTCAAGCCGTGGCGGCTGGCGTCCCCACCACGCGCGGCCCCCTGGACCAACTGAGAGAATTCAATTGGAAATCCCCAGGCCGCAGAGAACGGTGACCGGGGGGGGTCCCTTCCAAAGACGTGACTCCCCGGTCCGGCTGGGAACGGTGCACTCTCCCAGGCCGTGGCGGCTGGCGCCCTCCTGCCACGCTTGGCGCCCCAGGCCGACTAGGAAATTCGGACGGGCACTCTACCTGGCTGCGGTGGCCGGCGACCCTCCCCGCGTTCGGACACCTGGGCCGGCTGGCACTCTTCCAAGCCGCTTCGGCTGGCGAACCTCCCCCACGGCGAGAGTTTTCCAAAGTTAAAGGACCCACAGCACCTTTTACTGGTGGGATGCACAGACAAACGTGTGTCACGAGCGCCACCTACTGGGCAGGATAAGAAAAACAGAACCCAGAGATTTCACAGAAAAATCTTTCAACCTGTTGGGTCCAACACCCAGGGAAATCTGACTAAATGCCCAGACGCCAGGAGAAGATAACGGATCACGCTCAGAATATTGAAAATATGGCCCAGTCAAAGGAACAAACCAATAGTTCAAATGAGATACAGGAGCTGAGACAACTAATGCTGAATATACGAACAGAAATGGAAAACCTCTTCAAAAACGAAATTGATAAATTGAGGGAGAACATGAAGAAGACATGGGCTGAACAAAAAGAAGAAATAGAAAAACTGAAAAAACAAATCACAGAACTTATGGAAGTAAAGGATAAAGTAGAAAAGATGGAAAAAACAATGGATACCTACAATGATAGATTTAAAGAGACAGAAGATAGAATTAGTGATTTGGAGGATGGAACACCTGAATTCCAAAAAGAAACAGAAACTATAGGGAAAAGAATGGAAAAATTTGAACAGGGTATCAGGGAACTCAAGGACAATATGAACCGCACAAATATACGTGTTGTGGGTGTCCTAGAAGGAGAAGAGAAGGGAAAAGGAGGAGAAAAACTAATGGAAGAAATTATCACTGAAACTTTCCCAACTCTTATGAAAGACCTAAAATTACAGATCCAAGAAGTGCAGCGCACCCCAAAGAGAATAGACCCTAATAGGCGTTCTCCAAGACACTTGCTAGTTAGAATGTCAGAGGTCAAAGAGAAAGAGAGGATCTTGAAAGCAGCAAGAGAAAAACAATCCATCACATACAAGGGAAACCCAATAAGACTATGTGTAGATTTCTCAGCAGAAACCATGGAAGCTAGAAGAGAGTGGGATGATATATTTAAATTACTAAAAGAGAAAAACTGCCAACCAAGACTCCTATATCCAGCAAAATTGTCCTTCAAAAATGAGGGAGAAATTAAAACATTCTCAGACAAAAAGTCACTGAGAGAATTTGTGACTAAGAGACCAGCTCTGCAAGAAATACTAAAGGGAGCACTAGAGTCAGAACCGAAAAGACAGAAGAGAGAGGTATGGAGAAGAGTGTAGAAAGAAGGAAAGTCAGATATGATATATATAATACAAAAGGCAAAATGGTAGAGGAAAATATTATCCAAACAGTAATAACACTAAATGTTAATGGACTGAATTCCTCAATCAAAAGACATAAACTGGCAGAATGGATTAAAAAGCAGGATCCTTCTATATGCTGTCTACAGGAAACACATCTTAGACCCAAAGATAAACATAGGTTGAAAGTGAAAGGTTGGGAAAAGATATTTCATGCAAATAACAACCAGAAAAGAGCAGGAGTAGCTATACTAATATCCAACAAATTAGACTTCAAATGTAAAACAGTTAAAAGAGACAAAGAAGGACACTATCTACTAATAAAAGGAACAATTAAACAAGAAGACATAACAATCATAAATATTTATGCACCGAATCAGAATGCCCCAAAATACGTGACAAATACACTGCAAACACTGAAAAGGGAAATAGACACATATACCATAATAGTTGGAGACTTCAATTCACCACTCTCATCAATGGAAAGAACATCTAGACAGAGGATCAATAAAGAAATAGAGAATCTGAATATTACTATAAACGAGCTAGACTTAACAGACATTTATAGGACATTACATCCCACAACAGCAGGATACACCTTTTTCTCAAGTGCTCATGGATCATTCTCAAAGATAGACCATATGCTGGGTCACAAAGCAAGTCTTAACAAATTTAAAAATATTGAAATCATACACAACACTTTCTCGGATCATAAAGGAATGAAGTTGGAAATCAATAATAGGCGGACTGCCAGAAAATTCATAAATACATGGAGGCTCAACAACACACTCTTAAACAACAAGTGGGTCAAAGAAGAAATTGCAAGAGAAATTAGTAAATACCTAGAGGCAAATGAAAATGAAGACACAACATATCAAAACTTATGGGACGCAGCAAAGGCAGTGCTAAGAGGGAAATTTATTGCTCTAAATGCCTATATCAGAAAAGAAGAAAAGGCAAAAATGCAGGAATTAACTGTCCACTTGGAAGAACTGGAGAAAGAACAGCAAACTAATCCCAATGCAAGCAAAAGGAAAGAAATAACAAAGATTAGAGCAGAAATAAATGAAATTGAAAACATGAAAACAATAGAGAAAATCAGTAAGACCAGAAGTTGGTTCTATGAGAAAATCAATAAGATTGATGGGCCCTTAGCAAGATTGATAAAAAGAAGAAGAGAGAGGATGCAAATAAATAAGATCAGAAATGGAAGAGGAGACATAACTACTGACCTCACAGAAATAAAGGAGGTAATAACAGGATACTATGAACAACTTTACGCTAATAAATACAACAATTGAGATGAAATGGACGGGTTCCTGGAAAGACATGAACAACCAACTTTGACTCAAGAAGAAATAGATGACCTCAACAAACCAATCACAAGTAAAGAAATTGAATTAGTCATTCAAAAGCTTCCTAAAAAGAAAAGTCCAGGACCAGATGGCTTCACATGTGAATTCTATCAAACATTCCAGAAAGAATTAGTACCAACTCTCCTCAAACTCTTCAAAAAAATCGAAGTGGAGGGAAAACTACCTAATTCATTCTATGAAGCAAACATCACCCTCATACCAAAACCAGGCAAAGATATTCCAAAAAAAGAAAACTACACACCAATCTCTCTAATGAATTTAGATGCAAAAATCCTCAATAAAATTCTAGGAAATAGTATCCAACAACATATTAAAAGAATTATACATCATGACCAAGTAGGATTCATCCCAGGTATGCAAGGATGGTTCAGCATAAGAAAATCAATTAATGTAATACACCATATCCACAAATCAAAGCAGAAAAATCACATGATCATCTCAATTGATGCAGAGAAGGCATTTGACAAGATTCAACATCCTTTCCTGTTGAAAACACTTCAAAAGATAGGAATACAAGGGAACTTCCTTAAAATGATAGAGGGAATATATGAAAAACCCACAGCTAATATCATCCTCAATGGGGAAAAGTTGAAAACTTTCCCCCTAAGATCTGGAACAAGACAAGGATGTCCACTATCACCACTGTTATTCAACATTGTGTTGGAGGTTCTAGCCAGAGCAATTAGACAAGAAAAAGAAATACAAGGCATCAAAATAGGAAAGGAAGAAGTAAAACTATCACTGTTTGCAGACGATATGATACTATACGTCGAAAACCCGGAAAAATCCACAACAAAACTACTAGAGCTAATAAATGAGTACAGCAAAGTAGCAGGTTACAAGATCAACATTCAAAAATCTGTAGCATTTCTATACACTAGCAATGAACAAGTGGAGGCGGAAATCAAGAAACAAATTCCATTTACAATTGCAACTAAAAGAATAAAATACCTAGGAATAAATTCAACTTAAGAGACCAAAAACCTATATAAAGAAAACTACAAAAAACTGTTAAAAGAAATCACAGAAGACCTAAATAGATGGAAGGGCATACCGTGTTCATGGATTGGAAGACTAAGTATAGTTAAGATGTCAATCCTACCTAAATTGATTTACAGATTCAATGCAATACCAATCAAAATCCCAACAACTTATTTTTCAGAAATAGAAAAACCAATAAGCAAATTTATCTGGAAGGGCAGGGTGCCCCGAATTGCTAAAAGTATCTTGAGGAAAAGAAACGAAACTGGAGGTCTCGCGCTGCCTGACTTTAAGGCATATTATGAAGCCACAGTGGTCAAAACAGCATGGTATTCGCATAAAGATAGATATATCGACCAATGGAATCGAATAGAGTGCTCAGATATAGACCCTCTCATCTATGGACATTTGATCTTTGATAAGGCAGTCAAGCCAACTCACCTGGGACAGAATAGTCTCTTCAATAAATGGTGCCTAGAGAACTGGATATCCATATGCAAAAGAATGAAAGAGGACCTGTATCTCACACCCTATACAAAAGTTAACTCAAAATGGATCAAAGATCTAAACATTAGGTCTAAGACCATAAAACAGTTAGAGGAAAATGTAGGGAGATATCTTATGAAACTTACAATTGGAGGCGGTTTTATGGACCTTAAACCTAAAGCAAGAGCACTGAAGAAGGAAATAAATAAATGGGAACTCCTCAAAATTAAACACTTTTGTGCATCAAAGAACTTCATCAAGAAAGTAGAAAGACAGCCTACACAATGGGAGACAATATTTGGAAACGACATATCAGATAAAGGTCTAGTATCCAGAATTTATAAAGAGATTGTTCAACTCAACAACAAAAAGACAGCCAACCCAATTACAAAATGGGAAAAAGACTTGAACAGACACCTCTCAGAAGAGGAAATACAAATAGCCAAAAGGCACATGAAGGGATACTCAATTCCCTGGTATTAGAGAAATGCAAATCAAAACCACAATGAGATACCATCTCACACCCACTAGAATGGCCATTATCAACAAAACAGAAAATGATAAGTTCTGGAGAGGATGCGGAGAAAGAGGCACACTTATCCACTGTTGGTGGGAATGTCAAATGGTGCAACCACTGTGGAAGGCAGTTTGGCGGTTCCTCAAAAAGCTGAATATAGAATTGCCATACGACCCAGGAATACCATTGCTAGGTATCTAGTCAAAGGACTTAAGGGCAAAGACACAAACGGACATTTGCACACCAATGTTTATAGCAGCGTTATTTACAATTGCAAAGAGATGGAAACAGCCAAAATGTCCATCAACAGAAGAGTGGCATATACATATGATGGAATATTATGCAGCTTTAAGACAAGATAAACTTATGAAACATGTAATAACATGGATGGACCTAGAGAACATTATGCTGAGTGAGTCCAGCCAAAAACTAGAGGACAAATACTGTGTGGTCCCACTGATGTGAACGGACATTTGAGAATAAACTTGGAATATGTCATTGGTAACAGTCCAGCAGGAGTTAGAAACAGGGTAAGATAATGGGTAATTGGAGCTGAAGGGATACAGACTGTGCAACAGGATTAGATACAAAAACTCAAAAATGGACAGCACAATAATACCTAATTGTAAAGTAATCATGTTAAAACACTGAATGAATGTGCATCTGAGCTATAGGTTTTTTTTTTTTTTACTATTATTATTACTTTTATTTTTTTCCTCTATATTAACATTCTGTATCTTTTTCTGTTGTGTTGCTAGTTCTTCTAAACGGATGCAAACATACTAAGAAAGGATGATCATGCATCTATGTGATGATGTTAAGAATTACTGATTGCATATGTAGAATGATATGATTTCTAAATGTTGGGTTAATTTCTTTTTTTCCGTTAATTAATAAAAAATAAATAAATAAATAAAAAATGTCCCCCAGTCAATAAATTCTCTTTCATTCATCTTTAAAAAAAAAAAAAAGGATTGGTTTTTTTAAAGAGGATTTATTGTTACAAATTTACAGTTCTAAGGCCATAAAAATGTCCAAATTAAGGCATCAACAAGAGGAAATTTTTTTTTCTTTTTTTTTTTTTATTAATTAAAAAAAGAATTAACAAAACAATTAGAAATCATTTCAATCTACATGTACAATCAGTAATTCTTAATAACATCACATAGTTGCATATTCATCATTTCTTAGTACATTTGCATCGATTTAGAAAAAGAAATAAAAAGACAACAGAATAAGAATTAAAACAATAATAGAAAGAAAAAAAAAACAAAAAAAACAAAAACAAAAAACCTATACCTCACATGCAGCTTCATTCAGTGTTTTAACATAATTGCATTACAATTGGGTAGTATTGTGCTGTCCATTTCTGAGTTTTTATATCCAGTCCCGTTGTACAGTCTGTATCCCTTCATCTCCAATTATCCCTTCTCTTTTTTTTTTTTTTTTTTTAATTAACGGAAAAAAAGAAATTAACCCAACATTTAGAGATCATACCATTCTACACATGCAATCATTAATTCTTAACATCATCACATAGCTGCATGCTCATCATTTCTTAGTACATTTGCATTGGTTTAGAAGAACTAGCAACATAACCGAAAAAGATATAGAATGTTAATATAGAGAAAAAAATAAAAGTAATAATAGTAAAATCAAAACAAAACAACACAAAACAAAACAAAAACCTATAGCTCAGATGCAGCTTCATTCAGTGTTTTAACATGATTACTTTACAATTAGGTATTATTGTGCTGTCCATTTTTGAGTTTTTGTATCTAGTCCTGTTGCACAGTCTGTATCCCTTCAGCTTCAATTACCCATTGTCTTACCCTGTTTCTAACTCCTGCTGAACTCTGTTACCAATGACATATTTCAAGTTTATTCTCGAATGTTCGTTCACATCAGTGGGACCATACAGTATTTGTCCTTTAGTTTTTGGCTGGATTCACTCAGCATAATATTCTCTAGGTCCATCCATGTTATTACATGGTTCATAAGTTTATCTTGTCTTAAAGCTGCATAATATTCCATCGTATGTATATACCACAGTTTGTTTAGCCACTCTTCTGTTGATGGAGATTTTGGCTGTTTCCATCTCTTTGCAATTGTAAATAATGCTGCTATAAACATTGGTGTGCAAATGTCCGTTTGTGTCTTTGCCCTTAAGTCCTTTGAGTAGATACCTAGCAATGGTATTGCTGGGTCGTATGGCAATTCTATATTCAGCTTTTTGAGGAACCGCCAAACTGCCTTCCACAGTGGTTGTACCCTTTGACATTCCCACCAACAGTGGATAAGTGTGCCTCTTTCTCCGCATCCTCTCCAGCACTTGTCATTTTCTGTTTTGTTGATAATGGCCATTCTGGTGGGTGTGAGATGATATCTCATTGTGGTTTTGATTTGCATTTCTCTAATGGCCAGGGACATTGAGCATCTCTTCATGTGCCTCTTGGCCATCCGTATTTCAACAAGAGGAAATTTTCACTCAATAAAGGCTTGTTGAGTCCAAGGTTGCTCTGTCATGTGAGAAGGCACATGATGATGTCTGCTGACCTCTCCTGGCTTCTGGTTTCAAATGGCTCTCAGCTTCTAGTGTCTTCTGGGTGTTTCCTTCTGCATCTTCACAACTCTCTGTGCTGTACTCTCAGCTGTCTCTCATGATGGGCTCCAGGTAAGGATTAAGAGTCACCTCGAATGGGTGGGGTCATGTCTCCATGGAGACAACTTAATCAAGAGGTCCCACCCAACAAAGAAAAGATTGGATTAAAAGAACATGGCTTCTCTGGGGTATATAACAGTTTCAGATCAAGACAATCACCTTGGCTAAACTGCTTAACTTTTCTAGTCTCCCTCTTCCTCTGAAAATCTGAAAGAACAGGGTTATGCAATGATTGAATAGAATGATGTATGTAAAAAAAATAGCTAGCACTTTTTAACTATATTTTCTTTGTCCTCCTTTGGTATTTGGGAAGAAGTATATTTCTATTCTAATGTTTACTTTTATACTGATATCCTTAGATCTCTCTTTTGTAATTAGTGCCTATTGGTTTCCTATACTGAAATTAGCCAGTAGTCTCTTCTTCCTCCACTTCCCTTCTTCCTCCACAGCTATCCTTTTACTCTCATAGTAAATATATCTATAAGGCAATTTTAAGTTTCTTCTGTTTTCCATAGAATCTTCTCCATTCCCCCCCCACACATCATCTTTTTGATAATTCTGTAATATCTACCTGGTCATATCATATAACAAATTCTTTCCCCTTTATCTCCATCATTTGTTACTAGAGCTACAGTTGATATATGTGGGGCTTATTTTCAGTCATTAATGTGATTTCTGCAATTATTTCTTCGTAGTTTGAAGCTCATTCTTCAGTAGTCGGGCTTATGGGAACATTATTCCCTGAGTTCTTGCATGCTTAATGGCTGTTTGTCTATAACCTTTATATTCTTCAAGATCAGCTTGATTCGATATAAAATCCTTGGTTTAGCTTCTTTCCCTGAGTACCTTAAATATATTATTCCACTGTCTTCTGATGCCAATCTTACTTTGCTTCCCTCATATAAAAACTTTTGTTCTTTTTTCCTAGATACTGAAAGGGTTTTATTTTTTTGTCAGTTGCTTTGCTAGATCATACATATACTGTTGTCTGTTCTGGTCACGTACCCCAATTGAAGAGTATTCTTTCCCTATAAAAGTTCATTTTATTTCAGGAAAATTTTTTTAGTAGTTTTTCTGTTCTGCTTTGTTTTTCTTCTTCAGGGATACCTATTATTTACGTGTTGGCTCTTCGCTTTTGTCTATATGTCTGCTTTTCTCTTTTTTTTCCATACGTAGTATACAATCAGTCGCTCACAGTATCATCACATAGTTGTGTATATTCATCACCATCATATGGGGTGAACATATGCATCACCCCAGAAAAATAAATAAAAAGAAAATAAAAACCTCATACATACCATACCCTTTAGCCTTCCCTCTCATTGACTACTAGTATTTCCATCTACCCGATTTATTTTGCCCTTATCCCCCCCTAGTATTTTTTTCCTAGTATTTATTTTTTACCCGTACATTGTAAAATACTTTTACTGAGAAATCTTCACACACATACATTCCATACATAGTGTACAATCAGTAGCTCACAATATCATCACATAGTTATGTATTCATCACCACGATCATTTTTTAGAACATTTGCGTAACTCCAGAAAAAGAAATAAAAAGAAAAAACTCATACATACCATACCTCTCAGCCCTCCCTCTCATTGACCACTAGTGTTTCCATCTACTCAATTTATTTTACTCCTTTTCCCCTTATTATTTATTTGTTTTTTATCCATTTTATCCATGTTTTTTTTTAACTCATTTATCCATACCCTGGATAAAAGGAGCATCAGAAATAAGATTTTCACAATCACACAGTCACATTGTATAAGAAATATCTTTATATAGTCATCTTCAATATACAGTTGTCTTCAAGAATCAAGATTATTGGAACACAGCTCAGCAGTTTCAGGTACTTCCTCCCAGCCATTCTAATACACCATAAACTAAAAAAGGATATCTATATAATGTAAGTGTAACCTCTAGGATAACCTCTCAACTCTGTTTAAAATCTCTTAGCCACTAAGACTTTGTTTTGTCTCATTTCTCTCTTCCCTCTTTTGGTCGAGAAGGTTTTCTTAATCCTTTGATGCTGGGTCCTGGCTTATCCTGGTAGTTCTGTCCCACATGGTAAGGGATATTTACACCCCTGGGAGTCAAGGAAGCCAGTGAGTTCACCTGCCAAGTTGGCTTAGAGAGAGAGGCCATGGCTTAGAGACAGAGGCCACTTCTGAACAACAAAAGAGGTTCTCTGGGGGTGACTCTTAAGCCTAATTTTAAGTAGGCTTAGCCTCTCCTTTGCAGGAATAAGTTTCATAGGGGTGAACCTCAAGATCAAGGGCTCAGCCTATTGATTTGGCTGCCCCCACTGCTTGTGAAAATATCAGAAATTCTCCAAATGGTGAAACTGAATATTTCCTTTTCTCCCCAGACCATAAGGGGACTTTGCAGATACTTCTTTATTCACTGCCCAAATTTGATTTTCTCTTGAAATATATTTTTTTAATCTTTCTTTATTCTGTCAGATTGTTTTTAGTTTTTCTTTTTTCATCCTGTTTTCTCTTAACTATGTTTTTATTTATTCACTCTTAAGTTACATCTAGCTTAGTTTTCACTTCTGAAGGTTTATCTTTTATTTTATCTGTTTTCTTATTTTAATCAGCTTAATCTAGACTTTCTTCATCTTTTTCTTATTTATGCTGTTTCTTCATAGTTTCTGTTCATTTCTTATTTTCGTTTGTTTTGAAATATTAGGTTACAGTTTTCATCTGCTTTGTGGCCACAATTTAAAAAATATTTTTATTGAGAAATCTTCGCACACATACAGTCATCCACCACATATAATCAGTGGCTCACAATATCATCATACAGTTGTGTATTCATCACCATGATCATTTTTAGAACATTTGCATCACTATAGATAAAGAAATTAAAAAGAAAAAACTCATGTCCCACGTTGCAGGGAGGGCAGTGAGTCCAGCTGCTCATTGGCTTAGAGAGAGAGTGACCATAATTTTTTGATGTCTGTACCTTCACTGTCAGTATACACCTTCATTATCTGATTCCATTTATATGAAATGTACAGAATAGGCTAATCTGTAAGTAAGGAAGTAGATTAGTAGTTACCTTGGCTTGGGGGAGGGAGGTTAATGGGGTGATAGCTTAAAAGATATGGGGTTTCATTTTTAGGTGATGGAAATGTTCTAAAATTAGATCATAATGTTTGTACAACTCTGAAAACACAAAAAAGTACTGAACTGTACATGTTAAATGGGTGAAATTAATGATGTACGAATTATACATCAATATATTGTTTAAAAAGAAGACATTCTCTGAATGTCTGGAGCCAAAGCCTATTTTTCTGGGTGTGTGCTGTCACCTTTTTCTAATATTCCCAGGATGGGACGTATTTTCTTCATTTTCTTTGTACTATGTCTGTGTAATGGCAAGCTGAACCAAACACTACTTTCGAGGCTTGCACTTTTTAAGTAGAAGTTCTGCTATGAATTCTAGTTTATTTGCTTGGTGCACAACCATTCATTCACTAGCCATGTACTTATATAGTTTGGTTCATTATTTCCCAGGTGTGGATAGTATATGCTGGTTTTTGTTCAATTTTAATTTTTCATTTTAGTTTTGTAGAAAGACTTAAAGTTTTGTTGTTTTTTGTTTTTTATTGAGAACGCTGGCTTTTGATAATTGGATTTTCTTTTTCTTTTTTTTTGGCATGGGCAGGCACCGGGAATCGAACCCGGGTTTCCGGCATGGCAGGCGAGAACTCTGCCACTGCGCCACCATTGCCCACCTGATAATTGGGTTTTAAACCCAGTCTATTCTTATCTAGAGGTTTCTAACCCTGGATTTAAGGAACTCTAGAGATATATTGAGGTAGGTTAATCTTCTAGTGGAGAGGAATATACATGTTCTTAGTGAAAAAGAACTGCAGTGTAGTCTTCCTAGTTAAATATTTTATAATCTCTTATAATTGAAATTGAACATTTTTCAGTGAGTGATGCAAAGTGATAAATCCCTAAATTTACTAGCTTAGGAGATTGAATTGTGAATACATAGTTTTTTTAAAGACTGTATTTAAAAAAACTATTACCAACTAATCACATTTCATAATGAGATCTGAAGTCTTCCTTCCATTTTGGTAAATGTTTAGAGTTTGAGAGGTACATTTTTGGTATGATACGTCCCTTAGGGTAAAATTTTATAGACATTGTCTTAGCTTTTATTTGGCTCTTTCTCTCCGTAGTTGGTGTATGAATTCTTCTTGAGATTTTTGGAGAGCCCTGATTTTCAGCCTAGCATTGCAAAACGATACATTGATCAGAAATTTGTACAGCAGGTAAGGAATTCTTACATCTTTAATTTTCTATGTTTATGTTAGCAATGATGTATTAATTTGTGTTTAAAATAAACAGTTTAGTCATTGAAAAACTTTAATAGTTTATTTTAATTTGACAGCATTTAGTATTCTTGCCAATGAGGATAAAAGTGAAATAGCTTTGAGAATTTTTGAGTATTTTAATCAAGGGTGAACTTCTAGTGAAGTCAGCCAAATAAATTTCCAATCTTTATGGTTATTTTATAAACAGAAAAGCAAGCCTTTCTGCAATAACAGGCTGAGAAAATTTGGTGTAACTATTTAGTCTTAGAGCAAAACTTTGTAAACATTTTTTAAAGGTTTTTGAACTTGAATTTGATGTATGTTTTAGGCATTGTAACTTTGAAATGATAGGGGAAAAAAGGAAATGGAAACATTGTTAGGAGTTTGAATTTTAGGCTCCTTTGCTATCATCAAGTATCAATTACCAAATTTCTCTTTTCTTCTCCTCTTTATGCATTCTAGCCAACCAATTCCTAAATCACAGATAAAATAATATCTTTTAAGTAGAAACGAAAGTAGAATTAAGCAAATGTGGTACCCTGTTCCTTTCTATAAATTGGTTATTATTTGTTATTTTCAGAAGCTATATACTCAATTTTAATTTCTCACAATGTATTCATTTTAATCTTTATTTTCAATTTTTTTTCAACAATTTTAACTGAAATTGTCTGACCATAGACAAAATTGTGAAGTAGTCCAAACCTTTCTAGATCCATTTTTTCTTTTTTGAAATGCTTATCAGTGTGTGGGTCTCATTAGGATTTTGGTGCTCTCTTCCTGTAGAGTTTTTCTGTTTTACAGAAGGGTAGAAGATGGGTGAAAGGGTAGTAATGATGCTGAGACCAGGATAAAAATCATTGCAAGGACCTTTCCTATGCTTTAGACCACCTTTATGTGCCCCTATGATAAACATAGAAAAATAGGAGTTGCACATATGTAGAGTTCATTTTTAGTCATTTGTAAATGCCCCCCAATTTCATATAAAGTATTCTGACTAGTTGTGGTGAATTTATTGATTAAAGAAGAACGCTGTCAGCCTAAAATATGTCCTTCAGCCATTTAAGTAGCTCTTCATAAACTATAAAGAAATATTAGATGTGTGTTAACAGTGTAATGCCCATTTCAATCACCAGCAAATATCAGTCAGATTAAATGGAATTATGTTATTATAAATAAATGAATGCCCATTTATTTCCTTCTGTGACTCTTGAGTAAAATATATTAAGGAGCTCTAGTAATGCCATATTAAATTTTGCAGGTATTGGTAGGTAAGGAGGATAATTGCATCAGTGCTTCCTGAGTCTGAAGCTTGGAGTATGTAATAGGCTGCTGAATTATTCAGTAGGTTGAGGGAAACAAGGAGAAAACTGGTAGTGAGGGACCCATTTTTCATCTTCTCCAAATGCCTGAAATATCTAATAAGTCAAGACCCAGTAATTTATTTTTGGTTGTTTAAGTTTTTATTTCATATCATAAATTAAACTCGGTCATCCAGCTAGACTTGGAAGGAGAAGATAAGATAGAACCCACAGAACTGCAGCAAGAGAACAATGATAGGATCCTGAGGCAGACCAGGGAAGTGGGATGCTCTCCTGAGCAGAAGGAATGATCTGGTGGTTACAACAAAACACAAATCAAATATATTAGATTTGTCCACAGTGGGCAGTGGTGATCTTCTTACTGGTCTTGCCATTTCTGGACCCCAAGCACCCTATGGCTTCTATATCATTCATTCCGTCTTTCACCTCATCAAAGACCACATGCTTGCCATCCACCTACTCAGCTTAGCAGTGTAGATGACAAACTGGCAGTCATTTGCATTGGGTCAAGCAATGACCATGGACAAGATACCAAGACCCCTGTGGTTCAGGATGAAGCTCTCACCATCAAACTTCTCCCTGTAGATGGATTTGCCGTCAGTGCCATTGTGGCATGTGAAGATGCCTGGTACATAAACCCAGGAATAATTCTGTGAAAGCAGGAACCTTTATAATCAAATCCTTTCTCCCTAGTGCTCAGAGTGCAGAAATTTTTTGCTGTTTTTGGAACTTTGTCTGCAAGCAGTTCAAAGGAGATGTGGCTGAGGGGCTCACCATCAACAGCGATGTTGAAGAACACAGTGGGGTTGACCATGGCTGCGGGCTGGGGGAGTGTGGCAGTGGGCAGCAGGTCTGCAACACCCCAGTAATTTTTTAGTAGTTTGTATGACTGTGCTTTCACAGATCATTTCTCTGAGGTATTCTTAGTGTGTTGCTTTAACAACTGATGTGTATGGGAGAATACACTGTTGTTTTTGTAAAAATTACTCAATTTTGTAGTAAATTTTAAGGCTTAGAAGTATAGGATAAAGTTTAAAAGCTCAAACGGAGCTGTTCATTTTTTTAAAGAGAAAGAAATCAATTGCATAATTCTAATTGATGTTCAAATCATAGAGTTTCAGAAGAAGGAAGGAAACTAAGAATTATTGAGGGCTTTATGTGCCACTTACGGTCTTTATCTGCTTTTATATGTATTGAGAACTAGACCATGTCCAAATTCACCCAATCAGATGGCACAATCAGGAATTGAACCAAGATCCTCTGATTATGATAGTGCTTCACTTAAAAAAAAGGGCCAACTTGCTTCATTTTATCAAAGAAGAAATCAAGCTTAGTGGTTATGAATTGCCCTTAAAAGCATAGTTAGTTATAAGTATCTCTTGATTTCTACATTTGTGTCTGTTTCATTATATAAACATTTTATTTCCTAATAAGTTATTTTATTTAGATTATTATTTCAAAATCGATTTCTTTAGATAGATTTGAAACTTAGCCAACAACTCTTGATCCGCAAAGTATCAACTTGTATAAAATTATATTTGTTCTTGAATTAGAGATGAAGGCCTTAACAATAAAAAAGTCCCTTTTATTCATATAAAAGCATATCTTCCAAGGAAGTTCAATATCGGAAAACTTGAATTTGTGTATCTTGAGTAGTTTAGCTATTTATTAAATGCAGTTTTATTGAGATATATTCACATACCATATAATCATCCACACTGTACAATCAGTGGTTCACAGTGTCATCATTAGTTGTGCATTCATCACCATTAATTTTTGAACATTTTCAGTACTCCAAAAATAATAATTTTAAAAGTACACTCAGAACATCCCATTTTTTTTCTTTTTTGTGAAAAATAACATATATACATAGAAGCAATAAATTTCAAAGCACATCACAACAATTAGTTGTAGAACAAATTTCAGAGTTTGGTGTGGGTTATAATTCCACAATTTAGGTTTTTATGTCTAGCTGCACATTGATACTGAGACTAAAAGAAATATCAATGTAATAATTCAGCAATCATTCTCTACAGTTAAACCCTAACTTCTCCATCACCTTTGATCTTTCTCCCTCTTTTTAGAGGTATTTGGGCTATGCCCATTCTAGCTTTTTCATGTTGGCGGGATTGTCAATAATATGAGATACGGAGATGGAACTAATTGATGTTCTGGAGACGCTGACTCCTCTAGGTTTCAGGATTTATCTGGTCCAAGGACCCATCTGGAGGTTGTAGGTTTCTGGAAAGTTACCCTAGTGCATGGAACCTCTGTAGAATCTTATGTATTGCCCTAGGTATTCTTTAGGATTAGCTGGAATGGTTTTATTTGGGGTTTGGCAAGGTATGATAGGTAGCAATGTCTAACGGAAGCTTGCCTAAGAGTGACTTCCATAGTAGCCTTTCAACTCTATTTGAACTCTTTCAGCCACTGATATTTTATTTGTTACACTTCTTTTCCCCCTTTTGCTCAGGTTGGCATTGTTGATCCCACAGTGCCAGGGCCAGGCTCATCCCTGGGATCATCTCCCATGCTGCAAGGGAGACTTTCACCCCTGGATGTCATGTCCCATGTAGGGTATCCCGTGCCCCCCCCCCCCCATTATTTACTTATTTTTTTGTCTGTATTTTCTTACTAATCTGTCAATATACTGGATAAAGGGAGTGTCAGTCACAACCTCGGGGTTCATTTCCTGCTTGCTCTGGGTTTATCTGTGCTCAGCACTTGTATTCAGCAGTCCAGATTTGTTCATTAAAACCGCAAGAGGAGCTTGGTTGAGCTACCTTTCCTTACTCCTAGTATAGACTACATCTTTTTACCATGGGGAAGTGTCTCCAACAGAGCCTGCCATGCCGGTGGGGTGGGGTGGTCACCAACCTCTGCAGTTTGGGAACTTTACTTACAGTTCTGTTTTGTGATCTCAGCCCTTCCATCCATTCCAGACAGGTATTGATGTGTGTCTGGTCACACATGTACCCCCAAACTGTTTAAATTTTTCAGAAGACTCTTTACTAAAGAATTACATGGAGGTGTAGAAGTCTGCTGACTTGGCGAATTTGAATGGATTTAAAATTTTTTCAGCTATTTGCTAAATTGACTTTAAATAAAAATCTATGGTCTGAATCATCTTTCTTTTTGGTGTTGTTTCATGTATGATTTATACTCTGTTAGGATCTGTCTGCCATGATTTATACTCTGTTAGCATCTGTCTGCCAGTATTTTATCCTAATAACTGTACATTAAATTTTGGGCTATTGGCATGGTGACCCTCTTGAAATTTTTTTAGTATAAATCCCCCAAAAAAGCACTGATTTCTATAAATCTTTCTAGTAAACTAGAAATATACATTTCACATATATATGTTTTTAAACTTCTTTTGTTAAATGGCAGTCTATCAAAAAGCACTAAAATCTCTCAACAGCAATTTTAAGCTATGCTTAAGTAAGTAAGAGTCAGTTAAAATTTAAAAGTCAGGGCAAGGCAAAAAAAAAATTCCACTTTTTGAAGTGTTTCTTTTATTTATTGTGTTGCCATCCTTTTAAATGAAATTAGTGAAAAGAAATAGTCCCTAAGCTCTTCTTTAGCTTTATTTAGCAAGACAATATCAATCTATAATAGTGCAGAATCTTTATTTTTTAAGAATTTATGGTTAATCTTAAAATCAAAATTAGAATAAAGTGACATATTAGCTCGATTATTTTTTAAAAGTAATTTCTCAGATTTTTTTTAAAGCTCCTGGAGCTTTTTGATAGTGAAGATCCCAGAGAACGTGACTTCTTGAAGACTGTTCTACATCGAATTTATGGGAAATTTCTCGGATTAAGAGCATTTATCAGAAAACAAATTAACAACATTTTCCTCAGGTAAGTAGATCGTAGTAGCATTTTTTCCTGTTTTCTTTCCTCCATGTTTTACTTTTATTTAAGCTCTTTTTAGTTTAATTTTTAATATTTGATATCTGCAAATTTAACTGGTAGTACTTGAGTTATTTTTTGCCAATTTTGTGTACATCAATTGATTGTATCTAACTTTTAGAGATTCATAACCTACTGCTTATGTAAGTGGATTCTAGTAATGAGGACAGTTTTTAATAGAAAATATTAGCATTAGTCATGTTTAAGATTTATTGTGAGGAGACTTTAATTATTTGTTAGAGCTTTTGTTTTAAAATTTTGAACTGTCTTCTAGAAATAAAGTTAACCCTTCTTTAGAGTTTTGTATACTGTCATTCTAAAGAAGCACCAAAGTATTCTTTTAGCAGTTTTTTTTCATTTAAAAGTGACCATTGCTATAAGATATACCTTGTCACATGGCAGAAACTGTCTTCAATTTATTGGTTAACCAATATAAAAACAGAATAGGTAAAGAGAACAGGATAAAAGTAGATTTCTCTTTATAGTGCCATATTTTTAGATTTTTAAATTATAAAAAATTCCTTCTAATAAGAATAGATGTAAAAATTGAATTATATTTCCTTATCTATAGCTTTAAAAAGTTTTCCTTTTTAAATTGCATATAACTGTTTAAACCAACAGCTTTTGAAAGTACTTTTATTTGATTTTCTGTCAAAGCTAAAAAATTTATGAGACCTAGCATTTGACTACTTAATAAATGTTACTCTTCCAAGTAGTTGCTTCTAATCAGGAGATTTCACATTAACATCCACATTTCAGGTTTGTTTTGTTTTTGTTTGTCTTAATTGAAGATCTGGCAAACTGAGGTTGACATTTTCTGCATTATAACAATTAGAGAAGAGTAATAGATGCCTCTTTTAGAGAGCATGTTTCTCCAGTTCTCTGTCGTCCCCTCCTAGTTCACTTTACTCATTTATGATACCTGCCTAGTCCTGTGGGCATTTGAGATTATAACCCTCTGACTTAAAGGTGATTTTAAATTTGGAAAGCTGGGGAGCGAATGTAGTTTTAAAAATTTTGGAATATATATGGTTCCTTTTTTTCTCTTGGATTTTCTTCTAAGACAAGAGTTTTTGTATTTTGAAAATTATTTTTTTTGAGAAAACCCATCTTTCTTCTAAATTATTAAGGAAAATAAGATATTCCAGGTGAAATGATATTCTGTTATCTTATTATGTAGCAAATTTTTTAGCAATAGCATATGTGGTTAAGTAGGAAATAGACATTTTGTAAGATTGCTATGAAATAACTGACTTGGAGCAATGCAGCTTGCAAAGAAAACCTAAAGCCATGCTTTTGTGTTTCTTACAGTTGCCCTTTGGATTGATTTCTTCACTTTCCTGCCTTTCTGTTAGTTTAGTTTTCTGATGTTTGATTTCTATTGCATCTATCTTTATTTTAAATTCAGGTTTATATATGAGACAGAACATTTCAATGGTGTTGCTGAACTCCTTGAAATATTAGGAAGGTAGGTCAGATTTTTTTGTTCTTTTTAAGAATTAAATAATAGGAAATGTTTCATGTATTAAAATCTGGCTGTGATTGAATGAATTATTTCTAATTTAGGGTTTTAATATAGAGTATAAGATAGAGTTTCTCAACTGAATTCTTGTTATAGCTTTTTTAGAGGGTCAGCATATTAAAGTACTGCCACTTAAGACATCTGGTTTACAGTAAGCTTCCTGCTTTTGAAGCTGTGGCATGTTTTATGCCTAATCTTATCAAACTGTCAGACTGCCATAGAAAATGATAGGATCTGATTGTGAAGAGATGAAGTAAGCTGTAGTGAATCTTTGATGACGTTTTATAAGAATTCTTGTTCAGATGTTAGTTGATCATTCCTAATCCATCTGTTCTTTTTGGAAGACTCTAAAATCTTTGGTTTTAGCTTAGTCCATGAATGTTTTATCTTCCTTATTCGTAGCATCATTAAACAGAGAAAATTTTAGATCTCTCTATTACTATTTAGAGAATAATTTTAGTCTCTTCTATTAATATTTAGAGAATAATTATAAAGAGAATTGCTTCTTAATTTCAGATCTTCAGAAAATATTGAAAATTCTAATAAGTAAGGTAGTGATATTGATGGCTGGCTTTCACAAGGAAAGATAAAGACAATGATATATATATAAAGAGGCAGGCTTTATAGATAACAAAGAGGGAAATTACTTAGTTGGACATTAATTGATATTCCTATTTTCTTTTGGGATCATTGAATGACATAGAGGACAGACTTCATAGTAATAGTCTTTCTAAAGTAGTTTACTCACAGATCAGTGTTAGAAACACCAGAAGACTATGGTTCCTTATATACTCACAGATTAAATAACTTCCCCTGCCTTTTTTCTTTCCCTCCAGTATTATCAATGGCTTTGCATTACCACTGAAAGCAGAACATAAACAGTTTCTAATGAAGGTTCTTATTCCTATGCATACTGCAAAAGGATTAGCTTTGTTTCATGCTCAGGTAAGTTTCATATGAAATAAAAAGACTAATATATAAGGTAAAGAAATTGGGAAATTTTGAGGTAACAATTTTATTTAAGCAATTTGCTTTGTAAATTGCCCAAAGCATATTTTATAATATCATAATTTAAAAGTACTTTGATATTTAGTGTTATTAATTAAAATTGATGTACTTTAAATTGTAGATATAGAAAGGATAATGCCAAAATCCCTTACTTTCTATTTCTAATCCAGGTCCTGACTTGATTAACTACATGACTTTGAATAAATTCCAAATATCTGCAGAATATTTCTTCCAGAAAATGATTTTTGTCTCCTCTGTTAATATTTAGAAAATAATGTAATATCAGCAAAGGCATACACATAGAAATATATGCTTACAAACTAAAATGTTAGCTCTAGTCTTATTTCAGTTAACTATGTTCAGAAATTTCTACTAAAAATATTTAACTTTCAAGGTAAAAAGTTACATATTGTGAGTGTATTCATTTTTACATACTGAGGTAAACTAGAGTAAAATTTTTCAAAATGAGGTAGTCATTTTTGTTAAATATTTTAAAATCCGGAATGTGATTTCACTTAGTAATGTTTATGAACTGTCCTTACATTTCAGCTAGCTTACTGTGTTGTACAGTTCCTGGAGAAAGATACGACACTAACTGAACCAGTAAGTGTTGTATTTAAATATTTTTATGTTTTTTGGTTTGTATTATAGTATTTCATTATAGCTGTCTTTCTAACCATACAGAGTTATCAAAAGTACTAGCATTGAAACTTAAACTAAAACCATTTAGAGAAAGGAATGTGAGCGTGATCTACATTTAAAGAAGTAATATGGGAGGAAGGGAATACTCATGATTTATATGCCTCGAATAACTTAAATATAGATTAATATTAATATTTAGTAGTTGTGATGTATGATGACAGAATCACATTGCCACAATGTTAAATTTCATATGCATATTAGAATTTGCTGATAATCTTTTAAATTTTTATTCACCTTTTAGAATTAAAACATACTGTGAGGGTTCTATGTTTTTTAAAAATATGTTTTTCCCTCTTATTAACTATAAACCACATGATAGGGGGTTGGGATTAAAACACTTCCGTGCCTTTGATGATTAAGATAATCTTGAAATAAAGATTGTTTACTTTATGAATCAGCATAGCAAGTCAGTCTTTGAGGTCTAATGCTTGCTATTTGCCTATAAAATGGAGTTTCAGGAGAGACTAAAAGGATAGTTGGTTGTCATGAAAATTGAAGATTCCAGGACAACAAAAGATGAGGTAGGGGAAATAATAGAAAATTATAAAATATAGGAAACAACCTTTTAATCTTGGTGTAATACATATACTGAGAGAATGCTTTCTTGATATTTTTAATCTAAATATTTAAGCTATATAATAGTTATTGAAAAATAGCAAAGGGTTTGAAGAGCAAAGATTATGAGAATAAATTATATATATATATAAAATGAACCTTTTGGGACCAACCCTAAGGGTGCTTAAAAAGTATATATGTACTTAATATTCTTCTTTTTACTTGAACTTTGTGTAAAGGAACAAAAGGTATTTTACTCCTAGGGAGTTCCAGATTCTTGGACGTTTTAGTACTTAGACTTGCAGTCCTTTCTGGGAACAGCTAAAAACAGTTTTTAGAAATCAGGGACTTCTGGGGAATATGGCAGAATAGGGAACTACAGGACTCACTTCTCCAAAAACAGCCAGTGCACAGGCAGAAACGGTCTGAAACAATTGTTCTGGGGCTTGAGAAGACAGGAGACCAGTGTACAACATCCAGGTAAAAATGGGAAAAAGAGACTGAGAAACTGCAATAAAGAACTATGAGTAACTTGCTCAACAATGGCTGCAAGTGCCCGTCCCACATTCTCCAGGTGGGTTGCCTTGGATACAGGTCCCTGGCTGGTAGCTGTAGATGGAGAGGGCCGTGGGAAGCCCTCATCCCAAAGAACTGGGTGGGGAGAGGGTGGTACGTTTGAGCACTGATCATGGCTTTTGATTAGTCAATCTGGATTGCTGGGTCCCAGCTTTGAGCCACTGTTTTAGCCCACAGTGGCCATTGTTTCAATCCCACTCCAACAGGGGCAGAGCCAGTGGAGCTTAAAGACATAGTACCTCCTTAGGGTTGCAGGAAACATTACTGGAGAACACTATCTGCTGAAATCACAGCTTCAGGGAGCTGTTTGAAAAAAAACTTTTGGCATCTTTCCTGACCCTTTCCTTAGGGCTCTTTGGAGTTAGCCTGTACCCTGTTCATGGGTCCCTGGCACTGTTTTGGCTTGGAAGGTGACCCTCTGCCCAGAATTTGCCCTCCAGGCAAAAGCAGCTAGAGAAAACGAAAGGAGTGTTAAAAAAAAAAAAAAAAAACACTAGAGAGGCAAAACAAAAAACAAAACAGATGAAGATTCCTGGAGAAGGAAAAAAGGAAAGGGAGCTTTCTCTTGGGGGTGAAGCAGTTGTATAAATAGTAAAATCTGAAAAATTGTGCTGCATATACAAGGCAAGAATCAAATGAAGAAGAGCTGAAAAAATCTGATAAGTTAAACATGGGCAGTTCTAATGGTTCCTGGCATAAGTTGAACTAAGTGTTAAAGAAGAGCCTAACACAAAGCCAATCAACAATAAACCCTAGGCAAGAAAGAGAAACTGATCTTTAGAGTAAACCCATGAAGATAATCCAGATGCCTAGACATTAGCAAAAAATCACAAGCCTCATTAAGAAACAGGAAGATATGGCCCAGTCAAAGGAACAAATTAAAACTTGGGGAGAAATAAAATTTGGAACAACTGATCAAAGATGTTCAAACCTCCTCTGTCAATTTAAGGAGATGAAGGAAAACATAGCTAAACATAGTTAAAGATACACAGGCTATTAAGACACTGGGTAAGTATAATGAAGAATTTGAAAGCATGAAAAGAAACAAATTATAGGAATAAAAGGCACAATAGAAGAGATTAAAAATACACTAGAGGCATAAAACAGCAGATTTGAAGAAAAAACCAGTGAACTAGAAGTTAGGACAATCAAAATCTTAGAGACAGAAGAACAGATAGAAAAAATAATGGAAAAAATAGAACAGGGTCTTAAATGACAGCATGAAGCACTCAAACATATGTGTCATGGATGTCTCAGAAGGACAAGAGAAAAGAAAGGAGGCAGAATGACTATTTGAAGGATAATGGCCCCTGATTTCCCAAGTCTAGTGAAAGACATAAAAGTATGCATCTTTAAGAAATGCAGTGTACTCCAAATAGAAGAAAATCCTAATAGACCTAATCTGAGGCACATATTACTAATCAAAATGCCAAATGCTAAAGATAAAGAGAAAATCATGAATGCAGCAAGAGAGAAGAGTTTTGTCACATACAAAGATAACTGTAATTTCTCATCAGAAACTGTGGAGGTGAAAAGGCAGTAAGTGGTATGATATATTTAAGATACTGAAAGAGAAAAGCTAACAACCAGGAATTCTTTATCCAACAAAAGTATCCTTCAGAAATAAGGGAGAGGGCAGGCCATGGTGGCTCAGCAGGCAGAATTCTCGCCTGCCATGCTGGAGACCCAGGTTCAGTTCCTGGTGCCTGCCCATGCAAAAAGCTAAATAAATAGAGTGTAAAACATTCACAGACAGAAACTGTGAGAGTTCATGAACAAGAGACTGCCCTACAGGAAATACTAAAGGAAGTTCTACAGGCTGAAAGGAAAAGACAGGAGAAAGAGATTTGGAGTAGAGTGTAGAAATGAAGATTATCTGTTGTAAGGGTAACTGTTCTAGTTTGCTAGCTGCCGGAATGCAATATACCAGAAACAGAATGGCTTTTAAAAAGGGGAATTTACGTTAGCAGGTGGAACTCAGCTGTGGTGGATTACATCTGCAGCTGGCTAGGGGGGTTGCCTTCCACCATGAGTAATGTTTAATCTAATTAACTGGAGGCTTGAAAAACAGAGGTCAGAAGAGAGCTCTGCACAGCACGGCCCAAGCAGCTCAGCACACCTCATCTCAGCACTTGCGAGAAGTAGATAGTAATTGCTCCTGGGAAAGCTGTTTGAACCCAGAAGCTGGAGGGAAGGCCAACAGACATGGCCCTGTGCCTTCCCGTGTAAGAGAGAACCTCCTGTGAAACTTAGCTGCCTTTCCTCTGAAGAACTTTAAGTTTTTAACTAAATATATCCCCTTTTATTAAAAGCCAATCCGTCTCTGGTGTGTTGCATTTTGGCAGCTCTGGCAGACTAGAAGAGAAGGCATTATGAAAGGCATGAGGAATCTTTTGGAGATAGTGGGTATGTTCGTTATTTTAATTGTGGTGATAGTTTCACAGGTATATGCGTGTGCCAAACCTCCCAATTGTACACTTTAATTATGCATTTTACTGTATGTTATTTATACTTCAATAAAACTATTTTAAAATAAGTAATAATTTTTCACTGAAAAAAAAAGAGGAATTTAATAAGTTTCTAATTTATAGTTCCAAGGCCGAGAAAATGTCCCAGTTAAAACAAGTCTATAGAAATGTCCAATCTAAGGCATCCAGGGAAATATACCTTGGTTCAAGAAGGCTGATGAAGTTCAGGGTTTCTTTCTCAAGTGAGAAGGCACATGGTGAACACAGAGCTTCTCTTTCATCTGGAAAGGCACGTGGTGAACACAATCAGTGTTCCTCTCTCATCTGGAAGGGCACCTGGCAAACATGGCATCATCTGCTAGCTTCTACTCCTGGCTTCCTGTTTCATGAAGCTTCCTGGGAGGCATTTTCCTTCTTCATCTCCAAAGGTCTTTGGCTGGTGGACTCTGCTTCTTGTGGCTATGTAGTTCTCCTCTGCTCTCTCTGAATCTCCCATTCTCCAAAATGTTTCCTCTTTTATAGAACTCCAGAAACTTATCATGATCCACCCAAATGAGTGGAGATATGTTGTCACCGAATCCAGCTTAACAACCACTCTTGATTAAATCACATCTCCAGGGAGATGATCTGATTACAGTTTCAAACATACAGTATTGAATAGGGATTATTCTACCTTTATGAAATGGAATTTTGATTAAAATATGGCTTTTCTAGGGCGCATACATCCTTTCAAACCAGCACAGTAACTTAAATAGTAAAAAGAGAGACAGAACGTAAGATATGACATATAAAAACCAAAGATTAAAATGACTGAAGTAAATACTGCCTTTACAGAAATAGCAGTGAATGTTAATGGATTAAACTCCCCAGTGGATTAAACTCCCCAATCAAAAGACACAGATTGGTATAATAGATTTAAAAATATGATCCATCTCTATGCTGCTTACAAGAAAATCACCTTAGACCCAAAGACACAAATAGGTTGAATGTGACAGGTCAGAAAAATATATTAAAGGCAAATAGTAACCAAAAAAGAGCTCCAGTAGCTATTCTATAGACTTTCAATGCAAAGAAGGACAGTATAGATTAATAAAAAAGGCAATCCATCAAGATGAAATAAAAATCATAAATATTTATGCACCAAACAGTGGTGGCCCAAAATACATGAGTAGTACACTGGCAAAACTGAAGGAAGAAATATACCTGTCTACAATAATAGCTGGAGATTAAATACACCACTCTAGTCAATAGATAGAACAGCCAGACTGAGGATCAAACATGAAACAGAGAACTTGAATAATATGAAGGGACATATACAGAACACTGCATCCCCGAAACAGCAGGTTACATTCTCCTCGAGAGTTCATGAACCATTCTCTAGGATAGACCACATGTTGGGTCACAAAAAAAGTCTCAGTATATTTAAAAAGGTTAAAATTATGCAAGGCACTTTCTCTGACCATAATGGAATGAAGCTGGAAATCAGTTAACAGGCAGGAACTGCAAAAATACACAAATATATGGAAGGTGAACAACATAACCCTTAACAATCAGTGGGTCAACAAAAAAATTGCAAGAGATATCAGTAAATGTCTCTGGACACATGAAAATGAGGACACAGTAGACAATAGGGATTTAGTGAAGTCAATGCCGAGAGGAAAGTTTATAGCCCTAAACGTCTACATTGAAAAGGAAGAAAGAGCTAAAATCATCAAAGTCCTAGCTGAACACCTGGAGAAACTAGAGAAAGAACAGCAAGCTAATCCGAAAGTGAGCAGAAGAAGAGAAATGACAAAGATTAGAGTGAAAATGAATGAAATGAGAATTTTAAAAAATAGAATCAACAAAACCAAAAGTAGGTTCTTTGAGAAGATCAATAAAATTGACAAATAGTTAGCTGGGCTGACAAAGAAAGAAGATGCAAATAGATCAGATATGGCAGGGGATACATTACTACAGATCCCACATAAATAAAAAGGATCATAAGATGACACTGTAAATAACAGTATGCCAATAACTTAGATAAAATGGGCAAATTCCTAGAAACACACGAACAACCTACACTGATTCAAGAATAAATAGAAGACTTCAACAAACCAATTACAAGAGATTGAATAAGTCATCAAACCTCCCAACAGAAAAGCCAAGGACCAGATAACTTTCAGGTGAATTCTACTAATCATTCCAAGAAGAATTAATACTGATCCTGCTCACACTCTTCCAAAAAAAACTGAAGAACAGGGAACACTGCCCAACTCATTTTATGACACCAACACCACCCTAATACCAAAGCTAGATAAAGATATTACAAAAAAAGAAAATGATAGACCAATCTCTTTGATGAGAGTAAATATGAAAATCCTCAACAAAGTACTTAAAAATTGAATCCAGTAACACATTTAAAGAATTATACACCATGACCAAGTGGGTCTTATCCCAGATATGCAAAACCAGTACAACACAAGAAAATCAATTCATGTAATACACCACATTAACAAATACAAAGGGAAAAACCACATGATCATTTTGATTGATGCAGGAAAGGTATTTGACAAAACCCAGTGTCCTTTCTTGTTAAAAACACTTTGAAAGGTAGAAATCAAAGGAAGCTTTCTCGACACAATAAAGGGCATATATGAAAAACTCACAGGTAACATCATACTCAGTGGTAAGAGACTGAAAGCTTTCCTTCTAAGATAAGGAATGACACAGAGATGCCAACTGTCCCCATTGTTCTTCAATATTGTGCTAGAGGTTCTAACTAGAGCAGTTAAGCAAGAAAAAGAAATGAGGCATCCATATTGAGAAGGATGAAGTAAGACTTTTACTATTTATAGACAACATTATCCTACATTTAGAAGCCAAAAAAAAACTATGACAGAGCCACTGAACTAGTGGGATATAAGATCAATCACAAAAATCAGTTGTGTTTCTATACACTGGTAATGAGGAGGTAACCAAGAAAAAAATATTCCATTCATAACAGCAACTGAAAGAATAAAATATCCACAAATAATATATAGGACCTATATTCAGAAAACTACAAAAACATTGCTAAAAGTAATCAAAGGAGATCTAAATAAATGAAAAGAAATTCTATGCCCATACATTGGAAGGTTAACTATCATTAAAGATGTCAGTTCTACCCAAATTGTTTTACATATTCAACACAATTCCAATCAAAACTCCAACAGCCTGCTTTGCAGAAACAGAAAGGCCAATTATCAATTTGGTAAGGACCTCCAAATAGCCTAAAAAAAAAATCTTTAAAAAGATATATGACATTGGAGGAATCACACTTCCTGACTTTAAAGCATGTTACAAAGCTACAATGGTCAATATGGCATAGTACTGGCATAAAGATATATTGACCAGTGGAACCAAATTGAGTTCAGATATAGACTCACATCTATGGCCAATTGATATTTGATGAGGCTGCTGTCCACTCAAGGGGACTGGGGACCAAATAATCTCTTCAAAACAAATGGTGCTGGGAGACATGGGAATCTATATGCAAAAGAATAAAAGACAACCCCTATCTCACACCCTATACAAAAATAATCCAAAATGGATTGAAGACCTAAATATAAAATGAGGACTGTAAAGCTCCTAGAAGAAAGTGTAGGAATGCGTCTTCAGGATACTGTTTTAGACAATGGTTTCCTAGACTTTACACCCAAATTTAAAAAATGAAAGAAAAAATAGATAAATGGGACCTCCTCAAAACTGAATATTTCATTTTAAAAATGTATTTTTATTGAGAAATCTTCACAGACATAAATTCCATACATGGTGTACAATCAGTGGCTGATAGTATTATCACACAGTTGTGTAATCATCACATCATTGTTTTTAGAACATTTGCATCACTCCAGAAAAAGAAATAAAAAGAAAAAACTCGTAGATAACATACCCCTTAATCCTCCCTCTTCATTGACCACTAGTATTTCCATCTACTCGATTTATTTTACCCCATATCCCCCCTATTATTTATTTTTTAATCCATATTTTTTTTACTCATCTGTCCATACCCTGCATAAAAGGAGCATCAGGCATAAGGTTTTCACAATCATACAGCCACATTGTAAAAGTTATATCTTTATACAATCGTCATCAAGGATCAAGGCTACTGGAACACAGCTCAACAGTTTTAGACACTTCCCCCTAGCCACTCTAATACACCATAAGCTAAAAAGGGATATCTATATAATGCATAAGAGTAACCTCCAGGGTAACCTCTCGACTCAAATCTCTCAGCCACCGAAACTATTTTGTCTCATTTCTCTCTTCCTCCTTTTGGTCAAGAAGGCTTTCTCAGTCCCTTGATGCCAGGTCCCAGCTCATCCTGGGAGTTCTGTCCCACATTGTAAGGGTTATTTACATCCCTGGGAGTCACGTCCCGACTAGGGGAGAGGGCAGTGAGTTCACCTGCCTAGTTGGCTTAGACAGAGAGGCCACATCTGAGCAACAAAAGAGGTTCTCTGGGGGTGACTGTTAGGCCTAATTTTAAGTAGGCTTAGCCTATCCTTTACAGAATAAGCTTCATAGGGGCAAAGCCTAAGATCGAGGGCTTCGCTTTTATTGATTTGATCCTCTCCATTGTTTGTGAGAATATCAGAAATTCTCCAAATGAGGAACTTGAATATTTCCTCCTTTCTCCCCAGTCCTCCATACTTCTTTACTCACCGCCCAAATTACTCTGGGATATATTGGAACATCATACTAACTTGGATAAACCAAATAAATCTCATGTTCCCTATTCAAGATTCCGCATACTTATGGCATTAACTGAACGACCATGCAAGTTAAATTAAGAAATGCACTGCCCAAAATATAAATTTTGCACCAAATATCTCTCCCTTTGGTCTCACTTAGAAATTGAAATTATAAAATATGGGCGATATCAACCTTTACCCTGTATTCTGATTTACCTTAGCCCTATCCAGATCAGCTTCCTTCATACCTCTACTAGATGTCTGATCACTATTTCAACTTTTTAAACAGTTCCTGTATAGGGTACTGTTGACTTTCATAGCTTCAGAGCTCTAATTCAATCTCAGGTGTCACATAAATACCCAGTTTCTGGAAGTGACCATATTATATACAAACAGCTCAGTACCTCAGAATTTAGAAATAACAGTTACAACTGAATATATGTGACTGCTGTAAAAACTTGTCATCTAGGACCTCTTTATATTGGGCCCCAACCTGATAACCCATGTTCCTGACTTCAGTTCACTGAGTTTTCATATTATAGTTAGTCCATATGATTGAGGCATGATAATATTTGTCTTTTTGTTCCTGACATTTCATTCAACATGCAGTCCTTAAGATTCATTCATCTGGTTGCATGCCTTCCAACTTCATTCCTTCTTACTGCTACTCAGTAGTCCATTGTAGTAAATACCATAGTTCCCCTCAGTCATTGTACCCTTAGGCCACCTCCATCCAGTGTGAATCTCGAACACTGCTGCCATAAATACCAGTATGCAAATGTCCATTCCTGTCCCCATACTCAGTTTCTCCAGGTACACACTGAGCACCGGAGTTTCAGGATCATATGGCAACACCACCCCTAGCCTCCTGTGGAACCAGCACACCGCCCTCCAAGAGGCTGTACCTCTCAGTTTCCCTGCCGACAGTGAATAGGTACATTTCTTTCTCTGTATTTTCTCTAACACTTGTTTCTCTCTGTCATTTTTAAACAGTTTTATTGACACATCATACAACCCAAGCTAAGTGAAAAGATATGCCTTCCCACCATAATCTATATGAAGACATTTCCTTTTCTTCCACAAAGAATCCGTACCCCTCCCCTACGCCCCCCACCTTTTGACATTTAGCTTTGGCGTAATACCTTTGTTATACTCACTGGAAGCATATTACAACCTTACTGTTGACTATAGACCCTAGCTTACATTGATTGAACTTTTCCCATATACCATCCATTTCAAACCCCTGCAATGTTAACGTTCATTTGTTCTCCCTCATGCAAAAAGCATTTTTTTATTTGTACATTTAATCACCATCATTGTTCCCTCTAGACATTCCTAAGTTATACCATCTCAGTCTTTATCCTCTATCTTTCCTTCTGGTTTCATATGTGTCCCCTGCCCTTCTCCCTCAGTCATACATTCAGCTTCATTCAGTATACTTATATTTTTGTGCTACAGTCAGGTATGATTGTGCTGTCTATTTCTGAATTTTTACAGTCAGTCCTGTTGCACAATCTATTCCTTCAGCATCAATTCCTCAATCTCTACCCTATTTCTATCTCCTGATAATCAGTGTTCTTCATTTCAATTCTCCAAGTTCACTTATTAATGTTAGCTCATATTAGTGAGACCATACATATTTGTTCTTTTGTTTCAGGCTAATTTCACTCAGCATAATGTCCTCAAGGTTCATCCACATTGTTTCATGCTTCATGACTTTATTCTGTCCTACAGCTGTGTAATATTCCATCATATGTATATACCACAGCTTGTTTAGCCACTCATCCATTTATGGACATTTGGGCTATTTCCATCTCTTGGCAATCATAAATAATGCTGTGATAAACATTGGTGTACAAATGTCTGTTTAGGTCTAGGCATTTAAAGCAGTAAATTTCCCTCTTAGCACTGCCTTTCCTACATCCCATAAATTTTTATATGTTGTGTTTTTGTTTTAATTTGCCTTGAGATGTTTACTGATTTCTCTTGTAATTTCTTCCTTGACCCACTGGTTGTTTAAGAGTGTGTTGTTTAGCCTTCATATATTTGTGAATTTTTGGCCCTCTTCCTGTTAGTGATTCCAATTTCGTTCCATTATTATCTGAGAAAGTGTGTATATGATTTCAATCTTTTAAAATTTATTGACCCTTTCTTTGTTACCCAGCATATGGTCTGTTCTTGAGAATGCTCCATGAGCACTAGAGAAAAATGTGCATCCTGCTTTTGTGGAGTGTAATGTTTTGTAAATTTTAAGTCTAGTTTATTTATCATATTATTCACATTCTCTGTTTATTGATCCTCTGTCTAGATGTTTCATCAATTGTTGAGAGCAGGGAATGGAAGTCACCAACTATTATGGTAGAGGTGTCTAAAAATTTCTCCCTTTAGTCTTGACAGTGTTTGCCTCATGTTTGCTTTGGAGCACTCTGGCTTGGTGCAGAAATATTTATGGTTGTTATGTCTTCTTTTTGAATTGTTCCTTTTATTAATACATAGTGTCCTTGTTTGTCTCTTTTAATTCTTTTACATTTCTAGTCTAATTTGTCAAATATTAGTATAGCTAAACCTGCTCTTTTCTGATTGTTACTTGCATGAAATATCTTTTCCCAATCTTTCACTTTCAACCTGTTTGTCCTTGGGTCTAAAATTAGTATCCTGTAGAGAGCATATAGATGGGTACTGCTTTTTTTAATCTAGTCTGCCAGTCTATGTCTTTGATTGGGAATTTTAATTCATTAACATTTAATGTTATTACTGTAAAGGCAGTACTTTCTTCTACCATTTTATCTCTTGTATTTTTTATGTCATATCTAATATTTTTTCTCTTTTCTACCTTTACAGATAGTCTTCATTTCTACACTCATCTCCAGATCTCTCTCACCTGCCTTTTCCTATCTGCCTATAGTGCTTCCTTTAATATTTCTTGCAGAACAAGTTCGTTAGTCACAGATTCTCTCAGTGATTATTTATCTGAAAATATTTTAATTTTCCAGTCATTTTTTTTTTTTTTTGGTGGTGGTGGTAGGGGAGGAAGGTGCATGGTTTGGGAATCAAACTCGGATCTCCTGCATGGCAGGTGAGAATTCTACCACTGAACTACCCTTGCACTGCCCTACCCCTCATTTTTATTTATTTTATTTTATTATTATTTTGGGGTGGGTGCGTTGTCTTGGAATCAAACCCAGATCTCTCACACAAAAGGTGAGCATTCTACCACTGAATCACCCCTGCACCATCTCCCCCTCATTTTTGAAGGGTAATTTTGCTGTATATAGAATTCTTGGTTGGCAGTTTTTCTCTTTTAGAATCTTAAATATATGGTACCACTGCCTTCTTGCCTCCATGATTTCTGCTGAGAAATGCACACATCATGTTATTGGGCTTACTTTGTATGTGATAGGTTGTTTTTCTCATGCTGCTTTTAAAATTCTCTCTCTTTGACAGTTGACAATTTTTTTTCAGTGTTTTAACATAATTCTATTACAGTTAGGTAGTATTGAACTGTCCATTTCTGATTTTTTACATTCAGTCCTGTTGCACAGTCTGTATCCCTTCAACTCCAATTACCCAAATCTTACCCTATTTCTATCTCCTGATGGTCTCTGTTACCAATGAAATTCTCCAAGTTTATTCACTAATGTCAGTTCATATCAGTGAGACCATACAGTATTTGTCCTTTTGTTTCTGGCTAATCTCACTCAGCATAATGTCCTTAAGGTCCATACATGTTGTTACATACTTCTAACTTTATTCTGTCTTACAGCTGCATAATATTCCATCATATGTATATACCACAGTTTGTTTAGCCACTTGTCTGTTGATGGACATTTTGGCTGTTTCCATCTCTTGGTAATTGTAAATAATGCTGCTATAAACATTGGTATGCAAATGTCCATTTATGTCCTTACCCTCATGTCCTCTGATACCTAGCAGTGGTATTGCCGGGTCATATGGCAATTCTATGTTTAGCTTTTTGAGGAACCACCAGACTGCCTTCCACAGTGGTTGTACCATTTGGCATTCCCACCAACAGTGGATAAGTGTGCCTCTTTCTCTACATCCTCTCCAGCACTTGTCATTTTCTGTTTTATTGATAATAGCCATTCTGGTGGGTGTGAGATGATATCTCATTGTGGTTTTGATTTGCATTTCTCTAATGGCCAGGGAAGTTGAGCATCTCTTCATGTACCTTTTGGCCATTTGTATTTCCTCTTCTGAGAAGTGTCTCTTCAAGTCTTTTGCCCATTTTTGTAATTGGGTTGAATGTCTTTTTCTTGTTGTGTTGAACAATCTCTTTATAAATTCTGGATACTAGACCTTTATCTGATATGTCATTTCCAAATATTGTCTCCCATTGTGTAGGCTGTCTTTTTACTTTCTTGATGAAGTTCTTTGATGTGCAAAAGTGTTTAATTTTGAGGAGTTGTTCCCATTTCTTTCTTCTTTCTTCAATGCTCTTGCTTTGAGTGTAAGGTCTATAAAACCACCTCCAAGTATAAGATTTATAAGCTATTTCCCTATATTTTCTTCTAACAGTTTTATGGTCTTACATCTAATGTTTAGGTCTTTGATCCGTTTTGAGTTAACTTTTGTATAGGGTGTGAGATATGGGTCCTCTTTCATTCTTTTGCATATGGATATTCAGTTCTCTTGGCACCATTTATTGAAGAGACTGTTCTGTCCCAGGTGAGTTGGCTTGACTGCCTTATCAAAGATCAATTGTCCATAGATGAGAGGGTCTATATCTGAATACTCTATTCAATTCCATTGGTCAATCTATCTATCTTTATGCCAGTACCATTCTGTTTTGATCATTGTAGCTTCATAATACGCCTTAAAGTCAGGTAGCATGAGACCTCCGACTTCATTTTTTTTTCTCAGGATACTTTTAGCTATTCAGGGCACCCTGCCCTTCCAGATAAATTTGGTTATCGGTCTTTCTGTTTCTGAAAAGTAAGTTGTTGGTATTTTAATTGGTATTGCATTGAATCTGTAAATCAGTTTCGGTAGAATTGACATCTTAACTATATTTAGTCTTCCAATCCATGAACACAGTATGCCCTTCTATCTATTTAGGTGCTCTGTGATTTCTTTTAACAATTTCTTGTATTTTTCTTTGTATAGGTCTTTTGTCTCTTTAGTTAAATCTGTTCCTAAATATTTTATTCTTTTGATTGCAATTGTAAATGGAATGCATTTCTTGATTTCCCCTTCAGATTGCTCATTACTGTATAGAAACACTACAGATTTTTGAGTGTTGATCTTGTAACCTGCCACTTTGCTGTACTCATTTATTAGCTCTAGTAGTTTTGCTGTGGATTTTTCTGGGTTTTCGACACATAGTATCATATCATCTGCAAACAGTGAGAGTTTTACTTCTTCCTTTCCAATTTTGATGCCTTGTATTTCTTTTTCTTATCTAATTGCTCTGGTTAGAACCTCCAACACAGTGTTGAATAACAGTGGTGATAATGAACATACTGTCTTGTTCCTGATCTTAGGGGGAAAGTTTTCAGTTTTTCCCCATTGAGGATGATGTTAGATGTGGGTTTTTCATATATTCCCTTTATCATTTTGAGGAAGTTCCCTTCTATTCCTATCCTTTGAAGTGTTTTCAACAGGAAAGGAAGTTGAATTTTGTCAAATGCCTTTTCTGCATCAATCGAGATGATCATGTGGTTTTTCTGCTTTGATTTGTTGATATGGAGTATTACATGAATTGATTTTCTTATGTTGAACCATCCTTGCATACCTGGGATGAATCCTACTTGGTCATGATGTATAATTCTTTTAATGTGTTCCTGGATTCGATTTGCTAGAATTTTATATAGGTTTTTTGCATCTATTTCATTAGAGACATTGGCCTGTAGTTTTCTTTTTTTTTTTTTTGGTAATATCCTTGTCTGGCTTTGGTATGA
Organism: Tamandua tetradactyla; assembly: GCF_023851605.1. Taxonomy (NCBI): domain Eukaryota; kingdom Metazoa; phylum Chordata; class Mammalia; order Pilosa; family Myrmecophagidae; genus Tamandua; species Tamandua tetradactyla. The sequence continues at coordinate 69,653,690 of NC_135330.1, read as the reverse complement.
GGGTGATGTTAGCTTCATAGGATGAGTTAGGTAGCTTTCCCTCCTCTTCAATTTTTTTGAAGAGTTTAAGCAGGGTTGGTACTAATTCTTTCTTGAATGTTTGGTAGAATTCACATGTGAAGCCATCTGGTCCTGGACTTTTCTTTTTGGGGAGCTTCTTAATGACTGATTTAATTTCTTTACTTGTGATTGGTTTGTTGAGGTCATCTGTTTCTTCTCCAGTCAAAGTTGGTTGTTCGTGCCTTTCTAGAAAGTTGTCCATTTCATCTACATTGTTGTATTTGTTAGCATAAAGTTGTTCATAGTATCCTGTCATTACTTCCTTTATTTCTGTGGGGTCAGTGGTTATGTCTCCTCTTCCATTTCTGATCTTATTTATTTGCATCCTCTCTCTTCTTCTTTTTGTCAGTCTTGCTAAGGGTCCATCAATCTTATTGATTTTCTCATAAAACCAGCTTCTGGTTTGGTTGATTTTCTCAATTGTTTTCATGTTCTCAATTTCATTTATTTCTGCCCTAATCTTTGTTATTTCTTTCCTTTTGCTTGCTTTGTGGTTAGTTGGCTGTTCTTTCTCTAGTTCTTCCAATTGGACAGTTAGTTCCTTGATTTTTGCCCAGTCTTCTTTTTTAATATAGGCATGTAGGGTAGTAAATTTCCTTCTTAGCACTGCCTTTGCTGCATCCCATAGTTTTGATATGTTGTGTTTTCATTTTCATTTGCCTCGAGATATTTACTGATTTCTCTTGTAATTTCTTCCTTGACCCACTGATTGTTTAAGAGTGTGTTGTTGAGCCTCCGCATATTTGTGAATTTTCTGGCCCTCTGTCTATTATTGATTTTCACCTTCATTCCTTTATGATCTGAGAAAGTGTTTTGTATGATTTCAATCTTTTTAAATTTATTGAGACTTGCTTTGTGACCCAGCATATGGTCTATCCTCGAGAATGATCCATGAGCACTTGAGAAAAAGGTGTATCCTGCTGTTGTGGGGTGTAATGTTCTATAAATGTCTGTTAAGTCTAGCTCATTTATTGTATTATTCAAATTCTCTGTTTCTTTATTGATCCTTTGTCTAGATGTTCTGTCCATTGATGAGAGTGGTGATTTGAAGTCTCCAACTATTATGGTAGATGTGTCTCTTTCTCTTTTCAGTGTTTTCAGTGTTTGTCACATGTATTTTGGAGAATTCTGGCTCGGTGCATAAATATTTATGATTGTTATGTCTTCTTGCTGAATTGTTCCTTTTATTAATAAATAGTATCCTTTGTCTCTTTTAACTGTTTTACATTTGAAGTCTAATTTGTTGGATATTAGTATAGCTACTCCTGCTCTTTTCTGATTGTTATTTGCATGAAATATCTTTTCCCAACTTTACTCTTTCAACCTGTGTTTATCCTTGGCACTAAGATGTGTTTCCTGTAGACAGCAGATAGACGGGTCCTGTTTTTTAATCCATTCTGCCAATCTATGTCTTTTGATTGGGGAGTTTAATCCATTAACATTTAGTATTATTACTGTATGGGTAGTACTTTATTCTACCATTTTGCCTTCTGGATTTCATATGTCATATCTAATTTTCTTCTTTTTACCTTTACTCATAGTCTTCATTTCTACACTCTTCTCCACACCTCTCTCTTCTGTCTTTTCGTATCTGTCTCTAGTGCTCCCTTTGGTATTTCTTGCAGAGCTGGTCTCTTGGTCACAAATTCTCTCAGTGATTTTTTTGTCTGAAAGTGTTTTAATTTCTCCCTCATTTTTGAAGGACAGTTTTGCTGGGTATAGAATTCTTGGTTGGCAGTTTTTCTCTTTTAGTAATTTAAATATATCATCCCACTGTCTTCTCGCCTCCATGGTTTCTGCTGAGAAATCTATGCATAGTCTTATTGGGCTTCCCTTGTATGTAATGGATTGTGTTTCTCTTGCTGCTTTCAAGATTCTCTCTTTCTCTTTGACCTCTGACGTTCTGATTAGTAACTGTCTTGGAGTACGTCTATGTGGATCTATTCTCTTTGGGGTACGCTGTACTTCTTGGATCTGTAATTTCAAGTCTTTCATAAGAGTTGGGAAATTTTCAGTGATAATTTCCTCCATTGGTTTTTCTCCTCCTTTTCCCTTCTCTTCTCCTTCTGGGACACCCACAACACATATATTCATGCACTTCATATAGTCATTCAGTTCCCTGAGTCCCTGCTCATATTTTTCCCTATATTTTCTTTTGCTTGTCAGATTTCAGATGTTCCATCCTCCAGTTCACTAATCCCATGTTTTGCCTCTTGAACTCTAACATTGTAGGTTTCCATTGTTTTTTTTCATCTCTTCTACTGTGCTTTTCATTCCCATAAGTTCTGTGATTTGTTTTCTCAGACTTTTGGTTTCCTCTTTTTGTTCATTCCTTGCCTTCTTTATATCCTTCCTCAATTCATTGATTTGGTTTTTGATGAGGTTTTCCATGTCTGTGCATATGTTCTGCATTGTTTCAACTCCTGTATCTCATTTGAATTATTAGTTTGTTCCTTTGACTGGGCCATATCTTCAATTTTCCTGGTGTGATTTGTTATATTTTGCTGGCTCTAGGCATTTAATTACCTTAATTAGTTTTTTTCTGGAGATTGTTTTCACTTCTTTTACCTAGGGTTTTCTTGCTGGATGAATTTGTTGTCTGTCTGTTCTTTCACATTCAGTTCAGCTTTTTCTGGATCTCTAGCTTAGGTTTTGTTTAACAGAGGAGAATTTTTCAGTTTTTGTTTTCTTGTTTCTTGCCCTGTCTTTTTATGGTACCTTTACCCCTCCACCCCTAGGAGGGTCTACTTGGGTATTATAGACCCCAGCTGGATTTTCCCAGACCAAACTGGCCTCCTGTCAGGAGGAAAGAGTCACCTGTGTCATTTTTCCCTGAGGATGAGACCCAGCAGGTTGAAAGGCTTTCCTGTGAAGTCTCTGGACTCTGTTTTTCTTATCCTGCCCAGTATGAAGCACCTGTCTGCCTGCAGGTCCCAGCAGCATAAGATGATGTGGTACCTTTATCTTTGGCAGACTCTCCCTGCTGGGGGCGTGGTGGAGATAGAGGAGAGGTTGTAGGCTGGTTTTAATGGCCTCAAATTACCAAGCTGTGCTGTCTGAATTCCTTAAGGGAGGGTTTCCACCTGAGTTGGGCTTCACCCCTCCCGTGGGGAAGGCACAGGCTCCAGACAAGCCTTCAAACGAGCTTGTTTCTGCCTATGCCTGGGGCATTTGCAGCCTGAGAAGTCCTGCTGCTGTATCCAAAGGCAGTCAAGCCTTTGTAGAAATACAGCCACAAAAACCTTTGTTTTTTTTTTTTTTTCCTTTTTCCATCAGCCCTGCCCCCTTGGCATTGGGGCAAAAATAAGTGACCTCTGCTTTCACCAGGTTCCCCTGAGCTGGGAGCCTATTTTTAGTAGTCAGAATTTGTTAATTAATGCCACAATTGGCGTTTGGTTGGGCTCAGCCCCTGTTACTGGTAAAGTCCCTTTCCTTTCCCCTCTGGGAAACAGCCTGTGGGGGAGGGGCGCCGGCCGCCTCAGGTTGGGAAACTCATGGTTCTGAGGGGGCTCACAGCTGGTCCAGCTAGCCCAGACTGGGGTACGCTGTATGTGTGATTACTGATGTGGCCCCAGGAGCTGGTCTGTACAGTTCCTGGTTATTTAGTAGCTGTTCTGGTGGACGAACGAAATCGCACACCTTGCTAAGCCGCCATCTTGGCACTGTCTCTGACAGTTGACAATTTATTAGTAGGTGTCTTGAATTATGTCTTATTTGGATCTATTCTGTTTGGGGTATGCTGCATGTCTTGGATCTGTAATTTTATGTCTTCCACAAGAGATGGAAAATTTTCTCTGATTATTTCCTCCATTAGTCTTTTTCCTCCTTTTCTGTTCTCTTCTCCTTCTGGGACACTCACAACAAATATATTTGCATGCCTCATGTTGTCATTCAGTTCCCTGAAACCCTGCTCGTATTTTTCTGCTCTTTTCCGTATATTGTCATTTGCATTTCAGATGGCCAGTCCTTTAGTTCACTCATCCTTTCTTCTGTCTCTTCAAATCTATTGTTGTAGGTTTCCATTGTCTTTTTTTCATCTATTCTCTGTGCCTTTCATTCTCATAACTTCTGTGACTTGATTTTTCAAACTTTTTATTCTCCCAAATGTCTCTTTATATCATCCTGCAAGTCGTTGATTTTTTATGAGATTTCCCATGTTTGTTCGAACATCCTGAACTAGTGTTTCAACTCCTGTATCTCATTTGAATTGTTGGTTTGTCCCTTCAGTTTGGCCATATCTTTGATTTTCCTTGTATGAATCATTATTTTTTGCTGGCATCTATGCATTTTATTTCTTTAATTAATTTATTCTAGAGGTTGTTTTCACTTTTTTACCTTGAATTTTCTTGCTGGGTGGGTTTGTTCTCTGTCCCTTCTTTGGCATTCAGTTCAACCTATTTTTGACCTCTAGTATGGGTTCTGTTCAATCAGAAGTTTTCAGTTCTTGTTTTTCTATTTCTTGCCCTGCCCATATGGAGCCCTTTTTTTTTTTTGAGGAGGGTCTCCTCAAAAATAGACCCAAGTCAGATTTTCTGAGACCACACCTGCCAGTGTCTCAGGAGGAGGGAGTCACCAGTATCAAGTTTTCTTGAGAGTGAGACCCATCAGGTTGTCAGACTTTCCTATGAAGCCTCTAGACTGTTTTTTTCCTATCTTGCCTGGCATGTGACACTTGTCTGCTTGTGGCTTCCCACCAGGGTAAAGTGATGTGGTGCCTTTAACTTCAGCAGAGTCTTCCCTATCAAGGGTGTGGTTGAGACAGAAGTGAGGTTGTAGATGGCTTTAATTGCTTCAGTTTTCTAGTCCCAGGGGCCTGTATTCCTTGAAGGAGGGATTCCATTTGAGCTGGGCCCCACCTTTCTCTTTAGGGAATTAACTCCTTTCACCTGATGAGTTTCTCTGTCGCTCAGACAAGCTTAATTCTGTCCTTGCCTGGGGCAGTGCTGGAGCCTGAGAGTGCTTCCAGTTCTATCTAAAGAGCTGTGAAGCAGTAGAAAAAAAGTTAAGGAAAAAAAGTCTTTTCAGAACTGCACCCCTGCTGCTTGAGTTTGTCATTCAAGAGCTTAAGTTTGATATGTGGCTCTGTGTATCTCCAGTCTGTGTGCCCCCTTTCTTGAGGCCCAGCCCTTTTCCAGTATTTCATGCTGTCCAACTCAGAAAGCCTCTTTTTTTTTTTTTTTCCCATGAGCCCTACCCCCTCTCTGCCAGGGCAAAAATTCCTGGTACCTTTAGTGCTTCTTCCAGGTTGATTTGTGCTGGGGGCCTATTTTCAGTAATCAGAATTTGTTAATTTGGCACTTAGAGCTTGGTTGAGTTAAGCCCTTGCTGCCAGTATCTGTTTCCTTTCCCCTGGGGGAACCAGCGTGCCATGCCCATGGGGGTAAGGGGCACCTACCTCTGTGGCTTGGGTGACTTACCATTCTCTGTGGGGTCTCAGCCATTCCGTCTGGTCCTGGCTGGTGTACACTTTGTGTCCGGTCACTGAAGTTACCCCAGCAGGTGTTCTGTACTGTTCCTGGCTGTTTACCAGCTGCTCTGGAAGACGAACTAAATTCCACACCTCACCATGCCCCCATGTTGTCCCCAAAATTGAATATTAGAAATTGAATATGCTTTAAAGGCCTTTGTCAAAAGGTTGAAAGGCAGCCAACTCAATGGGAGAAAATATCTGGAAACCACATTTCTGATAAAGTTTAATATCTAGAATATATAAAGAAATCTTACAACTCAACAATAAAAGAACAGCTCAGTTTAAAAGTGGGCAAAAGACTTGAATGCACATTTTTCCAAAGGAGAAATACAAATGATTAAAAAGCACATGAAAAGATGCTCAACATCTTTAGCTATTAGAGAAATAAATGCAGATCAAACCACAATGAGATATCATTCCATACCTATGAAAATGACTGTTTTTTAAAAAGCAGAAAACTACAAGTGTTGGAGAGGATGTGGAGAAATAAGACACTCATTCACTGCTGGTGGGAATGTGAAATGGTGCAGTCACTGTAGAATAGTTTGGTAGTTCCTCAAGAGCCAAGTATAGAATAACATATGATCCAGCAATCCTACTACTAGGTATACACTCAGAAGAAATGAAAGCAGGGACATGAACAGACATTTGCACACCAGTATTTATAGCATTATTCACAATTGCCAAAAGATGGAAGCAGTTCATCAACCAATGGGATAAACAAAATGTAGTATATACATACAATGGATTATTCAGCTGTAAGAAAGACTGAAGTCATGTTGCATAGGGTAACGTGACTAGTTAATAGTACAAATGTAAGAATGAGGGTGGTGCAACAGTGGCTTAGTGGCAGAATTCTCGCCTGCCATGCCGGAGACCCAAGTTCAATTCCTGGTGCCTGCCCATGCGAAAAAAAAAAATGTGTGTGTGTGTGTATATATATGTATATAAATATATATATATATATATATAATGAAGAACATTCATATATATTTCTATATATGAATATACATATATTCATATAAGTATACATATATGTATGTATATATAAATATATATGTATATGTAAATATATATGAATATACATATATTCATATAAGTATACATATATGTATATTTCTGTATGTATATATAAATATATATAAATGTTCTTTCATGAATAATAACAAATTCATATCACTATTACAAGGCTTAATAATAGGGTGGTAAATGGGAAAAAATACATAATGTAATCTGTGGACTATAGGTAACAGTAGTATTTAATACTCTTTCATGAAATTTAACAAAGTTACACACCAATGCAAAGTTTTAACAATAGCGGGATACATCAGAATGTTGTATGTTTTACATGACCTTTATATAAATCTACCATTTCTAATTAAGAAAAAAATTGTAATTTAACATCATGCTAAGTTGAAAGAAATGAGACACAGTACTACATAATATATGATTTCATCTGTATAAAATGTAAATATAAATTTATAGAGACAGATTAGTGGTCATCTAGGACTGGGGAAGAAGATAGCTCGAGAGATCACTGCTAAGGAGTATGGGGTTTTGCTTACTAGATTAATGAAAATGTTATAGAACTGATTGTAGTGATGAATATACAACTTTGTGCTCATACTAAAAGCCATTGATTGTACACTTTGGGTGGATTGTATGTTTTATGACTACATGTCAATAAAACTGCTTTAAGAAAAAAAGACATCAGATTTAGAAGCCCAATACGTGAAACCACATTAAGTGGATTAAGACTCATACAAATCCATGGTGACTTCCATTAAAAATAAAAAAAAAAAAGTAGGGCCATGGTGGCTCAGCAGGTAAGAGTGCTTGCCTGCCATGCCCAAGGACCCGGGTTTGATTCCTGGTGCCTGCCCATGTTAAAAAAAACCGGTAAAAATTTAAAAAAAGTAAACTCGTAAGTCATGGTTAATGCTCAGTAAATAGTAAAATATAATTTTACTTATGTAAATTTGAGGTGGATAGGGAAGATAGATGATTTCTTTTTAAAGAGAAGAAGATTAGGGAGATAGATAATCTGGCCAGATAGGTAACCTGGCTTGGGTAAATTGGATTAATAGAAATAGGAACAGGATGAGGTGATAGTAATGTAAAATGTCCAGGTTTACAAAGGAAAATACTTTTCAATTCATAAAGATCTCAGGATACAGAAATTTGCGATTTCTAGTTTAGTCTATTCCAGCACCAAAATTATGGCCATGTTACTTGAGTTTGAGTTTTAATACTGATTTTCTGGAAACTTGGTATTTATATCAAAGCTTCCTGCAAATTATAAGTGAGAGCTTTGGTAGTTTATTGCAGTCCTTTCTATATACCTAAATTTAGCATTGAAATGATTTCCTAAAATGGAAATAACTTTTCTTTCCACCTCTATTTATAAAAAGTAATGTGTTAAATTGGTTCCCACAACACAAAAACATATGAAATGGTGTGAAAGTTCCCTGAATTCTTTTGTCCCTTAGATATTATAAACCCCCATTGTTACATAAGTTGGTGAATGTATTTCTAGAAAATTTTTTATGTATAGATAGGTAGATAGAAAGATAGATAGATTCGTGTGTAGATTAAACCAACAGTGAGACAGTGCTGACTAGGTTGTTGGACTTCTCAGTATAATCTGGATGCCTTTCTATATTAATCTGCTTCATTCTTCACAATGCTGAATGACATATGACAATGTCATTGTGAATGACAACATTTTGATAATGTTGAATATTTGGTTTTTAAAATCTTTGCTAGTCTAAATACATGTGAAATATTTTAATTGAAGCTTTATTATGACAAGGATTGAGCCATTTTTTTGTCTACTGATCATTTATGTTCCATGTTCTGTCTATATTTAACCTTATTCCTATATTTTGCAAATATTTTTGTACATTTAGAGTTTTTTCTTTTAACTTTAAAATTCAAAGCAAAGAAAAAAAAACCAGTACTTTTCAAAGCACTCTTCAACAAGTAAGTACAGGACAGATCCCAGAGTTTGTCATGGGCTAACATACCATCATCTCAAATTTTTCCTTCTAGCTGCTCCAGAACATTGGAGGCTAGAAGAAATAAATATTATTTTATCATCACTGTCGACTTTAATCTTTTTTTCTGGAAAACAGCATACCAAAAAGCAATAAATTTCAAAACGCATCACAACAATTAGTTGTAGAACAGATTTCAGAGTTTGGCATGCGTTACAAATATGCTGTTTTAATTTATGCCTTACAGAACTGAAAAAAATATGTTATATAGTAAAATCAAGATGATCAGTAATGAACAGATTCATCATTATGGCTCTGGCATTGATGTCAAGCTAAGAAAAATCTTTCTCCTAAGATTATACAAATATTTTCCAGTATCTCATTCTAGTTATTTTGTGCATTTAGTTTTTACCTTTACATCTTGATTCCATCTATATTAATTCCTAAGAATGTTGTAACAACTTATCACAAACTTGGTAGCTTAAAACAAGTGAAATTTATTGTCACATTTCTAGAGGTTAGAAGTCTGAAATCAGGGGGGTTGGCAGGGCTTTGCTTCTTCCAGAGAGTCTATGGGAAAATCTGTTATTTGCCTCTTCCAGCTTCTGGTGGCTCAAGGCATTGTTTGGTTTGTGATCACCACTCCAGTCTCTCTGTGGCACATTATCTCCTTTACTTCTGTCTGTCCTTTGTGTCTTATAAGGACACTTGTCAGTGGATTTGGGGCCCAATTGGATAATCCAGGATGATCTCATTTTTTTTTTTTATTAATTAAAAAAAAAAAGAAATTAACACATTTAGAAATCATTCCATTCCACATATGCAATCAGTAATTCTTAATATCATCACATAGATATATGATCATCATTTCTTAGTACATTTGCATCGATTTAGGAAAAGAACTAGCAAAACAACAGAAAAAGATATAGAATGTTAATATAGAGAAAAATATATAATAATAATAATAAAAAATAAAAAAATATATATAAAAAAGGAAAAAGAAAAATGAAGAAACAAAAAAAAACTATAGCTCAGATGCAGCTTCATTCAGTGTTTTAACATAATTACATTACAATTAGGTATTATTGTGCTGTCCATTTTTGAGTTTTTGTATCTAGTCCTGTTGCACAGTCTGTATCCCTTCAGCTCCAATTACCCATTATCTTACCCTGTTTCTAACTCCTGCTGGCCTCTGTTACCAATGACATATTCCAAGTTTATTCTCGAATGTCCGTTCACATCAGTGGGACCATACAGTATTTGTCCTTTAGTTTTTGGCTAGACTCACTCAGCATAATGTTCTCTAGGTCCATCCATGTTATTACATGCTTCATAAGTTTATTCTGTCTTAAAGCTGCATAATATTCCATCGTATGTATATACCACAGTTTGTTTAGCCACTCGTCTGCTGATGGACATTTTGGCTGTTTCCATCTCTTTGCAATTGTAAATAATGCTGCTATAAACATTGGTGTGCAAATGTCCGTTTGTGTCTTTGCCCTTAAGTCCTTTGAGTAGATACCTAGCAATGGTATTACTGGGTCGTATGGCAATTCTATATTCAGCTTTTTGAGGAACCGCCAAACTGCCTTCCACAGTGGTTGCACCATTTGACATTCCCACCAACAGTGGATAAGTGTGCCTCTTTCACCGCATCCTCTCCAGCACTTGTCATTTTCTGTTTTGTTGATAATGGCCATTCTGGTGGGTGTGAGATGATATCTCATTGTGGTTTTGATTTGCATTTCTCTAATGGCCAGGGCCATTGAGCATCTCTTCATGTGCCTTTGGGCCATTTGTATTTCCTCTTCTGAGAGGTGTCTGTTCAAGTCTTTTTCCCATTTTGTAATTGGGTTGGCTGTCTTTTTGTTGTTGAGTTGAACAATCTCTTTATAAATTCTGGATACTAGACCTTTATCTGATATGTCGTTTCCAAATATTGTCTCCCATTGTGTAGGCTGTCTTTCTACTTTCTTGATGAAGTTCTTTGATGCACAAAAGTGTTTAATTTTGAGGAGTTCCCATTTATTTATTTCCTTCTTCAGTGCTCTTGCTTTAGGTTTAAGGTCCATAAAACCGCCTCCAATTGTAAGTTTCATAAGATATCTCCCTACATTTTCCTCTAATTGTTTTATGGCCTTAGACCTAATGTTTAGATCTTTGATCCATTTTGAGTTAACTTTTGTATAGGGTGTGAGATACAGGTCCTCTTTCATTCTTCTGCATATGGATATTCAGTTCTCTAGGCACCATTTATTGAAGAGACTATTCTGTCCCAGGTGAGTTGGCTTGACTGCCTTATCAAAGATCAAATGTCCATAGATGAGAGGGTCTATATCTGAGCACTCTATTCTATTCCATTGGTCGATATATCTATCTTTATGCCAATACCATGCTTTTTTGACCACTGTGGCTTCATAATATGCCTTAAAGTCAGGCAGTGCGAGACCTCCAGCTTCGTTTTTTTTCCTCAAGATACTTTTAGCAATTCGGGGCGCCCTGCCCTTCCAGATAAATTTGCTTATTGGTTTTTCTATTTCTGAAAAATAAGTTGTAGGGATTTTGATTGGTATTGCATTGAATCTGTAAATCAATTTAGGTAGGATTGACATCTTAACTATATTTAGTCTTCCAATCCATGAACACGGTATGCCCTTCCATCTATTTAGGTCTTCTGTGATTTCTTTTAACAGTTTTTTGTAGTTTTCTTTGTATAGGTTTTTTGTCTCTTTAGTTAAATTTATTCCTAGGTATTTTATTCTTTTAGTTGCAATTGTAAATGGAATTCGTTTCTTGATTTCCCCCTCAGCTTGTTCATTACTAGTGTATAGAAATGCTACAGATTTTTGAATGTTGATCTTGTAACCTGCTACTTTGCTGTACTCATTTATTAGCTCTAGTAGTTTTGTTGTGGATTTTTCCGGGTTTTTGACGTATAGTATCATATCGTCTGCAAACAGTGATAGTTTTACTTCTTCCTTTCCTATTTTGATGCCTTGTATTTCTTTTTCTTGTCTAATTGCTCTGGCTAAAACCTCCAACACAATGTTGAATAATAGTGGTGATAATGGACATCCTTGTCTTGTTCCTGATCTTAGGGGGAAAGTTTTCAATTTTTTCCCATTGAGGATGATATTAGCTGTGGGTTTTTCATATATTCCCTCTATCATTTTAAGGAAGTTCCCTTGAATTCCTATCTTTTGAAGTGTTTTCAACAGGAAAGGATGTTGAATCTTGTCAAATGCCTTCTCTGCATCAATTGAGATGATCATGTGATTTTTCTGCTTTGATTGGTTGATATGGTGTATTACATCAATTGATTTTCTTATGTTGAACCATCCTTGCATACCTCGGATGAATCCTACTTGGTCAGGATGTATAATTCTTTTAATGTGTTGTTGGATTCGATTTGCTAGAATTTTGTTCAGGATTTTTGCATGTATATTCATTAGAGAGATTGGTGTGTAGTTTTCTTTTTTTGCAATATCTTTGCCTGGTTTTGGTATGAGGGTGATGTTGGCTTCATAGAATGAATTAGGCAGTTTTCCCTCCACTTCGATTTTTTTGAAGAGTTTGAGGAGAGTTGGTACTAATTCTTTCTGGAATGTTTGATAGAATTCACATGTGAAGCCTTCTGGTCCTGGACTTTTCTTTTTGGGAGGCTTTTGAATGACTGATTCAATTTCTTTACTTGTGATTGGTTTGTTGAGGTCATCTATTTCTTCTTGAGTCAAAGTTGGTTGTTCATGCCTTTCCAGGAACCCGTCCATTTCATCTAAATTGTTGTATTTATTAGCATAAAGTTGTTCATAGTATCCTGTTATTACCTCCTTTATTTCTGTGAGGTCAGTGGTTATGTCTCCTCTTCCATTTCTCATCTTATTTATTTGCATCCTCTCTCTTCTTCTTTTTGTCAATCTTGCTAAGGGCCCATCAATCTTATTGATTTTCTCATAGAACCAACTTCTGGTCTTATTGATTTTCTCTATTGTTTTTATGTTATCAATTTCATTTATTTCTGCTCTAATCTTTGTTATTTCTTTCCTTTTGCTTGCTTTGGGATTAGTTTGCTGTTCTTTCTCCAGTTCTTCCAAGTGGACAGTTAATTCCTGCATTTTTGCCTTTTCTTCTTTTCTGATATAGGCATTTAGGGCAATAAATTTCCCTCTTAGCACTGCCTTTGCTGCGTCCCATAAGTTTTGATATGTTGTGTTTTCGTTTTCATTCGCCTCAAGGTATTTACTAATTTCTCTTGCAATTTCTTGCTTGACCCACTCGTTGTTTAAGAGTGTGTTGTTGAGCCTCCACGTATTTGTGAATTTTCTGGCACTCCGCCTATTATTGATTTCCAACTTCATTCCTTTATGATCTGAGAAAGTGTTGTGTATGATTTCAATCTTTTTAAATTTGTTAAGACTTGCTTTGTGACCCAGCATATGGTCTATCTTTGAGAATGATCCATGAGCACTTGAGAAAAAGGTGTATCCTGCTGTTGTGGGATGTAATGTCCTATAAATGTCTGTTAAGTCTAGCTCATGTATTGTAATATTCAAATTCTCTATTTCTTTATTGATCCTCTGTCTAGATGTTCTGTCCATTGATGAGAGTGGTGAATTGAAGTCTCCAACTATTATGGTATATTTGTCTATTTCCCTTTTCAGTGTTTGCAGTGTATTCCTCATGTATTTTTGGGCATTCTGGTTCGGCGCATAAATATTTATGATTGTTATGTCTTCTTGTTTAATTGTTCCTTTTATTAGTAGATAGTGTCCTTCTTTGTCTCTTTTAACTGTTTTACATTTGAAGTCTAATTTGTTGGATATTAGTATAGCTACTCCTGCTCTTTTCTGGTTGTTATTTGCATGAAATATCTTTTCCCAACCTTTCACTTTCAATCTATGTTTATCTTTGGGTCTAAGATGTGTTTCCTGTAGACAGCATATAGAAGGATCCTGTTTTTTAATCCATTCTGCCAGTCTATGTCTTTTGATTGGGGAATTCAGTCCATTAACATTTAGTGTTATTACTGTTTGGATAATATTTTCCTGTATCATTTTGCCTTTTGTATTATATATATCATATCTGATTTTCCTTCT